>NC_091685.1:70785000-72035000 GCF_041296265.1 Equus caballus | reverse complement strand
TGCAAAGCTCTGGCCTTACGATTGATCTCCTCACCTCTTCTGTGTTTCTAGGTGTCTACAGTCATGCCAATGGGGATACATTCTGAGAAATACGTCATTGGGTGATTCTGTCATTGTGCAAACCACACAGACTGTACTTACACAAACCTAGATGGTATACCCTACTACACCCTGAGCTTTATGGTACTACTCTTATGAAACCACTGTCCTGTATGTGTACTGTACATGCTGAACAGTGACTGAAACATCGTTGTGCAGCACAACTGTACTAAACACACACATACATACACGTGCTTGCAATTTTGAAAGATCCATCATCAATAAAGTGATAAAGGGTAGAGTACGTACTAAATTATGGGGAAAAACCCAACTTTACTTAGCATTTAAAAGTTGTTTTCAGCAGAGAGGTTAATTAGAATAATATACTATTTCCAGAGACAGGAAATCTCTGTAGAATTCTTAATGCATTAATGCTAAATGTATTTTTCCTATTAAATCTATTTTTTTCACACTCTATAGGAGATAAACTTTAAAAGAATGTGCAACTAACAGCACAGTGTAAGACTTGGAACTGGTCTGACCCTGGCCATTTACACAAGTGACTTCATTCATGTACCAACTCAATGTCCTTGCCTGTTAAATGGAGAGAATACCAGATTATCGTGATTAGCTATCCTCATAATACTAAATTAGCCCTTTTCAGCTACAACATTCTATGAATCTATAGATGCTTCCACACTTCACCTCCAACTCCTATAAGAGACTTTACTGAACAATAGTCCAACATCTGTAACAGACTTTATTGAACAGTAACAGTCGTCTGCCCCACTGGCACAGACAACCTTTCCATAATAACACTCCAGATCCACTCATACCGATTGACTGGAGATAGCAAAAATTCTGTTTGTCAGCTCTATTCTTGTATATATGACATCTTTTGAAATATGCCTAAATGACCTTTTCTACCATGTTATACCCTTAATTGGTTTTCTAATAGTTGTAATATGTGAAGAATTAGCAAATAACCCCCTCCCCCCAAATCACTCTCATCTTTCAGGATTGTAGAGAGAATTAAAGTGCCGAATTCAAATATTCTTCCATTTAAAAAAGAGAAGGAAATCATCAGGTAAAACAACCAAATGAAAGTATTCCCAGCTCTGTATAATAGCGTTCTATTGATAATAGTGCTAATAAATAAAAGAAAACCAATAGTGCACCTCAGGTAGATAATACGAATTTAATAGTAAGTAATATCATAAAATAAACAAACATATAAAAATCAAGTATTTAGTTTTGGATGTTAGAAATAATATACATAATAAATTCAGCATAGTACAGATAGTGCTGCAAGAAAAGATTTTATTGTTCAAATTACAGATTATGCCAATCAGGCTGCTTTGTACTCAGAGTTTCAAAAATCCTGCTTTTATTACCAAAAGCATCTGGACCTTTGACCTCGCTAATGAAACCATGTAATACCTGGCATATTGCAAGTGAAGCTGTGTAACCATCGTCTTAATGACCTAACTAAATCCTCTCCTAATGGAAATAAAAGAGGAAAACATTTCCCCCCTTTGGAATGCTAGTTACCAAAACTGTCACAGTGTCCAAGTACAAATGATTCTTTTCTCCTTTTTAATCTCATATTGCCCTTGAAGCACATACATGAGAGAAAGTCAGAAACAAAAAGGGCAACTTTATGCTATACGCTAGGTCAATGTTAAAATTCAGACTAACTTTTAGATATAATATTCCTGGTTCTGTTCTTTAAAGAGAAGCAGAAGTAATTAACCAACTTTTTAAATATCAGGAAATATAATTTTTCTATTCTTTCATAATCAAATTTTTCAATGATTTTTAAGACTGTTTCTACAGCCTGTTTCCACTGAGCTAGTTCAAGAGACACACTGGTTGAAAACGGATCGTGAATATGAACTTTAAGGCTAAAACTTCCATCTTCCAAACCTAAAGATTTAAATAGAGCCCTTGACAAGGTTATTTAATACAGAATTGCTGGTCATTAAAATAAGTAGACAGAAAAAAGGGGCACGTTTAAATACTTAAATGAAAACCCATAGGCAGGTCTTTCACAACATAGGTAATTCTTTTAACCTAAAGACACCTGCTGAAAGTGAAAGTTCCCTTACCGCATGGTAACTCTTCAAAACCATTAAGTCCGGTTCTGGACCGATGTCGCTTATGCTTTGGCTGGATGATTTAATAAAGTATATATTCTGTAGGAGGTAACTATAGAACTCAATGAACAAAATAAATAGATAAAATACTAGAATCTTAATTGAAAAATGGCATGTTTCTCCATATTTTTCATGCAATCTGCATGCCCATCTTAAATCTGATATTTCATTTATAAAAAATTGCTACATTTCCCACGGAAGCTTGTTATTCTGATGAGACAAATTTAAATGCCTTCATACAGTTGAGGATTAAATAATGTTCTGAGGATTATTCATCATTATCTGTAGAAAAAAGAAAAAAATTTAATTCACTTCATTACAAATCAAGCTGTATATATCTTAGTAAAAAACTCATTCTTTTTCATGTTAAAGGAAAAGAGCTTTTATGTAGTTTTAAATGTAGTTTTTATTATAATATCACATACTCAGTATAAAAGTATTCAGATAATACAATGAGGATAAAGTGAGAAGCAAAAATCACCTATAAGCCAAAATCAACCAATGTTAATAATTTCATATAAATCTTCCCAGATTGCTTTCTTATGCATATACAAATATCTTTTTAAAAATTACAACAAAATGCAGTTTTGAGACATGAGTTTTTCCCTTTAGGACACATAATGGATGGAAAGATGTATAAATAAGCGATAAAGCAAGATTATAAAATGTTAATGGCAGAATTTAGGTGGTGAGTATATGGGTGATAACTGTAAAGTTCTTTAAACTTTTCCATATGATGAAAATTTTACAATAAAATGTTGAAAAAGAATAAATCAGGGATATATTGCATGTCAACTTGAATGGCTGCATGATATTTTATTTTATGGACATGGCATAATTAAATTAACCATTCCTATTTACATACATTTTGGTTATTTCCAATTTTTCTTTACTCTAAAAAAACACTGTTGAATGAATTAAACAGACTGCTTAATTTGATCTTACATGACAATCACTGCCTTCCACACTCTAGAACAGTGACTTTTCACTAAAATCCAAGTGTCATCTCAAATCACTGCACTGCTCAAACCACCCCCCCCCCCCCCCCCAGGTCCCCTCTGCCTCAGGACAGAACCTATGCTCCTTATATGGACTGCAAAGCCCTTCATGATGTGGCCTTTAAATATTTCCAGCTTTATCTGCTTTCATTGCCCACCTTCCCCAACTGTCTCTATAATTGATGCTTTAGTAACACTGAATTACTTATAGTTCCCCTGATACATTTTGCATCCCTCTATGTATAAGTGCATGTACTGATTGGGGGACAAATTCCTATTCATCTTTCAAAATCCAACTTTGCTGTCCTCCCCTCTAGGAAGAATTACCCTGACACCTTTATTTCTTCCAATATAGCTGAATTATTACTTTATGTAACACACATTTTATTGTTCCCAATGTTACACATCACTCTGTACTATAATTTACTTATTTTTTACAATTACAAAATGTTTCAAATAGGAAAGTACAGAGAGTAAACTAATAAACACACATGTACCAAATACTTAGAATTAATAAAAGTTAACTTATGACCATATTGGTTTAGACTACTGATTAAGGAAAAACATATTATAGATAGAGAGTACCCTTTTCCAATCTTATTTTTTGCTGAGGACGATTTGCCCTGAGTTAACATCTGTTGCCCATCTTCCTCTATTTTGTGTGTGCACTGCCGCCACAGAATGGTCACTGACGAGTGGTGTAGGTCTGTATCCAGGAACTGAACCCAGGCTGCCGAAGCAGAGCATGCTGAGTTGAACCACTAGGCCACCAGTGGCTGGCCCCTCTTTTCCAATCTTACTGCCTTCTCTTCCTCCCCAGAAGCATTATCAGTATCCTGAAATGGATGAGTATCCTTCCCTTTCATGGTGTTTTACTTCTATTATATATATGCACACCTAAACAAAATTGCTTTTAAATATTATATAAATGGTGCCATGTACTACTTATTCAACTCATCATATTTGTGGGGCTTATCCATATTGATAGATGGAAATTTAGTTCATGTGTTTTGACTGCTGTATAGAATTTCATTACATAAATACAGCACAAAATTCTACCTAAAATGAATGTGGAAGGAAGGTATGTGTTTCCTTCTTAAGAATCTACAAGCTTGGACTGCTGAAATCAATGTTCTCCATGAGGACTTGGTGGCCCCTGCCCATCTACCACTGGCAGTAGTTATACTCCTCTCCTTGTGGAGAAATTTTTTAGGAATAACATAAAGTAGTCTGCACTCTGGATGACTTCTGCCTCTGGATAGTACCTAGTTATGGACTAAGGAGTATTAATTCTATCAACAGCTATAGTTGTAGATGCTCACAAAACCTGCAGTGTAACAGTGTGGGGGAGTTGAATAGTTGAGGCCATCTTTTGAGGTCTCAGATAATTCCCAGTGAAATAAAACAGGAAAGTGTTTTAGACAATCTTTTTAACTTGTACCTTGATGACTCTGATACCACTTTTGGGTAAACTAGATATAATTTACCTATCCCTTCCCTTTATTACCCTCCCCCTTCCCCAACACAGAAAATAAAATTGTGTAAGCACCATATGCAGATGACATGGTTTTATCATCTCTTAGATGTGGCCTAAAAGACAATGTCTATAGGACAGGTAGATCTAAGTATTTCCAATAAGAAGGGCTCTAAATAGTTATTCCAAAACCATGTCTAATATTTAGCTGATTTATGATTAACAATACAAAACAGCATGTTAATTTATTCAGATAATTCTATATATGTGTTACAACCAGTTTACTGAGTTGATATATTAATAAGTTGGAATGGGCTTTAATGAAATGTTTTAAGAAAGGTTGCCACGGTAGGCATCTTCTTTAATTGCTTTACATTTTTTTTTAGGCTAAAGGAGTTGCTGCTAGGCTTGCTGAGACAGAACCTGAAGGTCCTCATCTCTTTCTCATGTGTGGCAGAGAAAATCTGGTATCGCTTCTTGAGGCATGTATTAGCTTAGCCCGATTCTTGGTGCTTTGGAGGGAAAATGGTCTTCTGTGTAGGCACGTATCCTTTTGAAGCTGCTCAGCTGTCAAAAGAGGGTGTCAATTCTACCTTGTGGCTCAGTTGACTGTTATAGGTTCTCCACTTAAGGGGCAATACAACATAAAACTTCTCCAGATACTTGTCAAGCAAAGCTGAACCCCAAGCACACTGTTCCTGATGACTTATAAAAAGCTGTATTGAAACAATCCTTCTGGAGAACTGCCTGAAGTATGAACAGTCTGAATATGAACAGAACTAGTTTGATACTCTCCACAGATTGACTTAAATGGAATAATTTTCTGGCCTCATGACACTAACTTATACTATGCCATACTATGAGAAAGAGACCCATGAAACCAAAATATTGTAAAAATTACTGAGGATAACTATCAGTCCATTATTGTACTGTTTTATAAAATGGGGTCCAAGACCTCAATGAAATCAAGTATCCGCAAGTTCCAGATAATGTTTAAATTTTATATTTTCATTTTGATGATAAAAATAGTCTTTTAATATTTAGGGGAAAAAACTATGTTTTACAGTAATACTTCACAACTGATGGTCATTTTCAAAGACTAAGACTTGAGTTTTTCATGGAGTCTATGGACTTAGATTCTTGGAGTCTGAAAAAAACTTTCCCCTTTAAAGAATCCACTTGTGTATTCAAATTTGAAGAACACTGTACCATAGTCCCTTCTTTTTAAGAATCATGGGAAAATTCTTCTTTTGTTTCAATACCGAAAACAGCTGTCCTTGAGTAACTGACATGTTTTGTCTCAGGAACACTGTGACTCATGTAATTAATTAGGTTTCCTTCGTTGCTAGAAAGATTAGCACCAAATTTGTGAACTATTTTCACAAAACATAGAGACCTATTGGACACGAACTTTGTATTCTTACTTCAATCTTGGCTTAATAGTATCTTGCTTGAGCTCACTTGCCTGATATGTTGACTTTCCCAAACATTGTTTTTGACAATTTTGTCTTATACTGTATATATTTTTAGATGCAATCTTAAACATTTTTGGAACAAGATGGAATATAAATAAATCTTTTAAAAATTTATATTGCCAAAATCAAGCATCAACATTTAAAATCTCAATTTTAGTCTACAAATCCTACCTTTAAAGTAATAGGAGTAATTTTGTCACAAATATTCTAGAAATCAATTATTGTTCAAAATGTCTAGAATCAGTTTACAAATTCATTTTAAAAATTAGGCTCATTACTTCATGGTGAAATACTCAAAACAAAAAGACCACTTATTATTTATGTTGATTACCCACTTCAGTCACTAAACGTAGTTTCAAGTAACTTTAAGCCTTTTCCAAAAAAATTAAATGCTCCCAAAATAGAAACTTGTATCAAGAAGGACATTCAAAAGAACCTAGTATATAAGTTTCAGGGAAATTCCAAAAGAGAAGTTTCAAGATATTTTGTGTAATGGAACATCTTCATTAGAGTAAGTCTGTATCTCTACTTTGAAGAAGCTAGTGTTTATTTGGATACGTAAATTCTTACAGTTTTCTCCAAATTGGTGTTATAGTCTTTTAACAATTTTTTAATAGAAAAGAGCTCCCTTAAGTTTCTATTGATAGATTTCATAGCAACCACCATAAATATGAAACATTATTCTGTTTTTACCTTTTTATCTGTGATAATCTTAACTACTAAGGGGGCTAAAGAAAACCATAATGAAGAATAAATGCAGCACTAATTACTGGCTTATGAAGGAGTGGTTTATATTCAATACATTACACATTGCTAATGGCCCTAACATTTTCCTGACAGTTATTCTGTTAATTTAAGAAGAATAGGAATGAAAATGCAGTGGTATCTGAAGCTATAAGAGTACCTACTGTACCTGAAGACTTTCTAGTTTTGATTTAACAATAACTATTAGTTTTTACAAGATTTTTACTTCCATTAAAGCAATTCAAAGAAGCATTTTTGCTGAGCTTTATGGTGAAGGTAAGCCTACATAATCGCAAAATTGTTCCAAAAATAAAAAACATTCTTGAATTTTATTTAACAAACTTAATTTTTCATAAGTAAAAATATAAAATATTTTCATAAGAACCCTGGCTCTGAAATACCTGAATTGACTATTAACACTATTCCTATGAACACTAAATCCAGGTATTCATGATCTCATGCCCAAACGCATCTACAGTTTAGAAACAGACCTTCTTATTTCCAATATCAGTACTCTCCTAGGTATCCCAAACATGCTGCTGGGTTGAACTTTATAAAACACCTGTTTCACTATGTCAGTCCTTTCAGTTAAAAAATCTTCACTGATTTCCCCTATGTGTTTTAAACAGTTCACAGTATCTAATCACAAAGACTAATTCTCAACAATAAGCTTCCAATATGGTAAATTTAATCCTAATACACATTAATTATTGGTTCATTCTATTTTCCCCTAAGTTATACCCCCTACATTTATTTCCATTTTTTACAGTCCAATCTCCCTTTCTCTAACTCCTACTACACTGAAAAGTATTTTAGAATGAGCATTTCTATACATAGTTTTATACTTTCTTTCTTCTATTTACGTTTCATCACCCAAGAAAATTATAAACAACATGTAAGGAAAGACTATGTCTTTTAATGTCCACAGTAATGAAGTGCTAGGCATACAAGAAGCACTCAACAAATACTTTGAAAACTAACCACAGTCCATTAGACTGGAGAGCATTTCTTTGTTTTATAGCAAAGGAAACTGAAACTTAAGACAAAATAAATCACTAATGTCACATTACTAGCTTGTTGCAGAGTCAGGACTATAACCTGGTCTCTTGGTTCCATATTTAGTGTTCTTGACTAAATTTAAGGGGAAAAACCATTTTTAACTTTAATAACTTTTAACAAAGTCCTATTATATTTGAGTGATTATGTAAGTGTTTTCCAAATACAAAAATGGTTCCCATTCAAAACACTATAGATGAACTCCACTAACTCTGAATGGAAGAGATTACATTTGGTATTATTTAGGAGAAATTGCACATATTGCTGAAGCCTATGTGTCTAAAAGTTTAATACTACATCTAATTTCTACAGTTGTCCAATAAGGAGGCTTTTAAAAAAGTCTCATTCAAATGTTACTTATAAATTAAATAAAAATATTGACTTACAGAACTGAAGTCAACAAAAGTATATGCCAGAATCAGTAAAAGTACCTGACACAGTTAATTTTATAATTGCTTCAAAGTACTAGATACGGTTTCAATATAGACTTCACCAAAATGCATGTGATATAAGCTCATCAATTAATATTTGTCATTTCGTTTTTTGCACATCTATTTAAAATATAAAGACCTGAGGAAATCTTACCTTCTTGATAGGCTCCATCTGCCATGACTAGATGAAGAATCTTGGCATAAAGATGTTGATGTTCATTTCCCAAAATATTCTGAACTACTGTTGAACTAATCTCAATATTTTCATCTTCATCTTCATGAATAGCCTATATTAAATTCCCAAATATAAATTAATATTTGAATACCAACTTTCTTTAATTGGAGACGTCATTTATTATTTGTAATAAATCTATTGGCCAATAAAGATCACTGACATTTCACTAGTCATTAAAACAGAGCATATTTCAAAACTAAGTTTTAACTGATATTTTACTTACTTTTATTTTCTCATAAACCTCAAAGAACTTTTCAAAGCCTATTTCCTGCTCCAGGTGAAGTCTCAGTTCCTCTAAATGGTTAAAGACACTGTCATATTCACATTCACTAGTTACCTCACCATCGCTGTTATCTAAAAAACACAAATAACAAGAAGATGTTTTACGATTACAAAGACTGAATAATTCTTACCCTAATAGACTAAAATTCAATGACAAGTGAATGATGTTACTGAAATAGACTACTTGTACTTAGATACAGTTTCTGACATTATAATATTTGTCATTTATGTAAGTAAGAAATGTACATATAAATCTGTCTTAAAAAATTGTTACTTTGGAAATCTTTTTTTTATAGCCTTAAACAGTAAATCAGGCTAGGATAAAAACACTCCTAGAGATGTCTTCTAATTTAGTAAGAAATAGAAAAAGCATACTCATATGTTCTGCATTCAGGCAACTAAGCCTATTATTTTTAAAAGCTGATATTAAACATGGGCCAAAACATGAAAAAAAGGCATGCAGAAGGCAGATGACCTAAGATACACATCATAAAACTTCAGGAAAGCACCTAATAAGTATTATAAATGCTCTATATGTTTTATGTCATGTATATGCCAAAGATACTTTGAAAAATTCTAGTAAAAGACAAAATTACTGAAGAATCATTCCTTTTCACATTAGTTCTTCTTCCCAAATAAGTACAGTTATTGAAACATACAAATTTTCAATGCACCTTAGGGGTAATGCTATCAACAAAAAATAGTTTCTAAACAACAACAAAAAATGAGTGTCAAGATCTTAAAAACTGCTTTTACTATTAACCCTGCTGGTTAATCACCGTATGTGGAAGCTCTTTGTAAAAGATAAACTGCTAAGAAACTAAGTTATTATCTTTACTACTAGAGAAATAAGTCAAGAAATGGAGGATTAAAGAATAAAAATGCTTCAATAAAGCATTTCCATAATTTAATGGGAAAGAAATGGAACTGTGTATACACATTTGTGTGACAAGAAAAAAAATGGATAAAAGTCAGAGAACAGAATCATGCTTCAGTTTTATTTACAGTTGGAAATAGTTCATATCAGATATCAGAAAAATATAATCTACTTGAAATATTTGTACACACTGAAAAAGGAAATGGCCCAGAATCATGATCACGCACCCGAGTGCCATTCTTCATTTAGGGCACTTTCACTGCTGGGATTGTCATCCTCATCCGCCAGCTCTGTCCCATTTGCAGTCTGCTCTATGTCACTGTTCTTTAAGACTGATTCCTCCTCCTCGCTGTCTTCTTCCCCAGGTTGTTCCCTAAGTAACTGCTCCATAGAGGCCTGAAGCTCTTGTAAGTCTGTGTCAGTTTCTTCAAACACACTAAAATTCAAAAAATGAAACTAAACATTACCCAAACTCTACCTTATTCTGAAATTTTACAACTCAATATGCATGCACTCCTTTCTACTTAATAGTACTAATAGAGGATAAAAAGAAATCTGAAAAAATTTACATTGTTTTTAACAAAGGAAACGAGGATTAATACAATTGATAAATAAAGCACACGACACACATGCTCAAATAAATAAACCAGAAGATGACTTGTTTAAAATGGTCCTGATTTGTCAAAGAGAATCACATAACTATCACTATTATTCACGCTTACATTTTGAAAGAATGTTTCAATATTTTAAGAGGCCATACTAAAGAGATTTTTCACTTGCTTTCTAAAACAAATACTTAATACTCAAACATTTTTCTTTTATGCTATTTTGTAAGTTCAGTAAAATCTTGCTGTGGATGTACAATAGTTGTACACTATACAAAAAGCTTTCCATATAAATGTTCACTGGGCATTTGAACTCTCAGAAATGGAAATACTTAGGGAATTATACGTTCAGATTAATAGGATGATCTAGTAAATAAAATAGTCACCAGAAATCTTATCTTTAGATGGTTATTCTTGAAAATATTTCTAAAGTACATAATTAATACATTTTACTGTGTAATTAGAATACACTAACCATAATAATTTTCACTGGGGAATCTTGTTTCCAAGCATTGCTCTGGATATTAACTCTATTTTCATGGGATTATAGATGCTGGAATGAACTAATTTATGCAAATATCTTACATTTATGTTGTACTTTTAGTTTATTAAGCAGTTTGATCTTATTATTTAAATTTTATCCACACAAAACTAACTTTAGAGGCATGGAAACTGTGAATCAAAGTGTTTAAATGACCTGTTCAAGGCCACACAGTCAATAAATGACAAATACAGGATTGACATCTAGTGTTCTGACCACTTCTAAAACATTCAAGAAATGTGCTCATCAACTTTATTTCTCTTATGATTTGCTTCTTTCTCCTAAAGTACCATGCAAAATGAAAAATTTGTAGACTAATATTTAATTGAGGTTTTAGATGTATGAAGTCTTATGAAAGAGATTATGTACCCACATTGAGGATTTTATCCACCAGAAAAGCAAGGCTAAATAGAATATAAGGGCTGATTAAGGTCAGTCTTAAATTTTGGACTCTAATCAAGTAAACAAATATTTACTGAACTAAAATATAAACAGTGTTATGTGAGAGCTTGAATAAAATTTCCATTAATGGAAAAAGAAAATCTTTTAATGTAGAAATATCTTTATTTTGTATTTATGTGTACAAACGTCTACATTTTGACTTTGTAGTGGCCATAGAAAAGCAAGCATTGGTTGCTGGACCAGAGCATAGGAACATACCTAGGTTACAGGATGTCAGCCCCAGGAGACCTTCCTAAAAGAAAGCACCAGAAATATCCACAAAGGAAACAAACCATGTTCACTGAGAACCAATGATCAGATTTGCAGCTCCTGTTCAGTAAGAACCCATATCCCACCTCCAGCCTTCAGAAAGAAATGGCCTCAAAACTGGAGATACATACAACAGTAGTGCAGGTTTTGTTCAAGAACCACAGAGGAAAACTGAAGAAAGCCAAACACAAGCATATTCAGCAAAAAGAACAAGAAGCTCAACAAGAACATTTAGCTAAGGGAGGAGTCAAGACCAGCTCTTCAAAGACAAATATGGATACACCTCCCAGATCCCCTAATGGTGGCTACCCTGCATCCCTAGTTTTATACAGATCATCTAATACTTTCATTCCAACTCAGCATATGCCCCGCAGACCACTTTGTTGGCCACAAAACAGTTCATTTTGGTGGCTGCAAAGACCCTAACATATACTGCCTCTAACCCATTTTGGAATCCCAAGTTCTTTCCACAAGCATCAATGCTAATGCTTTCTGCTCTTCATCTCCACAAAGAACTTGTCAGTGAGGGAAGCTAGACACAAAAGGTCACGTGTTGTAATGATTTGTAATGATTCCCATACAGGGAGTACTTTTCAGCCATAAAAAGGAACAAACACAAGATACGCACAACATGGATACATTTCAACAACATTATGTTGAGTGAAAGAAAAAAAGACACAAAAGACTACATATTGTATAATTCCATTTATTTGAATTCCTAGAGCAGGAAATATTGTAGTGGCAAAAAGCAGAGTAGGGGCTGCATATGTGGTAGAAGGAATTGAGCAGACAGAGGCACTAAAATTTATTGGGATGATGGAAAATTTTCATGTCTTAATTAAGATAGAAGCTACCTGGGTGTACAAATTCATCAAAACAGAGAACTGTGATGCTGAATTGTATACTTGAAAGTGGCTAAGAGACTAGATCTTAAATGTTCTCACCACAAAAAAAGAGACAATAATTATGTAACAGGATAGAGGTGCTAGCTCCCACTATGGTGGTAATCATTTTGCAATATATAAATGTATCAAATCAACAGGTTGTACACCTTAAACTTACACAATGTTATATGTCAATTATATCTTAAAGTTGGAGAAAACAGTTTTTAAAAAAAGAATAAAATCTGTGCATTTTAGTTTACATAAACTATATCTCCATAAAAATAAATATATAATGAGGCTAGGATGGACAGTATCTTTTTCTCTTTTTCCTGCTTCTTTGTCTTGACTTTATTTTTTTTTCCTTAAGTATTGTTCAGCTAAGAAGTCAGTGTCAGTAAGTGGAGAGTTGGCTGATTTTTCTACTTTTTATTTTTCAGTCACCTCCCTGGGCATCACTTTATATCACAATAACCACCCAAATGTCTCCAGCCCCCAAAGATTTCTATTTTTTCCCCCCCCCCCCACTCTTCTTAAGACAATGGAAACACAATAAACTCTTCCAAGGAAGTTCTCAAGCCTTCTGATTCCTTCCTACTAACCCTTCTCTCCTTGAACATGTGATATCTATGAATAAGGTGACATGCGATCAATTAAAAAAAAAGAAACAAAAAGCATCTAATTAGAATGAGAAAGAGAGAGTGTCTAATCTGTTGGACCACTCTACTAGTAGTATTTAACTTAATATTTAATTATAAGACTAACATACCATGCACATCTGCTGTGTACCATTACTATAGTGACTAAACATCAACTTGTTGATAAAATCCTGTAGTGGCCAGCCTAGAGGAATTAGTGCCCTCCACAGATGGTGTTAAAGTAAGTGGGGGCTGCTAAGTCTGCCATTGTAAGAAAAGTATGAGAAGATTAAGATCTTTTATGAAATAAGCACTCAAAAAAGTGTCTCAGGTACATTAAAACCTGGTCCTAAATTCGCTTTTTAGTGGGCTTTCTTATTATATGGCCTTGAGTAAAGTTTGTACCAGAAAAAAAAATTTCCATGGAAAAACATCAAGTGAAATTTCCCTATATGGACATGGAATAACTTACTTTAAAAAATAACTTAGGGGGAGTGACATCAGCATCATGGTAGAGTGAGCTCTTCCCTTAGACTCTCCCCCATAAGATACAATGAAAAGGACATTCATAAACCAACAGAGGGCATTCACATAATACAAAAGACATCTGAGAGACCCATGCAGCCATATGACTGAAGGTGGAGGTGCTGAACCCCCTGGAGGAAGAAGGTAAGGTCATCTTCTCTCCCTCCCCTAATAGCAGAAACCCAGGGTGTAGAATTGTGCGTGGCTCTGAGAAGAGAGAGGGGAGGGGTAGCTCTCTGCAGGACCACCTTCACTCTTCAAGTTCCCTCACAACCCATGGGAAAGCCCCACAAAGAGATGGCTAAGCTATTGCAGGGATGTATTCATCAAGCCAGTACACCAGGAGATCAGATAACGAGGGCAGACAGAGAACGTACCTGAGATCGCGCAGGCAAAAGAAACTGCCCCTCCCCCCACCTGGTGCTCCAGTTCAGCCAGTCTGCTAGAGTGCTCATGCATATGTTAGAAAAGCAGCAGCTGTGAGCAAATGAGGCAGGGATCATGGTGGGCTCAGAATACACAGCTCTTAACCGCCTCCAGTGGTGGCAGGTGGAGCTGCGACCACATACTATCACTATGCAGAGGCATAAATCCATGCCATCGAAGAGTATGAAGAAATATATTAATACTCCAGGCCAGAAGGAAAATGACAAGCACCCAGAAATCAATCCTGAAGGCACAGAAATTTATAATCTAAATGACAGAGAATTCAAAATACCTATCATAAAAAAAACCCAATGAGTTACAAGGAAATACAGATAGACTGTTCAATGAAATCAGGAACAAAATTAATGAATAGAGGGAATTCTTCAAAGAAGATATTGAAACTATAAAGAAAAACCAATCAGAAATGTTGCAGATGAAAAACACAATGGATGAGATAAAGAAAAGTCTGGTTTTCCTGAACAGAGCTGATATTATGGAGAAAAGAATCAGCAGTCTAGAGGACAGAAATATAGAAATGCTTCAGATGGAGGAGGAGACAGAACTAAGACTAAAAGGAAATGCAGAAATTCTCTGAGAAATATCTGACTCAATTAGGAAATATAACATCAAGATTACAGGTAGTCCAGAGGGAAAAGAGAAGAATAATGGAGCAGAGAGCTTGTTCAAAGAAATAATAGCTGAGAACGTCCAAAACCTGGGAAGGAGCTGGAAATATAAGGGAAAGAAGCTAATATACCTCCCAATTATATCAATGTAAAAAGTCTTTCTCCAAGGGATATAGTAGTAAAGCTGGCAAAAGTCAATGACAAAGAAAAAATATTAAGGGCAGGAGGCAGAAGAAAATAAATTACAAAGGAACCCCTATGAGGCTTTCAGCAGATTTCTCAGCAGAAATCCTAGAGGCTAGGAGAGAGTGGAATGGTATATTCAAAATTCCAAAAGACAAAATCTTTCAGCCAAGAATAATCTATCCAGTGAAAATATTCTTCAGATATGATGGACAAATAAAAACTTCCCCAGATAAACAAAGGCTAAGGGAGTTCATAGCCACAAGACCCTCCCGTACAAGAAATGATCAAGAAGGCCCTCATACCTGAAAAAAAAGAAAGGGGTTATAAAGCCTTGAGCAAGGAGATAAATAGGTAGACAAAATCAGAAAATTGCAGCTCTCTATAAGAACAGGTTAGCAAACACTGAATTATAACATTAAAGATAAACGGAAGGAAAAGATCAAAAATAAATATCTCGTCATTTTAACCCAAACTCACAACACAAGATGGAGTAACTTGTGACAATAACTTAGAAGGGGAAGACAGAAAGGATGAATCAGCTTAGTTTATCAGACTATCAGAATAACAGGAAATAAGAGGCTATCAGAAAATAGACTATCTCATCTATATGATTTTTTATACAAACCTCATTGTAACCACTAAACAAATAAGCAGAACAGACACACAACTGATAAATACACAGAAAACTGAGAAAACCATCACAGAGAACTACCAAACTGAACAGGTAGCCTCAAATACATGGGACGAGAAACAAGAGAAATGCAGAAGAACCAGAAAATGAGTGAGAAAATGGCAGCATGAAGCCCTCATATATCGATAATCACTCTAAATGTAAATGGACTGAATTCTCCAATCAAAAGACACAGAGTAGCATGATGGATTGAAAAACAAGACCCAACAATATGCTGCCTCCAGGAAACACATCTCAGCTCTAAAGACAAACATGGGCTTAGGGTGAAGGGATGGAAGACGATACTCCAAGCTAATGGCAGACAAAAGAACGCAGGTGTTGCCATACTTATATTAGACAAAGCAGACTTCAAGATAAAATAAGTAATGAGAAACAAAGAGGGGCATTATATAATGATAAAAGGGACACTCCACCTAGAAGACATAACACTTATAAATATATACGCACCCAACACAGGAGCACCAAAGTACATAAAGAAACTATTCACAAACTTAAAAGGAGATATTAACAACGACACAATAATAGTTGAGGACTTATCAATGGATAGATCATCCAGACAGAAAGTCAACAAGGAAATAGTGCATTTAAATGAAAAACTAGACCAGATGGGGTTAATAGATATATATATAGAACACTCCATCCAAACACAGCAGAACACACATTCTTCTCAAGTGCACATGAAACATTCTCAAGGATAGACTATATGCTGGGAAAAAAGGCAAGCCTCAATAAATTTAATATTGAAATCATATCAAGCATCTTTTATGACCATAATGCTAAGAAATTAGAAATAAACTACAAGAAAAAAAGCTGGGAAAGGGACAAATATGTGGAGACTAAACAACATGTGACTGAAAAACCAATGGATCATCGAAGAAATTAAAGGAGAAATCAAAAAATATCTGGAGACAAATGAAAATGAAAATACATCAAACCAACTCATATGGGATGCAGCAAATGTGGTCCTAAGAGGGAAATTCATAGCAATACAGGCCCACCTTAACAAACAAAAAAATCTCAAATAAGCAATCTTAAACTACACCTAACAGAATTAGAAGAAGAGGAACAAACAAAGCCCAAAGTCAGCAGAAGGAGCGAAATAATAAAAATCAGAGTAGAAATAAATGAAATAGAAACAAACAAAAAAACAGTAGAAAGGATCAATGAAACAAAGAGCTGGTTCTTTGAGAACATAAACAAAATTGACAAATCCTTAGCTAGACTCACTAAGAAAAAAAGAGAGGTCTCAAATAAATAAAATTAGAAATGAAAGAGAGGAAATTACAACGGATACCATAGAAATACATAGGATTATAAGAGAATAGTATGAAAAACTATATGCCAACAAACTGGACAATCTAGAAGAAATGGATAAATGCTTAGACCTCCCCAAACTGAATCAAGAAGAAATAGAGATGGGTCAGCCTGGCGGTGCAGCAGTTAAGTTCGCACGTTCTGCTTCAGTGGCCCAGGGTTTGCTGGTTCAGATCCTGGGTGCGGACCTATGCACCACTTGTCAAGCCATGCTGTGGTAGGCATCCCACATACAAAGTAGAGGAAGATGGGCATGGATGTGAGCTCAGGGCCAGTCTTCCTCAGCAAAAAGAGGAAGATTGGCAGCAGAAGTTAGCTCAGGGCTAATCTTCCTCAAAAACAAAAAAGAAGAAATAGAGAATGTGAACAGACCAATCACAAGTAAAGAGATCAAAACAGTAATCAAAAAACTCCCCAAAAATAAAATTCCAGGACCAGATGGCTTCTCTGGAGAATTCTCTCAAACATTCAAAGAAGATTTAATACCTCTCCTTCTCAACTACTCCAAAAAGTTGAAGAAGATGGAACACTTCCTAACACATTCTATGAGGCCAACATCACCCTGATACCAAAGACAGATGAGGACAACACAAAAAAGGAAAATTATAGGTCAATATCGCTGATGAACATAGATGCAAAACTCCTCAACAAAATATTGGCAACCCGAATACAGCAATATATTAAAAAGATCATACACCATGATCAAGTGGGATTTATACCAGGGATGCAGGGATGGTTTGACATCTGCAAATCAATCAATGTGATACACCACATTAACAAAATGAGGAATAAAAACCACATGATCACCTTAATAGATGCAGAGAAAGCATTTGGCAAGGTACAGAATCCATTTATGATAAAAACTCTCAATAAAACGGGTATAGAAGGAAAGTGCCTCAACATAGTAAAGGCCATATATGACAAACCTACAGCCAACATCAGACTCAATGGGGGAAAACAGAAAACCATCCCTCTGAGAACAGGAACAAGACAAGTGTGCCCACTCTCGCCACTCTTATTCAACATAGTACTGGAGGTTTTGGCCAGAGCAATTAGGCAAGAAAAAGAAATAAAAGGAATCCAAATAAGCCAATAAGAAGTGAAACTCTCGCTGTTTGCAGATGACATGATTTTATATATAGAAAACCCTAAAGAATCCATCAGAAAACTATTAGAAATATTTAACAACTACAGCAAAGTTGCAGGGTACAAAATCAACTTACAAAAATCAGTTGCATTTCTAAACAAAAAGAATAAAATACCTTGGGGTAAATTTAACTAAGGAAGTGAAGGACCTATATAATGAAAATTACAAGGCCTTTCTGAGAGAATTGGATGACGACATAAGGAGATAGAAAGACATTCCATGTACATGGATTGGAAGAATAAACATAGTTAAAATGTCCGTTCTACCTAAAGCAATCTACAGATTCAACGCCATCCCAATCAGAATCCCAATGACATTCTTTACAGAATTAGAACAAAGAATCCTAAAATTCATATGGGGCAACAAAAGACCCCGAATTTCTAAAGTAATCCTGAGAAAAAAGAACAAAACGGGAGGCATCACAATCCCTGACTTCAAAACATACTACAAAGCTACAGTAATCAAAACAGCATGGTACTGGTACAAAAACAGGTGCACAGATCAATGGAACAGAATTGAAAGCCCAGAAATAAAACCACACATCTATGGACAGCTTATCTTTGACAAAGGAGCTGAGGGCATACAATGGAGAAAAGAAAGTCTTTTCAACAAATGGTGCTGGGAAAACTGGAAAGCCACATGTAAAAGAATGAAAATTGACCATTCTTTTTCACCATTCACCAAAATAAACTCAAAATGGATCAAAGACCTAAAGGTGAGACCTGAAACCATAAGGCTTCTGGAAGAAAACGTAGGCAGTACACTCTTTGACATCAGTATTAAAAGGATCTTTTCGGACACCATGCCTTCTCAGAGAAGGGAAACAATAGAAAGAATAAACAAATGGGACTTCATCAGATTAAAGAGCTTCTTCAAGGCAAATGAAAACAGGATTGAAACAAAAAAACAACCCACTAACTGGGAAAAAATATTTGCAAGTCATATATCTGACAAAGGCTTAATATCAATAATATACAAAGAACTCTCGCAACTCAACAACAAAACATCAAACAACCCAATCAAAAAATGGGCTGGAGACATGAACAGACATTTCTCCAAAGAAGATATACTGATGGCCAATAGGCACATGAAAAGATGCTCATCATCGCTGATCATCAGGGAAATGCAAATCAAAACTACACTAAGATATCACCTTACACCCGTTAGAATGACAAAAATATCTAAAACTAATAGCAACAAATGTTGGAGAGGTTGCGGAGAAAAAGGAACCCTCATACACTGCTGGTGGGAATGCAAACTGGTGCAGCCACTATGGAAAACAGTATGGAGATTTCTCAAAAAATTAAAAACAGAACTACCATACGATCCAGCCATCCCACTACTGGGTATTTATCCAAAGACCTTGAAGTCAGCAATCCCAAAAGTCCTATGCACCCCAATGTTTATTGCAGCACTGTTTACAATAGCCAAGACGTGGAAGCAACCTAAGTGTCCAGCAACAGACGAATGGATAAAGAAGATGTGGTACATATATACAATGGAATACCACTCAGCTGCAAAACAGAACAAAATCATTCCATTTGCAACAACATGGATGGAGCTTGAAAGAATTATGTTAAGTGAAATAAGGCAGCGAGAGAAGGATAATCTGTGTATGACTCCACTCATATGAGGAATTTAAAATTATGGACTAAGAACAGTTTAGTGGATACCAGGGGAAAGGTGGGGTGGGGGGTGGGCACAAAGGGTGAAGTGGTGCACCTACAACATGACTGACAAACATTAATGTACAACTGAAATTTCACAAGATTGTAATCTATCAATAACTCAATAAAAAAAAAATTTAAAAAAATCAGTTGCATTTCTATACTCTAATAATGAACTAAAAGAAAGAGAATTCAAGAATACAATCTCATTTACAATCACAACAAAAAGAATAAAATATCTAGGAATAAATTTAACCAAGGAGGTGAAAGATCTATACAATGAAAACTGTAAGACATTATTGAACGAAATTGATGACAACATAAAGAAATGGAAAGATACTCCAAATACATGGATTGGGAGAACAAATATAGTGAAAATGTCCATACTACCTAAAGCAACCAGATTCAATACAATCCCCATCAGAATCCCAGTGACATTCTTCATGGAAATAGAACAAAGGATCCTAAAACTCATACAGGGCAATAAAAGACCCCGAATAGCTAAAGCAATCCTGAGAAAAAACAAAGCTGGAGGCATCACAATCCCTGACTTAAAATATACTACAAAGCTACAGTAAACAAAACAGCATGGTACTGGTACAAAAAACAGACACACAGATCAATGGAACAGAACTGAAAGCCCACAAATAAAACCACACATCTACAGATGGTTAATCTTTGACAAAGGAGCTAAGAACCTACAATAGAGAAAGGAAAGTCTCTTCAATAAATGGTGTTGGGAAAACTGGACAGCCACATGCAAAATAATGAAAGTAGACGATTACCTTTCACCATACACAAAAATAAACTCAAAATGGATCAAAAGACTCGAAGGTAAGACCTGAAACCATAAAAATCCTATAAGAAAATATAGGCAGTACACTCTTTGACATTGGTCTTAGCAATATCTTTTTGAATACCATGTCTATTCGGACAAGGGAAACAAAAGAAAAAATAAACAAGTGGTACTTCATCAGACTAAAGAGCTTCTGCAACGCAAAGAAAACCAGGAACAAATGAAAAGACAACCCACCAACTGGGACAAAATATTTGCAAATCATATATCTGATCCAGGGTTAATCCTCAAAATATATAAAGAACTCACACAGCTCAACAACGAAAAAACCAAATAACCTGATCAAAAAATGGGCAGAGAATATGAACAAATATTTTTCCAAAGGATATATACAGATGGCCAATAGGCACATGAAAAGATGTTCCACATCACTAATCATCAGGGAAACGCAAATCAAAATTACACTAAGATATCACCTTACACTTGTTAGAATGGCTATAATCACCAAGACAAAAAATAACACATGTTGGAGAGGATGTGCAGAAAAGGGAACCCTCATACACTGCTGGTTGGAATGCAAACTGGTGCAGCCACTATGGAAAACAGTACGGCAATTTCTCGAAAACTTAAAAATAGAAATATTATACGACCTAGCTATCCCACCACTGGGTATTTATCCAAAGAACTTGAAATAAAAAATTCAGAGAGACTTATGAACCCCTGTGTTCACTGCGGCATGATTCACTATAGCCATGATGTGGAAGCAACTCAAGTGACTGATGACTGGATAAAGAAGATGTGCTGTACATACACAATGGAACACTACTCAGCCATAAAAAAGACAAAACTGTCCCATTCGCAACAAGACGGATAGACCTTGAGGGTAGGAATGTTAAGCAAGATAAGCCAGACAGAGAAAGACAAACACCATATGATTTCACTCATATGTGGAAGATAAACACACAAAGAGAATAGTTTAGTGGTTGCCAGAGCCAAGCAGAAGAAAACAAGGATAAAAAGGTAACTTTTCCTCAAAATTTTGAGGGCACCAGCAAAAATCTAGAGAACTCTGTGAAAAATGAAAAAAAAAATGGCAATTTTTAAAAGATAAAGTTTGGTTAGAAACTTAAGAATCAAAGGGCAAGGCTTAAGAAAAACAAAAACAGAAAATGAAATGTACCAGATGCAGTAGCCCAGCTCAAATATCATAGGGGAAAAATTTGTGAGACTAATATAATGCTTTCAGTCAGATCAAAACACAAGTTCTTTCTATTGAAAGGCAGCTAAGAGCGGAAACTTAAGTTCAAACTAGAAATTAAATCATACAAATTCTAATATTATGTAACGTATTTTCCTGGTGACTTGGATACACTGTACCTTCTCAAACACTTTATTCTAGGGTTTGTCATTGTTAGTACCAGTTGAGTTGATTCAGACTCACAGTGACCCTGGGTACAGCAGAATGGAACCTTGCCTCGTCTTTTTGCACAATCCTCTCACCTTCTGGCGCTGTATCAGACAATGCTTCATAGAGTTTTCATGCCCAATGTTTTTGGAAGTGGATGGCCAGGTCCTTCTTCCTAGTCTGTCTTAGTCAGGAAGCTTCACTGAAACCTGTCCACTATGAATGACCCTGTTGGTGTTTGAAATATTGGTGGCAAAGCTGTCAGCCTCATAGCAACATGCAGCTGCCACAGGATGATAAATGACAGATGCATGGTGTGGTGCCCTGCCTGGATGTGAACCTGGGCCAGGGCAGTGAGAGCGTTGAATTTTAACCGCTAGACCACCAGGGCTGGCTAGTGGTATTCCAGGGTAGCATGGTTTTATTTCCCTAAAAAGTTCGTAATATTTGTCTGAGGGCCTGAGAGACTGCTAGGTGGTGAAGGAGGATTATTGTCTACGGGGCCATCGCTTCCCATCTCTCTCAGGAGTGTTGGTTAAATTTCCCTCCTGGATTCTAGACTCCCCATGAATCATGAAGAAAGGGATTTTGTAAATGCAATTAAGTTACATGCCGAATTCACATGTGAGCACATGTACACACACATAAAACCAAACAACTACGTATTCTACTTACTAACTCCCCACTGCCATGATTTTGAAATCAGACATGGCAGGAGATAGATGTGGATGGAGCTTTCTGGTTATCTTCCTGAGGAATTGTATAGTAGTAAGTACTTCATAATTTCCCATTGCAATCCTTCTATCATGTGGTGTTACACTATTAAATAGTCATTATCCTGCTAACGTTCATTCATTTAACCAATATTAAACACTTACCATGTGGCAAGCCATTGTGCCGGATGATCAGTGGTGAATAAGACAGAGAACACAAATAGAAACTATTTTCTTATAATCCTTAAGTGAGATTAAGTCATATTATTTAGAGGCAGATATACAAATCAAAATTTGCATGACTGTACTTTAAATATGTTGTAAAGTTAAAGCAGTAGCGAAAAAGCTACAGATCATTTTTAAGAACTATCTCTGTAGGTCACCGTCTCTAGAACATACATAAATTGAGAAATCTGCTAGTGTTAGCATCTGTTAATGACATCATGCTCACATGTCTTCAGAATCAGAAGGTCCGTCTTTAACGTGCTCATCTTCAATTTCATCTATTTCAAGATTGTCTTGACGTACATCTCCTACAGTAGGAACATCCATCAGCGTTCCGAACAATTTTGAGAGATCTGGAAGGGAACAGGTCCTCAACATCTAAAAAAAAGTCAACAGATTTATTATTAGGAATAAGACAATCAGAAAATAAAAATGAGAGAAAAAAATTAGAGCTAACAGTAATTTTATATATATATATATATATAATATCATATATTTAGAGCTAGAAGCTTCAGAGGTGACTTGTCCAATTCACTTGAATTTCAGCTCAGTATTTTTTCAGTGAGGAAATTAAAATTGCAAGTTATACTTGGGTTTTAACATACAGGTTTCAAGATAAAGTCACCTTTAAAAGGTAGGGAGAGGTGCCGGCCCCGTGGCTGAGTGGTTAAGTTCGTGTGCTCTGCTTCCGTGGCCCAGGGTTTCGCTGGTTTGGATCCTGGGCGTGGACATGGCAGTGCTCATGAAGCCATGCTGAGGTGGTGTCCCACATGCCACAACTAGAAGGACCCACAACTAAAAATACATAACTATGTACCAGGGGGCTTTGGGGAGAAAACGGAAAAATAAAATCTTAAAAAAAAAAAGGTAGGGAGAGGTGCCTGCTTGGGTATGCACATGGAATGGAATTGGAAATATGTCAGGAATCAGGCAGTGCTAGAAACTGACAATTCTCTCCTTCTCACTCATGGCCCATATGGTCCCTCTTTCAGGGTATCTCTGCTAAGTCTTTCTCTCATTTTCCTATGGCCAACCCTCTCCATATATTTTTGCCCAAATCCTGAAGTCAGTTAGTCTGAAGCTTGGCTAGGCACCAGCACACGTAATTGGTGGCCCTTTGTATCACTTTGTCCTAGGAGTTGCTGGCTAACCAACACTGGTTAAATCAGGGGCCTCAAATTAGGGCAAAGAAAGGCCTAACATCGCCTCCCTGAGTAATGGACTGTGAGTGAAGCCTTTCCCATTAGAATGGAAGGCTAGAGAGACAGGCACTTTGATGTTCATACTGAGAATCATTTATAGCAGCAGAGTGAGAAGGAATTCAGCAAAATGAGTTGGGAAAAAGCAGTGCACAGTTGAGGTGTTTAAAATCTGAATTTGTGTTGGATAAGACCAGAGATAATAGGAATAGCATCAGCGCCTCAACCTTTCAACAATCAGAATGTGATGAATAGACAGGGCTATGAAACAAACATCTATAAACATAAGACTCGGGGTTGGGTTAACCCTAAAGGAATCTGCGAGATTTGAAATATAACTCCTAAGGCCCTGATAAGAACCCTATACCAGATGGGAGACTGTGAAGAAAACACAATGTTTAGCATATTAATGAAAATTTATATACTTGGCCAATTTTATTGGTACAATCTGTTTTTGAGAATTAAAAAGAATATATTTCCATTATTTGAACATAATTTACATATTATAGCACTCAAGAGGAAAAAATGGTTATGAACTACAAGATGGTGAAGCTACACTGCTTCTTAATGCACTTAGTAATGGTACTGAAAGTATTTCTTTTGCTGAATCTCCCACTGTCAGCAGAATTTATGCCTCACCTGTTTATTATTTTAATGGTCTGAACCATGTATATTATAAATGCACAGTATGCAAAATATGCACCCAGTAACAGAGTCTCCAGACACATGATAATCAATAAAAATAAGTAACATATATGCATTATATATCTAAATACAAGGAGACTACACAAAAGGGTGCAATATTTTTTAGGCCAAGATGAATTTTAGCCCTGGTAAAATAATCTCAATTCTAGTTTCTTTCTTTCACTAAATAAAATACCTTTCATAATCTAACATAAAATAATATAGTTGGAAAGAAATTTCAAGTGGTGTGTAATTTGACAAGCTTCCTCTTGGAATGGGTTTACACACCCATCAATCCAACAGCTTTCTGTCCTATATTAAAAACTCTTTTTGTTCATGGTCTTCTTGACAGACTGTTAAAGTTTTAAATAGGATATTCATCTTCAGTCAGAAAAATTTTACATAAGAACCCTTTCAGTTCTATAATTCTGATTCTACTAAATTTTTTTCATGTCATTTAAATAATATTCTATAGTTTTAACACTCATAGAAAGAAATCCTCCTGAAAATAGCTGTCCATCCATAACACGTTGCTTGAGATTTTACTTCATTTATGGGTCAGACTAACTTTTTTCTAGATTCTTTGTAGCATGATTTTATGCAGCTAGCATTTGATACCATTATGAATCAAATAGGAGAGCAACATTTTAGGAAAACTGAAAACATTCTTTTAAAAATATATACTTCCTTTGGATTTTCTCTTGTTGGTTAAGTTCTGTTTTTTCCTCAAAAATGAAGAGAATCAAGTAAGATAGTGAATGAATTAAGTACTAGCTGCACTGACAGAACTTCATATGAAATTCTACTTGAAAGAATTTTGTCAACTTACTTTTTCATCTGTGGTATTTTTCATATAAAATTATAAATTAGTAATACTCAGTTACACTACAAAATGCTTTATGATAAGTATATTTGTTTAGCCTCTGCTCACTGCAATTAAACTATAACATTGTGCCCTCAAAATAGCTTCTACAAATATCCTGCTTACTTCAACCATAAAGTGGGTTAAAAATGGATTTAAAGCATTAATTAAAACACTATAAACACTTACCATAGGCAAAAACTATGAACATTATCTAAGAATTGATATTTGAGCAAATCAAAAGAAGGCACTTAAGGTACAGGTCCTCTTTGTAAATTGCACATTAATATTCCCCCCCCGACCCCTACATTTGCTCTAACAAGAAAAGAAATTCTCAAGTTTTCAGAGAGTCAGTTTTCCACTCCATTCACAGACCAGAAAAGTAGCAGTGGAACACATCTGGTCTCTCTCCATTCCTTATTCACTATCCCCTAAAGTAAGGAAGGTTTAAAAGGAAGGACAAGCAGCTTTTTCATTTGGCAACCAAAATTCTGTTCTTATGTAAGTCAGACACAAGGACACAAGTAATTTACCTTAACGTTTTTTAAAAAGAACTTTTAGCAAAAATCTTTGTAGGAAGCTAAATTATCCCATTTTAGTAAACAGATTATATAAATGCTTATAAATAATTTTTAGCTTTTCTTCATGATCCAGGGCCACCATTACGAACACTGATTATTTACTATTTTGGCCCAATGATGAACTTGCATGATCTCACAGATTTATGGGGTAGACAGGTATGGCTTTCTTTCCTCGCCTTAAATGGCTACAGATTGCTTTGATTTTCTAGTGTTTTTTCTTGCCCCTTCCCTCTACATGAAATCTGCTTTGCTGTGCTTACTTCCAGGGTAAGTACATCTATAGAACTACTAAGGCTGAACTAAGGTCATGGAAAAAAATCAAATAATGAAATGTATTATGCAAGGAATATTAACTTTATAGACAGCAATAAGTTATTAAAAATCCCTGTGCTAATGATAGCTATGCACCTTTACCACAAAAGAACGTACATGAATTATATAATAATCCTTCTCTGTCCCACCAAGGATTACCAAGTTTATGTCTTTGAAAGTCTGACTGCTTTTAGGTAAGTGACAGAATTTAACAATCTCTACATTTAAGAGAGGCATAAGAAAATTTTTCATAAAATAAAAACATACCCAACTGGAAAATTAAATTGAAAATCAAAATGACATATTTAAAAAACAGTCAAGGACAAAAGAATCCAGGCAATACATTCATATACAGACTTAAATATACAAAACAAACAACCCGATCCAAAAATGGGCAGAGGATATGAACAGACATTTTTCCAAAGAAGATATACAGATGGCCAACAGGCACATGAAAAGATGCTCAACATCACTAATTATCAGGGAAGTGCAAAATCAAAAGTACACTAAGAGATCACCTTACACCTGTCAGAATGGCCATAATTACTAAGACAAAAAATAACAAGTGTTGGAGACAATGTGGAGAAAAGGGAACTCTTGTACACTGCTGGTGGGAATGCAAACTGGTGCAGCTACTATAGAAAACAGTATGGAGATTTCTCAAAAAAATTAAAAATAGAAATACTATATGGCTCAGTTATCCTACTACTGGGTATTTGTTCAAAGAACTCAAAATCAACAATTCAAAGAGACTTATGCACCCCTATGTTCATTGCAGCATTATTCACGATAGCTAAGACATGCAAACAACCCAATTGCCTGTCAACTGATGAATGGATAAAGAAGATATGGTATATACACACAATGGACTACTACTCAGCCATAAAAAAGACAAAGTCATCCCATTTGCAACAATATGGATGGACCTTGAGGGTATGATATTAAGCTAAATAAGCAAGACAGAGAAATCAATGCATGGTTTCACTCATATGTGGAAGATAAACAAACACATGGATAAAGAGAACAGATTAGTGATTACCAGAGGGGAAGGGGGTTGGGGCATGAGCAAAAGGAGTAAAGGGGCACATACGTATGGTGACACATAAAAATTAGACTACTGGTGGTGAGCAGGATGCAGTGTATACAGAAACTGATAGGTAATGATGTACACCTGAAATTATACAATGTTATAAACCATTATGACCTCAATAAAATAATTGAAAAGAAAAAAAAAATCTCATGAGAGAAATGCTGAGTGAGAACTACCTGGCTTATTCCTAGTCTCGCTTTCAAATTTGTGAGCAAAATAAATGATTGTTATTGTCTTAAAAAAAATGTGTGTATATATATATGAAAAATGTTCAACCTCACTGGTAAACACAGAAATACAAATTTCAAAAAATTAATACCATTACTCATTTATTAAATATACAATTTTTAAGTAAATGATAATAGCTGGTGCTATTTAGGATACAAACTCTCATACACTATTGATGGTACTATAGATTGTTTCTTGAAGGGAAATCAGGTAATATACAATATAGTTTTTTGCATTCCTCTTACAAAAAAATTTGTTTTATGGAAATAATTGTGGATACATACAAAGATACAAATGTAGGTGGTTACAAAACCAAAAATTGAAACCTCAAAGCCCAACAATAGAAATAAATTAGCTAAAAAAATTATGATAGACCAGCACAAATGGAATTTGTGATGATTATTAAAGATGACATAAAAGAAAATTTGACCATATGACAACATATTATTTTTGTAATAACATTATTTGTAATAATATTTGTAATCATTTTATAATAACTATTAAACAGAAAAGCAGGTTACAAATAGTATGCATAACATCCTATTTTAGTAAAAAGTTATATATATATAAAAATTATATATATGAAAAGTAATACTTAAGGTATACTTTGCTTATGGCACTTTGCAGATACTGCGTTTTTTACAAGACCCTCTACCAGCAAAATGTTTACAACTCCTGAAGGTTCAGATGACAGTGAGCATTTTTCAGCAATAAAGTATTTTTAAATTAAGGTATATACATTGTTTTTTTAGACACAATGCTATTGCATACTTAATAGACTACAGTATAGTGTAAACAGAACTTTTATATGCATTGGGAAACCAAAAAATTTGTGTGACTTGCTTTATTGCCATGCTCTGGAACTGAACCTGCAATTATCTCTGAGGTATGCCTGTATAACAAAATGATATGTGATTTACTTTGTATTTCTAAGTTTCCTATAAAGAGGACATTCTAGTTTCTTTTTTTTTTTAGAGATTGGCACCTGAGCTAACAACTGTTGCCAATCTTTTTTTTTTTTCCTTCTTCTCCCCACACCCTCCCAGTACATAGTTGTATATTCTAGTTGTAGGTCCTTCTGGTTATGCTATGTGGGACACCACCACAGCATGGCCTGATGAGTGGTGCCATGTCTGTGCCCAGGATCCAAACTGGCAAAACCCTGGCCTGCTGAAGCAGAGCATGTGAACTTAACCACTTGGCCATGGGGCTGGCCCTGACATTCTAATTTCTTAATAAGAAAAAATTGTTTACATATTTTTAAAACAGCAGGTAAGAAAAGATAAGAGGTCTGAAGACTTTTACCAGAAAGTGCATATGAACATCTATTAAAAATTTTGCTAGGTACAAATTAGGCAATATAGCACTTCTATCCATTTAAGACATTTTGCTTAAGCTTAGTCTCATGCTAAAAATGGAAGTTGGGTTGGGTAGTGAGAAAGGGGGATAGTGTAAGAGGGTGTAAGAGGGATCTTTTGCTCAAATAAAAGGAGACCCTATAAAAAGAATCCTGAATAGGGAGCCAATGAAACAGTCTTTGTCCTAGTGGTACTCTTAATGGGAATTTCTTTGCAGCATCTCAGAACATGGAGGTTTCTTGTTTTTGTTTTGATGTGTGTTTGTGTGTATGTGTTGGTGTTTTTAAGGGATTAAAATTCAATATAATGGTTTATCAAATGGATAACATTTTCCATTTGAGGAGCATACTTGCCTTTGGGTTGTTTGCATCAAAGAGACCAGTTGAAAGTCCAATCAGCAAGGAATTCTTGTTTTTGCTTTTTGGTGGTGAATCAGAGCGAGATCGCAGTGGAAAGGATTCTTCTGGTGAACACAGAATTGATTGAATTTGAGACACGACATTCAAGTGCTCAGAATGAACCATTTTATGGAAAAATGGTTCTGGTTGCATAGATTTATCTACATCACATTTAGAGTGCTGGGAATCATCTATTCCAGGTTCTGTGGTATAAAGGAAAGATTATGTGGTAAGTCTGTATAGTTCTCAGAGTTCTAAGTGATACTGAAAAAGCATAGTATTTAACACTAATTCTAGCAAAAAACTCCATGTTTATCAGAAAAACAAAATCAAAATATATCCGTGATTGTATTACCTTATAAATAATCTTTAACAGAATATAATGTTTTATTTTCAGAAAGCAGATTTAATATGCTATCTATGTCCCTTATCTTGGAAGTTCTAAAATATAGATGCAAATGCAAGGAAGTGTGAAAAAATACTGTTTAGACAGTCATATTTAGTTCCAGTTTATCTTTGTTCCTATAGGCTAGAAAGAAAAAAATTATACTTCTTAAATTTTAATTAATACTATTAAAAACAAGAAGACAACTTATTTAATGTCCTTAGCATATTGGCTTAGTTTTGGCAAGGCCATTCAATAAAACAACTGACCTAAAAGTTTTACTGCCCACGTTGCCAAACAATCCAGGCTTATAAATGCAGAGTCCAGTGCTCTATGCCTATTATGTTTTTTAAATGATTGGTGTGACTGATAAGGAATGATTTGTATTAACATATTGTCCAAATAAAACAGGTTAGTGTTAAAAATCTTCCAGAAAATAATCAGACCAATATGATGCTTACCCATATGAACTTCACTAAGCTGATCCAAATTCCTCAGAATTCCATCTTCAGAAACTTCATTTTGCTGAATGTTGATCCTATCTTCCAACCTGCTGCAGAGATAAACCAGTGGCAAAAAAACCCCAACTCAGTTTACTAGAAATAAAAGCACTCTCAAATAGAAAAAAATGAAACACAAATTCACCAGCATCCTGTGATGTCTCTTGCAAATATTTTTCTCATTTTTATGTATACTTTTTCTCATAAGCACATTGTATTTTTCACCCCTTTCAAATCTTCACCAATCATAATCATTCACAGCAACCAGCCACACCATTTCTTATAACAGTGGTTCCCAAAGCATGGCTCCTAGACATCAGCAGCAAATGGAAACTTGTTAGAAATGCAAATTCTCAGGCCCCAACCTAGATGAATGAATGAGAAACTTTCAGAAATAAGGCTTGGTTTCTTCAGCTGGTTTCAGTTAGGGTTGAGATAAATCATATAATAGCTAGTGGTCAAGACAGAAAAATTAGCCATAAGTATTCTTGGGTAATGATTAATGTTGAAAGCATGAATGATCCATTTATTAGTAGGACTGATAGTAGAATTATTGCTAATGTTACTTCACATGAAATTGTTTATGCTACTGCTTGTAGGGCTCTAATTAATGCATATTTTGAATTTGAAACTCAGCCTGATCAGAGAATGGAATAAACATCTAGGCTTGATATGGCTAATATTAATAGTACTCTTGGGTTTACATTAATTAGTAGTACGGTATGGGTAGTGCAATTCATATTGTTTGTGCTAGGGTGAAGGCCAGGATTGGTGCAATAATAAATATGGATGTTGATGACGTTAGTGGCTGTTGAATAGAGATAATTAATAGGAGAATGCTATTATGAACATCTTGTTAGGAAGAGAAATTGAACCTCTGGTAAAAAATGGTTTAAGTTTTAGGCAATTACCGGGCTCTGTCATCATACTAAACCCTGTTCTTGAGCAGAGCTGGGCATAAATTATTTAGATTGAGATTACATCATCTATAGTTTGAAGGTGCTTTTGTAAAGTGGGCCTTATTTCTCTTGCCCTTTCATACTGGGAGAAATGTAGAACAGATAGAAAATGACCTGGATTACTCCAGTCTGAACTCAGATCACACAGGACTTTAATCAGTGAACAAACAAACCATTAATAGCAGTTACACAACTGAGACGCCCTGATCCAACATCGAGGTTGTAAACCCTATTGTTGATACGAACTCTAGAATAGAACTGCGCTGTTATCCCTAAGGTAACTTGTTCAATATCTTGGATCAATAGGTGATAAAATATTTTGACTAGTTGGTCTAGATTTTAATCACTTGGAGCTTATTTTATTCTCCAAGGTCACCCCAACCAAAACTGTTCGTCCATTTAAAGTTTCGTTATCCCTTAAATTTGGTTAATTTTTGTTCTTTATGGACTAGTTAATTAAAACTCCATAGGGTCTTCGCGTCTTACCATGTCATTCTTACCTCTTTATGGGAAGATGAATTTCACTGATTAAAAAGTAAGGGACAGTAAAACCCTCATGTGGTTATCCATACAAGCCCTTATTTCGAGAACAAGTGATTATGCTTCCTTTGCACAGTCAGGATACCACAGCCAATAAACAGATGTCACTGAACAACACTAGAAATGCCAGAGGTGATGTTTTTGGTAAATAGATGGGGTATGTGTTTGCTGAGTTCCTTTTACTTTTTTAAACCTTTCCTTAAAAGCATACCTCTGTTGGGTTAACAATTAGTTCAAAAAATGATTTATTACTGGGTTAGATTTATCTTGCTGTTAAGTATCAGTGCTTATTCGTTCTGATAAAAGCTCATGCAATGAGAGAGGATTCTTGTTACTCATATTAACGATACTGTTTCTATTAATTAATAGACTAATCCAGTATTAGATTAGAGTTGGTTTTCATTGTTGGAATTAAGTGCGTTGTTGAGCTTGAACGCTTTCTTAACTGATGACTGCTTTCAGGCCTACTATGGTGTTTTATACTTACTGTCTAAGGACGTATCCCGCTTCTCAAAGGCTGTACCCTTTTAGACGAGCATTTAAATTTATATTAGAATTGCTATTTCTTCAGTTAAATTTAAATTTGAACTAAAATTCTATTCTAGATAATCAGCTATCACCAGGCTCATTAGGCTTTTCACCTCTACCTATAAATCTTTTCTTTTGCTACATAGATGAGTTTGTTCTTTAAAACTGTTCATAGGTAGCTCATCTGGTTTCAGGGTATTTAGCTTAAGTTCTCTGTTAAACTGTTCTAGTTAAATCATTATGTAAAAGGTAAAAGGAGTAAACTTTGCTGTTTAATACTTCTTTCATCATTTACTCACAGCGCCAATTAAAATTTCTATCGCCTATACTTTAATTTTGAGCAAATGTTTTATTTATTTATAATAGTCGAATTTGGTAAGTTTGGGCTAGCTTTAGTTCAAAGCGGCCATTTAATACGACATCTCCTGGGTGTAAACTAGGTGCTTTGTTTAAGCTGCACTTTGATATATCCAAGCCCACTTTCCAGTGTGCTCACCTTATTACAACTCCTCTTATATATTTCGTACTTATTAATACATTATGCTGTAGGTTTATGACATTTGAGGAGGGTGATGGCAGGTGTGTGCGTGTTTCACGGCCTAATTAAGCTCTCTGTTCTTAATTTACTACTAAATCCTCTTTTAGCTTTTAACTTCATAAAGACTTTCATGTAATGTTCTTAAAAGAGAAAATGTAGCCCATTTCTCTCCATCCCATAAGCTACATCTTGACCTAATGCTTTTAGGCCTAATATTTACGCTTACCAAATGTTTACTACAATCCTTTTCAGGGTTTGCTGAAGATGGTGGTATATAGGCAGTATTAGCAAGGGTCAGTAAGGTTTATCAGGGTTTACCAATTATAGAACAGGCTCCTATAGGAAGATCTAAAGCAATGCCAAATCCTTTGAGTTTTAGGTTGTTGCTTAGTAGCATCTTGTGAGTAATTTTGTTAAAATAATTATTTGGGTTTAGGGCTAAGCATAGTGGGATACCTAATCCCAGTCTGGGTCTTAGCTATCATGTAATGTAGTCGAAAATATTAAAGTCATTTTCATAGTTTATTATTATTTTAGTTATAGCTTAATTAAGTTTTAATTTTATTATAACTATATCTTTAACATGCTTTATGCTGGAGTTTTATTAATTTGGGTTAAACATATGACTGTGGTGGCTGGCATGAAATTTACCAGCCCTAATTAATGAAACTTAGTCAAAGTTTCATTTTTGTCTTAATTTTTATCACTGCTATCTCCCATGGGGGTGTGGTTAAGCAAGGCACTGTGAGCTACTTTTTAGCGTGCTTGATGCCTGCTCCTTTTAATCACTGGTGATTAGAGGGCAATAACTTATCTCTGGGGGTTTGGTTTACAGGAAGTTTTTATTTTCTTAATACTTTTTAATCCATCTAAAATTTAAATAACTTTTAAATTTTTCAGTTTTAAATTTTGAACAATTTTCCATGTTTGTTTTTTAAAGTTTTTTTTAATCATATATGTAGTACATTTCTTCATTCAAAATGCAACGTTCGTTGGTTCCTCAAAAAGTTAAACAGAATTACCACATGCCACAGCAATTCTGCTCCTAGATATACACCAAAAAAACTGAATTCAGGTCTTCAAATGGAAACTTGTACACAAAATGTTCACAGAAGTACTATTCACAATAGCCAAGAGGTAGAAACAACACTGGAAATGAACCATCACCATCTGCTGAATGTCCATCAACTGATGAACAGACAAAAATATATGGTATATTCATATAATGGATTACTCAGCCATAAAAAGAAATGAAGAACTAATACATTCCACAACACAGATGAACTTTGAAGACATTAAGCTAGGTCAAAAAAGCCAGATACAAAAAGGCACACATTGTATGATTCCATGTGAAATATCCAGAATAGGCAAATCCATAGAGACATAAAGCAGATTAACGGCTGCTAGGGACTCAGGAGAGGGGAAAAGAGGGAGTGGCTGCTTAATGGGTACAGTGTTTCCTTTTGCAGTGATGAAAATATTCTGGAACCATATAGTGGTAATGGTTACACAACACTACGAATGTTGTGTACCGAATGTACTGAACTGCACACTTTAAAATGGTTAAAATGATAAATTTTATGTTATATGAATTTTACCTAAATTTTAAAAAAAGTAATGTTTCTTCTAAGGATTTCCCTAACCACTCAAATCCTAGTTGCCTTTACTAATATCAGTTGGGTGTACATCTTACCACACTTCTTCTTTAAATTTACATATACATGAGTACATATATAATAATTTTACATAGAATTATCATAGTATCATTCTAATATATGGAAATGCTTTTTTATTCAATATAATTTTATTTCATTAATCATTCGATATTTTGGACATATTTTCATATTAATACATGGAGTTCCATTTTATTCTTTTAAGTGCTGCATACTATCCATGATGCAGTATACAGAAACACAACAGTACTTTTAACCACTTTCTTATCAATGATTAAACTTTTTTAAATTATTTGCCATGATTCTACTGCAATAAATTTTCTTGCATATGCTTCTTTATGTCAATGCCCAAGTCCAGACCACTACCTGTTTTTATAGATAAATTGTATTGGAACAGCCACTCTACTGTTTATGTATTAACTATGACTGCTATTGTAGTACAAAGACAGAATTGAATAGCTGCATCACAGATCATATGGCCTACATAGCCTAAAATACTTACTATCTGGCCCTTTACAGAAAATGTCTGACAATCCCTGCAATAAAACATGGTAAAGGAAGGAACTTTGTTACTTTTTATGAAGAAAGCATAACAAGAATACCGAAATACGACAATGATTTCCCATAACAAAAGGGAACTACAGGTGACTCTTGCAAGTATTAATACAAAAATCCTAAAATAAAGTATTAGCAAACAGAAGTACATTAAAATAATAACATATCAAGACCAAGCAGAGTTTATTTAAGGTACGCAAGATGGTTCAATATTAAGTAATCTATTACTATAATTCATTACAGCAATAGATAAGAGAAAACATTTATATGAATGGTTCCATAGAGGTTGAAAAGTCATTTGACAAAACCCATTCCTGATTTTTTTTTAATCAGTAAAATATGAATAGATACCTAACTCAGCTAAAAAGTAGAGTCATGCCTAGTTTAGGGTTAACATTAAAATTATCTTCAGTAAAGTCAAGAACAGGACAAAGACACCCCCCATTTCTAATATTTAACATTGTATATAATGTACTAACCAAAGCAATTGGAGAGAAAGAAACCAGTGTTAAAAAAATTGAAAAGACATAAAGCCATCACTATTTTCATATGATGTGATTGTGTATCTGAAAAATACGAAAGATTCAACTGAAAAGCTATCATGAACAATAGTAGAAATCAATAAGACAGAGGGATACAAAACCAATATAAAGAAATCTACAGTTTTAATATATACAACCTTTTAGTTACAAGATCTCATAGGAGAATGGGCACCATTTATAACATCAAACAAAAGATAATATACCTGGGAATAAGCTTACCAATAAAAGTGTAAAACCTAGATAAAGGAAACTCCAAAACTTGATCAAAAAGAAAGGCCTATCATGTGCTTCTTGGACAGGAAGAACATAGCATGTTGATTTTCCCCATGTTAATTTATGAATTTAACATCCTGATAAAATACCAATTGATCTTTTGGGGGAGGTTAGGGGAAGGTGGGCTAAATTTAATAAGTTCTAAATTGAGATAAAAAATTACACAAGCAAGAATAGTCAGGAAAAACAAAAAGGAAAAGCAATGAAAATGAATTAGCCTTAAATGATCTTAAAATATATTTTACATTTTAATTAAAACAGTATGTACCAGCATACTGAATAAAGGCCAATGGAACAGGAAAAAAAAGTACAAGAATTTCAAATAATTAAGAAAATTCAGTACATACTAAAAATGGCATTTTAAATCTGTGTAGGAAAGATGGACTTTTTAATAAATGAAACTGGAACTATTGGGTAGCTATCTGGAAGAAAACCAGAATCCATACACCAAGTTAAACTGCAAACAGATCAAAGGCTTAAATATAAAAAGTACCTACATAAAAGTACTAGAAGAAAAGATTGAAAAATTCTTTGATAACCTTAGAAAGAACAAAGCTTCTCTGAATAATTACCAAAATTCAGGTAAAGATGACAACTTAAAAAAAAACACTTCTGCACAGCAAAAAAAAAAAGAAACATAAATGACCAAGAGGGAAAAAATAGTTGCAATTTAAATAATAACCAGGGAAAATATCTCTACTATTTAAAGATTTCTTACTAATTTATAAAAGACCAACAACTAAATTTTAAAAATGAGTCAAAGATTTAAACAGAGAACTTACAGAAAAGGAAATACAAAGAAAACTTAAACATTTGAAAAGGTGTGCTCAACTTTACCACAATAAGAGAGAGATTAAGACACCAAACAGAGATCCTATTTTTTACCTATCAGATTGGTAAAAATCAAAACTTTGGTGATAAAAGTTTGGCAAGGCTGTAGGGAAAACAGGAGGTTTCATACATTCTTTCCTTATATACTAGTTGATTGCTGAGCCCCATGAACGTAGTATCTATTCAAAAATTAAATTTTTTAATACCGTAATATAATAGGATTGAATGCAATATTAGGTTATTAGAGTACATCTTAAAAAGGTCTTATAAAAAGGGACCCAGGTTTTGAAACGTAAAAAAAAGAGGTAACACTTCGGTCAGAATAGCTATAATTAACAAGATGGGAAACAACAAATGTTGGAGAGGATGTGGAGAGAAGGGAGCCCTTGTACACTGCTGGTGGGAGTGTAAACTGGTGCAGCCACTATGGAAAGCAGTATGGAGTTTCCTCAGAAAATTAAGAATAGATCTACCATATGATTCAGCTATCCCACTGCTGGGTATTTATCCAAAGAACTTGAAAATGCAAAGGCATAAAGATACATGCACCCCTATGTTCACTGCAGCATTATTCACAATAGCCAAGACTTGGAAGCAACCTAGGTGCCTATCAAGGGACGAATGTATAAAGAAGATGTAGTATTTATATATGATGGAATACTACTCAGCCATAACAAATGATGAAATTCGGCCATTTGTGACAAGATGGATGGCCCTTCAGGGTAGTATGCTAAGCAAAATTAGTCAGAGGGAGAAAGTCAAATACCATATGATCTCACTCATAAGTAGAAGATAAAAACAGCGACAAACACACACATAGCAATGGAGATTGGACTGGTGGTTACCAAAGGGGAAGGGGGACAAGGGAGGGCAAAAGGGGTGATTAGGCTCACATGTGAGGGGATGCACTATAATTAGTTTTTGGGTGGGGAACATGATGTAATCTACACAGAATTCGAGATATATTACGATGTATATCTGAAAGCTATATAATGTTATAATCCAATGTTACTGCAATTAAAAAAATTAAAAATTAAAAAAAAAGAGGCAACATACTCTGTTTCCTTTGTTTCTTTTATCTCACTAATCCACACGTCGATAACAGTGCATGGCAAGCTACCATCTTTGTTGACTCCACTTGGCTCTTGTAGAACTTCCGTTTCCAAGTCATCAGGTTCTGAAAAGCAAAAACATCACAAAAAACATATTTTGAAGCAAAATTCGTTTAGAGAAAACTGAATAAATTTTCCGTAAATTACCATCACCTAGTTTTAGGCGAATATGTTAATTATAACAGAAAAAATTAAATATTTTATCTCTAGATCTTTAACCTTGTTACTGTGTTAACTCTCTAGTTCAATTATTTCTGAAATGATAGACTTTCCCTTTGCATTTTCACTGTAGTAAAAACACCCAAAAGAAATATTGTACACCCTATATTTTTCATTATTACACAAAATTTTCTCTTCATTAAAATTTCAGTAACATGTAAATTGCTTTAAAGAAGGGATAAAAACAAGTTGAAAGAATAACGATATCTGTGGTTAGAAATATGGAAGGAGAATAGACTGTAATATCATTGATTAGTAACTGACAGGAAAGTTCGATCATCAAAATCTTTCAACCAAAAAAGAAAACAAATTCTATTAACCTGTACTTTTACAATGATATTGAGAACATAACTGAAGTGCACTAAATCTATTTTCCTAGACCCTCAAATAGTTAATGATTAGGGTGCTACGTCTGTTTACTGGTGGTGGCTCACATTATACCTGGTAGATCTTTTCTGAAAGTATATAGGAATAAAAAGAGAGTTTCTTCCTTCATCTGTGAACTCCTCTTTTTCCTCTCCATGTCAGATTATTAATACTATCTTGTTTAAGCCACCATCACCGCCTCTTTTTTCCTGAAATCCAGATAATCTTTCCTTATCTATTTTAAAAGTTTCCAATGAGCTGTCCTATTTAGAAAGATAATCGATATTGTACCAATCCTTAAAGTTTCTATCTTTCAGTAAAACGATTTTTTTGTGGTCACTTATATAAGGTAAGCACTTGGGGCAGGGGAAATCTTTTTTATTTATTTTTTAATGAATAATCGTTCTCTAGTACCTTAAGCCATTTCAACATGACTCATTCTACAAACTATATTTGTGACTGTTCTGGCTGCAAAGTCTAAAATATTTACTATGTGGCTCTTTGTAGAAAAAATTTGCCGACTCTTGCACTAGGCTATATAGCCTCTATTATATGCCTAACAGAGTTTTGTTTTTTTTTAAAGAAAAGGCAAAAGATATCTACTAACTATGATTCTAATGAATAAGACTATTTAAGTTACTGTGGTGAAGTAAAGGCGGTCACACATATAGAAAGGTCTCTGATAGTCCTCTCATCTAGAGTGGGGCTCTGTTTCCTCTCTCTTTGAATTCGGGCTGCCATTGTGATTGCCTTGACCAATCGAGCACAGCTGAAGTGTTCCAATGCCAGTCTCAGGTCTAGCCTTTCAGAGAACTGGCAGCTTCTACCTTGGAATCTGGAAACGTAAGCCACCAAGAAAAAAGTTTAGCTATTTTAGAAAGACCATGCGGCAAGGCCCTGAGACTAAAATGAAGGCGAGGGACCCAGCTGAACAAGTCCAGCCGATCCCTGTCAAGTCACCATGCATGGATGGGAGTGACATCAACTTGTACCCAAAATAAGCCCAGCTGACAGCTGAATACCACTGAGTGATACCAGCTGATGCCACATGGAAGAGGAAGAGAAGACCCTTCCCAATTTTTAACCCACAAAAGTGAGACATAAAATAAAGTAGTTATTTTAAGTTTGGGGAGTAATTTGTTTTGCAGAAATAGATGACTGAATCAGAATTTTCTATCTGAAAACGAGGTGCTGACATAACAAAAGCCTAAAACATGTGCGCTGGTTTTGGAAGTGGGCAGCAGGCAAAAGCTGAAAGGGCTTCAAGGACTCTGTTGGTGAGACACTAGCCAGTGAAAAAAAGTTATTGGAGGCTGGAGAAAATGTAATTTTTGTTATATAGTGGCAGAAAATTTGGTACCTGTGATAACAAAGACAATAGAAAGGTACCTAATAGGTTCAATGACCTGGCTAAGGAGCTATCTAAGCAGAATGTTGAAAATAACAGCTAGCTTCTAGTAGCCTCTGATAAAGTATAGGAAGAGAGAAATTGAAGAAAGAACTGTTTAGTTTATGAGCAGACATTAGAAGAGAAGCCCAAGATAATGCCTTTTAGGCAACAAAAGCTTCTCAAGGGAAGACATGGCCTCATGATAAACACTAATTTTAGGGCAGTAAAATGCGGTTTCATGGCAAAAATGAAGGGTGTGACCATAAGACCTTTTGTTATGGCACAGAAAGATTTAACAGCATGTCTCACAGACTCTCTTTGCTGGACAAAAGGATTTCTAAGAATCTCAAGTGTACTATCTCACAGCATCTTCACAGACAACTCAAGGCAAAGAATGGCCAGTCTCAAAAAAAAAAAAGTGGTTTTTGTCTAATATCGTGAATATCAGTAATATTCATACAAAATCCACAAATTAAGAAAATTTTACTTGCAGAAGCACCACCAGCTTGGATTGAAGGGAAAAGACACAGTTGTAAGAGAAGAGCCCTTGAGGACCCCAACTTTTGGTCTAAAGGAAGCAACCTCTCAATGCTACTCCTGGCTGGATTTCAGAATTTCTATGGAGCAATGATCGCTATGTGCTTCCCATTTTCCTTTTTTTTGAAAAGGAGTCTCTATTCCTGTTTCACCATTTTATCTTAGGTATATAGAAGGCAAGTAACTTCCTTTTTTACTTATAGGTCTTCAGACCGAGAGTAACTGTACTCAAAGAACTGTACCCAAGGAAATTCATCTGTGCATAGGACTGACGTTGATAACAACATCTTCAGACTTTGAGCCAATGTCATAATAAGATGAGGGTTTGAGAAAGGGTAAATGTATTTCACATGGGGGAGAACGTAAGTAATTTTTGGTCAAATAGCAGATTACGACAGATTAAAGATGGCTGCAAATTCTTTAACAGTCTCACCTTTGAGAGGTGGGGTCTGTTTTGCCTCCCTTTGAATTCAGGCTGGCCTGTGACTGCTTTGACCAAGGATGTATAGTGGAAGTGATATTGTGCCAGTTCTGACACTAGCTTTTAAGAGTATAAGCAACTTTTACCTAGTATCTGTGTGCCCTGGGCCACCATATAAGAAGAGGGAGAGGGGCCCGGCTTAGCCCAACCCTCTAGCTGTACCTGACAAGACACCAGTTAAGCCATCTTGGACCCATCAGACCAGCCTGGCTGCCAGCTGAATATCAGCAAGTGATCCCAGAGACAAAAGCACATGGATTAGAAAACTCACATTAGCCAAGCCTTGACTCATTCCTGACACACAAAATCATGAGATATAATAAAACGATTATTGTTTTAACACTAAGTTTTGGTATGATTTATTACGTAGCAATAAAAAAAAACAGACCTGTTACTAAAAGTACAAAAATAGTGAACCTAATTTGAGATGAATCACCCAAACATATACACATATTTCGATGATTTGTTTATGAAGAGCTGTTTATAAAGAAGAAACTACAGTATTATTAAATCAAATATTGCTCATTTTGACCAATTAAAACGTACCATCCAAATTCCCTTCTGATTTCAATGATGTCTGTGGAGATGCCTCATTAAACTTTGGACTATTTGTCTCAACAGAAGAATCAACAGTAGCTAATGGGTTCATTTCAAGTGAAATAGATTTTACTTTTTCTTCTCCAGTAATAAAAGGTTTGTAATTCTCCTCATCAGGAGAAATCTCTGAAACAACAAAAAAGGAAAAAAATCATACTACATTCTCAAAACGACTTGAATTTTATTTGTAACAGCATTTACAGCAAAGTTCAGTAACTGTATTTTTACAACAAGAAATTACTGGTTAAGCTCTGTTATGTATTAGAAATTAATAAATGTTTAAAGTAGATGATAGCTGAATTTCATCTTAATTATACATAATGATTTCTAAGGTAGTTAATATACAGTTTACTTTTTCCTTTCAATGAAACTGATATATGTGTCAGAATGGTATTTTTAAAATGGTATATTTTAAAATTATTACCTAATTATTTTTGCTTGTTTCTGGTAATTGCTAATTACTTCGAATTGTCAGAAACTGCCCATATTTTTAATTGATGCCAAAAGAGAATGGATTTACTTCAGAACAAGACCCCCAGGTCACTCCCGTTCATTCCTTGAAGATGTTACTTTTTAGCTCACTGTCAGGAGATTGCCCCAACACTAATTCTGTCTTAACTAAGTTAGTTGATTTCCATACGTATGTCAATAATTCTTCCAGTATTTGGGCTTTTCAGTTCCTCTCTAACGATCTTATCTTTACCGTACCTCAGTCACTCTAATGGTCATAACTTGGAGACCCTGCCATTAAGTTCAGCTCCTAAAAGTGTTGTGTTAAATATTTCACCTTCTAATTTCTAACATCTTATTTTTCCACTTAGCTCCCTCTACTACCCCAACTCTAAAAAATGTTACCCCACCAGTATCTACACCACATTGATCTTGCCAAATTTTCTCTCCCCATCACCCCCATTAAAATCCATCTAAAGTCTGTCATTATAATCTTTCTCTTGCATACATCCTCAACTCATTGTACTCACATGCCAAAATCCAAACTCCACATAAATTCAATTTTCTGCCTACTATGTCTGCACACACATGGCTGAAATGAGTGGATAAAAACAGAGATCCTTGCTCATTGGTCTCGATTTCAATTCATTATCACTAAAGTCAAGTGGGCCCTTTGTGTTGCCTGCTGTCCTACTAGACATAACACTGGGTAGCAGAACTGCCCCTGGTTCAGTTAACTTCCTTAGGAAAAAAAAATTGTATACAGCTATGTGTGAGTTGTTTTACCTCTTATTTCTTCCTAGTCAACAGAGGATAAAACTATAGTGCTGTGCATGTTTTGGAATATCTTTCCTTCAACAAGCTTCATCAACAAATTGATTGTGTTTTTGCTCATTCAGCCTTACCATTCTGCTATAAAATCATGTCTATTAAGATAAGGAACAAGGATGCCAGAGAGCATCATTATTATTAAAGATTGCTTTGGGGTGTCTAACAAATACAGCAAGAACAAAAAGGAATAATGAGAATAATATTAAACAAAAAACTATTTCTTATACTGATGATATAAGCTGCAAATCTGGAATATCTAAGATGTCAAGGGAAAAAATTTAATAGATTTAATAAAATAATTCAGTAAGGAGTTTGGATATAAAATTTTACATAGATAGACAAAAAGAATGAATAGCTTTATTTTAACTAGAAATAAGAACACAGAAAGGGAAATGGAAAAAATATATCATAATAAAGACAAAAATATAAACATTATATAAGAATAAATTTACCAAAGAAGTTTAGAAATTAAATGAAGAAAACAAAATGTTACTGGCAAACACAAAATGAGATTGGTGCAAATAGAAAGACAGACTTAAAATCTCGAATTTAATAGCATAAAAATGATACTACAAAAATCAACATATAAATTGAATACAATTCTAATCACAATACCCAATTAGATAAAATGAACTTAAAATTTGTTTGGAATAATAATTGTCTAAGAATAACCAAGAAAAATATTTTTAGAATTCCAGATAGACTAAAGACTTTGTATATATGCATGTGTGCACGTACTTGCATGCATACATGTGTCTGTTCTCTGCCTATTTATCTAATCTAAGGATTTGAGAAAACTTTCCACCCAATGAAGGAAATTCAGAACACAGAAATTAAAAAGGCAAACTGGCAAAAAAATTACCAAAAAACCCTGAATGGCCAAAAATAGCATAAAATAAGTGAAATAGAGAGTGACGTCAGCATCATGGCAGAGCGAATTCTCTTGGCAATCTCTCACCTCCATGATACAATGAAAAAGATATTCACACTCCAACAGAGGACATCCACACAACACAAAAGACGTCTGAGAGACCCATGCAACCATACGTTGGAGGTTAGAGAGGCTAGAGTGCCCCTCAGAGGAGGTGAAACAGGGTAAGGGGAAACATTGCTCCCTCCCCAAAAAAAGACTGTGATCTGGGACTGCGTGCAGCCTCCAAGAGGTATGGAAGGGAGGAGGGGATGCTCATTTGCAGAACATCAAAGATCCCTGAGGTTCCTCGAAGTCTAGGGGGAACCCCCTACCGAGGTGAAAGCTGTTGGGTGGGGGTGACCTTATCAAGTCAACATCCCAAGCGAGCAGATAGCGAGAGCAGTGAGTAAGCCCACGAGAGTACACAGAAGAAAGCGTCCCTCCCTGCCCCTCCACTCAGCAGTGTTTCCAGTGCTTTGGATCCTAGCAGACCCAGAGGGCTCAGGGTATGCAGCTCTTGACCCACAACCAGTGGTGACAGGTGGTAACTGCGACCAAATAATACCAGGATGCAAAAGAACAAAGGCACAGCCTATAGAAGTATCAAAAATTATATTAAATCTCTAGGCTATAGAGAAAATGTCAAGTACCAATAAATCAGTCCTGAATATATAGAAAGATGTAATCTAATAACAGAGAATTCAAAATAGCTATCATCAAAAAAAATCAATGAGCTAAAAGAGAATGTAGAGAAACAATTCAATGAGTTCAGGAGCTACTTCACAAAAGAGATTGAAACTATAAAGACGAATTCAATCAGAAATATTGGAACTGAAAGACACAATCAATGAGATAAAACAAAATATGGATTCTCTGAATGCTCGTGCGGATGTCACAGAGGAGTGAATCAGCATAATCGAGGATAGACATAAAGAAATGCTCCAGATACAGGAGAGAGAACTAAGACTAGAAAGAAATGAAGAAAGTCTCTGAGAACTGTCTGACTCAATTAGGAAATGCAACATAAGAATTATAGGTATTCAAAAGGGAGAAGAGAAGGAGAATGGAGTAGAAAGCAAAGAAATAATAGCAGAGAACTTCCCAAACCTGGGGAAGGGGATGGAAATCCATGTGAAAGAAGTTACCAGATCTCCTAAATATGTCAATGTAAAAAGACCCACAGCAATGCATACAGTGGTGAAACTGGCAAAAGTGAATCACAAAGAAAAAATACTAATGGCTGCAAGGCACAACAAAATAACCTACACAGGAACCCCTATCAGGCTTTTAGCAGATTTCTCTGCAGAAACCTTACAGGCTAGGAGAGACTGGAATGACATATTCAAATCCTTGAAGGACAAAACCTTTCAGCCAAGAATAGTCTATCAAGCGAAAATATCCTGCTGTGGCAGGCATCCCACATACAAAGTTGAGGAAAATGGGCACGGATGTTAGCTCAGGGCCAGTCTTCCTCAGCAAAAAAGAGGAGGATTGGTGGTAGATGTTAGCTCAGGCTTATCTTCCTCAAAAAAAAAGAAAGAAAGAAAGAAAAAAATCTGAAGACAAATGAAAATGAAAACATACCATACCAACTCATATGGTATATAGCAAAAGCAGTACCAAGAGGGAAATTCATTGGAATACAGGCTCACCTTAACAAACAAGAAAAATCCCAAATAAGCAATCTCAAACTACTCCTGACTGAATTAGAAAAAGAAAAACAAACAAATCCCAAAGTCAGCAGAAGGAGAAATAATAAAAATCACAGCAGAAATAAATGCAATTGAAACAAAAAACGCAGTAGAAAGGATCAATGAAACAAAGAGCTGGTTCTTTGAGAAGATAAATGAAATTGACAAATCCCTAGCCAGACTTACAAAGAAAAAAAAGAGAGAAAGCTCAGATAAATAAAATTAGAAATGAAAGCAGAGAAATAATAATGGATACCACAGAAATACAAGGATTATAAGAGACTACTACAAAAAGCTATAAGCCAACAACAATCTAGAAGAAATGGATAAATTCTTAGACTCTTACAATCTCCCAAAGCTGAATCAAGAAGAAATGGAGAATCTGAATAGACCAATCACAAGGAAAGAGATTGAAATAGTAACCAAAAGCATACCCCAAAATAAAAGCCCAGGATCAGATGGCTTCCCTAGAGAATTCTACTAAACTTTCAGAGAGGATTTAATATCTATTCTTCTCAAGCTATTCCAAAAAATTAAGGAAGATAGAATGCTTCCTAACTCATTCTATGAGGCCAACATCACTCTGATACCAAAGCCTGAAAAGGACAACACAAAAAAGGAAAACTACAGGCCAATATCACTGATGAACATAGATACAAAAATCCTCAACAAAATATTGGCAATCCAAATACAGCAATATACATCAAAAAGATCATACATTATGATCAAGTGGGATTTATACCAGGGACATAGAGATGGTTCAACATCTCCAAATCAATCAATGTGATATATCACATTAACAAAATGAGAAACAAAAACCACATGATCATCTCAATAGATGCAGAGAAAGCATCGGACAAGATCCAACGGCCATTTACAATAATAACTCTTAACAAAATGGGGATAGAAGGAAAGTACCTCAACATAATAAAGGCCATATATAACAAACCCACAGACATCACCATACTCAATGGGGAAAAACTGAATGCCAGCCCTCTGAGAACAGGAACAAGACAAGGATATCCACTATCACCACTCTTATTCAACATAGTACTGGAGGTTTTGGCCAGAGCAATTAGGCAGGAAAAAGGAATAAAAGGAATCCAAATAGGGAGTGAAGTGAAACTCTCGCTGTTTGCAGACAACATGATCTTATTTACAGAAAATCCTAAAGAATCCACCGTAAAACTATTAGAAATAATTAAAAATTACAGTAAAGTTGCAGGGTACAAAATCAACTTACAAAAATCAGTTGCATTCTATACTCTAATAAGGAACTTACAGAAAGAGAATTCAAGAATACAATTGCATTTACAATTGCAACAAAAAGAATAAAATATCTAGGAATAAATTTAACCAAGGAGGTGAAAGACTTATATAATAAAAACTATAAGACATTATTGAAAGAAATTGATGATGACATAAAGAGGATGGAAAGACATTCCACGCACATGGATCAGAAGAATAAACAAAGTTAAAATACCCTCAAAAATCTCCAGATTCAAAGAAATCCCAATCAGAATCCCAATGACATTCTTCATGGAAATAGAACAAAGAATCCTAAAATTCATCTGGGGCAACCAAAGACTCCAAATTGCTAAAGCAATCCTGAGATAAAAGAACAAAGCTGGAGGCATCACAATCCCTGACTTCAAAATGTGTTACAAAGCCATGGTGATCAGAATGGCATGGTACTGATACAAAAACAGGCATACAGATCAATGGAACAGAACTGAAAGCCCAGGAATAAACCTGTACATTTACCGACAGCTAATCTTCGAGAAAGGTGCCAAGAACGTACAACAGAGAAAAGATAGTCTCTTCAATGAATGCTGTTGGGAAATCTGGACAACCTTTTGCAAAAGAACGAAAGTAGACCATTATCTCAAGCCATATACAAAAATAAACTCAAAATGGATCAAAGACTTGAAGATGAGTCCTGAAACCATAAAACTCCTGGAAGATAATATAGGTAGTACACTCTTTGACATTGAACTTAAAAGGATCTTTTTGAATACCACATCTTCTCAGAAAAGGGAAACAATAGAAAAAATAAACAAGTGGGACTTCATCAGACTAAAGAGCTTCTGCAAGGCGAAAGAAACTAGGATCACAACAAAAAAACAACCCACCAACTGGGAGAAAATATTTGCAAATCATATATCTGACAAGGGGTTAATCTCCATAATATATAAGGAACTCACACAACTCAACAACAACAAAAAAAACAGCCTGATCAAAAAATGGGCAGAGGATATGAATAGATATTTTTCCAAAGAAGATATACAGATGGCCAATAAGCACATGAAAAGATGTTCAATATCACTAATCATCAGGGAAATGCAAATCAAAACTACACTAAGATATCATGTAACACCCGTTAACATGGCTATAATCACTAAGACTAAAAATTATAAAGGTTGGAGAGGGTGTGGAGAAAAGGGAACCCTCATACACCGCTGGTGGGAATGCAAACTGGTGCTGCCACTATGGAAAACAGTATGGAAATTCCTCAGAGAACCTAAAAATAGAAATACCATATGACCCAGCTATCCCACTACTGGATACCTACCCAAACAACTTGAAATCAACAATCCAAAGTAAGATATACACCCCTATGTTCATTGCAGCACTATTCACAATAGCTAAGACATGGAAGCAATCTAAGTGCCCATCGACTGATGATTGGATAAAGATGATGTGGTACATATATACAATGGAATACTACTCAGTCATAAAAAAAGACAAAATCATCCCATATCAACAACATGGATGGACCTGGAAGGTATTATGCTAAGCAAAATAAGCCAGACTGAGAAAGACAAACACCATATGATTTCACTCATACGTAGAATATAAAGAAACACATGGACAAAGAAAACAGTTCAGTGGCTACCAGGGGAAGGGTGGCGGGGGTAAGGCACAGGGAGTGAAACAGAGCATGTATATGGTGACGGACAAGAAATAATGTACAACTGAAATTTCACAATGATGTAAACTATTATTAACTCAATAAAAAAATAGAGGAAATAAAAAAAAAATAAGTGAACTAGAAGAATGTGGGAAAAAATGTGATGATAAACTAGATAAAGATTTTCAGTACCAGATCAAATATTCACAAGAAAAAGATTGGCAATGCAATATAAAAAAGGCAAAGAATAAAATACAATTTACAGAGAAGTAAGTCAACATGGCCAAAAGAATATGACACAATAAAATTCACTCACAATCAGAAAATCACAAATGAAATCAATGAAATACATCATTTATACGACTGGTAACAATAAAACAAGAGATAATATTGACAAAGCCTGTTTAATATTTGAAACTCAATCAGTGCTATGTGCCACATTAATATAAGGCAGAAAAATCATATGATCATCTCAACTGATTCAGAAAAAAAGTTTGATAAAATTCACTGACTCTTCGTAAAACTGGACTAGAATTCCTTAATCTGATAATGGATATTTTTTTAAAAACTTGAGTTAATATGATATATTCACTCCCTTGAATCAAGAACATGACACTTCTATTCAACATTCAACTGAAGGGTGTATTTTGAAGAAAAGAAACTGTTAATTTTAGTATAGCCCAGTTTATTTAATCCTTTTATTTACAGTTAGAATTTTTAAGGACAAGTTTAAAAGGACAAATCACTAGAGGACAAAATATATTTACAACACATATAACTAACAAAGGGTTTCTATCCAGAATATACCCACAACTCCCAGAAACCAAAAGAAAATCAACAGAATGGAAAAATGTGCAAGACAATTGAATAGACACTTGACAAAAGAAGATATAATCTTGACAAGGACTTTTTGGGTATGACACCAGAAGCACAAGTAACAAAAGCAAAAATAAACAAGTGGAACTATATCAAACTAAAATGCTTCTGGCACAGCAAAGGAAACAATAAACAAAATGAAAAGGCAACCTATTGAATGGGAGAAAATATTTGCAAACCATATATTTGATAAGGGGTTAAGATCCAAAACACATAAGGAACTTACACTTCTCAATAGCCAAAAAAAAAATGTAAACTAAAATGAATTTGCTATTATTAATTAGTGATAGCAATTTAAAAATGGGCAAAGGAACTGAGTAGAAGACTCAAAAGAAGTAGAACTCAAAAGACGACATACAAATGACCAACAGGTGTATGAAAAGGTGCTCAACCAAACTAATTACCGGGAAAAATGCAAATCAAGATCACAATGAGAGATCACCTCACTCTTGTTAATATTATCAAAAAGAAAAGAGATAGCAAATACTAGTGTGGATATGGAGAAAAGGGAATCCTTGTGCACTGTTGGTGGGAATGTAAATTGGTACAGTTATGGAAAATAGTAGGGAAGTTTCTCAAAAAATTCAAAGAGAACTACCATATGATCTAGCAACTCCACCTCTGGGTATATATCCAAAGGAAATGAAATCAGTATATTTAAGAGATAGCTGTACTCCCATGTTCACTGCAGCATTATTCACAGTAGGCAAGACATGGAAACTACCTAAGTGTCCACCAATAGATGGATTATAAAGAAAATGTGGTATATATACACAATAGAATATTATTCAGCCTTATGAAAGAAGGAAATCTTTGGAGGACATTATGCTAAGTGAAATAAGCCAGACAGAGAAATACAAACATTGTATGATATAACATAGATGTGGAATCTAAAAATGTCGAACTCAGAGAAACAGAGGATAGAACAGTGGTTGCCAGGGGCTAGGAGGTGGGGGAATGGGGAGATACTGGTAAAGGGTACAAACTTTCAGTTACAGGATGAATAAGTCCTAGAGATCTAATATACAGCATGGTTAACTATAATTAATAATACCATATAGTATACTTGAAATTTGCTAAGAGAGTAAATCTCAAGTGTTCTCACCACATGTGCATACGCACACACACACAAAATGGTAACTGTGAGGCGATGGTTATGTTAATTGGCTTGACTGTGGTAAACATCACACAAGGGATGCTTATATCAAAACTCTATGTTGTATACCTTAGATATAGTCAGTGTTTTAATTTTTCAATCATAACTCAATGAAGCTGGGAAAAAAATTAAAAGCCTATTCACATGGCCACATCCAGTTGCAAAAGGAAGCTGGGAAACGTAGTCTCTGCTTAGGCAGCCATGTGCCAGCTCACATCCTTGCAGGCATGGGGAGATCTATTAATAAAACGGAGGAAGGGAAAATTGGAAACTGCAGGACAGTAGCAATTTCTGCCACACATGGACACACATACACACATCATGTCAGTAAAATGTGAGAATAGATCATGAAAAAGGAAGCCATGGGCTCCAGGCAATAAGAGATCTAACATCAGAACAGGTTAGGGAAAGGCTAGGATGACATCTTTACAGCAGGCCAAAGGAAAAACTTGTCTGGTTTGGAGAAGCTCAGAAGGGATTCCAAAGAAATGTTTCCAAGAAAATTATATTAATATAATACCTAATTTATTTAAATGCTCTGAGAACAGATAACCATATCTAGGGGAGAGCCTGGCAACAAACTAGAAATAAGCATGTAGAAAACAAAGCAAAAAATCACACATTCAATAAAGGGAAAATGAAATACTGTGCAAGAAAGAAATGTAGTCATGGTACAATATATCTTAGCTTTGAATAGAATATATGTGGTCATAACAATACCAACACTGTATATTGATTTAATTAAAATTATATTTGGAGGATGTGGGGATGGGAAGTATAGATGTACATGGTGAGATCAGGGGGAAAAAAATAGATGGGTGAAATGCAGCTAAATCCTTATCTTCCAAAGGACGAAGCCCACAGATAATGCCTAAAACTAAAATAAATAAATAAACATTTTTTAAAAATTAAGAAGTAATAGTACCGGTAACTGATTTATAATTATATTGATACAAAAGAAAAGAAATAGTTAAAAGAACTGAAAGTGGTTGACTCTGGAAAGCAGAAAATAAGGTGAGGAATGAGGTCTAGGGACCGCTGTTTGGTAAAAGACTTCCAGAACTAGTGGGCATTTTAAATTATGTGCATAAACAACTTTCATAACAGAAGAACTAAATTTTTAAATAAAAACAAAATTCATGTGAAAAACAGAAACATAATCTCTAGGTGGCAGGGTTATGGATAATTTCAATTTTCTAGCATAGTTTTTGGTATTTTTGAAATGTTTTACAATGTAAACATACTATTATAGTCACGGGGAAAAAATGGGTAGTTTAAAAAAAAAAATGTAGTGGAGGGGCTTTTGTTCCTGGCCATGACAATGTAACTCATATTGGATTAATCTCCCACTAAAAGTAACCATAAATGATGGACAAAAAATACATTTAAAAACTGTTTGGAATAATTGATGCAGGCAAGGCCTAATGGACAACAGTGGAGAGAAGGCAAATACATGAGATGAGCTCCACTTCGTCCCAGCTTTTTCCCTGAGGGCATTTTCTACATATTAGCACAGATAAACAGATACAAGCAGAAAGCAACAGTCTTACTGGGCTGTGAAGTCTCAGGCTACCAAAGTGACTCAGACTTCAAGGACAAAATCAGGAAGGGAAGTAAACAATTGAAAAGAAACGCTTAAATCTATGTAAAAGTCCCCTAACAGCAGCAGCAGCAGCAGCAAATCCCCTCTATTTTTGGCTAACTCTGCATCCACAAAGCAACACTCCAGGAAAACCAGCATAAAACAGCAGCTAGGAGGATAAAAGGCTGAGCAAAGATATGAGCAGCTAGGCGGTATTCGGGAGAAAGATCAGAGATCAAGTCCCACGAACGTGGAGGGGACTTGGTAACATCAAAAATTTTTAGTTGAGATCGCAGAAAGATCAAGACATAGGTATAAGGGCTACATGTTAGAATAAGTTAAAAACTAGAAATACAAACAAACAGAACCTAGCGAAGTCTAATACAAACCTCAATAGTGTCAAGGTAACATACTGGTATTATTTAGTTTTAAGAAGAAAACAAATTTCTTTGAATAAAGATAACATTATCCAGAAGCTATTAAATTTTTCAACCACAACGTCTGACATCCAATCAAATATTGTAAAACTTGGGTACAAAAACTACAACCTGTCCCCTGGTTTTGTATAGCCTACAAGCTAAGAATGGTTTTTACATTTTTAAAGGGCTGTACAAAAATTTAAAAAGAAGAATAACATGGATAACATGGGCTCACAAAGCCTAGAATGATTACAATCTTGCAATTTATAGAAAAAGTTTGTTGACCTCTGTTACAAAGCATGGGTTATTAAAAAAAAAAAAAAAAAAGGAAAAAAAAATGACTGAAAACCAAGAAGAAAAGAGAGAACAGAAACAGAACAGACACAGATAACAATAGAAACAGATATAGATAACTCAGATACGAGATTTACCATGCAGGGATTTTAAAATAACTTCAATTAATATGTTTAAGAAAACAGAGGAAGAGATGGACCAAATGGATAAATCTATGGATATTTTCAACAGAAAATTGGAATCTATAAAAGAATATCAGATGGACATTTTAGAATTGAAAAACACTATCTGATATTTTGAGCTCACTGGATTCTTTAAACATAGGTTAGAGACAGCAGAAGACAGGATGAGTGAAATGATAGAGAGATCCAAAGAAATATCCAAACTGAAGCAAAAAGGAAAAAATGTAAAAAAGCAGACTAGAGCATAAAAGATACATGTGATAAATATAAAGGGTCTAAGACATGTGTAACTGGAGTCCAAAAAGAGTAACAGAAATAATGGAGCAGAAGCAGTATAGGAAGACCCAACGGACAGAATTTTCCCAAAACTGAAAAAAAGGTTTATGAAGCTGACAAAACTCAAAGCAAGTTAAAGACAAAGAAAATTATATCTAGGCATATCACGGTAAAACTGTGGAAAATCAAAGAGAAACTATTAAAGCAGTTTGAAGAAAAATACATATTGCTTTCAAAGGAACAAAATAAGACATATAACTGACATATAATTACGAATGCCAGAAGAAAATGTAGACACCTTTAAAGCACAAAAAAACAAATGAAATAAAGCACAAACAAAACAAAACAAAGCCCCCTAAACCCCATCTACCTAGATTTTCACACACAGTGAAAATATTCCTTTAAACCAGAGGTGCAATAAAGATCTTTTCAGACAAACAAAAGCTGAGGGAATTTACAAAGAGCAGATCTGCACTACAGGAAACACTAAAGGAAGTTCTTCAGACTAAGGGGAAAAAATGTCAAATGGAAGTATGTAACTTCAAGAAGGAATAAACAGCATTATAAAGAATAAATTGTGGGTAAAAGTAAATGAATACTGACAGCTTAGGATAATAATGTCTTATGAACCATATAAGACATATGGAAATAAAATATATAATAACAATAGTATAAAAGGATAGAAGGGGATAAATGGAGTAATATTGTTAAAAGCACATGCATGGTTTGAGAAGGGATATAAATACTAAATTAAGGTAGATTTAAATGAGCATTATGGTAGAATTAAACAAGAATGCAAATTATAACCTCTAGGACCACAACAAAAGGGTAAATATGAAAAATATATTTAAAGACAAATAGAAGAGAAAAATGAAATGCTTGATCATTCCAAAAGGAGGAATGAAAAGAGTCAAAGGAATAAAAGAATAAACAAAGAACAGATGGGACAAATAAAAAACATACAGCACGACAGTACACAGACTAAAAATCAAACCATATCAGTAATTACATTACATATAAATAAACACCCAGATTAAAAGACAAAGATTTTCAGGCTGGATTTGAGGTAAGAGATGCATTTAAACATAAGAAGCCAGAGAAATTGAAAGAAAAAGATATACCAAGCAAACATTAACCAAAAGAAGGCTTGCTGGTGTAGCTATACAGTATGAGATAAAGGAGACCTTACAGGAAGTAATGTTACTAGAGATAACAAGAGACATAAAATATTAAAGAGTCAGTGCAACAGGAAGATGCATAAAAGCACTGATGCTATAACCTAAACAATCTAATGCAACAAGCTAAACAATCAATGCAATAATCTAAATTGCTCTGTACTAAATAACTTAGCTTCAAAATATAAAGAGCAAAGATGGACAGAATTGAGAAAATGACAAACCCGCAAATATACTTAGAGATTTTAACACTCCTCTTTCAGTAGCCAATACAACAAGCAGACAAAAATAATCAGTAAAATTATAGAAGATTTGAACATCATAATTAAACAACTCAACACAGAATATACATACATACAACTATACCCAATAACTGCGAAATACACATTCAAGCACATGCGAAATATTTACCAGAATGGACTATAAATTGGGTGATAAAGCAAGTCTCAAAAATTTCAAAGGACTGAAATCATGCTCAAGCACGATGTTCTGTGACAATACAATTAAACTAGAAAGCAGTAACAGAAAGATAACTAGAAAAAACCCAAAGTGTTATAAAATTGAATGCAAAATACTTGCAAATAATCCAAAGATCCAATGGGAATTACAGCATAAATTTAATCTGAAATTTAAATCTTTCCACAGAGGGGCCAGCCAGTGGTGTTGCGGTTAAGTTCGCGTGCTCTGCTTGGCAGCCCAGCGTTTGTGGGTTTGGATCCTGAGCACAGACCTATACATAGCTCATCAAGCCACCATTGCTCATCAAGCCATGCTGTGGCGGTGTCCCATATACAAAATAGAGGAAGATTGGCACAGATGTTAGCTTAGGGACAATCTTACCCACTTCCCCTCCCCGCCCCCACACCAAAAAAACTTCCCCAGAGAAAACTCCAAGTCCAGATGGCTTCACAAGTAAATTCTTCCAAATACTTAAAAGAAAAATAATAGTACTATTTCACAAACTTTTCCAGAAAGTAAGAAAAAAGGGAATATTTTCCAACTTGTTTTCTAAGGTCAGTTTCATAATTGATACCAAAATACCATAAGCATCTTAGAAAAAAGGAAAATTACAGGCAAACATCTCTCATAAATTACTTTCCATCACAGTGGGTGTAGGTGTTACATGTTTAGAAGGGAAAAACAGTCAAATGTGAGAAAAATGTTTATAGCAACATCATCCATGTTTAAATAATTAAAGACAAATAGAGAAATTCTGGGAAGATGGCAAAGAACATAGTTTTGTTTTTTAAAAATCTCCCTGATACCTGCACAAAAGAGACGAAATCAGGACAGCAAAACCAAATACCTATGAACAACATCTAAACCAAATCTAGGTGACAAGATATCCTCACAACCCCCAAAATACATGTGAATGGGGAAAAAAATCACTGACAGCCTCCAGACTCAGGTAGTTACAGCATCTGTGCAAAAGAAAGCAGAGAGAAACAACAGGGCACCTGACAGACCCCAGATCAGGAGAACGCCAAAATAGCCAGTAGGTATTCCCAAGCAAGTGTTATGGGCCAATTTAAGAATAGCAGCTGAAATGGGAATGGTTTTCACACCTTCCAATTTGCAAGTAAATGGAAGGGATGAATGGAAAAGTCGAAAAGGGTTGGGACAGTCTGGACACTAAGAATTCTCAAAACTAACTGATTAAAGCTCCCTTCTAGAATAAAGCCCACACTGAGAAGAAAATTCTGGAAGGAGAATCCAAATTGACCTGTGCAGGAATAATAGAAACAAAGAAAAGAGAAAAGTGAGGGAAGAGCAGAAACTACAAGGCCGTAATTTCTAAACATTTCATCAAAGTAACAGAAGAGGAAGCTCTAAGCTATGAAGTTAGAAAAGCTATTTTGACTAATTCTTCCCTTCTAAAAGTTTAGCAAATCTAATTTCACATGCAAATAACATAATAGGGTCATCACTGAATTCCGTACAAAGTTATTATAAGAAAAAACAGAAGTAAAAGAATAATATCCCTATTGACTGGAGTTTCCCAAATTTGGCACTATTGGGTCAGGTAATTCTTTGTTTGGGGGAGCACCTGGCACAGTATGCACTGTAGAAGATTTACCAGCTTCTCTGGCCTCTACCCACTAGACACTTGTAGTACCTTTCCCTGGTGGCAACCAAAAATGTCTCCAGACAATGGCAAAATCATGCTTGGTTGAGAACTGCTGCTACAGACAATTAAAACTCACAAAACAAATTAAAATTATAACCTAGCATTGCAAAATTAACTAGAAAAATTAAGAACATGATATGACACGAGAACAAATAAATTACAACGAGAAAATAATCAAGAATGAGGCAGCTGATAGAGCTCAGGAAAGACTAGGAAAAAGAACTTAGAAATAAAGATTCTAGAATAAACACAAGATCATATAAACAAAACAGACTATGTCTTAAGAGATATGGAAGGTGAGCAGGAGAAAAATATTTAATTAAAGAAAAAAGTGACAAAAAGGATTCAAGAGAAAGGGACACATACAGAAGAAAGGCAAAGAAGATCCAAAATACACATAGTAGAAGTCCCTGAAGTAGACTTAAGGAACAAAACAGAAAACTGTGACTCAGGAACACTTTCCTAAAATTGGGGAGGGAGAAGATTGGAAACCACATGTAAAAAAAACACACCACAAGGAGGAAAAACTACAAAACTGATGAAAAAGATCAAAGAAATACAAAGTAAATGGAGATATTATCCCATGTGTATGGATAGGAAGACTCAATATTGTCAAGATGTCAGTTCTTACCAAGATGATCTATGAATTCAAAGCAATCCCAACCAAAATCCTAGCAAGTTATTTTGTGGATATCGACAAATTGATTCCAAAGTTTATGTGGAGAGGCAAAAGACTCAGAACAGCCAACACAAGATTGAACAAAGGAATGACACTACTAAAAGATACAGTAATCAAGACAGTGTGATATTGGTGAAAGAATAGGAAATAGATCAATGGAATAGAACAAAGAGACTAGAAACAGACTCACACATATATAGGCAACTGATATTTAACAAAGGAGCAAAGGCAATTCAATGGAGAAAGGATAGTCTTTTCAACAATTGGTGCTGGAACAACTGGACATCCATAGGCCAAAAAAAAAAAAGGTATCTAGACACAGACTTTACACACTTCACACTTAAAATCAATCAGAGACATAAATGTAAAAATGCAAAACTATAAAACTCCTAGAAGATAACGTAAGAGAAAATCCAGATGACCTTGGGTTTGGCAAGGACTTTTTCAGATATAATGCCAAAGGCATGATTAGTGAAAGAGAGAATTAATAAGCTGGATTTCATTAAATTGAAAACTTCTTCATTAAAATTAAAAATTTTTCATTAAAATTAAACAGTGACAGAAACACACTGTCAAGACAATGAGAAGACAAGTCACAGACTGGGAGAAACTATTTGCAAAAGACAAACACAAAAAGGATTGTTAACCAAAATTTACAAAGAATTCTTAAAAGTCAACAGGAAAACAAACAACCCAAGTAAAAAATGGGCAAAAGATCTGAACAGAGACCTCAGCAAAGAAGATACACAGATGGCAAATAAGCATACGGAAAGAGGCTTCACATCATATGCTATTAGGGCACTGCAAATTAAAACATGTGCTACCACTACACATCTATCATGATGGGTAAAATCCAAAACGCTGACAACATCAAATGCTGCTGAGGATGTGGAGCAAGTGGAACTCTCATTCTTTTCTGATGGAAATGTAAAATGGTACAGCCACTTTGTTAAACAGTTTGGCAGTTTCTTATAAAACTAAACATATTCTTAAGCATACAATCTAGCAATCATACTCCTTGGTATTTACTCAGATGAACTGAAATCCTATGTCCACATAAAAAACTGCACTCAGATTTTTACAGCAGTTTTATTTGTAACTGCCAAAACCTGGAATCAATCAAGATGTCCTTTAATAGGTGAATACCCATATAAACAAACTGTGGTATAGCCATACAATGTAACATTATTCAGCACTAAAAAGAAGTGAGCTATCTAGCGATGAAAAGACATGAAGGAATCTTAAATGCATATTATTAAGTGAAAGAAGCCAGTCTGAAAAGGCTACGTAACGTATGATACCAACTGTAGGACATTCTGGAAAAGGCAAAACTATGGGACAGTACAAAGGTCAGCGGTTGTTAGGAGTTTGTGGGGAACATGGGATAAACAGGTAAAATGTACACTACCAAGAGTGAACCCTAACGTAAACTATGGGTTTTGGGTGATAATAATGTGTCAACGTTGGTTTGTCGACTCTAACGAAAGCACCCCTTGTGGGCGGCTGTTGATGGCTGGGGAGGATAAACATGTGGGAGGAGGGGGTATATGGAAATTCTCTGTACTTCCTGTTCAATTTTGCTGTGAACCCAAAACTACTCTAAAACAAAAGTCTTTTAAAAGAATAAACCCAAATACACTAAATACTAGAAAAATAAACCCAACACCAAAATATATTTTAAGAAAACTACTGGACTTTAAGGAAACAGATAGATATCCTTTGAGTATTCAAGCAGAAAGACCAAGTCAGTTACAAGGAAAAGAAAATAAGATTGTCACCAGGCTTTCTGAAAATTATGCCTTATGCCAGAATATAACAAAGTTATATTAAAGATATTCAAAGAAAGGAAATGTAAGCCAAGGAGGTATATTCAGCCAAACTGATCTCCCAGAATAAAGTCTTCAGACAAACTGTTATGAACGTGCAAAATCTCTGGTTATATTGTTCACACGAGCCCCTCCTAAGGAATCTATTATAAAAGGAGCTTAAGACAATCAAAATGATGAGATGGACAGAAGGATTGGAAGACTAAAGAACATCACAGGTTCTTTATGTTTGTCATTTAATCCACAAAGCAATCCTTGATAATAGTGTTTCCATTCCACACATGGAGAAACTGAACGTCAATGTCAGAGGAATTTGCGCATGGTTTCTGGGCAAGTGATGGAACCAGAACTGGAACCAAAACCCATTCCTTATCCACAACATAAAGCTGCTCCCACATACACATTAAATAAAGCTTTGCGTCTTTGCATATACAGTCATGTGTTGTGTAATGACAGTGATATATTCTGAGAAATGCGTTATTAGGCGAGTTCGTCATTGTGCATCCTAAATGACATAGCCTACTACATGCCTAGATGGTATAACCTACTATACACGTAAGCTATCTGATATAGTTCATTGCTCCTAGGCTACAAACCTGTACAGCGTGTTACTGCCCTGAATACTATAGGCAACTGTAACACAATTCTAAGTATTTGTGTATCTAAACATATCTCAACATAGACAAGGTACAGTAAAAATATGGTCTAAGAGATAAAAAATGGTATACTTGTATATGGCAATTACCGTGAATAGAGCTTGCAGGACTGGAATTGCTCTGAGTGAGTCAGTAAGTTAGTGGTGAGTGAATGTGAAGGCCTAGGACATTTCTGTACACTACTACAGACTTTATAAACACTGTACACTTACACTACACTAAATTGATAAAAAAATAATTTTCTTTCTTTGAGAATAAATTAACCTTAGCTTACAGTAACTTTTTACTTTATAAACTTTTAAATTTTTTAAAACTTTTTGACTCTTTTGTAATAATACTTAGCTTAAAATACAAACACATTTTATAGCTGTACAAAAATATTTTCTCTTTGTATCCTTATTCTACAAGCTTTTTTCTATTTTTAATTTTTTTTTTACTTTTTAACTTCTTTATTAAAAATTAAGATACAAACACACACATTAGCCTAGGCCTACGCAGGGTCAGCATCATCAATACCACTGTCTTCCACCTCAACATCTTGTCCCACTGGAAGGTCTTCAGGGGCATTAACACGCATGGAGCTCATCTCCTATGATAACAATGCCTTCTTCTGGAACACCTCCTGAAGGACCTGACTGAGGCTCTTCTTCAGGAGGTGTCACTCTTTTCAGAAATATGTCCACGGTGGTTTGTTTGGTTTGTTTCTTTTTTTCATCATAGATCTGCTTATAAGCAGATAATATACCATGAACATTCCCCTCTATTAAGGAAAATCTTTCAGTGCTGGCATCCATGTTTTCAAACTTTTTAAAGAGCTCGTTGAGGTCTGCAAAAGCTTCTGCTAAACTCTTCACTGTGAATTTTCTTGAGTGCTCTTATTTTTCTTCTCCTGCAGTTTCCTTTTCTCTTGCCTCTTCTTCAGCTATGTGTTCCTGTTCCAGTTCCAACAACTCCTCAGTAGTCACTTCCTCAGGAACCACCTCTAGGAACTCCTCAGCGTCATCCTCAATCACACTCAAGTTAAAGTTGTTTGCCATCTCAACCACAGCTTTGTTGATTTTTGCCACCTCCTTATCCTTGGCAAGTCCTTTGAAGGCATGGACGAACTTCTTGAGTGTCTTCTTCCAGATGCCATTCACACACTCCTTGGTGACATCACCCCAAGCCCAAGTAAGGTTCCTGATGCAGTCATAAATGTTGTAATCCTTCCAGAATTGCATCAGTGTCTTCCTCAGTTGCAGCAATAGCCTGGGCAAAAGTCCTCCTCAGGCAGTAGGCCTTAAAAGCTTCTATAACTCCTTGATAGACCGGATGGATCAAAGAGGTGGTGTTTGGAAGGAGAAATACAGCTTTGATATTAGGATGAAGATCACCAATAAAAGAAGGATGTCTGAGAGCATATCAACAATAAGCAATGGGGCCGGCCTCATGGCCAAGTGGTTAAGCTTGCGCGCTCCACCGTGGCGGCCCAGGGTTTTGCTGGTTCAGATCCTGGGCGCCGACATGGCACTGCTCATCAGGCCACGTTGAGGCGGCATCCCACAGGCCACAACTAGAAGGACCCACAACTAAAATACACAACTATGTACTGGGGGAATTTGGGGAGAAAAAGCAGAAAGAAAAAAAATAGATGGGCAACAGTGGTTAGCTCAGGTGCCAATCTTTAGGAAAAAAAAATGAAGATTGGCAACTGTTGTTAGCTCAGGTGCCAATCTTTAAAAAAATAAGTTCCTTTAAAAAAAAATAATAGTAAAATCTTGAAGGTTATGTTATTCTCCAAACCATATTTCTCTATTTTGCAGCATAGCAATTCAGGAGGGCATCTTGGAAGAGAAGCTGGGTCATCCATGACTTCTTATTACTCCTGTAGTACACTGGCAGTATGTGCTTACTGATATGTAAGGCTTGAAGGCCTTGGGGTTCTCACTAAGCCAGATCACAAAGCATTTCAATTTGTAGCCTGCCACATTGCCCCCAAGCAAGACTGTTACCCTATCCTTAGAAGCCTTGAAACCTGGCTTTGACTTGGCCTCCTTATGGATGAAAGTCATTTTAAGGATCCATTTCCAGAACAGGGAGGTTTCATCTATATTGAATATTTGCTCTGGCAAGTAATTTTCCTCCACAATCAGCTTATCTAAAGTTTCCAAAAATTTTTCAGCTGCCCTCACATCAGCATTTGCAGACTCACCACTTAATTTCATATTATGTACTGATAATGATTCTTGAATTATTTAAACCACCCAGAGCCAGCAGTAAATTCAACATCATAGTCAGGTCCAGCCTTTTCTTTCAACATTGCAAAGAAACGTTTTGCTTTGGCTGTGATCATCAAGATACTGAGAGGGATATGCTTCTGTGTCTGGTCTTTATTCGAAGTCATTAGAAGTTTCTCCATGTCTGATACAGGCCCTTCTCAAATTTTTATTAGTCTCATTGCCTTCAATGAGGCAGATCCTTTGAAAGCTTCTGTAACTTTGTTCTTCAAGATCATAGGGTGGAATGGGACATGCCCGACTGGCAAGCAATAACCATCACTGATTTTCCACCTACGTAGTCCTTAACCACTTTTTTCTCTTTCTTAATCACTTTTAATTTTGTTTTCAGGTCAATCACTTGACGTGATCTCTTACTGGCAACATTAGCAGCAGATTTTGTATGCTTGGGGGCAACAATGAACAAAACAACATAAGATTAAATCAAACACAAGAGAAAATAGTGCGATCAAAAGATGTAGTAAGCATGAGATGTCCGAGGCTGCTGTCAGAATAACACAGCATGCTATATTACAGTAAAATCGTTTTTGTAAGTACAGTCAGAAAAGTACACTCTAAAATAACAATAAAAAGTATAGTGGGGTAAATATATAAAGCAGTAACATAGTCATTTATTATCATTATCAAGTATTATGGACTGCACATAATTGTATGTGCTATACTTTTATACGACTGGCAGTACAGTAGGTTTGTTTACACCACCATCACCACCAACAGGTGAGTAATGTGCTGTGCTACAACATTACGACAGCTACATGGGACCTCTGTTGTATATGCAGTCTGTTGTTGACCAAAACGTCGTTATGTGGTGCATGACTATACTGGAATTGCATTTGCCCTGAATTTCATTTTCTTCCTTATCTACCCAATGAGCTCTTTTTTATCTTTGGCCTAACTCAAAATCACTTGCTGTCTCTGTGGCTTTCCCTTACCCAAAAGGGCCATATTATCATCAATGAAACTGGATAGCATTGATAACATAAAGCCTCCTGAACTGTGGCTCCACAGCTTTTCACACACAACACCTCTAACGCAGACTTTGTCACACATGATTTCCTTGATGGTAAGAACTGTGACATCTGTGTCCTAAAATCCCAGCACAAAGCATATTATTCTAAGTAAATGTAGTTGGGGAAAAACTTAAAAAGAGGGCAGAAGACGACTCTGGGAAGTGTTTAACTATCCAAAATAAAGTTAATTACTTAAACATCTCTGCACTACCTCTTAACTTTGTGCATATTTTATTCTTACTCTTTTCATGCAATATTATCATTTATTTGTTTTCATTTGTTATGTGTCCTCTGAGAGCAAGGATAATTTTTTACTCTTTGTAGCTCTAGCACCCACCGCATAATAGTACACACAGCCAGTAAATGTTCAATAAATAGTTGGGAAATTGAATTAAAAAAATAAAATAAATGATAAACTAAATTACTTCTCAGTTCCAATTCTATGCAGATGGATAATTTTAATACGTAGAAGGAAAGCCTTGCTTTCACATTGCCTATATATTATCATACATCAAATTACAAATATTTAAGCAACAAAAATTTTCCACAAGAGCTATCAGAATCTGATGTTTTTAAAGTAGGAGTTCTAATGGGAATGAACATATATAGGACTTTTAGACTACAAAATAATCTGCAATTCTTATCATTATTTTTGAAAGTGTTTTGGCCTGGAGGCAGTTTTTTCCTGAATAAAGCCTGAGGCATTTTGAGAACAGGCTCAGACTGAGACATAAGCATATTAAATTACTAGTATTTTTGGTTTTGATTGGTATTTGGGATACAACTGCACAATTTCCAGACACGAGAGTGTGAACAAATTAATTAGGAATACACACACTTTGTGTACTTGCCCTTTCTTCAAACAAATGATTATATATACTTCTTTATTCAAATTTTTTTCTCTTTAATATTAAAGAAAATGCCAGAATCATTAATGGCTAGGAGATTCACCCTTAATAAGGAAATAGCAACTCACTTTTGCAGCTTTATTAACACGTGTATAGGTTCACTTCACTGGCTAATTATTAGTATCTGACTAACTCCTACATATACAATGTGAATAGCCTCACCCCCTAGGTTATTTTTCTGTTAGTTTTGGATATGAGTTTCACTCTAAGCTTTAAGGAGAGACAGATAAAAAGAATAAAAGAGAGAGAGACAGAGGTAGAAAGAGAGAAAGAGAGCAAAAGTGACACATACACACACTACACTCATGCCTAGACACAACTTAAAAAAAAAAACTATATTCAACTTCCTCTTCATTTGAATAAGATGCTAAATCTGAAAACACCTCCTTTTACACAGACACTCTTCCTTATGCATAGTTATAATACCAAGACCCACAATACTCATGGATCATAAATATTTTCCTCCTGCCTCACAAGAATTGATCCTCCCCAGTCCTAGGTTAATGTATGTCAAACCTGTTAGAGATATCTTTTAGTCAACGTGATTCCTGAATCCACATTAAAATATACACGATTCATCTCAACACACTGCTTTTATATCTTTCTTCATGCAAAATATTGCTGTGACTATTCTACTTTTCTGGCTCCCTCCATACACATTTCCTTTTCCTTTTATATTATATCCTATTCAGATTATAACATACCAAAACTCAAGACTGTCATTTGAGACAGCTCCCCAGAAAATACAACCATTCTCCATCTAACTAGAAATTATAACAAAAAAGATGATCTTTTACAAATAATTCACTTAAAATAGACACATCTTAAAAAATACAATTTGATTTTTAATAGTATTATTTCTAGTATGGAAAAACAGCTACTCTCTGCTTACCCCTTCCAACGGCTGTGTTCTCCAATAGTTCTGTCTGCAGTTGTAGTTCAGCTTCTCCAAGTATCTTTAGAACAGAATTGGTAGGGCTTTTTCCCCAGACTCTTCTTGGAGATCCACCAGGATCTAATTTAATAACCTCTCCCACCGTATGTTCTAGAAGAGAAAGATACAAAAAATAATTTTCAATGATAGAACGTAATAATAATAATCCTGCATTATAAGTCAGATTTAAGGTCTTCTACCAGTTAAGTGTTTCGTGAGAAAAAGTTTTTGTAAACAAACAGCATATAATGATGATGTTTAAAGAAAGACTTTCAGGGAATGAACGACGAATGATAGAAAGAACAGAAGCAACTGACACTAGTAACAAGAAAAATATCTAGTATTGCCTTTTTAAATACTTAAGAATTAAATTCTAGTTTTAGGGAACATAAAGCATAAATTATAATATACTATAATTTTAATTCGAGAAAATAAAAAATGAAGATAGTTAAGCAATAATTTTGGGGAGTACAAAAAAATAAAAATATTTTGTTTCTATAAACTTAATTATAGAGAATAGAAAACAAATCCTAAGATAAATGTGCATGTGAATTAAAAGTAGAGAAAAGTATTTCTAAGAAATTTTGTTTTATTTTATCTTATACATCATAAGTAGGCAACTGACACTTTCTGACATTAACAATTTTGGGTAAACCTTATAAATAAAATTTAGCAAGCAAAAAATAGAAAATTATCTACTAAAGTCTGAGTCTTTAGAACGTTTAATAGTAGTACATTTAGTATATAGGTACCTAGCAGTAATAGACAGGATATAACCTCAAATATTATGGAGTATAAGACATATAAACTTTCCATGGTAACCAAATACAAGTTGGTACAAATTTCTGTGTACCAGTTTCATAAAAGTAAGCACCTGCAAATCAACGGGTAATATTCAGTTTTGTACAGCCAAAATGATTACCAATAGGGAACTGATTTTCAAAAAGATGGCTAAAAGAGAGTAGAGAACCCAGAAATAACTTACAGCCACTTGGTGTCTGACAAAGATGCCAAAGCAATCTAATGTCGGGGGAGGCTCTTTAACAAACAAAACTGGAAAAACCGAATGTCCATATGAAGACATTTAGACTTTATCCCCTTTGATGTGGGGAAGGAAAACCATGTGGAGTTGTGATCTCTCTGAGCAGAGGTCACAGAACTGGAAGTCCAGGGAGGCAAAAGCGGTTAATGTTGGCAGAACAGAGCCCTGAAGAGTAGAAAGCTACACAGAGAGAGAACTCAGGAGAACTGTGAAGAGCCTGGTTCAAGTCGAGCTGAATACCGATCAGCACATGTGTGAGGAAATAACTGCAGTCTAGAGAAAAGACTACCCAAAAGGAGTAGAGGGAATAATACTTGGACTTCACAAAGGATCAGAAACAGTCCCTACTCCCACCAGCCAGAAAAGAAAGTCTTATAATTCACAAGGCATCAAGTAGATTACTCAGAAAGGTTTTTGACACAGTAAAGGGGGAAACATCAGCCACAGACTAAACATTGCTCTGGTTCTACCTAACAAAGCTTAAAAGCAAGACCTAAAAGGGTCAAGCTATTTACAAGTAACTGAACTGTGTCTCAGAACAAAGGTCAAGAATATTTATAAGAACACAAAAATATATAGCACGCATCAAGGTAAAATTCACTGTTTGGCTTCCAAACAAAAATGACCAAGCATGCACAGAAGCAGTATTCAACCTAAGATAAAGAGGAAAAAAAAAATCAACCAATCAAATCAACCCCAAAATGATAGACATGATGTAATTAGTAGACAAGGACATTTATAACTGTCATTATAACTGAATTCCATATTTTCAACAAGCTAGAGAGAAGATTGATGGTGATTATTAGAGACAAGGAAAACATTAACAATATCCATACTGAACTTCTAGAAAGGGAGAGAGAAAAAAGGTGGAAAAAATTACGGCAAAGAATTTTCCAAATTTGATGAAAACACTATACTCACAAATCTGAGAAGTTCAACAAAACTCAAGCAAAAGAAACAGGAAGAAAATGACACAAAAGCATGTTATGGTCAAATTTACTAAAACCAAGGCTTAGGTGAAAAATCTAAAAAGCATCCAGAAGAAATAAGGCATATTATACACAGAGGAATAAAGAATAAGAATGACAGAAGACTCTCATCAAAAGAAATGCAAACTGAAAGACACTGGAGCAACATAATTAAAGTACCAAAAGAAAAAAAGTCAACTCAGAATTCTATACCAGAAAAAATATCTTTGAAAAAGGAAGGCAAAATAAACACTTTCACAGACACACAAGAGCTGAAAGAATTCATCACGAGCATGAATGCATTACAAGAAATGTTAAAGGAAGTCCTTCAGGCAGAAGACAAATGATAACAAATGGAAATCTGATTTACACTAAAGAATAAAGACCACTGGAAGCAATAAATACATGGGTAGATACAAAAGATTTTTTCCTCTTATTATTCAAAACTCTTTAAAGGATAAATGACCATGATGTATTGTGGGGTTTATAGCATAAATTTTTTAAAAAAGAACAGCACAAAGACTGGGAGGGAACAAATATAAGTACATTATTGTAAGGTTCTTACACTAGATGTGAAATGTAATAAGTCACTTGAAGTCACTTGAAGATAGACTGTGGTAAGTTAAAGATGTATGCTATAAACTCTAAGGCAAATGCTAAAATAACACAACAATGAGCTATAGTTAATGAGCCAGTAACAGAGATAAAAGGGAATCATAAAAAATACTCAATCCAAAAGAAAGCAAAATAGAAATAGGAGAGCAAAGAGAACAAAGAATAGAAGAGACAAACAGAAAAACAAATAGCAAAATGGTATATTTAAATCCAACAATATCAACAATCATATTAAATGTAAATGGTCTAAACATACTAAGTTAAAAGTTGTAAGAGTGGATTAAAAAAGCAAACAACAATATGCTGCCTCTAAGAAATCTACTTTAAATATAGAGACATAAATAGATTAATAGAAAAAAAAGAGGATAAAGATATACCAGGCTAACATTGAGCAAAAAAGAGCAGAAGTGACCATATCAATATAAATACTTTAAAAAGAAACAATCCATTGATAATCAATTACAACACAGATGAATCTCAGAAAGCATTATGCTGAGTTAAAAAAGCTGGACACATTTAGATTGTCTATTTGGGATTTTTCTTCTTTGTTGAGGTAGGCCTGAATTGCTATAAACTTCCCTCGTCGAACCGCTTTTGCTGTATCCCACAGATTTTGGCATGTCGTGTTTTCATTTTCATTTGTCTCCAGGAATTTTTTTATTTCTTCTTTGATTTCTTCATTGACCCAATCATTGTTCAGTAGCATTTTGTTCAATCTCCACATTTTTGTGGCTTTTCTGGTTTTCTTTCTGTAGTTGATTTCCAGTTTCATACCTTTGTGGTCAGAAAAGATGCATGGTATTATTTCGATCTTCTTAAATTTATTGAGACTTGTTTTGTGGCCTAATATGTGATCAATCCTGGAGAATGTTCCATGGGCATTTGAAAAGAATGTGTATTCTGTGGTTTTTGGATGGAATGTTCTGTATATATCTACTAAGTCCATCTGGTCTAATGTGTCCTTTAAGGCGAGTGTTTCCTTATTGATCTTCTGTTTGGATGATCTATCCATTGGTGTAAGTGGAGTGTTAAAGTCCCCTACTATTATTGTGTTACTGTCTATTTCTCCTCTTATGTCTGTTAATAATTGCTTTATATATTTAGGTGCTCTTATGTTGGGTGCATAGATATTTACAAGTGTTATTATTTTCTTGTTGGATTTTTCCCTTTATCATTATGTAGTGCCCGTCTTTGTCTCTTATTACAGTTTTTGATTTTAAGTCTATTTTGTCTGATATAAGTATTGCTACCCCCGCTTTCTTTTCTTTGCCATTTGCATGGAATATCTTTTTCCATACTTTCACTTTCAGTTTGTGAGTGTCTGTAGGTCTGAAGTGTGTCTCTTGTATGCAGCATATACATGGATCTTGTTTTTTTATCCAGTTGGCCATCCTATGGCATTTGATTGGAGCATTTAGTCCACTGACATTTAACGTAGCTATTGATAAATATGTATTGATTGCCATTTTGTCACTTTTTCTTTTTTTTGGGGTGTTTTAGTAGTTGTTCTCAGTTCCTTTCTTTTCAGTTGCGTTTCTATACACTAACAATGAAGTATCAGAAAGAGAAATTAAGAATACAATCCCATTTACAATTACAACAAAAAGAATAAAATACCTAGGAATAAACTTAACAAAAGAGGTGAAAGATCTGTACACTGAAAACTATAAGACATTGTTGAAAGAAATCGAAGAAGACACAAAGAATGGAAAGATATTCCGTGCTCTTGGACTGGAAGAATTAACATTGTTAAAATGTCCATACTTCCTAAAGCAATCTATAGATTCAACGCAATCCCTATCAAAGTCCCAACAACATTTTTTACAGAAATAGAACAAAGAATCCTAAAATTTATATGGAACAACAAAAGACCCAGAATAGCCAAAGGATTCCTGAGAAAAAATATTAAAGCTAGAGGTATCACACTCCCTGATTTCAAATTATACTACAAAGCCGTAATAACCAAAATAGCATGGTACCGGCACAAAAACAGACACACAGATCAATGGAACAAAATTGAGAGCCCAGAAGTAAACCCACAAGTTTATGGACAGCTAATATTCGACAAGGGAGCCAAGAGCATACGATGGAGAAAGGAGAGTCTCTTCAATAAATGGTGTTGGGAAAACTGGACAGCCACATGCAAAAGAATGAAAGTAAACCATTCCCTTACACCATGCACAAAAATCAACTCAAAATGGATTAAAGACTTGAATGTAAGACCCGAAACCATGAAACTTCTAGAAGCAAACATAGGCAGTATGCTCTATGACATTGGTCTGAGCAGCATATTTTCAAGTCCCATGTCTGACCGGGCAAGGGAAACAAAAGAAAAAATGAACAAATGGGACTACATCAAACTAAAAAGTTTCTGCACAACAAAGGAAACCATCAACAAAACGAAAAGACAACCTAACAATTGGGAGAAGATATTTGCAAACCACATATCAGATAAGGGGTTAATATCCAAAATATACAAAGAACTCATACAGCTCAAGAACAAAAAAACCAACAATCCAATTAGAAAATGGGCAAAAGATCTGAACAGAGATTTCTCCAAAGAAGATATATGAATGGCCAACAGGCATATGAAAAGATGCTCAACATCATTAGCTATCAGGGAAATGCAAATCAAAACTACAATGAGGTATCACCTCACTCCGGTCAGAATGGCTATAATTAACAAGACAGGAAACAACAAATGTTGGAGAGAAGGGAACTGCTGGTGGCAGTGCAAACTGGTGCAGCCACTATGGAAAGCAGTATGGAGTATCCTCAGAAAATTAAGGATAGATCTACCATATGATCCAGCTATTCCACTGCTGGGTATTTATCCAAAGAACTTGAAAACACAAAGGCATAAAGATACTTGCACCTCTATGTTCATTGCGGCATTATACACAATAGCCAAGACTTGGAAGCAACCTAGGTGCCCATCAAGGGACGAATGGATAAAGAAGATCTGGTATTTATACATGATGGACTACTACTCAGCCATAAGAAATGACGAAATCTGGCCATTTGTGACAACATGGATGGACCTTGAGGGTATTATGCTGAGTGAAATAAGTCAGAGGGAGAAAGTCAAATACCATATGATCTCACTCATAAGTAGAAGATAAAAACGACAGAAAAAAAAAACAAAACACATAGCACTGGAGATTGGACTGGTGGTTACCATCGGGGAAGGGGGAAGGCAAAAGGGGTGATTAGGGTCACATGTGAGGGGATGCACTATAATTAGTGTTCGGGTGGTGAACATGATGTAATGTATACAGAATTTGAAATATGACGTACATCCGAAAAAAATGAAAATTAAAAAGAAAAGAAGCTGGACACAAAAGGGTACAAACTGTTAGAGTCTGTTTAAATAATATTCTAAAACAGAGTGAGTTAATCTAAGATACAAAAAATTCAGAAAAAGTTGCCTCTGGGAGGCCAGGAGCAGAGACTGACTGGGAAGAGAGATGGAACTTTTGGGGGTGATGGTAATGTTCTGTATCTTGATAGGGGTTTGGATTATGTAGGTCTAGGCATTTGTTAAAACTCAGCAATGCACAGTTAAGATTTTTGCATTTCATTGTATGTAAATAAATATTGAACTCTTTTTAATGATATATATGCTGCAAACTACTTAGGGCAAAGTGCACCGATGTCTGCAATGAACTCTGAACTGCATCAAAAAATATGATAGACTAATTGATGGATAGAAGGATGGACAGATACGTGATCAAGCAAGCATAGCAAAATCTTAATGGCAGAATCTAAATGGAGGGTCTATGGTGTTCATTTTGAAATTATTTCAATTTTGCCACATTTGAAATTCTTCATAACAAAATGTTGGGAAAAGTAAATCATGTATAATCATACGATGGAACATTACACCGCTATAAAAAAGAACAACGGGATTTTTTTATGTACTGGTATAAAAAGATCTACAAGATATATGTATAAGTAACACAAAAAAATAAAAATATAGATAATATATAATAATGTAAAATGCAAGGAGCAAAAAATATGTCCTTTTTCATGTACACATACATACACAAACCTATGTGTGAACAAGCTCTGGAAGTATAAACAGTGAACTAGTATCAGTGGTTACTTGGTAAGAGAAAAGGAAATGAAATAAAAAGTGTTGAGGCAGGAGAGAAACTTCAACAACAAACTATTGATAATATGTGATGTTTTTATCACATGAATACATTGCCTAATTAATAAATTAAACATGATTTTTGAAGTCATGAGACAAAATATTTGTCTAACAGTATTCTCAGTCTCATATTAACTTTTCACAGGAAAGTGCTTTTAATAAGGTAATAAGGTACCTGATAGGTCCTCATATATTTGTCTGAGATAGGCTTATACGATCATTCAAGATTATCCAATTCCCAACAATCAACAAAGTGAAAAGATACACAGAATGGGAAAAAATATATGCAAACCATATATCTGACAAGGAGTTAATATCCAAAATATACAAAGAACTCATTCAACTCAATAGCAAAAACGCAAATAACACAATTAAAAAAACGGGCAAAAGACCTGAATAGATATTTTTCCAAAGAAGACAGATGAAAGGCCAACAGGTACATGAAAAAATGCTCAACATCACTAGTCATTAGAGAAATGTAAATCAAAACCACAATGAGATATCACCTTATGTCTGTTAAGATAGTCATCATCAAAAAGACGAGAAAACAGGGGCTGGCCCAGTGGCGCAGCAGTTAAATTTGCACGCTCCACTTTTGATGTCTCAGGGTTCACTGGTTCAGATCCTAGGCAGGGACCTAAGCACCACTTGTCAAGCCATGCTGTGGCAGGCGTCCCACATATAAAATAGAGGAAGATGGGCACACATGTTAGTTCAGGGCCAATCTTCCTCAGCAAAAAGAGGACCACATATAAAATAGAGGAAGATGGGCACACATGTTAGTTCAGGGCCAATCTTCCTCAGCAAAAAGAGGATTGGTGGTGGATGTTAGCTCAGGGCTAATCTTCCTCAAAAAAAAAGACAAGAGATAACAAATGCTGGCAAGGAGGTGGAGAAAAGGGGGACTCTCATGCACTGCTGGTGGGACTCCACAGTAAGGAGTTTCCTCAAGAAATAAAACATAGTACTACTATATGATCCAGCAATTTCACCTCTAGGAATATACAAAAAGGAGATGAAAACACTAACTTGAAAAGATATCTTCATCCCCATGTTCATAGCAGCATTACTTACAATAGCTAAGACATGCAAACAACCTAAATGTCCCTGGACAAAGGAATGAATAAAGAAGGTGTGGTATATATATACAACGAATATTATTCAGCCATAAGAAATGAGGAAACCTTGCCATTTGCAACAACATGGACGGACCCTGAGGGCATTGTGCTAAGTGAAATAAGTCAGACAGAAAGACAAATACTGTATGATCTCACTTATATGTGGAATCTTAAAAAACAAACAGAAAACCAGACTCAGATAAAAAGAGATCAGATTTGTGGTAACCAGAGGCGAAGGGTTGGGGTGGGGCAACTGGAGACAGGTGGTCAAAAGATACAAACTTCCAGGGCTGGCCTGGTTGTTGCAGTGGTTAAGTTTGCATGCTCTGCTTCAGCGGCCGAGGGTTTGCCAGGTCAGATCCTGGGTGTGGACCTATGCACCGCTTATCAAGCCACGCTGTGGTAGGCATCCCACATATAAAATAGAGGAAGACGGGCACGGATGTTAGCTCAGCATGTAATCTTCCTCAAAAGAAAAAAAGTGGAGGAAGATGGGCATAGATATTAGTTCAGGGCCCAGGGCCAATCTTCCTCAGCAGAAAGAGGAGGATTGGCAGTGATGTTAGCTCAGGGCTAATCTTCCTCAAAAAAAAAAAAAAGACACAAACTTCCAGTCACAAGATAAGTACTAGAGATGTAAAGTACAGCTTGATGACATAGTTAACACTAGTGTATGATATACAGGAAAGTTAAGAGAATAAATCCAAAGGTTCTCATGACAAGGAAAAAGTCTTTTCCCGTTTTGCTCTCTCTTTTTATTGTATCTATATAAGATGATGGATGCTAATTATTGTGCTAATCACCTGACAATTAAGGCAAGTCAAGCCATTATGCTGTACACTTTAAACTTACACAGTGATGTATGTCAATTACATCTCAATAAAACTGAGAAAAAGAAGACCCAATTCTTTTGGTTTTGGTCTGCATATGACCTTTCTTCCCATTTTTAAGAAAGTATGGCAGGGATTTTTTCATCCTCTATAAGACTTACTTGCACCTCTCTCCCCTTGCCTCTATCCCATCCTGTCACACTGGTGATAGTCTACTGCCTGAGAGCCGCTCTAAATTATCTCCAGCCCCACCATCTGAGAGGTCTCACAACACGAGCTGTGTTTGTCTTCACATTTATCTAACGACTACCTTTCCTATATAAAATCTGTGCCATATGATATGGAATACAAAACATGCAGTACAAGTCAGATGAGCTTATTTTAAAAGTTTGCATCATAAAAGAAAACACAGGCAAAAGATATTTGAATAAATGAAGAAAACATTTAGAGCATGTGATTAGCTCCTGAAAAATAATAAATAATATTCTATGATTTAAAAAATAATAGAAGAGGTTTACTTTTAATAGAGTACAGAAAAGTGAAGAAAGGTTTCCAGAAAGAAGGGGTGGGAAGTGTGGATACTAATCCAGTATGTCAAATGTTGTGGATACGTAAAACAAAGAGAGGTAACTAGCTTTCAAGTTACCAATGTGAAGGTCTTTGGTAACCCTGAAAAGAACAGTTGCGATGGAGAAGTGGGGACGTCGGCTAAGCAGTGGCTGAAGTGAGTTAAGGGAGACTGGAAGGAGAGGAACTGGAGCTGTGAACAGATCACACTTTCAAGAGTTCTGCTATAAAGAGGACTTCAGAAATGGGGTGAAAGTCCAAGAACAGGGACAGAAAAGAAAAGAAAGCAGCAGCTATGCAAAGGACTTGGGAGGGAGTGAAGAGCACAACGGAAAGGAAAGAGCTTGGCATGTTTTGAGAACTGAAAAGTGCGAAGTGAGTAGGTAGAAAGAAATGGATAGAAGGAGTGGGCCAGGGAAAACCACAGGAGAGCCTTGTAGATAATGAAAAGGACTTTGGATTTTTATTCTAATGCAGCAGAAATCAATTAGGTTCTAAAGTGAGAGAGTGATGTGATATACTTTGCCCTTCTAATCAGCATAAAACATTTTCAAGTCTCTTTTTCATAAGGTTACACTAACTCTACATTCCTCCCAAGTCTACATCTCTCTTCCTCTTCATAGCTCAGCTTCCATAAAAGGTTCTAAACTCCTTTTACTTGCTCACCTTCCATCTGCTTCTTAATTCCTGGATTCTATTTCTGCCCCTAGCACTCTAATGACAGTGCTTTCATTAAGGTCACAGTGCCTCTTCCCGGACAAACCCACTGTAAATTTTTTAGCCTTCAACTTGTCATTTCTCTTCATGAAGTACTCTCTTTTTCATTTTAAATCCATATCACACTCTCAATTTTCCTAACTCTGACTATTCCTCACTTTCTTTTCAAAATCCTTCTTCCTCTGACAAAGTCTTAGAAGAGTTTCACACGAAGCCCTTAGAAATCTGTCCCCTTAGTATCTCTTAAATATGTCATCTTCTCTTTATTATCTTCCAGTAAGTTAGTGTTAAGGTCATCAATAATTTTTGTCTAAATTACTGCAAGAGCCTCTGAAAACTGGTCTCAAGGACTTCTACTTCTGAATAAGATGGAATAGGGTAACTAGAGTTATGCTATTGCCTAAATAACCAAAACAACTGGACAAAATAAATAAAAGAATGGTTTCAAGACACTGGACAAGAGACAATTAAGAACACAGATCCCCAAGAGAAAAGGAACAAACAAGATGATTCCTATGATTGCCCCAGCTAGCTGCCTTGAGAGAGTTTCCAGGCTGCAGCCCAGGAAAGGGAAGCCAGGCAGAGTCCAGAAGACTCTAATTTCAGGAGATAGAGCTGGGATTCTTGGGAGACCAAGCCAAGTAGAAAAAGAATTCCAGAGATTTGCAGAGGGAAGCCCTTGAGTATTCAGCAGAGTAGTGATCCAAGCAAACATGTGAGAAAACTACCCAAGGTAAAAAAAGAACTACTCAAAAAGATGACAGGAAACACAGGACATAAAATATCTGCTCCCACCAGTCAGACTGGAAAATGGTATAACTCATGGTACACTGGGTACTGAGAAGGGTTTTATTTCTGCAGTGGGAAATAATTAGCACTGGACTAAACATGGCTCTGATTTCACCTAACAAATCTCAAAAACAAGACATGAATGGATCAAACTGAGCCCAACTAACTTACATGCATTCCAGAACTAAGCTCCAGAATAATTATAGAAAGACAAAAATACCTAGCACTCAACAAGGTAAAATTCCCAATGTCTGGCATCCAATCAAAAGTTGCCAGTCATGCAAAGAAGCAGAAGAATATGACCTATAATGAGGAGAAAAACCAATCAATCAAAATGGACCCAAAAATGAGACAGGTGTTAGAATCAGCAAGCAAGGGTATTAATGAAGTTTTTACAACTGTATTCCATATGATCAAAAAATTAAGTAGAGACATGGCAGCTATAAAAAAAAAATCCAATCAAACTTCTAGAGATGAAAACTATAGTATCTGAGATTAAAAATACAGTGGATGAGATTAATAGTAGATTAGGCAACGCAGAAAAAAATAAGTGAATTTGAAGATAGAGTAACAGAAACTATCCAGAATGAAACACACAGAATAAAAAGTATCTAAAAAATGAAAAGAGCATTACTGAGCTATGAGATAACTTCAAGCTGCTTAATATACATGAAATTGCAGTCCACAAAGGAGAGAAGGGGGAGGAGACACAGAGATATTTGAAGAAATACTGGCAAAGAAATTTACAATTTATGAAAATTATAAACCCCCAGATCCAAGATGCTCAATGAACACCAAGTAAAAGAAACATGAGAAAAACTATAATAAGGCATTTCACAATCAAATTGCTCAAAACCCATGATAAGGAGAAATCTTAAAAGCACTCAGAGAAAAATGTCATGTTATGTACAGAGGAGTAACGATTTCTTGTCAGAAACAAAGCAAGTGAGAAGACAATGGACCAACATCTTTAAAGCACTGAAAGACGAAACTGCCAACCTAGAACTCTATACCCAGAGACAACATCTTTTAAAAATTAAGGTAAAATACTTTTCAGTATACAAAAGTTGAAAGAATCTATCACCTACATTGCAAGAAACATTAAAAGAAGTCCTTCAGTCAGAGGGAAAATGATACCACATGGATATATGAATCTAAACAAAGAAATTAAGAACACCAGAAATGGTAACTACATGGATAAATACAAAAAGACTTTTTTTCTTAGTATTTAAATCTCTTTAAAGGATAATTAGAGTTCTGATTCCTGGGAAGATGGAGTAAGCACACATCAACCTGTGCCTCTCACTAAACACAGCTATAAAAACCAGGACAAAATGCATGAAGCAGCTACTTGAGAACTCTTGAGAAGCAAACAGCAGCAGCCGGATTAGGGAAGAAGAGAAAAACTCAAAGTACCACCAAACTGGTGAAAATTTACCATGCTCCCCCCTCCAGTATTCCCCAGTCAGGCTTTAGTATGCCAGAAACCCATAAGTAGGCACCAGGGTACAGATAGAGAGAGCTCGAAGAGAAGCCTTCTAGTTCTAGCTCAAAGAATGGAGAAGGGATATTCTAATGCTTGGAGAGAGTAAGGAAATCTTTCAGTACTTTTCTTTCTTTACTCTGTCATCTCCTTTACCAGCCCCCCTCCCCCAATCCCATGGTGGCAGGAGCAGCAGCTGGTAAACAGAACCCACAGCAGATAAAACTAGGGGAGAGAAGCTCCTTTTCTGTTTCGTGGAAATGTGGTTCCGAGAGGATGGGGCCAACTCTCATTGCTGTTTTTTCTTATATTTCTATATTTTTCTATGTTTCTCACCATATGGAGTAAGGTAACTAAAGCCTCAGCTTTCTGACCAGATGACCAAAGAGAGGAGACCCAGGGAACCAGAAAAAACTAGGGAGATAGTGAAGAAAAAAGAACTCAAGAAAGCAACTCCATAAAGCTGTTTATTATTACCTGGGCTCACCACCCACCCTCCCCACCCTGCAATATGTGCATGCATGGATCTGATCCTACTCAGCATATCAAAGAATAGGACAATGGAACTAACCACAGATGACTGCCCAGGTCCCAGACTAGTCACTGCCAGATAGATCAAAACAGCACTGACAGGCTTTGAAAAAAGAACGGCTATTGGAACCACAGGCCACAGAGAGCGGACAGGAACTTGTGACCTGACTCTAACTAGGTCAACTGCCTGCCAAATATTGATAAAAATATCAATATTCTCCATAGGATTTAAACAAGACCCAGAGTCTCATAGGGAAATACTCAAAATGTTGAGGATGTAATTCAAAATTACTCAGCATAAGAAGAACCAGGGAAATCTCAACTCTCGTGGGAGAAGATGGCTATCTCATGGGAGATGGCTATTCACAGCCAACACCAACATAACACAGATGCCGGAAATATCTAACAAAGACTTTAAAAACGGTCATTATGAAAATGCTCCAGGAAGCAATCATGAACACTCTTGACAGTGGAAATAGAAAAACAGAACGCAATGGAAAAAGAAAATTTGAGGAAAGAAATAGAAGATATAAAGAAAATTACATGAAATTCAAATTTCAGTGTCCTTAAATAAAATTTTAATGGAAACAAAACCATGCTAACATTTGCATATTGTCTACTGCTGTTTTGCAATGATAGAGTAGAGAAGATGCAACAGAGTCTATATGGCCTCAAAGCCTAAAATATTTACTATCTGGCCATTTACAGAAACATCTACTAATCCCTGTTAAAGACTCCCCTCCGTACTCAGAATAAGTTCATACGGTTTGACAGAGCCAACGTACAAGACTCTTCATGATCTGGCCCTGCTCGCTCTTTCAAGGCTTCTTGCTTGCCATTCTTTGTCTTGAATTCTGAACTTTAGCCATCCAAGCTGAATTGTATCCAGTTTCCTGAAGTTCACACGCTCTCTCACTTCTGGGTCTTGGCTATTCTCTGCCTAAAATACTGTGTGGCTTTTGGTTTAGCTAACTACTTATCCTTCAGCACATCGTTTTTTCCAGAAATCATTTCCTTGGCCCTCCTAAGACTGATTTATGCTCTGAAACATATTCTTACAGTAGTTTATGATTATTCCTAGCTTATTACTTATCAACTATAATTGCCTCTTTACATGCCTCCCTTTGCACTAGACCCTAAGCTCCTTAAAGGACCTGACTATGTCTTAACCGTTATTATATCCTCACTGCTTAGGAGTGGTGTAGAATTGGACTCAATAAGGAACTGTTGAATAAGTAAACAAAATAAATGCTATGGAGTTTTTGGTTTTTTTTTAATGCAAAGAACTTTAATAAAAATAGTCCATCAAAAAAATTACTTAAAACTATACTTAGTTGATAGTCAGACTTGTCCTTTTTAGAATGTAAGTTCCATAAAAGCACATATGTTTTTGTTCGTTGTTTTATCTCCAGTGCCTAGGACAACACAAGAAAATAATAGGTGCTCAGTAATTATTGTTGAGTAAATGAATCATTGAGTGAGATCATCTCAATACCCTTTCTAAATTCCTAAGGGATCTTTCTGAGATTTTATGAAAATTCATTACCCTGCTTCTCATCAAGAATTATTCCTGGTAATAGATTAATTTAACATGGTAGAAAGAGTTAAAATAATACAATTTCAATATGTATCATTCATTTCCTTTCTCACACTACACTTTTGTAGTAAAAATTTTTCCTATTCTTAAGGTTGAATAGTTTTCTCCATTTTTCACATATAGAAATTCTCCCAGCCTCTCTCAATCCCTCTAAGTATTCTTTCCTTCAGAGCCCCCATCTATGAGTTTGCATGGGTGCTAGACCAAAATAGGATTATACACTTCTACACCTACTTTCAGTTGCAGAGAAGGATGTATCCAATGTTAACTCATCCAGAGGAATCACAAGTTGACCTCCTGCCTCCCATTTCTTGCGATCAGATGAAACTGATTTTTCTTTCTCATGCTCTTTGGCTTCTTCATGAACAATTATCTCGCATGTATCAGGACGACACTGCTTTCCTGTTTCATCTTCTTGAGCTTTCAGGTGTTGATTTAATCTACGTAATATTTCTCGCTTACTCTGAAAGAGTTAAAATGTTGTGTTTTAATATGTATATAAGTAAAACGACTGACAGAGAAAATTTGAAAATTGTACCTACTGAAATAGCATTGTTAGTCTTTTGCATTTCTTCTGAGGTTTCCTGGGTATCAGTTACACTTCCGTCCTTTAAACACAGATAGTTATAGAGTAAGAAATAATGTCATTTTTAAATTTATTTAAAAGTCTACCTTAAAAATTTGATAATTTTGTTACTTTGTTTTTCATTAAATTGCTTCTTGTGAATATTTTTATTCCTGTAAAATGTTAACATAGTTTCCTTCATTATCAGCAGTGAGAAATAGTTAAAGATAGTCAAGTAACAGACTTAATATATAGTAGATGAGCCAATTCTCAATTATTTGCCGTATGTTTGGATTTTTGATCATATATTTAACTATATCTTCTTTTTTGGCACCCAACTTTGGTAATTTTAAGTCAATGGTAGAATTAAAAAGAAAATTAATTCATATATTCTCTTAATTAGAACTAGGAAAAGTTTTGATGGATAAAGTAATTCAAGATAGGCAGTGTCATTTTGAAGTCGTCTTTATGTTTCATGTATATATATTCTTATTAAGCCATGCTACTAAACATAATTGAGAATTGGTTTTTCTCCCTAAGCAAAGAGAGTAACTATAATAAGTTCTGAGTCCTTTGTACTATTGATAATATAAACTTTTTCTTTTCATTAGTATAATCATAGCAATCTAAAGCACCTAGAATTTTTAAATATATGAAAAGAAGAAATTAGTAGTTATGAAAGCCACAAAAGCAAAGGTATCTGGAAGACTCACAGTAAATTTTCAAAGTTTTACGTAAGCAATATTTACCAAGAAAACACACTAAGAAGAACCATTTAGTTACATGGATTACCTCAATTTTGTAATATTTGAAAAAAATACAAGAGTATAGTGGTCAGTTTTAAAGTAATACATGTAAATGAGACAAAGAGCATTTTACCCAGTAGTCAGGAATTAGCAGTCGCTACAATCAGAGAGATGAACAGCTACTTGAGATGTGAAACTGGGTACCAGGAAGGGAACCACACAGTGGTATGTATCTAAAGTAGTGAACAACGTAGCACATGCAAAGTCGTTACCAGAAGGAAAAAGAGACTAAGCCTAGTTGAAGAACAACAGTTTCTTATATGCAGTTCTTGAGAGTGATGAAGAAACTTGTATTTTCCTACTCAGTCTTATTTTCAAGATAAACACAAAGGCAGTAAAAAACTGGTGTAGCAATAACAACAGGGTTGTCTGCAAAAACCTAATGAAACTCAAAAATTAAAAGGCACAGACATTAATTACCAGGAAAGGAGAAAATCAGGTTAATGTGTTATATTATGATTCAGTAAGACATTTTCCCCTCTGTCAGATGAATTTGAGGCTGAAATCCCATGTCATAAACCCATTTCCCTTAATCCCAGAACAGAGTTTTCACATTTTAGATGAATACTCAGCACATACTTCCAAGTTTTAATTTTTCACTTGTGCACATTTCTTTGTTTCACTATCTATATGACACGATAGAGATTCAGAAGTAGAAGGTAAAAGAAATAATAGACGAATTAAGTGTAATTATGCTGAGTCCTCTAACATTTCCTAAGCCAAAAAATTTAAAATAAATGTAAACATGTCTTGGACTTTATTCCTAGAGTCAATTACTTTAAGTACCAAAGACATTATTTTTCAAAAAGTGAAAGCTTTTGTTTCATTGTGAAAGCTAGGGTATAAAAATGTTTGCTGCATTATTTTTGGTACATTTTCATATATATTTGTTCACTATTCTTTTAAAGTAAAAAAGAGAGAATCATTTCAATATATTTTTATCTACAACGTGGTCCTACATATAAAACTTACGGCAGCAAGGCTCCAATATTCAGAGTAAACCATACACAAAAATCCTAAGAAATAATTTTTTTCCCCAGAAAAATCTAATAGGACATTAGGAATTAACATAATTTCATTAAATTTAATCCTTTTAATAATCTTTTGACTATGAGGAATTCTTAATTTTAGGAAACTTACCATACCCACTTCTTTCAAAGCTGAAGTCACAGAAATAACAGATCTCATCTGTTGCTTCGACGGAGAGCCGCCTGCTTCATGCTGTCCCGAAGGTGGAGACATATCAGAACTCTTTACTCCTTTAGCCACCAACTATAACAAAGAATTTAAATACATTGGGAAATTCAGATTTTCATGAAGAAATAAAATGGCATATATAAGATCACTGTTTATCCATTCTATCCACAAGTAGTCTTTTTTCATTCCTCAATTTTTAGCGTGCAAAGCAACATGCTAGGTGCAGAAACATCAGTGAATAAAGAGAAACTTCTCTGGCCTGAGATGTAAAATAATCATGTGTCATGTAGTACTAAATAACTCCTTTCTATTACATTAACCACGTTTCATAAAATTATCTTAAAAAACAAAATGTCTTCTAAAAGATTAAATATTAGTCTTCTCATTTTAATTTTAATCCATTACAACATTTGTGGGAAGAAAAGACATTTTACTTATTCATCTTACACTTCAAAAAGAAAGGCTTCTGCAATTTCTGCAAGTTTGGTACAATCTTCTTAAAGTTTGAACATTAATCACCCAACATAAGAGCCCTCATTATAAAAATGTCAACATAAATGAGAATGTAAGAAGTGACATGTAAGGGTAATAAGATTTACTTCACTAAAAATATCGTTTGTTATATTCATATGTGTTCATTTCTATCTTGCCATTTAGACTCTAAACAATGTGAAATAGGATTCTGAATCCCTAATGTATATAAGGAAATGGTATTCGCAGGTATGCTCATAGTAACATGGCAGCAAATCCGCTCCCTACTTCTATCTCTTCTTCAAACCAGTAAACAAGAATTTCTGGTGAGTATATACTTGAAACGCAGTTTTTATTGAGCATCTTCTAAGCATAAGGTAGTAATACAATTCTAATATTTAGTCTCCTGGATGTGAATTTTACACTAGTATCTATATTATTCAAAAGAAGATGGAGGTAGCCAATATAGCACTGAAGGAGAAGAACAAAGTTGGAGGAATGACACTACTTAACTTCAAGACTTACTACAAAGCTACAGTAATCAAGACAGTACGGTATTGGCAAAAGAACAGACAAACAGATCAATGCAACAGAATAGAGCTCAGAAATAGACCCTCACAAATATAGTCAACTGATCTTTAACAAAGGAGCAAAGGCAATTCAATGGAGATAGTCTTTACAACAAATGATGCTGGAACACTTGGACATCCACAGGCAAAAAAATGTATCTAGACACAGACCTTACATGCTTCATAAAAATTAACTTGAAATTGATTATGGATCTAAATGTAAAATGCAAAAGTATAAAACTCCTAGAAGATAACACAGGAGAAACTCTAGATGACCTTGGATTTGGCAAGGACTCTTTAGATAGAACACCAAAGCCATGATCCATGAAAGAGAAAATTAATAAACTAGACTTCATTAAAATTAAAAACTTTTTCTCTGTGAAAGACACTGTTGAGAGAATGAGAATACAAGCCACAGACTGGGAGAAATTATTTGTAAAACACATAAGGGACTGTTAACCAAAATACACAAAGAACTGTTAAAACTCAACAATAAAAAAACAAACAATCCAATTAAAAAATGGGCAAAAGATCTGAACAGACACTTCACCAAAGAAAATACACAGATGGCAAATAAGCATTCAAAAAGATGCTCCACATCATATGCCAATTAGAGAACTGCAAATTAAAACAATGTGATACCTCTACACATTTATCCTGATGATGAAAATACAAAAAACTGACAACATCAAATGCTGCTGAGGATGTGGAGCAACAGAAACTTTCATTCATTTCTGATGAGAATGTAGAATGATATAGCTGACAGTTCGGCCATTTCTTACCAAACTAAAAATACTCTTACCATCTGACACAGCAATCATGCTCCTTGGTATTTACCCAAAGGAGCTGAAAACTTATGTCCACACAAAATAATGTACACAAATGTTTATAACAGTCTTATTCATAATCACCAAAACTTGGAAGCAACCAAGACGTCCTTCAGGAGGTAAATGGATATAAAAACTGGTACGTACATGGAATATTATTCAGCAAATAATGTTTAGAAACCTTAATATTAGAAACTTTATAATATTAAGAAACCTTAAATGCATATTACTAAGTGAAAGAAGTCAATCTGAAAAAGCTACATACTGTATGATTCCAACCCTATGATATTCTGGAAAAGGCAAAACTATGGAGACAATAAAATGATCTGCGGTGTTAGGGGTTGAAGTGAGATTAGAGGTGGTAAGAGGGATGAACAGGTAGAGCACAGAGGACTTCTAGGGCAATGAAAATATTCTGTATGATGTTACAATGATGGACATATGTTATTGTACATTTATTCAAACCCATAGAATGTACACCACCAAAAGTGAACTGTAATGTAAACTATGGACTTTCGGTGATGATGTGTCAACGTAGGTTCATCAGTTGTAACAAATGCACTACTCTGGTGGAGGAAGCTGATAATGGAGGAGGCTACACACGTGTGCAGACAGGGGATATATGGGAAATCTCTGTACCTTCCTTTCAATTTTGCTGTGAACCTAAAACTGCGCTAAAAAGATAAAGTCTTTAATGAGAAAAAAAAAAGATGGAAACATTGCTTTAACCCCACAGTTCAGCACTGTTGAGAAAGTATACTGATGTTTAAGATGTTATAATAAATAAAAAAAATTTAAAAAAATCTAGAGCTCACACAACCAAGTAGTATCTCCTTGAAAGATTATATAGAAATATTTTGAAACTTTATGATTGTCTTATTACCATAGAGTACATTCAAATTTTTACCACAAATTCTGAGGAAATAAAAATAAGCTCCAATTGGTTCTGAAAAATAGCAGCACTTTTAAAACAATTATGTTATTTCTCTAAATGATTATTTTGAAGCAAACAAATGAATTTGGATATACAAATTCTGCCATTTTATTTAAATTAGTAATTACTTCTCTCTCACATAGGATATTTATCAATTGTATTACACTAATTCACCTAAAGAAATGATTTCTGCCATTTCAATAAATAAGTCTGATGTGATCTGTGAGAAAATGAATAAATAATATCTGATTAAAAATTAATTAATCAACATATTCAAAGATGTGTTAAGCACAGTGCTAGATAATAGATATCTCAAATGAATGATATATGGTAACTATGTGAGGTGATAGATGTTTTAACTAACCTTATTTTGGTAATCATTTCACAACATATACATATATCAAATCATCACGTTGTACATCTTATACCTACACAATGTTATTCAACAATTATCTCTCAATAAAGCTAGAAAAAATCCCAACATATTGTAAACGAGAACTAATTACAATAAATAATTTTCAAACCAAAAAAAAAAAAATGGATGACATTATGGATTTATAAACCAGAAGAGAAAGGGGGACACATAAATCAATCAGTATGTTATAGAGAAATAAAAGTAGATAGATGTGTGCTACATGATCTGGAGAAAAAAAAAACAGAGTAAAAGCCAGAGAAAGAACTAACTGTATAAAGCCAGGAGGGGAGATGGTGAGAGTGGCCTTCATGGAGTAGCCAGTTTGAATAGCCATACATTGTTGAAAGAAAACACAGTTGAAGCAGGACAGTTCTGCACTCAAATCCAAAAACTCTCACTTCCTAGTCCTGTGATTTTTTCACTATTTCTTATCCTCTCTGAACTTCAAACTTTTTCTCTCTAAAATCGGAATGCTGTACTCATTATCTTCTTGTTATAGGGATTAAATGTGATAATTTACATAAAGTACACAGCTGTGTGCCTAATAAGTGGTATTAATTATTATAGTTCAGCAAACACTTATTTAGTTTCTATAAAGTAAGGTGATTTGGCTTAAACACTAAAAAGTCTGGTTTTAGTCCCTGATAAAATGAAGAAACTCGCACAAACCAAGTTTCTGATCTCTAGAATGTAGAACAAACACAGAAACCTCCCATTTGTGCATAATCAGAATTTAAAGTTTTAGCACTGCATAACGTTTTATGACACAGAAGTCAATAAGAAGCAGAAATCTGAAAGACAAATATTTTACATCATAAATTTTTTAAAAACTAAGATTTTTTTTTTAGATTCACCCTGAGCTAACATCTGTTGCTAATCTTCCTTTTTTTTTTCTCCCCAAAGCCCCAGTACATAGTTGTATATCCTAGTGGTACGTCCTCCTAGTGCTTCTATGTGGGATGCCGCCACAGTGTGGCTTAATGAGTAGTGCTAGGTCCATGCCCAGGATCTGAACTGGTGAATCCCAGGCTGCTGAAGCAGAGCGCATCAACTTAATCACTATACCACTGGGCCAGCCCCTAAAAACTAAGATTTGAAAAAGAACAGTCAAGAGTAATTTAATTGTATGACTAATTAAACATGAGAGAGAATACAAATTTAAACAATTTCACTAAAGTAAGAACAGCACCAACTTCCCTTCTCAACCTATGATACAGTTTTCACTTACGGTTATAAAGATTATCTCAAAAGTCATTTCCAAAATTATCAGGCAGAAGCCTATGATAGGAACGTTAAGGAAACTCTTAATGAGAGAAAAAAAGTCACCCACACCTACTGTTCTAATTATATTTTATTTATCTATACTCTTTCTTAATGCTTATCCACATGCACGCATAATTCTTATTTACTTTAGACAAGGCACTGGCACAACTCTCTGAAACTGTAGACACATGGCCTAAGAAAAATTTAAAAACCTCTAGGGAATACTCAGCAGATCTGTCCATAAACAACGGTAAAAGATACATAAAGGGATTGAAAATCCCTTATCTTGACTTTATATTCTTAAGTTGTAAAACACATTGAATAGAAATATTTCTATATTAATCTCAACCTTAAGAAAAACCTACAGTAACAGAGAAAAAAATATGTTTATTGATAAAGTGCTATGAGTAAAACAGAGTATGAGACCAAAGATAACCAAACTCAGCGGAGTTGGGATTATGCTAAGATATGGAAAATTTCTATTAAGTTCTCTTCATACTACTCATCTTTGTACCTACAGAAGCAAATCTTTTCTTTTAATCAACAGAAGAGAGATACAGTTTTGTTTTTTTTTTTTTTTTGGTGAGGAAGATTGGCCCTGAGCTAACATCTGTGCCAATCTTCCTCTACTTTGTACATAGGATGCCATCACAGCATGGCTTGATGAGTGGTGTGTAGGTCTTTGCCTGGGATCTGAACCGGTGAACCTTGGGCCACCAAAGTGGAGAGCGCTAACTTAACCACTACACCACCAGGCCAGCCCCAACAGAAGATATTTTTATTGAAGAAAATGTTTCACACATTACTATTAAAAATTTACTTTGTATTATATTAAAATGTGTCTAGCTGCCATATATATGGCTAATGACTTATGATATACAGTTTATGATCTAAGATATCTGATCCAATGTGTAAGAGAAAGTTACCTTTATAATAATGAGCATCAACAGCCTTCAGTAAATGCTTATGTTCTATAATCAAACATATACTAGTCTCTCCCCTCGGTCAACTAAGCTAACCGATTAGAAGAACCTGAAACAGTGAACTAGTAAAGAAACTCAGATATACGAAAAGAACAAAGACAAACAGAACATCCTACTAACTCTTAAAAGTACTTAATAACAAAACTAAGTCAGTTATTGAAAATTCAAAGGTAATTCAGGGTAACTACTGAGATGTGGCAACATGATTATAAGCCAAGGTAACACATAGCACAAAACTTATTAGTACAGTAGAATCTGGGCCTTCTGTGTAAACATCATGGATATATTTATAATCTGAATATTACTGCTATTCATTGTTAACCAGATCTTGAGACAGAAGATAATAACGTATTTTTAAATTGTCACAGGAGAAAACTGAGACAGAAATTAGACTGAGCCCTTAATTCAGAAGGTTGATCCAATATGACAAACAAAAATTAAATTAACTAAAGTAAGAAAACAAAGTTTCATAGAATACAAAAACATAAAATTTCAAAACAAAACATAAAACAATTTCGTTACAAAATTGATTACCATTTAAGACCAGGATACATATTTCATTGTAAGTACAGTTTTTCAAAATTCAATCACAGTTTTAAAAAAAACTTGTGAAAGGAAGAAAACATTGACCTGAAAGTTTCCTGTCAGGTTAAAAAACCAAATCGCTTTAGGGGCTTTTTTTTTCCTAGCCATTTTCTCACCAGGTTCATAAATTCAAGACTTCTCCACAATGCTTATATCTCCAGGAAAAGTTTTTAATTATTACTGTAAAACTGCTTCTGTTTTATCTGTCAATTTTACTATTTGCTGAAAATTAACCAGCAGTGCTACCAAATGACAAAATTCAAAATTTCAGCAAATACTGAGGCCAAGTTTATAAACACATTCAACTATCAGTTTACCTATCTTGAAGCATAAATAAATACAAATACAAAATCATTTCTATATGCTAAATGATGAGTAAGAATTTAATGTATGTTAGGAAAATATTAAGTGGCCTTTCATCTTTTGACTATAGAGACAATTTCACACATAATTTTATACAGCCTAAAGATACATCATAGCCAAATTTTATCAAATTCATATTTAACTTCTCAGAACTCTGAAGAACTAAAAATATAAAAGTACTCGTATCTGAATAATTTTTCTGAACTAGTATTGCTATAATGCATTTACAAAAATGTCTAAGAATAAGAACATTGCAAGACAGCCAGAAGGGGGAAGCATTTCCACCCTGGAGGAAGCCTTATAGGTACATATGGTAGGTCCAAAGAACAGGCAAAGATAGAAATGAAATAAACAAGAAAGAGTTCAACGCAACTTTAGGGAACTCATCATATCCAAAATATAGTCTGTGACCTAACCAAGGCAGAATTTCCTTTATTCTATTTTTCATTGAATTTTAATTATTAAATACATTGCTACCCTTCTTAAAAACTGAATCTATCGTTCTTACATGTTTCACTCACAATATGAGCACATATGCTGGCTGAGAAAGGCAATACTATATCAGTTGGGGAAAAAAACCCTAACATCATAAATGAAAATTATTCTCCATATTAAAGTTCTATTTAATACTATGGCTTTTACCATTAAATGTGACAAAGAGAAAAATTTATAAAATTGGATATACATGCCAAAGATCAGAATAATTAAGATAGTGATTTTTACCGTTTGTTAGATCAAAGACACTTGAGCATTGAATGAAAGATATGTAGTTTTACTGAAGAAAAAATGCATCAACATACATAAATCAAACTTTTAATGAACATTTCAGGGAATTTAATAATACTAACTCCAACTCTGAATGCCATGTTAACCACACCTGAGTTAGAGTAATGGTCAATAAGTAAATATAGACATATGAAGCCTCCTATACTACATGTAGATTACGCTAAATTAAGCTTTCTGTTGAAATAATTACTTGGTAAAATAACTTTAATTCATTTTCTGTACATTAAACTGAATTTAAGTACTTACATTACGAAGACTATTTTTCTAGGCAGTTTTGACAGAGCAACATTAGAGATCAAGCCTTTCATTTAGGAGATGAGGAAATAAAGGCCTGCAAACATTAAGCCAGTTCCCCAAACAGGCTAATTAATTGGCAGAGCTGAGACTAAAAATCAGGTATCCTGATTCCCGCCCTCATTTTTTTTCCAGTTTTATTGAGATATAATTGAGACACATCACCATATGAGTTTCAGGTATACAGCATAAAGGTGTGACTTACATACATTATGAATTGATTACCACAGTAAATTTAGTTAACGTCTCATATACAATAAAAAGACTTGGGGGGAAAAAAGGAAAAAAAAATTCTCCCTGTAATGAGAACTCAGAATTTACTCTCTTGACTTTCACATATATCATACAGCAGTGGTACCTATACTCATCATGCTGTACATTACATCCCTAGTACGTATTTATCTCATAAATGGAAGTTTGTGCCTTTTGACCACCTTCCTCCAATTCCTCTTCCCTCCAGGCCCCACCTCTGGTAACCAAAAATCTGATCTCTTTTTCTATGCGTTTCCAGCCTCATTTTCTTCCTCACTATACTAGGATGCATTCAGTAAACTGAATACTTCTCTACGCATAGCTGTGAAATATCACGAGCCACAGAATTCCCAATGAATTTATTTATTTGTTACTATTCACCAGGTACCATGCTAAGCACTTTCAATGGGGAAATAGTTAAGGTTCCTTGGTTGAAAGCAATAGAAACTAACTCTGAAGGGAGAAGAAGAAGGTGGGGAGCCAGAAGAGAGAAAAGATCCTGTAAGTAGGATCACAAAAGGCAAAGGAAAGCTCTCTAAAAAACCTGGGTAGTTGTATAGATCTAGGTACCAGAAACTAATTTACGGTTTCATGAGGTTCTTTTACCGGATCAAATAAACTCCAACTTCTTGTGATATTCTGCTTAAGCTTCAAACCTTGAGAGAGAAATCAATTGGTCTACTTCAGATGACCTGTCTATCCCTCTGCTAGAAGAAGCCAGGACACTTTGTTTGACAGTTTTACCAAAAGGGCACACAATAAAATTCCCCCAACACACTTGAAAGTGCATTGACTGGGCATAATTAAGTCTAGTCCAGCCTTCTGGTAGTAGAGAAGCCTGGCTCCAATTGGTCATCTGAGGAAACAGAACTATGCTACTATGCAGGTGTAGAGCTGCCCAGTAATAAAAGTATTATATAATAAGAATATAGAGCACCTGCTCAGAGCTGAATCATTGTTGGATATAATTTATAAAATGTACTTGTTGAAATACAAAACCTAACGGTGCTTCCAGAGGTGCTCCCCTTTCTCCTCTCCCTTCCCCTCCTCCACCACCACCACCAGTGAAACTTCTGCTCCTGTTGCTTAGGGAAAGTTAACTACATGAAAAAAGATCATCAGAGGAGTGGCTTTGAAATAGGGGTCCTTGGCGTAAGTGGAATCATGATTCTCTTTGATGCTCTTGGATCCTTTGATGTCAAATAAACATATTTTGCAGAGATCTCTGGAACTCTGTTAATGTCCAGTGTCACTTGACAAAGGGAGCATGATTCTAAATTGAGCTCATGATGTGTCTATTTAAATGGATGAGATTGCACTGCAAGACTAAGGATAAGAACATTCTGAGGTAGCCAAAGATGGGGAGTGTATCCACTGGAAGCCTTATAGGCCTACATGGCAGGTCCAAAGAATGAGACAAAGATAGAAATGAAATACACAACAAAGAATGAAATTCAATAAAGGAGGAACTCATCATATTCAAAATATAGTCTCTGACCTAACCAAAGAACAGACTTCCATAGATATTTTGCTTGAATTGATGCTAAGAAATATGCAGATTGGGCACCATGTTATGATAATTTAGATGAAAAATAAGGTAAAACAGCTCCATTTACACGTATAGGACTGAAATCCAGGGACGTCAATGGAGGTGTCAAGCACCAATGAGAATAAGAAGGTAAAGAAAGAACTGAGACAGTCAACCCAATAGAGAGATTATATACATAGCTACTGAATGATGAAGCATATGTTTATACTGATGCTTGGACAGTGGTTATGATCTTGTCAGATGAGCAGGACAATGAGAAACAAGCTATAAAAAGGCAGCCTGTTTAGGGAACTGCACTTCAGAAAACCATTACACAAGATGTACTTAAGACCACATTTAAAGGTGTTTGTGGGCTATGTTTCAGCCCACTAAGGGCTGATTTTAGGAAAGAAAAATAATGACAAAGCTCATGCTTTGCCTTCTCTGAAATATATTAACTTGAGCTGTTGGAAGTATAACATTCTGAATCACTAAAATAAGTAGTCCCTATCTGACTGGGAGAAAAGGAAACATCTCCCCTTGATAAATGCACTACTACAGTATCCCACATGCCAATCACAACATGAACTAAGACACAGCCATTCATTCTACCTTGGGGAAATACACAAGGTGTATAGACAGGTGGCACAGTGTAGCAGGTGGATTATATAGGCCTGCTGCCAAGATAGGGTCTATGCATGTATATTGACAAGAATGGATACAGTTTAGCTGACCCATCTCTAAGACTACAGGATATCACATAATCAAAGCCAAATAGACTGCTCTTATCAAGTACTTTCATACCCTTGTGTAATTTTGCATAAGAGATCACATTTTTAAAATAAGGCTAATTTGTACTAAGCATAAGTTGATCATATTTAATGGATATATTATGATCCCAATCACCTTCATGAGCTATGTAGACTGCTAGATTGGATTATTAAACACTAAACCAGAAACTAGACGGGGGCAATGGCCCTTAAAGCTTGTAACCACGGTATTGTAGCTGAACACAAGGATAGCTGCGGGCTTACTATGAGGAAAGTTGATTAAAAAGGAACACACACGGAGTTTCATACTGAATCATCTTGCTATAATCTTTGCTCCACTGTGCAAACCAGCACAGGATGAAATGTTCTTGTTTTTTGTTCTGAAGATATAACCCCAAGAGAACAAATAAATTGTTCCCTATTGCTATATATGTATGCCACCAAAGGCAGACTCACATGATTTTCCACATCAGAGTAAGCTTGCAAGGGATTTGGGTAATAGAAGAAATCATTGGCTCTGACTATGGAGAAGAATTATTTCTACTTCTCACAAATTTGGTTGCTACAACACTCTCTTGAGGAACAGCCGGTAAGTTAGCACAGTAATTGATTCTTACTACTGCCCTATTCATGCTATGTCTGAAACAAAGGGAAGGAAAGGGGGAAATAAGGAACACTGGATTCAAAACGTGGTTTAAACAGCATAATAACCTAAAGCCAGTTAAAATTTTGGCCAATGGGTCAGGAGATAATTATTAGACACTCTTGGTTGGATAAGATACATTTTCACAGCTATTGTTTCATATTCAAGCATTGTTCATACTATGTCTGAAGTCAGGAAATAAAAGAGAAATAAGATGAGAGTTCTCTACAACTAGATTTTTGAAACCAAAGAGAAAAACATAACTAGCAGAGGATGGAAAAATACAGCAGTTATTACCTAAAATTACAATGAATAGAAAACAAAAGGGAATTAGCAAAAAATCCTTAATACTTATTCTGACTTCTGGAGTTCTGTCTCTTTCACTCATTCTCTTATAGATAAATGGTTCTCTTTCATTAAGAATCTGGTAAGAAGAGAATTTCCCTGTATATTACATCAATGGGTGGATTAAGAAGAAACTAAGCATATTAACAGGCACACAAAAGACATTTGATAAAACTCCAAAATGCATTTCTCATAAAAACTGTAAAACCTAGTATATTCCTTACTATTTTACCATACCCAACAGAGAAATGGCTGGAGTATTTCCACTAAAGACAGGAACAAAATATCTCTATTATTATTTAACACTAGCCTAGAAGTTCTGGCCAATGCAGTAAGAATAAAATGGTAATAACAGGCACAACTTAAAGAAAGCAGGGGAATTTATGGTGCAGTGCCTAAGAATAAAGACTTCAACACTGAGCAGATCCAGGTTCAAATTCCTGTTCTGCACTTACTGGAAATGTGACCTCATCTAATCGTTTTATCCTTTCTATATCTGCTTTGTAAAGTTGTAAAGATTAAACAAAGCAAAACATGTGCAGTGGTTATAATGTGCCTGACATACAATAAATAATAAATTGTAGGAATTACTGTTATGATGTACAACATGACTACCTGCCAATGATATAGTCACATGCTAAAAACCCAGAAAATTAACTGAAAATCAGTAGAATAGATCAACTAAGCATAAAGATAAGCAAAAACCAACAATTTCTCCAAACTTCAGCAATATACTGTTAAGGGAAAAAAATCCCACCTTTTTTAAAAACAGAAATGGAATTATAAACTATCAAGAAATAGCCTTTACAAGAAATATAAACAAGTATGAGTTGAAAATGATCAAAATTGTGTAAGAGATATAAAAGAAACAATGAGTAAATGTAGATATTTAACATGCTCCTGGATAAAGACTATTATACACATATCAGTTCTTCTTAAGTTAATTTATAGGTTTAAGGTAATACCAATCAAAATTCCAACAGGAATTATTCTTTTTTTTTAAAAAAAAAGAACAAAAGTTACCCTACCTTGTATCTGGTAAAGAAAGAGAGCAAACAACTAAGGAAAACAAATGTAAAAAGAAGAGTAAAGGAGAAATGAGGGGAGAACCCTATCAGAAATTAAAATATACTCTAAATCTAAAATTACTAATACGATGAGGTACTGGCAGAACAGACAGAAAGAGTAATGGAGCAGAAAAGAGAGCTTGATGCATTTACGCTATAGATTCATTCTCTAGTATATAGAAGAATTTAATATATCTTAAAGGTAGTATTATAAATCAGTGCAGAAGGAATGCCCAGCCATTAAATGATGCTGGGACTTTGATTAGCTACTTGGAAATAATAAAAAATAAAATGAACGAATAAAATAAATTAGGTTCTCACCCCAAATCAAACCCTAAAATAACTTCTGTATACATCATCCTTAAATATGAAAGAGAGAGAGAACAATTCGGGCTGGGGGGGAGGGAGAGGGAGAATGCACGAGAAAAAAAAATAGAATTACAAAATTATAATGCTGAAATACTACTCAGTAAGAGATATAAGAACATTAACACGACCAGGATTAAGAATACGAGCTAAATCTTACATGCTCTTCCCAAACTTTCTTTTCTCTCTCATATGCCTCCTTTCTCTTTCGTTCTAATTGCTCTTTTAGTACAGCAGCACGTGCACTTGCTTGGGCCTGAAAATAACAACAAAATTACTTACCAGAAAGAAAGCATAGGGTTTTGTGCTTTTTTTCCCAGGTCTACAAAGATGATTACATTTTAGCCAAAATAGAAGTAAAACTACGTGTGTGTGGCTCCAGAATAAAAATGTAAGCTCACTGTATATCCCTAACACCTAAACCAGCAGGCAGCAGCTGCTCAGTAAGTATCTGTTGAATGAAAATAAATGCAGATACACTCTAATGGAAATACAAATATAGGATCCCTGGTGTGGACCTGTGCACCGCTTGCCAATCCATACCATGATGGGTATCCCACATATAAAGTGGAGGAAGATGGGCATGGATGTTAGCTCAGGGCCAGTCTTCCTCAGCAAAAAGAGGAGGATTGGTGGCAGATGTTAGCTCAGGGCTAATCTTCCTCAAAAAACAAAAACAAAAACAAAAATTTTAAACTATGATTATTATACATGGATTTCATTTGTCCAAATGAAAAAATTATATTTTTCATCTTTAAGGTTATCATCTTATCTTTTTCTAGGTTACTTGTGTGACAGTTTCATGTATTTATGTCATGGTTTCATTAAACTGCTCACCATAAATCTGTGATATAAAGAAAGAAAAACACTATTTTTCAGAAACCAAAAAGTGAGGGATAAGGGGAATGAAAAATTAAGGCAAGAGAATAAGGTGATTTAACTATGCAAGACAAGAATACAATTTTCTATCTTAGATTTCAATTTTATCTAAGAAAACTCGTATCATTTCTAGTCTATACCTTAAGTGCTTCAACTTTTTTACGCCTTGTGTCAGCGTCCTCACTTCCTTCTTGTCCTTCAGAACTATCAGCTTCTTTCTACAAAATAAATAGACAAGCAAACCAGTTAGGATAGAACCTCAAATTCAGTGCAGAGCTCTGTGGAAGATAATATGAATAAACTAACATCTAGAAATGTAAAATGGTAAATTGTTCAATGCTACTAATTTTCTCCCAGAGCTGCAGGTGAATGCTCAACAACTATCATCTCTTACAGACAATGGAAAAAAAGATAAGAAGAGAATGATATAAGATGTACCATTTTATGTGTTCATAGGTACTACTTATCTTTTCCTCTCAGAATTCCTCTGGAACAAACAGTCTTATCCAGTTTAAACAAGATTTATTTTATCCCTATGTATAGTTTTCTCATCTTTGACTGTCTTCATCGGATTTTACTTTGTGTTAGTGGCACAGCATTTTTAATCTTAATCTATTACAATGTTATTCAATTACTTTTTAAAAAATTGAATTTTCAACCTGCCTTTTCACCACGAAGTTTGGCTCTAATCTGTTGGCGCTCATTGAAATTCTGCAGTCTTATTTGTCTTAGCCTTGCCAGATAAACCTACAAGGAGAAAAAAACAACATTTTAATTCAAAAGAAAAACTATCAACATTTTTACTGCCAAAATTTTTTTAATTTAAAGAAAAGTGTTAATCTGAATATAAGAAATAAAAGTTTTGAAATCTGGTTAATGGAAATGTATTATTAGCTTTCAAGTGTGTAATTTAGATCAACTTATTTCTGAAAAGAAATACATTATAATTACAAATTTTTAATTTTATCAAAAGAAAAGAAACTGAACTCAGAATACTGGATAATAGTTATGGGGTAAAATTATAACACAGTATGTCAGTCAAAATATATTAACAGGTCCCTACAGACCTACAAAATCCTTGAAAAATTGTTAAGAATTTAAACCATGCAAAAAGGAAGGCAATCAACTCAAAAATGGCTATGTGGCGGAGGTAGCGAACATGCGGGAAGCATACCTCTTCCTCTTTGTTTCTTGGCTTCCCTCCTCTTGAAGAGCTGGACCTGCCTCCATACATAGCTGCCAGGTTTTGCAGGATTCCCTGTTCATCATTTAATGTACTAAGTTTAAAGAATGACTAAAGCTATATCAGCATCTTACCTAGGAATATCCAGGTGCCACTTTATTTCTTTTGGCAAATACTGATCATTTCTAGCTGATAAACTGATAACAAACCCTGGCATTTTCCTATATCAATTTAACCAATACATTCAGTGAGAACAGAAGGAAGCAATTAAACCCTAAACATAATTATTCAAAACAAAGACCAGCTATGTTTTTATTAGCCATTTTAGTAAAAAGGTTTTAAAAATTGCTTTGGAAGTTAGCTAAACCCCAAATCAAATGTTTCCTTTATAAAGAGGCAATCATTTCCACATGTTTGTTTCCATACTAAACACACACACACAATATAAAATATCTGAGCTCAAACTCCTTGCACTTGGGCACATACTATTACTAACAGGATGCAAATGGTCACACCCAATCACAAACTGACTCATTTTTTAAGTTTCTCATTAATATGGAATTATTTCTTTGTTAGAAATTATTAAAGAACTTCTAATTCAAAAAAAGTATCAGACTGTCAAATTATTAATGTTCTCTTCCTTCAGCACACAACTATGCTTCATATTCCTCCCAATTTAAAAAATCCTCAGTCCTACTTCCCTGTTGAATGTCTTTTTTTTTTTTAAAGATTTTACTTTTCCTTTTTCTTCCAAAGCCCTCCGGTACATGGTTGTGTATTTTAGTTGTGGGTCCTTCTACTTGTGGCATGTGTGATGCCTCCTCAGCATGGCTTGATGAGTGGTGCCATGTCCGCGCCCAGGATTCAAACTGGTGAAACTCTGGGCCGCTGAAGCAGAGCACGTGAACTTAACCACTCGGCCACAGGGCTGGCCCCATCGAATGTCTTTTTATCAGCTTGTTGAAAGCATATTTTTTATATTCATCACCTCCATTTTCTTGTTTCCCATTTATTTTTTAACCCAGTACAATCTGGTTTCTGATCCTACTATGACACTGAAAATTTTCTAAGGTTACCAATAACCTCCTAGCTCATTCAAACGGACCCTGTTGAGCAAATTTTGCAATTAACATTTCCAGTGGAAATCAGTTTGGACTGAATCCACTTAATTTACATATGTATTTTTTTCTCTCAAAATGTATATATGTTCACTACAGAAAATTTACAAAATAAAGAAAGCATAAATCATTCCTAATTCTACCATCTGAGAAACCTGAAGTTTAAGGCCACCCCCTTCCAAATTTTCTTCTATGCATATGTATGAATACATATATGTTTGTTTTTACAAAATTGGAATTTTGCTATATTTATTCTGATTTTTTACTTAATATTAATTAATATCAATATTCTGAGTCTCTTCTCACATTCAATATCTTAAAAACATTATTTTTAACTGACTATGCACTATTCATCATATTCCTGTAAATAGTGTTCTAGAATTCACACATTTAAAAAAAATCTCTCTCTTTCAATATTTATAACAGCACACTCTCCTGGGTTCTTCCAATCTTCACTATTTTTCACAGGCTTTTCTCTTCCTTGGCTCAAAGCTAATGTCAATATTTTCTAAAGATTCATTCTTTGGCCCTCCTCCCCTTCTCATACCCAGGCTTTAACGTATGCTGCCAAATCCCAAATCTAAACCAAGCTCACAGCCCTTTTCTCCTTAACTTCTGTGTATATGCAACAGATATCTGGACGACTCCACTCATGTAGCAAACATACCTCCAACAATTTATAAACCTGACGTCATCATTTTTTTTATGACATGATCTTATTTCTATGTCAGTTATTGATCACAATCAGCCACCCAAGTCAGCAAGCTGGGAGTTATCTTTGCCTCTCTTTCTTATCTGCCAAATACAAATGACTGCCAAATTACCAGTTCTGCCTCCTAATAACTCTATGATTTATCCCTTTAGTTTCTGCCTCTTTTCTTTAGACTCCTGGACTTCTAAAAGAGTTTTCTAAACTACCGTCTCACCTCTAGTCTCACATTCTCCCAGTCTATTCTCTACAAGGCAGTCAGAGTGACCTTTCTAACATTCTCTTTCACATCAAGCCCCACGTTAATCCTTCAATGGTTCCCATTATCTTCAGAATATAACCCACATTCTGTTGAATGGTAGATAAGGCTGTTTGTGACCTAGTATCTTTAGTCTCATCTCCGCCACTGCTCAGTCGTAAGGCCTACATTCTAGCCATGACAACTACTTGTGATTTGTGGACTATGCCACGATCTTACTCATCTCCTTAAAATGGCTAACTCTATTCATCTTCCAAAATGCAAATCCAACATTTCACCCCTGGAAAGCCTTTCCCATGCTTCCCCTTGTGAGTTAAGTGTGACCTACCATACCATTTTTTATATATACCTCCTACAGTAGCACTCATCAGAGTATATTCTAATGGTGGAAGGACAATATACTACAACAATTAAAAAGATGGACAATGACAGACCTTGAATTCTGTCAGTTCATATATGTGTCAATGTCACCTAACCACTGCTGACCTTCAGCAAAATTACTTAATTTGCTGTAAGCTGGGTATAATAATACCACCTACTTCATGGGTGTGCCAGAACAAAAAGTATTATTATATGAGCATGCTCTGCCTTTCTCCTCTTCTAGCCTGACAAAAATCTTCTGCTTACTCAGTTTCTTCCCCTCTTCAAGGAGATCTTGCCATTAGCTTACAAATTACTTGAGCTTTTGGGATATAGTTCAGAGAGTAGGGGAGGTGAGGGAAAACAAGTAACAAGCAGGGTCAAACAAAGATGTGAGGTGAACAATAAAAAGATGTATGGGAATACCTACAGAGTTACAGGAGAGTGGGCAGTGGAGAAGTGAATATTGCTGTAGACTATATCTTCCCTTCACGGTCTTTGAGAAATACAAGTAAATAAATCTGAGTTACTTTGAAGTAATTCTTTTAACTTTATAGTTTGAAATATTACAGATTCACAGAAAGGTGAAAAGTAATGTACAGGGAGGTTCCGTGCAGCCTCTCCCAATTTTATCATCTTGCATAACTATAGTATGCAAAACCAGGAAAATGGGACTGGTACAAACCAGAGAGGTTTCACCTGTTGTACATGCACACATTTGTGTATCTGTATCAATGCAATTTTATCACACATATAGCTTTATGTAACTACCACCATATTCAAGGTACTTAACTGTACCATTACAGTCATAATGACTGGGATACGTGCTGAGAAATATGTTGTTAGGCAATTTCATCACTTTGTGAACATCATAGAGTGTACTTACACAAACCTAGATGGTATAGCCTACTACACACTTAGGCTATATGGTACTAATCTTATGGGATCACTATCGTATATGGGTCCATTGTTGACCAAAAGGTCATTATGAGGCACACGACTGTACTATAACACTTCACAGACACATCCACTACGCCCTAACATGTGTCAACTACTAATCTGTTCTCCACTCATCTCCATATTTCATGAATTTTATACATATGGAATCATACAGTATGTATCCTTTTGAGATTGACTGACTTATTATTATTTCCTTGCAGAGCATCCAAGGTACTGAATACATGCATCAAAGGTTCCTTCCATTTTAGTGCTGAGCAGTATACCATGGTATGGATATACCATAATTTGTCCATTCATTCACCCACTGAAGGACATTTTGGTAGTTTCAAGTTTTTGGCTATTAAGAATAAAGTTGCTAAGAATATTTACATACAAGTTTCTGAGTGAAACGAAGTTTTCTTTTCACTGTGACATATGCCTAAGAGTGGAATTATCTGCTCTTGGTACGGTAAATCCATTTTTAGTTTTAAAAGAGACTGCCAAATGGCACTGGCTCCGTGGCCGAGTGGTTAAGTTCGCGTGCTCTGCTGCAGGCGGCCCAGTGTTTCCTTGGTTCGAATCCTAGGCACGGACATGGCACTGCTCACCAAACCACGCTGAGGCAGCGTCCCACATGCCACAACTAGAAGGACCCACCACAAAGAATATACAACTATGTACTGGGGGGCTTTGGGAGGTAAAGGAAAAAAATAAAATCTTTACAAAAAAAAGAGACTGCCAAATTATTTTGCAGAGTGGCTGTTATCATTTGACATTCCTATCAGCAATGTGTAGATGACCCAGTTTCTTCACATCCTCGCCAGAATTTGGTTTTATCACTAACGTTTTACTTTAGCCATTCTGATGGGTGTGTACTGATACATCATTGTGGGGTTTTTCTTTTTGTTTTCTGCTGAGGAAGATTAGCCCTGAGCTAACATCTGTGCCAACCTTCCTCTATTTTATATATGGGTCACCACCACAGCATGGCTACCGACGAGTGGTGTAGGTCCACGCCTGGGAACTGAACCCAGGCTGCCGAAGCAGAGGGTGCTGAACTTAACTACTAACCCACAGGTGGTTTCAACAAACCAAGCCCTTTGTTGAATATGGGGTTTAAAAATATTTTCTCTCAGTCTGCAGTTTGCATTTTCCTTCTGTTAATGGGGTTTTTTGCAGAGCAAAATTTTAAATTTTGATGAAGTCTGGTTTATCACATTTTCCTTCTACAGGTCATGCTTTTGATATCAAGTCTACAAATGTTTTGTCCAGTCCTAGGTCCTGAAATTTTCTTTTTTCTAGAAGCTTTACAATTTAATGTTTTACATTAAGAGTGGATGATCTGTTTTGAGTTAATTATTTTATACGGTGTGAGGTTTAGGTCAAGATTCATATTTTTGCCTACGGATGGATGTCCAATTTCTCTAACACTAATACTGAAAAGGCAATACCTCCTCCACTGAATTGCTTTTACTTCTTTGTCAAGAATCAGTTGGGCATATTTGTGTGGATCTATTTTTGGGTTCTCCATACTGTTCCACTGATCTTGTGCCTATCCCTCCACCAGTACTATATTGTTCTGATTACTGTAGCTATACGTAAGTCATTCTTCCCACTTTATTCTTCTCCAAAATTACCTGGGCTGTTTTAAGTCCTTTCTCTTCCCATATAAATTTTAGAATAAGCTTGTCTATAAAAAAATGTTTCTGAGATTTTACTAGGAATTGTATTAAACATACACATCAATTTAAAATGATGTGCCATTTTTACCACATTGAACATTCAGGAACATGTTATGATTCTCCAAGTATTTATGTCTTCTTTGATTCTGATTTCATCATTTTGTCATTTTAATCACACAAATTCTGCATGTTTTGTTAGTGTTCTTCATGTCCTTTGGAGAAATTGTAAAAGGTATTGCATTTTTTCAAATCAGTTTCCATTTGTTCATTGTCAACGTAGAGAAATTCAGTTGATTTTTGTGTACTGATCTTGTACCTTGTAACTATAATGAATTCCGTTTTTTTAGTTCTAGGAGTGTGTTTGTGGTGTCCTTGGAATATGCTATGCAGATAATCATGGCAACTGGAAATAGCAATAGCTTTTTTCCTTCTTTTCAGATACGTATGCCCTTTATTTCTTTTTCTTGCCTTACTGCAGTAACTAGAACTTCCAGTACTAGGCTGATTAAGAGTGGTGAGAGCAAGATTCCTTGCCTTTTTCCTAACTGGAGAGGGAAAGCATTCAGTCTTCTACCTGTAAGTATGAAGGCAGATGTAAGTTTTTTGCAGATGCTTATTATGAGGTTGAGGATGTTCCTTTCTATTTCTACTACACTGACAATTTTTATCATGTGTGTTAAAGTTTATCAATAGATTTTCCACATCAATTGATGTGATCGTATGATTTTTCTTCCTTAGCCTGTTGATATGGTCGATCATATTGATTTTCTAATATTGAAATAGACTTGCATTTTCAGACTAAATTCCACTTGGTCACAGTTGGATTCAAGTTACTAAAATTTTCTTGACCATTTTTGCATCTAAGTTCATGAGAGATATTAGTCTGTGTTTACTTTTTTGTGCTGTCTTTGTCTAGTTTTGGTATGAGAAAACAGGCCTCAAAATGCATTGGGAAGTGTTCCTTCTGTTTCTATTTCCTGGAAGACATTACATCATTCTATCAAATTAATGTTAATTTTTCTTTGAATGTTTGATAAAATTCTCCAGTAAAACCATTTAGGCCTGGAGATTTCTTTTCTTGACAGTTTTTAATCACAAGTTCAATGTTAAAAATATCTTTTGGGCTATTTAAGATATCTATTTTAACTTGGCTAACTTTTAGTAGTTTGTGCTTTTTGAAGACTTGGTCCATTTCTTCTAAGCTGTTGAATTTATGAGTGTAAAGTGGTTTGTTATTTCCTTTTAATCACCATGAAACCTGTAGTGATAGCTTGTTTCATTCCTGATACTGGTGATTACTGTTGTCTTTTCATCTTTGTCAAACTTGATAGAGATTTATCAATTTCATTCTTTTTTTCCTAAGAACCAGTTTTTCGTTTCATTAAATTTCTCAATAGTTCTGTTTTCAAATTCACTGAATTCTATTCATAATGGTTTCCTTCATATTGCTTCCTTTGGCTCTATTTCACTCTTCTTTTTATGGCATCTTGAAGTAAGAAATTAGACTACTGATTTGAGACTTTTCTTCTTATCTAATGTAAGCTTTTAGTGCTATAAATTTCCCTCTAGCAGTGCTTTAGCTGCATCTCACAAATTTGATACGTTGTGTGTCTATTTTCATTCAGCCCTATGTATTTTAAAGTTTCCTTTTAGATTTCCTCTTTGATACTGTATTATTTGGAAGTGTCTTCTTTAATTGTTAAGAGTTGGTAGATTTTCTTGTCATCTTTCCATTACTGATTTCTAGTTTGATTCCATTAAGTTCAAAGAATATACTCTGTGTAATTTTGATTCTTCTGAATTCCTTAAGCTTTGCTTTATGATTACATAGTCTGTTCTCGGTGAATGTTCCATAAACACTTGAAAAAAAATGTATATTCTGCTATTGTTGTGTAGAATGTTCTCTAAGTGTTCCGTAAGATCTACCAGATTAGATCTTGGTAGTTTGTGGTGGTGTTCAGCTATTCTATATCCTCGCTAATTTCTCTCTGGCAGTTCTACTGATTGCTGAGAGTAAGATGTTGAAGTTCCCAACTAGACTTGTGGATTTATTTCTCCTTTCAGTTCTATTAGTTTCTGCTTTATCTATTTTGAAACTCAGTTCGTTGGTGTATGTCCATTTAGGATTGAAATAACTTCTTACTGGATTGATTCTTTTGTTCTTATGTAATGTCTCCTTTGTCCCTAGTAATTTTATTTGCTCTAAAAACAAATTCTTTTAGTTTAATGCGTTTAAGACTGTCTTTATTTCCCCTTCATTCCTGAAGGATAGTTTCATCAGATAATAGGATTCAGGATTGATAGTTCCTTCCTCAGCACTTGAAAAATGTTATGCCACTTCCATTGGACTCCAAGGTTTCAGATGAGAAATTGGCTGTCATTCAAATTCGTGCTCCTTTATGGGTAATATGTCATTTTTTCTGGGGCTATTTTAAGATTTGTTTTCTTTTTTTATTTCAGAAGTTTAATAATATTTCTTGAGGAAGATTTCTTTAAGTTTATCCTGTTGGGGGATTTGCTCAGCTTCTTGAATCTGTAGGTTTGTCTTTCACCAAATGTAGAAAGTTTTTAGCTTAAGCGTTTCTTTAGATACTTTTTTCAGTCCCACACTCTTTCTCTTGTCCTTTGAGCTACAATGATACAAATGTTAAATCTTTTCTTATTGTCCCACAGATCCTTAGAACTCTGATAATTTTTTTTTTAATCGTTTTTCTATCTGTTGTTCAGATTAAGTGAATTCAATTGATCTGTCTTAAAATTCAGTGATTCTGTCTTCTGTCATCTTCACTCTGCTGACTCTATGCACTGAATTTTAAATTTTGGTTATTATATTTTCCAATTATATAATTTCCACTTGCTTCTTTTTATAAATTTTATTTGTTCACTGAGATTTCCCCTTTTTTCCCATTCATTCAAGAGAATTTTTAATTGCTTGGTGAAGTACTTGTTTTAAGTAGCTTTAAAATCTCTGTCAGATAATTCTAATATCTAATTCATCCTAGTACTAGTATCAACTCAGTGTCCTTCCTCATTCAGGTTGTGGTTTTTCTGGCTCTTGGCATGACAGTGATTTTTTATTACATCCTGAATATTTTAGTTATTATGTTACAAGACTCTTGATCCTCTTTATATCTTCTATTTTAGCAGGTAGTAGCACAGTTTAGGTTTAGAGTTTAGGTTTTGGCCTACTTTTATGGCCTTTAGTTCCAATGACAGTTTCGTTTTTTGAACCCTTATTTCACTTAGCATAATACTCTCAAGGTCCATCCATGTTGTCACAAATTGGGGGATTTCATCATTTCTTATGGCTGAGCAGTATTCTGAACCCTTGTAATGTTATTCTGGTCTGCTTGATTGTTCCGGTGCTGATGGCACTCCTGCTCAACCCCTTCTGGTACTATCTGTTGAGAATGGAAGTTGCTTCCCTGGGCCACCTGCTGCTATTGGAAGATCTCTTGAGGGTGGGAGGCAGATGCCACTGGTCCTGGTCTCCTTATATCACTAAGGATCCACTATCACTCCTTATATCACTACTGTTGCTGTGGATAGATGGAATCACCTGCTAGTGCCCTAGTTGTTGAGCGGAACTGGGATGGTTCACGGATTTCTTGCCACTAATGAGTCAAACTGCCCTCCAAGTCACCTGCCCATGCTCCAGTTGTAGAATATGGTTGGGACAGCCTGAGGCTTCACTGCTGCCCACAGCTTAAACCACTCGCCAGGATCCCACTGTGGCAGTTACAGAATTCCTCTTTCTGAGTACTATGGCGAGAGAGAGCAGGATTTTCTTGTGTTTTCTTGTCTATGTCTATGGTGGATCTGGGTTTCAGGCATGTTCAACACCCTGTCCAAGATACATAGGAGATAAAAAGAAAACCCAGGGAACCACATTGTTATTCCTCAAGTCCTGAGGTCCCTACCCAGTTCATCTTCTTCTTTCTAGCATTTAGAATCCTATTATCATTGTATGTTAAGTAATTTCCAGAGTACTTAATTGCATTTAGAGGGGAGGAGCAGGGAAAAGTGAGTCTATGCCATGGTTTCGCACTGCAACATACTCTAGAATATGACCAGCACCATCAAGGTTCAACAGAGTCACATGAAATTGTTGTAAAGCCTTGAAAGAGACTGTTAAGGGTTGAACTGTGTTCCCCCAAAATTCATATGATGAAGTCCTTACCTCTAGTACCTCAGAATGTGACCTTATTTGGAAATAGGATCTTTATCAAGTTAAAATGAGATCATTAGGGTAGGCCCCAGTCCAATAAGACTGGTGTCCTTATTAAAAGGGGAAATTTTGAGACGGACTTACATACAGGGAAAACACTAGCTGAAACGAAGGCAGAGACTGGGGTGATGATTCTTCATGTCAAAGAATGCTAAAGATTGCTAACCAACCACCAGAAGAGGTATGGAATAGATTCTTCCTCACAGCCCTAAGAAGGAACCAACCCTGTTGACAGGTTGATCTTGAAATTCTATCCTCCAGAACCATGAAGTAACAAATTTCTGTTGTTTAAGCCACTTAGTTTGTGGTATTTTGTCACAACAGCCCTAGTAAACTAATACAGAGATAATGCATATAAATTGATTAACATAATGTCTGGCATAGCAGGCTTTCAATAAATAATTATTATCACTTAATTATTGGTTTAATTGTCTATCTCCTTTTTTGCTTATCTTAAATTCTCTTGCTGGAACAGAACCTAATATATTACAGTCAAAAAATGTTTGTGTAATAATAAACAAATGAATAAAAGAGTGAATGAAATATTTAACAACTTAACCACATTTTAAAGACATTTTTCCATTAGTTTAAGTAAATACAGAATGATTTAAGATGAGTTAATAAGTAACATTTCTAAAAAGAAATAATAACTGCTTCATCATTTTTTCTAAAATTCAGAAATTTTTCTAAGTTATCCAACAGAAGAAAACAGATAACCAAGAAAAATTCTTGTACATGTATACCAGCAGACATGTATAAGAATGTCCAAAACAGGACTGGAACCAATCTAAATACCCACTATCAGGAGAATTAATCATTGTAGTATATAAACACAATGGAATACTATACATCTATACTCAACTACATGAATGAATCTTAGAAAAATAATGTTGAATAAAAAAAGGAAATCCCAACATGTATAATTTTTATAATGCTCAATAATAAGCAAAACAGAACAGTACATTGTTTAGGTACGTATACATAAGTGGAAAAAAGGATTTAAAAAATCCATAGGAATGATAAATCCAAAATTCAGGACGATGGTCACCTCTGGGAGAAGACAGACAGAGGAACAGGGCAAAACCCAGTCCTCCACCTGTTTTTGTATGGTCCATAATACAATCGTTTTTCACACTTTCAAATGATGGAAAAAGAGGAAAAAAGAGTATTTCATGACTACACATAAATTATATGAAATTAAAATTTCAGCATCCATAAATAAGTTTTATTGGAACTCAGCCACACTCACTCATTTACACAGTATCTATGGTTATTTTTATTTCTTCTCTCCAAAGCCCCCCAGTACATAGTTGTATATTCTAGTTGTAGGTCCTTCTAGTTCTGCTATGTGGGACGCCACCTCAGCATGGCTTGATGAGTGGTGCTAGGTCCGCAACCAGGATCCAAACTGGTAAGACTCTGGGCCGCCGAAGCAGAGCATGTGAACTTAACCACCTGGCCAGGAGGCCAGCCCCTATCTATGGTTATCCTTGTGTTACAATGCAGAGTTAGCAGTTATCATAGAGATCTTATGGCTCAAAAAGCCTAAATATTTACTATCTGGTCCTTTACAGAAAAACATTTGCCAATCCCTAGATTAGGAAACAGAACACAGACTGACTTACTGCTAGTGTTCTACCTCCTGCGTATATTACTCTGCTTCATAATTTACACATATATTACAAATATTCTTTTCTATGTGCCAAATGTTATGTTTTAGAAGGATAATAAGAGAATAATTTTTAAAGAAGAACTGAAAAAAAAATCTTTTAAATTCAGTGTTGAAGAACTAATTTACTATTAGGATACACTATAACAAGAGTCAGCAAACTATACTCTGCAGGTCAAATCTAGCCTGCTGCCTGATTTTGTAAAAAAAGTTTCACTAGGACACAGCCATGCCCATCTGTTTAGGCTTTCACTACCATGGCAGAGTTGAGCAGTTACACAGGACACCATTTGGGCTGCAAAGCCTAAAATATTTACTATCTGCCCTTTTACAGAAATGGTTTGCCTATTCTTGCTCTACAAAATTATTATGCCTACAAGTTTTACCTAAATTAAAGCAAATCCTAAAATGGAATTTAAAAAGGAACAAATAGCAAAGTAAAATAGTTGAAAGCATAATCCTGAAAGTCAGACACTGGGCTTGTATCTTGCCTCTGACATACTATGTGATCTTGGACAAAGTACTAATGACTATGAGCCAGTTTCAAAACCTGTAACTTTGGAATAATAACCCCCACACCAGAGAATTGTTGTCAGGATTAGATTCTCAGTAACTTTAGTTAATTTTTATCAATACTTCTTCAGAAAAACAAACCAACCAACCACTTGGTTTGAAGTCTTCCTTGTTAGAGTTTCCTGATAATGTATTGTTTGAAAATTTCAGTTACCAAAAAAGGGAAAATTTTGAATATGTATACAAGCAGATGAAATTATTCTGAAATCTGTGGTTTCTTTAAATTACAATTCAACCTAAAAATTATTTATGTTCCAAAATGTTTATTCATAGGTCAGGGACTTTGATTTCATTTTGCCATAGAAACAATGTTGTAATTAATTATAATTTCCCAAAGCAGTTAATAAAATGTACTGATCAAAGAATCTAACTACAGCAGTTTCCAGTTCCAGAGGGATTAATCTGTAAGACTGAAGACTTAATCTTAACTGTTTACATTTGTTTATTTATAATGTGATTTTTAAAAGCACTAGAAAACACATGCTAGGTTTAAGACCTGCATCTGTCACCTCTTTAAGACTGCTTCTCTTTATCAGCAAAATGGAGATTTCATGAGTGGTTATAAGGATAAACCACAGGGTAAATGTATATACATTTTCACAGTGTACAAACAAATTATGAGTATTAATATTTACCAATGGAAAAATATGTGCTGCCTTAAAATCACCGATGTTGATATTTTTTTCTTGAAGAGTTAGAGTTATTATTATAAATATCCATCATTGTACTGTGCTATAGGTACAGTTATTATATAAAGATTTCAGCAGTTACAATGCTGAATTGAGAAGCAAAAGTTGCTACAGACCAAAAATATGCATTAATGACCACTATAAAATTAGTCCTTCAAAATATTTTGAGTACTAAAAAATTAAGAAGTCACCTTAGGAAAACTGCCAAAGTCTCAGCCATTTTTGCAAAAATGGCTCTTTCTTACAATATAGTTATAAAAGTAAAACATATAAAAACATCAAGTGTATACCATATTTCATCAATTCCAACATGAATATCTTTTCACATTTTAACATCTCTGAAATGAGGTGAATCTTATAATCAGTGGCTTCTTATAATATGTTATAATCTTACAAACTGTTGGCCAGGCAGCAATTACAATGCAGATGTTACTGCCTGAGTGATGTACGAATTTTGTTAATTTTTCTTTCTTGTTGCCACAACCGGACAACCATAACCCCTCAAAGTTTCACTTAGAAAAATCACTTATGGACTTGTTTAAGAGGAAATACGAGCCCTAGTAGTTGTTGAAAATCTTCCACTGATTCTTCCTGTTAAGAGCAAGAAAGTGCTAGCATTAAAACTTGCAAACTGGTGTTGACTCCTTGAGAGAAAATCCCAGAGACAAAACTGGAGTAATTTTTTAAGAAATGTTGAAATCTCAATGTAGTTGGTGGTACAGAGGATAATATTATTTGAAAAAACATGATCATCAATGACTCATTTAAAAAAGAAATGATTGGAAAGCCAAATTATGAATGTGAAGTAGATGTATGAACGAATACCTTTACCAATTTATTTCATTCATATTTTCCTTTTTATGGACACACAAGAATGATATAATAAAGAATAATCCTCAAAAAGTTATTTCTGCAAGTATAAAATAAAAAGGTTATGGGATAAAAAGCACTGTAACATAGTTAATTGGCAACATTTTTTCTCTTTCAGTTACACGTAAAATAATATGCTGTACAGTCATATCTTAGATTTGATAAAATACATATAGTATTCATTATACAATTCTATCATAAAAATTATAATCCTCAAATTAATTACTTTCAGAATTAATACAGACTTGCAAATATAATCAAAATTCTGATAATTTTAAATTGCATTTTTCAAGACCCCAATCAAGCCTTTTTTTCACTCTTTACTACAAAATGTGGACTTCTATTTTAGCTGGCCTTACTTTAAGTGGTCTTTTTCCAGTGTCAACAATGGTGAGCTAAGGAGAGTCTCCTACACATGAATGACTTAGCACATCACTATGAGCAACCGCTCCCACAGACGTCTGATTGTTTTCAAAGTAGACTCTGAAGTACTCCATGAGTTGTCTACTATACTCCTCTTTCTCACTCCTCTCTAAGCCTCTCTAATTAATTAATTAGAGCTGATGAACTCTTAGAAGGGGTCAAGTCTTACTGTTGTATCCTTAGCACCCAATAATGCCTTGCACAACATAGATGTGCAGTACATACTTGTTGCATAGCATCAATTGTTTGCTTAGGGTGATAATACAATGTCTATAATACAAAATTGCAATGAAGATAAATGAAGGCCCCAAAAATCAGAAAGCTTTTTTAGAAACTATAGAAACAACTACTATTAATATGTACAGCGTGCTCTATGGTTAGTCATCATCTCCTCCACAGCAGGAAACCAACTCAGTGGTACTAAAAACATGTTGTTACTCTTCCCCCTTGAATCTCTCCCATATCCTCTGCAGTAGGCCTCAAGCCAACAAGGCAACAGGAAGGTACCATGAAGTCTCTTTCTAAGAAGATAAGGGAGATGGAGTTTCAGGTGAAACTAGGAAACAGCACTTTTAGGGAACTGCAAATAGCCTGGTATTGTTGAAGTTTACGGGATGAAGAAGGTAACAGTGATAGGAAAATCAAGAGCAGTAAGAAAGCCAAAAGATGGCAACTTTGTGCTATGTGAAAGAGGTTTTAATTTACCCTCCAAGCGATAAAGAAGCACTGAATAATTTTAAGCAGATGAGCAATGTGTTCAACTTTGCTTTGATCACATTGGCAGTTGAAGTAAAAGATGCATTAGAAGGATCCAAAATTATAAGTATAGAGATTAAAAGACTAGCAAGACATAAGGATCTCAACGAGGGCAGAAATAATAAAAATAGAAAGGAGAAGGATACAGAATACTTAGAAGGTAGAAAACATGGGATTTGGTCACTGATTAGATATGAGTTGGGTAGGACAGTGACAAAGAGAAGATAATAAAAGATGACTTGAATTTCCAGTAACTCAAACCAGAAACTTCAAAATCAAGCCATCTTTAATGGTGAGTCTCTACAATGAGACGGGTAATACAGGAAGGGCAATGGGTTTGAAGACAATGAAATGAATTTAGTTTTGGAAAAATTAGGAATGAGGTCCCAGAAAGCTCCAGTTCCTGTTAAGATGGAATAAGCACATGCCACCTTTCCCCTCCCACTGAATGCACATATAAAATCTGGACAGACCAATCTGGCAGCAGGCAAATTAGAGAACACCAGAACTCAAAGTACCACCAGATATGTGGTGATCGTACCATTTTTAAAAAACTATGGCATCTTCTGGCCTGGCTGAAAACTCGGAACTGAGAGCTCTGGTAATGACAAAGAGATAAGAGAAACCTTTTAGTTCTAGCTTAAGGAGGGGGAGGGAAGTTATAGGGAAAACAGGGAAAAAGGAGAAAAATCTCTCTTCTTTTTTTCTTTCTCTCTCTTTTGTTCCTTTCTTGTGCCTCAGACCCCAGGAAAGCTCACTGCTGTAATGGCAGCCAAGACAGCAACAGGAGCTTACAGGAACCAAAACTCTGAGGGAGGGGAACCTTTGTTTCCTGTGACATGCTCTCCTTCTGCCACTTGGCCCCAGAGGTGACAAAATCCTAGATGTATGAGGCACATACCTAGGAGAATGAAAAGTGGAGCCCCAAAGATTAGGAAAGCATCAGGTAGATGGTAGAATGGCAGGAGCTCAGGAAAATGACCCTATAAGTTCTTTATAAAATCTGGACTCACCTATAACCTAAGTATGTGTAGATATAATCCTGTTCTTTTTTTTTTTCTTTTTGAGGAAGATTAGCCCTGAGCTAACTACTGCCAGTCTTCCTCTTTTTGCTGAGGAAACCTGGCCCTGAGCTAACATCCATGCCCATCCTCCTCTACTTTATATGTGGGACGCCTACCATAGCATGGCGTGCCCAGCGGTGCCATGTCCACACCCGGGATCCAAACCAGCAAACCCTGGGCTACTGAAGCGGAACGTGCGCTCTTAACTGCTGCGCCACCAGGCCGGCCTGATATAATCCTGTTCTGCATACTGAAGACTTGGAGCACAGAGCTAACAAACAGACTTCTACCCAGATCTCAGACAGATCACAATGGGCAGTGTTCATGCGCGACAGATCTGAAGGGCACTGTAAGACTGAGGAAAGAAGTGTAACTAGAACTACAGCACATGAAGAAAGGTAGGAACTTGTAGCTTAAGCCTGACAGGTCAACTGCCTGCTAAAACAAACAAACAAAAATCTTCATAAAATTTAAACAAAATCCAGAGTCTAATAATGTAATATTCCAAATGTCCAGCATACAATCCAAAATTACAAAGCATGTGAAGAACCACAAAAATATCAACTTACTTGGGGATACACAATAAACAGATTATGATTAGATGACACAGAATACAATTATCTGACAAAAACTTTAAAGATACTACTATAAAAGTGCTTAAACAGCAATCATGAACAGTCGTGAAAAAACGTTGAAATAGGAAGTATAAAACAAAGAAAGAAAACATACAAAGAAAAACCAAAGGAAAACACAAGAAATGAAAAATACAATTACCAAAACACTCATTGAATGAACCAAATAAACAAAATGAGGATGAAAGAGGAGAGTAAGTGAACCTGAAAACAGAAGAGAAATTATCCAATCTGAATAAGAGAGAAAAGAAATTGAAAATAATTGAACAGAGCTTCACAAACCTGTGGAATGGAACAAAAGGTATAACATTCATGCTATTAGAGAATCAGAGAATAAGAGAGAGAGTACTGTGCTGAAAAAATATTCAAAGAAATAATGGCAAAAAACATGGCATAAGGCATAAACCTACAAGTTCAAGAAACTTAGAAAACCACCAAGACAATAAAGCTAAAATATCCATGCTCAGAGACAACTTAATAAGACTGCTAAAAACTAAAGACAGAAAAACATCTTGAAGCCTCTAGAGGGAAAAAAAGACATTAATTATATGAGAAAAATAATTTGAAAAGGTGAGGATTTCTCATCAAAAACTATGGAAGATAGAGTGAAGTGACTTTTTAAAATTTTATTTTATTGAGGTCATATTGGTTTATAACATTGTGTAAATTTCGGGTGTACATTTTTAAATATCAGTTTCTGTATAGACTGCATCGTTTTCACCACCAACAGTCTAGTTATTATCTGTCACCATATATATGTGCCCCTTTACCCCTTTCACCCACCCCTGACTCCTTTTCCGTCTGGTAACCACTAATCTGTCTTCCTAATTTATGTGTTTATCTTCCACATGTGAGTGAAATCATACGGTGTTTGTCTTTCTCTGTCTGGCTTATTTCACTTAGCATAATACTCTCAAGGTCCATCCATGTTGTTGCAAATAGCATGATTTTTGTCTTCTTTTATGGCTGAGTAGTATGCCATTGTGTGTATAAATATATATATACAATATACACACACACACAATACACTTGAGTTGCTTCCACATATTGACTATTGTGAATAATGCTGTGATGAACCTAGGGATGCATAAATTTCATGTTCTTTGGATAAATACCCAGAAGTAGAATAGCTAGATCATATGTCATTTCTATATTTAATTTTTTGAGAAATCTCCATACTGTTTTCCACAGTGGCTGTACTAATTTGCACTCCCATCAGCAGTGTATGAAGGTTCCCTTTTCTCCACATCCTCTCCAACACTTGCTCTTTTTTGTCTTGTTAATTATAGCCATTCTGGTGGGTGTGAGGTGATTCTCATTCTAGTTTTGATTTGCACTCCCTTAATAATTAGTGATGCTGAACATCTTTTTATGTGCCTGTTGGCCATCTGTATATCTTCTTTAGAAAAATGTCTGCTTATGTCTTCTGCCCAGTTTTTGATCAGGTTGTTCATTATTTGTCGTCGAATTATGAGTTCTTTATATATTTTGGAAATTAACCCCTTGTCGGATATAAGATTTGCAAATATTTTCTCCAGTTGGTGGGTTGTCTTTTCGTTTTGTTCATGGTTTCCTTTGCTTTTCAGAAGGTTTTAATCTGATGTAGAGCCATTTGCTTATTTTTTCTTGTTTCCCTTACCTGAGGAGACACAGTATTTGAAAAGATATTGCTAAGACTGATGTCAAGAGTGTCCTGCCCATATTTTCTTTTAAGAGCTTTATAGTTTCAGGTCTTATATCCAAGTCTGTAATCTATTTTGAGTTAATTTTTGTGTATGGTGTAAGATAATGATCTACTTTCATTCTTTTGCATGTAGCTGTCCAGTTTTCCCAACACCATTTATGACAGAGACTTTTCTTTCTCCATTGTATGTTCTTGGCTCCTTTGTCAAAGATTAGCTATCCAGAGACGCGTGGTTTTATTTCTGGGTACTCAGTTCTGTTCCATTAATCTGTCTGTTTTTCTGCCAGTATCATGCTGTTTGACTACTATAGCATGGTAGTATATTTTGAATTCAAGGAGTGTGATACCTCCAACTTTGTTCTTTTTCTTCAGGATTGTTTTGGCTATTTGGGGTCTTTTGTTGTTCCATACAAATTTTAGGATTTTTAATTGTTTTCTGATGGATTCTTTAGGGTTTTCTCTACATAGAATTGTGTCATCTGCAAATAGTGAGATTTCTACTTCTTGCTTTCTAATTTGAATACTTCTTATATCTTTTTCTTGCCTAATTGTTCTAGCTAAAACTTCCAGTACTATGTTGAATAAGAGTGCCAAGAGTGGGCACCCTTGTCTTAATCCTGTTCTTAGAGGAATGGCTTATAGTTTTTCACTAAGTATGATGTTGGCTGTGGGTCTGTCATGTATGGTGTTTATTATGTTGAGTTACTCTCTTTCTATACCCATTTTATTGAGACTTTTTATCATAAACGGATGTTGGACCTTGTCAAATGCTTTCTCTGCATCTATTGAATCATCACGTGAGTTTTAGTCTTCATTTTGTTAATGTGGTGTATCACACTGATAGATTTGTGGATGTTAAACCATCCCTGCATCCCTGGAATAAATCACACTTGATCATGGTGTATGATCCTTTTAATGTACTGTTGTATTCAATTTGCTAATATTTTGTTGAGGATTTTTGCATTTATGTTTATCAGTGATATTGGCCTGTAATTTTCTTTTTCTGTGTGTTGTCCTTGTCTGGTCTTAGTATCAGGATAATGTTACCCTCATAGAATGAGTTCGGAGGCATCTCATCCTCTTCAATTTTTTGGAAGAGTTTGAGAAGGATAGGTATTAAATCTTCTTTGAATGTTTAGTAGAATTCTCCAGAGAAGCCATCTACTCCTGGACTTTTGTTTTTGGGGAGGTTTTTGATTACTGTTTCCATCTCTTTACTTGTGATTGGTCTATTCAGATTCTCTATTTCTTCTTGATTTGGTTATGGAAAGTTGTATGAGCCTAAGAATTTATCCATTTCTTCTAGGTTATGCAGTTTGTTGGCATATAGCTTTTCATAGTATTCTCTTACAACCTTTTGTATTTCTGTGGTGTTTGTTGTCATTTCTCCTCTTTGATTTCTGATTTTATTTATTTGAGCCTTCTCTCTTTTTTTCTTAGTGAGTGTGGCTAAGAGTTTGTCAATTTTGTTTACCTTTTCAAAGAACCAGCTCTTAGTTTCATTGATCCTTTCTACTGTTTTCTTAGTCTCTCTTTGTTTACTTTTGTCCTGATTTTTATTATTTCCTTCCTTCTACTAACATTGGCCTTTTTTCGTTCTTCCCTTTCTAGTTCTTTTAGGTATAGTGTAAGCTTGTTTGATATTTTTCTTGTTTCTTGAGGGAGGTTTGTATTGCTATAAATTGTCCTCTTAGTATAGCTTTTGCTCCATCTCATAGGTTTTGGTATGTTGTGTTTTCATTTTCATTTGTCTCTAGGTATTTTTTTATTTCAACTTTGATTTCTTCATTGATCCAATAGTTTTTCAGTAGCATGTTGTCTTGTAGTCTCCACATATTTGTGAGTTTTCCAGCTTTCTTCTCGTAGTTGATTTCTAGTTTCATAGCATTGTGGTCAGAAAAGAGCTTGATATGATTTAAATCTTCTTAAATTTATTGAAGCTTGCTTTGCTTTCCAACATATGGTCTATGTTTGAGAATGTTCCATGTGTACTTGAGAAGAATGTGCATTCTGTGGGTTTGGGATAGAATGTTCTATATAAATCTATTAAGTCCATCTGGCCTAGTGTTTCATTTAAGGCCACTGTTTCCTTGTTGACTTTCAGTCTGGATGACTTCTTCATTGACATAAGTAGGGTGTGATGGTTCCCTACTATCATTCTGTTGCTGTCAATTTCTCCCTTTAGGTTTGTTAGTAGTTATCTTATATACTTTGGTGCTTCTGTGTTAGGTGCATATATATTCATAAGTGTTATGACTTCTGGATGCAATGTCCCTTTTATCATAATACCCATCTTCATTTCTCATTATCTTTTTTATCCCGAAGTATGCTTTGTCTGAATCAAGTATGGGAACAACTGCTTTCCTTCGTTTGTCATTTACTTGGAGTATTGTCTTCCATCCTTTTACTCTGAGCCTGTGTTTGTCTTTAGAGCTGTGTTTCCTGGAGGCAACATATTGTTTGGTCTTATTTTTTTAATCCATCCAGTCACTCTGTGTCTTTTGATTGGTGAATTTAATCTATTTACATTTAAAGTGATTATGGATATATGAGGGCTTAATACTGTCATTTTATCTTTTGTTTTCTGGTTGTTCTATATTTCCATTGTTTATTTGTCCTTGTGTTTTTGTCTGCCACTTCTGTTTGGGGGTTTCCTGTGATGGTTTTCTCAGTATTCTCTTTATTTATGATTTGTGACTCTGCTCTGATTTTTTGTTTTGTGGTTACCAAGAGATTGTATAAAAGAGAAGAGACAGCTGTTTTTCTGATCACCTCTCATTTCCATTGCCTATGCAGGTTCCACTCCTTTCCTCTTCTCTTCCTACGTTTTTGTTGTCATAAATTATTCTTTTTTGTGTTGTGAGAATTGACCAAATCAAAGTATTTATAGTTATTTTTGTTGCTTTCTTTCCTTTTATCCTTTATAAGTGTTTGCTAACCTATTCTGATATAGGGCTGCAATTTTTCAATTTTGTCTATTTATTTCCTTGCTCAAAGGTTTGTAAACCTTTGCCTTTCTGTTTCAGGTAGGAGGGCTCCCTTCAACATTTATTGTAGGGCAGGTGTAGTGGTGATGAGCTCTCTCAGTTTTTGTTTGTCTGGGAAAGCTTTTATTTCTCTGTCATATCTGAAGGATAATTTCAATGGATATTCTTAGCTGAAAGTTTTTGTCTTTCAGTATTTTGAATATGTCATTCCACTCTCTTCTAGCCTGCAAAGTTTCTGCTGAGAAACTGGCTGAAAGCCTGATGGAGGTTTCTTTGTAAGTTATTTTCTTTTGTCTTGATGTCCTCAACATTTTTTCTTTGTCCTTGACTTTTGCTAGTTTTACTATTATATGCATTGGAGAAGGCCGTTTTGCAGTGATGTGATTAGGAGTTCTATTGGCTTCATATACTTATAAGTCCAGTTCCTTCCTGAGGTTTGGGAAGTACTCAGCTATTGTTTCTTTGAACAAGCTCTCTGCTCCTTTCTCCCTCACTTCTCCCTCTGGCATACCTACAAATCCTTACGTTACTTTTCCTAATTGAGTCAGATATTTCTCAAAGAATTTCTTCATTTAAAAAAAAATGTTATTTCTCTCTCCTCCTCTACCTGAATCATTTATAGGTTTCTACCTTCAAGCTCATTAATTCTCTTCTCTATAAGGTCTACCCTATTTTTAATGCTTTGTACATTATTTTTTTATCTCATTAACTGTTTTTCATATCCAGAATGTGTTTGGTTTTTTTTTTAGAGCTTCATTCTTTTTGTTGAAGTATTCCTCCTGTTCGTTAATTTTATTCCTGAGCTCACTGAACTGTTTTTCTGAGTCTTCTTATAACTCACCAAGTTTCTTTATGACAGCTATTTTGAATTCTCTGTCAGTTAGATTGTAATCTTCTGTGATTTCAAGTTTCGTTTCTGGAGAGTTTTCATTTTCCTTCTGTTCTGGCATGTTTCTGTAGTTCTTCATAGCATTTGAGGAATTGGTCCTCTGCCAGCACATTTGTGGTAGTAACCACCTTTTCTTAATTGAGTATGGCCTCAGTCACCTTGGTTATTAGCTGCTTCTGATGGTATTTGCGAGCCTGCACTTTCCACCCTTCACTGCCTCTGCTGGTAGCATCATCAGTGCCCTCCTTGTGCTGCTTGTGCCTCTGGAGTTCCTAGTGCCTTGCTTCTTAAATGTCATGGTAGTCTCAGATGACGCCACCAGGGTCAGTAGGCTGCAAGCACTTCTGCTGCCTCTGGGGTTGCCTGGGTCCTGTGATCCTTTATTGGCTGTGAGTTCAGATGCTGTCCATGCATTACCTGCGCTGCTGTTCTTGAGTTGTCTGGGGGTGCTAGGTGCACTGCTGTCAGGGGTGATGGGTCCACAGGTGTTACTGGCAGGGGCTTAGGGACCCAGGGATTTGTATGCAGCCTCTGTTGCTGGTAGAGATGGTGTTGGGGGTGATGCCACTGGTGTCTTGGTCACCATTCTGCTGTGGGTTCCTGATACTTCTGGTTGCAGGTTCCACCTGCCACCACTGGGGTATGCAGGGGTTGTTTTTTTCTGCTCCTGCCTTGCCTGCTTATAGTTGTGTGGGTCAGGCCACTGCTGCCACCATGCCACCAACCATAATGCAGGCATGGCTGCTGTCACACTCCTGTTGCTGTGCAGCAGGCATTCATGTGTGGCTACTGCTCTGCAGGCATTCGTGTGCTCGTACAGGGCTGACCCACCTTTGCCTCCACTCAGAGTTGCATAGGCCACTGTGTGAGGACCCATGCCCTGGACAGGTGTCGCTGGGGGAGTGGGGGGGGGGGGGTTGCTCCCCTAGTTATACCACTTCCTGGGGATCCAGTCCACCCACTTTTAGATGTATAGCTGCATGGATCTCTTAGGTGTCCTGTTGTGCTGTGTAGGGAATCCTCTGTTGGTCAGTGGATGTCTGTTTGGTTGTAACTTAGAGGGGAGAGACAAAGGGAACAGCTCACTTTGGCCATGATGCTGACATCACCAACATTTTTAAATGATAAAAGAAATGAACTGTTAACCCAAAATGCTATACCCAGTGAAAATATTGTTTAGAAATAAAGATGAAATAAAAATAAGACAATTTACAGCCAGCAGACTTTATCTAAAAGAACAGCAAAAGGAATTTTTTCAGATAGAGGGAAATGACATAAGAAGAAAACTTGGAACATTAGGAATAAAAGAATAATAACAGAAATGGTAAATATTTGTGGAAATATAACAAAGTTATTCCTGTCCTCCTGAGTTCTTAAATATGTTTGAAGTTGCAAGCAAAAACTATAACACTGCCTGATGGGGATTTAAATGTATGTAAATGTGACATATAAGACAACTATAACATAAAGGGGAGAGTGCAGGGGAACTACATGATGGAAAGATTTCTACATTCCAATTGAAGTAGTAAAATATTGTTTATTGTGAAAAGTAACGTATGTTTTTTAATCCCTTTAGCAACCGCTAAAAAGATATGTGAAAGAAAGATATAGCCAAAATCACAACAAATTAACTGAAATGGAATAACAAAAAGTGTTCAAATAACCTACAGTCAGCGAGAAATTGGAAAGAGTGAAACAAAAACAGAAAACAAATAATAAAACATTATACCTCATTCTAAACATACCAATAATTACATTAAATGCCATCCAAGATAACAGTATAATGCAATTACATTACACGCATCAATTTAAAGGAATTGTTAGAACGGATTTTTAAAAACCCACACAAACCAATTATAGATTCATGACAACAAACCCATCTCAATCAATCATGACAGGTAGATTAAAAGTAAAAACATCGAACAAGATATACCATGCCAACACTAGTTAAAAGAAAGCTGGAATGATTATATTAATATCAAAGAAAGTAGACTTCAGAACAAAAGAATTTAACAAGAATGTGGCACATGGAGGTAGACTCCATGATCCTCGCCTCCTAAGGTTTACACTCTTGTATAATCCTCTCTTTGAGTGTGGGGAGGACCAGTGACTTGCTTCTAAACATAAGAACAGGGCAAAGGTAATTACAGGCTGTCACTCCTGTAATTGTTACATTATATATCATTCGGTTTTGCTAGCAAATTTCCTCCATAGACTACCCTTGCTCAATGAAGTAAGCAGACGTATTAGAGAAGTCCTTGTGACAAGGAACTTCAGGTGGTCTCTAGGAACTGAGGGAGACCTCTAGCCAATAGCCAGCAAGTAGTTGGGGCCCTCATTCATTGAGCCACAAGGACATGAACTGGCTCACCAATATGAATGAACTTGGAAGTGGATCATTACTTCAACTGGGCCTCCCGATAAGAATGTAGCGCAGCTGATCTTGATTGCAGCCAAGTGAGATCCTTAGCAGAGGATCTAGCTAAGCTGTGTCCAGACTTCTAACTCAGAGAAACTATGAGATAATAAATGTGTATTATAAAAGTCACTAAGTTGTAGTAATTTGTTACACTGCAAGAGAAAACTAATACAAGGAATAAAAAGACATCACATTTTCATAAACATGGTCAATTCACCAAAAAACTCCAACCATCCTAAATGTGTCTGCTCTTTAAAAAAAAAAAAAGGAAAAACTAACAGAACGGAAAAGAGAAATACATAAATCTACAATTATATTTGAAGACTTCAACACTCCTACCTCAGTATCAAATAGAATGTAGAATTTCAAATAGAATTTCAGCATGGATCAAGGACCACTGAAAAACACCATCAAGTATCTGGATCTAACTGAAACCTATATAATGCAGTTAACGTGCCACATAACAGTGTTTCAGTCAATGATAGATGGCAAATATGAAGGTGGTCCCATAAGATTACTACCACATAGCCTAGGTGTGTAGTAGGCTATACTATCCAGGTTTGTGTAAGTATACTCTACAATGTTTGTACAACAATGAAATTGCCTAATGATGCATTGTTCAGAATGTATCCCCATTCTTAAGAGATGTATGATGGTACTCCACCCAACAACAGCAGAATACACATTTTTTTCAAGTGTATGCAGAACATTCATGAAGACATCATTTCTTACATCAAAGTAAAAACTCTAAAAAATCTAAGAGGATTGAATGAAATCCTACAAAGTATGTACTCTGACCATAAAAAATAAAACTAGGAAACAGTAACAGAAAATAATAGGAAAATGTCCAAACACTTGGAAATTAAACAACACACTTCTAAGTAATCCGTGGGCTAAAGAGTATGTTTCAAGGGAAATTAGAACACATTCTGAACTGAATGAAAATGAAAATACAACACAGCAAATCTGTGGGATGCAACTAAAGTAGCACTTAGAAATTTATAGCATGCAATACCAATATTAGAAAAGAAGAAAGATCTCAACTATCTAAGCTTTGACCTTAAAACACTAGAAAAGAGCAAAATAAACAGAAATCAAGCAGAAGGAAGACAACACTGTGAATGTACTTAATGCCACTGAATTGTATACTTTCAAATGGTTAAGATAGTAAATTTTATGTTACGTGTATTTTACCATAATAAAAACATTTTATCATGGATCATAGATCTAAAGGTGAAAAGTAAAAGCATAAAAATTTTAACAGGAAAAAACAGGGGAAAATCTTCATAAGTGTTGGACAGGCAAAAGTTCTTAGATGTGGCACCAAAAGCATGATCCATAAAGAAAAAAATGGACAAATTAGACTTCATCAAAGTTAACACCTTTTGCTCTGTGAAAAATATTGTTAGAGAATGAGAAGCCAAGCTACAAACTAGGAGAAAATACTGGCAAATCACTTATCCAATAAAAGACTTGTATCCACATTATAAAGAACTCTCAAAGCTAACAACAAGAAAACAACAGAATTAAGGGAGCTGGCCCCATTGCTGAGTGGTTAAATTTCCATGTACTCCCCTTTGGTAGTTCAGGTTCGCAGGTTTGGATCCCAGACGTGGACCTACTCCACTTATCAGCTATGATGTGGAGGCATCCCACATAGAAAATAGAGGAAGACTGACACAGATGTTAGCTCAGGGCCAATCTTCCTCATCAAAATTAATTAATTAATTAAAAAAAGAAAGCAATTAAAATGGACAAAGTACTTAGACACTTCTCTAAAGAAGACACAGGGATGAGAAATAAGCACATGAAGAGTTATCAACATCACTGACATTTAGAGAAATGCAAACTAAACTACAATGAGATATCCCTATATGTGGATTAGATGGCTAACATAAAAAAATACTGAATATCAAATGCTGATAAGGATGTGCAGCAACTGGAACTCTCATATATTGCTGATAAGAATGCAAAATGGTACACGTACTTTGGAAAATGTTTGGTATTTTTTTAAATCAAGCTAAATATACACTTACCATATGATCCAGCAAACCCACTCCAGGGTATTTACCCTAGAGAAAAAAAAACTTACACTCGTACAAAAACTTATAAATGAATGATCAAAGCAGCACTACTCATAATTACCAAAACCTGCAAACAACCCAATTGTCCCTCAATAGGTGAACGGATAAATAAACTGTAACACATCCATATTATGGAATACTACTCACCAACAAAAAAGAGAAAGCTATTGTTACACGCAATAACTTGAATGAATATCATTAAGGTGAATCAAAGAAGCGAACTGCAAAACTTTACATACTATTAGGTACATGTACAATCTAAGACATTCTTGAAAAGACAAAACTGTAGTAATGGAGAATAGACCTGAGGATGCAAGGGTGATAGGGTAGGGGAAGAGTATGACTTTACTGAGAGAGAACACAAGAGCATTTTTTGGGTTGTGGAATTATTCTATATCCTGATTGTGGTATTGTTTACATGAATTTATATACGTATTAAAATTCAAAGAAATGGAGATGAAAATAAAGTTAATCTTACTGCATGATAATTTAAAAATTAAAAAAAAATTTTTTTAAAAGAGGAGCCAATGCAACACCTAGGAAACAATGTCCAGAAGGTAGCCAGATAGAATATAAGTTAGGAAAGTAGTCTGCGTCACTGATAGAGATTTTGAAGTCACTGGTCCCTGGCAGAATAAGTAAGATCATCCCAGGATATTATTTATAGTGAGAAAATAACCAAGGACAGAATCCTACAGGGTATCAGCATTTAAAGACTGAGAAGAAGAAAAGAATCCTGTAGAAGAAGATATTAAGAAATAGTAATCAGAGAAGTAAAGGATAAACAAAGAGAATATGGTATCACAGAAGGCAAGGAAGCAATTCTGAAGCAGTAGCGCATGAGATCAAACGCCACAGAAGGATCACATAAGATAAAGATTTAGGGGCGAGCCCGGTGGCGCAGCAGTTAAGTGCGCACGTTCCGCTTTGGCGGTCCGGGGTTCGCCGGTTCAAATCTCCCGGGTGTGGACATGGCACTGCTTGGCACACCATGCTGTGGTAGGCGTCCCACATAGAAAGTAGAGGAACATGGGCATGGATGTTAGCTCAGGGCCAGCCTTCCTCAGCAAAAAGAGGATTGGCAGCAGATGTTAGCTCAGGGCTAATTTTCCTCAAAAAAAAAAAAAAGATAAAGATTTAAACTACCCTATCTGGCAAGACGGACAGTGGTGACTTCTGTTTCAATACGATTACATGGTGATAAGCTGTGCACATGAATGGAAAATTGAATAATAGGTAAGCAACTAGAGACAGCAGCTGCTTCATTCATTTGAAGTGTCTGGCTATGAGGAGGAGAAAAGAGACAGGATGGTGACTACTGAGGAATGTGAGAAATGTGAATATATGTATAGGTTACAGGAGGGTACCAGTAAAGAAGGAAAGTTCAGAAAAGAGAAAACAATTGATGGACTAGGAAGGCCCTTAAGTAAACAGAAAGTATGGCGCAGAAGATAAAGAAATGAAAGTGCGGGCTCTAAAGTCAGACTACAGGAATTCAAATACTTACTCCATCATTTAGTAGCTGCAAATCTTGAGCTAGTAACTTTAATTTCTCTATGTCTCAGTAAGATGTAGGATGGGAATACAACAGAATCTACCTCAAAGGACTGCTCTGAGAATTAACTGAGTTAATATAGGTAAAGAACTCAGAACGATGCCTAACACGTAGTAAGCATCCAATAAATGACAAATGTTAACAATTATTAGTATTAGAATTATTAAATAGGATGGAATGGGAAAGACTACTTTTGAATGAAGGAAGTTATATCCTTCTCTGAGATGGGAGAAAACAAAGACTGGGTACAATTATGGGTACATTTAAAAGTATGGAGACAGAAAATCTGAGGACATGTGGGACTCTTAAGCCCAATTTTCTCTGTAAAGTAAATTATCTTCATAGAGAAGGATGAAGGACAAAATCATTGAGGAAAATTCCCACCGTGGGCAATGGGAGAGGCTGCTGACCATGAAGATATAAAACGATTACTGAGTAGGGTTGACAGTTTGGCTGAAACCAGAGACCATAAACTGATCTCACATTAATCATCGTAGCTTTAATTTTCTCCAGCAGTGTTCAAAACCTTGAATGTAAAAACAGTCATTAGTTAAGTTACACATAATGAGAGATATGCCAACTCAGAAAGAGGGCTGCCCAGGGAGGACAGGCTAGTTAGTTACACAGGTATGCATATAAGTGAGTGCATTTAATTTTCACATTACTCTGATGAGTTTAAACACATCTTTTTTGGAAACTACACAAATGTTCACCAACTGAGGAATGAATAAACAAATTGTGGTATATCCAAACAGTGGAATATGACTCAGAAATAAAAAAAACAAACTACTGATACATACCAGCCTCAAAAAACTATATATTATATGACTGATAATTTTAAATGAAATTCTAGAAAAGACAAAACTATAGCAACAGGAAGCAGATCAGTTGTTGCCTATGGTTGGTGGTAGCTTTCAAGGAAAGGGACACAACGAAACTTCCCCCTACCGCCAATTTTACTGACATACAATTGACAACACTGTATTAGTTTAAGGTGTAGAACATAATGATTTGATACATGTATATATTAAGAAATGATTATCACAGTAAGTCTAGTTAACAACCATCAACTCATAGAGTTGCAAATTTTTTTTTCTTGTGGTGAGATGAGGAAATTTTTAAGAAATGATGGAACAGTGCTATACCATGATATGGCAGTGGTTACATGACTATATACATTTGTCAATACTCATCGAGATGACACGTAACATTGGTGAACTTCCTTGTCTTTACATTATATCTTAATAAAACCAATTAAAAACAAAAAGTTCTTGTTTGGAGACCTGGGTAGCATTTTTTACTATCAAGCATGCTGCTAAAGACAGCACGTAAAAGCAGCTCCTTCACTTAGCCTAGTCTACTGCCCCTGATGTAGTCTCTAAAATTACAGGAAGGGAGTATGGTAGGCAGAACTTTAAGACAATCTCCAAGGTTTCTTGCCACCCCCTCCCACCCCCCCACTCCACCAGGTTTACAAAGCCTACCTAACCCCTAGGACTGTATATATGGTAGATTTTACCCACATGATTAGGTTACGTTAAATGGGATGACTCCATCGAAACAGATTGTCCAGCGGGCACGACCAAATCACATGAACCCTTCAGAAGCAGTTTTCTCTGGCTGGTTGTAAAAGTGGCAGTCAGGAGTTTGAAGTATGAGAGGGGTTTGATGGACAGGAAGTTCTTTGTTGCTGAGATGAAGGGGACCACGTGGCAAACACCTGAGAGTGGTCTCTAGTCAAAAGTCAATCAAGATGGAGACCTCAGACCTACAGTAGGAAGGATGTGAATCCTGCCAACACCGTGAGGGAATAGCGGAGAAGATTTTGCCATACTTGAGCCTCCAGATGAGGACACATCTGGCTGACACCTTGATGAAGCTTTATGAGACTATGAGCAGAGGACCCAGTTAAAACACACCAGATTCTTGACCCATAGAAACTGTGAGTAATACATTTACGTTATTTTAAGCCACTAAGTTTATGGCAATTTATTACACAGCAATAGAAAACTAACACAGAGAGGTAAACTTTATTTATTTATTTATTTATTTTGAGGAAGATTAGCCCTGAGCTAACTACTGCTGCCAATCCTCCTCTTTTTGCTGAGGAAGCCTTGCCCTGAGCTAACATCCGTGTGCCAAGCAGTGCCATGTCCGCACCCGGGATCCGAACCGGCAAACCCCGGGCCGCCGAGAAGTGGAACATACGAACTTAACTGCTGAGCCACCGGGCCGACCCCAAGAGGTAAACTTTAAATAGTATCTCTACCTCATCATAAAAAAGTTCAAATTTAGAACTTAAAATCTGTGAGGCCTCTTATCCTTCCCACAGTTAACCTCAGCCTTCACTTCCATTCACTGCCTCACATTACTAGCATATATATTCTTGTCCAACATTAGATTATAAAGTACTCTAGAGACAAACTATGTCTGATTAAGTCTTAATTAAATAACTTTAATTAATTAACCTACTATCCCCAAAGTGCTTAACAAACTGCCTGTTGTTAAATTAGTGAATAAAACAGTCATGGATGATGCACACACCCAAATATACTGAAAAATAGAAATTATTTACTTTTAGCCACATCTTTCTAAGATAAAGTTTTATGTACACATTTAGTCATCTGAGGAACGAAGAAATTCTACACAGTTAACAAAATGAATCTTAAAAATTCATATAAAAGCCAGTCAAAATGTACTGCTGATCTCTAAAGCACGTTTTTTTAAACGAAAACTAAACAAAATGAAAATAGTAATTTCTGATTGCAAGGCGGCAGAGTGACACTATAGCCTCCCTTCTTGCAAAATTCTAGAATAGAGAAGTTGTTGTTTTAAGTGAATACATATCAGCACTCAAAAACAAGCAACACTCTTGCTAGTCCCAAGAATAGAAGGAATCCAGAGACAAGGAATGTACACAAAATCAGTTTAAAGTAAGAAACTTCATGAGCAAAAGCACGTCAGAAAGAATACTACCAGAGAAGATGTGAGCAACATGAAGCATGCTCTAAAACGTGTTGGAAACTAAGAACATGAGAAGGCCTAACAGCAGACAATAGTGGTTACAATAAGAGGGTTACCCCCAGTACACTATCCATCTCCACAATTCAGGAAGCGGAGTCTGTTACCTTCAGAAAGGAGTGAGAAGAGAAAGCTTAGAGGAAAGGACAGGCCTACGCTCTGGGTGACTGGTGATTCCTAGGAAGAATGGGAATCTCCTAAGCCCAGAAAATAAGCTGTGAAGGTATTTGCCCGGAAGAATATCAACATGTCCCATCCCTCCTCTAATGTCAGTGAAAACTGTGCAAAGGACAGGTCAGTAGCACTCTTCTGTCTTGCCAGGGGCCACTCAAACAAGGTAATGAACAATAAAATAGACACTCCCAAATATGAACACAACATCAAGAACAGCGAACATTTGAGGAATGCCAACACTATGAAATAGGTAACAAACACAAAAACTGAAGAAACCAGGGTAACATGGCTGATCGCACACTAAGTACAAGATTTATAATAACGAAAGTATTATCATAGAAATAAGGATATGATCAAGGAGTTTTAAGGAAAAACTAATTAGAATTCATGGACATGAAAATACAAGTTTCTAAAATTAAAAGAAATTCATTAGATGGGCTGAACAGCAGAGCAGACAAAACTGAAGAATGTATTAGTGAGCTGATATTCAGGACTAAGAATCCTTCCAAAACATAGTAATAAGAGAAAAAGAGATAAAAAAGATGAAACAAAAGTACATTAAAAAGAACATTTGATGCAGAGGTTCTAATCTATCCATCTAATAAAAGTCCTCTTAAGGAGAAAAAGGAGAAGAAGCAATATTTGAAGAAATGTTAATTGAGAATGTCCCAGAAGTGAAGACAAGTACTCAGATTGAAAGCATCCAGTTAGAGCCTGAGTCAGGTCAATGAAAAAAAGTCTGAGAAATATTCAAGTGAAATTTCAGAACATCAAGGATCCAAAAATAGTCTTAAAAGCTATCAGAGAGAAAAGAAAATCCCTTAAAAAGGAACATGAACCAGAACATATCACATGTCTCATTAACAACACTGAAAGGAAGATAAGGCAGTATCTTCAAATCACTATGGAAAAGAACTTCAGACTTAGATTTCTTTACCCAGCCAAATTATTATTCAAGACTTTCACTTGTAGCCATGATGGAGCAACAGGGACCAGATCTACCCTCCTACCTTAAACAACTCAAAGTCTGGACAAAATATACAAAACAATGGTTTCCAAATACTGAATAATAGGCAACACAGGACAGGGATTCTTGAAAGAAGAGAAACAAGTGAGGTAAGCCCAATAATTGCCCAACTTACTGCCTGGCAAGAGTTTCCAGGCTGCGGCGCAGGGAGAGGGTCCCCAGACAGAGATTAGCAGTCTCTCTAAACTAAGGAAACAGGAGTCAGAGATTGGGAAGTTAAAGATCACTAAAACTTGCAGGATGGAGTACCAAAGAATAGAGAGCTGCAGAGAGCCAGCAGTGGAGATCTGCAGATGGTTTCCTCTGAGTCTCCTCTGAGTGACCCTTAGCATAATATCAACAATACCTGAGGCTCACTCAGGGCTGGGAATATTTTATGCTGAAAGACCTCCGAATCAAAAGGGCACTGGGTACTCAACTAGTGTCTCAGCAGTGGGGCCAAATTAGCTCTAGACTAAAGCCTTTCTGGATCTGCCCAGCAAATCTTAGAAGCAAGCCTTGAAAGACTCAAACTGTTTCCAAACAACTGCATCCCAGAACAAAGTCCCAATATATTTAAATACAAAAAAATCCAAGATAAAATACACAATGTCTGCCATCCAATCACAAATTACCAGGTATGTAAAGAAGCAGGAAAAGATGACCCAAATGAGGAGAAAAATAAATCAACAAACACACTCAGAAATGAAATAAATAATAGAATAAGTAGACAAGGTCATTAAAACAGCTATTATAATTATATTCCACATGTTTAAGAAGGTAGAGAAAAGTATAAATATTATAGAGAGACACATGGAAAGTATAAAAATGACCCAAATAAACTTTAAGTGATAAAAAATACAATATCTTAGATTAAAAAAATACACAACGTCTGGATGGGATTAAAGCAGATTAAACAAAGCAGAACACAAGATTAATGCACTTGAAGATAAAGAAATAGAAACTACACAAATGAAGCAGAAAAAAGACTGAAAAAAATGAAAGAGCATCAGTAAACTGTTGACAGAGCATCACATGGCCTAGTACATAGGTACTGAGCATTCTAGAAGAAAGAAAAGGGGGGACAACAGAAAAACATTTTTGAAGAAATAATGGCTGAAATTTTTCCAAATCTGACGACAGTTATAAACCCACAGATCTAAGAAGTTCAACAAATCCCAACAAAATAAACATGAAGAAAAATACACCAAGCTACATCATAATCAAATTGCTTCCAGTGATAAAGAGAAAATGTTAAAAGCTGTCAGAGAAAAAAGACATATTACTTATAGAAGAAAAAGACAAGAATGACAGCAGACTTCTTGTCAGAAATAGTCATGCCACAAGATAAGGGGAGAGACATCTTTAAAGTAATGAAAGGTAAAAAACTTTCAACCTATAATATTATACCTGGCAAAAATATTTTTGAAAAGCAAAAAGGCAAACTTTTTCAGACATACAAATGCTAAGCAAATTCACCCATGGACCACCACTACAAATTATCATTTAAGTGTGGGGACAAAATAAGGACATTTCCCAACAAATCTTGGAAAGTTTCTTTCCAGAAGGACTGCCAGAGAATATTCTCCAGCATGAAGAAAAATACACTGAGGGGAGAATATTAGGATGTAAGGACCAATGCTGAGGAACGAAATCTGTAAATCTCCATAAGTCTAATAATCATTTTATAATATTTTAAATTTAAATCTGTAACTAATATCCAGATGCTATTAACATAGGAGATATGGGGCAAGGAAAATGCAGGAGGTTCTCTTCTACTATCTATAGGAAGGATACAAACACAGATTAACTCCAGATATTAGAAAAACATAAACTGATGTAGGTTAAAAATATAAAGGGCATCCATTAAAAAAATTAACTATTTTCCTATGACATTATTTCAAAGAAAAAATACCCTAAATTGGAATAATTACATTAATTAACTCACAAAGATGTCACTTATGAACTTACAATAGACATGCTATAAGTCTAATCCAAATATACTACCATTGAGTTGACCTATTTCCTATGTGAGCGTGATGCTTCATGGGATGCTGAGCCAACAGAAACAATCATCAGTTGTTCTGTTGACAAAGGTCAAAAGGCATTTGTGCACCTCTACAAGTCAAAACTATTACGTTTCAACTATTGAAATGATTATCTAAAAGCTGTTAATATTTTCTTGGATACATGAGAATTTAGTTAACTGGCATAACTGGAGGCTTTAATATACTGTTGCTCTTAATTTGCTTTTGAGTAAATGCATAGTTACACATATCTTTATTCAAATGTTTACTTCCCATTTTTCTTCTAAAATTCTTTGCATACTGGGAAAAAAGTAAGCAATGTAAGAACTTATCATTTTAATATAAATATCTGGGTTGCTATACCTACTTCCATTCTTTTTAAGGGAAGGATACAGCTACGAACTTATTCTCAATTAACCAAAGCAATGATAGAATTTCACCCTTGGTATAAAAGAGAGATTAAATAAGATATATCACAACTTTATACTCTGCAAAAGTTTAGAGTAAATGTTTGTAAAAGGTTCCACTTCTTTTCATTTATACCTACCTTATTCCAGACCTTCCCTTGGAATACTAACATGTTCAAAATTTAGAAAAAAAGTCATACCATATGTCCTTCAGCTCGAGCTTTATTCTGCCTTGCTTCCCGTTTCCGCTGCAGAAACTCTTCCACTTGTTTAGCTCTTTCCACAGCTAGCTGTCCCTTTTGCCTGAGTAATTTGGACAAATAGCAAAGTCAGAAATTCTGAATATTAAATATTTCAAAAAGTTAAAAATTATTCTAAATACTTTCTTTGTTGCAGAATACTAAGAAAGGCTGATATGAAATAAAACCTTCCTCTGTAATGAAGAAATAGCTACATGCATATCAGTAACTACTACCTAAATCATATTCTTTACTATTTTAAATAGAAGTAAAATCTATACTACTACTCCAAATCTTAACAAGAAGTTTTCTCTGACACTTATTGAATCTATTCTACTTATAGACACATACAATTATTTTAGACTACACTTAATTACAGAACAGTCTCAATAGTTTCCAAGTAGTTAATCTTATTTCAGAACTCTGTATTAAATATATTTAAGAACCTTCTTTAATCAGTATTGAAGTAAAATTAAAGCAGTACAGTAGCAATTTCAAAAATGAAAACAAAGAATGAAAAGTATATTTGTGTGAGTTTTCAAACATATAGTAAAAAGCAATGTCTAAATTCCTTGCATATCACAAATATTAAAAAGTACAAGGGATAGATTAGGAAAAAAATTAAAAGCAGTTATTTGTTTTAATCTTTCCCAATTATATTTCTGTGTCTTTCTCTGACAATTATAAAAGAATGTAAACATGTTGTTGAGTTCAGACTACACATAAAAAATATCAATAACAAACACTTATTGAACATCTAATATATATTGTGCCTGTTACCATGCTAAGTATGGAAGATACAAAAATAAACAAAACCCAACTCCAGCAATCAGAGAATTCAGAGCATATTTCAACTGCAGTTAATTTTGTAGGTGAGGAAGAAAGATGAGCAAGTTATTGGCAGTGCATCTACTCAGATTTTGGCTACTAAGACACACAAACTTCCTACATCCTCTCTTTAGGATCGTTACCAAGTTATGTTCTGAAAAATACATGAAATAATGTTTGTTCTGTCTTCCAGTAGGTTTAAATACTTCTAATTTTCGTGCCCCAAATAATTATTACCTTCACACATTTTGGTAACAACTACTAATTGAAACATATAAAAAATATTTTAAATATACTTCACTTATAAGTGGAAGATAAAAAAAACGACAACAACAAACACATAGATCTAAAGATTAGACTGGTGTTCCCAGAGGGGAAGGGGGAGGAGGAAGTACAAAGGAGTAAAAGGGCACATGTGTATGGTGATAGATGGGAGCTAGTCCTTGGATGGTGAACATAAGTGGTCTACACAGAAATCGAAATGTAATGATGTACACCTGAAATTTATATAATGTTATAAACCAATGTTACCTCAATAAGCAAATGAATGAATGAACAAACGAAATTAAGCTGTAAAAACCTAAAATCTGTTTCACCAGAGTTATGAATGATTGTGGTCTAAGGTTCATTTACCTTATATGGTACTTAAAAGAGATTCTTGTGAAACTTCCATCACTGGAATTTTCTAGGATTAGATAATTGCTATAGCTGATTAAAGACCTTTTATTATGACTCTTAGATGTGTGTAGGTAGCTAAATCTTAATTTAGTTCCATGTCACCAAATTCAGAAACGCACTTCACCTAAGCCATGGTAACCTGAGTAGATTAAGAATAATGAATGAGAAATTTGTTATGCCTCTGTAGTGCACATGTGCTGTCCTCTAGCAGTCATATTATGCACTGTATAACTATGAGATTAATAAGGTACTTCTGGTCTGGATGCAACATATCTCCTGCATACATCCAGGCAAAGCTATATCCTGGTCTTTTATAGCCCAATTTATATAAGGCTGGGCCCGAAGAGGACAGATAAATTTTCAGAGGGTATGATGTTCAGACATATCATACGAAACTGTATGTCTACTGGCAAAGCTCTTTGGGGGGTCCTAAAAAGTTACAGCACCATCTGCAAATAGATAAAATTTCTGCTTTCTCTGCTGGGTATATTGACTGCATTGACTTCCTTCTCTAACCTTTACAGAAGTAAAATGTGTTTGATTCCCTGTTTTAAGCCACTGACTACGTCCAGTGTTTGTCAGTCTGAACCTTCAATTGAAATACATTAATACAACAGTTGCACAGAAATATTTTACTATAAACCTTCTCATATGCATAACAGCTTTGATTTACAGATTTTCACACCGTTTATGTATATATAGTACTACCTGCTTTACCTATTAATTTATATGACTTACAAGTTGTATTTCACTGAATAGTCTTTTCCTAAGCTGGTTTAAATAAGCAGGTTTACAGAACTGGCTGCTTTCAATCACAAACTTAAAACCTGTAGTGATTTTTACTTAACATTATTTCTTTTGTCCTCTCATTTATTAAACAAATACTAATTGTCAAATACCTGTCAAGATTATATCTGTCTTTGAAAATATAAAGATGTATGACACAGAATTCTAGGAATACAAGGTTGGTTCAACATAGGAAAATCAATCAGAGTAATACGCCTTATTAAAAGAATAAAGCATAAAATTAGTTTGATTCTATGACTCCTTATAATGTTTAAAAACCTATACACTGTCTATTTTCCACACACATTTTTGTTTACTACTTCATATACACCAAAAAGAAGAACCCATACTCATATTCTTATTTCTCTCTAAAGTAGTAAAACTGTGCTAAAGTGCAGAGGCACAAATTATATATTTGTCCTAGGCTCATGGGGATAAAGAGAAAGCAGTCAATTTACTTCTTAATAGTGATTCTCTTCATTAAACATTATTAAGAATTCATACACATATACTTTGTTTTAGGCAAATTTAACAGACTATATCTTTTGAGTTCCAGAATTATACCACTGAAAATCAGTAAAACAGTAATCTAGATTAATAGCAAAGGAATGAAAATAAAAACACTATATAAGCCACAAATATATGGTAAGAAATTAAGAATTTGGAAAGTAAAATACAGAGACATTAAAATGGGTTAAATAGAATTAATTATTCTAAGACAACTCCTTTTTTTTCATCCTGACAAGAGGAAAAAAGGACTAAGTTCTTTTCTTTCCCTTTCTTATTACAAATACATGAATAAGTGGCAAGATCTGGGTGGGTACTTCATATCCATAGCTCAAATCCTCTACTGATGAAGGAAATTTAAAATTTTTGAAGGATGATTACAAATGGATTATTTTAAAAGGTAAAAACATAAAAATAGGTAGCAGAAATAATCCGAGACATGAAAAATGAGTCAATGTGGCTTAAGGTAGAAAAGTTGGGGTGGTATACGGTTAATAAGATGAAAAGAGGATATAGAGGGTTTATTCATCAAGCTTCCTCTGCTGTTTAAGTGGCTTAATGTCTACCTGATGGAAGAGAATTGTTGTCAGCTTTACACCATTAAATAAAGCAATATAAAGGAAAAGATTTGGAAAAGTAAAAGCTCTATAAAACACAAATGGGAGTATAGGAACAACGTAGGAAGATTGGCAACAGATGTTAGCTCAGGGCAAATCTTTCCTAGCAAAAAAAAAAAACTAATTGAATGTAAGTTCATCAGTTGTAAGAAATGTGCCACTCTGGCAGGGGATGTTGATAATGCGGAAGGCTATGTATATGTGGGGAGAGGGATAGTATATGGAAAATCTCTGTACCTTCTCCCTTAATTTTGCTGTGAATCTAAAACTGCTCTAAAAAAATAGTGTCTTTTTTTTTTTTTTAAAGCTAATTGAAGGGATGTCTTATTAAGACACGGATAGAAGTAAAGTCAGACTGGCCAGAGTTACCAATAAGAAGGAAAGAGAAAAAATAATTAATATATACAGAAGGACCAGCCAAATATGGGTGAGCCAACATACGAGGAAAAGAGAATGTAAAAGCCTTAAATAATGATAGAGTTCAGTTTGCTGATTCAGTCTGAATCAGGGAAAAGAACTGACCAGGAATGACATACAAATTATAATAAAAATGAGAAGTTACGACAGTGTGGAGAAAATGTTCTGTAGTGCCAATGGTCACTAAAAAGTACAAGACAAAAGAATTATAATAGTCAAATTGGAAGAGACCTTGGGCGTTAACTAGTCCAATTTCTTGCTGAATAAAGTATTCCTATATTCCCATCTAAATATTCCTGACACACGGTCATTTAAATGGATATATGAATACTAAATTAGTGAATACTGAACCACTACCCCGAGAAGAAATACAGGGTTAGGTTCCTGGCAGCCTCTTGTTACAACATTTTCAACAAAAGATTAATATATAACCCTGTGTTATGTGTGTTTCTGTTTAAAGACACTTTATTTAATATATACTACACATAGTCGACTCATTAACACTGAACTCTTGGCCAGCAACACTGTAATTCACACCTGAACGAAGCATACCTGGCACAAATATTTTCTCCGTAAGGCACAGCACAGCCTTCCTGAACTTAGGAACACCAGACAGCACTCCAGCTCTATGCTTGAGGCCCATGTTAAACAATGACAACACCAACAAAATGCACAAAAATGCAAAAAAGTTGGTACTCAATAGACCACAAAAAGTATTTGTTAATGTGGGCTGAAACAGGAGAGCAGAGCACTGCTTTGTTCAACCTCAGCTGGGAATACGTACACTACGCAATTCAAATTTTTTGCTGCTCTGTGCACGTCCACAAATGACCATGAAAGCACTGGGAACATTGATTGTGGGGTCACAAATAAATCTTAGCAAGGAGGCAGACATGCAATTCATGAATAATGAGGACTGACCTTATATGTCAATTACTTCAAACTGGTCATGGCACAGTGCCCAATTAAATATTAGCTCCTATTTTTATTATCTTCATCATTATACTCACTATCACTATTCTTATAGGTGTCCAATTTGTGAATATCCTATTGTGTAACTAGTATAGAATATAGTGAAAACTTCATCTTCTCTAATACTTTAATCTTAAACTTTACGTTTTTTAAAAAACTCCTTTAGCTCCTAAAAAGCTATTGGTACCGGCCAGGTGGCAATAAATGGGCACTATCACATACTGTTAGACTGAGTATAAATTGGCACAGCTTTTCTGGAAAGAAATTTAGTAACATTTAGCTAATAAATAAATTTCGTTAAACTAATAAATTTAGTAATATTTTTTCCAGAACCTTCACCAAGAACACAACTGACCAACTCCTCTGACTCAATAATTGTCCTTCTAAGATTCTATTCTACAAAAATAACAATAAAAAATGAAATATGGCACGAAAATGTTCAAAAAAGTAAAAAGTTATAAACAATGTGTTATATTAGGGGATTTGCTATATAAATTATGGTAACTCAGACACTAGAATCTTATATAGACATCAAAAACCCCTTGAAAATGTTTTTTAGCATGGGAAAATTTTACGGTAAAAATGTCAAATAAGAACAGATTGAAAAAGAAAAACCAGATACAAATTTGTAGATAGAATTCGATCTCCTAACTAGGGAAAAAATATATTACAAAAAGAATTCGAGAAAATAGACCAAAGTCTTCAAACTGACTGCCTTTGTAGGGATGAGTAGTGATTTTCCTTCCTGTTTCCTAACACCCTCCTATATATTCTGATTTTTCTAAAACTAACCTATTAACACTTTGGCAAGCAGAAAACAGGACAAAAAAAATCACTTGTGAATTTCCTTGGGGTTTCCTTTTTTCCCTGAGCAAAAGGGAGAGAAAAAAGAGGTATGAACATTTGGTTAAGAATCCTAACTGACAGGGAGATAACAAGGTAGTCAGCTGCTAGTATTTTTAAAACAGGAAATATGTGAGCAGTCTTGAATTCAGCAAAGAAAACAGTATGAAAAGGGAACTTGAAGATGAGAGGAAGATAAAAAGAGTAAGTGCCCTCGAGTAAAGCTAAACGTTGAGGGACAAAGACAATAGTTTGTTTGATGGAGTAGTAAAAGTTGTTGATTCACGACAGTAGAAAACAATTACAGTATAAATGTAAATATGAGACAACGGCCATTAGTAAGTATGAGATTAGGAGAATATCATACACACAGTAGTTAAGTTTTTTCCTTACCAACAACTACCAGCTATAAAAGATAGAAGATAATGGCATTTTTATCTTTATAGCAAAATATAATACTAGTTTGAAGGCTTTTCTGTTATTTTTCATTTATAAGGAGTTTGCAGGAGAGAAGTAAATCTTTCAAACATGTTTAAACTTGCTGATTTATGAACATGTTTAAACTTGCTTCCTTTTCCCTCATTTAACCTACTGGAGTATATACTCCACCAGGATCTGAAAATAAAGATAAATAAATTTGAAATTCCACTAAATTGTAAAATCAACACCCTAAAAAAAAGCTGTAAAGCTACCCTAATGAGAAAAAATGGCATGCTGACAAAGGTAAGGTTTTGTTTAAACCTAATGATATTAACATGTACAAATAAAAAAAAAACCTCAGATGATGATAGTAGTAGTTGCAAAGGTGGTAGTGATGGTGGTTGTGATGAGGGGTGCCTGAGAATTTCCCCAAGGAGCTATCCAAGCAGTGACCAAGGGAGGGGATGCCCAACTCATAGCCTCGCACAGGCTTATTTCTACTACACAGAGGCATATTCATCAAAATGTGAGAGCATCCTGGAAGACCAGCTAATACAGGCTTAGAACAACAGTAGCGACTAGCCAGTGCTTGTTCTCTGACCCGGGGTAGTCCGTCACTAAGTTTTCAATAGTTGTCAACAATATAAAGAAACTATATAATTTTTAGAAATCCAAATTTATTTACTCCAAAAAGATAAGCTGTATTCTAAGATTATGTCATCCTAACTTTTATCATGTTAAAATGTCCATTCGTTTACTAAAGGATGGGATTAGAGCTAATAACTCTTTTTTTAGTGAGCTTACTCGGAATAATTAAAAGTTGGAAGTTCTCAATCAGGTCCCATGTTTTATTTTATTTTATAGACCCAGTAAAGAAGTGCCAACCTAAACCAAAGCCAGAATAATGAGTTGGCATTAGCCAGGCAAAATGGGCAGAGGCAAAGGTATTCTAGGCAGCTGGAGCAGCAGGTGCAAAGGAACAAGGATAAGAAAAAAGATGTCTTCCTCTCCACACCCAGAAGCGGAGAAACAGAGTAGCAAGATAAGGCCATGGAAGTATCAGGCCTTTATGAGAACTTGCAGGCCATTTGGGGGCTGCAATTTGATCCAAGGGGCAATGAAAGGTCATTAGTTCAATTTCTTTAATCTATGCTACTTATAAACCTTTTCTAAATATGTATTTGTTTGGTCAGATAATTTTTCAGACTCAAAAGTACATCAAATTTATTCCTGTTAAATTTTATCTAAATCAAGTTGGTTGTAGCTAAGGTCTACTAAGATTATTTTGTTTCCTGATCAATCACACAGCATATTTACTATTTCTTTCTATTATGTCTTCTGGAAATATGATGACTACATCCTTTGAATGTTTTGTCTATGCCTCTCCTTAAAAATGAAGATCAGTTTGAGGACAAGCCTCTAAAACTTTTTTATTTGGATGACATCAAAATATTAACCAGCATCCTCTGAATACAATTCTTTAACCAGTTACTAACCCATCTAATAATCTTTATTTATATTTCTTCACCTTATCTACATTGAGACACCCTGGCAACAATATATTGCTGAAGTTTATATACTCTACTAGGTAACTAAGTAATTTTTCCATAATGCCCCTAGGCCAGCAGAAATTCCTAGCAGTTCCATTAATTAAATAGTTAGGTCCCAACTGCTTAACAGTCGTGGTCTGTGCTTTGTCCAACAGATGTAGTTGTGTTTCCCTCAAAATTGTAAAATATCTAAGGCACTGTGATGCTCCAAGACACCTTAGTACACAGTTTGAGAACTAAGGTTCTAGCCTATAACCCTAAAAAGAAATAAAACATATATTTGACATAATCTATTCTCCATGAATTTATACTACATCAAAGTGATTACTGCTTCCTTCTAAAACGTTTGCAGGTCCTACTTCTAATCTTGCTGAGGTCAGCTTGAAGAAAACTAGTCCAGTATATAGAATCTGCCTTTTGAAAATTATATATACTTGATGACAGTATCCTACTGATTCTCCATTTTCCTTATCCTCAGATAAAATCAAAACAAATTTAACCAATATATATGAAAGTTCATTTAGTACTTGGCATCATGTTTTATTTTTAAAGTTTCCAATGTTTTACAATTTTATAACCAACTAAATCAATAACTCTTTAGCTGGTTTGCTAGCAGAATCTAAAGAAGCTGAGAAATCTTCATAACAATATTTAAGAAGCTGAACTCTACAGTCAGATGAACTTAGTTTAAATCCAAAACACTTACTAGCTGACTGACCATGCAACAAGTTTTAAATCTCTGTAAGGCCAAATTTCATGTCTATTAGAAGAATAATATCTAATTCAAAGGGTTGCTGTGATGAATAAATATAACTTGGTATATAATAAATAATATCTATCATCAATAAATAATATTTAATAAATTCAATAACTTCAATGCAACATACAAAAATGTATATGTTTGAGTACTGCTAAGCCCACCAAAGTTGATATAAATGGAATGATAAATGATCTCACAACCACAAATGGTTTAAAGACTGAAAATTAAAATAATGAAACTATATCCAATGCTCAAAGATTGAATGGAAAGTGTGGTATAGTGGAAGAGGTTACTGAGATACACAGCCATTTAAGACAATTTGAAACACAAGTATACATATATGAAAACATTTCAAGGTTATAATAGGAGATGGATGCAAGTGGCCCAATGTAGTCCATTATTTGTCACTCCAACTGTGAAGAACTAAGAAAGATTCTGGATGATGAACAGTGTGAAGAAGCATAGCAGAGTTTTCCCCATTTTCTTTGCAATGTACATTCTTATTTTAGGAGACGTGATTAAAATAAAACAAAATAAAGCCAAACAAATTATATACTAGAAAGATCAACAACACCAGAGGATAAAAGGCACACACAAAATTTGCTCTGCCATTTAATAAAACATATGTATATGTGTGAGTGTGTAGTCTTCCTTCCTCAAAAATGGAGAGAATCTACAATTAGCTTAACACTTCAGGCTGCTTTATATAATTCATAATGTTAATTTATATTCACTTCAATCATTTACCTCTGCTCAACTACATTTTAATTTTAATCCATCTTTTATAACTGAGGAGGATCATAAAGATTTTTATTACACTCAAAAGTATTTTCCTTAAAATGACAAGGCAAAAGCAATGTAACAATTTTCACAAAATATTTGCTTTTCCTTAAGCAGAACATTTTATAGAAGTGGAAAGGTCTAAGAAAGAATATATGCATAGTTAGGAAAAAAGGAGCTATGAAAATTAAAACTATTAACTGCTACCGCATTAAATTAATTCAATGAAAGAAAAGGAAAAATTTAATGAACTGGATCATAGAGAGCCATAAATCAGAGATGAATGTGAAAACAAGCAAAACAACAAAGAGAAAAGTGGGGTTCTAAGTGATGAAGAAAAGGAAGACAAAACAGCATGCTTTGGAGTTTTACATAATGTGTGATTCCATCTAAATATATTCTGATTTATTTCAAGCAAGTGGATAAAGTTATTACCACCATATGTTGGCTCAAAGTTATCACATGTTCCTTTAAATAGTATATTCAGCCTACAATATTTAAATACGCTACAAAAATTAGGTAGAATTGAGGACCTACATGTTTGCCACATGTAATCAAGGGCCAAATTTGAAAGTGAGAAAATTATTGCATCCAGAAGCAAAAGAGATTCTATGTAATCAATGGAGAAAACATCACAAAGTATAGGTACTGAGCTATACAAGACATAAGACAAAATTACACACGAAGATGAATTTATGGATCATCACAGTAAAACCTGTTTGCATTGGCTTGTTTAGACACGACATTCAGTCTTTTCAAGCTTTTCTAATAGCATCAGCATCAGGAAAATGGTGATGACCTGCAGCCCCATTAGGGAATCCTGGATGTATTCCAGGTGGAATTCCTCTGAAGATAAATATGCACAATGACTTTCATCACTTTCTCTAAAGTAAAGCATAAGCAACTTCTGCAGAACATAGTCATACCTTTCTGGAAGCCTTCGGCCACGTGTCTCTCCTTTCCATTTAGCTTCATTATTTTGTGCTCTTTGTTGCTGCATTTGATCAAAAATAGCATGATAATGTTCATATTGTCCTCGAGAAGGAAAAGGTGATGGGGCCACAGCCCCTCCACTGCCAAAAAATGGAGCCTAGGAATGAAACAAGGAGCTCTCACAGGTTTATCTCATGAGGCCTAAAACGCCCATACTATCCTCAAAAGAAAAAATGTCAACACTTGACTTTTAAAATGCAATTACCTAATTTGAACATATTAATAAACATATAACCTAAAGCAAAACGTTTTCCTATTACAACTATTAACAACCAAATAGTAGTACCCTTTGTTACTAACAAAAAAGTATAATTTAATATAACAAACAAAAATTTAAAATGTCACTAAATTCATGTAAATATGGAAAAATCTCATCCTAAGTTCTAAAACAAGTTTCTAGTATACATTTTATGTGATCTCATCATATTGTTTAAATATGTATAGCTTATAAGTAAGGCAGAGCTTGCTTTTCTAACACTCAAAATTATATTTAACAAAAGCATCTGCATATGGCACTTAATATACCCCAAATCCTTCAATTCAACAAGAAAAGATATAAAAACCATTGAAACATACTCAGGGTATAAATAAAAGAGGCAAAACATCATATCTATCCATAAGCAGTTTACAAACAAGTTGGGAAACAGCACAAAACTAGAGAACCAACTCACGCCTGTGGTAAACGAATGGTAATAAGCACACTCTAAAGTAGTAAGTACTGAACAAATTTATAAAATAGGAAAAAATTATCAGAAGTAAAAAAATCCTCAAAAAATTTTTTTAAACAGCATTGGAGAAAGATATTATTCAACCTAGCCTTGAATGCAATGTAAAAAAAGATTAAATGATTAACTAGGAGCCAAAGTATTAATGTAAAAATAAGTAATGTATGTATATATTCGGGTGTTGGTAGTAGAGTGAGGAAGGAAGTATGAAGACAAATATAATTAGAAGGAAGGCAAATATGGAGCATTAAGCTTGATCATAAAAGGTTGATACAGCTAACTGCTATCCAGCCTGGGTATTTGAGTTCATGTAACAAACAACAGAAAGCAATTATAAACTTTCTAGCAAAAGTAGCATTCCAAAATGGTTTTAAAGAAGGTCAAATAAGACAGATTATTCAAGATAAGACTAAGAGAAAGCAAAAAGTAGAGGAACTGATTAGAAGGCTTGTAACATTGACACCAAGCCAAGAAGCCTAGAAGTAAAGACAATCAACAAAAAAGTAAACGATGAAGGGAGCTGTGGATTCCCTGTACAAATGACAACCGATAAAGGCCAAGACACAAGGATGCATCCTCAGAGATATAAAAACTCAAGCACATGGAAAACTCATGGTTAGAAAACGGAGATGGCAGAAAAGGATAAGTTCAAAGTAAATAAGTGTATGCTACAGAAGTCATCGTGGAAGAATTTCACTGAGAAGAGGAAATCAATAACCTCAAATGCTGAGAGCAACAGCACTGAAAATAACACAAACTGATATGACTAAAGTTGATTGATAGCGTTAAAAAAAAAAAACATTTTTTTGTGAAGTGATGAGAACACAAGCTAGAGACAGTAAAGGAAGAAGAGCTTCCAAGTGATAGCATCTTAAGGAAGAAGTCTGGCTAAGAAAAGATCCAAAGAAAAATATTAGAATTAAATAAAAGAAATTTCAGTGTACACAATGAGATAAAATTTTTGTTAATATCTTGACACAGTAAGCTGCACACAATGTTACAAAAAAGCTTGACTTTTAAAAAATCAGCTCAAGATAAATACAGATAACTAAATATGCTTGAATCGTAAGAGATAAAAGTTGCTAGAACTTAGAAATTATACTAGCAATCACATTGCTAGAAAAAACTGCTGGCAGGAAGCTCTACCAAGGCGATTCCCACACACGTCTTCAAAACATGCATCTCAAGGCAAGAATCAGAATCGGAATTCTGGTAAAAGGTGGTCACTTCTCCTCTGAGACTGGTTATTCTTTGAGTTTACTCTGGTGCTAACATCATCTTAACCTGAATTTGAGTGTTCTAATGTTTCTTCTTTAGCAAAAACAAAAGTATATAAACAACTCTAAGGATGCCCAAACTCAAAATAACGTTGAAAATACTATACTAGAGTACTGAAGCAATATGATCTTTTAAAAATCACCTTATTCACCAATTATAAGCACAAATTGGTGTTTGGGCAAATATATATACTGGTGTAACCAATAGCATAATGAAACACATATTCATCACCCCAAAAGGTTCCCTCATGTTCCAATGCTCCCTCACTCCAGCAACCCCTGATCTGTCTGCCCTATAGATTGGATTTGCCTTTTCTATAATATTATATAAATCGAATCATGCAATACATAGTCTTGTGTCTGGCTTCTCTCACTCACTATGATGTTTTTGTTTGATTCACGTTGTTGCATGTATTTAACAGGCTACTCCCTTTTATTGTTGAATAGTATTCCAATATATTTCCATTCAACAACAGATACACCTCTTACATATTATGATCACATGATCAAACTATATCTGTGGAATATTTCATAATTTTTCCAAAAACACACATTCATAAGAGATACATCAAAAATGGATAAAGCAAAAAAGTCCCAGATTTTTCAGATACTAAATAATCAAAGACAGTTAATTGTACTGCGAATATCTTATTACTTAGAGGTATATAATAATAACATTGATTTTGAAATATTTCCCTTAATGTTCGTTCAGTTTTTGTTTTTATTTTGGGGATCTCCTTAATTTGACTCACTTTATACCAAGCCTCCAGGTCCTTATCAACTGTACAGAAATCAAACAGCCTAAAAAGTTAAATATTTCAAACCCCATGGGGAATAAGTACAGAAACTAGCATAGAATTTGCTTTAAGTCAGGAAAAATAAATTGCTCCTCAAAACTCTCAATGCTCCTCATTGAAATTAATCCTCAATGAAAGCACAATGTATGTGAAACTGGCAGAGTTAGCCATTGATGATTAAGTAGCGAGGAACTAAAGTTTTTTTTCCTTCTTCAATTACTGATTGCAGCTTTTGGCTGTTTGATGCCATTGTTAACGGTGCTGCTTAGGCAATATGCTAGCTGATTCCCACTGGGTTCCTATAGATAACATCTCCCTGGAGCCTGGATCACCATGGTAATGGGTGTGCGAGCTGTTTTTCAGGAATTAGAACTCCTTGTCCACTTCAGGCTGGTTGAGACCACCAACTCATCAACTAGGCCTGCGTAGATGTCCGATAGGTGACCTTTTGACGTCAAGAGGCTAAAAACTCCACCCTCAGATCACACTAATGCCACATTTGGTGAACACGTGTCCTATGAAGAGGGATGAAGTCTGACCACACTTGCACAGATCATCAATTACCTCACCTCCAATCACCTCTCTCCACATTTTAGACCACCTTGCCCCCATCCCATAAACATCCCCAAGTCCCTAGGTTTGGGCAAGCGAATTTGAGGCTCAGGCTGTCGCTTCCTCACATGGCTGCCTTGTGATTAAACTCTCTCTGCTGCAGTCTTGCCGTCTTGGTGTTTGGCTTTCTGGGTGGCAGGCAAAAACGAACCTGGTTCGGTAACATAAGTTTATAAAGTGAAGCAGAAATCCATTAAGCACATAGTATCTAACACTGTTGAAAAATTATCTCAATTAGTTATGAAACAATACTGATAAAACTGGACTTTCAGATTAAATACAGCTTTATTCATCATAGGGAAAAAAGATATCACATAGAAGAAGACCTATGCAAAGCAGGAAGAAAAAATCAAATTCTCAATAAAATGCTTGACAAAATCTGAGGGCCTACACCTTGGTAAGTTTTCACTTGACAATCAGATAAGATATAGGGTTAGTTATCTTAGAATGGGCCAAATTCTGTCTGATAAATGATAAATTCTTATCATTCAGGAGGTAATAAATTCTACTTCACAGTAAAGTAGATGCTAAAGTACAAAAACAGTAAAGTACAAAATTGTACTACTAAAAAACTGTATGTCTACATTAATACAGAATTAGAAAGAGTGACTCTTACTGAATTATTGATATGTAATATGAAAAACTTGTGCATCTCAAGAGACTGAAAAAACAAATCAAGAAAGCCAGGACAAAACATTTAGGTCTACATAAAATAGACAAACCAAAGTTTTAGTCAATGTATAACTTTTGGGGATGATAAACAAATGGCAAACAATAGGATATATTACAAGAGTATATGAAGAAGCCATTTGGTGTAAAACTAATTCGGCCTGACCTTGTTTTTCCAAAAGGACCTGACATGGCCATTGAGCATGCGTTGTATATCTGCTTTAAGCATTTGCTATGTCCCAAGACAAGAACATATACCCTTAAGATAAAGATGCAACTTCCCCCACGTTGGCATTTCCTTAAGGATGACAAATAAAAATGGCAAGCAATAGGATATATTGGAGAATATGAGGAAGCCATTTGGTATAAACCTAATTCAGCCTGACCTTGTCTTTCCAAAAGGTCCTGACTGTGGCTGTTGAGCATGCATTGTATATCTGCTTTAGATTTTCCCTATGGCAAGAACAAAGGTCCTTGAGATAAAGGTGCAAGTTTCCTCCCCCTCCCAACGTTGGCATCTCCTTAAGGATTAAGCATCTTTCCTTAGGCTAGAAACTGATTGCTGCGCTCACCTGTGACCACCCAGCTCCAGACAATCGACTTGCCTCCTGCTACGCCCACCAAGATAGCAGACCCACTACCTGCTGTGTCCATCAAGCGCTGTGCCGACAGGGCAATCTTGTGACTATTGTGGGAGGGACATTTCAATCATATGTGAAACACCCTGTTGGGGGGTATATAACCACTCTGTGCACCCCACTTCTTCGGTGCCCTTTCTTCTTTTGGGAAGAAAGGCGCCGGGCCATGGTCCTCAGATTTCAGCTCAGAATAAACTCACCCAAATTTTCATTTACAGATTGGTTATGGATTATTTTCGTAGACAAGGATAAGCATCTCTCACTAGGCTAGAAATGGATTGCTGCACCCACCCTGTGACCACTCAGCTCGAGACAACAGACCTGCTACCTGCTACCTGCTGTGTGAATAGCTGTGCTGTGCCGGCTAGGCAATCTCATGACTGTTGTAAAAGGACATTCCTATCATATGTGATGTTATGCTCTTTGTTCCAAGATGGTATGTAATCCTTCTGTACACCTCACTTCTTTGATGCCCTTCCTTCCTTGGGGAAGGAGGACCCCAGGCTAGTCCTCAGATCTGGCTCATAATAAACTCACCCCAATTTTGATTTATAGATTGGTTATGGATTATTTGCATCGACAGGGGAGAGAAACAGGTAAGAATGGTAATCATTTCAATTTTACAAATACCTAATCGGGCACCTAAATATCAAGTTTAATGAGCATGGCTCAGGAGAATTCACAGTTTAAAGACAGGCTGACTAACAGTTGAACAGATGATACAAATTAAAATTATAATACAGAGGAATAATAGTGTACTCATTTTTTACTGTTGTGTAACAAATTACCACAGACTTGGCAGCTTAAGGCAATACCCATTTATTATTTCACAGTTTCCCTGGCTCAGGAGTCTTGCTACAGTCAGCTGGGTTCTCTGCTCAGGATCTCACCAGGCAGAAATCAAGGTGTCAGCCAGGGCTGCAATTCTCATCTGAGGCTCAGAATCCTCTTTCCAAGCTCATGTGGTTCTTGGCAGAATTCATTTTCTTGTGGCTGTAATGGCTAGGTGACCTTTCTTGCTAGTTGTTGCCCAGAAACCACTATTAACTCCTAGAGGCCATCTATATTTCATTGGACGTAAATGTTTGCTTTTTTCCAGGCCAGCAGAAGTACATCTCTCTGACTCTCTTCTCCCCTTCTCGCCTGCTATGAGCAGTCTTATAAAATGTTAAGGTAATCACAGGAGCGACTATCCCACCACCACTTGCCATAGAACATAATCTAAACAAGGGAACCACTATACCATCATATTCACAGGTTTCACACACACTCAAGGAGGAAATAACCAAGGTATGTACATCAGGGGTCAGGAGTTTGGGAGACCATCTTAGAATTTGGCCTACCATAGATATGCAAAGGGTGCTACAAGAACAAAGGAAGAAATGCAAGATTCAGACTGGCAGAACAAAGAAAGGAAGAGGAGGTTAACATATGAGCCCTTGCTAGCCAAGCTCCAGGCACTGTTGTTGAATTTTTTTTTTCAAATGAAGAAGTTAAGGCTGAAAGAAGTAACTTGTCCAAGGTTATATAGTCTGGCTCTACCCAAAGGAAATGTTTCAATTAACATATCTAAGTAAATGGTTAGCTAGGTAATTGGTTATCTAGGTAAACGGCTAGAGATGGGAGTGAGGAGGAAGCGAGGGGCATTATCAAGAGAAACACAACTGTAAAGACAGAGATTTAACAGGCTACACTCAGTAAGGAAACTACAGTTATAGTCTTTAGTTCCAAAGGCTACAGTACACAGTGAGTGGTAGGGAACAGATGGAGATAAGTTTGGAGAGACTGGCAGGAGCAGATTAATAAGGGTCTTCTGAAAACTTAATCTTTAAGGCTACAAGAAGCTACAGAAGGATTTTAGGCAGGGGTGTGACAAATTGCATATGATTTTAAGAAGATTCCTCTGGCAGGAATGGTGAATCACAACCTTCACATCAAACCTTTTAAGCAATTTTAACAGTCACATATTACATATCAAACACATGAAGGAAAACTAAGCTTTTTTTAAAATAAAAAATCAATCCTGTTTACTGCTGCTTTTGTTTTTTTGTGTTTTTTTTGAGGAAGATTAGCCATGAGCTAACATCTGCCACCAATCCTCTTTTTGCTGAGGAAGATTGGCCCTGAGCTAACATCTGTACCCATCTTCCTCTATTTTATATGTGGGATGCCTGCCACAGCACAGCTTGATGAGCAGTGCATAGGTCCACACCTGGGATCCAAACTGGTGAACCCTGGGCCACCAAAGTGGAGCATGTGAATTTAACCACTACACCACTGGGCTGGCCCCTAAGAATTCTTAATAGACACTGAAGAATTCTAGGTAAAAAGTAAACGTAAACTAAAAAAATAAAAGTCATTTATGTACATTTTAAAGAGCAAGTTGAAACTGGAGAAAAATAGCAGCAGTGTGATACTACTATATATATTGGTATCAAATGCCTACCTTTACTTCACCACTTCCACCAGCACTTAGCACGTTTCTCCATCCTTGTTCCCTGGCTCTGTTTATTCTCTCCAACTTTTGGGGATAAGAAACAAACAAAACACCATTTCAAGTATTTAATAGAAAACACATCGCATACATTTACTAATAAAATGGAAATCAATGTATTTCTTTTAAAAAGGAAGTATGTGTGTGAAGAGGGGTGGAATATACCATGGAAAAATGGATTATCTCTTACCCTTTCCTTTTCTTGCCTTTTCATCTGTTCAGCCTTTATTAAACTAATCTGTAACAATTTTAAAGACAAGCTTCTTAGAACTTTTCAAACTATTATCAATAATTTGGCAAGGGAAGAAAATAAGAGCAAAAAAACTACCTGTTCCTTTTGTTTCTTTTCTTTTTCAATAAATTCCAATCTTCCTTTTCTTGCTGGTTCCTTGAAAAAAAAGAATAAAAACATTTTAATCAATAATAATTCCTACTTTTTCTATTTTCCTCAGGAAAGTTAGTACACCAATGGCAGAGGCATGCCCAGGGAGGTTAAAAAAAAGAGAAATGTTAGAGGTATTTGTTTGAAAGAAATAAGGAGGAAAGGTTTGGAGGTTTTCTATGTAAGATTTTGTTTCTTTTTTTAATAATTATTTTGGCAAAGCTTTAAAATAAGCAGACAGATGTCTTTATACCTCAAACATTTTCCTCCTTTCTTCTCCAGGATTCACTTTCTTCACTGGAGTTTGATGGGCCTGGACAAAAAGTAAAACTACAAATTAGATAAGGATTTTGAGGTACCCAATTAAAAAATTCAAATTCATGGAAATTTAAAATAAGAAAAAAGGTAAAGCCAATACTGCTATAACTCTCTTTCAAAATATACTATCCCTAAAAATAAAGAACCACTGTAGTGTTTGATATGCTGTTTGTTAAACAAAAGAGACATTAGATTAAAAGAAACTGTGGAAAAGCATTCTTGCCTAATCATCAGGTAAAGTTTTGTCCTCAGACACAGATGCTAATTTTAAGTTTTCTAATATCATGAAAATACAATGTTATTTAGAAAGCCCAACATTGAAGAGAGAAATTTTTCTAAAAAAAAAAATTAGTTACACAAAATATGTTCACTATGTAAAATTCAAACAAGAGTAAAAAGTTAGTCTACTTCACTCCACCTCCAGAGGTAACCATTATTAATATTTTCATGAGTATCCTTCCATTGTTTTATGCACTTAAATTCACACATAATCATATACAAACATAGAATCTTAGCTTTTTACACTTTTTACATAAATGTAATAATGTATTATTAGATGGAAAAATGTCTTTTACTATTAACAATGTTTCCAGAAATTTCCACATCATGGTAAGGAAACTAACAATGGCAATATTCCATACTATGGATATAATTTATTTATCCATCCTTCTAGGGACAGACATTGGGTTGGTTCCAATTTTTTCCTACTCTATACGCTATAAGGAACTTCCTTATACATACATCTTTGAGCCATAAGCAGGTAGTTCAAAAGGGCAATTTTTTTAAACAAGGAATTATAGAGCGAAAACATAAATGTTGAGAAAAATTGCCCTCCTGAAAGCCTGCATCAAATTTTACTCCTACCAAAGAACTCATTTCCCCACAATACCACAAATATTGGATATTATCCATCTATCTTGAATTTCTGCTCTTTGGAAAGGCTGAGAACATTTTCCAGTATATTAGATATTTACATTTCTTCTTTTATATACTAATTGTTCATCCAATTTTGGTGGTGTTCAATTTTAAAAGCTCTGTATATTACAGAAAATAAGACTGTCTTACAGATGTTGCAAATATTTTTTCCCATTCTGTCTTTTAGTTGCTGTTTATTGTATCTTTCACTGCATGAAAATTTGTAATTTATATTTAGTTAAATTTGCCAATCTTTTACTTTACGATTTGCATATACTGTTTTTCTAAGGAAGACATACTATATCTCAGTATTATATTTGCTTCTGCCACTTAGTTTCATTTTTATATTTAGATCTTTTAATTTATATTTAGATTTTTAAATATTTACAGTTAGATTTTTGTTTCTAGATCTAGTGGAATAAATTTTGTTCATTGAATGAGTTAGGAATCTAATTGTTTTTCTCTAGAAAATCCAATTATCTCATAAACATTTATTGGCTGATACATCTTTTTCCCCATTGATTTGAAATGCTTTATTAATCATATAATACATTCACATATATGGGTCAGTTTCTGGAATTCTCTATTCTGTTCCACTTATCCATCTCCCCTTTTGCTTTTTTTACTGTGGTATAAAGTTACCTATAGAAAAGTAGGCAAAAGATATACACAGAGGTTAGCAAATATAAAGGAAATACCCATGTAACTACCACCCAAGTCAAGAAATAGAACATTGCCAACCTCCACAAACCCTCTACCTGCCCTTCCACAAGTTCTCCCTCTACCACAGAGGTAACCACCATCCTGACTTTTGTCATTATCATCTTGCTTTTCTTTATTGTTATGCCCCTTATACATGCCTTCCTAAACACTACAGTTTAGTTTTTTTCTGAGTTTTATATTAACAGAATTACACAATACATATTGTTTTCTATCTTGCTTAGTTGCTCAACATTGTTTGCAGGATTCATCTATGTTATTGTTTGTATCTACATTTGCTTTCTTTGTTGATATACAGTATCACACTGATGTTGCTTCCTTTCTTTCACAGTTATTTTCTACTTTCTTCATTAGGTCTATTCTAAAGTATTTGCAAGAGTTTGTCCCAATCATTTTCTAACTGATTATTCACTTTTGCATGTTGAACTTCTATCAGGTCCCTTTACTGAATTCACTAATAGTTTTTTGCTGCTTCACTAGCATTTTCTATATAGGTAATCATATAATCTGTAAATAATGTCTATGTTTTCTCTTTTCTCCAAATACTTAAGTTTCTCATTTCTCTCTCTTTTTAATTGCATTCACCAGGACTTCTGGCATATTAAACAACAGCAATCATAGCAAATATCCTTGTCTTGTTACTGACTTTATTGGTAATGCTTCCAATTGTTCATCTTATGCATAATGCCTGACAGAGGTTTCTGGTATATATATAACCATATCAAGTTAAGTACTCTCCCTTCTGTATTTCTTGAATCAAAGAAGTTTTTGTTGTTTAAACTACTTTACTGAGGTATGATTGACATACAAAAAGTTGTACATATTTAATGTATACAACGAAAGAAGTTTTTAAAACAAAAATGTGTTAAATTTTACTGAACTTTCAGTATCTACTAAGATAATTTACACATAGTCTTTCTCTTCTAATCTGCCAATGTAGTGAAATTACAGTAATCAGTTTCCTACTATTGAATCATCCCTGGTATTCCTGAAATGAATTCTATTTGATAAACATTAAATTGTTCTTTTAATAAATTGCTTGATTTCATTTGCCTTTTAAAAAAAAACTTTTTAGGAGTTCTGCATGTATGCTCATAAGTGTAACTGACCCATGGTATTCCTTTTTTTTTAATCCTTTGCTAACTACTCAAATTTTGTAATCAAGGTTAAGCGTACTGTATGATCAATTTTTCAAACAATTCAAAATACGTTCTACATACCAAAAAAGATTACAAATACTTGCAGGAAACTCTAAGTAATGTATCATACCACCAGTTTTTACATTTTTCAGCTACCTTAGAAAAAAATGAATATACAAAGGAACACTGCACAAAATTATTTACCTATGTTGGGTTTCAATACAAAAGAAAGCAGATACTACTTTAAAAAATTACTTCAATGGTCATTTGTGTTATTATTAAACTAATTCAGCATTTGATTAAATCATTAAACGCATCTCCACTTACAACTTCATTATAATAGCAGCAGTATTTTAGCAGAAGTCAATGTTATGAAGCACTTATTGCTTCAATTTTCTAAATTTTGTAAAATGACCAAAATTCTGAAAGCAAATTCAGAATATTACAAAATAAATATGACGCTCAATCAATATGAAATAAAATTAATTTCAGAAATATATCACTGTTAAAATATTATATTCCTCACAATATATAAAAGAGAACTAGAAAGGCAGATATAAGTTTACTTTTATTAAAAAAAATTTAAAAATATGTTTAAAGTTCCTGCTTCCTTAGAGAGCAAAATGACATATAATTTAAACATAATTTCCTCCTTATGAAATGCAACTAATTTATTTTAATGAATACATTATTTAATATGAGCACAATAAAAAGATGATATTTAGAATATGTAACACCACCCAATGGGCTGATAAACTCATAAAATGAATGTAATGATTTTCTTATAATGCGCTTAGGCATTTTAATCAAACCATCATAAAACAAATCCATTTCATTGATTCAATAATGTTTTAACTGGGGCTGGCCCCGTGGCCGAGTGGTTAAGTTCGCACGCTCCGCTGCAGGCGGCCCAGTGTTTCCTTGGTTCGAATCCTGGGCGCAGACATGGCACTGCTCATCAAACCACGCTGAGGCAGCATCCCACATGCCACAACTAGAAGGACCCATAACGAAGAATATACAATTATGTACCGGGGGACTTTGGGGAGAAGAAGGAAAAAAATAAAATCTTAAAAAAATAATACTAATAAAATAAAATAAAAACCAATATGTTTTAACTAAAAGCTATATAATAAACCTCACAGCATGACTAAATAGTAAGTTTACTCCTTGACAAAATGACCCAAGCAGTAAGTTCCCAGGACTATCCCACGCCCTCACTGCATTATTAGTTCCTAACTCCTAACCTCTAACTTTCGTTAGTTATTTCAATTTAACTCTTATTTAAGCTAACCATATAACTCACCACTTAACTGCAGAAAAGACACTAGGGTTGAGATGACAATAATACTGAAATACTTATTTATTTATTTTATGCTTTATCTCCCCAAATCCGCCCTGGTACATAGTTGTATATCTTAGTTGTAGGTCTTTCTAGTTGTGGTATGTGGGATGCCACCTCACCGTGGCCTGACGAGCGGTGCCACGTCTGCATCCAGGATCTGAACCAGTGAAACCCTGGGCCGCGGCAGTGGAGCACGTGAACTTAACCACTCGGCCACGGGACTGGCCCCTGAAATATTTAAATAGCGATAGCTTTCAAACTTTTTCTAAAAGTAACCCAAAGTAAGAAACATATTTCACACCCAGACTCAATGAACATACACATACGTACACACACACACACACACATATACACACACCCCTAAGTTCCATAAAATACTTTGTGTAGTAGAGTCTGTTACTTTCCATCTATTACTTAAAAGAAAAAGTGCCTGTTTTTCACCCACTAAAATTCAACTAAAAGTCATGGTTTTGTCACGACTAATAGATAGCACAGTCCAATTTTAAAATAGTCAAGAGCTGTGTCTAGAGCTCTATGGGCACTATGACTGAAGTACAAGAAAAAAAAACAATTTTAGGTAATGCTCTTTATTGTATTACAAACACACAGCTAACATTTCGAAGTGTGTTCTGTGTATACGGAATTTAAACTGGTGGGAATGTTACACAAGAGTTTTATAAAAATATATATTCCTTCCATACAAAGGAATATTTGGCAATAAAAAGAAATGAAGTACTGACACACGCTACAACATGGATACATGTTACAACCTTGAAAACATTATGCTAAGTAAAAGAAGCCAGTCACAAAAGACCACACATTGTATGATTCATTTACATAAAACATCTAGAATAAGTAATCTATAGAGAGAGTACATTAGCGGTTGCCTAGGACTACAGAGGTGGGGAAAGAATGGGGAATGAATGCTAACGGGAAAAAGACCTTTTGGGGAGGTGATGAAAATGTTCTAAAATTGATTGTGGTGATGGTTGCACACTCTGTGACCTCACTAAAAGTCATTTGATTCAAAACTTTAAATGGATGAATTGTATAGGATGTGAATTACATCTCAATAAAGCAGCTTTTAAAAAACACATATCTCCAAGAGTTACTGAATCATAATATCTGGAGCTAGAGCCCTGCATGCCATATTTTGCCAAGTTTGACAGGTTAACTCTTAGGCAGCAGGTCTGGCACTGGTATCGAAATTTGTGAACCACAATACCAAACAATTAAAAAACATTAATGCAAATAATACAGCATCTCACCATAAATAACCAGGTTTTTACTAGATTACACAATAGTGTGCAAAAAGAAGAAGAAAATGTTTAACTAATACACCTACATACTATTGGGTAAGTTATATGAAGGCAAAAATGATATTCATCGTTTGACGTTCCATTTGCCTTATATATGATACTCAAATATTTGTGAAATAAAAATCCCAAGCTGTTCCTCTCAGATCATACAGGTATTTTCAGAACACTATTTCTACACAGAAGAGAAAAATATGGTAACATAAAACATCCATACTTGGAGAAATGTTTTGTTTTGTGTTTCTTTTTTAAAATCAGAACCAAAATACTGAAACATATTCATGGAGCTCCCTCTGGTGGTTTAATAATTACTCCCTTGTTTTAACAGAGGCCTTTAAAAAAATAAGCGATTATTATGAGAACTGGAGTAAAGAAAGTTTTTATGACGTGCAACTATTTTTATGATATGCTGAGTAATAATACCAATCCATATTAGCTTAACGTTTTGCAATTAAAAAATGATAGACAGTATCATCAAGTGGTTATGGTTTTCCTTATAAACTTTTCATTTTCAAGCTTAATAGGAAGTTAAATTAAAAATTCCAAAAAGCCATTATGAATCTGAATCCAAAATATGCTTTAGATTGTCTGGGAAAAAAATAAGGCTTTTCAAAAGAAATATAAGTTACGTAAAAACCAAAGAAAAAATATTTTAAAAATCATAATTAAAATAATTTAGACATTTAGTTTTTTCCTTCAATTCTTTTGTTAGATTCAAAAAACTTTTCACATATTTGATTGCCATCTCCTTTTTTCTTTTTTTAAAATATTCCTCTTAAATTTTTTTCTATTTTTTTCATTGTGGTAAAATACACATAAAATTGACCATTTAAACCATTTTTTTAGTGTACAATTCTTTGGCATTAAGTACATTCACACTGTTGTGCATACAGATTTAGTTTTAAGCGAAATGTTTTTAATTAAGCTATATGATATTTCAAGTGCTGGTTATTATTTACTTCTCAATGGTCTGGTTTAGAAAATCATGCTTATTTGCCTAAAATTTTTAAGGGCAACAACCTTGCCTGAAATCCAAAACACTTATAACAATCAACTAAATTATTTATCAGTCATTCAGAATATTTGATAGAATGGTATCTATTATTCAGATTAACTGGAATCTGAAAATTCCACAGCATGCTGCTCTTGCATACTGAATAAATATTAACTGAAAATGAGAGGAAACATTAAGAAAACCAACATATTATTTGATTCCATCAGCCATACGAAAAAACAGATTAAACACTTGGCTACGATCCTGCCCAAAGCTGAGGAGCCTTCTTTTGTTTTATTGAAGTATAATTGACAGGCAATATTATATTAGTTCCAGGTGTATGACATAGTGATTTGATAATTTTATACATTATGAAACAATCACCACACTAAGTCTAGTTACCATCTGTCACCATACAACATTACAATATTATTGACTATATTCTCTATGCTGTACTTCAGATCCCCATGACTTATTAATGTTATAACTCGAAGTTTTTACCTCTTGATGCATTTCACCTATTTCACCCATCCCTTCACCCGTCTCCCCTCTGGTAACCACCAGTTTGTTCTCTGTATCCATAAGTCTGATTCTATTTTCTTTTGTTTATTCATTTGTTTTGGTTTTTAGCTTCCACATATAAGTGAAATCAAACAGTATTTGTCTTTCTCTGACTGAGTTATTTAACTTAGCATAATACCCTCTAGGTCTATGCAAGTTGTTGCAAATGGTAAGATTTCATTCTTTTTTATGGCTGAGTAATATGAATAGACACTTTTCCAAAGAAGACATAAGGATGGCAACAGGTACATGAAAAGATGCTCAACATCATTAATCATCAGGGCAATGCAAATCAAAACCACAATGAGATACTACCTCACACCTCTCAGAATGGCTACTACTAAAAAGACAAGAATTAACAAGTCCTGGTGAGGATGGGGAGAAAAGGGAACCCTTGTGCACAGTTGGTGGAAATGAAAATTGGTATAACCACTATGGAAAAAACTATGGAGGTTCCTCAAAAAATTAAAAATAGAACTACCATATGATCTGGCAATTTCACTTCTGTGTATTTATCCAAAGAAAATAAAAACACTAATTCGAAAAGATATACACATCTCAATGTTCATTGCAGTATTACTTACAATAGCCAAGATATGGAAACAACCTAAGTGCCCATCGATAAATGAAAGGATAAAGAAGATGTGGTATATATATATACAAAGGAGCCTTCTCTTATATCATTGGTCCCATCTCACCAAGAGTTTTGATCTCTCCATTCTGTCAGGCTAAAACTTGGTCAAGAAACAGGATGACTGTATTTCTACAACTCCACCGAAGTGTATATTCCTTATTGAGCTAATAACACCCCTCCTCTCCATGGTAATTTCATTCCTTGGTAGGACGTAGATTCTGTATGTGTATAAACCAATTGTTAAAATGGACTGTATTCATAAAAACCATTTTGGAATAAACAAAAATCTGAAAAGTCTACATTTCATATTGATGAATATCTTTATGGTGAATCCGTATTTCACTGAACTCCATGAGAAGAAATAAATATATCTCCAAAGAAATTTTGATTCCAGGGCATGATTTTTTAAAAAGACATTTATAAGAATGCAATCAATCTGACTGACTTCATATCAATGAAATATAACCACTGATAATAATAAATAAAAATTTACAAAGAGTATATACAATATTAAATAAAGACATCAGAAGATATGCTATCTTCTGTATGCTATCAGAGCCACAATAAAAATACAGGCAATGTATATTTGAATAAAAACTGGAAGGGCCCACAACAAAATTAAGTTAAATTAAATGTAGTATTTGGATATTGGGAATATGGTTCTTTCTTCTTTTATTATATAAAACTGTCAAAACCATACTAAAAGACTACAGAAAATTTATTAAAATACATACTTTATAGAAAAAAGTTGAAAATAAACATTATATTACTTAAATAACTTCAAAAAACCAAATAACTTTAATAGAAATCAGTTTCTATCTCAGAAATTAGACACATATGTAAAGAACTGATTTCAAATGCTCTAAAGCTTTCTCTTCATTATCTCACACTGAAGTAGTTACCTTTAAGCATTAAGAATAAAAGCTCAAGGGTGACATCAGCATCATGGTGGAGTGACCTCTTCCCTTGGACTCTCCCCTCTAAGATACAACCAAAGGGACATTCATACACCAACAGACGACATATACACGTCACAAAAGACGTTTGGGAGACCCACACAGCCATACGCCTGAAGGTGGTGGTGGGGCTGGATCCTCTGGAGGAAGTGGAAGCTGATCCACAGGAATTCTGTGGTGAGAGATAGGCTGTGGCAGCGGGAAGGGTGCAGGTGAGAAGGGTGCCCCATCCCCACCCTACTACAGTCCCAGAATCATCCAGAGCACAGTGCAGTGAGGGGGCTAGTGGCGGCGGGGAAAGTGTGCAGCCCCAGAGCCATCTGGAACTCGGTGCAGAGACAGTGGCAGCAATGGAGGGGAAAGGGCATGGCTGAGAGAGCGCCCAGCCCCTACCTGGTACTCCAGCCCCAGAGTTGTTCGAAGCTCAGTGCAGAGAGAGTGGCAGCCACAGAAGGGAAAGAGCGCAGGGAAGAGAGATGCCCTGCCCCCACTCAGTACTGCAGCCCCAGAATTGTCCAGAGCATGGCACGGAGAGCTTGGCAGCAGTGGCAAAGAAAGGGAAAGTGCACAGTCCTGCAATCACCCGGAGCTCCATTCAGAGAGACAAGGAGGGGCTGGGGGAAGCACTGGGGAACGAGAGTACCCCTCCCCCTGCCCGGTGCTCCAGAACTGCCATCGATCAGTCGCTCAGAGAGAAAAGCAGTCAGTGGCTGGAGCCCCTGATCGTGCCAGGCCCAGAATACACAGTGCCTGATCTCCATCCAGTGGCAGTACATGGCAGCTGTGACCTGATAAAAACAACAGGAGGAAGCAAAAATCTACCCCATCAAGCAGTATGAGTAGGAATATTAAAGTCCCAGAACACAAGGAAAGTGACAAGTACCCAGAAACCAACCCTGAAGGAAGAGAAATCCATAACTAAATGACAAAGAATTCAAAACAGCTATCATAAAAAAACTCAACAAGTTACAAGAAAACACAGAAAGACAAATTAACAAATTCAGGAGCTTCTTCACAAAGGAGATTGAAACCATAAAGAAGAACCAATCAGAATTGCTACAGATGAAAACCACAATGGATGAAACAAAGAAAAATCTGGATTCCCTAAACAACAGAGCTGACAATATGGAGGAGAGAATCAGCCAATTAGAAGATAATACTATAGAAATGCTTCAGAGGGAGGAGAAGAGAGAACTAAGACTAAAAAGACATGAAGAAGCTCTCAGAGAAATATCTGACTCAATCAGGAAATGCAACACAAGGATTATAGGTATTCAAGAGGGGGAAGAGAAGGAGAATGGAGCAGAAAGCTTGTTCAAAGAAATAATAGCTGAGGGCTGGCCCCGTGGCCGAGTGGTTAAGTTCGCGCGCTCCGCTGCAGGCGGCCCAGTGTTTCGTTGGTTCGAATCCTGGGCGCGGACATGACACTGCTCATCAAACCACACTGAGGCAGCGTCCCACATACCACAACTAGAAGGACCCACAACGAAGAATATACAACTATGTACCGGGGGGGCTTTGGGGAGAAAAAGGAAAAAATAAAAAAAATCTTTAAAAAAAAAAAAAAAGAAAGAAATAATAGCTGAGAACTTCCCAAATCTGGGGAGGGAGCTGGAAATCCTTGAGAAAGAGGCCTCCAGATCTCCTAGCTTTGTCAATGTAAAAAGACCCACTCCAAGGCATATAGTAGTGAAGCTGGCAAAAGGTCAGGGACAAAGAAAATATGCTAAGGGGAGCTGGGCAGAAGAAAACTTACAAAGGAACCCCTATCGGGCTTTCAGTGGATTTCTCAGAAGAAACCTTACAGGCTAGGAGAGAGTGGAATGATACATTCAAAATCCTGAAAGACAAAAACTTCCAGCTAAGAATAGTCTAGCCAGCAAAAATCTTCTTCAAATATGATGGAGAAATAAAAACTTTCCCAAATAAACAAAAGCTAAGGGAGTTCATTTCCACAAGACACGTCCCCCCCCCAACAAAGAAATCCTCAAGAAAGACCTCATACCTGAAAAAAAGAAAAAAACCGGAAAGGGGCTACAAAGCCTTGAGCAAGGAGATGAATAGGTAGGCAATAATACGAAAATGGCAGCTCTCTATCAGATCAGGTTAGCAAACACTTAACTCTAACATCAAGGATAAAGAAAAGGAAAACATCAAAACAAAAATGATCTCATCTTTTTAACCACAAATTCACAACACAAGTTGGAAAAAGATATGACAGAAATAACTTAGAAGGGGAAGCGGAAAGGGATGGAATCAGTATAGTCTAAGGAAACAAGAGGCTATCAGAAAATGGACTATCTAACTACAAGATTTTCTATATGAACCTAAGGGTAACCACTAAACAAATAATTAGAACAGAGACATCTATGATAAACAAGGAGAGAAAGCAGAAAACCAACAGAGAAAACTACCTAATCAAATTGGAAGTCCGAAATACACAGGATGAAAAACAAAGGATATGCAGAAGAATTGGGGAACGTGTGATAAGATTGTAGTATTAAGCCCTCATATATCAATAATCATTCTAAACGAAAACGGATTAAATTCTCCAATCAAAAGACACAGAGTGGCAGGATGGATTAAAGAACAAGACCCTACAATATGCTGCCTCCAGGAAAGACATCTCAACTCTAGAAACAAACATGGGCTCAGAGTAAAGGGATGGAAGACAATATTCCAAGTTAAGCGTAAACAAAAGAAAGCAGGGGTTGCCATACTTATATCAGACAAAGTAGATTTCAAGATAAAACTGGTAAAGAGAGACACAAAGGGGCAGTATATAATGATAAAAGGGACTCTCCACCAAGAAGACTTAACACTTATAAACATGCATGCACCCAACACAGGAGCACCAAAGTACAGAAAGCAACTATTAACAAACCTAGAAGGAGATATCAATGACAACACAGTAATAGTAGGGGACCTCATCATCCCACTTATATCAATGGAGAGATCATCCAGACAAAAAGTCAACAAGGAGATAGTGGACTTAAACGAAAAACTAGACCAGATAAACTTAGTACTCCAGCCAAAAACAGTGGAATATACATTTTTCTCAAGTGCACACGGAACATTCTCAAGGATAGACCATATATTGGGAAACAAGGCAAACCTCAACAAATTTAAGATTGAAATCATATCTACCATCTTTTCTGACCATAATGCCATGAAACTAGAAATAAACTAGAAGAAAAAAGCTGGAAAAGGAACAAAAATGTGGAGACTAAACAACATACTACTGAACAACCAATGGGTCATTGAAGAAACAAGGGGAGAAATCAAAAAACATTTGGTGACAAACAAGAATGAAAACACACCATATCAACCCTTATGGGACGCAGCAAAAGCGGTCCTAACAGGGAAATTTATAGCAATACAGGTCCACATTAACAAACAAGAAAAAGCTCAAATAAACAATCTTAAACTGCACCTAACAGAATTAGAAAAAGAACAAAGACCAAACTCAGCACAAGGAGGGAAATAATAAAAATTAGAGCAGAAATAAATGAAATTGAAACAAAAAAACTGTAAAAAGGATCAATGAAACAAGGAGCTGGTTCTTTGAGAGGATAAACAAAACTGACAAACCCTTACCCAGACTAAGAAAACAAGAGAGAAGCCTCAAATAAATAAAATTAGAAATAAAGAGGAGAAATTACAATGGATACCACAAAAATATGAAAGATTTTAAGAGAATATTATGAAAAACTATACACCAACAAACCGGACAATCTAGAAGAAATGGATAAATTCTTAGACTCTTACAACCTCCCATAACTGAATCAAGAAGAAATAGAGAATGTGAATAGACCAATCACAAGTAAAGAGATTGAAACAGTATCAAAAACCTCCCCAAAAATAAAAGTCCAGGACCAGATGGCTTCTCTGAAGAATTCTACCAAACATTTAAAGACAATATATTACCTATTCTTCTCAAACTATTCCAAAAAATGAGGAAGATGGAAATATTCATAACACATTCTACAAGGCCAACATCACCCTGATCACAAAACCAGACAAGGACAGCACAAAGAAAGAAAATTACAGGCCAATATCAATGATGAACATAGATGCAAAAATCCTTCAACAAAATACTGGCAAACCGAATACAGCAAAATATTAAAAAGATCATACACCACGATCAAGTGGGATTTATACCAGGGACACAGGGATGGTTCAACACCTGCAAGTCAATCAATGTGATACAACACATTAACAACTGAAGAACAAAAACCACATGATCATCTCAATAGACACAGAGAAAGCATTCAACAAGATCCAACATTTGTTCATGATAAAAACTCTCAATAAAATGGGTATAGAAGGAAAATATCTCAACATAATAAAGGTCATATATGACAAACTCACTGCCAACATCATACTCAATGGGGAAAAACTGAAAGCCATCGTGCTGAGAACAGGAACAAGGCAAGGGTGCCCACTATCATCTCTCTTATTCAACATAGTACTAGAGGTTTTGGCCAGAGCAGTTAGGCAGGAAAAAAAATTAAAAGGAATCTAAATAGGCACTGAAGACGCAAAACTCTTGCTCTTCGCAGACAACAGGATTTTACATATAGAAAACCCTAAAGAACCCATCAGAAAACTACTAGAAATAATCAACAACTATAGCAAAGTTTCAGGATACAAAGTCAACATACAAAAATCAGTGGCATTTCTATACTCTAATAACTAACTAACAGAACAAGAACTTAGGAATACAACCCCATTTACAATTGCAGCAAAAAGAATAAAATATTTAGATATAAATTTAATCAAAGAGGTGAAAGATATATACCAGGAAAACTATAGGACATGACTGAAAGAAATCAATAATGACATAAAGAAATGGAAAGATATTCCATGTACATGGATTGGAAAAATAAACATAGTTAAAATGGCCATACTACCTAAAGCAATCTACAGATTCAATGCAATCTCAATCAGAATCCCAATGACATTCTCCACAGAAATAGAACAAAGAATCTTAAAATTTATTTGGGGCAACAAAACACCCCGAATAGCCAAAGCAATCCTGAGAAACAAGAACAAAGCTGGTGGCATCACAATCACTGACTTCAAAACACATTACAAAGCTATAGTAATCAAAACAGCACGGTACTGGTACAAAAACAGGCACACAGATGAACGGAACAGAATTGAAAGTCCAGAAATAAAACCACACATATACAGACAACTAATCTTTGACAAAGGAGCCAAGAACATACAATGGAGAAAGGAAAGCCTCTTCAATAAATGGTGCTGGGAAAACTGGACAGCCACACGCAAAAGAATGAGAGTAGATCATTATCTTTCCCCACACACAAAAATAGACTCAAAATGGATCAAAGACTTAAAGGTAAGACCGGAAACCATAAAACCTCTGGAAGAAAATACAGGCAGTATGCTCTTTGACATGAGCTTTAAAAGGATCTTAACAAATATGATGTCCACTCAGACAAGGGAAACAAAAGAAAAAATAAACAAGTGGGACTTCATGAGACTAAAGAGCTTCTGGAAGGCAAAGGAAACCAAGATCAAAATGAAAAAACAACCCACCAACTGGGAGAAAATATTTGCAAATCATATATCCAGTAAGGGGTTAATCTCCATAATATATAAAGAGCTCACACAACTGAACTACAAAAAAATAAACAACCCAATCAAAAAGTGGGCAGAGGATATGAACAGACACTTTTCCAAAGAAGATATACAAATGGCCAATAGGTACATGAAAAGATGCTCAACATCACTAATCATCAGGGAGATGCAAATCAAAACAACCCTTAGATATCATCTTACGCCCATTAGAATGGCTATATCACCAAGACAAGAAATAATAAATGTTGGAGAGGTTGTGGAGAAAAGGGAACCCTCATCTACTGCTGGTGAGAATGCAAAACGGCACGGCCACTATAGAAAACAGTACGGAGATTTCTCAAAAAACTTAAAATAGAATTACCATATGACCCAGCTATCCCACTACTGGGTATCTACCTAAACAAGTTGAAATGAACAACCCAAAGTAACATGTGTACCCTATGTTCATTGCAGCATTATTCACAAGAGCCAAGACATGGAAGCAACCCAAGTGCCCAATGACTGATGATTGGATAAAGAAGACGTGGTATATATATATACAATGGTATGCCATTGTATACTACTCAGCCACAAAAAAAAGACATGATCATCCCACTCACAAGCACATGGATTGGTCCTTGAGGGCATCAGGTTAAGCGAAATAAGCCAGACAGAGAAAGACAAACACTATACGCTCTCACTCATATGTGGAATATAAACAAACTTAGGGGCAAAGAGAACAATTTAGTGGTTACCAGGAGGAAGTGGGGGGGGGGGGGCGGGGAGAGTGGGCACAAGGGGTGCAGGGGCACATTTTCATGGTGTTTGACAAATATAAATGTGCAACTGAAATTTCACAATTTTATAAACTATTTAGACCAGAATTAAAAAATTAAAAAAAAAAAAGAAGGGGGAAGAAAAAGGTAGCAAAACAACAAGGCAGGGAGGTGGTGGTAAAAAAAAGAATAAAAGCTCAAAAACACTGGCTTTCTGCTTGTGCCTAAAAGCAGAGGTTTTATTTGGCCTTTAATCCTATTAAGTGCTGTTAAAATATTAAAGAATATTTGTTTACTGATTTGGAATTCACTCTATTCAATCATTTTTTCACTCATTTTTTAAAAAGAACCTTACTAGGAGCTTACTCTGTGCACAATGTATAACACACGGTCCCTAGCTTCAGAGAGCTGACAATTTTTTTAATAAAAATAACATTAAGAAGACACATATGAGGTGCTAAGGAGTTCAGATAAGGAAGAAATTATTTTCCTGCTTTTATTTGAGGGAAAGGGATAATTAGCAAAGAAACAAAAAAGGTTTTTGGAAAAAAAGTTATTTGAGGTTTCTCCTACCTCCCTTAGAGCAGTGGAAAACTGTAATCCCATGTGGCAGTGTCCTAGGACATAGAGCGAACATTATATTCTTTAATATATAAGCTAACAGTGTGAACATTTATCACACAAACGGCTCCTTTTGCTTTTTTTCAGAGCTTTGTCTTTTTAGTTAGACTATAAGATTTCAGGGAAGAACAAATATGGTCTTTACTTTGTACTCTTTGAGGGCTCACAGAATAGTACATGATCAATGTCACATGTACCTATGCAGAAGAAAGAAGAAAAGAAAAGAACACTTTAAAAGGAGGAGAGGGTATGTAATGAACAAAGACAAGAAAGGAAAAAGTACATACAGGGTATAGTCATTAACTAGTGCTACATCCAATTTAGCCCTGACTCAGAATTCAGGAGCATTATGGGAGATTAGTATATTGCATGCAGTTCAAACCTGGGGCATGAGTATGACATTTATTTGGTAGGGTGGGACTTTGCCACTAAACGTTTTCTACATGAACATACTTTATACATTTTTTATGTCAATAAGCCTGACTCTAAGGATCATTAGATTTGAATTTTGGTGTTACAACAGGAAGTTAAAGGAATTATATTAATTTTTAGTACCTTTACTACTACTATTAATAATAATCTTAGCAGACTACTTATTTTTCTAACTATAGAAATCAGTTACTAAAACTATTTTTTTCCTACTGTTGACCTTTTGGAATAAAGACATATTCCAGTGTTCTCAAGAGAGTTGACTATGATTAGTTTTTCTCTCCAGGTTTTATTTTCAATAGTTATCAATTTCCTAAAAATAATAACAAAATGTCTTTTATAGAGAGCTTGACTAAAATTTTTGGTTTTTATTCATTCTTTTAAAGAATGAGCAGGCAGTGACTTGACAAAGTCTAAGTTACTACTCATTGAACTATTCACTCATCAATTTATGAGGTAAATATTTATTGAGTGCCTACTTCTTGCCAGGAACTATTTGCCAGGAACCAGTGAACAATAACAACAAAAATCCTTGCTCTCATAGAGCTTACACTGTAATGGAAGAGACCAGCAACAAGCAAAGACATGAAAAACACATAGTACTTTAAACAGCGATAATGCGGAGAAAAACAAAGCAGATAAATCGCTGTGATGGGGTGGAAGGACAGTTGTTATTTGACATAGTGTGATCAAAGATGAAGGTTCTATTCATTAAGCAAGCTTTGAGCACAGATCTGAAGGATGTAAGGGAGAGAACCACACAGTTTTCCTAAGTGAGAGTGCTCCAGGAAAAGTGGACAGCAAGTATAAACACATTTTTTCAGATAAGTGCTTGGCATGTTTGAAGGCAACAGGTTTAGCATGGCTGGATTGGGAGTAGCAAGGGGGAGTAGAAAATGAGGCTTGGAGAGGTAGTAAGGGCATCAGAGGGCTCTGTAGGTCTTTGTAAGAATTCTGATTTTTACTCTGAGTGAGATGAAAAGCCACTGGAATCCTCTGAGCAGGAGAGTACAATGACCTGACCTTCATCGTGAAAGTATTTAGGCTGCTCAAGAGAGAACAGACTGAAGGAACTAAGCTTGAAAACAGTAAGACAGTAAAAAGATTACTATTATAGCCCAGGTGAAAAATGAGGGTGGCTAGGACTAATGTGGTGATAAAACAATGAAAAGCAGTCAGACTGTGAATATATTTTGCAGGCAGGGTCAACAGGATGTGATGTTGAAAGGGTAGTCAGTGATGACACCAAAAGTTTTTGATGAGAACAAATAGAAGGATGGAATTGCCATTTACTGAAATGAGGAAGATCAGTTTGGGGAAGGGGTGGAATCAGGAGTTCAGTTTCACATATATTAATTTTGAGATGTCTATTAGAAATCCAATTAGAGATATTAAGACAGATATGAGTCTGGAGTTAAGGGAAGGAGTCCAGGCTGGAGATATAAATTCGGGCGTCAGTTCACAGATGCTGCCAATTAGAGAGAGAGTATGGTACAAGAGACAAGATATCCAAGAACTGAGTATGTAAGTACTTCAGCATTTAAAAGTCAAGGACATGAGGAGGAACTTGAAAGTAGGCTGAGAAAAGCAGTCAATTAGGTAGGAGAACGAGAAGAATGTAATACTTTGGATTCACGTAAAGAAAATATTCAAAGAAGGAGGCAGTAATCAAGCTAGTCAAAAACTGAGATAGAGGAAGAAGACAAGTGACTCCTGGACTTCACAATATGGAGGTCTTTGGCAACAGCTGTTTCAAACCAACCGTGACAAAGAAAGCCCTGAAAGCAATAGGGTCAAGAGAAAATGAGAAGAGAGAAACTGGAGACAGCACTGACAGTGCTTTAGGAAAGTTGTGCTGTTAAAGGAAGCAGAGATATAGGAAAGTAGCTGGAAGAAGATACGGGAGATAAGAGAAGGGTTTTCTTTAAAAAAGACTGAAGATACAATATACAATGTTCTTTTGCTAACAGGAATGATTCAGTAGAGAGGAAAAATCAAATGATGCGGAAGAGAGCATGAAGTACTTTAGTAGGCAAAAAAATCCATAATAATAATAGTACACAAATGGCAGGGGTGGCTCTAGATCAAAACAGAGACAGATCATCCAAAGTAATAGGAAGAAAGGCAGAATATTTACAAACAGATATGACTAACTGGAAGAAATGGTAGTGAGTGTGGGAAAATTTTCTTCCAATTGCTTCTATTTTCTCAGTGAAAGAGAAAGCAAGGTTATTAGCCTGAAATGAAAAACAAGAAGGTAAGAAATAATCATCTAGAAAGTGGGAGAGAAAATGGACTGAGGAAATATAATAGGGCGGCCAGAAGGTACTCACTTGACACTGTTGGTTATAAATTTAAAGTGAGACCAGTTAGAATGGTTGTACGTTTTCTCCAACCACATTCTATTGCCCAAGATCAGGCACAAAAGAGGTGGAGAGTTGGATTTCACCAAGTTAAGTTTTTGCCAGGTAATTTGTAATAATGGAAGCGAGGGGCAAGAAAGAGTAGAGGTTTTGGAAATTATTATAATGAGAGAACATGGAATTTAAACGAGAAAAGGAAAATGAAAACTAGGAAGAGAGGGACAATGAAAAAACTAGTAAGACCCATGGATCCAAAATAGGACAAATTAGTTTTGGAGACAAGAGTCCTCGAGGAACAAGCTAGAAACATAGGAAGTAGTGGTCAGGGAGAGGGATGCTTATAACTGAGACCATGGAACAGCTGCTATTGTCAACAGTGACAAATTTGATGGCATGACTACAGGTTTGAGTTCTAAGGTAAGGTGGGAGACAAGATCACTGAACAAGAACAATCAAGAAAATAGACCATGTACCCTTGGAAGGACCACCTTTTTTGTATACAGAAATCACCAACAATTATGACAGTGTTGGGAAGACTGACACTGAGTTAGGTGTTAAAATCCTCAAAAAACAAGGGTCTGCAGATACCCCTAACACACAGGGATAGCGGGTGATACAGTCTGGTAGCATAAGCTCAAAGTTTGGTGGGGTGGGTTAGGGAGCAGGGAAGAGTCTGGCAGTGAGAAGCAAGGAAAACACCTTCCCCATCCTACCTCTAGACCCAGTGGTCTTAAGGGATTAGAGAGGAAACAGCCACCATGTAAGAGAGCTGCATGACAGTGTGTTCAGGGACAGGGCAGGTTTAGAAGAAAAAGGTAAAGACGATCTTTATAAGTTTAGACTACAAGGGATTTTGCTGATAATACACTATAAGAGGGCTTTGTGGAAGATTTTAGTGAGCCACGCAGAAGGGTGGGACACATAGTGACACTCACCCTGTGGGCAGCTTCCAGGAGAGTTCTGTCAGTGCCCCTGCCAGCATCCCTGTGAGTTTCAGCAGCCCCTCAAGGCCAGCTTCCCACCAAATTCTGCTGGTGCCCAGCTGGCATCCCAGCCTGCTACCCAAAGAGTTCAGCAGCACCTGCCAAGTTCCACCAGGATCCAACAGCTTTCCCAGTAAGTTCAATGGTTCCCAAGCAGCTTGCCAGTACATTTTACTGGTACTCTGGGCAGGTTCCCAGGGAGTCTGATCAGCTCCACACTGGACAATTTCATGTCTGCCAGCCTCAGCTTGTGGCACCTCAGTGAACGCTGCCATCCAGTGGGTTACAGCCATACCACACCCAATAAGGTCTGAATCTCAGCCTTAAGGGTGGGGTTGGGGATATATTTCAAAATTTGTCCTTCTTTGGGTACTCTGTCTGAGTACTAGGAGTAGTGGCTGCTTCCTATATTTGCTATTTCCGTATTCTTTTAGAGTTCTCTTTATCCCTTAAAAATTAATTCCCTAAAAACAGTTAAGGATTATTTATATTAAACTTTCCCTGATCAAATTATTTTGGTTTTTCTGTTTCCTGACTGGATGCTGACTTATACAACTTATTTGATGACTGCTTCACAGTAATCATTTTGAACTACTTTATGATCTATTTTAACCAAAGTGATCATTATTTCTACTGTGAAGTTTATCTTACAGCAGTGTGTACACATATGTATCTAAACATGTGTGTGTGTATATGTACATGTGTATACCTGTAGTCCAAAACAAAACAGGTTCCATATGCCAAAGTATGCAGCTATTGACATGAAGAAAAACGTCAAAGTCCTGCAACTAACACTGAGTGTTTCTTGGGCATGTCACCTAAACACTTACAGGCCTTAATTTTTTCATCTGAAACACAATAGAGTAGACCACATGATCACATTTCTTCCAGCCCTATGATTTTGATTTGTTTAACTGATTGTGAATTCTCAAATACAAAATTTTTGCAAATTTTTATCAAGCGTATCACAGATATTTACTTGTTTTATGCACAAAAATAAATGGCTCTGCTTAGGTTGTTCAAAAGTGATTTAATGGATGACGTCACTTTCTTTTATATTGCACCAACTACTTTACCTAATATAGCTACTTAATTTGTTTTATGACTTCTGTAAGGCTTCTTAGTTTTAGAAGACTGGAGAAGACTGGCGAAGCAGAGAACAGCAATGTTCTTTAGTAACTTAATCAAAACAATCCCATGAATATCAAGAAAACTGAATTGAGCTGCAATAAAAATAAGGTCAAACTGAATTTGTTACTAATATACAGTTTGTAACATGATCATACCTGTTTATGTTTTTGGAGTGGTTTCTTTTCATGTAGTTTTTTATCTCCATATTTCTTATATGTTAAAGGTACTCCATATTTAGCAGCAGGCTTTGTAATTTTTGGAGCAGACACAACAGAAGCCAAGCTTTGTCCTGAAGCTGGTCTTTTAGCTATGTGAAAAGATAGAGTTCTTTATATTATATCTTTAATCTCAAAATTCAAGATATCACTTTTTCATTTTTACAATCATTTGAGAGACTCTGAGACTTTTCAATAAACATCTTATTTACTCCTTAGAACATGCTAATGCCTTCATTATAACTATTTTACACTAAAGCCACTTTTTTTTCTTTGCAGGGGAAGAGTCGTCCTAAGTGAACATCTGTTTGTCAATCATCTTTCTGTTCCTTTTCCCCCCTGAAAGCCCCAGTACACAGCTGTGTATAGTTGTAAGTTCTTCTGGTTCTTCTGTATGAGTTACCAACACAGCACGGCTACTGACAAACCAGTGGTGTGGTTCTGAGCCCAGGAACCCAACCTGGGCCACTGAAGTGGAACATACCAAACTTTAACTGCTAGGCCATCAGGGGGGGCTCAAAAAGCCACTTTTTGAAAGAAGTAAAAAGCCATAGTCCTCTAAGATGTTGAAATTTCTCGTATAAAAAAAGCACACCCCTAAAACTGACTGTGGGTGATGACTGCACATATCTGTGAATATACCAAAAAACACTGAATTGTAGACTTTAAATGGGTGAACTGAATGGTATGTGAGTTATATCTCAATAAAGCTGTTAAAAATAAATTTAAAAAAGAACATTCACTATTTTAGAGATTACTTTCAAAATCAGATATAAACTTCAAGAGCAACTGTTACACATTAATTCCATCACTATGAGAAACTTTAATATTTTCTTCATATGTAGTCTGAATGATGTCTATACCCACACACCTACTGAAGAATAAACACTGAAACAATCATAGCTAAGGTCCCTTGAAATGGGTTCCTTTGTACACTGCTGGTGGGAATATTAAATTGGTCCAACTTTCTGGAGGGCAATCTACATCAGGAACAATGTTTATGAACTGATTTTAAAGAAATTATCAGAGAAACACAAAAATTTATACACAAGGATAAACCCTGCAGCATTATGTCTTAAATTCTCATTGAAAGCTAGACAAAGATGAGGCTTAGAGCAATGATAAATTCAAGAAAAATCATTAAACCATAGTAATTAAAAGGAAAGCCTACTACTTACATCTCTCAAAGATATCAAAGGATGTCAAAGAGTAGTCTACGTCAACCCTGTCCAGAACCCTCTTTCCTCTCCTAACCATTTCCCACATCTGCTAAGGTGCCTCTCTGCTCAAACTCCCCCACAGCCTGAGTAGCAGATTGCTTTCTTCTGCTTCCAGCCTGCTCGCTATCTCAGGATTTTATCATTTGCTAAATCAATTAAATCAACCTCTTCCAACAGGTATTCTTCCTTTTTAGGAGGGGGAAAGGAGAAAAAAATTTAACTGGCAAGTTCACCATGAAATACCACCATTAAACTCACTTCTTCAAAGAATCTTTGAATATATTAGAAAATGTTCATCATATAACACTGTGAATTAAAAGAAACAAACCTTTGTTTATAAAGCAACCCTAATTTAATCATTATGCATGTTATCACAGAAAAAAATATACTAAATATAACAGTGTGTGTTAAAATTAGGGGTAATTTTTATTTTCTTTTTAGTTTTTATAATGAACACATTATTCATATAATTTAGTAAACTCTTATAAAAATAAAAATAATATTAGCCATTTGATTGGTATTTTAGAGATTCATAAGTAATTTGTGTTGAAGATATGAGATATAGTGTGATAAGGTAAGGTTTTCCAAACTTACTCCAACTATATCCTAACATGAACCAGGAAATGCGCAGAAAAAATATTTCCCTTTGAGAGTTCAACCGTAAAATCAAATCAAAACACAGATATACCAAGTCACACTGTAACCTGGCTACATGTATTAACATAATCAAAGAAATACTGTGTATGTCAGAAAAGGTGCTGGAGGCACAAAAGCATAAAAATGAAGATTCCAAGAGACAGATACGAATAGTTCCCATTCACTTCCAGAGAAGAGGGAGAATGACTTATCTGATTTTTGAGCATTTCTCAGGCTCAGTGACAAGGCTACTAGTAGGATGAGGCTTAATATGGGAAATTGGAGCCCATAAAGTATTTATAGGCCTATTAGCAATACATCTCCATTTTAGCCCCATGCTACCAAATATTCCATACTTCCAACTCCTCTTACAACAAAATAACTTCCTACGTAGGCTTATCTATGTGGAAAGAATGTGCTGACATGGAGTATTTCTGACTTTTGTGACAATGAGACTTTTGATTAAGACTTGACTTCTCATGAGGCTTGACAGCCAGGAGAAACAGGCTGATTCTGCTGTGTGACTGTCTCTCATGAATTTTTTTAGAGCAAGTTGATTTCTCAGGGACTGACAGTCTCTGCGCACTGACAGGATGGATCTAAGCATCTTTAAGAAGAGCTAGGTATAGCTGGCCTTCCTAGGATGCACTGCCACACCACTTTCAGCTTATATGGACTCAGTTTTATGATACAGTATATATTTTTATTTATTTACTCAAACTCAAAATGGAGTAAAACATGAGAAGCACTAGGTTTGAAAAACAATGTACTCTTCAAATCTTAAATAACTTCCACTAATTTTAGAAATCCATTCTGAAACCACCTTACGTAGAAAAAATGTAATTTCCCTCTCACAAAAATCTATCTATCTATATATATATATACACACATAATATATAACCATACCCACAATCCTACAAATATTCTGCTGCTGCTGGCCACATTTAAAAGAAAAATGGTAAGGTTACTGACCTCACATTAATTTACTTGTTAACATTTTAGAATATGAAGTATTTCTCAAAGAAAAATATTTTACATAAAGATTTACACTTAACCAAGACATTTTATAACATTCTATGACAATATTCTAAGAATATCAGCTAAGCATTTGATAAAGACAGAAGATATCAAGATAGATTTCATTTAAATAAGGCAGATAAGAACTGGAAATTTTGTTATTAATTCATCAGAAAGTGTATATTGTCATATATCATAAATAATTTAAAGATACATTTTCTCTGGATCAAATTTACATACAATTATCCCAACTTATTATATCTACATAGATCTCTAGTACAATTAGTAGATATTACTAATTAGTATAACAGTATATTGATTATCACAAACAGGTGAAAGGATTCATATTAAATTCATTTACCTGGTATAGGCTGTGCTCCAAACTTGGAAAATGCTTTTAGGCAAAATTCTTCTGCAATAAGCTTAGATTGAAAGGGGAGGGGGAGTTAGAAAAGATGTTAAATTTTCAAAACAAAAAACCTACCCATTAATCAGAATACATTTTTTTTTTCCGTTTTCAGTCACAATTATGCTGTCAAATAAACTGTACTAACTAAACCCAAGTAATCCATTCACAGAATTCCTCTCATTCAAACTCCCTCCCAATCTTACCCATTTATTTTTTTCACTTCTCCAGACAAGCTTCCTTCTCAGACTAACCTAATGTACCACAAAGACACCAATACACTGCTTGCCTGTTCTATATCTCAGCAATTCAACACAACTACCTCCTCTCTGAAATAACCTCTATATTCTATGTGCATCTATAGCCCTCATTTACTTCAAAACTGATAAAGAATCATCTTATTATCCCTTTCTGATTAACCACTGAGTTATTTCAACTCTACTCTGAATCTTCTCAGCATCTTCGATGAGTTTTAACTCTTATCAATATATAACTGTAAACATGTTATTGGATAAATATTTGAAAATTCTTACATAATTTATCAAATGTCTCTTTCTACCATTACTAAAACACCGCACTTCTTTTTCTCTAGCATTTATGAATATATTTTGAGAAGAAAAAAATCATTAGTTTTTCCTGCAAGTAATTTTCTCTCCCTACTCACTACATTTTTTTCCCCTCTTTAGGTGCAAAACTATGATGCCAACAAAGATTTAACTCATTTTAAGCCTACTTTTTTTCTTACTGGGTAAGGAAGAGGAAGGCAAGCAAATTTTCTCTTTTTTTAGGAGAAAACAGGCCTGGTGGAGAGAATATTCCCACAGTGGTAGCAGACCAGAAACTCCAACAGGCAAAAAACCATGACTGAGATGGTCATCTTTCCCGTTAAGGATCCTCCAACAGCAGTTGTTCTCAAAGTCTCATACTAGCAGAATCAGCATCACCAGGAACGTATTAAATATGCAAATTCTCAGGCTCCACCTCAGAAGTACTAAAATAGAAATTGTAGTGGAGGGACCCAGCAGTACCCTCCAAGTGATTTTTACATATGCTAAACTTTGAGAACCACTGCACCAGAAGATAAATTAAGTGAAACTCTATTTCACAGTCAATTCAGAACAACTGTGTGAATGTGTTTTCTCTTCTAAACATTTGCATTTTTTCTCTTTCTTTATCATGGAAGAAAAATGGGTGCCTTATGATCTCCAGCTTGTCCCAAACTGGGTAAATTTTTCCACTGTTTGAATGTCTTTCTTTTCCTTGTGTAAATGCAAATATGAATTAAAAGATGGGATATGTAGGGCTGGCCCAGTGGTGGAGTGGTTAAGTTCGTGTGCTCCATTTCAGCGGCCCAGGGTTCGGGGTTCGGATGCCAGGAGAAAACCCAGTACGCTCGTCAAGCCACACCATGGTGGCATCCCACATAAAATATAGGAAGACTGACACAGATGTTAGCTCAGTGACAATCTTCCTCAAGCAAAAAGAGGAAGAGTGGCAACAGATGTTAGCTCAGGGCCAATCTTCCTCACAGAAAAAAAGGATGGGATGTGTAAAATCCAAGAAGATTCTGGAATTCCTAAGCTGTGTTGCCCAATACAGTTGCCACCCATATGTAGCTATTTGGATTAAGATTTAAACTGAATGTAACTAAAAATTCAGGTCCTCAGTCAAACTGCTGCATTTTAAATGCTCAATAACCACATGTGGCTAGTGGCTACAATGTTGGACCATGCAGATATAAACACTTCATCATCATAGAAAGTTCCACTGTACAGCACCTATATTACTCCTATATTAGTAATATAGATTCCTAATGAATCAGAGTTTATCTGTGATTTGTCAAGCCACATCCAGGAAAAAGTTTCCAGGGTTTGCAAGATTGAGAAGTAGTCCCTATTAACCTTGGCTGATGGCATTGAAAGAATTAAAGGATTAAAAAACAAACAACTGTACAGACTATTACAGTGATACTGGAAACAATAGTTCATATGTTCCAGGAAAGCTCATAAATTATTTCAAAGTTAAAGCCTTAAAAAAACGTATCACAAACTTTCTTGCTAGAATACTGAACAAGTGATATATAGTAGAAAATAAATCTTAAGAACAAAAGATAAAAGTTTTTATGAATAATGAAATCTAAGTGGTGCCTAAATAGCGACGAGGGGCTATGTATATACTAAACATGTAATGTCAAATACTCCATTTATTAACAATCGTAATCTGCCCCTTTTTCTTTCCACATAAGTTTTGCATATATCAGGCTTGGATATTTTCTTTCATTGCTGACTAGTTGGATTCCAGTGCTTCAGCCTTGAGACTGTATGTCCTAACTGCTGGTATAGGGGGAAAGAGACCTCAGCAAGATTAAATGAAGTCTTTCTTTCTTCTCTAGTAGTTTCCAAAAAACAATAGTACATTGCATCATAAAACTGTCCTTTAAAATGTTTTTTATAACAAAGGAGTCTTGTAAGACACCCACGTTTCAGAGACTGTTGCTATGTCCTATACAAGTAACTTTTAACTTTCAAATTTTAATTGGCTTTCCTGCTTACCAATGTGTTCTCCTGGTAATAATACTTAAACCCACATCTCTGTTTTCTGAAGAGTATTTGTTCCTACAGATGTTTTGTTAAGCCAGAGGATTTGGGCACCTTCCTCACAATAAAACTATGAGTTTGCTAGATATCTGATTTACAGAAGAATTTAAGTGATCATTTAAAATTAATAAAAGTCATACAAAACATGTAAAATAATTCCAGTTTCAGATGATTGTATTTATATCAATAACTGATGCTATTTGATAGAGATTTTTCGTAAATCCTGGCAAATTAAAATTAAATTCAACTCAATAAATATTTATTTTGGACCTATATGTGAGTACTATAGGAAAAATCGTGAGTCAACAATCTATTACACCCACATACAAATGCCCATAGAACAATGGTTTCCAATCATTTTCTATCAAGTAGAATATAACTGTAATCATATAAATTATGATGATATATTTATATTAGGATAATAAAGTGATATATTGATAACATTTAATATATATTGAATACATTGAGCACTTACTGTGTGCTAGACATTAAGTACTTTACTTAATAAAAGTAAAGTGCTTTATCACTGTTAATTCTTGTAAAAAACCTCATGATGGCAATATATTTATAATCCTATTGTTCACAGGTGAGGAAAGTGAGGCACAGAAAGGTTTAATAATTTTACAGCTAGAAACCCAAGAAGACAAAGTTAAAAGGTGGTTGCCAGGAGCTTGGGGGAGAGGGGAGTGGGGAGTTACTGGTTAATCGGTATAGAGTTTGTTTTACAAGACGAAAACTATTATAAAGATGGACGGTGGTGATAGTTGCCCAGCATTATAAAGTATTTAATACCACTGAACTGTACATTTAAAAATGCTTAAGATAATAAATTTTATGTTAAATACACTTTAGCACAATAAAAAAAATCAGAAAACAAAACAACAGAAACCCAAGAGACAGAGGAATGATTCTGTGCTATTGTGACTTATAATAAATATATATTTGGTCTTCATCTAGTTCTTTGCATACAGTTCCTAAAACCTTGGAATTTCCTAAGTGGTAAAAGCATAAAGGCGTCTTTTTTTTCATAACAAGTCCCTTTCAACCACATCTGAATTTCTGTTAATGAGGTGACTTGTGGAAAGCCCCTAAGGATGGTCCCCTCCCCCTGAGGAGGAAAGGGGCTGGAGTTTAATCAATCACTAAAGGCTAACGATTTCATCAATCACGTCTACGTAAAGAAGCCTCCACAAAAACCAAAAGGACGGGATTCAGAGAGTTTCTGGGTTGTAAACATGCCAGAAGTGCAACCCACATCCACAGGGACAGAAGCTCCTACACTTGAGACCCTTCCAGAACTTGCCCTGTGTACCCCTTTCATCTGGCCATTCAGATGTATCCTTTATAATAAACTGGTAAATGTAAGTAAATGTTTCTCTGAGTTCTGTAAGCTGCTCTAGCAAATTAATCGAACCTGAGGAGGGGGATCGTGGGAACCTCTGATATATAGCTGGTCAGTTAGAAGCACAGGTAACAACCTGGACTTGCCGTTGGCTTCTAAAGTGGGGGCAGTCTTGTGGGACTGAGCCCTTAACCTGTGGGATTTGATGCTATCCTAGGTAAATAGTGTCAGAACTAAATTGAATTCTAAGACACCCAGCCAATGTCACAGAATTGCTTGGTGTGGGAAAACTACCACACATTTGGTCATCAGAAGTGTCAGAAGTATTAACTGTTAAGACAAGACACACAAGAGGAATCTCTTCCTCCCTACAGATTCACAACTGGTAAGCAAACAGGAAGGGGAGGAGTTATAAAAGAATGGTAAGGAAGGTGACCCCAATGTAGTTTGAAAAAGGTGCTTCATTACTCAAAGATTCTGACGTACTCTCGTCAAAACAGGGGAGGGCATGTCCTAGTTAAGCACCATAACCCTACTGTTCAATTTTAATAAAGTAAAAGAACATACCTGAGGGGAGAGAAACTTTTCAATACGTTTGGCTATAAAACCTTTCTCCAATATGGAGTTGACTGATGGTCTATCCCTAGGATTTCTTTTAAATAACTGTGAGAGCAAACTGCGGAGCTCATAAGAATAATGCAAAGACACAGGTGGAAAAGATCCAGATATTATCTTCAGTACCAGGTTTTTCATATTGCCAGCTTCAAACTAAAATCCAGAAAATAAATTAACATATATTAAATGTACATAAATTGAAAATGGGAATATAAACAAGGAAAAACAGTTCTTTTCCTATCAAAATACAACAGAAATACAATCCTGTTCCAAATATTTTAATCAGCATATGTTCTCTATGTATCAGCAAGGTTTACTTAGTTATTTATAAACATATTTAAAAGAGACCAGCAGTCCTCCTAAAATGTTATAACTTGCTATAAGACTAATTTTTATTCAAAACACAAAAAGATGGGATACAGGTATTAATTAAAATGAAGATTTTATAAAAACATGACAACAACCAAGATGGTAAAACAAACAAACCTGGCGGCCTTCACTTAAGACCTGCCTTCCTGGGCCCCTACTGGAGTAACTAGAACAAGAATTAACTACAGGACTAAAAGTATTTGTGGAAATAAAATAAACAAAAGTACAAATTACTTTCCTTTTAAACACTGTTCCCATTATTTTTTTTAAGCATGTAATGCTCCCAAAAGCCACAGAATCAGCAATGTGGCAAACATTCCAAAGGAGATTATGAGCCATATTAACAGGAATATATATTTACAGGATTTAACACAATATAATCTCTACCTGAAGTTAGAAAAGAAAAAAAAAAAAAACAAACAGAGGCGGGGCAGTTTAAAATCTAAAGATTTCATTTTGAAAGTAAGTAAAATTAAGCTTCTGTCATCTCTGCTAAAATAGTATAGAACAGTTGTACACTGTCAATATGTTCCTAACATACACATAAGGAAATAAAACATACTATAAATAAGGCATTGGTGACTATACCAATTATAAAAGAGTTCTGTTCAATGTTGACTTCTCCTGTCACATTTAAAATATGTCATTCAGTTTATTAAAATTTGAATACAATTCAAATGTCTAGAAATATCTATGTACCTAAGAAGGAATCCTAAATGCAAAAAGATAGGTTACTCTTATTCCTTCACTACAGTGAATTTTCATTTATTTCTCAACTGACATATTCTTCATAAATAAAGGTTAGTGAATTACTTAATTTCATGTGTCCACTTAAGAGTAAACAATTCCAAAACATAGAAGCAACAGTGATGAACAATGTAGATGAAAATATTTTTAAAAAATACACTCATTTAGACCTAAAATGACTACATGTCACAGAAAAACTGACCAATTCCTTCAAATACAGATCTGATAACTACCATCCCACATCACTTTGGCAGTCTATGTTTTTCGCCTTAAGAAAGAAAAATAAAACCTAAGGCAACAGAGTAGAAGAACATGCAACCCTGAAGAAACACAACAAAGAATAATACTCTCCAAATAATATCAGGCAATAAGAACACGCTAAAACTGCTTATACAATATAATCAAATTTTTGAGGGGGAAAAAAAAATCTCATTCTATAAATTAATCTAGAAGAAATTTTAGAAGGTAACCTCAAAATATTACAAGTACTCATTATTGACTGGAAGAATTACTTTTAATATTCACTTCTTTATATTTATATGTACTTTCTTAAGTTTTCTGTAACAAAAATACATGATTGTTTAATCAATGAGGGAAGCATTTTTAAAAAGCAAGATTTTTGAAACAGAAAGTGATTAAAATTCAACCTATTTAGGCTTAGAACTTCCCCTTTTTAGTGTATTACGTGCTATCTCAAAAAAGTCTCAAAAGTGAAAATTTTAAATACTCTGAACTAAAGAGTATTTAAATTGATAAAATCTCTCAATGAGTATGTTAAAAAGCATTTGTTTGATAATTTAAATTCCAAACTCAAATAATTTTGGTGTTTTGAAAGAAATTACTAAAATGAAACTAATAAAATTTGTTAAGCTAAAATATCAAATTCCTGTATGAATCTAACATTAAAAAGATAGCAAATTTACTTCTGCCTTTAGAAATAATTTTCTGGAAAAAAGTATGATACATATATAATAACAAATATATAACATGCATATGTAATACATGCATATATGTTAAAAGAAAATCAATTTAAATTTATACTTCAGAGGAGAAATTTTAAAACTGACACAAGAATTTCTAACACAAGAGGTTCACCTGAAAGATGACTTGTAACTTTTTAAAAATAGAAATATTATAGGTACTTTTCGACATAATTTTTAAAACATCTCAGAAAATTCTACTTACTGCATGTTTAAGTGTGCACATCTCATAAAGGACACATCCCAGAGCCCAAATGTCACTAAAAAAGAAAAAGATGAGAAATTTTCTCTAGGTATCAGAATTTACTTAAAAATTTTTTTCATTTAAAGGAACCAAGAACAGCATAAAAATACTTTGCAAAAATATGAGTTCCATAAGACATCGTTTAAAATTTAAAATTTCAACCATAACCAAATGATAAAAGCAGCTATCCCAGATTATAAAAAGAATCTTTGCTCAAGTAATTATTTTAAAGTTCTTCATGATAGAAATTTGATATTTAAAAGAACAAAATGAGTAAATTTCATGGATATTCCATTTAGTTATTTTATTCACAAGTCAAACTGCTATATTCAATTATTTGCAAAATACTCTGACTTAGAAAATATTATAAAAGCAAAATACTGCTTTAATGAATGTAAAAATATTAATTTACTAAAATTAAGCAAGAATAAACTTGTGACAGCCAACTGAAATGTTATGAAAGAGTAAATGTATTATTTTATTTTATCCTAATTTAAAGACTTAGTTACACTACCTTCTTTATACATGGTCTCTTCCTCTCTTTTATTTTAAGTAGATATTTTTATAATGAAAAGAAAAGAAGAAAAGACCACGGGCCAGCCTGATGGTGCAGCGGTTAGTTGGCACGTTCTGCCTCAGTGGCGCAGGATTTGCCACTCTGGATCCTGGGTGTGGACCTACACACTGCTTGTCAAGCCATGCTGTGGCAGGCGTCTCACATATAAAGTAGAGGAAGATAGCCATAGATGTTAGCTCAGGGCCAGTCTTCCTCAGTAAAAAGAGGAGGATTGGCAGCAGACGTTAGCTCAGGGCTAATCGTCCTCAAAAAAAAAAGGACCATTTCCACTTTTTAAAAGGATGAAAAAACCCTCATAGTTCAGAGCTACAGTGGCTCTCAGAAGTCAACAAAAGCAAATCCACTGTTCCCGAAAGCTGAACTTATTGGAAAAGAATAAAATCCATTATTGAAATCCTAAGGTTATCTTTACCTGAACTCTCACAAAAAAATCTACAAATATAAACTCGTACCCCACAAATCTATTTAATTTCAAGATTCAGCTGGGAAAAATGGAAATGAAATTAAGCTATTTAGTGATTTGTACATGTTACATACTGAACAGTATAAACAAAAACATTAAACTAATGATCCTATTAATACTTTAAAATACATTTAGAAAAATATGCTCATCTGTTATATTTTTCGTGTTTTTTTTTTTAGATTGGCACCTGAGTCTACACCTCTTCCCAATCCTTTTTTTTTCTTCTTCTTCTCCCCAAAGCCCCCCAAGTACACAGTTGTACATTCTAGTTGTAGGTCCTTCTAGTTGTGCTATGCTTGCTTCAGCAGTACATACACTAAAATTGGAACAATACAGAGAAGATTAGCATGGCTCCTGCACAAGGATGACACACAAATCCATTAGATTTTTAAAGCGTTTTTCCCACAAAATTAATTTTATATAAAATTCTCCAATGGATGATTAAATCCATTCTAATTTAAAAGATAAAGACTGATATTTTTCACAGTTGATTTATCCACAAGAGACAGAAATAGCTTTAAAATGTAAAATTACTTTAGCTCAAAGAAAATGCTGGTATCCTTTAGAATATCCACTAATAATACATTCCATAGACTAGACTGATTAGTGTGATTTAAATTGATTTCAAAAATACATTGTTAGGATAATGGTCTCAGCCTCTATTGCTCAGGTTGAAAATACAACTTCTCTCCACCCTCAAAAAAAAAGCTGGGGGGTGGGGGTGGGGGGATAACAATCATGCATACACGCATTACTGCCAGCCACCACTTTCTTCCTTGCGGCTTCTATAGGTGCTTTCAAAATTAAGACCAATGTTTCTTGGTTGGGATTTTTCAATTAGAAAAAGTGAGAGAAAATAAAGTGTAATTCGAATTCAGCGGCAGAATTCCTCTTTCCATCCCCATATTGGACAATCTGTTAGCCATAGGATAGCTCAGGGACAGGAATTCGGGCTTGGGAGCCAGATGCCCAGGATCTCTCCACATTATTTTTCCTTATAAGGAAATGACTAATGATGAATACCTACAACTCAAAAAGTTATTGTGAAGATTAAAAGAGTTAATACATAGAAAGCATTCAAAACAGTGCCTGGTATACAGTAAGTGTTCAATAAATATTAACTATTATAATTCAATAGGAAGTGACTATTACAAAGAGAAAGACCAAAGAAAGCATTTTATTTCCAACTATCACTTAAATAATAAAGTGATTCTTTCTATAGTTCCTTTAGTAAGATAGTGAAATAGCTTCTTTTCAATTCTCCTCATCATATATTAAAAAAAGTATATATATGTTTACATATGTGCATTATGGATTTTAGAATAATACTCTGAAGGTTAATAAATACAACAGAGAAAGACTGAAAGGAAATATATCATGTAATGAATATCATTTTAAATACCTTTTATTATTGTATGGTTTGTTTTCACAGATTTCAGGTGACAAGTAGTATGGAGTCCCTATGCAAGTTCGAGCCAGCTCCACAGTACTAGAACAAAAGAGCATTATTGTAGACACTTAAGATACTTAAAGATATTACAAATCATCATGTATACATCATCATGAATTAAAATTTCACTGAAAACATTATATTAAAACAAAGTTTAAAATGGATGTTACCTATTAAGAACTCTAGCAATTCCAAAATCCCCAAGCTGTATTGTCCCATCTTTGGTTAAAAATATGTTCTGTAAAAAAGAGAAAAAAATCAGAAATACTATTATAGTCCAGTTCCAAGTTCAGAACTTTTTCCATAAAAATGAATCCAGTTAAAAAATACGCTGGGATAACTGGATATCCACATGCAAATGAATGAATGCAGACGCCTATCTCACACCATACACAAAAATTAACTCAAAATAGATTCTAGACCTAAATATAAGAACTAAAACTATAAAACCCCTAGAGGAAAACACAGGAGTAAATCTTTGTGCCACTAGTTTAGGCAATGGTTTCCTAGATATGACACCAAAAGGACAAGCAAAAAGAGAAAATATAGATAAATTGGATTTCATCAAAATTAAAAACTTCTGTGCAAAGGACATCATCAAGAAAGTGAATAGATAATCCACAGAATTGGAGAAAATATTTGCAAATCAGGTATCTGATAAGGAATTTGTATCCAGAATAAAGAACTCTTACAACTCAATAACAATAAAAGAAAACCAAATTTTAAAATAGGCCAAGTCACATATTATATGATTCCATTTATAAAAAATGTCCAGAATAGGCAAATCTATAGAAACAGAAAGTAGGTTAGTGGCTTCCAGGATCCAGGTGGAGGGGGAATAGGGAGAGACTGCTAATGAGTATAGAGTTTCTTTTTGGAATGATAAAATATGTTCTGGAATTAGAGAGCAGCGATACTCTCACAACTGTGTGAATACACTAAAAATCACTGAACTGTACACTTTAAGTGGGTGGATTTTATGGTATATAAAATATATCTCAATAAAGCCTTAAAATTTTCCAGTAATTTACCTGATTTACATTAGCAAATACAGAACTCCAATGCTCTATCAGTGAAGCCAGGAGTTTTGGGGTAATATGAATTAAACTCCATATCAGTCAGGAGACTTGACTCAGGGACATGCTCATAGCCAAAGATGACATAAAGTGAGGTTAAGTGGAGTAAGTAAGATGGGGTGAAATGGAATAAGGTGGCAGAGGGTCAAGGGACAGGAAAGATGGGGTATGGAGCTCCCATCACAGTTTCTCTTCTTTCTACTTCTCATCCTGGGACTATTAGGCTAGAAGCTGCAGGCCTAAGAAGGTAAGAAGACAAACACACAGCCTTGACACCAGGAATGAACTCCCTGTGCACTCCCTTCCCTGGGAACTTAGAGAGCCCACATGAGGCAACCATGAAAGAAACCTCTATGCAAAATGAGTGGGCTGTGGGGACAAAACATCTCCACAAAAGAGCCTGCCCTCCCCCCAAGAAAATCCAATATACATGAAGAAGTCTAATGCGAAGAAAAACAGCCAATACAATCATCAGAACAAGAATTCACTTCAGATAGAATTTTATGAAACAGTTCAACAAAAACTTTACCATAGACATGTTTAGAAAACTGCAGAGATAAATGAAGGAACAGATATTCATTTAAAAAGAACAAGACATTATGAAACACAAAACAACCAGAATGAAAAGAGATGTATATGAGAAAGCATTTAAAAATACTGGAGAGAAAAAAATAGTCAATGTAATAAAAAAGTGAATAAATGAGATAAGCACTAGTTTACACAAAATTAAAAAGGGATTTAGTTAACTAGAAAGAAGGTTGAGAAATTCACCTAAAATGCAGCTGAGAGAGACACAGAGATAAAAGGTGAAAGAACAAATAGGATAACTTGAAAGGATAAAGAAGTTTCAAAACACGTCTAGGAAAAAAAATCCATAAGACGCCCATGAAGGCAGTGAACAACAATATTTTAAAAAAATATAGCTAAACACTTTCCAGAGGAAACATACATTCTGAGGTCAAAAGTACACAGGATAGGGGCCGACTTGGTGGCATGGTGGTTAAGTTTGTGTGCTCAGGTTCCATGGCCTGGGGTTCCTGGGTTGGGATTGTGGGCACAGACCTACACACTGCTCAGCAAGCCACACTGTGGTGGCGTCCCACAAACAAAATAGAGGAAGATTGGCACAGATGGTAGCTCAGTGACAATCTTTCTCAAGCAAAAAGAGGAAGATTGGGAACAGCTGTTAGCTCAGAGCCAACCTTACTCATTAAAAAAAAAAAAAGACAAAAAAACCCATACACAGAATAAAGAATAAAAGCTGAACCTCATCAATGTACAACTCTGTGAAATTTCCAAACAATGGGGACAAAGAGAATATTCTAAAATCATCCAGAGAGAAGAAACAAGGATAAGAAGTCATAATGGCCTTAAATTCCTAAAGAGTAATACTAGAATTCAAAAGACAAATGAGCAGTATCTTTAAAATTCTGCAGGAAAACAATTTCCAACCTAGGAGTTTATATCCAAATTATTATTAAAGTAAGAGAATAAAGTCATCTTCAGACACACAAAATCTCAAAAAAACGTAGCTTCCACACATCCATTTTTTGGATTTTTTCCAACATAATGAGAGAATAAACCAAGAAAGAGGAAGATTTAGGAAGTAGAGAGGAGATCAAACACATGATGGTTATGAAGAAGATTTATAGGATATGCAAACTGGATTGGGTTCCAAAATTTTGCCCCAAGACTATGCTAGCCCCATGTCCATATCCATTTAGAAATTATTAATGACGGAATTAACATACCTGTGATTTTATGTCTCGATGAAGAATTTTTCTATCATGTACATGTTTCAAGGCCAAACATATCTGTACAAACCAATCCAGAATCTAGAGGGGAAAAATCAAATCTGTCATTTCTTTTACAATTCACATTTCATAGTAGTCTTTCCTTGACTATTAAAAAGACTGAGGAATATTTGGGGTTGAGGGGAACTAAATCCTTAAAAAAAATTTAGGCTATAATCTATTTTTAGTTTGTAGTCATTAACGTTAAGTAGATATTCAAGCAACTGACACTATGTGCTGGGCACACACTAACTTTAAAATGTAAGAGACTGCTACTGAAGCATCTTTTATAAATCAGAATAAATATGGAAAGAAATTTTCAGAGAAGAGTGAAAACTGGAAATAATTTATATTTTATGATAGTAGGATGGTGGATGACTTTGTTTTTAAATGTATCTTTTTTCTACATAAATGAAAATCACATGAGGAAAAAATCAGGCTGGAAATTTGGGAGACATCTCTGACTTTTTTGTCTCCCCACATTCACTAAATATAAACACACTCTCTGGAGTTGGCCCTTGAAAGTAAAAAGGGTTAATTTCTACCTCAGTCCTGAATTCCAAGTAGATGACATTTTTAAACATGAAAAAATTAAACTATAAAATGATTAAACATAAGTTAATTTTCTATGATCTTTGATTGAAGCAGGACTTTCAAAACATGACACAAACACCACAAGTCACAAGAAAAAAGACTGACAAAGCTTACTACATAAAATTCAAAACATCTGCCCGGCAAAATACATAATCAAGTTTAATAATTATTTGAGAAAATACCTTCAACATAACTGATAGATTGCTAATTCTCTAATACACAGAAGTTCTTCCAAATTTCTAAGGAAAAGACTTAGCAGCCAAAATAAGAAGCAGACAAAAAACTGGAAAGGCAAATGACAGAGGAAAAATAAACCAATGAACACGCACAGAAAATACCAATATCCTCCAAATTAAAAAGAATAATAATTAAAACAAGATACCATTTTAACTTGAAAAAGTGAAATAACACACAGTGTTGGTCAGAATGTGGGGAAATAAGTCTCTGTACACCTTGTTTGTGGAAAAGTTAATTAGTCACGCGACAAAGTATATAAAAATTTTAAATTCACATATCATTTGAAAGAGCAATTAGAATTTCAAATTTATTCTAGAGATACAATATCACAAGTACAAAAGGATATGTACAAGGATGTTTACCCCAGCACTGTTCATCAGAGCAAAAAAATGTAAACACCTAAATATCATCAAGGATCCTGGTCAAATATATTGTGATATCACCGTACTAGAAATATTATGCAGCCACTGAAAAGAATGAAGTACTTCTGTGTATACTGTTAAATGACAGAAAGAAAGTTGTAGAATAGTATGCTCAGCACTTTTTTAAGGTATATGTTTATGTATAATACATAGCTGAACTCTCTATATATGTACATGAGAGAGAGAGAGAGTGTGTGTGTGTGTGTGTGTGTGTGTGTGTGTAGGAAGGAAGCACAGAACGATTGCCACCCATCAGTTAACAGTGTTGACCTCAGGGAAGTGAATTTTCAGAAGACAGGATAAAAGGTAAGTAAGAAGCCTTCTTTTTACTCTTCTCTCTTCAGTACTTAAAAAAAAAATACTACATTAAAATAACCTAAAATTAATTTTCTTTAAAAAAACAAACCTCTCAGTTCAGTTCAAAAGATATTTACTGAGGACTACACAGATTTTTAAGTTCCTTTCCATATTCACATAAGGCACCATAGGTAGAAAAGTGAAACACCATTCTCTGACTCTGAGTTCATATGGTGGCAGAAATATACTTATAAACAAATACCGATAATAAACTGCACAAGCTTTATAACAGCAGTATGTACATTGAGAGAGTAATTAATTCAACCCCTCAGGGAAGGGACAGGACAAAGTACAAAAAGATGAAAATAAAGCACACTTGAGTCTTACCATTACACAGCCTACCAGGAGAACAAGAACACATCTTAGAAATCACCTGTGCCTCATTTTACAGATGGGGTTTGTCATTACCAGACTTCCCATACCTGTACTCCTTTATAATTTGATAAATATGTATTCAGGACCAACAATGTACCTAGTAGGTGCAGGAATCGGCAAAAAAAGTTAACAAATAACCTCATAGACCATGAGTCAGCCAATTTATTCTATAAAGGGCCAGATGATCAATATTTTAGGCTTTGCAGGCCATAGGGTCTCTGCCTCAACTTAACTTTGGCATTGCAGCGTAAAAGCAGCCATAGATTGAGTTGTCGTCAAGATGGAGCTGTGAGCAGAGGTTGAACTCGCCTCCTCCCACAAACACAACCAGGTTACAACAATTTTAGGAAGAATCACCCTGGATTGAAAACTGAAAACTGGATAAAAAGAAGCCCCGCAACAAGGGACAGTCCTGACGAAAGCAGAACAGGCAGTAACTCCGGCCAGAGAGGAAAAAAGCCACCTTTGGGAGCAGCGGAGCTTCTCAGCTGGCCAGGCCGGAGCCAACCTAAGGTACGCAGCCCTCCCTGGAGGAGTGAGGTCCGTAGCAGGGGCAATACTGCTATAACCATCCTTCGGACTCAGCCCAACTGAGAGGGGGGTCTTACTGTCTGGCTTTGCTGGCTATTAACTGCAGCGAGGACACCCCAGAAAAGCTATCGACTGAAAGTCGAAAAGATCTGGGTCTTAAAGGGCCCACGCACAAACTCACTCATTGCAGCAACCTAAAATCACCAGAGAGAAGGCTGACTGTCCTTTGGTGAAACGAGACTCACCTGGTGGGCTCTGGGAGCATCTTGGTGAGAGGAGGATCCTCTCCGGAGACTGAGACATTGATGGGGGCCGTTGTTCTGAGCTGGTCCAGGCATGCTGATACGGACACAGGTGGGGGCCATTGAGGTGCATCCCTTGGGCTGTTAGCCCAGGGGTCTGCCACACCCACTAGAGCACAGATTTAATCCAGTTCAGCCAGGGCAGGCAACCCACCCTAGGGACTGGCCCCACCTAACAGCAAGCTCTCAGGCTACTTTTCAGCCTGTATTAACTGAATGCCTTGATCCTCTACAGGCAGGCAAAGGTGTCTGCCTCTGTGGGGCAGGGCTTGTGTGAGGACCTGGTGAACTGTGGGGGGCATTGGGGCAGAGGTGGGGGCCTCTGCAGTGTGGCGGTGGGGTATGCTCCAGGGGGTTGAGAAGTGTGCATGGACCAGGACTGTGTTGACTGTGTATGTGGTCCAGAGGGGGGTTGAGGCTTATCGGTGGCAGAAGGCTTGTGCTTCACAAATAGCCATAAAAAGGATCAGGCCCACATTCCAAAGCCTGAAAGAAGGGAGTGCCTCCATGCCAAGGGCTAGCCCTACTCACCTGCACTCCTAAGAGAACTGACATCAGCCTTGTTGGCTTCAGGCCTATCACAACTGTACGCCCCTGAGCCTAGCAACCAGCTACACTGGGTACCAACCCATTTAAGAGGACAATTGCAATAAGAATGTGCTAATAGGCAGGACCATGATGGCAGAATGAGTGGTATTCTTTGTCTCTCCCCCGTCGAATCTACAACTAATTGGACATTCACCGATTAACAAAGGATATCCAGATAGCATCTCAAGACGCCTAAGAGTCTCGTGCTACTATACATCGGAAGGCAGACGGACTTCCCCCCAGGAGGAGGTGGAAATAGGTGAAAACTCTCTGACCCCCAACCCCCGGACAGCATAGTTCCTGCAGAAGGCTCTCTTCCAGCAGACTCCCCCATAGCATCACCACACACCAAGGGAGGGAGTGTGCACTCACCAGCGGAGCGATGGTGGAAACAGATGACAACAGCCCTACTCAAGCCCCCCACAATTACACCTAAGCCCAGGGGGAATCCCCAGGGTCCCGCACCCACCGTCAGGGAAGGCCTCTGCTCACCATTAGGAGGGAGGCCCCGCCCAGAATCCAGAACAAAGGGAAGCTCCCGGCAGGCAGATTCCCCGGCAAGGCACCAGACCGCAAGCTGCTGCTGGGCCCACAGTCTCTGGCTCACGGGTCGGTGCAGGGGGCGCCCGGACTTCCCACAGATGTACTTGGGGACACGGTTGGAGCTCTAGCACCTGGCTCTGCGGTCCGGGTGGAGGCTCCGGGGTCCCGCACCTCCCCAGCAGGGAAAGCCTCTGCTCGCCATTAGCAGGGAGGCCATGCCCAGAATCCAGAACAAAGGGAAGCTCCCGGGGGGTGGATTCCCCTGCATGGCACCAGACCGCCAGCTGCTGCTGGGCCCACGGTCTCCAGTGCATGGGTTGGTGCAGGGGGTGCCCGGACTTCCCGTGGATGTGCTTGGGGACTGGGTGGAGCTCCAACACCCAGCTCTGCGGCCTGGGGGGATGCTCCAGGGTCCTGCACCCCTCAGCACAGAGGGCCTCTGCTTGCCATTGGCAGGGAGGCCCCACCCAGCATTTGGAACACCAGGAAGCTCCCTAGAGCAGAATTCTCCACAAGGCAGCAGCTTACAAGCCACCGCCAGGCCCATGGACTCTGGCCGTGTCCCAGACGAGCCAAGGGGCTCCCAGAGATCCTGTGAGACTGGAGTGGGGCAGAGTGGAGCTCCAGTGAAATGGCTACGTAGCCCAGGGGGGAACTCCAGGTTCCTACAGCAGCCTCAGCGAAAGCCTCTGCGGAGAGGTCCCGACTGGCAATCGCAAGCCAGGAAGGCCCTGGGGCAAAAGTAGCACAGCTAGGTGAGCTAACGACAGACTGCAGAAGATACCCATAGCTCTGCTGGGACCTACAGTGTGATCTTGTGGGCTCTGTTAGGGTAAAAGTCGTGATTATAGGTGATCCTGCTCCTGGCTGCTGGGAAAGCCCACAACACTGCTGCAGACCACAAAGAGGGAGCGCGTCTAAGTGGGCTGCAACAGTAGGCATCAGCAGCCTGAGGCCCCCTTGCGAGTGCCCCCAAAACGGCCAAGGGACCCCACAGGACCTCTGTGACTACGAGGAGGGGTCCAGGTCCAGTCAGTAATAGCTGACAGGGTTCCTGGTTGGTGCACTTTAAACAGCTGCCCCCCCACACACACACCAGTTGCAATAAGTGGAAGCAGCGACTAAACTCTATCTCTATGCGGAGGCACAAATCCACGCCATCAAGCAGTATGAAAAAATATATTAAATCTCCAGAATAAAAGGAAAATGATAAGCACCCAGAAAATCCCAAAGACAATGAAATCCATAACCTAAATGACAGTGATTTCAAAACTGCCATTATTAAAAAACTCAACAAGTTAAAAGAGAATTCAGATAGACAACTCAGTGAGTTCAGGAGCTATGCCACAAAAGAGCTTGACACTATAAAGAAGAACCAATTAGAAATACTGGAGATGAAGAACACAATGGAGGAGATTAAGAAAAATCTGGACTCTCTGAACAGCAGGGTCGATAATATGGAGGACAGAATTAGCAATTTGGAGGATACGAATATAGAAATGCTGCAGGCAGAGGAGGAGAGAAAACTAAGACTAAAAAGAAACGAAGAAACTCTCCAAGAATTATCTGACTCAATTAGGAGATGCAACATAAGGATTATAGGTATACCAGAGGGAGAAAAGAAGGAGATGGGGGCAGAAGGCCTGTTCAAAGAAATAATAGCTGAGAACTTTCCAAACTTGGGAAGAGAGATGGAACTTCATGTGACAGAAGCCAATAGATCTCCAAACTTTATTAATGCAAGAAGACCAACCCCAAGGCATATAGTAGTGAAACTAGCAAAAGTCAATGACAAAGAGAAAATACTAAGGGCAGCCAGGCAGGAGAAAATAACTTAGAAATGAAACCCCATAAGGCTATCAGCAGATTTCTCAGGAGAGACCTCATAGGCTAGAAGAGATTGGAATGAAATATTCAAAACTCTGAAGGACAAAAACCTGCAGCCAAGAATACTCTACCCAGTGAAAATATCCTTCAAATACGATGAAGAAATAAAAACTTTCCCAGATAAACAAAAGTTAAGGGAGTTCATCACCACAAAACCTCCTCTTCAAGAAATGCTCAGGAAGCACCTCATTCCTGAAAAATCAAACAAAGGAAAGGGGTTACAAAATCCAGAACAAAGGAGATAAGCAGAAGGACAATAACACAAAGTAACAGCTCTCCATCAGGACAAAATGCAAAAGAACCGGAAAACAAGTGATAAAATGGCAACAGTAGGCCCCCACGTTTCAATAATCATTCTAAACGTGAATTGATTGAACTCTCCAATCAAAAGGCACAGAGTGGCAGGATGGATCAAAGAACAAGATCCAACAATATGCTGCCTCCAGGAAACACACCTCAGCCCCAAAGACAAACACAGACTCAAAGTGAAGGGATGGAAGACAATACTCCAAGCTAATAATGAACAAAAGAAAGCAGGTGTTGCCATACTTATATCAGACAAAGTAGACTTTAAAGCAAAACAAATAAAGACAAAGAGGAGCAGTATATAATGATAAAAGGGATGCTCCACCAAGATGACACAACACTTATAAATATATATGCACCTAACACAGGAGCACCAAAATTCGTAAAGAAACTATTAACAAAACTAAAAGGAGACATCAACAGCAATACAATAATACTAGGGGACCTCAACACCCCATTAACATCAATGGACACATCATCCAGACAGAAAATCAACAAGGAAATTATAGAATTAAATGAAAAATTAGATCAGATGGACCTAATAGATATATATAGGATACTTCATCCAAAAACAGCAGGTTACACATTCTTCTCAAGTGCGCATGGAACATTCTCAAGGCTAGATCATATCTTGGGAAACAAAGCAGGCATCAATAAGTTCAAGAGGGTTGAAATAATATCAAGCATCTTTTCTGATCATAATGCTATGAAACTAGAAATCAACTACAAGAATAAAGCTGGGAAAGGGCCAAAAATGTGGAGACTAAACAACATGCTACTGAACAAACAATGGATTATTGAAGAAATTAAAGAAGAAATCAAACATTATCTGGAGACAAATGAAAATGAAAACACACTGTACCAAATGATTTGAGACACAGCAAAGGCAGTCCTAAGAGGGAAATTCATTGCAATACAGGCTCACCTCAATAAGCAAGAAAAATCTTACATAAACAACCTCAAATGACACCTAACGGAATTAGAAAAAGAAGAACAAACAAAGCCCAAAGTCAGTAGAAGGAGGGAAATAATAAAAATTAGAGCAGAAATAAATGATATTGAATCAAAAAACACAGTAGAAAGGATCAATGAAACAAAGAGTTGGTTCTTCGAAAAAATTAATAAAATCGACAAACCCTTAGCCAGACTCACTAAAAAAAAAAAAGAGAGAAGTCTCAAATAAATAAAATTAGAAATGAGAGAGGAGAAACCACAACAGATACCGAAGAAATACAAAGGATCATAAAAGAATACTATAAAAAACTATATGCCAACAAATTGAACAACCTAGAAGAAATGGATAAATTGCTAGACTCATACAACCTACCCAAACTGAATCAGGAAGAAATAGAGAATCTGAATAGACCAATCACAAGTAAAGAAATAGAAACAGTAATCAAAAACCTCCCCAAAAATAAGACCCCAGGACCAGACGGCTTCTCTGGAGAATTCTACCAAACATTCAAAGAAGATTTAATACCTATCCTTCTCAAACTATTCCAGAAAATAGAGAAAGATGGAGCACTCCCTAATACATTCTATGAAGCCAACATCACGCTGATCCCCAAACCTGACAAAGACAACACAAAGAAGAAAAACTACAGGCCAATATCACTGATGAACATAGATGCAAAAATCCTCAACAAAATTTTGGCAAACCGAATACAGCAATATATCAAAAAGATTATACACCATGATCAAGTGGGATTTATACCAGGGACACAAGGATGGTTCAACATCTGCAAGTCAATCAACGTGATTCACTACATTAACAAAATGAGAAACAAAAATCATATGATCATCTCAACAGATGCAGAGAAAGCATTCGACAAGATCCAACATCCATTTATGATAAAAACCCTCAATAAAATAGGTATAGAAGGAAAGTACCTCAACATAATAAAGGCCATATATGACAAACCCACAGCCAACATCATACTCAACAGACAAAACCTGAAACCCATCCCTCTCAGAACAGGAACAAGACAAGGGTGCCCACTTTCACCACTCTTATTCAACATAGTACTGGAGGTTTTGGCCAGAGCAATTTGGCAGGAAAAAGAAATAAAAGGAATCACTCTCGCTGTGTGCAGACGACATGATCTTATATGTAGAAAACCCCAAAGAATCCATAGAAAAACTATTAGAAACAATCAACAACTACAGCAAAGTTGCAGAGTATAAAATCAACATACACAAATCAGTAGCATTTCTATATGCTAACAGTGAACTAACAGAAAAAGATCTCAAGAACTCAATCCCATTCACGATCGCGACAAAAAGAATAAAATACCTTGGGATAAATTTAACCAAGGAAGTGAAAGATCTATATGACAAAAACTACAAGACCTTCTTGAAAGAAATCGACGACATAAAGAGATGGAAAGACATTCCATGCACATGGATTGGAAGAATAAACATAGCTAAAATGTCCATACTACCTAAAGCAATCTACAGATTCAATGCTATCCCAATCAGAATTCCAATGTCATTCTTTACAGAAATTGAACAAAGAATCCTAAAATTCATATGGAGCAACAAAAGACCCCAAATTGCTAAAGCAATCCTGAGAAAGAAGAACAAAGCTGGAGGCATCACAATCCCTGACTTCAAAACATACTGCAAAGCTACAGTGATCAAAACAGCATGGTACTGGTACAAAAACAGATGCACAGATCAATAGAACAGAATTGAAAGCCCAGAAATAAAACCACACATCTATGGACAGCTAATCTTTGACAAAGGAGCTGAGAGCCTACAAGGGAGGAAAGAAAGTCTCTTCAATAAATGGTGCTGGGAAAACTGGACAGCCACATGTAAAAGAATGAAAATCAACCATTCTTTTTCACCATTTACTAAAATAAACTCAAAATGGATCAAAGACCTAAAGATTAGGCCTGAAACAATAAGCCTTCTAGAAGAGAATATCGGCAGTACACTCTTTGACCTCAGCTTCAAAAGAATCTTTTCGGACACCATAACCCCTCACATGAGGGAAACAATAGAAAGAATAAATAAATGGGACTTCATCAGACTAAAGAGCTTCTTCAAGGCAAGGGAAAACAGGATTGAAACAAAAAAACAGCCCACTAATTGGGAAAAAATATTCACAAGTTGTTTATCTGACAAAGGGTTAATCTCCATAATATACAAAGAACTTACACAACTCAACAATAAAAAATCGAAAAACTCAATTACAAAATGGGCAGGGGACATGAACAGACATTTCTCCAAAGAAGATATACGGATGGCCAATAGACACATGAAAAGATGCTCATCATCACTAATCATCAGGGAAATGCAAATCAAAACCACACTAAGATATCACCTTACACCTGTTAGAATGGCAAAAATATCCAAAACCAAGACTGACAAATGTTGGAGAGGCTGTGGAGAAAAGGGAAACCTCATACACTGTTGGTGGGAATGCAAACTGGTGCAGCCACTATGGAAAACAGTATGGAGATTCCGCAAAAAGTTAAGAATAGAAATACCTTATGACCCAGCCATCCCACTACTGGGTATCTATCCTAAGAACCTAAAATCAGCAATTCCAAAAGTTCCATGCACCCCTATGTTCATCGCAGCATTATTCACAATAGCGAAGTCATGGAACCAACCTAAGTGCCCAGCAACTGATGATTGGATAAAGAAGATGTGGTATACATATACACACACACACACACACACACACACACACACACACACACACACACAATGGAATACTACTCAGCCATAAAAAAGGACAAAGGCGTCCCATTCACAACAACATGGATAGACCTTGAGGGCATTATGTTGAGTGAAATAAGCCAGACAGAGAAAGACGAACTCTGTATGATGCCACTCATAGGTGGTAGTTAACATATGGATAAAGACAACTGATCGGTGGTTGCCAGGGGAAAGGGGGGTGGGGGAGGGCACTAGAGGTGAAGTGGTGTACCTACAACATGACTAATAATGACGTACAACTGTAATTTCACTAGGATGTTAACTTTCATAACCTTAATAAAAAAAAAAGCTAAAACAAAACAAAACCCCACAATCTATAAAATGCTACATAAAACCACTTTAAAACTACGAGTAAAAATTGACATCCAACAACAACAACAACAAAAAAGCAGCCACAGATTATATACAAACAAAGAAGTGTAACTGTTGTTTTAATAAAACGTTGTTTACAAACACAGACAGTCAGCCGAGTTTGGCCCATAGGCCACTGTTTGCTGACCCCTATCAAAGACTACTGAGGGAGATGAGTAAGCAAACCAGAGGGGATGGTCCAAGTGCTGAAGAAGCAGAGAAAGGCAGCCAACTCAGCCTGGAGGTAATAAAATTGGACAGAAGAGGGGATTCCAGAGCTAAATGCCGATGGAAGGTATAAACAAAGCTGAGGAGGAAAGCACAGCCTGTACAAGTGTAAGCATACAGGCTACATTTCCATTCCCTCTGTCTATTCGGTTCAGACTAACTACCCGAGGGTTTGATTACTTGGAGTTGGGTTGGGGAAGGAGGCCCTTACATTATAACCCTGCTTCTAATCTCTCCTTTTGACTTCCTTGAACACATTAGTTCATACTAATATTTACGAAATACTGTTGGGATAATGGCATTCTCTTGCTCAAAAAGGCTTTCAAATTCAAATATTATAAAATATGGAACCAGCCCAAACACCATATAGTAATTATCAAACACTTGTGTAAATTACAGTTTTACGTTTACATGTTATTTTCATTACTATAGTCTTTCATTACTTCTTTCATTACTATAGACTTTAGAGATTTTCATTACTATAGAACAAAACAATAGCACAATCCACCTTCTCGGCTCCAAAACTCAGGTTTCTCTGTGCAAAGAAATGTTTTAAAATTTTATTAAAGTGTGCTCCGTTTTGATAGGTTTATCTTTTAAAAAAAGTGTGAGAAACTTTTACTGCCAAATATTCTATCAAGGAAAAGATAGATGTTGGCTGTCTATTAGAAACATAAATTGATCTTAGAGCTCTTAATAAGAGGTAATAAGCTTATTTACTATATACCTTCTGTGTAATCTGCCCAGAAAGCAGATATTCCAGGTCCATCAGAATAATTTTCTCTGCTTTGTGCTGACTTTATCATTTGATTATTTTTTTTGAACAAAAGTTCCTCACCTATGAGAGAACTAACAAACCTTATAATTGCATTGCCTTCATGTAAATTTTTTCAATTTTTTGATTGTAGTAAAATGCACATAAAATTTACCATCTTAACCTTTTTTTTCTTTTTTTTGCTGACAAAGATTTGCCCTGAGCTAACATCTGCTACCAATCTTCCTCTTTTTTTTTTTTTTTTAAAGATTGGCAACTCAGCTAACAACTGTTGCCAATCTCTTTTTTTTTCTCTGCTTTTTCTCCCCAAGTCCCCCCAGTACATAGTTGTATACTCTAGTTGTGGGTCCTTCTAGCTGTGGTATGTGGAATGCTGCCTCAGTGTGGCCTGATGAGTGGTGCCATGTCTGCACCTAGGATCCGAACCAGCAAAACCCCAAGCCACTGAAGGGGAGCATGCAAACTTAACCACTCAGACATGGGGCCGGCCTCTGTAATCTTCCTCTTTCTGCTTGAGGATTGATGAAGATTCACCATGAGCTAACATCTGTACCAATCTTCCTCTATTTTATATGCAGGTCGCCACCACGGCATGGCTGCCAATGAGCTGGTGTTAGTCCACACCCGGGAACTGAACCTGCATTGCCCAAGCAGAGCACACTGAACTTAACCAATAGGCCACGGGGCTGGCCTCTCCATCTTAACCATTTTTAAGTGTATACTTCAGCGGTATTAAGTACATTCATAATGTGTACAACCATCACCACCCATCCGGCTCCAGAACTCTTTTCATCTTGCAAAACTGAAACTCAATACTCATTAAACAATAATTCCCCATTCCTTTCCCCACGTAGTCCCCAGCAATCACTATTCTACTTTCTGTCTCTATGATTTTGAGTACTCTAAGTACTTCATATAAGTGGAATCGTATGGTATTCATCTTTTTGTGATTGGCTTATTGCACTTAGCATAATGTCCTCAAGGTTGATCCATGTTGCAGTAAACATATGTCAGAATTTCCTTCCTTTTTAAGGCTAACTGACATGAAGGGACTTACTTCTATCATTTTGCTATTTGTTTTCTACATGCCTTGTAGCTTTTCTTTCCCTCATTTACTGCATTATTGTCTTCTTTTGTGTTTAGTTGATTTTTTATAGTGAAATATTTAAATTCACCTCTCATTTCCTTTTATATATATTCTATACCTATTTTCCTTGTGGTTACCATGGGGATTACATTTACCATCCTAAAATTATAATACTCTAATTCACATTTGTATCAGCTTAACTTCAATAACATACAAAACCCCGCTCCTTTACATCTTCACTCTACTCCTTTCAATTGCTGATGTCACAAAATTACATCTTCATACAATTACATCTTTGTGTGTCTAAAAACATACACTGGTAACTTTTAAAATGCATTAGTCTCTTAAATTATGTGAAAAACAAATGTAGAGTTACAGGTTAGTTACAATAATACTAGCTTTTGGACAGATAATTGCTCAACATCGTTATTCATTAGAGAAATGAAAATCAAAACCACAATGAGCTAGCACTTCACCTCACATCTGTTAGAATGGTTATTATCAAAAAGGCAAGAAATAACAAGTTTTGGTGAGGATGTGGAGAAAAGCGAACCCCTGTGCAGTGTTGGTAGAAATGTAAATTGGTGCAGCCCCCATGGACAACAGTATGGAAGTTCCTCAAAAAATTCAAAATAAAACTACCTTATGATCCAGCAATTACCTGAAGAAAACAAAAACACTAAGTCTGAAAGATATATGCACTCCCACGTTCACTGTAGCATTATTTACAACAGCTAAGATACGGAAACAACCTAAGTGTCTATTAATGGATGAATGGATAAAGAAATTGTGATATATATACAATGGAGTATTATCAGCCATAAAATAGAATGAAATCTTGCTATTTGCAACAACACAATGGACTTTGAGGGCATTATGCTAAGTGAAATAACTCAGAGAAAGACAAATATCGTATGATCTCTCTTATATATGGAATCTAAAAATAACAAAAGAACCAAGTTCATAGTACAGAGAACAGATTGGTGTTGCCAGAGGCAGGGGTGGTGGGCAGAAAAAAGGGGTGAAGGGAGTCAAAAGGGAAAAAAACAGCTGAAGTTAACCACAGCATTCATATTGGATTAAAACAAAGACAATAAAGCTGACTAGACCTTTAGTAAAGAATCAGGCTTTTATAAAAGGTACCTTTCCTACATATCTGAAATCTGTACCTTATTAATTTTTTTTAATGGAATAGCAAAGTTATTTACTTGTAGCCATTCATGCTCCCCTTCCTTTTTTGGCAAATGGTACAAGATATTTCCTTGTGAAAGTCATTTATTTCCAGGTGTTTTTCTATCAAACATTTAAGTGACAAGAACAGCTGTTCAAAAAAATGTATCAGTCTCTTAAACCATGCAGAAAACAAAAAGGGGAGTTACAAACTGTTGTTAAGATAATACCAGCTTTTATAACTGCCCATGTATTTACCTTTACTAGATCTTCATTTCTTCATACAGCTTTGAGTCACTGTCTAGCATCCTTTCATTTCAATCTGCAGGAACCCCTTTAGCATTTCTTTCAGTGCAAGTCTAGCAGTAACAAATACCCACAGCTTTTGTTCACCCGGGAATGTCTTAACTTCCCCCTCCTTTTTGAAGGACAATTTTGCCAGATACAAGATTCTTGGTTGACAGTGTTTTTTTCTTTTAGCACTTTAAATATATGAGTCCAGTGCTTTCTGGCTTCCAAAGTTTCTAATGAGAAATCTGCTGAAAATCTTATTGAGGCTCTCTTGTATGTGATAAGTCACTTTCTTTTTGCTGCTTTCAAGATTCTTTCTTTGTCTTTCAACAATTTGATTATAATGTGTTGGTACAGGTTTCTTTGAGTTCATCTTATTTGGAGTTTACTGAGCTTCTTGGATGTTTATAATCACGACTTTCATCAAATTTGGGAAGTTTTCAGCCATTATGGTCATGTGCCACTTAACAAGAAGGATACATTCTGAAAAATGCATCATTAAGCAATTTTGTCATTGTGCAAACATCATAGAGTGTACTTACAAAAACTCAGATGGTACAGTCTACTACACACCTAGGCTACATGGTATTAATCTTATGGGAGCACCATCATATATGTGGTCCATCATCGACCAAAACATCATTATGCAGTGCACAACTGTAATTTTTCAAATATTCTCTCTGCCCCTTTCTCTCACTCTCACATTCTGGGACTCCTACAATGCATATGTTAGTCTGCTTGATCCTATCCCACAGGTCCCTTATTCTCTATTCGCCTTTCTTCAATCTTCTTTCTTTTTGTTCCTCAGACTCAATAACTTCCATTGTACTTGCTTCAAGTTCATTGATTCTTTCTTCTGCCTGCTCAAATCTGCCTTTGAATCCCTCTAATGAATTTTTCATTTCAGTTTTTGTAATTTTCCACTTAAGAATTTCTTTTTTGGTTTCTTTTTAGGTGTTTATTGATATTTTCATTTTGCTCATACATTGTTTTCTTGACGTTCTCCATGTTTTCCTCTAGTTCTTTGAGCATCTTTAAGACAGTTGTTCTAAACTCTTTGTCTGGTAGATCTACCATCAGGTCTTTTTCACAGACAATTTCTGTTAGTTTACTTTTTTCCTTTCAATGGGTCATATGTTTCTGTTTCTTCCTTGCAGTTTTTTGTTGAAAAGTAGTCATTTAAGTCTAATAATGTGGTAACTCTGGAAATCAGATTCCTTTCCTTCCCCAGGGTCTGCTGTTTTTTGTTTTTGTTGATTGTTGTATGCTGTCTCTGAGCTGAGGATAAGCCTGAGGTTAAACTTAAAATCTTCTCAGGTCTTTTCTGAGACTGCATCTTTCCCTGGGTATACATGGTGACTTTCTAATTTCCCTCATATATGTACTTGCTTTTGAATGTATTCATTTTTAATGTCTGGCTCCCCAAATGGGAAAAAAGACATGAAGCAGGGAAAAAAAGGGGTACTGGTCCTTTAAGTCCCCAGTAAGTCACTTCAGCTAGAAGGGGTGGGACTTGCAACAATGGGAGGCGGTGCAATAACAATGGCTGCCCGCTTCTTTGTCTGCACCTCTGAGATCAGAAGTAGCAATCAATGATCAGAGCACAGATTCCTAATATTTGAAGCACAGGGACCTTTTTGCCCACCCTGGTTCCTAGAAGGTGCCTGCAAGCTGCTTCTGAAGGCATGCATGGCTGGCTGCCTTGGCGCTGGCAGGTAGGAAATGGGTAGCTGCTGCTACCTAGCTAAGAGCTGAAATTGATTAAAACTAACCGCAATGTAACATCCAAGCCTTTCCGTGAAGTTGGAAGCCTTCAACAGACTCCAGAGATCCAAAACAGTTACTTCAGGCAGATTCTGCCACCAAAAATTGCTGTGTAGGTGGGGACACAGATTCCTAAAGCTTCCTCCTGTACCATCTTCCCCAAATCCTCTCCATCTTTATTTATTTTAAAATATTTTGTTACTTTGATTAAATAGCCAAATTTTTTTTTCAGGTACTGGCGACCCTACCTTAACCAAGTGAGCAAATATCTGACAACTCTTTAGATTTTTGCCTTCCGTAGATCCTAAATTTAGAAAAATAAAACAAAACTTTCCAGCTACCTCTCACTATATGCATTAATCAGATCAACACTGTTGTAAGAGCTGCATGGGAAGACTGGCCCAATCAACAAAGATACTTAGCCTTTCCTAGGTTAAGTTTGTATAAGTAAAATATTATTAATATAAATCTTTCAGAAAATGCATGCCTTATGGGACAGTCTTAGAAATTTGTCAATGACTTTGCTGTCCAATTTTACCCTTAAGGAAAACTATTCATCAAGCCCTTCTCAAATATCCCTACAGAGAATTTTATTCTCTTATTGGTTACTATAATAAATTAACTTCAGCCTTTCTTAATGCTGGCCAGAAGGCTCCTGGAAAGGACTTCACTAGGAACACTGAACTATTCATACTTCAAAAACTAGACTCTTGAGTACAGCCTTCTGAGTTGACATCGCTTAGATAGAACAATGGGCTGAGTCAAGATTTCTAGGACTTTTTTAGTCCAGAAGCTGACAAACATCACGAAAGCAGACTGCCCCAAGATCCAGCAGAATAAGAATTACTAGGACTGACTGAACTAAATGAAATTTAATTGTTGTTATTTGTTTGGAATATGATATTATTTTTAGTCTTCTATTTTCTATATTTAATGAATACATAAAGTCCTTTTTTTTTCCTCTTAAGCTATCTCTAATGCTCAGTTTAGTAGACTATGCTTTTGTACACCAAAATGTAACATCTTAAAATGATTATCTGATTGTCACTGACCCACTCAGAATTCAGAAATAAATGGTTTTACTTTTCAGGACTATATTGTCCTTTTCATTGGTTCAATAAAAACCTATACTCCTTTTTACTAGAATACAACTGAACAAATCAATTATGCAACCAAGGCCATACCTGGAATGTCTTATTTGAGAATGATTTTCAATTAATCAATTATGACAAGCCTACTACTAAGAAATTTATGTAGAACCAATTCCTGTATCGTGCTGCCAGGAAAAACTGGCCTAGTACCTGACTTACAGGGTCACAGCATAACAGGTGGCAAGGTCATTTCCTAGTAGTCAAGAACCTTGGAAAATTTGGAAACACTCAAGAAGAAAGAAATTCACCCAAATGTATAGGTACTGCTGGTGAAATGTGGTGGAGAATATACTGACCTTGGTTTCCTGAATTGGGATGGAAGAGCAAGTAATAGTTTCTTTAAAAATCCCAAACAAGATCCCTTATGAAAACTTGTGAACAGAAATCAATTCTGTGGCTTTAGTAGTTGTTCAATACCATAACGCTCTAGATTTTCAGAGCAAACTCAAGAGGCCTATATGCTTAATTAACACTCTCACTGTACCTAAATATTAGGTTCTGATGAGACCAGACTTTCTTTTGAAAGAATAAATATTTGTAAATTATTTATGACCACAAGAGTAGACTATCAGAAAATTTATCCAAAACTTGGAAATAAAGCAAAAACAGTCAGTGGTACACCTTTTTAACATCTACGTGGGCAAAAGCCATCCAAGGATCGTTTAGGACAATGTACTGAGTTCATCTCATTGTTTACTACTGATTAAAAGTCACAGACTTAGGTTACTTCCTAACTTGATTAGATTTCTGTCCAGTAAAGATGCAAACAAGGAAGCATCACTGAAGAGAATGGCTTCAGTAGTTGGAGAATTATCTTGTTTCACAGGCCTTCCTGTTCCCATTTCCACTCTAGAAATAGACAAAAACCATCTCAGATGGATGCTCACCTACAGCCTAAGACAGAAATGGCCTCTGGCCTCTATATTTTTCTGCTTCAAAGCCCAGAAAGTAGTAGGATGTTTTTTATAAATAATCTCCATTTCAGAAAAGCTAAAATAAATAACATTCTTATTCGTGCTAACAAAACTTGTCATTCTGAAAGGTAGAAAAAACGTTATTAACTTAAAAGAAAGACTTGCCAAATTTCTATTGTTTTTTATGGAATAATCTCAGAGATGGTCAAAAATACATAAGGTGAATCTCCATAATAATTTCTAGAATGTCAAGATACATATATACACACACACACACATCATTATGTACTAAGAATATTTATCCAACAGTAGAACCAAATCCATAGATTATCAACATACTTTATAGTATGATGTTATACGATTTAATAGCAAGCATTTTAAAGTTCAATAAACACAAATGAATAAAAATAAGAACAAGCAACGGGACATATCAGATAAAACTCTAATAAAAAAATAGAATAGTATGTAAAGTAACATACATTACAATTGGATCTTCACTACAACAGCAAAGTCAGCTACATCGTAGCAACATCTCTATTAACCAATAAGGAAATAGTCTCAAAACAGGTAAGCAACTTGTAACATAACAATTACCAAGCTGAGAAGTAGAACAAGGACTCAAACCCAAGTCGTCTTCTCCCAGTTCTGTGCTCTGTCTAGTAGGCTTAATTATGTAAACAGAAATATGACATAACCCTCTTTAATAGTACTTAATTAAAATATAACTCAAGATCTCACCATACCATATATTTTAGTTACTGCCAAGAACCTAAAAGTTCCCATCTGTATGGCTTTATCAATTAACTGATCAATTGTGCCAACTTGGTGCCTACCAGAGACATAGCTTTCCTAAGCACCCTGAGATGACATAAGTAAAAACTGTGACCTCTGCTCTACAGTAAATTACAACCTAGTTGGAAAAATAATTCTAAAGTGAAATTATTCAGAGTACATTAAGAAGGGTGTATGGTGCAGCAAAAGTAAGTGTAGACTCAGAAGAATACTATGGAGCATTATATAGTAGTTAGAAGCAACAGATTCACAGATAGTAAAACAGATCAGAAACACAGTACTTAGAGAAAAAAGTAAAACTGAATGAGATATAAAACAACAACAGGTATGCATTTAAAAATACATGTATACAAAACAATGAGAGTCATTTTGCAAAAATACATAGATGTTCGTTAAAGACACTGGAACACTGCCTATGGAGGAGGGGAATGGAAAGAAAAGAGACTATGAAGATTAAAGAGTAAAAAGAAACAAAAAAGCACAGGGTTTGCTGGACTGGAATGTAATGCAGCTATTAAAACTAATAAAATTGATCTATATGGACTGACACGTAAAGAGAATCAAGATAATTTTTAAGTGACAAAAGCAAGACAGAACACATGTATAATATTCCATTTCTGAATATGTGTGTCTTGTATAAATGCACACGTGCAAGTATGAAAGACAGAGTCTGGAAGAACACACCAAACTAAAAACAGGGGTAATCTCAGAGATGAAACAGTGAGGAAAGAAGACTTTCTATTTCTGAACTTTTTAATAATTTTACAATTTATTTTAAGTTTGTAAAATGAAAATCTTATAAACTTTAGAGTTAGACAGAAGTAGGTTCAAACACCAACTATGCGATTTTGGGCAAGCTACTTAACATTTCTTAGATTTTTTTTATCTATTAAATAGAGAAAACTACACTAACTCATGGGGGGTTACAAGAATTAAAAGAGACAACAAATACAACACTCCTAGCACAGTGTTCCTGCCATTCCCTTATGTAAAAGCATGCAATTAAAACTAAGAATGGGTGATAATGAGAAAAGCAGTAGGTATTTAGAGAAGAAAAAGAACACGGAAGATGAGAATAGTTATAGAAAATTTAAAGAAAAAGCTGGGACTTGAGCTGAACCTTAAAAAATTGTAGAATATTAATAACACAGAGTTGGGACAAACGTATTACTAAATAAAAGAAATAATCAGAGTAAATACATAGAAAAGAGAATGAGATATATAAACATGTGTCCCAGTGCCTACCAAAATACATGCTCCATAAATATCTGTTAAATAAATGAAAAAGGGTACACATTATGGAATAACAGAAAAAAATAAGACTGTTTAGGTAGGATAGGGTCAACTTTTAGAATTCCTTGAAATCAAAACAAAGATTAGATTTAATGCGGTTGCCAATGCAAGGCTTCTAGAGATGAAGTTATCTGGCAAAACCACATTTTAGGAAAATACAGTGTGGAAATAAGCCAGATTGACAGGGCATAAAATAATTAACCAGTTATAATGAATAAGTTATATATATAAATACACACACACATAGGATATAGCACAAATTACACATATAACAATATTATTACAGACAGGAAATGAGATGGGGAATTGAACTAAGCTGGAAGCTGATTAGAGCAGAAATGTAATTAAGATACTAGAATATGATACCAAACTGCCCTAGTAATTACAATTAGCATTTGTAGTTACAAATAGATACATATATAAATAAACTTCAAATTACTTCTCAAGAACATTATACAGTAAGAGTCAATCTCCTACATGTTAACTCACCTGATCCTCTTGAAATAAAACGCCTTTCTGAGCATTTATTCGTTTAAACAGATCCCCTCCTTCACAGTAATCCATCACTATGTAGAGAGAGCCATTTTCTACAAAATATAAACAGTATATTCCACTTTAAAAAATGTATATCAAAAGCATAGCTAAATTAAAGGTACTTAAAGGTTTACTAAAAAGCAGTAGTTAATAGTGTTCTGTTAAACCAAAAACAGAACTATACTCAAAAGAATTAGAGTGCAAAGTCAAATCACACAGGCTGTACAATAACTTGGGTTAATAGGCAGCTCCATCATTGATGATATTTTTACCAAGAATATAGCATCCTGTTGGATAGCACTGTCCCTACTGACCTAAACATCTCTGGAACATAGACAAAAAGAAGACAGATATACTTGATTTCATTTAATAGATATATTTCCTTAAACATATCTATAAAATGAAGTTTTTCCACCAATTTGTCAGAGATGGCTTATCTTAGTTTCCAACTGACGGTTACTTTTCAGCTTTGATTGATCCACTTAATCAATTACTCGTTAAACAAATACAATAATAGATGCTGCAATGAACACTGAGGATTCAACAGTGAATAAGACAGTCTCTATTCCTTTGGAGGTTCCTTTGATTTTACTCTCTTTTTAAAAATTGCATAAAATCTGTGAACAAACATGAAGATGGGGCACTGCCCTATTCACCTTTATGCCTCAGTCCACAGAAAAACGGACTTCCATGACTTCCCGTGGGTGGGCAGAACTAGAAGAACACTTCTAATCCTTCTCTCCACCTTTATTCTTATATAAGAATAAAACTAAGCTTATTTTTTCCAATTAAGGAAGAGTGGCTGATACCATTTCTAACGTGTACTAAACCACTACTTACTAGTAAGATTATTGCAACTTAAAGAACAGTTTCCCTGGTTTTCACTTTTCTTACTACCCTGCGCTTATGGCCTTATTTCCAGCAGTATTTATTTCTTGCACCTTGTGGTGGTGATCTTGTTACTCATAGTGCTCATATCTCCCTTTTGATGTACTAATTCTAATGTGCCACTGATTGGGAACATACGTGACTGAGCTAATTAAGAAGCTGCATAACTCTTTATTATTGATATGGAAAGATCATCCCAATATACATGTGAGAAACCATAACATGAAAAAAAACCAAAAAACCCCAGAAAACTGTACAGTCCACTATTTACAAAAAATATGTACAGGATATCATCATTTATGAAGCATAAGAAAGAAAAGGCAAAAAATTATGTAAAGTAAGCTATAATTTACATATGTTTATTAATGCTTAGAATAGTTCGGGAAGGAAATACAAGACAGTAATAACAGTGGTTAACCCCAGGAAAGGAAAATAGGTGGCTCAAAGATAGGAATAGAAGGCAAACTTTTTACTGTTATGTAACATTTGAATTTTGTACCATATGCGTGTATCAAAAAATAAAACTATCAAAAGATTTTTTTAAAAGGTGAGTGTGTGTGTGTGTGAGCGAGAGACACACACTCAAAAACAGAGACAGGGAGACAGAGAAGTCAAACAGGACCTGAGAAAGGGATGAAGAAGCAATCCTGAAGTAAAATGTTTGAGCTTCAGTACGAGTTTCAGTACATTAACTCTGTAATGTTTTCTGCTGCTTAAAATTTTATTATTTACTTTTGGGATAAATACTACTTAAAATGTAGGTTAACAGAAAAGTCTTTTCTCCAAGAGGGAAGTACTAATCTGTTTTGTATTCCTTCAATCATTCAAACAACTGAGTGCTAACCATGAGGCAGGCATTTTGCACAAGATGCTAGGGATACAGAAATATAACACACCATCCTTATTACCAGTGGGCTCACACATTAATGGAGAAATGCCCTCCAAAAAAACCCAAAAACCACCACCACATAGAAACTGCTTGAAGTTGAAGCAAAAAGACTGTAAGGCAAATGACAAAGCCTCAATGCACGTTAGAAAACGACGAAGAGTGAAAATGACTCAGCGAAGCATGCACTGTTGGTTGGCTGAACCAACAGCTAATTTTAACACTCTTCTCCCTTCATGACCCCTCACTTTAAAAGCTGAAAAACTCCCAAATTTTCTAATTCCCAGTCTCTCCTACAGGAGAGAGGTGGTCATTGACCCAGTTTGGCCAATAAGACCTTAGAGGAAACCTGACAGTGGCTTCTAAGAAAGCATTTGGTTGTCTGATTAAAGGAACAGATTGAAGAGAAGAGCTGCTGGTGCTGCCATTTCCTCCCTCTTTTGGACCTGGTTGCAGACATGTGCCTGAAGTTGCAAGAGCCATCTTGGGACAAGGTGAAGGGCACTAGGCTGAAAAAGTGACATACTCAGGATGGCGGAGTGGAAAGACAGAAAGAGTCTGGATCTTGGTAACACTGCTGAGCTGCCATATATGCCCTGTTACAGGACTGCTTATCTTTAAGACTTCCTGTTAGGTGAGACAAGTATCTTTCTCTTAAGCCAATATTGGTCAGATTTTTTGTTACCTATAGCAAAAAGTGATCCAAATTTAGCCTCAAAGAAAAGCTTTCTTCAAATAGAGAAGTTAGATTTTGGCAGCACTGATGGGGAACAAGTAGAATGCCAACACCTATCTCCATATACAACATTGAAAGCTTCCATGAAAGATATAAAAACTAGTTTAGAAACAGTAAGAAATAAAACAAGCTTAAGAGGATAAAAAATATAAAATGTAGGAAAATAAAAATAAAAAAATGAAAGGAAGTAGATGCTAGCTACAGGCAATTAAAGATAGAAAGTAATATATGAACAACAGAGTGGAGAAAGTAAAAATGTCCAACACAGATCCCCAAACATACAGTGATACATGATAATCCCCTACTTTCTCAATGAGAAGATTAAAATTTTTTGAATTTATAAATGTTAGGGATATAGATGAAACAGTAAAGTGTCTGATTATAATATTTAATATTATAATCTAACTATACATTTATATACCTAGAAATATTGTTTTCTTCACACTCTCATGTTTTATGAAACAATTTTATCCAAACTTTTGACATCTATCTTCAATATCAATGTCTTTTATTGATTCATCTGCTAGTTTTTCCAACACACATGATCTTCATTTCCATTTAACAAAAAGAGAGCACTTTTTAAATCTGTTTATGTTGTCACTGGAATTTTTCTATGCCATAACTCCTATACGTATAATATCAGGACTTTAAAAATCATCCTAGAGGGCTTATATGCATGATTGTCACAACACAACCATACTGCCTTTTAAGTGACTTTAGAAGACTTACTTATGACGGTATCTAATGTCTGCAATTATAACATCAACATTAACTTCTTTGATGCCTCTTTTGTAAACTGATTCTGCCTAAGAATCTCTCTAAGCACTCAAAACTAACTCAGTGACATCTTCTTCCCCTGAAGTATTCTGTCACTTCAATGCATTAAAAAATTTTGAGAGCCCATCCTGTAATATGAGAAACTTTAGAAGAAAGAATTAGTTTATAAGCTAAGACAATTTTCTGGCAAACAAATTTTGGAATATTTTTCCTTATATTGAGATATATGCATTTTTTTTTAAATAGTGAAATGAAAACTTTTCTGCAACAAAGGAAAATCAGGGGCCGGCCCAGTGGCACAGTGGTTGGGTGTGCATGTTCTGCTTCGGTGGCCCGGGGTTCACCGGTTCGGATCCCAGGTGTGGACATGGCACCGCTTGGCAAAAGCCATGCTGTGGCAGGCGTCCCACATATAAAGCAGAGGAAGATGGGCATGGATGTTAGCTCAGGACCAGTCTTCCTCAGAAAAAAGAGGAGGATTGGCAGTGGTTAGCTCAGGGCTAATCTTCCTCAAAAAAATAAAAAATAAAAACAAAGAAGAATCAGAATCTGCAGGAAGAAAAGGTACAAAACATTCTAAGAGAACAGATTCAGAATTCTATTAAGTCATAGTCTGGTGAATTTCAGTGCTAAAGAAAGAGCCTGTTGGGGGCAGCCCCATGCATAGGGGTTAAGTTCAGCACACAACTGCTTCAGCAGCCGGGTTTGTGTGTGTGGACCTACACTACTTGTCAGTCAGGTTGTGGTGTGACCCACATATAAAGTGGAGGAAGACTGGCATAGATGTTAGCTCAGGGCTAATCTTCCTCAGCAAAAAAAAAAAAGACTCCTTTCGGCATCAAGAAAAGATAAAGCAAATTACCTCCAGAAAGCATTATATTGGACTCAAACTTTTTCTTTAAAGATTTTATTTTTCTATTTTTCCTTTGTCTCCCCAAAGCCCCCTGGTACATAGTTGTATATTTTAGTTGCTGGTCCTTCTAGTTGTGGCATGTGGGATGCTGCCTCAGCATGGTTTGATGAGCAGTGCCATGTCCACACCCAGAATCTGAACCAGCGAAATCCTGGGCCGCTGAAGCGGAGCGTGCAAACTTAACCACTCAGCCACAGGGCCAGCCCCATGGACTCAAAGTTTTCTAGAGAAACATCAAATGCCAGAAGACATAGTGCACTTGTAAGGGGAAAAGAGTAATCAAAATACTTATTCACATATAAAAGCATCAGTCAGATACTCTCAGAAATGCAAATATTAATTGCATCGAGGGAATACAGCATCCATAAGCTCTTCATGAAAAAAATATTGATAAAACCTAGCCAAGCAAGAGATGAATTCAAGTAACTCAGGAAAGGGGAAGGTAAGGTATAAAGAAGTAGAAATAAGAACTGAATCTGTCTAAATATAAAAGAACCAAGGCCAAATAACCCTGAGCATTATAATTTCAGAACAAAAGATAAATTGTTTTTATCATGTCAAGATGAACAAAAATCAGTTAGTGGGGAGGAACTGTAAATCCACTAATTTCCTCATCTTTCATGGCAGACATTCAAAATAATGTCAAAATTGAGATTTTTTTAACCAACTTTATTTTTAAAATGGACAGATTTGAAATGTTTGCATATATATGCTATTTTTAATCATTTCAGAGAATAATTAAATACTTGTGTTTTAGAGTTCCCAAAAGCTCTACTGAGAAGCTAAGGAAGTCCAAAGAGCTACCTGGATTAAAATGAGAAGGATTCAGGTCAGGGAGAAATAGGGACTGTGACAAGATACAATCACCAGATAAAGTTACACCACATAAATTTTAGAATAAACTCATAAGCCAGGGCTGGAGAGCTTGTGAAGAACTCTCATTCCCTTTAGTCTAACAATTCCACTCCTACAGAAATACTGCTCTAGTACACAGATACCTGTAACAACGATGTTCAGTACAACATTATCTATAAGCGAAAAACTAAAGACAACCTAAGTATCCAGAACAGAAAACTGGCCAAACGAATGGTGATAGAGCCATAAAATGGACACATGGGGATACACGACAGATGTTACAAAAAAGTTGTAAAACATGAGGTGCATCAATACATAACAACATGGAAAGATATCCATGAGATACACAGTGAAAAGAACAAGATGCAGAAGTACACTCATATGATCCCACTCATTTTTAAACATTAAAAGCTATCCGTATATGTTTATTCCATGTAGGTAAAGAAAATACAGTAAAGAAAAAACACTGAATTATTAACAATGCTTAGCCCTAGGGAATGGGAATGCAAGTGGAGGAACAGAGCATTTAAGGTTCATGCACATCTGTACTCTTTAAATATGTTTACCATGAGCATTGATTCCTTAAAAAATATAAAGCAATAATAATAAAACTTCACTTAAAGAAGGTGCTACTCCTTTAGAATCATTCATATGTTTCTATGTGAAACATTCAACATAAATAGAAAATGTCTGTTGAAATATGTGTTGACATATATTCAAATCTTTTAACTTGAAATATTAAAATCTTGGCGACGAAAGAGAAAAGAAGCTACAAGATAGATGTCAGGGGAAGATAAATAAGGAAATTCAAGGTCCTGGGAAGAAAGAGATGATTAACACTACTCTTTCATATGAGGTATAGATACTCATTTCACTGCCATCATAAAATAAATAAACAAACCGAGGACCTTATGACATAATGTGTTAAATGACCCTTTTTTAAAGAGGATGTTCTCCTTTAGTAGATACCAAGTTTATCTGGGAACGAGGATACTTTCACTCTAATTCAGACTCTGAAACTGGTATGTGATGTGACCTTGAAATAGTCATTTAAACTATCTTCTCCTTTCAATGTAGGATCCTTTTTTGTAATTCATAGGGATTTATAATAATAATAATGGGAAGGACTTCAATAAACCACCTTGACCTACCTTTATTTAGAAAAGCTTTGCCTTATCTTTCCTCCATTACCAAACATAATGGTATATATTTCCAAGACAGCAATATAGCTATAAAACTTTTAAGAACTTGAGAATACTTCCAATACACCTCACTATTATAACAATGAGGTGTATACAGGAGAACACTAACGAGTAGGATACTTTCTAAAGATCAGAACATTTTCTCAGTGGCAGTAGTGGTAGCACTTAAAGCGAGTTTAGTTGAAAAAGATGTAAATTACTGTTCTTGCTTCATCCACATTGTTGCACTTACCACACTGCTTCTTTTTAGCCATCACAGTAACAGTGAGCCACTATTAAACTACACAGAGACAGTGTAGTATTAGTATTATCCTAGAATCAAGCTGATATTCATATGCATATGTATTAAAGCAAAAAAGATATACTTGTTTTCCTGAGAGTACACTCATAAAAATATTCCTCATAAGAAAAACATTCAAAACTTGTCATATGGCTTAGAAGTTCTTTTGAACTCTCTTGCAAAATTTGTCTGACCTTCAAAGGATTCTCTGTACTGGACAATATTTGGATGCTTCATGTTTGCCAACACTGCAACTTCTCTCCTTGATTCTTCCCTTTCTTTATTGGACATCTTAAATGGGATGGAAAAAGAAAATATTAAACCACCAATAAACAACCTAAACAGTCCACCAGTAAGAGAGTGGTTAAAAAATAATGGTTCCAATAAAGCATAATCCAAATAACAAAATATAGCCAGAAGTTAAAAAGAATGAGTTGAATCCACAAGTAAAAACATTTTAAGATGCTCAAACTAGATTAAGGTACAGAACAATAGGTGTTGTATTTTTATTTTTTTCTTAAAGATTTTATTTTTTTCCTTTTTCTCCCCAAAACCCCCCAGTACACAGTTGTATAATCTTCGTTGTGGGTCCTTCTAGTTGTGGCATGTGGGATGCTGCCTCAGCGTGGTTTGATGAGCAGTGCCATGTCCACGCCCAGGATTCGAACCAACGAAACACTGGGCCGCCTGCAGCGGAGCACACGAACTTAACCACTCGGCCACGGGGCCAGCCCCTGGTGTGGTATTTTTTTTAAAACACACATATACAAGCACACATCATAGAAAAAAACCTGAAAGGATATACAGACTATTCTGAAATTAGTGGTTCTCTATGAAATTATGGCAGTTATGCAATGCCATATATTTTTTTATTCTCTAACAATGAGCCCTTTGGTAACCAGACTATTACTTGAATAACCAAACGAAAAACATACTTACTCTTGAGATGTTAATTTCCTTGATAACATATTGTCTCTCATCTTCTGTAGATTTAACAAGAACAGCTTTTCCAAATGAACCTTCTCCAATCTTCTGTAGTCTAACATACTTCTCCATGGCTCTTTTTCTAAGGCATCTTAACAGCTATGCTAGACATAAAAAAAAAAGTAACAGTTAACAGTGATAAAGTATGTCTTCTGTGACAATTATAATGTTTAATTCAAATTCTAATTCCTTAGTGATTTGCTTACTTAAAAAAAAATATTCAAAATCTTTACTGAAAGTTAAATAAACTTTATCTCAATTTTACTCATGCAACCTAATTACAGCTAGAAAGAAAACCAGTAACATTTCAATTTTATAAGAATGCTTTGGAAAGTCGAATGTTGTATATACTTAATGTCTACGGAAAGAAAAGCAAACTTCTTCCCACATCAATTAATTAGCAGCATTACTTTATTATCTCCAATAAGAACACAAGCTTAATAAGACCATTTCCCAAAGTTATTTAATTCCCTCTTATCAGACATTTAAATTGTTCATTGACATTTAAATTGAAAAATTCTTCCACATTTCTTGAACGTTTGTATTTCTTCTCTTTTGAACTATTCACTCATGTTCTTCGTCCATTTTCTACTTAAACAGTCTTCTTTTTATTAATCTGTAAAAGCTCCTTCTCTAATGAAGATTTTTTCCTTTATGCTATTTGCCTTTCAATTTGATTTAAAACAAATGTTTATTTTGATATGAACAAATTTATTAATCTTTCCTTTATATTTCTGCCTTTAGTATCATAACTAGACCTGTACTATACCAAGATATTTGATTAAGGTCATTAGTAGCTTTAGCAATAGTAATTTCAGGAGAGTGGTGGGGACAGAAGCCAGAGTACAATATGCTAGGTGGTAAAAGCTTATAAAAGTGAACTAGAAGGGAGAGGAAGGGAGACGGAGGGAGAGAAAGGGTGAGAGAAAGAGTCACAAAAGCAGTCACTAGCACTGCCTACTGGCAAGATTACCCTTATTGTGGGGATACATGAATGCACATTATTAATTAATTAATTAATTAATTAATATTTAATTAACCTAACTCGCTATTTTCTATTTCCAATCACAGCAAGCAGGCTTTCTATGTATGATTTCCTTCTAGGAGAAAATGGGCTTGTCATAAAGACTATATTAAAATTTCTGTGATAGTTTACAATATTTCTCATCGTAAATTAACAAATCCATGTTCTCATTTCATCCATCAATACTAAACTTGTTTAATTTTACTTTGCCTCTAAAAAAATGATCCAATATCCTAAATGACAAAATTTATATTCTGGTCTGTAAGACTAAAGGCCAGAATCCAGCCTGTGGTAAAAATCCATGGCATAATTATGCCTTATGAAATTTTGTGGGTAAGAGCCTTCCTCTATATTAGAAAACATTATAACCATTTTCCATTTCAAAACTTCTATAAGAAATCACAAGGCTCTTAGCAACTGTAAGAAAAATAAGACATTAACTATTGCAATAGCACTACAGCATCATCAGTGAGTTAAAGAAGAAAAGTCATTACAAACATACTTCCAAGTTCAAATTTGGTCAACCAGCATAATATAACAGCTCTCTGGACACCAGCCAGAATTTAATGCTTTCTCCAAGACATGAAAGTATATTACATTACTATGCCATTTAGAAAAAATATCAAGATAAACTCATCTTAGAAAACTAAATTTCATAAACCAAATTACATTAAATAACCTCATAATAAGATTATTTCACAATCATCATTATTCTGTGACTTTTGCCAAGAAAGAAAAACAAAATTAGTCTATTTGGCCCTGCCTCAAAACTCAGTTGCCAATACCTTTCGAGGGACCATACTAACAAGATGGAAGCTCCAAGAGCCCCTACTATTGCATTCTACTGCCTACCACATTACTGAGCATTGCAGCTCTGACAACTCGGTAAACTAGAGGAGAAGCTACTGCCTCACGTAGAGAAGAAAGATGACTTTAATTGCCATCAAATAATGTCAAGTGCAGACACTTTTCTGAACAATGAAAGACTTGTGATCGATGACTTTCACAGCAAGTGACAATCCCTCTTCTTCTGCAGAGTCTACACCAGACTAGTGTAGTGCATTACAGGAAGCGAAAGGAAAACAGGAAAAGAGTTTACTTTCAGTGTCTTACAACATATTTAACTGAGCCACTTATTTCCTAGTTGTGAGACTTCTCAGCTGAATTACAATCCTAGAAGATTTTTCAAACCAAATGAAACAAAATAATAAAATGGGAGCCGGCCCCATGGCTGAGTGGTTAAGTTCGCAGGCTCTGCTGCAGCGGCCCAGGGTTTTGCCGGTTCGGATCCTGGACGTGGACATGGCACCGCTCATCAGGTCATGTTGAGGTGGCATCACACATGCCACAACTAGAAGGACCCACAACTGAAAATATACAACTATGTACCAGGAGGCATTGGGGAGAAAAAGGAGAAAATAAAATCTTAAAAAAAAAAAAACAAAAACACCAATGTACTATAGGCTTACACATCCAAAATCATCATGATACATAACTGAAGGAACATAAGGATCCTGTTCTAATTTCATTATTGTAATAAATTCAAATTATAAATAAATGTTTGCCCTTTCTACACTTCAGCTCCTAACATCGAATGAAAATCACAATATCAATTTGACAGTATTCTTAAAGTCTCTAACAACTATATCAGTTTAATGACTATAATACATATCTGCTATTGAAGTATTCAAAGCATACAATCAAAGATGTTTTTTATATTTGAGCTTTCCAACGAGTTATGTGATGTAACAAATAAAGAAATGGGTTCAGAAGAGAAAAGCTATATGACCAAAAGCAAACCACATGACCTCTGTGGGCCTTAGTTACTTCACCTAAAAACACTAAAGATTTCAGCATTATTTAAGCATAATGCTAAGCATAAGCCTACCAACTCTATTAGTCTATGACTCAAGGAGAAGAAAATAAAGAGTAAGTAGGTCAGAAAATAAGAAACTTCAACACTGTTTAGAACTGAATTATTAGCTACAAAGAGCAGGAATGACAGAGAAATATGACCAAAGCTTTTCCTTCTGAAAAATCAAAAGAAGCCATGAGAGTAATTTCTTTATTCTAAATCTTTAAAAAATCAAAAAACAAACTGCAATTTACAATTAAACACACCATATTGAACATACATGTTTACCTCTTTTTCTTCCCCAAACCTAACTAACACAACTTTAAAGGGATCAAAAGGGCATAACAGGAGAGAAGGCAACAGCAATAAAATTCTGGAAGCTGACAAGCACAAGAACAAGCAGCAACTGACTTAGGAGACTAGAGAAAGCTGTAGCCTAAGCCAGCAGTGGGAAATAAGTCAGTTCCCACTACAGACTAGCTCAATAACTGGAAGCACCAGGTGCCTCTGAGAGTGAGGATAATATTAAGACTAAACCAGGATTGGTTGAAAGACTGGGTAAGCAGCAGTTAGACACACAGCTTGCCTCCTCCACCTCTCTCAGTCAGGTGACTACCCCTCTCTCATCTTGGCAGAAGATTGGAGATGACTCTAGATTGGGGATACTGACACAGTCGAGAATGGAAATACCATGTACAATCCGGGAGATAAAGTGAAAATCTATATAATAAAGGGTGAGACTCTCTGTTCCAACCACGATGGCGTAGCTTGTATCAGACCATCCCATCTCCAAAAACAATCATAAACGCTGAGTAAAATACATAAAACAAGAGACAGGAATTGAGGGGCTATAATCATTGAGAGGTGGAACATTCTAGTGAGTTCCACATTCACCCCAGCCTTTTCCCTGAAGACATTTTGCAAACTGAGGCATGGCAGCATGGAGCTTAAGTAAAAAGTAGCAGTCATACTGGGCTGAGGAAAGAGGTAAGTTTAGGGCTGCCAAAATCCTGGAGAGGAGGAAAAACGAGTTCAAAAGTATGCATGTAAACTCCTCTCCTGTCAGTTAGCCCATTCCTAAATTGTGCATACACAAGGCTGACTAAAACAGACTAGTCCTAACAAAGCCTGAAAGCAATCCTTGACAGGATCAAGGTTATCTGCTAATACTCCAACAGCCTGCCAGAACAAAACATAACAATGTTTGGAAGATATATGCCCAGCATCCAATCAAAAATTATGAGGCATGTCAAAAAAAAAAAAAAAAAAAACCAAAACAATAAAAATAGACTCACAAATGACTCAAATATGGAGTTAACAGTAGGGTACTTTAAATAATCATGATTAATATTTTCAAGAAAATAGAGGAAAAGATGAACAAAATGATTTTTTTAAAGGTGGAGAATTTCAACAAAAACTTGAAACTTATTTTTAAAAATTAAATGAACATTCTAGAACTAAAATATAAAATATCTGAAATTAAGAACTCATTGCATAGGTTTTACAGCAAACAGGATACTGTAGAAGACAGAATTAGTAACGTAAAAAATGGACCAATATTCAACAAGAGAATAGAAAAAATAAAGAAAAAACACACAACAAGAAAGAAAGAAAGAAAAATCAAAAGGAAGATTCAGTATTAGAAAGATTTTAATTCTTAATCTTTAAACTTAAGGCCACCCTAATAAAAACACAAGCTTTGGTGGTGAGGGTGATTAGACAAGCTGATTTTAAAGTTAATATGAAAAAAAGAAGAAAGAATAGCCAGAGAAATACTGAAAAAAAAGACCAATGAAGGAAGAGTTGATATCAAGACACATTATAAAGCTACAATAATTATGAAATACAGAGGCAAATCATAGTAAGTTCATAAACATATCAAAAAAGTTCTTTTAACTTGGTGGATGACCACGGTAACATTTCAAACTGGCAGGGAAAAGATGGACTTTGAAATAAAAAGTATTTAGACAACTAGGTAGTAACGTGGGGAAAAAAAAAGCTAAATCCATTTTCTTCACTTTACACCAGTACAATTCCAGATGATTAAAATACTTAAATGTAAAAAATAAAAACATAATAGTAACAAAACAAAACACGGGAAGACGATTTTTATAATCTTGGAGTGGGATAGCTTAGTATCACACAACTCCAAAATGCCTCAAGAGAGTAATATGACTACACAAAAATCCTGCGCAATAAAAACCAGGTTAAGACAAAATTCAAATGACAAAAAGAAAAAATATATTTTTTAGCTCATATCACCAAGGGCTCATTTTTATAACAAATAAAAAGCTCCTACATATTCATAGTACAAAAAAACCAACAGAAAAATGGACAAAGGATATGGAGTTAAAAGTTAGTAACAACAAAAAGGAATATAATTGATGCTAAAATGTGCAAAGGTATCCAGTCCTCTGTAAAGAGAAATACAATTTAAAAGTACAAGAGATAAGTTTTATGTTATGTATATTTTACCATAATTAAAAAAAAAAACACAAGAGAGCATTTTTCACCCACCAGAATGGCAAAATTTAGAAAACTTATTACTGTACTGTGTTGGAGGGGAATATAGAGAAACAGAATATAGTGAGAATACAGATACAAACTGATAAATATACTAAGGAAAATAATTTGGCAATATCTATCAAAGTTATAAATGTTTAGACACTTTGATCTGGCAATTCCATATCTGGGAATTTTCCCTCCAAATGTATGAAAATGATACATGTACAAAGTTATCCTCTGCAGCACTGTTTGAAACAGCAAAACTTAGGAGGCAGGCCGAGTGGTTAAGTTTGCGCTCTCCGCTACAGCAGCCCAGGGTTTCTCTGGTTCGGATCCTGGGCACGGACATGGCACCACTCATCAGGCCACGTTGAGGTGGCGTCCCACGTACTACAACTAGAAGGACCCACAACTAAAATATACAGCTATATACTGGGGGGATTTGGGGAGAAAAAGCAGAAAGAAAAAAAAAAAGAAATAGCAAAACTTAAATATCCTGAAATACGTCAAAGAGAGGCAACATTTATATTGATATGGATTAATTTCTAAGTACCAGAATAATAAATATGACATACTATTATTTGTGTATTAAAATGAAATATATATGTGCATATTTCTACTTTTACTTATATATGTGTGTATATACATATATACGTAATCTTTACATACATACACACATGTAATTGCTTGTATATGTAAGTAATATCTCTGAAGGGATACAATAAACTGGTGATACTGACTGCCTTCATGGAAGGAAACTGAGTAACCGAGAGAAGATTTTTTTTTTGTACCTTCTGAATTTTAAATCATATGAATGTACTATCTATTCAAAACAATAAATAAAATTAAAATGCTGATTGCGACAAGTAGGAAAGAAAGCTAGCTAAATCAATTTCTTTGGTTAAAATCCTTGAACAGTTCCCCATTTCCAAACTTCTAACCCTAACATCCAAAGTTTTTGATATGGCATCACTCTTCTTTTCAACTATAGATACTATGCTCCAGAAAAAATATCTTAGCCTCTAGTCAAATTAGACATCTTTCCTCACATTTTACTAACAATTTCTTTAAGCCACAAACAAGCAATGTTTGACATAATAAAATTTTGTGCACTAAATATGAAAAATGTCAGAGAATATGAATGAAAAACTGTAACCCCACCAATCTGGAACACTAAGCCTCTTCAGCTGTTTCAGCCGTGTGATGGACAAGTTGTCCTGAAGGGACACATTGGTAAAGGAATGGTAACAGATTTCAAGAAGTCCTTATGGCACTGTCTGCAGCTACAATCCATACTCCCAAAATAATAAAATCCACTATTTTTAATGGATTTTATTAATAAAATCCATCCAAAATAACAAAATCCATTTCTCCCCAAATAATAAATACCATTTTGGGTTGTGGGAGAGGGTCAATTTATCTTCTCAGTGAGGAAAAGTCCCTGCCTTATTTCTTATTACTTGAAAAAGCAGAAAGAAAAATGGGATCCCTATAAGACTTTTTAAAAAATATTTCTTTTTTTCTTTCCAAGTCTATGCAGACAATTAACAGCTTCCCTAGTGGAAATTACCAGCATGCAAATAAAGAATTTAGATTCATGAAATGGTGTCATGTCCACGACTTAGATTAGACAGAGTAAAATTTACTTGGAACACAATGTCAATGTATTATTAAAATGACCTCAAAAGAACTCCTGTGGCCAAGTTCTATAACCCTTACTAAACTCCTAATGGTGACTTCTACTATGCAAAAACCTGTTTTCCCACAAAATAGGCTCCTTACCTTTCACCTAGCACAATGGGCAATCTTAAATGAAACAGATCTGTGGATCCCTAACACTAGACAAATCTAAACTAGAAACAAAGGACTACTTCTTTCCATATTTGGTTGCCCTCCATCATCTCTTCAATACTGCTGCATCATAAGAAAAGGCTATTATTAGCATATATTGGATATTACTTTTAATTCTTCATAAATATTTCTGACGTAACTTACCGTGGCAATAAATTTTCTGCTTCTTGGGGGCAGATCTTACATTAGAGAATGAAAATTAGGCCTGTGTAGAAAAGAGCTATGATGAACTCTTAAAGTAGTAGAACTTTTAATGTCTTACAAATGGAAATTGTTTCAAATTATGGAAACTGAAATACAAGATTATAGGTTAACTAACTGCTACTCATTTTCTAATTAAAATGTATATGTAATTTAAGATCAGAGAAAACATATAAGCAATGTAAATGATTGCCTATTCATATCAAGATTTTGATTTATTATTATTTTAATTCTATTATCACTATAGCTTTTGAAATAATGTCCAAGGATTGCTTGGTAATACATACCGTTCCTTAGAGAATGAACATTTTAATGAGATGATGTTATTTTCCGTGCACTTAAGGTGAGTATCCGTGCAATCTCTACATAAGCAAGTCTAAGCAAGGTCTCCTCATTTCCAATATGACTTTACTATTTTGCACATCATTGCTTCCCCCAAGTGCAACTCACCTCGACGACACAGGACGTTAGTAGGAATAACGGTGATGCTCGATAAGTATCAGCCTAGGTGTAGCAGTCTTCCTAGGGAACTTAAAGGGACAGAGGCACCATCCCGCATTTTGAAAATGACATCCTGAAAGAGAAATCAAGTCTGTCTAACCAGCAGCAGCTCACAGCCAGTCTGAAGGGGGGGGGGGGGGGGCAGTGAGACTCCCACGCCTGACAACAGCCTTTTGCTGACCCCTCCGGCTTGACTCCGTCCCGCCTCGGGCAACGCCCCATGAGACAGGTCCACACTACCCGGACTAAACAAACTGGTTTCTGAGCCCCTTGGAAACGGCGAGCGGCAGCAGGGGGAGTGCCTGGGTTACCGCTTCTGCAACTTCACAGCGGTGGTTGCTAGTGGTCTCAGTGGGGTGGGGGGCGGGCAGCATTTGGGACTGGGAGGCTACCTGCCTGCCACGTCCTCCTGCCTCGCAAGGCCGGTTCAAAATTCTGGGCTACACAGAGACCCGCTAAGGACTCCGCGCTCAGGACGCCGCACCCTGGCTCCCCAAAACCCGGAGCGAGCGCAGCGGGAGGGGGAGCGGCCAGCGCGTCACTGGCGCTGGCGTGTGACGTCAGCTCGCGGAAGCCGGCGCGCAGTGGGAGTGACCGGGAAGGAGCGGCGGGGCGGGGCCAGGGCACTGCAGGTGGGAGAGGATGTGGGGGAAGGAAAGAAGGCGGAAAGGAGTGTGAGGCCGAAAGAGTAAGGCAGAGATGAGGCGAGAACTCACTAATAGGAGCTGACTTGGGATAAAGCATATTATAAATTTGCCACATACATACTACAGCGAGAAAGGGACTTTTTAAAATTTGAGGTCTATTACGTAGGGATGCCACATTTTAAAAATTTTAAAGTACTTTTGCTTTTAAAAAGAAAGCCTTTTTCTAGTATATTTTGGATGATTAAAGCAAGAAAGTATTTTTTTAATTTTTATTGAGTTTATGATACTTTACACCCTTGTGAAATTTCAGTTGTACATTATTGTTTGTCAGTCGTGTTGTAGGTGCACCGCTTCACCCTTTTGTGCCCGCCCCCCAATCCCCCTTTCCCCTGGTAGCCACTGATCTGTTCTCTTTGTGTACATATTTAACTTCCACATGTGAGTGGAGTCATACAGAGATTGTCTTTCTCTATCTGGCTTAGCAAGAAAGTATTTTTAAGTCTTATTTAAAAAAATGGTTAATGTGGTTTTCTACATCTTTACACCTAAGGTGTGTATAAATTACTTGCCAGTATTTCGAAAGGTTTGGTAGTCTAAGTACCTTTCTTCATTGCAGGACTTTCAAAGATAGAAATAGATTTTCCTGTAATGAGAGATCAAATCGAGTGTCGTCCTGAGCAACCCAATGGCTAAATTGCCATACCTAGAGTGATCCCGAGGTACTGGAGAATCCACACTTAAAGTTGAAGAAGGATGGTGGCTTGTATACTACCTTAGTTGCACTCCAAGTTGTACCTGTCGTACATGTCTTTTATCTATCATGGTGGAGAGGCCACAGATTTTGCCAGAGACCTCAGAGGTCAAATGATTTCAAATTTTTGCTTCAAAAAAATCTGCTTCCTTCTCCCTCATCCCCTCCCCAACACACCAACACCCAAGACCTCTCTGAGTTTTCCTGCCAGTCTTTGCTGGAGTCTTTGGTTTAGTTGTGCTTACGTGAAATACTTTATTCCCAGCATGGAAACTGAAAGTTTTTGGCTTCTTTGCCAGAAGATGGCACTGCAAGTCATCCAACCTGGCAAGCTGGAGAAAATCCGCCTTGGTTGTCTCCTCCTCAATCTCCATGCCCAAAGACTTGTTCTCCTCAGGCTAACCTCATGTGACCTCCACCCACCCCCAGTTAATCAGTAGGAATTTGGGTGTCTGAATGCACAATAACTCTGGTTCTACCCACATCTCTTTGTACAGCAATGCAACACAAAAACATTGCCAATTGCTAATCTAAGTAAGTTCTTTTTTCTGCTTTCATGAAAAATAGTTAGATATTCCTTTAGATAATTCTTTAGTCTCCTGTCATAAACAGTTGGTGGGGATATAAACTGCTTCGGTCTTTATAGAAGTCATTCTAACAATATGAACAGCATTTAACAGCAATTTCCCTTCTAAGACAAGTGAGCAAAGATGTGTATACAAGGATACGCATTATTATTTATAACCAGAAAAACTAGAAACAATGTAGATGTCTAACAACAAAGAGTTGATTGAATAAATTACAGTATATCCAAACAATGGAATATTCTGAAACCATTAAAAAGGATGGTCGGGATCTATTTTTATTGATGTAGAAAGATGCCCTTGATATATTGTTGAGTAATTAAAGCAGATGACTCTAACCTCGGTTAAGGTTACCTGATTATGTCCCTTTCTGGTTTATATACTTCTGTATGATTCAATATTTTTTCTTTTTACGACAAGAATGTGTTTGGGTTTCTTGGATTCTTTTTATTTAAATGTTTTATTAGCTTTTTCTTTCAAACAAGAAAGAGTCTTTGCTCCTTGCAACAGCTCAATAACACAACCATATGAAGATAAAGCCCGAAGTCTCTGTCTCTAGAACTCACCCCTGTGCTCACTCCTCCAGGAAGCCAATGTTAACAGTTTCACACATATCATCTACATTCTTCTCTAAGCTCGTAAGAACATAAATGAGCATATATTCATTTATATTAGTTTTAATCTTTTAAAATGAGACTATAGTATACACATTATTTTGCAACTTGCTTTTTTTTTTTTTAAAGATTTTTATTTTTCCCTTTTTCTCCCCAAAGCCCCCCGGTACATAGTTGTGTATTCTTTGTTGTGGGTTCTTCTAGTTGTGGCATGTGGGACGCTGCCTCAGCGTGGTCTGATGAGCAGTGCCATGTCCGCGCCCAGGATTCGAACCAACGAAACACTGGGCCGCCCGCAGCGGAGCACGCGAACTTAACCACTCGGCCACAGGGCCAGCCCCAGCAACTTGCATTTTTTTAACAGTATATCATGAACATCTCTCCAGAGATCAACTAATTCTCGTTAATGATATCAATATTCCATGATATGGATGTACCAAAATCTATTCAATCATATCCCCCTCAGTGAACATAGAGGTGGTTCCCAGTGGTGGTATTATATCTAAACAATAGATTCTTAAAAGTGAATTTACTGGGTCAAAAACTATGCACTTTTTTTTCACTTTAATAGGTACTCCTGTGCTTTGGTTATATAATTCTGTGTAACAAACCACCCTAAAACTTAGTGGCCTAAAACAACACTGATTTATTATTTCTCATAATTTTGTGGTCAGGAAATCAGGCAGGGTTCTGCTGGGTGGTTCTTTTGCTCCACATGGCTTCAGCTGGGATTGTTCATTTAGCTTCATTCAGCTGGCAACTGTGCCAGATTGGATGATCCAAGAAGCTTCACTCACGTGTCTGGTGCCATGGTGCTCCTCCACAGCTCTCCTTCTCTCCACATGGATAGCTTGGAATGGTCACAGCATTATGGTCTCAGGATAGTCATAGCCCTTTTATAGCAGCTGGCTTCAAACAAGGAAGAAATAGAAGCTGCTAGTCCTTTTAAAGGCTAGGCCAGAAACTGGCATGGTGCCACTTCTACCACATTTTTGGTGAAATCAAGGCTCAAGGCCAGGCAAGATGTACAAGGAGGGGAGGAATCAATGGTGGCCATATTTGTAGACTATCTACCACATCCTGGACTACTTTTCAGAAGTTTAATAAATTCACACTTTCAATAGCTTCGTTAAAAAGGTGCCTGTTTCCACCACTACTGGATGTTTCTCTCTCAGTTTTGCAAAATTCTGAATTTCCTCCTCTGTCTGCCTTTTATATCCTTGCCCCTTTTCTATTTATCTTATCAATTTGTAGATGCTTTTTGTAAAATATGGAAATTAAACCTTTGTCATATTATGGAACAAATATTTTCTGGTAGTCTCTCACTAATGTTTTGATACTTTTTATTGTATTTTTGGCTATACAGAAATTTGTAAATTTGTATATGGTCAAATCTGGCAGTCTTTTTCTTTGTTATTTAGGTTTCTCATCTTGCCAAACAAATATTACTTCAGCCCCCAAAATTATCCAAATAATCTCATTGTTCTTGTGTTCTGTTTAATAAATCTAATGAATTTGAAATTTGTTTTTACATATGATTAACATAGATAGACTAGCTTTGTATTCTTTTGGAGGAAAGCTAGTTATGCCAGAGTCATTTTTTAAATGTGATTTCCATTGATTTAAAATGTAAACTTTATCATATGTTAAATTTACTATTCATATTTGTATCTATTTATGAATTTCTCTTCCATTTACCTCTTGGTCTCCTACTCATTGTGTCAATTAAAAAAAGAATAAGTTTGTTTTAATAATCAAGAAATACTGTAATAGAGGCCAGCCCTGTGGCTGAGTGGTTAAGTTCACATTCTCTGCTTCCGTGGCCCAGGGGTTCGGTGGTTTGTATCCCGGGCATGGACATGGCACCGCTCATCAGGCCATGCTGAGGTGACATCTCACAGAGCACAACCAGAGGCACTCACAAATAGAACATACAACTATGTACTGGGGGGCTTTGGGGAGAAGAAGGGAAAAAAAAGAATATTGGCAACAGATGTTAGCTCAGGTGTCAATCAAAAAAAGAGAAATGCTGTAATAATATTTACATTTTAAAAAAATGTCAACACTAAATTAATTTTTTAAATTATGATAATTATAATAGACCTTGTATACTAAAGATGGTTATAAAGTTATACTTGTGAATCTCTTTTTTGGTAGGAAAAAGGGAAATTCTTTAAACCTTTATTAATAGTGGTGTATAATATGGGAAGCAGAAAGGGACTAGGTGTATTACTAAAATCTTCTTCTATTAGAGATTTTTCAGAACTATATTCCATCATTCATTCACAGTGAACTGAGCACTATGCTATATGACGAGGATAGACATATTGAAGGCGTGGGTATTTTTAATTCATTCTTTCCAGACAGCAGGCACAAGATGAAACAGACTAGAGGATAACAAATTAGAGCAAATGTTGGCAGTAGACTTACACCAAATATTTTCCCTTCGTGAAATTATTAAAAGACCATGTGTTTGTGTAGGTGTGTGTCAAACTATCCTCACACATAAGCAATCTTTTGTGATTGGAGAAAAGAAGAGCCTTAAATATGAGGAAACACACTCTCTAAAATCCAGATCTCTTGAACATATGCAATATTCAAATCCAAGAGAAAAAAAAGGTCAGTGTCTTTGCATTTAGGGCTTCATCTTTCTACATCCTGAGAGCAATTTTCAGTCTTAAGCTACACTGCTGAAAATCTACTCTATCTAGCCTTGTGTAGTTTGAACTAACCATTAGCTATATAGAACTTGAACTTACACTGTAGCAGCCTGCTGAATTTCTGGATCTTAATCTGGTAGGCCCAGCTCAATATGAAAAGATAAAATATTATCTAGTCAATTCTTGAGTTTCTGGCTTTCCGGGTTGGCTCACCTGCAAGAGCTCATAGGAGAGTTAGCTATCTGAAGAGGGAGATCACAATCTATTTCTAGGAAGAATAAAGCAAAACATTGAGGCCTTAGCTGTGCAGATCCTGAGAAAGGAGTCACATTATGACATTGAATTGAGGATGTACTTCGTTGAAGTAGCTCAGAGTGTGTCAAGTTCCAATGAGGGTTAGACAGGAGTTTTGTAGGAAAGAATCACATGAAGCTGGAAAATTGTTTGCAATGTCAAAGCCTTCAAAATGAAATCAAGAGTACAAATCTATTCAAGAGAATTTCATTTTCTCTCAGGGAAAAAGGCAAAGGACAAGAAAGGATCATTTTCAATTACTTCTGTGATGCTGGTGAAATCTGAAGGAAATTCTAGACTAAAACCATATCACTGCTTTCCAAATAGAACATCTTAATCCCTTTCACTCCCTCTTGCCAATATGTATGAAACATAGACAATGAAATCAGTTTTTTCTTAATTCACAAGTACATGAAGCAGATCCATACAGCCTGTTCATTTCTCTGATTTTCTATGGAACTGTTTTTTAATGTATTTTTTAAGTTGTTATGGAAAATAATCCTATCTCCAGGTTTTTTACTTTAAGGAAAACTTAAAGAAACTTGATTGGGGCCAGAGAGCAAAAATCTAGGAGAAACTGAAATATGGTTCCCAGTGCTCTTTTTTACTTCTTTTGCTGATTCTATAAAATAGCACCATACAACCTGCCACTCTCAGGGTGGCAGAATTGCTGGCAGAAGGGAATGGCTTACATCACTTCTACTCACCGGTAATATCTACTATTTGTTTCTCTGTTTGTATCTGCCCGGGTACCAGCAAGACTAGTGAACAAGCAGTCCTAGACCTGGTTGGAATAGGTAGACCCTTACCACTGTGAGTTATTCTTCTTTTTCCCTTTCCTTGTGGGCTTAAAGGTTTTGTTGGATTGTTGGTGGGGGAGTAAAGCTAGTTTGAATATTGGTCGAGTTTCTGTTATAACTGCTTCAGCTCAGTTCTGACCAAAAAAAATATGACTTAAAGTACAAGAGCCTGACTTTATTCCAATGATTTATTTTGCTATGCCTCCAAATACTTCCTGTACACTGAGGGCTTTTTATGTATTTATTTTTTGTTTTTTGTTTTGTTTTGTTCCAGTTTTATTGAGATATAATTGACATATAGCACTGTATAAGATGTACCGCATAATAATTTGACCTACATATACTGTGACATGATTACCACAATAAGTTTAGTTAACATCCATTTCATAGATACCAAAAGAAAGGGTTTTTTCCTTTGTGACGAGAACTTAGAATCTACTCTCTTAACAACTTTTGAAAATACCATAGCAATACATAGCATACAATAGCAATGTTAACTATAGTCATCATGTTGTACGTTACATCCCTAGTACTTATTTATCTTATAACCAGAAGTTTGTTCCTTTTGACCACCTTCATCCAATTCTCCCACCCTACTGAGGGTATTTTAAAATGCATACTAAGGGGCCAGTCCAGTGGTGCAGCGGCTAAGTTCTCACGTTCCTCTTCAGTCTCCCAGGGTTTACGGGTTTGGATCCTGTGTTCAGACCTACACACTGTTTGTCAAGCCATGCTGTAGCAGGTGTCCTACATATAAGGTAGAGGAAGATGGGCACAGATGTTGGCTCAGGGCCAATCTTCCCCAGCAAAAAGAGGAGAATTGGCTGCAGATGTTAGCTCAGGGCTAAACTTCCTCAAAAAAAAAAAAAAAAAAAAAAAGGCAAACTAAGACCTGTGGTCAAAAGGTGAATTAAGCAACCTATACGTAGACAGAATAACCACCACCCAAAGATGTCCCTGACCCCCAATCCCTGGAAGCTGTGAATATATTAAGTTACATGGCAAGGAGGAATTAAGGTTGCAGATAGAATTAAAATTGCTAATCAACTGACTTTTTTTTTAAAGATTGGCACCTGAGCTAACAACTGTTCCCAATATTTTTTTTCTTCCCAAAGCCCTCCAGTACATAGTTGTGTATTCTAGTTATGAGTGCCTCTGGCTGTGCCACATGGGACGCCGCCTCAACATGGCCTGGTGAGCAGCGCCATGTCCACACCCAGGATCCAATCTGGTGAAACCCTGGGCCACAGAGGCGGAGCGCGGGAACCTAACCACTTGGCCACGGGGCCAGCCCCATCAGCTAACTTTAAAATAGGAAGAGGAGCCTGGATTATCCAGGTGGGCCCAATGTAATCATAAGTGTCCTTAAAAGTGAGAAAGGAAAGCAAAGAAGTCAGAGTTGGAGGGAGATATGACTATAGAAAACGTTCAGAATAATAGGATATGAGAAGGACTCAACCCGCTATTGCTGGCTTTGAACATGGAAGAAGGGGGCAATTTGAGTGGCCTCTAGAAGCTGCAAAACGCCTAGAAATGGGATTCTCCCCTGGAGCCTTTAGAAGGAAACACAACCCTGCCAACATCTTGATTTTAGCCAGTGAAATTCACATTGGACTTCTCACCTACACAACTCTAAGATAATTTGTATTGTTTCAAGCCCCTAAATTTGTGGGAATTTGTTACAATAGCAATAGCATACTAATACAAACTCCTATTCTCTTAAGGTTGTAGGAGCAGAGTACCGGGATCAGGCTGACTGGTAAATTTTCATTGTGTAGAAAAAGCCCACAGCTGGGTCTATAAAACCTCCATGTGGGCAATTAGCTCAGCCCTAGGAAGCTCTGCTGCTTAATCATCCCTGCTAAAGTAAAGGATCTGGTGAGGACGCCAATCAAACAGGATCACTTCGGTAACACTTGCTGAGGAGGAATGAGATCAAGCTGGAAGTATTCACATTAGGGCACATAAAGAAAATGTTCAAGGGATTTGGGTATGATCCTTACCATGTGAAACACCCAAATCTGTTGAAGAGAAGGTTTAACATCACCAGATTCTTTAACAAAAATACCAGAGGAATTACCAAGAAAGTTCTTCCCCAAATGGAATCTATCACCACCAAGCTCTATCGTGGCACATTGTTTAAATAGATTACCCCAGGTACAATGTAGTGGTTCTGACTGCATCCTGCTCATTAACTTGGAATAATTAAAAATATGGATGCTCAAGCCCAAGCTTGGAATAATTAAAATAGAATTTCAGAGAGTGGGGCACAAGCAAGGGTTTTTTTTTTTTTTTTTTTGAGGAAGACTAGCCCTGAGCTAACATCTGCTGCCAATTCTCCTCTTTTTGCTGAGAAAGACTGGCCCTGAGCTAATATCTGTGCCCATCTTCCTCTATTTTATATGTGGGACGCCTACCACAGCATGGCTTGCCAAGCGGTGCCATGTCTGCACCTGGGATCCGAAATGGCGAACCCCAGGCTGCCAATGAACATGTGAACTTAACCGCTGCATCACGGGGCCGGCCCCAAGGGTATTTTTTTTGAAGCTCCTTAGATGGTTCTGATGCAAAGTGAAGGTTGAGAACTACTGGCAGGATGGCTATATATGTCAGAAATCATAGACTTTAAAATAAACAAGTTCCCATAAAGGAATAAGGTAGTGCATAATATAAACGATAATATAGAAAACTAAATATACAAGTAGACTTGTTCTTGCCCATTTATAAGAGATCCTTGAGATAATCCCCCATGTAGGTACTAAGACCTTACCATAAAGAGATTTAGGATTTATTTATAAAAGGATCACAGAAGGCAGATATGATCAATTAATAGAGTGTGATTATTGTCTATTATTCTTAGAATCTATGTGCCTCTTCCCCAAATTAGGCTACGTATCTGCAGTGGGAGAAGAAAACATATAGTGTCTGTAAATCTCTTACGAAAAATTCTGCTTAGTTTGGAAAAGTTTTTGAATGCTTTTCAACATTTTTCTAAAAGAGAATCTAAGAAACTTGTCCAACAGTGTCCCAAGTAAGATAAAAGAAAATCGCACTTGGATATCCCCATGGTTCCATGACTCTACCTTGATAAAAGCAATGAAAGAGTCATAAGAAGTTTGGCTGCATTGTGAGCACCCCCTTATCACATGGGCATGAAACCAGCTCTGAAAAAAAGCCCAGGACTGTATTGTTTGAGAATGTTCAATTCGGTCAGGAAGAAAAGAAAAAAGTAGGATGGACAAAACTCCTATGGTAAGCACAAGTAAATAAGTTACTAACCTGTGAGACATGGTGGACAGGTAAACTCAGTAGGGCATATATTTGTGCACATCGAAAAGGCAGAAAGACCAAGGGATGCCTCATATTCATGAGGCACTAAACATACAATATCTAATATTCATTAAGCATTATATATTCATGACACACTAAATATACATGAGACATTCAACATTCACAGGTCTTAATTCTGCCACCCAGTGGTGACATTTACACTGATCCCACATGTCCTGCCCAAGAAGTGCAAAACCTATACCTGCTCAGAAGGTTAACTGCCAAGCTACGGCTGTGGCTAGGCCTTCTTGCCCCTGCATCTCTCTGATGGAGACAGAGTGTATCATTGCCTTAGGCACTTTCCATCTCTGGACTCTTGTTCAAACCTCAACTCTGGTCTTAATTACCACACCATCAATAGGAAGGCTAATGGGCCAAAAAGAGAGACAAGACATATGAACATTGCATAACCATAGGTTTCAAGTAATGGGTCTTTCCACCCCACTTCTACCCTAAGTGTGTTAACTTTCTTCCCCCCTTGCTTCTCATGGTGTGTTAGCCTTCCACGACCTCTAGGATAGCTTTTCTGATGTATTTGGAAGGTATCATTATTCCAAGATGATTTCCCACACAACACCACGCAGGTAATATCTGGGTATTACTCGCCACTGTATGTTATTAAAAAAAAAAAAAAGGAGTGAAACTCTTTTGCCTGATATCCTATAATTTCCAACTCTTTCCCCTCAAAAGAATACCAGTATAGACTTCCCTGGCAACAAGGGAGAGAATCCCTAATTTTGGCAGGTCCTAAAATATGTCCTTAGAATACTTTTTAATCTTTAGTCTTCCCAAATAAACCAGATTAACAATTCTTGGAATATTCATTATAGTGGGGTATAGGTTAATTGCAAGAAGCTGAATTTCTTGATCCTACGAAGGTCACTTGAGTGGCCCTCTGTTTACTGCACATGTTGGGTGACTAGACCTCATTGTTCCAAGATTAGCTAGCAAGAACTTTTGGAGTTTTTGGCCTAAGTGGTCTAGCCTGAGATTCAGTTAAGGAAATCTACTGCATAAACTCCTACAATTTATGCAAGACCTAGTGACAGGGAAGGGCAAAGGAGGTTCTCAAATAAAGTTACACTGAGAGAAACCTGATTTGTGTGTTTGTGCTGGCACTAAATCAGGAGGTGAATGTGAATGATTTGAGTCTGAGGTTGTCAGCCAGTGGAAACATATTTAAGCTGAAAAAGCTGGTACTCAAGCCTATTAAGGCATAAAACCCTCTTGGATGAGGGTAATACAAAGGGGATTTCCTTTTCTCAAAAAATAAAAACCGCAAAAACCAAGTACTGTAATTGGGTAAGAAGGGGGCACTCTTTCATAACCTGTGTTGGGTGGCTGTGCATTTGAGAACAGTGACTCCTATCTTCTTTTCTTCTACTTTTTGAATTGGAATGCCTACAAGCATTACCTCATGCCTGTCACACTACTTAATTTTGGGAGTGTTGGGAGGAGACAACTTGGCTCTTTAGTTTCACTGGTCCTGATAAAGAATTAATGGGTTACACTCAGGAGCCTTATCTTCATCTGATTTAGATGAGGTTTTGGACTTCAAGCTGATGCTTCATTTGGATAAGACCCTTGGGAAGGAGTGAATGTATTTTACCTGTGAATCATTACTCGGGTGGGCTTGTTAAGCAGAATTCTGAGATGGCCCCAAGATTCCCACACCCTGTTGTACTTGCCTGGTATAATTGCCTCTCCCCAAGTGTGGGCTGGACTCTGAAAGTAGATTTCACTTCGATAAGGTTACTAATCAACTGACTTTTTGTTAAAAAATGAGGTTATGATGGGTGGATCAAAAGAAGTCAGAGAGATTCAGGAGTAAGCAAGAGAAATTCTACCATGTTGTGAGAGGGCCATATGGTTAGGACTTGAGGATGGTCTCTAGGAGCTGAAAGCCATCCTGGTCAACAGCTAGCAGGAAAGCAGGGACCTCCGTCATACAACCTGCAATAAAACAGGGACTCAGTCCTACAACCACAAACACAATTATGTCACAGGACCTTGATTAAAACCCTTTTATTGAGTGAGTACAATGTAGAATGTTAATATTTATAGAGTGCTATATGCCTCAAAAATACAAAAATATATCTAACGCAGATATTCATTACTTTGTTGTGCTTTTACTGAGGGCCCAAAAAGTGTACAAAGTCAAAAGCATTAGTGCGTAATACAGAGTTTAATAAAAATTTGGTAGAGAAGCAAAAAAGAAGGTTCAATCGCACACCTCACATTTGACAGCAAACTCTTCTCCAACACTACTCCCAACCTTTTTGGGGGCAATCTGGCTACTTTTCCTCCCTTTCCTCTCTCAAAAGCAAAACAAACACCTCTTACTTCATGCTAGGCAGCTTTATGTGCTTCCCTGAATTCTGGAAACCAGATGATACATGTTTGGCCAAACCAAGGCAGATAAGTCTTAACAGGGCTACTGGTGAATAAAGTTTCCTCCATCTTTTTACACAGGTGTAATATCTTTTTATATGCCTAGAAAGCTCCTGGAAAGATAACCAAGACATACTTAATAGTACCTTTTTGTGGTGAGTGGCAGTAAGGTTGGTCAGGTTGTACAGGATATCAACTCTCATTCTATACTTTCTGTATTGTTTCAAAATGTTTTAAGCCATTGTATTAGTTTCCTAGGGCTGCTGTAACAAGTACTACAAACTGGTGCGCTTAAAACAACAGGGTTGTTTCACTCTCTCAGGGTTCTGGAGGCTAGAAGTCTGAAAATCAAGGTGTCAATAGGGACATGCTCTCTTCAAGGGCTCTATGGAAGATCCTTTGTTGCTTCTTCCAGCTTTTGGTAGCCTGAGGTGTCCCTTAGCTTTTGACAGCGTAACTCTATCTCTGCCTCCGTCTTCACGTGGCCATCTTCCTGTACGTCTGTCTCTGTGTCTCTTCTCTTCTTATAAGGACACTAGTCATAGTGAATTAGGGTCCATCCTAACAAACTTACCTTGATCACAACTGTAAAGACCCTATTTCCAAATAAAGTCACATTTACAGGTGGTGGGGAGGGCAGGATCTGGTTTGGGACTGGGTCAACCTCTAATAGCCATGGATTACTCTTATAATTAAAAAACTATTCAATGTGTAGCATTCTACAAGACAGCTTGCCTGTTCTTTTTAAAACAATCTCATGAAAGATTGGGAGGCTGCTGAAAATTAAAAGATTTAAGAATCATAACCAAAATGCAATGCTTGAAACTTAATTGGATCCTGGTTAAATTTTTTTAAAAAAGCTGCCAAAGATTTTTTGACAACTGGCAAATTTTAAATGTGAACTGGTAATTAGATGTTATTAGGGACTTACTGCTAATTTTCCCAGCTGTGATAATGGTATCGTGATTATGTTGAAGAGGTTATTCTTTGGAGAAGCATGTTGAAGTACCTAGGGATAAAATATCATGTCTGCATCCTACTTTCACGTACTTAAGGGGGAAAAAATACCCAAATACAAAGCAAATACAGCAGAATTTTTGAATCTAGGTGACTGATCCCGTCAAGCCCATGATTAAGACTCTTCAATACCATAGGCAGTTATTATAAGTTGAATTCAGACTTCAAATACATGAAGGTTGAGTATTATATACCTTAAAGAAATGAAAAACATGCGTAGACAATGTACTATCCTTTTAAGTCTTCTGGATGTTTGAACATTTCACAATCAAAACTTTGGAGGAAAAACTACTTACAAACAAAACTTTCCAACTGCTCCCAGCTATCTAGGATAAAACACAAACTGTGTAGCCTAACTGAAGAACTTCTGCATCGTCATCTCACCTCATTATCTCCATCCTACATCTTGCATGTTATATTCAAATAATACCAGGACAACACACAGCTTTACATTTCTTTCTCTCTTGCCTTAAATTTCTACCAGGTCCTGCTCACCATCACCACCCTCCCTCAACTCCCGCCCCCTTAACGTTTTTGAATCTTCAAACTCCAGATCAGATCTCAACGCCCCTGTGAAGATTTCTCCCCACACTATTCTCAAGAGCGCTCCTTTTCTTGAGCAGTCATTTACCACTGCATCGGAATACAAACTCCTTGAGCATGGAGGTCGGGTTGATTGAATTCTGTAACTGGGGCACGTTAAGTGCAATAACTGTTTGCCAGAAGGAAATAAACACAATTCTACCGTGTAGAAAACTGAGTCTCCATTTTCTCCCAAATACTTAATTTCCAAGCGTTACTTTTGAAAATGCTTCCTGGCTAAATGCAGGTTCACCGTTTTCTTTGCAGGTGTGTTAGGCACAGAACCTGCGACGGCGGGTCAGGCGAGGTGACCCACGCAAAGGCCGCCTTCGGCGCTGGTAAAGGCGCAGGCCCGCACTTCCCTCGATCGAAGTTAGAGGAAGTAGCGCTCGTGCATGGCTGCCTTCGCTTTTCGCTTTCCGCTTTCCACGTTCGGGGCCCTGAGCCGGCCGGCGGTTCCTGCGCGGCTCCCGGACGCGGTCGTCTTTTCCCGGCGGCGCGGAACCGCAGCTTCGCGAGGACGCTGAGGACCGCGCGCGCCTGCGGCCTTCCGAGAACGCATTCCAGAGGGCGGCCGCCTACTGTCCTTCCGCGAGGTCACCGGAGGGGCAACCAGCAAAGCGTGACTGACGTGAGCTAATCGCCGGCGAAAAGTTTCACACCCAGCGCGTCCCGCAGCGCTCTCGCCCTCGCCCCGCTCCCGCTCCGGGCGCCCCACCCTCGGTCCGCCCACCGTTCCCACATGGCCCAATAGGCGCCGACGCGGCTCCGGCCGCGGCCGGAGGAGGAGGGGTTGCGGCAGCCGGGCGCTGAACGGCCGTTCACGTCAACGCGGTGACGTCACGCGTCGACGCACCTGTCGGGTTTCCGACTCCGGCGGCTGCTTTTCCCCTTTGGTGCGTCGGGGCTGCTCTGCTCCGGGACCCACAGCCCCTTTCTCAGAGTCCCAGTTCTCCCGCGGCCCGGCATCGGGCTGCGTGATGAGGCAGGAGGGTGTGGTGGGTTGACAACCATTCTACTTTTTTCTCCGAGTTGGACCATGGATTCAGGGTTAGTGTTTTAAGAGAGAAGTGAGATTGGAGATTTTTATTTTTAATTTTGGCTAGAAGCAGGTTGACTCTAGGGCCCTAGAAAGCAAGCGGATTTAACTTAATGCTGCTCCTGTGTTTGAAGGAGGCCAGAAAAAGTCCCACCTGGCAAAATTTTCGTAACCTCTACAGTAGAAAACCTCAGGTATCTTTTAAAACGCGATAGTTTTCGTTGTGTCAGGCTTTTTTCAGGTGGAGCTCCCAGGGTAGCTAGGTTTTAGGTTTGAAACAGATGCAGAATCCAAAGGCAGCGCAAAAACCAGCCTGCGATTTTGCTATGCCTCTGAGCTGCAAGGTGAGTTGCATTGTGTGAGTGAAGATTCGTTAGCTGTCATATTCACGGATTTGGGGTCAACTGTAATACCAGGCCTCTCATCTTGGTTTCTCTTACAACAAATTTGCCTACGTGATGTTAAACCCATCCTGAATTAGGTATATACTCTCTGACATTCTTTAAGATTTTACCTATTTCCTTCAGGAACCGTCGAAGGACCTTTGAATAGAACGGAAGTAGGTTCCAGGAAAAGATTAATTTTGAACTCTGTGGGTTTTACTTTCGCTAAATTTGCCCAAATTCGAAGTTAATATTCAGTTTTTCTAGCTTTAGATTTATGTGTATGTCAATACATAGTTTGTGTGTATATATAACATTTGTGTTTTGATCTTAAACTGACTGGGACCAGAAACTACCTTAGAAATTCACTTAGCATATGCTATGCTTTATTTGTATAGCATTTTAAAACTGGAGCTCGTTGAAGAGAATTACATATACATTATGCATATTAGAGGCTGAAATTTTTGTTTCCTTTGGAAAGAAATTCTTGTCTATGAGAATCGAATCAACAGCGACATACCTGTTTTTCTTTTTTGCAATTCAAAAGTTCATTTCTGCAAACTATAAACTCTTTTGAGCATGTAATTCAGTTACTGCAGCATCATTGTGGCTTGTGTCATTGATTGCTGAATCTTTTCAGAAATCCTTTTCTTTTCATCTCTAAAGAGTGAATTTAGAAGATTCTTTTCTTGACGAAGTCGGTATAGAATTAATTTAAATAATGTCAGTTTTACGTGCTTTTGTGAGTCACTAGAAAATTTTGTGCAACTCGAGACTACATATAGGAGTTAAAATGTTAATGTATTTGTTTTGATTTTCATCTTAAAACAAGCTGCTGTTGCAGATTGTTTTCTTGTTACATAGTATGGCTTAAAAACCAGGCGTGTGACCTACAAATATTTCCTCAAATTGAGTGTGCTTTTATGGCCTCTGGTTAGTAGGAACAGGCACTGTTGGCAGAATCCATGACAGATTGCATCCTTCTCCCACACCCTACCCCCCACAGTCTTCAAAGACTTTGATTCTTTGCTTGAAAAACAGGTTAAATTATTTTAAGAGGTCAATATCAATGTATAGTACCTGTATCTTTACTTGGAAGTTGTGTTTTAGCGTGTTTTCAATTATATGCAGCTCATTAGAATGTAAATATTTTACCTGGTTTTGAATATTTACAGTTCAGGGAAACAGATTTGCTGAGGTTATGGTTTTATGTTAGAGAGTTGGCTGTTTCTCAGGTCATGTTGGTGATAGACTTTCCACTTCCTGTTGTGACATGTTGGTAATAATTTTCAGACCGCTCAGGAACCCAGATTTGATCTCTGTGGTGGGTCAGATATCAAAGCAGTATCTTGTGGGCTTTGGCCACTATCACTGCTTTGTAGAACTTTCAGCTAAATTTCTAGTCAAACTTGTCAGCAAGGATCTAAGAGGTATATGTAATATGATATAATAAGTGTTAATGTTTATTGAGTGAATTCTATGGTTCAGGATCTTTCCTAAGTGGTTCTTTTTGGATTATCTCAATTCTCACATCAACCCCATGAAGTTGGTACTTTCAGTTTTCACATTATTCCGATGTGGAAACTGAGACATAGAGGATTTAATTAGCTTGCCCAAGCTCTCAGTAAGTGTCAGAACTGAGACTGAAGTGTGACAGTATGATTTCAGAGCTCTTGCTCTCCATAGCTGCTCTGTATTGCAGGTAAGACTAGTCAAAATGCTACAAGAAAAGATAGGATGAGAGAAAGGGCACTACAGGTTCACTTATTTTTCAATTATAAAAGTAATGTAAAGTTAGAGAAATTGTGGAAAAAAATTTTTTAAACCCTCATCTTACATTCTAATAAACTCTTTATTTTGTTTTTTCATATGCACATTCACATGTGTTTATAAACATTGTAGCTATGATTCATTTAGATTTTTAAAAATAAATGTTCTTCAGTTAGGTATGAAATGGAGGATGAACCCGTGTGGGGAAACTGCCCATTTGCATTGCTGAAATAGAGATTTGATCTGCAACTTTGCCTGGAACCAAGTTAAATATATTTCTTGCCCTTATGAGAAGTAGTTGTACAGTTTCTGTCTTGTAAAATCATGAAAATTATTTCGTTTTCAATGTGTGAGTCTTCCACAGCATCTTTTTGTTGGATTATTTTACCTTTTTTCCATGTTATAGTTTGAGCCTTATATTTGTGCGTGTGTGATTTTCCTTTAAAATCCTCTAGCATTGAACTTTTGAATTATTCTAAAAAATTTTATGAATCTAGGGAATTTTCTTCAGAGTAGACAGCTACTTCCTTTAGTGGGTTATCCATTTAATGCTTTTTTGAAGAAAAATATATAAGACACAGCAATTTGGACATGCAGCTAACTTAATGAACAGTAAGGATAAAATATCAGGTAATATTACTTTTGGGAGAAATCAGTTTCATTATTGTCATATCTTGTATGTGTTGACATTTTATGTCAGAATAAATTCTTTCTTACTCTGGTGATGTTCTGGTCTAAGTTTCGTGTTATGTTGGGTGGAGGTGCTATTCCCTGGTAAAATAAATTTGATAAGCTTTTCAAAAATTTTATTTATAACGTTAATGTCTACTACAGGTTTTCTCAAGAACCTTTCTTATGCTGTTAGCCATTACAGTTCTAGATAGGGGTATGCGTTATTACCCAAACTTATTTGACCGTGACACCTTTTACTGGAGTTGTGTTTTGTGCACATACTCACTAATCTCCAAATATTTTTGTTGCCTTCTTGGCTCCATAGCTTGATTCCTGCCAGTGCTTTTGCTTCAGTTAAGCTCTTTTCCTGTTTCTGCTTCATAAAATCCCACTTACTTTTTAAGGTCCAACTCAAGTATATTTCTTCCAAAGAAGGCTTCTTATCATTAATTACAGTGGGGTGTGATCTTTTCTCTGAACTCTTCTAACAATTCTTATGTCTTCTGTGACATTTGTCATGTATTGCTTTTTATTATATGTATATATAGTAATTTATAGGAAAATATTACAACATCCCCTTTGAGGACTGTATATAATGTAATTTATACTGCAGTTTACGGAAAGCTGTAAGGCCTGTACAAATATGATACCCTTAATCAATAAAAATGTCTTTACATTTTTTACAATTTCTGGTACATTAGTAGCTGTTCTATAAACATTAGTGAATGAATAAATGATTATGTTGAAATTCATTGTCACATTTTAGTTTTTGACTAGTAGTTGGCACATACAGTTCTTAAAATATTTATATGAAAATGCTCTTTGCTTACAAATGTCTAGGTCAGTCACTTTCACTTCCTTGCCATCATTGCTTTTGAGACTTTAGTCCATTTCTCTAGTTGCTAGCATTCGAGATTTTCATTTCTTCTTTGACTCAGATTGTGCCACCTTTTCTGTTCAGCTTATTAGCCAGCCAGATAGCTGAGTGGCAGACCTTTGAAACTTAGTCATGGTCCTCAGCACTACCAAATCTCCTTTATGAGAGAGGCAAAAAGCTTTGCTGGGAGTTCTGAAAAATTATTTTACCTACCTCAGGCTATGGGTCCCTTAGCCACCCATTTCCAGGGTCTTCCTATTTCTGCTGCCTACCCCCCAATTCTGGTGGTGTACTGCTTAGTGTTTGGAGGCTAGGTTGCTGTACTGGAGGTAATCATTCCTTTCATTGTGGTCTGGCCCTGAATAGGATTAAAGCCTAGATGTATAATCCTACAGTTGGAAAGAACACTCTGGTCTTGAGTTCTGTAAGCTATAGGAGACTGAAATTTGTTTCTTCCAACTGTTTTGAATCAACAAGTCAAGTCAGAAACTTAGCAGATGTCTTAACATTTCTTCTTCACCATTCCCCGCATTTTATTAGTTACCATATCCTCCTTAAACTTCTTTCTGCTCTTCCACGTTGCTATATCTTCGTTCACTTAGGCCCTCAATGTCTCATATTCAGAACTGTTCAAAAGTCTACTGGAGTAAGGGTCACCTAACTCCTCTCCCTATCTTTAGTCTTTCAGTCTCTTGCCCTTTTAATCTGTCTTCCACGCTGCTGATAGTGTAGGCTTGCTAAAATTCTTATCTGATCATGTGGTTTCTTTTAAAACTCTTGATGGCTTCCCATGTGTCTAAGTGAGTAAATAAGTTCCTTAGCATGACATATGAGCCCCTCCCTTCTTGATCTGGCCTGTGTCCACAGCCACTCTCTAGTCCCTTAGCTCTTACATAAGCTACCCAAGCAGGTTTTGTAATTATGCTGCTGTGTTTTTGCACTTCTTTTTTTTTCCGCCTGTATTGACTTTTCACCTCAGAGTTAGCCTAGTTAACTTATCCTAATCCTTCAATACTCGGGTTAAACATTCCCTCTGTTAAGTGTTCATAGACTTTCCCAGGCAGCATGCTTATTCCTTTTCAGTGTTACCAGATACCTTGTATATACTTCTCCTGTGGTACTTATCATACTATACTGTAGTTATTTGTATGTCTTTCACCTTTTTTGCCTTGGGAATGGGACCATACCTAATTCATTACCCCAGCACCTGGTTTTGTGTCTGGTACATGCTAGGTGCTCAGTAAATGGTTGTTGAATAAATTAATAAGTGACTCTGAAAACTGATTTTGGCTAGTAAATAGATGGTGATCCTGTAAACTGAGATAGGGAAAGTAGTAGGAAAAGCAAGTTTGGGGCAAATATTTATTTAGGCCTTGTTTAGGTCTTGTTGAATTTGAGTTCTCATGCAATATCCAAGTGGAGATGTACCATTCGTTTGCTATGCGTTTGTTGTTCATACATACTATATATATGAATTGATCCAGCAAGATTTTGTAGATATAGAGGAGATTATTCTGAAATTTATATGCAAAGGCAAAGGAACTAGAATAGCTAAAACAATTTTGAAAAATAAGAATAAAGTGTGAGGAATCAATATATCCAATTTCAAGACTTATAGAGCTACAGTAATCAAGACTGTGTGGAATTGCTGTGGATATAGACACATAAAGGAAAAATTGATAAACTGAACTTCATCAAAATAAAATATTTTTGCTCTGTGACAGACTGTTAAAAGGAAGAAAAGCTACAGAGTGGGAGAAAATATTGCGAACAACATATCTGACAAAGGAATAGTATCTAGAATATATATTCTAAAATATAAAACTTAGCAGTAAAAAGACAATCCAGTTAGAAAACGGGCAAAAGATATGAACAGTCATTTCACTGAAGAGGATACGCAGATAGCAAATATGCACATGAAAAGATGTTTAGCATCATTAGCCATTAGGGAAATGCAAATTAAAATAACAGTGAGGTATCACTACATACCTATCAGAATGGCTAAAATAAAACATGGTGACAACATCAAGTGCTGGTAAGGATGTGGAGAAACTGGATCACTTATACATTGTTGGTGGGAATGTAAAATAGAAATGTAAAATTAGCAGTTTCTTAAAAAAGTAAACATGCAATTACCATATGACCCAGCTGTTGCACTCCTTGGCTTTTATCCCAGAGATGAAGATTTAAGTTCACCCAAAACCTGTACATGGATGTTTATAGCAGTTTATTCATAATAGCCAAAATTTAGAAAAGAGCCAGATATTGTTCATTGGGTGAATAGTTAAACCAGCTGTGGTACATCCATACTGTGGAATACCACTCAGCAATAAAAAGGAAGTAGTGATACATACAGCAACCTGGATGAATCACCAGAGAATTATGCTAAGTACAAAGAGCTAATCCCAAAATGTAACATATGATTCCATTTATATAACATTCTCGAAATGGCAAAATTATAGAAATAGAAAATACATGGGTTGCCAGGGATTAGAGAAGGGGGGAGGGGAGGGTTGGAAGAATGTGAGTGTGGCTATTAACAGGCAACATGAGGGATCCTTGTGGTGATGGGAATGTTCTGTATCTTTGACTGTATCAATGTCAATATCCTGATTATGATATTGTCCTATGATTTTTGCAAGACGTTATCATTGGTGGAAACTGAGCAAAGGGTACACAGGAGCTCTCTATATTATTTCTTACCATTGTATGTGAAATGACAATGATCTCAAAATAAAAAATTTAATTAAAAAAAAATTGGGGGCAGGCCCCATGGCTGAGTGGTTAAGTTCATGTGCTCCGCTTTGATGGCTCAGGGTTTCGCCAGTTCAGATCCTGGGCCTGGGACCTAGCACCACTCATCAGGCCGTACTGAGGCAGCGTCCTACATAGCAGAGCCAGAAGGACCTACAACTAGAATATACAACTATGTACTGGGGGGCTTTGGGGAGAAGAAGAAAAAGAAAAAGTTGAGCACCTACTATGTGACAGGTAACCACTGAATATGCAGTGTTGAGCAAAAATTGATACGGTGTCAGACCTCATGACACATTCTAGAAGGCAAGACAGACATTAATTGAATGATCATATAAATAAGTGTAATATTACAACTGTGATAAGTGCTATAAAGGAGAAATATAAGAACTAATGAAAATTTGACCTTGTCAAAGATTAGCCCAGGTGGTAAGTAGGTCAGGGAGGCTTTCCTTACTAGCTGCGTGACTTTGGGCAAGTTATTTAAACTCTTTGTGCCTCAGTTTCCTCATCTGTTAAATGAGGATAATAGCACCCAAGCTTTAGGGTCCTGATTATATTTAATATAAATATTAATGTGCTTAAGATAGTGCCTAACATATAGTAAACTCTAAGAGTTTGTTAAATAAAAAGATACTTCATGTGAGATCTGAAGAATGAGTGGGAGAATTAATTAGATGAAGAGGAGAGAGTATGTTCCAGCCAAGGAAACAGTAAAAGCCCTGGGGGAGGAGACAGGAAACAGCCTGGTAGGACTGAGAAGAAGATCAATGAGTCTAGAGTACGGCAAGAAGTACTACAAAATGAAGCTGGAGAGCTGGGCAGAGGCCAGGCTGCACAGGGCTTTGTCTGCTGTATTAAGAGAGTTTGTCTGCTAAGGGTGGTGAGAGATGATTAAGACTTTAATCCATGGAGTGGAGAGAGATTACTGATCAGACTTGCTTTTAGAAAAGACCATGCTGGCTGCAGTATGGAGATCAGATTAGAGGGGGTCAAGGTGATTGTACATAGATCATTTAGGAATGTTCTATAGTAAACCAGGCTTTACCCCTGGAGATTTTCATAGGTTATGTCTAATTTTAATAACTCTGCATGAATATATTTGCAAGTTACCGTGCATCTATTATAATGTTTTGAAATGGTTTTAAATACATTTCTTGACAATTAAAAAGGAAGATGTGACTTTGTGGTATTGTTTTTATTCATTTTGTAATATCAAAATTTCAGCTGCTGTATTATGGCTTAAATAACCATTTATAGGCAAGACTGGAAATTGAGTTTAGAACCTAAAAAGATTTAACACTGGTATCCAGATTTCTTCTGTGTATCTCCTTTATACTATCATAGAATTTTGACTATTTTCTAGCAGTGTTGTTCAATAAAAATATGTGCACTGTAAATGCAAGCCACATATGTAATTTTAAGTTTCTTAGCCACATTAAAACAGTAAAAAGAAAATGATGAGATTAATTTTAATAATATATTTTATTTAGCCCAGTATACCTAGAGTTTTATTTCAACATGGAATCAATATAAACTTATTAATGAAATGTTTGACATCCCTTTTTCATGTTAAGTCTTAGAAATCCAGTAGATATCTTACCTCGGAGCACATCTCAGTTTGGACTGGCCGTGCTAGTGGCTACTGATCTGACAGTATGTCTCTATAGATTTCTGGGGTAATAAGAATAGTTTGTTTGGATTTTTTTTTCAAGTTATCAAATTTATAGAAATAGTTACCCAGGCAGGCCTGAATTTAATAAACTTTTGGGACAGAGTTTGTTGCTCTTGTTATAAAGAAAGATGTGGAGTCTGTATGTCTCAGAGGTGTTAGTGAGATTAAGTTTTTTTAAACACTTTGAATGAGTTAAGTTACCAGTTATCACTTACAATTTTTGAGGTCCTCTTAGGGATAAAAATAGAGGAGATATGTTGGAAGTTGGTGATTGAGGTCCCACAACACAGCAGATTTCAATTATTTTAGAGATTTCTCAGTGATGTGTGGCCTCTGACTAATATTCATTGATGTGTTATGTATGTTATCACATGTATTAAGCCCTTCTAGTCTGATCATCATGTAAGAAGTGAATAAGAGTGTTTGTGTTCTTTTCAAAATCTTAGCATACATGCTTTGATACATCAAAATTGAAATGATTCTTGAACTATTAATGCTTATTTTTTAAAAGCCTTTTGGTTATTCACTCAAGAGCCACAATATTTAATTTGATTGCCTCTATGGATGCTGCAAAGTACTTAGCATGAACAGTTATTTTCCTACTAGTATTTTAATATTTACTTTAAATATAAAATTCTTGCTTTAATTAGTACATTCTAACAAATTTTAGTATAATAAGCCATCTTTGGTAGAGGTAGAGATAAAACATTAGTAAAGTTGCAAAGCAGTAAATGTTTAAGTTTTTCTTTGTAATTTATGTGCTAGTGTTTGGTTATTCTCCCAAGACCAGAGTGATACTATTGTAGAGAGAATTTGTTTATTGAAAACTGAATACATTTCTCTTTTTAATCCCATTGATTGAAGAAACAATTTGACGTTTTGGCATTTATCATCCATATATTATGTATCAGTCATTATGCCAGATGCTGAGAATAGAGATATGCTCTCAAGGAGCTCTCAAAACTTCATGTTTTCTGAAAGTGGTCTTTAAGTTAAGAAATTTATGTAATAAATCTGTTAAAAATAGACATCCAGTAATATTTTGTTTTTTCTACAAAGAAATGTAAAAGCTTTACAAATAATTTTTAACTATTATAACTCTGAGGTTATTTTTCCATGTGCAGAAGGAAAATTTACTGAGGACAAAAGATTGTCTTAAAACTCTTCAAGTTTTGAAGTACTAAAATTCAACACTAGAGTTGGAGTGTGCTTAGTTCCATTGTCTTTTGTTTTCTGTGTGTACTTATTATGACGTGTTGTCAAATAAGTCTTGTTTTACAAGGCTTACTGGTTTGACTGCTTTTATGACTTTGTCTTTCAAGTGTGTTGCTAATGTCTACCATACTTATGGTGAACTCTCATTTTGATGTTGAGCAAGTAGGTAGATGTATTTAAAAAATCAAACTCTTTAGGAGTATTATTGTTTTTAAAGTATAAAGAGTTAAGAACATGAAAATATATGCTAATTTGGTATTAATCTGCTTTGGAAAAATGAAAATTGTTACCTATTATCATTTTCCATGGCTGGTATTTGCTCATGGGGTCTGAAGATTTAAATTTTAAAATGATGAAAGGAGAATGAAATTAATATTAAACATTTTAAAATACGGTATTTTAAAATTAGTATTTGCGTCTGGTAAAATATTCAAAAGAGACGAAGAATCTCCCTTTCAGACCTGGTACTTCAGCCTTCTTGTTCATTTCCCTTGTGAGCAGCTTTCTTGGAAATCCCTCCAGAGATAGTCTGTACATACACAAGCAATTAGGTGCTGTATTTCTCCCCCCTGTCCTTCCTTTTTCTGGGGGGAAAAACCATACATACTTTATAGTATACTATAAACACTTCTCTGACCTTTGTTTTGTAGTTTAACAATTGATCTTGGAGATTGTTTTATACCACTACCTGAAGAAATTCTTCATTCTTTTTCACAGCTATATAGTGAGAATAGAATTATTAAATCATCCCGAAAGACTTAAAAAAGTTAGCTGTTGAATGAATTTAGGATTTTTTTTTTTAATACAGAGATGAGAAGTTTCCTGGTGTCATGTTGAACTAGATGATTTTTATTATATGTTGGGAATATGTTAAAGGCCTTTTTCCCCCTTTTTTCAGATAATCAGACAGCTAAATGGAGTCTGAGCAGCTGTTCCATAGAGGCTACTATAGAAACAGCTACAACAGTATAACAAGTGCAAGTAGTGACGAGGAGCTGTTAGATGGAGCAGGTGTTATTATGGATTTTCAAACTTCTGAAGATGACAATTTGTTAGATGGTGACACAGCAGTTGGTAAGTGGCATTACAACCGTTAATATTTGTGGTCATGAATATCCACTAGTGAGTGTATACATTGTTTTATTGAGGTTGAGTTTTTGGGTAACTTTTTTTAAAAATTGAGATGATTCACGTAACATAAATTTAACCATTTTAAACTGTACAATTCAGTGGCATTTAGTGCATTCACAGTGTTGTATAATTACCACTTCTATCTAGTTTTAAAACATTTTTATTACCTCAAAGGAAAACCTCGTATGTGGGTAAACTTTAAAAATTTAAATATAACAAAATAGAGAGGTATACAACTGTAGTTGGGATTCTCCAAGAAACAGAACTAATAGGATGTATATAGACATAGAGAAAGAGATTTCTTATGAAGGATGGGCTCACATGTTTGTGAGGCTGAGAAATCCCATGATCTACCGTCTGCAAATTGGAGGCCTAGGAAACCCGGTGGTGAAGTTCTAGTCCAGACCCAGAGGTCTGAGAACCGGGGGAGGCAGTGGTGTAAGCCCCAGTCTGAGTCTGAAGGCCCTCAGATTGAGGAGCGCTGCTCATGTCTAAGGGCAGGAGAAGACTGATGACCCAGCTCAAGCAGAGAGCAAATTCACCTTTCCTCTGCCTTTTGTACTCACATCCTCAGCTGATTGGATGATGCCCGCTTGCATTGGTGAGGGCATCTTTTTTTGGTCTACCAATTCAAATGCTAATCTCTTCTGGAAAGACCCTCACAGACACAGAAATAATGTTTCCCAGCTATCTAGGCATCCCTTAGTCCAGTCAAATTGACGCATGAAATTAACCATCAGAACAGTCATCAAATCGTAAGTGTGGATGTTGATGAATTTCTACAAAGTGAACACACTTATGTAATTACCACTCAATCAAGAAATAAATCATTACCAGTTTCCCCAGAATCCTCCCTTTCCCCCCTTCAGTTTCAAAGTTAACTATTATTTTGATTTCTTTCATCATAGATTAGTTTCGCAGGTATTTAAACTTAATATTAAAGGAATTATGCTGTATATACTCTTTTGTGTCTGATTTAATTGTTTTGAGATTTATCTGTGTCGTTGAATATAGCAGTAGTTAATTTGTTTTCATGGCCATGTAGTTATCTCATTGTGTAAATATGCTGCAATTTATCTATTCTATCCATCATAGATGGTTGGTGGATATTTAGTTTTGTTTTTCTTTCACATTTTGGCTATTAATAATAATGCTGATGTGAATTCTCATGTACATGTATTTTTGCGTACATTATGTACACATTTCTGTGGGATTTATGTATTGGACTAGAATTCTTAGATGTCAGGGTATGTGGATCTCAGTGCTACCAGATACTGGCAAAGATAGTTCCAAAGTGGTTGTAGCATATGCATTTTACCAGCAGTGTGTGAGTTCTAGGTGCTCCACATCTTCACCGGTACTTGATATGACCAGTTTTGAAAATTTTGGCTCTTCTAATATGCGTACAGCAGTGTCACATTTTAGTTTTAATTGACATTCGCCTGATGGCTTATGAGTTTAAGTGCCTTTTTGTATGTTTATTGTCCTTTAGATTGCCTCTTTTGAAGTACCTCTTCAACCTTTTTGCGTATTTAATGAATCTTTATGCATTCTGATTATGAGTCCTTTGTCAGATATATGTATTGCAGATGTCTTTTCTTGCTCTGTAGTATGCCTTTTCACTCTCTCAATGGAATCTTTTGATGAAGATGCAATTAATTCTAATGAAGTCCAGTTAATCTTTTCATTTATTGTTTGTGCTTTTTGTGCGCTAAAATATCTTCCCCTACCTCAAAGACATGAAGATATTCTCCTGTTTTCTCCCAGAAGTTTTCTTTTTTTGTGTCTTTCACATTTAGATTTATAATCTACCTGCAATAAATTTTTATATGTGATGTGAGTTAGGGGTTCAGATTCATTTTCTTTTCCCCTTATGGATAACTAGTTGAACCAGCACCATTTATTGAAAAAACCTTACATTCTCCAGCGTACTGCAGTGACATCTTTGTCATCTTATCAACTGAGTGTATTTCTGTAAGTCTGTTTCTGGATTTTGTACTCTGTTACACTGAAATATTTCTCTATCCTTATGCCAAAACTTAGCATGTATGTGAGTTTTGTTTTTCACATTGGTCTTGTGAGAGACTTGTAGTCCATTTACATTTAACGTAAACACTGATATATTTGGCTTCAGATCTACTGTTTGTTTTCTGTGTGTCACAGCTGTTCTTTTTTCTCCCTTTTTTTCTGTTCCCCTAAATACCTTATTAGTTATGCATTCTCTTATATTTTGTTTGGTGGGTTACTCTAGCAATTATAACATGCACTCTTGACTCATTAGTTCTACTGTAAATTAGTACTTTTACCACTTCGTGGAAAATGTAAGGACCTTAGGATACTTTACCTTTTTTTTTTTTATCCCCCTTCTGCTTTTTGTGCCAAAGTTGTCCTCTATTTTAATTCTTCATATATTTTAAACTGCACAAGACACTATTATTGTTGTTCTATGTCAATGTCTATTTAGATTTAGCTATATCTTTACTTTTTCCATTGTTCTTTATTTTATACTGTGTTTTTCATGTTTCTGTCTGGGATGGTTATCTTTCTGCCCAAAGAACTCTCATTAGTATTTCTGTTTTTTTTATGAGGAAGATTAGCCCTGAGCTAACATCTGCCACCAATCCTCCTCTTTTTGCTGAGGAAGACTGGCCCTGAGCTAACATCCATGCCCGTCTTTCTCTATTTTATATGTGGGGCCCCTTCCACAGCATGGCTTGACAAGCGGTGCGTAGGTCTGCACCTGGGATCCAAACCGGCCAACCCTAGGCTCCTGAAGTGAAACTTGTGAACTTAACTGCTGTGCCGCCGGGCTGTCCCCCTGCTTTTTTTGCTTGAGGAACATTCTCCCTGAGCTAACATCTGTGCCAGTCTTCCTCCACTTTGTATGTGGAATGCCTCCACAGCATGGCTGATGAGTGGAGCAGGTCTGCACCCGGGACCTGAACCTGTGAACCCAGGCCACCAAAGAAGAGCACGTGGAGCTTTAACCACTCGGCCACAGGCCGGCCCCACATTAATATTTCTTTTAATTAACATCTGCTAGCAATAAGTTCATTCAGTTTTTCTCAAAGTTTTTGTTTCACTTTTATTTTTGAAGAATATTTTGCAGCTATATTCCGCATTTACAGTTATCTTCTTGAACACTTTAAAGATGTAAATCTGGTGTCATTTGCCTTCTATTATTTCTATGGAAAAGTCAGCTACCAATCTTATGTACTGCCACCACCACCCCACAAGCCCTTTGCTGTTTTTAAGGCTTTTTTCTTTGTCTTTGGTTTTCAGAAGCTTAATCAAGTGTGCCCAAGTGTGGTTTTCTTTGTGTTTATCCTGGCTAGGTTATTAGAGCTTCATGAATTGTGACTTGATTATTTTTTTTCATATTTGGATAATTTTGACCAGTATATTCTCAAATGTTGATTCAGCCATTTTAGAACTCCAATTACATGTGTCAGATCTTTTCACCAAGACCCTTGTGTCTCTTATGCTCCTTTCTGTATTTTCTATCTTCTTTTCTTTTCATTTTGATATTTCACCTCATTTGGGTAAATACCAGAAAATGCAATAGCAGGATCATATGGTTAGAGTGTGTTTAGTTTTGTAAGAAACTGCCAAATTGTCTTCCAAAGTGGCTGTACTGTTTCACATTCTCACCAGCAGTGAAGGAGAGTTCCTGTTGCTCAACATATGTGCATATTTAGTGTTGTCAGTATTTTGGATTTTAGCTGTCGTAACAGGCATGTAGTGGTTTCATTTTTACTATCAATAACTGAATTTCAGTTATTTTTCAGCCATAGTATTTCCATTTGATTAATTTTTTTATAGATTTGCATACTCGGGGAGGAACTATCTGCTTTTTTTGAACATAGTAATCACTTGTTTAAGGTCTTTGTCTGAATATTCTAATATCTGGATCACCTATGGGTCTGTGTCTATTGTCTGATTTTTCTCTTGGTTTTCAGTCTTTTGTCCCTGACTCCAGGTAGGCTTTATAATTTTTGATTGAATGCAGATATTGTATACAAAAAATTGTAGATATTCTGGATGATAATATCTTCACCATAGTGTATTTAATTTTTTTTTCTTGGCAGATACGTAGTCTAGGAGCAAATTACATTGATCCTATCAGAGATGGAGAGAATTTGCAGCATGATTTCAGATTTTCTGAGTGTTAGTCTGTCTTTGGCTCACTTTATTATTAGGGCATAGCCCTTGAAGATTTTACTAGAAAGCCTAGTGTGTTTACCAAGACTCATCCTCTTTGAGGGGCACTGAAATTCAACTTTTGTCTCCCTGGCATTTTGAGACTGCTGACAGTTCTGCTTATCATTTTAGTCTCTTCACTGCTGCTTTTTGCTTAGTTTCTCAACCTCTTGCTCATGAAGTTTAGGAATCATAAATATAGGGGGAAAGCATCATAGAATGACTGTTCTGTCTCTTTTCTCTGGGATATTGGCCCATTGAAGTCCACATTGCTTTGGTGATTCTGAACTTCACATTTTGTTTCCTTGATCCTATGAGACTGCCAGAAGCTCTCAACTTTCACTTTCTGCTGGGCCTCTCGGTCACTGTACTTATGAATCAGGAAATGGCTCAAGGGCAAAAAGTGGTTGAGACTGTTCAGTTTACTTCTGTTTCACTTCTTTTCAAAATCTTGACACTTCAGCTTCTCATTGCTGTGTATGCTCTCTGGCTGTTTTGGATGTTCTTTGATTTTTTGAAAAGATAAATAAAATATTTATTAAAAAACCCAAAACACTATTTTGCTATTATTAGTCATTTGCTCTCTTTATCATTAAATGTTTTTTTCCTAATTTTAATTACAAAGTTATAAGCCAGATGAACACATGTATTCATAATTTGAAAAACTAGGTGAAATTTAACAGCATACCCATTTTTATGTATTTAAGTAGCTCCTTGGCCCTTTATGTGAGGCAGAGAATTAACTCAGGGAAGTAGAAAGACATAAGAAGACCCAGCTCTTTCCATCTTTCCACACTGCCATCAGGTATTGATGTTTTCATTCATGGTCTTCAGTGGGAGAGAGTGCCGAGTAGGAAGGAAGGGGTAAGGGTACAAAAAAGGATCTTCTTTTGTTGCTCTTTTTCTTATTGGGGAGGATAATTTTCCTAGAAAATTATCAGTAGATATCAGTAGATATCCTCTTATATCACTGGCTGGGTTACATGCCCAGACCTAGACTGTTCACTGACAAAGAGGAATACGATTACTGACTGTTTAGAACAATCATGGTTCATTCGCTGATATTAGGCACATTACCAACCAAACAAAAGTAAGGTTCCATTAGCAAGGAAGAAGCTGGAATGACTAGGGTAAGCAACCATTGGTCTTCTCCATACAGATTCTATCCTCAAAGTTAGTCTAGTTGAAGGTACAAGATGTGGAACAGCAGTTGACAATAACTGTGTAAGTATTAAATTGAGTGGTACAGATGTTAAATGTTACATCTCGAAACAAAGGATATTATTTTGATACCCCTTTAAAGTTGTGAAGAGTGTTTAGAAGGGAAGATAATGCATGAACGCCCAGCAGTAGGAAAGGGTATTATGTTGAGAGACAGGGAATGTCCTTTTGTAAGATAGAGATATCATTTCTTTCAGTGTTGCTCGTGTGGTCCTGTTAACAACAGCAAGAAGAGGAATGTCCTATAAGAATTGGGGGCTTCAGATTAGATCTTCCCTCATGGGCTAGGGCAGATGTCAGAGGGAAGAGCTCATTTCTGTGTCTGCCCATCATCTGGGGAGCATGAAAGTGGACAGTAGGACAAGTAGTTGGGTATTAAATATTCTTTCATAACTCTGTATCTTTTTAGAATACCCCCAAATAAGAATTAATCACTGGAAAGTGCTGATGTGTTTTTGGCACGTGTGTTGAATGGAAGTCTGTTATGTTCAGTGGTTTTCAAGTTATAGACCTGAATTTACATCCTGGCTCTGCCAATTACTAACCCTGTAACCTCTGCAAGTCACCTGGCCTCTCTATGCCTTAGCCATTTCCTCTTTAAAGAGTAGGAGTACTGTTAAATGATTCCTTTGAGAATTAAGTGTGTGTGGAGACCTTAACACATAAATAATGTATATAGAATCCTTTGCACAGTAAGTGGCTCGTGGTAAGGACTCAATGTATGGTAGCTGTTTCTATTTTCTTCTATGTTCCTTCCCCTTTAGATATATTCAACTCTGTCTCCCTTAAAAAAACATAAGCAATTTTCTTTTGATTTAGTATTCAAGCAAAATGTCAGGAGTATTTCCAGTAGTATTTTAAAAAGGGCATAGCTCTAAAGCTCAAACATGACATCTGGGTTAGGATTTAGGTTATAGAGAGAGACCACTTTGGATCCCACTGACTCCAGTAGATGATTGAGTTATTTGTTGCATAGCTCTTGTTTCAAAAATAACTTAAAGAGAGAGACCCACTGATCTCAAAAATGGAATCAGCCTTATCTGTTCAGAATGAAGACTAAATAATCCAGAACACACTGTGTTTAAAAAATAGAGGTTATCCCTAATAATGATGAGTAATTAGTAGTATCAATTAAAAATTGAAACTAGAGAAAAGCTCAAAATTAGACCTTATGTATTTATATTAAGTATACCTAATTTGAATGAGTCACTTTAGTCTATAATTCATATTCTTTGGAAAATGCAGAATTTTTCAATACAAGTAGCAGGAAGAGAGGGCCAAGATTTTGCTGTCAGAGTTGTATTCATTAAAGAGAACCATATGGTTCTTGCTTCATTGAAAATGAAACGCATGAGTGTTCATCACTACAACTTTAGTATTATTCTTAGATAGTACTGTCTTCACTTGAAGTGAGAAAACTTACTGAGATTGGCTGATGGGGTGAAAACTAGAGTCAGCCACCTGTTTAGCAAATTCACTTTCAACAGTTAATTTGTGTTAATCATGCTAATGAGTTTAAAACTTAGATTCTTACATTCCTGTTTATCATGTCTGAAATGTGAATAAGATGGTTTACTTGCTAGTATCAAGAATTATTCCCAGGTTTCTAGATTATGAATAAATGATAGTATCACAAACTGAGAGAGAAAATATATGGGGAACACTAGAGTTGAGAGGGCTCACTCCTAATCCCTTCAATATCCAGTGTATAGATAACCTTTAAAAAAACTTTGGAAATACTAAAATTCAAATGTAAGGTGTTAATGATTTTTTTCCAAAATCTTGGGGCATGTGATAACTGAGAATGGAGTACAGAGATATTACAGAGATTATTGTATTCTATTTCACACACATATCACATCCTAAGCCTGGGAACTCAGAAACCCTGTAAGGCTGCATAGCATACAAGGCTCAGAGGTGGATTGTTCTGTTCAAGGTCTTGTGACCCTTCCATCTCTGCTAAAAGTTAACTTACCTTCTGAGCTATTACAAGAGATCCCAGAATTTTCATTTGAAAGCCTATTGTTAGGGGCTGGCCCCGTGGCCGAGTGGTTAAGTTCGCGCACTCCGCTGCAGGCGGCCCAGTGTTTCGTCGGTTCGAATCCTGGGCGCGGACATGGCACTGCTCGTCAGACCACGCTGAGGCAGTGTCCCACATGCCACAACTAGAGGAACCCACAACGAAGAATACACAACTATGTACCGGGGGGCTTTGGGGAGAAAAAGGAAAAAATAAAAAAAAAAAATCTAAAAAAAAAAAAAGAAAGCCTATTGTTAGATTTAGCTTTATTCAAAATGTATGTGATTTTATTTGTTTTATATCCCTTCTGGGTGGGATGTTCATAAATACTGTCTACACTAGAAATTTTAGAAGGAGAGGCCTGGCAATGTGGGTGCAGAGTGACCATGCCAGCAACTGGCTGGTCATCTACCAGGATGCCTTTGAGGACTAGGCCAAACATCAAAGTCCAGGGTCCAGCCCTCACTCCTGCAGACGTGGAAGCATGGCACCAGCATCATGAAACTAAGCTGTCTCTTAGAAGTGGATTCACATTAACCAGGATTTTAGATCTTGTTAGGTAGAAAATGCAAATGTATTAGATCTTGTTAGCTAAAAAATGCAAATGTATATATCTCACTGTAATTTGCAAATTGCAGTGAGATATATACTAATGTTCTACTTCATTTGAAAGAAAGGATGTATAGAGGTTTATAAAGACACACAAAATTCAGTAGTTAACATAGGTATTTGAGAAAGATGAAGCAAAGGAAAAACAATGTAGAGATGAATAAGAGCATTAAAAATATTAGCAATATACTTTCTAAGGGGGACTACAAATTTGGCTCTTAGCTTTGTAGCAGCAAATAAAATGAGGGAAGCTGTTTAAGTGATTCTCAGTGTTTATAAGAGAAAAACTCAAGCAGTTTCTCAGTGAACACTCTATTACTAATATTAAGATAATAAGTTTCTGAGTAATAATGTAAAGTGGTTACTATCTAATGTAAAAAACTGATTTTCAAGACTATTCCGGGAGTAAACAGCAGTAATTTTCACAGGGCTTTTGTTATAACATCCATCGATATTGCCTGATTGAATCATAAGACCTAATTCCACAATGGCATCAATATTGTATATGGTAAAGGCATTGATTATTTATGATGTTCTGGCAGGATCCATAGATGTATTTTAGAGTATCTTGGAGTAGAAGGACTGTATGGAGAGTTTCAGAGGTCATCAATGTATATTTTTTGGCTGAGGGTTTGATATATGTTAGATTGCAGTGATTTTAGAATTATATTTTAGAATTATAGCAGAGGTACTTAATTACATTCAGCTGGTTTTCCTTAGGAAATCGAAGAACCTAACAAAACATAAGGTTGAAGCCACCAGGAGGCCTTTTAATGAAAAGCGGAGGCTGTATGCATGGGCAGGGTCAGGAATCTTTTTTGAAAATAATTTTGTGTCTACTGAAAGACATAGATAAGTTTTGGACTTTCTGTTAATCATTTATATTCCATATGACAAGGTCATGATAATTTCAGCTATGATAAATTTTAGAAGGAGTAGCTACCATAGACATTAAAAAGAAACTAAAACAAAGCATTCTCCCAAGTATCCACAAATGCCTGGCTTTGAGTAATATTTAAGTATATCTTTTAAGGCAGTAGTTCTCAGACCTTTTGTTCTGAAGATTGCCACCAATCCCACAATCCTAGCAGAAGCCTTTAACTGTTGGGAAGCTGTCAGGTTCACAGTGGTGAATACAAGTTTTCTAAAATTTTAATTTTTGCTTGAAAGCTCAAATTTTATTATTGGCAGCAAATGCCATCCATTGTTTTACTTGGAAAGATAGGTTCATTTGATTCATTTTGGGAAAATGTCTGCCAGATACCAAGGTCTAAATAACTCTAGTTTGTGTATCAGTTGTTCTTTTGAATAAAAGTGGTGTTCCATGACAAAAGTTCAGCTCACAGCTCAGACATTCACGCTAGTGCTTTTCCTTAAGATGGAACTGTTGTACAACAGTATTAGCAAAGGTGCTTTATGTATCCTTCCCATTTTGACACACAGAATATTAAAAGAACGTATACCCAAGAGTTGCGATTTAATAAAATGAATAATTCTTACTGTTTTATGAAGGACATTTGGAAGTGAAACAGGCTTTTGTTTTCTGGGACTGTATGTTGGTAAAGAATGCAGTGACTACCAGTACGTTTTGGTGCCATTGCTTTGATTTGTGCTAGATGCCGACCATTTTACCTACTATTGCTTTTGGAACATAAGTAGCATGGAAAACACAAAGAATGTTGTGTAGGCTGAATAATGGCCTGCCACACTGTAATTCCTGGAACCTGAAAATATGTTACTTTACATGATAAAGAGACTTTGTGGTTTTGAATAACTGAAGAATGTTGAGGTGGAGAGATTATCCTGAATTATCTGGGTCCTTAAAAGGAGGAGACAGGAGGATTAGAGTCTGAAGCAGGAGGTTGGAGTGATAAGAGGAAGGGGCTAGGAGCCAAGGAATGCAGAAGCTCTAGAAGCTAAAAAAAGTGAGGAAACGAATTCTCCCCTGAAGCCTCCAGAAGGAACACAGCCCTGCAGACACCTTGATTTTAGACTTCTGACTTCCAGAACTGTAAGAGAATAAATTTGTATTGTTTTAAACCACTGTTTGTGATAATTTGTTACAATAGCAATAGGAAACTGATACAAATGTATCATTTAAGTAATTCATAAATGTATTTTTATGAAAATGTTTTAACCTTACAGATCCCCTGAAAAAGATCTTGGGAATCTCCAGGAGTCTATAGAACACACTTGACCACGCTTTGAGAACTCTGTTTTAAGATAAGCTAGCTGCAAAATGTGCATTGGGTAACTGAATAAGTGACTTGCTGTATGGCATTATAAGCTGTAAAAGTGGAAGGGCTTATATTAAAAGGATAAAATCTGTGTGTATAATATGATCCTAGTCTCTTAAAATATTACATACACTCACACATACACGCAAATTTGGAGGGAAATACACCAAAATAATTATTTTTCTCTTGGAGATGGAATTTGGGTGCTTTTTATTTTTCTTTATGTTTTGCACTGTTTTCCAAATTGTCGCCAATTTGGCTGCAGATTTATAAAACTGAGCTGAAACCTCCAAGTCATTATAAGGTATATTTTTCAATGTAGGAGACTAAAACGTTTTTTATTAATAGTTTGTTAACTTGCTTTATAACTTTTAAATATTTAGTCATATGGCAGATGGGCCTTCTTTTGTACTCCTGCCCTGGGCCTGGTAAATGTTAGATTTGAGCTTGTGCCTGTCTGTCATATCTCCAGGTCTTTGTACATGTTTCCTTTGCCTGTACTACCAATTATTACATGTACTTTGTTTCTCAGGTTAGACCTCACTCCCTCATAAAGCCTTACCTGACTTCTCAGGTTTGGATTGGGGGCCCCTCCTATGTAGTAAACTTTATTGCCTCCATTGTTTGATTTCTTGACTTTCCTTGTTTGTCTTATTTGTTTATAGCCTGCCCTCCTCCTAGATTAAGCTATACTTTCTTTCAGTATAATTATTTTAGTAATTCCTGGTGGTTAGTAAGTCATTTATTTTTCTATCTACATAGCTCTGTTTAGAGCTGATCCATTATTTGCTGATTACACATTTTAACTCCTGATGAGCAATCTTGTTTTCCTTATTTCTGAACTTGGTGGGGAATGGATTAGTATATCATGGACAGCCACATACGCTGTTTATTTCATCCTCCCTCCTTACAATATCTAATGTACTGGTATACACACAGAAGAAGCTTATGAAAAATGTGCTATTTTGTAAAATATACATCTATTTAACATATCAGCTTGTCATATTTTATGATTGTTAGGAGTCTTTTTTTGTTTTTATTCGGTGAACTAATATGGGTATATAGAGAAAAGTTTTGGTTTAAATGGACCCCTATGAAGCTGGTCAGATGTTCAGTGCAATAGCAGGAACTGTGTCACTCACTCATATTATTACAACTGTCTTGCACAGGAGCCCACCAGAATGATAGTGTTATCTAGGAGGAAAAAGGGACAGGATCGAAGAGATTGGTTATATTAATGTCTCGCTGCCTGACATTACTCAGTGTCATCACTGCTGTTTCTCAGTTTTCTTATCTGAAAAATGAATGCAAAATATCTATTCTACCTACCCAACTCAGATTAGTTTTGAAAACAAAATAAAAGAATACAGTAAAAGAGATGGTGGAAGTGTTGCTGTTATACATGAGAGTCCTTTGCGGTAGTTTTGGCTCAAGTGCTCAAAGTTTAAATTTACTTATACTTTGTGCAGCCATCGAACAGATTATGTCATGACATTCAGATAGATTATTCTGAGTTCATAAAAATCTTATATGGTTGACCTCAGGACATAGAAATGACTTGGATTGCCTTGGAGAAATGCTAATTCTAGAACTAGGGCAGGGAAAATAAAAGATAAGCCCAGAGTTCGTGTAGTACCAGAAGTAAGGAAGTGCTCATAAAACGAAATGATGAGGGCATGTCAGAGGAACACAGAGACTAACCTGAAAGAGCTCCTAATGGGCAAAACTGGGAGAATTTGAGCAACAAAATAAATAATGGAGAATTTGATTATAACCAAAGTATAAAATAAGTGTAAATGAGCACATATGTATGAGATAAATGATATGGATTGATATAAGTGATTGAACAAATAAATAAATGGAGGAAAAGACACTAGTTTCTCTTGTAGAAGAATTCCAAATAACTTATGTAGATATTCCAACCTCCTGGAGAAGAGCTTAATTCCTACATCCTTCTCCCTTGAGGATAGGCTAGACTTAGTGACTCACTTCCAAAGAACAGAGTAGGGGGAAAAGGGAAAAATAGTAACTATGCAGTAGAGAAACCTGGCAAACACTGTCATAACCAAATAATGTAGGTTAGTATTGCCAGCGATGTCTTGTGGCTATCATATACCCCTAATATGTAACAAGAAGGGCACTTCACCTTTGTGCTATTCTTTCCAAAGACCCATAATCCCAGCCTAATCACAAGGAAAACAATAGACAAATTTAGACTAGGAGGACATTTTACAGGATGCTTAACCAGTCAAGGTCATGAAAAACAAGGAAAGACTGAGAAACTATCGTAGACCAGAGTTTAGGGAGACATGTGAACTAAATGCACTGTGGTATCCTGAATTGGAACCTGGACTAGAAAGAGGATATTAATAGAAAAAGTGGTGAAATCCAGATAAGGTCTGGAGTCAACTTAATAGTAATGTACTAACATCAGTTTCTTAGTTTAGACAAATGTACCATGGAAATGTAAGAGGTTAACAGTTGGGGAAACTGAGGGAGAGGTATTTGGGACCTCTTTGTACTATCTTTGCAACTTTTTTGTAAATCTAAAATTAGTCCAAAATAAAGTTTATTTTTAAAAATGAGTTTGAGTTAACTTTTAAATAATAAAAGCAAAATGTGATTATTGTAGAAAATATGAATGATAAAAATAGTCATGCACCAAATAACGACGTTTCAGTCAGCAACAGACTGCATATATGACCGTGGTCCCGTAGATTAGCACCATATAGCCTAGGTGTGTAGTAGGCTATCCCATCCAGGTTTGTGTAAGTACACTCTATGGTGTTCACACACTGACGAAATAGCCTAACGATACATTTCTCAGAGTGTATCCCCATCAAGTGATGTAGTAAATGAAAATTGCTCATAATCCTACTACCCATAGATAATTGATTATTTTGGTATACTTTTTTTAGACTTATTCTATGCATATTCCATTCAGCAAATAATTATTAGGCTCCTTTATGGGCCAGATACCATGTTAAGTGCTCAGGATAGAGAAGTAAACAAGAATGGAGTGAGTCTTTCTCTTATGGATTTTATACTTGAGAGAGAGAGAGTACCATTAAAATAAATAATAATTCCATAAAAAAATTACAATCGTGATATGGTAAATGTTGTAAGAAAGAAGGATGGGTGTTGAGAACATATAAATGGGGGAATCTAAGATGTGTCATTTAACGTGAGAACTGGAAAATGAGAAGTCCCATAGGTGAAGGAAGGGGTGGAATGGGGACGCTGAGAGATGAGTGCAGGGTGCAGGTGCAGGTGGAGAGACCCACTTGTGAGAAAACCCTCAGGGAGGAAGAGGCTTGGAGCTTTAGAAGGATGACTGGAGAGTAGAGAATTGAGAGCTGGAAAGTGGAGGGCCTGAGTCTGAAGAGGTAGTTAAGCAAGGCCAAAATCACACATTTTAACATTTGGCACTTTTTTTTTTTAAAGATTGGCACCTGAGCTAACAACTGTTGCCAATCTGTTTTGTTTTTTCTGTCTGCTTTTTCTCCCCAAATCCCCCCAGTACATTGTTGTATATCCTTCTAGTTGTGGCATGTGGGATGCCGCCTCAGCGTGGCCTGATGAGCGGTGCCGTGTCCGCGCCCAGGATCCGAACCAGTGAAACCTGGGCCGCTGCAGCAGAGCGTGTGAACTTAACCACTCTGCCACGGGGCTGGCCCCAAGATTTGGCACTTTTTTCTAAGGGTGCTGGGAAACCATTGAAGGGTTTTAAAGCAAGAGAGTAATATGATCTTTGTAATTGTAAAAGATTATTTATCTGTTGTGTGAGCAAATGGATTGGTAGGTAGTGAGAGTAGGGAGGTAAATGTAATAGTTCAGAAGAGAGATGATGGTGTCTGTGACTGGCATAGAGACAGATGGAGAACAGACTGATTCAAAAGAGATTTAGAGGTGAAATCAACCAGACATGCTGATTGTTTGGATGTGGGTTGGGGGTGAAAGGGAGAGTTAAGTGTTCTAAATTTCTAGCATATGAAGCTGGGAGTGCCATTTACAAGGTGGGAGGTTTTTCAATTAATATTAAAAGCATTGCCTTATGGTGCAAAAGCTTATCTTAATTTTTAATGGTTGCATAGTATTTGATTACATAAATGTATTCTAAATTCCTAGAAAAAAATTACTGGAAGGAAGGCATTTACTAATGCCTACTAATCTGGTAATATGTAATAAATGCATCGTTTTGAAAATTGATGATAGAATTGTTACTGAAGATGGCTAAATGCTGCTAAGACAGTTGGAGTTGGTTGCTTTCTGTGAATAATGAAGAATAATGAAGTTCTTTGGTTGATATCATCTGTAGGTAGAAAACATTAATAATCCAAGAGTAGTATTTTAATAGCATCTTTGCATGTGCATTTATAAGCAAAAAGAAATTACTGGTAGTGTAAAGTTGTGGAATAGCTCAGAAATCCAAGAAATGTGTTCTGAGTTAGGATAATTTGACTTTGCTACAGCATTTCAAAGGTTACGTTTGTGTGTGTTGTATTCAGTAGATGACAAGTTGATTTTAGTCTTGTTTTATCTGGCATCGGCTAGTAACATTGGTGGCATTGTTCTAATGAGTGAGGCATTTGCCTCTGAAGTTGAATTTGGCAACATAAGCTCCTAAGCCTTTAAAAAGCATGAAATGGTTACATCATGAATAGTGAGTAAAGAGTGTTTTAGAAATTCTTAAAATTAAGTTAATAAAACACTACCATTTAATGACTTTCTATTGGAAAAAGGTCAAGATTCTTTCAAATGGTCTACTCAGAATTATTTTTAGAAATAAATAATTCTAAGGTTCATCTGATACTTATTCTAAGCAGTGTCATGTTCTTAATACATTTGACACCCTTCATTTTCTGTTGCCAACCACCTTGTAAATATTTTTTGCATCTGTATCTCTAGGTCACTTCTGTCAGAGCAACCGATTTAACCTGCTTAATATGCGTGGAGTAAGGGACTTCCCAAATTTGTGTTTGTCTAAGAGTAAGATAATGCATTCAGGGAAAACTAACCCATAGTAAGTTTATGAGTTCAATATGTTACTAATCAACTAGGAAAAAGGACTTGTATTATAAAGTGATGCCTTGATAAAATTAGCCTAACATACTGGGTGGATGTCATCGAAAGGTCACTAGAAAGAAATGAGCTTAGTTTTGATTAAAATATAGAGAACTTGATGATTTGTACCTCAAATGTCACCTGTAATTATTGTCATTGCTCTGCAAAATAAGACTAAATTATTTTTTAAAAAACGCCTCAGAAAGTTAACTACAATTAGTGAATAATTTTTTTGTCTGTGTACTCAACTTCTGTCACCCTAATGTGATGTAATGGGTTAACTTTTCTCTGTGCATATGGAATGTTACCTGTGAACTGGTCTTGGGAGAACTGAGAAAATAGTCCTTTTGATCATGTTTTGCCTGTGGTTCCAATTAAGAATTTCAGCTGAAAAAGCTTTCAGGAGTTATGAGCTGTCTATAAAATTATAAGCTGAAATAAATGCATAAAATCATAGGGAATCTGTGGACCTGTTTATAAACAGTTCTGAAAGACTAACATTTAGAAGAAATTCCTTGGAAGAAGCTGTGCTTAGAACAAATGAAAGTCTGTAGATACTGATGAACTCCTTACCTGTAACTGATTGAGACTATAAATGAGATCAGACTAGAGGGGTTTAGGGTAGGAGAGAAAAAAAGAATAATAAATCCACATTAGATATTAATAGAATTAGAGTTATTTAGGATATATTTCTACTTCACAGACTTTTGAATTGTGAAAAATAACAAACATCAGAAAAATACATAAAGCATAATTGTACAGTTTGAGTTATTACAAAGCAAGCACCTGTAATAAGAAAATAAAGCATTACTGAACTCCGGAAGCCTCCTGCGTATACCTTCCTAATCACAACTCCTTCTCTTTCCCTAAAGGTAGATACTGCTTTTTCTTTGGTCACTGTTTTGGTTTATTTTATGGTTTGATCATCTAATTATGCATCCCTAAAATTACAATTTAGCATTGCCTACTTTTGAAGATTGAATAAATGGAATCATACAATATATATTTGTTTCTTGCTTTTATGCAACATGGTTTTCAAGAATCTTCTATGTTGTAAGTAGTAGTTGTTTGTTGTGATGTTGTTCTAAACTAGATTATTCTTTTTTACAAATAAACTACAGTTTACCTGTGTATTTTACTACTGATGGATCTGAGTTCTTAACAGTTTTTGGCAGTTACAAACAGTGCTACCTTGAATATTATGCATGTATCCTGGTGGATATGTGCACAAATTTTGTTTGTCTTCGATGTGAACTTGTTGGGTCGTAGGTTATATTTTACATAGCTGTACTCGAATTTGCACTCAAATGAGCAGTGTATGAGAGCTTCCTTTGTTCCACATTCACCAACCACTTGATATTGTCAGAATTTTTCTTTTTTTTTAAAGATTGGCACCTAACAACTGTTGCCAATCTTCTTTTTCTTTTTCTTTTTTTCTTCTCCCCAAACCCCCCAGTACATAGTTGTATATTCTAGTTGTGAGTGCCTCTGGTTGTGCTATATGGGACGCCCCCAAGTATGGCCCGATGCTATTTTTTTAAATTTAAAATGCTATTGGATGGTATATTTTGAAATTCAATTTTTGAATATTGATTTTTTTAAATTTATAAAGCTTGCTTAACTCTTATTGATTCTAATGATTTATTTATGATGTCCTTTAAGAATATAGTCACATCATTGGCAAATAGTGACAATTTTGTTCCTTCCTAGCCTTTATAGTTGTCCCTTCCCCATCCCCTCTGGCTTTACTGCTCTGGCGGGGACCTCTAGTAAACTGTTGAATGGAAATGGTGATTGCAAGCATCTTTTGTCTTGTACTGATCTTAAAGTTTCACCAGTAAATATTCACTTCAAAGTTTAAGTATGGTGTTCAATGTGGACTTTTTGTGTTACCTTTTATCACATTAAAAGGTAACAGGCTCACATCTGTTCCTAGTTCATTTAAGAATATACAATTTAAAATTATGAATAGATGTTGAATTTATCATTTTCCCTCCATCTTTTGAGATGATCATCTGATTTATGTCTCCTTTTTTCTGTTAAACCAACTTGCATTCCTTGTATAAACTCAGTCTGATCATTGAAGTATTAATGTAGTATTAGTTTTTTTGTCAGTTACTGCATTTGGTTTACTTATGCTTTGTTTAGGATTTTTGCATCTATGTTCATAACTAAATTGTCTGATCGTTTTTCTTTGTCATACTGCTCTAAGTTTTGGTATCAAAATTGTACTCCCCTCATAAAGTGAATTGTAGATGATGCCTTCTTTTTCTGTCTCTGGAAGACTTTATGTCAGGCTGGCATTATTTCTTCCTCAGATTTTCGTAGAATTTGCCAATGAAACTCTAGGCTTAGAATTTTCTTTCTAGATAAGAAGGTTTTAAATTGTTTCAAATTCTTTAGTGGTTGTAGCACTATTCTGATTTTCTCTTTCTTTCTAGATCAGTTTGGTAAGTTGTATTTTTCTCAGAATTTACCCTTTTTATTTAAAAATTCTGTTGGCATAAAGTTGTTTTAATGCCTGTAGGTTCTATAGTCATATTTCCTTTTTTGTCCTGACAGTCGTCATTTGTGCCCTTGTAGTCTTCTCCTCTCCCTCCCTTTCCTCTTCCTTCTCCTCTTCCCTTTTCCCCTGTATTAATCAGTGTCACTGTAGCTTTATCAGTCATTAGTCTTTCCAGTGAACTAGTTTTGTCTTTGTTCTTTTCTATTATGTATTTGTTTTCTGTTTCATTAATTTCTGATCTTATTTCTTTCTACTTTCTTTGGCTTTATTTTGCTGTCTTTTTTTCCTAACCTCTTGAAATGAATGGTTAACTCCTTAATTTTAAGCCTCTTTTGAGGTAAATACATTTGAAACTATAAATTTTCCTCCAGATACTGTTTTTATCTCCATGCTGTAAGCTTTTATTATCATTATCACTAATTAAAAATCATTTTTAATTTTTATAATTTTTTTTTTTTTTTTGCTAAGGAAGACTGGCCCTGAGCTAACATCTGTTGCCAATCTTCCTCTATTTTTGCTTGAGGAAGTTTAGCCCTGAGCCAACATCTGTGCCAATCTTCCTCTGTTTTGTATGGGGGTCACCACCACACCATGGCTGATGAGTGGTGTAGATCCATGCCTGAGATCCAATTCTGCAAACCCAGGACACCAAAGCAGAGCACTCTGAACCTTAACCACTATGCCCCCGCGCCGGCCCCTATTTTGACCAGAGGTTATTTAGAAGTGTAGTTCATAATTTCCAAATATATGAGGAATTTCTGATTATGTTTTTAATTGATTTATAGCATTATTGCTTTGTTGTCAGAGAAAATACATTGTGTACTATCATGTTGAAATTTTTGAGGCTTGCGTTGTGACCCAGAAAAGAGTCTATTTTTGTAAATTTCCCATGTATGCTATAGAAGAGTATATAAAATGAGGTTTTTGGTTAATGGTTTTCTCTATATGTCTATTAGGTAAAATTTGTTGATCTTCTACTGAAATCTGTTGTTTCCTTACTGATTTTTCTCCTGTGTGTTTCTATCAAGTATTCAATATTGATGCATTAAAATTTTTCACTTTATTTGTAAACTTATCTACTACTACTTCTTGGCATTCTGTAGATTTTTGCTTTATATACTTTCATATCGTCTTATTAGGTTATATCTTCTTGGTGAATTGAACCACTGTTCAATTTTGAAGTGACTGTTTATTTGGTTATACTTTCTTCCTTTAAAGTCTACTTTGATATCAGTATAGCTCTCCAGTTTTCTTTGGATTGGGGTTTACATGCTCTATTTTCTTTTTCAATCCTTTTGCTGTCAGCCTTTCTGCACCCATGTATTTTAGTTGAGACCCTTGTAATGATATAGTTGAATTTTAAAAGTCCTGTTAGGTACTGTTTGTGTTTTTTATTTTTAGTTTTTGCTGAAGAAGATTTGCCCTGAGCTAACATCCGCTGCCACTCCTCCTTTTTTTTTTTTGCTTGAGGAAGATTAGCCCTGAGCTAACATCTGTGCCAGTCTTCCTCTACTTTGTACACGGGACACACCACAGCATGGCTGGTGAGTGGAGTAGGTCTGCACCAGGGATCTGAACCCAAAAACCCCGGCCGCCGAAGTGGAACACACGGAACTTTACTCAGCCAAGGGTCCAGCCCAAGATAGTGTTCATTTTTTTAATTGGAGCGTTTAGTGTATTTACACTTAACGTAAATAGTGACATATTTGCATTTCAGTATTTCTAAACCTTAGAAATCTTAAAATCGTCTTTCCCTCAGTCCTTGTACCGGTGTGTTCATGCATGAGTATATTTGACAAGTTCCTTGAAAAGGAATTGCTTTGGTATTAAAAATATTGGCTCTTTGTGGTTCTGATTTTGAAAAAGTGATCATTGTGCAATGTTTATGAAAGAAACTCTTCCTCATGTTTTAAATCCTATGATGCATTATTTGGGTAACCAGACAGCTGGGTTGAGAACTAAAATGTCCTGTGCTTGTGAGGTATGAATAGTGCAAAGCCATTCTGTTTTTTTTCAGTTTATTTTCTGCCTTGTCATTTCTGAGAATTCCCATGTCCTCTTTCTTTTGTACTGCGGTAACTTTGCAGCTAACTGTGTAGCTTGAATTGCTTGTCCTCCTTGAAAGCTTTGCTGTCACTTTTTTTTTTCCTTCTGATGCTTTTCCTTAGGGAGGAGAACTGAGAGCAAATTAAAGTTTAATGCCATATAGTGTGTCCAAATGTAAATGTAAAGCAGCTGTACTCAGTGGATTGTAAACCAGAGTTACTCTGAGGCTTCTAGTAGTAATATATTTAGTTTGAGGAGTAAAGGATGTAATTTTTTGATAATCTTGATCTCATCCAAGTGATTTTATTTATAAGCATTTCTTTTTTTTTTTTTTTTGAGGAGGATTAGCCCTGAGCTAACTGCTGCCAGTCTTCCTCTTTTTAAGCATTTCTTTAAAAAGAATCTTATTACAGAAAATTTAAAACATATACAAAAGTACAGGGACAATTGTTATGTACCTTCTTGTTCTCATCACTTAGTTTAAATAATCATCAACTTGTGGCCAATTTTATTTCATCTCTACTCCCTTGCCCCGATTATTTTGAAATAAATCTGAAATATCGTATCATTTTAGATGATAGATATACTGCTGAAGAGTCCCTTCTTGATCAAACTTTAGTCAAGCTCTTCTGAGTTCTTTTCCCAGCCAGATCTCAGCTTTGGATTTGCTTGTCTGTTTTTGTATTGCTCAATTTTGGCAAGAATCCTGTCAAGTCAGTTTAGTCAGAATCCCCTGCCCTCGCCACCTAGGATTCTTCATTATCCTCCGTCTTCCAGGTGATATCTCACCACCTGGGCTTGACTTCAGCAAGAGTCCTGTTAGGTCTGTTTAGTCAGGATCCCCTGACCCTGGATTTTTCCTGTTAGTAATTTTCCATCCACTGACCCTGCTTCCCTGTTCTTTGCCTATAAATTCCCAGTTTTCCTTGTTGTATTGGCAATTGAGCAGAGTTCTATGTTGAGGTCTCTTTTCCACCATTGCAATAGTCCTGAATAAAATCTGTTTTTACCATTTTAACTACTGTCCAGCTCTGGTTTTTCTTTGAATATATACATATTTGTTTATGTATCTCTAAAAGATAAGAATTCTTTTAAAGGCTACTATCACATCTAAAATATGAATAATTCCTTAAAGTCAACTATCTTGTCTATTTCACATTTCCCCAATTGTTTCATAAAACATTGTACATGGAAATTGATTGATATATCTTTTAAGTCTCTTTTTTTATTTCTATAGGTGTCCCCCCTTCCCTTTTTTTCTTACTATTTATGTGTCGAAGAAATTGGGTCATTTGTTTCCCAGTTTAGGTTTTTGCAGTTGTGTTCCTGAGCTATCATTCAACCTGTCTGTTTCCTGTATTTTCTTGTAAATTGCTAGTTAGATCTAAAGGCAAAAAACATTTTTCTTTTTTTTTTTTAAGTACTTCTTAAGTACTGAAGTAAAAAATAAAGTACTTTTTAAGCACTTTAAGTACAACATTACAACAAGTAACAATGTAAATTTCTTGGATCATGTGTGTTCCTTAGGAGGGGCTTAAAGGTTGAACATTATAATACTATATATAATATATATAGTTATATATGTGTAGTTATAATATATGGTTATAACGCTATAGTTGTCTATAGTCATCTATTCGAATTGCCTCCCTGGTTTACACACCTCAGAGAGGTTGTGATTTATCCAGAATCCCATGTCAAGTTGAGGTTAGAATCAAGGGTGCGTTTGGAATTATAAATATCTTCCCCTTCTGAATTTTAAGTCCTTTTTTGTGCTGCTACTTTGGTGTTTCTGTTCTTCAGAGGTTCCATTCTGAGCTTTCCACCTCCCCCACCCCCAGCTGTGCTTAGGAAGTCTTGAATTTGTCTTCTGTTCTCTTTCCACTTCAGCCTCACTCTAATTGTAGTTCAGGTTATTAATGTGGTAATACCTAATCTGTATCAAAGTCCTCCTTTGCCACACCTTCCAATCTACCTCATCCTTTTCTAAAGTGTAATTGGAAAGCACTTAATCCAGAGTAATAATTCTTTTACTTTAAGAGAAAGTGGCAGCCATGGACCCCATAAGCATGAGAGATTTGTTTACTTTTGAAATTTTTAAAATTTTCAGATTTATTATTATAAAAGTAATATATTTATTTAAAATTTAAATAGTAAGTAATATATTTGTTTAAAATTTTAAAACAATATGGAACTATATAAAGTAAAAACTGAATGTACCATGGTTGTCCTCACTTTCACCTCATTCCTTCCTGAGTGATAAGAATTAAGAGTTTACTGTGTCTCATTCTATAAACTCTATACAAATACCACTTATATATTATATATACATGCATACATATACAGAATTTTTGTTCTTTAAAAACAGTTTAAAACTTTTACTTAGGTTTTTACAAAACTTTTGCTTATGCAACATTGTCACTGTATTTTAGAGGGAAGGTATTCTTCCCCCTCTAGTTAATGCTAGCTAGCTGTCATTTTCATTTTTCCTTTATGACCAAGTTGTAAATCAGGAAAAACAAGAGAGTGCCTACAAATACCAGGAAAACTTGTAGATAGGTTTTCAATTTAAAGGCATAAAAGATTGCAGATAGTATCATAAAAACTAAATTATTTATAAATGCCATAAAGCATATATTTTTAAAAAGTCTTATAACAGTAGAACTTACATACTAAAGGACCAAATTTATATTTCGTTAATTTAGCAAAGTTAGCTCTTTGTCAAAGCTTTCCTTGTTTAAAAAATTATTTCCAAGAAAATTTGAAAAATACAGAAAACAGAAAGAAAAAAATCACCTACAGTTGTGTCGTAAATGTTAATAGCCAGGATCAGAGTTAGATAGAATATTCTTATGGCAGTAATTCTAGTCTATGTTCCTTTCCTAGAACCCTTTTGCCCAAATCCCAGGTGGGATTTTATAAGGTCTGTCTTAGGTTCAGACTTTTTGAAATATAAAAACTTTAAGCTAATTTTAAAAAGACCCCCAAATAACTAAAATATACTGGACAGATTGAATAGAATTTCTGTCTTTACTGCCATCTGAGTCCTCTCTTTCCTTCCCTTACCTCCAATTCTTATATAAATGCTTTGAATTGGAGTGGACCTTAGAGGTCAGCTCATTCAATACTTAGGAAAACAAATTTTACAGATCCTCTGAGTCCTGTGGGATTGCTTCTAATAAACAGCACATTTTTTTATTTAGTGGCACTGCAACAACATAGCTATTTCAGCAGGAGAATGTAGTCCAGGGGAATCACCTCAGCGGTAGCTGTAAAATTTTGAACTCATCTTAAATGAGCATCAGGTCTTATTTTGGAATGACAGTTTAAAACAAAAAGTTTCTTTATTTCTAAATTTCATAAGAATGTCTAGCAAAGAGATAGTTAAGAGTACGCTTTAGGACACATTTTACTAGTAGCCCCTTTTTTTAAGCACAAAATCTTTGTGAGATTGGAAAAATAGGAAGATAGGAGAGGAAAATCTCCTACCTAGTAAGTCGGTAATATCTTTTTACTTAGTTTCACAAACAATAGCTAAGTTACTTATTATGTTGGTAAGTTTTCTTTCTCTTCAAAAGCTAGAATGTCTTACTAGCTGGTTCCTTGAAGGAAGGAAATGAGGCTGCTGAACGGGATTAATGAGATAAAACACTATTCAGCCGCTCAGTTACTAAGTTTTTTAATCCACAGAGGTCTGCAGTACGTTTCAGATAGTAAGAATAGACTTTTAAACCAAGTCTCTCGAAGCCTTTAATATGTTCTAGTTCTTTATCTTCATGACTCACATGGCATTACTACATAAAAATTAGTACATTTGTATTACAAAATCACACAGCCTTATTAGAGTGTTGCTCCCATTTTTATACATTAGAAATGAATAGGGGCATTGTCTACATCCAGAATTTCCTTTTCACATCTCTGTATTAAATACTTTGTTCCTCTTATCTTTATCTTAAAACCCAAAAGAAATAATGTTTCTGTTGTCTTACTGTAGTTGCCACTGATGCTATAGAAGCTATATTGTGAGTGCTTTAAAATTCTTAAACCAGTTTTGTCTGTTATACTTGGAGCTTAGTCATCATCATACGTAGCAGGACCTGATTAAGAAAGCTGTTCCGCCTCTAAGCCTTGCTAGATTGTAGCCACTAGCAACCAGGCTGCAATAATTTCCCTTTGATGACATCATCCACTGTGGAAGAACCCGTTGCTTCAGCCAGTCGAACTACATACAGTTCTAACCCTCATCAAATATGGCATCTCCCTTGCCCGCTGCAGCAGGGGTGGAAGAAATGCCACTGTCTTTTTAAGCTAGCAAGCTTTTCTTTTTCTCTTCTTTTTAAAAATTCTAATCATGGATGCGTCTTCAGATCCCTATTTGCCTTATGACGGGGGAGGAGACTATATTCCCCTGAGGGAATTACATAAAAGAGGTAATACCATCCCCTTGCTATGAATCCTCTGTTGGTACGTTTTGCATGCTGGCTGGGCGGTTCTCTAGTTTGCACAGGTTCTCGATTGTCCTTTAAATACTGCAGTATGTTGTTTTAGTTGCCCTGGGTTATTAGGAAGGGGAAAATGCAACCTTCTGAGTGGTTCTGTAGCTGTCCCCGATTGTTTTCTCTGTGCAGATTAGTACTGCTTCAGATCACATCGGACTCCGACTCCGACTCCATCTTCTATGGGAAAATCCTCTTTCTGTTTAACTGCGAAAATGAATTAATCTGCTTTTACAGCTAACTAGAGTCGTGTTGATTGGCACCTAGAAAGTAATGTTTTTCTTCTTTCGGAAAACTTATAAGCGTTTCTTTAAATTTACGAGGGAAATCAAGTGTGTGTCTATTTCCATTATATTTCACCTGCTACCAGTTACAGTGTAGCTTTTGCACACCACAAACTAAATTTATAGTAAAAGCTCTACCTACATTTTAGAACACTTTAACATGACAATAACAGATGAACAAGTTTTTATATTAATATTTTTCATTTAATATGCATTTCAGCTGACTAACATTAACTACATTGTCTTCCATAGATATCTCATAAAAATTGGTATGATAAAAACATTTAGGGTAATTTTTGCACGTTAGAAAAAATAATAGTCAATAGTTTGTAAAAACTGGAAAAGCAGCTAGCATTTGTGTAAATCTTTTGGCAGTCACTGCCTGGGTCTTCTTAAAACTGATTACATGTTAATTAAACTGCCCTTGTTTCATTTTTCTTAAACTGATTATTCTAAAAATAGACTGGTTGGCAATTGTTGTTCTAGAAAAAAAATTGAACCTCAAGAAACGTCTTTTAGCTAGATGACTTCATTTATGAGCCACATTAGTTTGAATTACTGCATGATATTATAAACTCATTTTATGGTTTAACTCAAACTTTTATTTATGAAGTAAATAAGGAGGTCATGATTTTCCTGAGCATATTTAGCCTGTTTTGTTTAAAATATAGTCTGTATTCTGATAACACTTTTTTTAGTATTAATTTCCATTATAATTAAAAAATGTTAATATATTCAACAAATATTTATTGGTTGCATTGTCTGGTAGACACTATTTTAGGCTCTGAACAGTTGTAACATTATATATCCTGTAGTATTCTGTTGTTAGTAAAAGCTTTTCAGATTTTGAAAGAAACTATATGAAGATCCTGTTACATATGTTGTTCTTTCTCTTTGAGAGTTTCCCTCTTATATATACATGTAGAAATTTTAGAACATTTGGGAAAATATCTAAAAGCATAGAGAAGAAAATAAAAATTTCTTATAATCTTACCACTCTGAGGTTTTTGTGGTGGGTTTTTTTTTTTTTTGTCCCAATTCTTAATGTGTTTCATAAGCTCTCCTTTTTCCTGTGTTCCCATCATCCCTTTTCTGGTAAGGATTTCTTTAAACAGGAAGCAATGTAAATGAATGGTGACTGTTCAAATATCACAGTATTTGCTAATCAGTAATTAAACTAAACCAAGACAAACTGTGTTTTGTCTGAGCTATTACAACATCAGTTTGTTGATGCTAATAAACTGGGAGACCTGGGCTTGGAAAATTTTAATTCCCAGTGTTAGGCTTGGCAGTCTTTGACAGAACTTACTTATGGCCTCCATCTCTGTATAAATCTGCAAATAATAAGAAATAAGCTAAAGCTTATGTGAGAGTAGGCGTGGTTGCTGGTATGGTTAAAGATAATAGCTTTTTGTTTCTATTATGTTTTAATAAATAGTCCTTTGGGAATCTTACTTAAGGGCTAAATCAGTCCCACTCTTCGCAGCTCAAATTGGTTCCTTATTTCTTGATGAAACTTAATTAATATAAGCCAATGTTACTTGAAAGTAACATTGTGTCTTTGTAGTACAGATCAGTCAGTTATTAAGCTTACTGTACTATACTGTAGAATCCCTGTATCTGTGGGAAGAGGTGGTTTTCCATAATTTATGACCTACTGTAGCCATGGGTCAACACAAAGGAACTGGAGATGTGGAGACAAGCAACTAACATAAGTCAAGAAAACTGAATCAGCTTCTCTGTGAGGACAAAATTACAATGACTAGAAATCTCTCTTCAGGCTGATAGAGAAAAGGCAGATAATCAAAGTATAAAATTATAAAAGAGATCAATAAAGTAAAGATGAATCTGTTTACTAAATCTCTGAGTGCTAGAGTTAGGGATTGCCTTTGTGGAGGCAAATTGTTTGTTAATACTACTTTTCAAGGTGAGATGGTAAATTAAGCTTCCTATTTAAGTGAATAATATAGAAACTGGAAATGTAAGTAGATTAAAAATAGAATTAGTTAATATATTGTTGATAGATTAGAATTAAGATGACATTTTAGAAATAGCCATCTTTTGGGGTAAATTTCCTGTATGGAAGTTAAGTTCTTCCATGAAATGTCTCTTCCATTTTTATGAGGAAGACAAAAAAACTTAGTTTATTTGTATTGGTAGTTTTATATTTTGACTTTCTTCTTCATTTATTCATGAAGTTTAAGTAGTTTAGGGGGTTGAAATCTTTTCTTCTACCAGATCCTTATAGTAGATTTGGTCTTTTGGCCTTGAGCCTCCATTTACTCCATGAAGGACCTGTAAATATTACTTGAATGTTAATTGTTTCATTCAAAGTACTTATTGAGCTCTTGTATATATAAAGCCCTGCTAGGTGCTGTGGAGAATGAGAGTGGTAGTAACAGTAATGTTAATAATAGCTAATCTTTAGTGTAGAATATACTGTTTGCCAGATACTGTTGTAAGTGCTTTAGTTGTAAGAGTTCATTTATGTGTAACGAGTCATTTTAATCCTCATCACAGACTTGTGAAGTAGGTACTGTTATAATCTCCATTTTCCTCTTGACAAAACTGAGGTAAATAGATATTAAAAGTCAGGCTTCGATCCAGATTATTTGGCTCATACTCTTACTCATGCAGATATGTCTACTGCTTCTCAATATGTATATCCCTGTAATAACTAAGCATTTTGAGTCTGGTGGGGGTATAAGAAGGCTTCCCGAGTTTAAACAAAGAAGCAAAACCCCTAGAAGTTAATAAATTTCTAGCAAATGGTATAGACTGCATGTTCTGTGGGACTTAGGGGAGGAAAAGATCAGTCTGCTTTTGACAAGTGTTATCAAAGTAGGCCAGGTCTTCAGGTACACAAGGGAATTTGATAAGGCGTTCCTGGGGGAGAGGATAGAATGAGTCCTTGCTCTGATGGGAGTAAATGCCTACTATATTGTTCCCTGGTTAGTTTTGTTACATCAGTGGGTCAGTAAAGGGGGTAGTATAGAAAGGTGGAAGGTAGAAGAGTACCAGGTCCTAGACAAACTTGAATGCCAGACTGATGATGGTTTTAAAGCACAGAAAATGTGGCCTTCCTGTTGAAATAAAAGATTGAGATCTTATTCTTTTAAGTTTCTTCCTGAAATCATTTCTTTACATTCATTAGCTCAAAGAGATATTTAAGTAAAGCTTTTTTGTTCCTATTATAGTAGATGAATTTGTTCATTTTTATTCCCTCCTAAAAATATCAGTAGTTAGCATTTTTTTTGCAAATTATTTGGGAATTCAGGTGTTAGATGATGATATTATTGCCATAGGGACATTCTTTAGGCTCTTTGTAAAATGATTTTAGGATTCAGGTCCTTGTTGTATTTCTATTATCTCTAATCTTTTAGCCAACTAAAAAATTAAATATCTTCTTACAAATTAATTCATCTAAGTGTCTGTAAATTAAAAGAACAAATAAGGATTCTTTATTTGATGTTAGAAACGCTTTGTATTCTAAAACAATAGTATAAAACAAAGCTTGTCTTTAAGTTTATTTTGCCCGCAGTATCTGAATTTAAAATCTTCAATAAGATCTGGTTCATATTATGATCTCCAGCTCTATTTTCTAAAAATAACTGACACTTTACTGTGATTAATTTTATACCATCTCATGGCTTGTTGTAAGTCAGAGATGCTTTGTGTATCAAGATTTCAAAATGTGAGCTGATCTGCTGCTGCATATATTAGGTTTATAATTTTGGCTGTTTTCCCAGCATTGAGGTCTCTGCTTTGTGCCTACACAAGATCACAGGAGATTGGTGGGTTAAATTATATTTTAAAGTTTTGTTTTTGTCTTTTAATAAACATATGTTTAATTTGTAATTTTAAGTAGTCCTTTACAGCCTTAATTAGGTAAAAAAATAGATTTACTTTAGTTTCTGTCAATTTATTCTTCTTGCTAGTTAAGAGAGCAAATTTCGTAAATCTTTTTATTCGTGTAATATTCAAATCATTTTATATGCAGAGATAATAAATGAACATGGAATATGTTTCCAATTATACAGATTTCTTAGTATCCACTTTATCCTCTCTACCCAAGGATGTGGCTTTTTATGTTGGGGTGGCAGTAGAACAGAGAATAAAACAGTGAATTGGCTAATGGACTCAGTGTTGCTACTGACTGTTGTATATCTTTGGTCCACTTCTTTGGGACTCAGTTTTAATTTCCAAGTCTTTGCATTGTAAATAGATGGCAGTTAAATATGACCGTGGATTATAGAGCAAATTTAAAGAGCATATACTTCATTTATCCAGCAGATATTTAATTGACCACCCACTAAGTACTAGGCACTGTGCTTGCCATTACCTTTTTAATGTTTCGTCCGGGAGTCTGCCAACATTCTGGAACTTCCCCTATCAACTTACAGCATTTACTTTCCCCTCCCTCAGCAGGATGACCATTTCTTATCAGTAAGGTCACAGAGGGAGGAAAAAAATACATTGGGGTCCAGACTTCCTTCTCTTAATATACAGAAGAAACTGGGTAGTCAGGGAATGTGTAGAATTTTGGATTTCTGTCTGCGTTCTTCCATTATTGAAAACAAAGTGATGTGTGTTTTATATGTGTGGTAGGACAGTAATCTGCATTATGAGCTTAAATGGCAAGGATCACTGCTTTCACTTCTTTTGAGATTGACCCCAGAGGTAGTAAGTAACAGTCTTAGAAGAAATATGTACCTAATTTTTCATGTAAAACTATTATTTGAATATTCTCCTTTGAGAAGAGATTTAGGCTGCTGAAGATGTGTGACTGTAGAATTTACTAATAAGTTCAGTTTAAGGTGCAACAGTTAAGTACTTTTTTTAGCTCATCTCAACAAATATATATTGAGGGTTAGTGGGAGGGAATATAAAGGTTTTCATTTACGAGAAAGCACATAATTTCATTAATGTCTGTATTTCTCTAGGTCAGTGTTTGTCAAATTGCAGGTTTCAGCATGTTGATTATGAAATCACTTGAGTTGTGACCAGTATTTAAGAAAAAAGAAAGAGAGAAAATAGAAAGTAAAATATCAGAGTATATGCCAAATAGTAAATATGCTAAACTTGGGTAGGTATGAATCTGTAAACTGTGCCAGTGAGAAATGTTTCTTGCTGTGGGCCACAGCCAAAAAGGTTTGAAAACCAGTTTTTAAGTACACACCTAGGGGGTAATTAGCTCTCCCTGGGGTTAAAATGGGCTTCCTGTGGCCTAAAATGAGTCTGGAACAACCTGAGGATGAGAATGGGATATATTATTGTCGCAGACCTCTACTAAAGCATAGGGATGTGAGTGCTGGAAGCAGAGCAGTGCCTGTGACTACTACAGCAACATTGTAAGTAATATTGAACAGGGGATCTGGAACCAAAGGCAAAGAGGGATGATGATGGTGAAGGATAGGATTGTTTTAATTGTCTGAAAGCTGAGTGCGTGTCCACAAGTGTTTTGGGAGAGGGCACCACCTAACAGTTCCTAACATAGTTGGAGAGAAGAATGTCCACATAGCTTAAAACATATGAGCAAGCAAACCACGAAATTATTTTTTAGACAGTATTGCATAGTGGTAAGAAATGCCTTTGGAATTGAACTGGTTGTGTTTGAGTCCCTGTTCCACTAACTTGCTAGCTGTGTGATATTGGGCATATTTCTTAGCTCTCTGTGCCATGTTTTTCTTTTCTTTTCTTTCTTTTGCTGGGAAAGATTTGCCCTGAGCTAACACCTGTTGCCAGTCTTCCTCTCTTTTGTTTCTCCTCTCCCCAAAGCCTCAGTACATAATTGTATATTGTAGTTGTATGTCCTTCTAGTTCTTCTAAGGAGTGAGCTGCCGCCACACCGTGGGTGCTGACAGACCGGTGGTGTGGTTCCGCACCTGGAAACCGAACCCAGGCTACCGAAGCAGGGTGCACCAAACTTTAACCACTAGGCCATCAGGGCTGGTTCCTGTGCCGTGTTTTTCTAATTTATAAAGTAGAGAGTAATACCTATCTCATGGGGTTTTGTGAGGACTAAATGAACTAATGTGTGTAAAGTGCTAAGAACAATGTCTGGCACACAGTAAGTACTCAATAAGTGTTAGTTGTTTTGTGGTTATTATTAGATATGAGATAGATAACAATGTCTGGCCTGTAGGTGGGAAAGATTATTTTAATTCTAATATAGTGTAGTTTACCTGATTTTTCTTTTGTCACTTGTGCTTTGGTGTTTTATCTGCAAAACCATTGCCAAACCCAAGGTCACAAGGATTTACTCCTATGTTTTCTTTTAAGAGTTTTATAGTTTTAGCCCTTACATTTAGGCCCATGATTCATTTTGAGTTAATTTTCATGTACGATGTGAGGGAGGGGTCCATCTTCATTCTTTTGCCTGTGGATAGCCAGTTGTCCCAGCATCATTTGTTGAAAAGACTGTTCTTTTTCCATTGGTGAAAATATTTATTTAAATAATAATGAACAATTTTAAATTTTATTTTCCTACAGATAATTTTGAAACTTTGGATCACAGATATTAGTAAATAACGAATTTTTGTTTATATAAGTATGCTTGAATTTTATAAAATTATCTGGGGAAAAAATAAACAAAGCCAAAACTCTTCTTATCAATAAAGTTGTTTTTGCAGGAACGCTTCAAGCAAGTTACAGATCATTGATTGGATAATTTTTCCTACTTGCTTAGGTTTTAGTGTTGGTGATACTTGAACTATGAAATATTGTTGGTGATATTTGAGTTATAAAATGTCCATTTTATGGAAAGGTTAGTCATTGACCATACATTTTAGAAGTTTGTGTATCCATGCCAAGTGTAATGAGTTAAGTTATATATTAAAAATCTGTAGGATCTTTGCTCAATACACAGTTGTAGAAGAACTCATTACTCAAATTTGTAACTCTCTTTTTCCCCATCTTTGTCATATTGTCGGTCTTTTGGTTAAGATTAATACCATATGTGTAATATAATACAGCCTGATGAAGTTTTAAATGCCGAAATATTTGAACAGAAACACTAGCTTGTGTTTATTGATTTCCTACTATTTGTCAGGATAATATTACTAGCTATTTTACGTGATTTATCTCCAGTCCACACAGAATACTCTAAAAGTGTATGAGAAAAGCCAGGTACCTCTAAGAGGTTAGTAATTGACTTATGCTAGATCACATAGCTAATAGGTGGCAGAGCTAGAATTTGACTCTAGGTCCTTCTGACCTCAGAGTGCATTAAGGTCATGGAATTTCTCTACTAGCTCACTCGGAAAAGAAAGTGATCTTTTTTCCAGTCTTTTTTGTTGCTGTTTTTCAGCCGTTAGGTAGAAGAGTAGTCACTGGTGTCTGAGGTCTGGCATTGTAGTCAGACCTCCAGAAAAGTTTTTGATTTTTTTTCTTGTCTTAAATTTAGGAGCTGATACTTTCAGGTCATACTTTCTTACAATCCAGGATCTGGTGATCTCTAGGTAGCAGGAACTATCCTATGTCCCTTTGAAGTTCAGTTGTTAAAATTAATAGGCTTCTCCTGTCTATCACTCTGTCCAAGATTTATATTTCCAGTAGATGGAGTTTGATTAGTCTAACTTGGATTGGGTGCCTTTTTCTTAGCTGAGAGAGGAGCATACCTTGATTGACGCCCTTACCACATGAGATGAGGGATAGAAGTTTCCTCAAAATAATTGGGTTTTGTTACAGAACGAAGGGGAAAGGGCACGTGGGCAGAAACAACAAGGGTCCATTACACAAATAATAACCCTAATCTGGGAGAACAGTTACTGAATAATATGGTTATTTTAAGTTTGGAGGTATACTTGGTTATTATTGTTAAATATCTGGGCCTGAGGTTGGGAAAAAAGTTAAGAACAAGAAAAAGTTAAAATTTTAAAAATTAATTGGGAAAGAGGATGACTAAGTACACATATGTTCATTGAAAGTACTGTTTGTAATACAAACTAACCTAAAGGTCTGTTTAAATTATGGTATGCTCCAGCAAACATAGAAATGATGTGGATATGCATTTAATGATATGAAATGGTCTTTAGAAAGTGTGCTAAGTAATGAAAAACTTATACATAAGTGTGGCTAGTATGATCTTGTCTATATTTTTTGCTTATAGAAAATAGTAAAGGCTGAGGCCCATCTCCAATTAACTATTACAACTCTTGTTTACTCAATTCGCTCTCCTTTTTCCCCAGCAAACCTTATGTAGCTGTGTAGAATTGGTTCTTCATCTGTTCTTTTTTCAGTCCTTGGTTCATTTCAGAAACTCTAAGCCTCTTTACTTAAAGCCTTTTGATGCAGAAACCCATCGCTTACAACTCAAAGGTATTGCTTTTTAAAATTTTGCCTTTTCTATGGGTTTCAAAAGCCTCAATTTGGGGGCCAGCCCAGTGGCGCAGGGGTTAAGTTCGCACACTCTGCTTCTTGGCGGCCCGGGGTTCACCAGTTCGGATCCCGGATGCAGACATGGCACCATTTGGCAAAAGTCACGCTGTGGTAGGCATCTCACATAGAAAGTAGAGGAAGATGGGCATGGATGTTAGCTCAAGGCCAGTCTTCCTCAGCAAAAAGAGGAGGATTGGCAGTAGTTAGCTCAGGGCTAATCTTCCTCAAAAAAAAAAAGCCTCAATTTGGAACTAAGAAGCCACAATACTGAATCTTGTTCCCTGTGTTCTGCTGTGTATTTCTTTTCCAGTGGCACTGGGTGTCTCACTAAATTGGTAGAGGGACGATGTGTGGAGAGGACAAGGAAATAGTGATGGGTAGGGAACCTTGATCAGTATTTCCTAAAGGTATTCTGGTACATTTCTACTACTGTCTTCACGGAGAAAGAAATGAGAGCTCCATATGCTTTGAGAAGTGGGAAGTCTGGGGTAAATCATGTCATTTTGTGTTAATAAAATTCAGCTATAAGAAGAGCTTTTACTGAGGACAAAGAAAGGCATAATCAGGGAAGTGCAGCCTCACCACCTTTATTTCGCCCCCTAACTTTGTTGTCTTCTAGAGCTCCCCTCCAGAAATCAGCTTTAGGAAAGTCGTATTATAATTTCCTTAATTGACCAACCCTTGAAATATTATTTTAGGAAAGAAAGAGAGATGCACTTTATGTCTGAGAGAACTTTAATTTGTGCCTGTGGCATTATCTGCAAGATTCATGCTTCATTCATGCATAAGATGAAGTTGAGAGGTGAAGTTGGATAATGTGTAATGTTGCTTATGTAAGTTTATTAACATACATATATAATTTATTTGTATTCATCTCAGTTTTACATATGTAAGTTTAACTTTATACAAATCTAGGTTGCAGCGAACTGTTCACAAAGAAATGATACGTTAAGAATATTTAAAAACCATTGTTATTATTAGGAAACAGTACCTTCAAAATCACTCATAATGTGAGATATGTAGGCATTTCTATGATCCTATTAGAAGTGAATGTTCTCTACCCAGTTTAGAGTAGGATAGAAAACCTTTCTTTTTCTCCTTCTTTGTACTACACACATTTCCATGTTTGGCAGAACAAGTTATAAAAGAAAATATGTGAAGTGTCACACACACACACACTAAAGTAAAAGTTTGGATTCTTTTTTCTTTATAGCTAGCTGATTCTTGAATTTTATTTAGCAATCCATTTGCAATAACAGATTTTAAATTTAAAAAAATTACGTTCAATATGATATCTTTCAATTGTCAGTAATAACCTAGTACCATGAGTAAGAAACAGGATAAAAGGAGAGAGGTTAAAGCCAGATTGAAATGTCTGCCTTTCTCTTCCTGGAGATTCTATTTAATTATATTTATCAGAGCCAAAGAAATATTCTCAAAAGCTCTATCTTAGCATAAAGTTTTTATTTTATTTTCATACCAAAATCCGTCTTGGTTACTATCCAAGCCAGTTTGATAGTAAGAGTCACAAGAAGGACCCAAACTTCTTTTAGAAATAATTTAGAGGGGAAACAGTGAATCTCTATGTCTGTGGGCTCCCCTCAAAACAAGAAGCCCATTCACTGTTTCCACCTGTACAGTCATACGTCTCTTAATGACGGAGATACGTTCTGAGAAATGCGTCTAGGCGATTTCATCTCTTTGCGAACATCATAGAGTGTACTTATAACAAACCTGGATGGTATAGCCCACTACTGGACACACCTAGGCTATATGGTCCAGCCTATTGCTCCTAGGCAACAAACCTGTACAGCATGTTACTGTACTGACTACTGTAGGCAATTGTAACACAATGGTAAGTATTCGTGTGTCTAAACATAGAAAAGGTAGAGTAAAAGTACTGTGTAAAAGGTAAAAGATGGTGCACCTGTATAGGGCACTTACCGTCAATAGAGCTTGCAGGACTGGCAGTTGCTCTGGGTGAGTCAGTGAGTGAGTGGGGAGTGAACGTGAAGGCCTGGGACATCACTGTACACTACTGTAGACTTGATAAACACGGTATGCCTAGGCTACACTAAATTTATAAAAAATATTTTTATTTCTTCAACAATAAATTAACCTTAGCTTATTACAACTTTTTTATTTTATAAACTTAAATATTTTTAGTAATAGTACTTAGCTTAAAACACAAATACGTTATACAGCTATACAAAAATATTTTCTTTCTTTCTATCCTAATTCCGTAAGCTTTTTTCTATTAAAAAAAAATTTTTTTTTTCAATTTTTAAACTCTTTTGTTAAAAACTAAGACACACTAGGGCTGGCCCGGTGGTGCAGCAGTTAAGTTCGCATGTTCCGCTCTGGCGGCCCGGGGTTCACTGGTTTAGATCCTGGGTGCGGACATGGCACTGCTTGGCAAGCCATGCTGTGGTAGGTGTCCCACATATAAAGTAGAGGAAGATGGGCACGGATGTTAGCTCAAGGCCAGTCTTCCTCAGCAAAAAGAGGAAGATTGGCAGCAGATGTTAGCTCAGGACTTATCTTCCTCAAAAAAAAAATAAATAAAAATAAATAAAATAAAGAGCGAGTCAATTAAAAAAAAAAGCAAAACAAAAAACTAAGACACAAACTTGTTAACCTAGGCCTACACAGGCTCAGGATCATCACTGTCTTCTACCTCCATGTCTTGTCCCACTGGAAGGTCTTCAGGGGCAATAACAGGATGATAACAATGCCCTCTTCTGGAAGACCTCCTGAAGGACTTACCTGAGGCTATTCTTGAGGAGGTGTCAGTTTTTTAAGAAACATGTCCATGGTGGTTTGCTTGTTTCTTTTTTCATCATAGATTTGCTTATAAGCAGATAAATGAACCATGAACATTCCTGTCTGTTACGTACTGTAAATAATTGTATGTGCTATACTTTTATACGACTGGTAGTGTAGTAGGTTTGTTTACACCCACGTCACTGCAAACATGCGAGTGATGCATTGCAGTACGATGTCATGTCAGCTGTGATGTCACTAGATGACAGGAATTTTTCAATTCCATTATGATCTTACGGGACCACCGTCATAGATGCAGTCCGATGTTGACCAAAATGTCATTATGTGGCACATGACTGTACTTTTTTCAAACACCGTTGCTGTGTCTGATAGAATAGTCATGAGGGCACAGACTGAACTTCAGTCTGTTGGGGGCACAAACTGCTGGCTAATTCCCACTTGAACGTGCAATGGCAGCCCCAGAAATTCCAAGGGACACAACATAAAAACGACAAAATACCAAACATTGGTCCACAGGGTCTTGTGATTTAAACAGTTTGAATCCTTTACTTGTGGTTTTCAGATACTTTGACTTACTGTATAGTTTTGTAAATTAGATGTCAGAGTAGTTTCTATGGAATAATTATTTGAAAGTCACCGAAGGCAAGACACATAGCTAATGTAAGTGTTTATTGTGGTGTTGTACCTTTTGCTCCCTCAAAAATGAGTACGGTAGTCTCTACTTTTCTTCTTCCTGGTTTATAAGTTTGTTGGAGGAATACATGCTTCATTTGCTTATTATCTTCATGGTGCAGAAAATTCTTATCATGGAGCTGGTGACATATTGTGTGGATGCATGTTAGCTAAGTGGTATAGAAATTTTTCTTTTTCTTTTTCGCATAGAAGAGTAATAATTAAAATCAGTAGTCCATGTCTCTTCAGCTCCACCCAGATAAGGGCAACATAGGGGGAAAAAGTATGAAGTTTGCAAAAATATCATAGTAGACTTTTCAAAAAGCATTTTCTTGCTGCCGGCCCCTTGGCTGAGGGGTTATGTTTGCGTGCTCTGCTTTGGCGGCCTGGGGTTTCACTGGTTCAGATCCTGGGCGCGGACATGGCACTACTCGTCAGGCCATGCTGAGGTGGTGTCCCACATGCTACAACTAGAAGGACCCACAACTAAAGTATGTATCTATGTACTGGGGCGAGGGGGGACGTTGAGGAGAGAGAGCAGAAAGAAAAAAAAAAGGTCAGCGACAGTTGTTAGCTCAGGTGCCAATCTTTAAAAAACAAAACAAAACAAAAATATTTTCTTTTAATTTCAGACTTACAGATGTTGAAAAACAGTGCAAATAATCCCATATACCTTCACCCAGATTCCTGAAATATTAAGAGTTTACCACATTTGTTCATTCTCTCTCTTGTTCTGTCTCTTGCTGTTATATATGCTATTCTCTGTGTAATACATAATATATACCAGTATGTATATATAGTGTGTGTATACACCAGATAGTTTTTTTCTGAACTGTTAAAGAGTAGGATGCAGACATAATGTACTTTTACCTATAAATACTTGAGTCTGTATTTCCTTATGAAAGGACATTCCGTTATGTATAGTCACAGTACTGTTTTCAAGATCAGAAAATTGACATTGATACAGTACTATTATCTGTTCTACAGACCGTTTTTAAATTTGCCAGGTTTACCACTATGTCCTTTAATATAGGAAAAAACCATTTTTTTCCTGGTCCAGGATCTAATAATCCAGAGCAGGTGTTACATTTAGTTATCATGTCTCTTTAGTCTCCTTTAATCTAGAGGAGTTCCTCAGTCATTCTTTGTCTTTCATGACTTTGACTTTTTTTCTTTTTTTTACAGTTTCCTATTGCAATGCTTTTTTTTTTTTGTTTTTTTTTTTTTTGGGTGAGGGAAATTGACCCTAAGTTAACATCTGTTGCCAGTATTCTTCCTTTTTTTTTCTCCCCAAAGCCATGGTACATAGCTGTATATACTAGTTGTAGGTAATTCTGGTTCTTCTATGTGAGATGCCACCACAGCATGGCTTGATGAGCAGTGTGTAGATCTGCACCCAGGATCTGAACCAGTGAACTCTGGGCCACTGAAGCAGTGTGTGTGAACTTAACTGCTTGGCCATGGGGCCAGCCTCTTGACTTTGACGTTTTTGAAGAATGCAAGCCATTTATTTTGTAGAATTTCCCTCAGTTTGGGTTTATCTTGTTTTTCCTTGTAAGATTCAGTTTATGCATTTTGGGCCAGAGTACCACAGAAGTGATGCCATCATACCAGAAGGCCATAGAGGCTTTGACACTTCCCTCCAAAAACATTTTTTAAATTATCAGTTTTAATGTTATTGTATGGAAAGCAGAGTCAGAGATTCTCAAATTTGTCAAGATATTATAAATGTTCTTATATTTATTCTCCAGTTACCTTTTCTTAAGAAAATTTGTAGCCTTTCAGTTACCTTTTTACAAAGTGGAAATTACTGAGTAAAATCAGGATAGAGGGAAGAAGAAAGAGCTAGTGCACTTAAAGCTTTAAATATGAGGTTTAGAGTGTATGTTCTATATAAATGAACATGGGCTAGTGCAGGGATAGGGCCTTGAAACCCTTGGTCAAGAATGATATATTATTTATTCCTGGTGTACTGCTGCCAAAACATGGAAATCAATATACTACTCTCCTTTTAGAGGTTTTACACCTTTCCAAGGCAAACATTCAAATGTGTTACATAGGGAGATAAGAGAGAACCCTATTCTATCTGGTAGAAGTAAATAAACATTGTTTATTAGTACAATATTCGGTATTTATTAAAGTGTTTAAAATATTGACTTTTTCTTTATTAATTCTTGTTCCTGCTGCCTCTTTGAATTATTCAGAAACAGAGCTTGCAACGTACAGTATAGTCGATGTGGCTTATATCTTAATAATAATAAAATTAGTCCTTAGTCTTGGCATGGTGGCTCTTTGTGCATCTCTCCCTTCCTCCTCACCCTCCAATTGATTTAGGATTGTCTCTTACTCTAATCTAGGCAGTGTTTATATTGACAGATTCTAGCTTTGTCACATGATAGTTTTGTGAAATGACTTAACATTTATAATAGTTTCTTTATTTGTAAACAAAAGGGAACAAGTCGGTTTAAATCATCATACAGCAAGAGTAGTCTGGGAATTTTGCTCCATTCCTTAAAAGTCATAGAATAAAATAAACAGATTTCTTGTGTTTTATTTTTATAATGTTTGTTTAAACATGAGTATAGCGTGGGGCCGTCCCCATGGCCAAGTGGTTAAGTTCGCATGCTCCTCTTCGGTGGCCCAGGGTTTCTCTGGTTCAGATCCTGAGCGTCAACATGGCACTGCTCATCAAGCCATGCTGGGTTGGTGTCCCACATAACATGACCAGAGGCACTTACAACTAGAATATACAACTATGTACTGGGAGGCTTTGGGGAGAAGAAGAAAAAAAAAGAAAATTAGCAACAGATGTTAGCTCAGGTGCCAATCTTTTAAAAAAAAAAAAAAGAAAGACTTGGGTTAAAATCCTGGGTTCATCACGTACCCAGCTGGATGACCTGGGGAAATTTAGAAGAAAAAAAAATTAGTATAGTGCCACTCCTCAAATATCAATTAATTACATTTTCATTAAAATGACACACTTCTAGATTATTATTTTTGGCATAAAATCTGTATTACTGATACATAATTTGAAGATGTAATTTGTAATCACTTTTGCTAAAATCACCTGTTTGAAATTATGCACCAGCTTTTCTAAGTTTTTAGTGCTTTAGAAAAATTTCAAATTCTTCTTTGCTTATATGTCTTTATTATAAGGTACAGCATATATCATATAGATATTTAATATTTAAAGATGACTTGTCCAAAGTTACTTAGCTGTCCAGGACTAGAATCGGGGCCTTTTGGTAGCAGTTTGTTGCTTTTTTTCATTTATATAATGCTTAGATCCATTAGAATTTCTTTATTTTCATAGCCCTATTCACATCCCTATTAAAATATAGTGTGTGTTTACTTAGAAAAGTAATTTTCATTGTAATATGTATATCAATCTAGAAGGGTAAAGTAGAAAATGAAAGTTCATTACCTCTTTTTTCTAACAATTATACTTCCCAGTGGTAGCCATTATTAATGTGTTGTTTCATACCTGTTCATACTATTTTCTCTGTATTTAAGCATATATGTGAGCATAATATTTAAGCCAAAATAAATTTTACAAAATAATTTTCATATTAAATGTGCTGATCTGCCCTTGGCCTTTTTAAAACTGTATGTGTTGTAGCCAACTTTCTGTATCAGTATATGCTGATCTCCCTCGTTCTCTTTAACAACTGGATTATATTCCATTGCATAGATGTACATAATTTATTTAATTATCAATGGATGAGACATTTCTGCTGGTTTGACTTTTTCAGTATTACAAATAATGTTTCAGTGAAATCTTTTAGTCTTTGTGCAGTAGAAGCTTTATATTTTGATAGCTCTTTCCAAATTGCCCTTCAGAATGGTTGTATCATCTTTTCTTCCACTAACAGTGGAAGAACTCAAGTTCGATAATTTTCACTCTTAGATTACCATAAATGTTCCTTAGCCAGTCTGTTTTCTTTTTTCCAAGCTCTTTTTCTGGTAGTAATATAAACTATCTTTCACAGACAGTATTCACATCATATGTTTCTTTTTTCAGAAATAGATACAAAAATATCTAGCATCAAATGTCTAGCTGTAACTCTTATTTTGAAACCATAGCATTATTATTTTAAATTATAATTTAAAATTTATATTCTTTAGGAAGTTTTCTTAGATTAATCCCACCTAGTTTTAGAGACTACAGTCTTATAACAAAGTAAATATAAGTAACACAACTAAAATTGGTTTTGTAGCACTTCGATATTGGAACTTGGTTTTAAAATGTGTTTTGGATTGGGAACCCCAAACTTGCACCTTGAAGTTGGGGACAATATTTTTGTGTCTCCTATACTGTCTAGTATAGTGCCATTTATATAGAAAATTCTTAATGTTTGTGCTGTAGACTTTAAATCAGGGGCTGAGCCAAATCCTGCTCTTCCCCTGTTTTATAAATAAAATATTATTGAAACACAGCCATACTCATTCATTTATATATTGTCTGTGACTTTTTTGCGCTACTATGGCAGAGTTGAGTAGTTGTGACTATATAGCCTCCAAAGCCTAAAATAGTTACTCTCTGGCTCTTTTGCTGACCTCTTAGATTATGAACACTTTGGCGTTAATTTGTATTTGCTTTTTTTTGTAGAGCACATAGTAAGATGTTCTACCCACACTGTGCATAATTTATGGATTCGTGCAAGTATAACTGCAGGAAAAATTCCTAGAAGTAGACTTGCTGGGTTGAAGAGTGTCGTGTATTTTAAATTTTGGTAGCTTTGCCTTCCCAAAGGGGTTATACCAATTTATACTTAAACTAATAATTTTGTTGCAGGACCTCTTTCTCCATAACTTGGCCAACTCAGGACGTTAGCCAACTTTTTTATCTTTACCAATCTGGTAGAGGAAAGTGATATTGTGGGTTTGATTTACATTTCTTTTGTGTGTGTTAGATTGAACTTCTTTTCAAATTTGAGAGCCGTTTGCTTTTCTTTTCTGTGAGTTGTCTTTCAGTGCCCTTCCTAGTACCTTCTAGTCTGTTACATTCATATAAAGTCTGTAGTGAACACATGTCAAAGATTTATTTAACTCTAATAAGTTAACTAGCTTGATGACAAAGCTGATTCAGAGGAGGATGTGTGAGACTTAAATATATATAGTCAGTGAAAGAAGGAATTTTCTTACAGGGCAAAAACAAACAAAACCAACACTAAACTCTAAGGACTGTCTTTTCTACTAGATGGAATTCATTTACATTTTTGACAAATAAAGTCGTAATTTTCAATTTATCAATTTTCTATAAGTCGTTATCTAACTTTGCAGAGTCTTTGTGCTAATCAATAGTAAATAGTAAATCAAACAAAAGTTCCCTTCCCCAGAACATCAGATGACTATTAGGCAGGCTTGTTTATTTATTCTGTTTTGCTGAGGAAGATTGGCCCTCAGCTAATATCTGTTGCCAATCTTCCTCTTTTTCTGTGTGAGCTGCCACGACAGCATGGCCACAGATGCATGGTGTAGGTCCACACCTGGGGACTGAACCCAGGCAACTGAAGTGGAGCATGCTGAACTTAACCACTAGGCGACCAGGGCTGGCCTAAGCAGGCTTAATTTTGATACTCTAGTGTGAATTTGAAAGGACATGCCATAATTTTTTGCCTTATTTCCAAGTTTTGGATAATTTTTATTAATACCTTCCTTCCTCTATTTTATTATAATCATTTCAAGTTATATTATTTCTTTATGAATTACTAATGAACTTCTAAGAAGGTTACGTAGTTCACCATTGTCTCTTATAAAACATACTCATCATTCCTTTTTTGCTTTGTAGGAACTCATTATACAATGACAAATGGAGGCAGCATTAACAGTTCTACACACTTACTGGATCTTTTGGATGAACCAATTCCAGGTGTTGGTACCTATGATGATTTCCATACTATTGATTGGGTGCGAGAGAAATGTAAAGATAGAGAAAGGCATAGACGGGTAAGTGTTTTCAGTAATTTTTAAAATTTAGTGCATAATTGGATCATTTAATAATATGTTTCTGCCAATGATCTCAGGCTACTAAAATATGTATTATACATTAAAGTATATTTAAGTTAACTTCTGCGTTTTATAAGTAATATATCTTTTTCTCTGTCTATGTAACTTTTTATTTTTAGTTTGTTTATACCTGGTATCTTTATGGAAAGGATTTGACATAGTTTAAAATCAAAGAAGTATAATAAGACAAAATAGGAAGGAAAGGGAAAAATGGCATATGAGTTGGGGGGAAGGTCAAGAGCCAAGTTCAAGATAAGGAAGTCAGCATGATTTTTGTCTTTGAGCAGCACAGCAGCTAAGGCAAAAGAGGAAACTTGTACATAATTCTTTTTATTCAAAAAGAAGAAACATATTGAGGAGATAGTTTTGTAGGGTTTTACTGTTTTCTTTTTTTTTTGAGGAAGATTAGCCCTGAGCTAACATCTGCTGCCAATCCTCCTCTTTTTGCTGAGGAAGACTGGCCCTGAGCTAACATCTGTGCCCATCTTCCTCTACTTTTTATGTGGGACACCTACCGCAGCATGGTTTGCCAAGCAATGCCATGTTTGCACCCACCATCCAAACCGGCGAACCCCAGGCCACTGAAGTGGAACATGTGCACTTAACTGCTGTGCCACTGAGTTGGTTCCTGCTGTTTGCTTTTATCCTTTTTCTCAGTTTTAAATTCTGAGGTATTTCTCAAATTCAGTTCTATGTATGGCATATTGAGTTTTGTAATGAATCAGTAATCAAAAAAAGAATGACTTTTACTTAAAAGTACAATTTATGGATCCTTTTCATTACTGATTGTGACTTACTGGTATAATATAATCCAAAAATAAATTTAAAAAAAGAGAGAGAAAAAAAATCTCTTTGAAAATAAAATTCCACTTCTAAAAGCCCCTTTATAACTTTGAGGCCTGAAATTTACTCGTCAATGAAAATAACTGCTTGTACAAATTAGTTATAATTTTCATATTAATGAATACATATATATTTAACCTAAAATTGGAATTAGATTATATTGTTTATGAAAAGTACAGCTTCTGAGATTCATCAGTCAGTATTTACCTTTTCTGGAAACATTATACATAGAGTATAACTGAAAATAAGACACAATGCCTGAAGTCAGTGTTCTAATCCAGCGATTTCTCAAAGTTTTCGTCTCAGATCCCTTTTAAACTATAAACAATTATTGAGGATACCTAAGGACCTTTAGTTTATATTGTTATATTAATTGATATTTACCGTATTAGATACTAAAACTGAGAAATTTAAAAAATAGTAATTAATTTAAGAGTAACAACAAATTCATTACATGTTAACATAAAAACATTTTTATGAAAAATGACTGTATTTTCCAAAATAAAAAATATGTAGTGAGGGAGTGGCATTGTTATAAATCTCATTATTATCTAGTTTAATAAAAGACTACTGGATTCTCATATCTGTTTCTGCATTTAGTCTGTTGTGATATGTTGTTTTGATTGAAGTATATGAAGAAAATCCAACCTCACACAGACACATGATTAGAAAAAAAGCTAGGAGTATTTTAATAACCTTTTTAGATCATTGCAGATTTTCTTCTTTGATACTCCACCAAAGTGACAAGTGGTATTTCTTAAAGATTAGTTGCAATATGTAATCTGAAACTGTATCAAAGAACTTTTGTCTTCTATTACATTAAAACCTGTTCTTCACCTTGAACCTTGAATGAATGATTTTGTAACTTCATGCAGTGAACATTGGGAAAATACTGATTTATTGATTTATGCAGTTCTTTTAAGTGTTGACACTTTTCATTATATAATCTAAAAAAAAAATCACATTTATTAATATCAACACTAATCTCTTCAGAAAATCTTTAAGTGTTGGGAATCTGTCATCCTCACAGTGAAGTATACAAGTGTTCCAAAATTCTAATTTTTACTTGAAAGCTCAAATTCTCATTGGAAACAAATACACATGTATCTTACTGGAAGTGACAGGCCTACTTGGTTTGTTTTTGAGAAAATAAGTCTGAAAAACCATAGTTTGGTATCTTTCTTTCATTTAAAATGGTGTCCCATGTAAATGTCTAGTTCATTTTGCAACTCAAATCACGCAAATGCTTTTCCTTGAGACATAACATCATACTTCACTTTGCATCAGTAATGCTTTATATACACTTACATCATCACAGTAATATTAAAAAGACTCAATGATCGAGGCATAATAGTTTTTATTCCTTCATGAAAGACATTCTTAAGTGAAACTGGCATTTACTTATTTTTTTTCCCGGGATATGTGGCAGTGAAGAATGTAATGACTACAGTACATTTGGATGCCACTGTGTTGATTCGTGGTTAGGAGCCAGCAGTTTTATTGTTGCTTTTGCACTCACTGAGAAAATGTCAACACAGTGAAAAGGTCGCATCATGTTTTAGTATTATTATGAAAGTAGTTTTGACCTTGAAGACTCTTTGAGAAGGGCTCAAGGGACCCTCAGGGTGTCTATGGGGCACAGTATAAGAACCACTATTTTAAGCCTATGTGCCTAAATCAGACACATTATAAATCCTGTATCTTGTATGCTTGTTAGGTAAATACAATTGTACTTAGAAGTATATATATTTATAGATTCAGTACCATACTCAGGTTGGGGTTTAAATGGGTTTTAAAGTGAAGTAGTGTTATAATATCCATAAGACACCATATTCATAAAATTTTACAGAAAATTGAAAGTAAAAGAAACCAGAACACACCCCTCTTTTCTCTGATTATGAGAGTAGTCCACAGTCCTTGAAAAACATTTCAAATAATACAGCAATGTATGAAGTAGTCAGTAAGTGTCCTAACTAATCATCTCTTTGTAGATAAGTCAAATATTTTCAATACTTTGTGCTTATATAAACATAAAATTTTTTAAAGCTGGGAAATTCTACACATAGATGTTTCTACTTTGTTCTTAAAACATTAAATAAAAAAAAAACTTCCTATGTCAGTGCATATACCTACCTAATTCTTTTTTCCCCCTCAGCTTTTTAGTATACTTGTAGCTCTCCTACTCCAGATTATTTTCAAGCAAATCAACATTATATCATTTCACATATTACTGTTTCAGTATATTGCATAATGGTGGCAATCTAACTATCTTTCCTCTATTTTCTAGCTTGAATATTTCTATAAAGAGAACCTTCCCCATACCAATTATTTGGCTTCCCTGAAGTTAAGATAGTAGAGAAAAGGGAGAAAGTTTGAAGTCATATGATTCCCTAGCATCCACAAACTTGACCTCAGGGTTTTTGTTTGCTTGTTCAGTTTCTGTTTCTTTATCTTCATGCACTCATGGATTTAAACATAGTTGATGTGTTTTAATCATCGCAATTATTATCCTTATTGATGCCCATGTTATTCCATTTTTGACTACTGGGTGCTTACTTAGGTTGATGCCTGTGTCCTTTCACACATCCTTAGTAGACTTTGATGTATTCTTGGAAAACAAGATGATCCTAGCTCTTCTTACACATTTCCTGCACCAAACCTGGAGTCAGCCATTTCTCTAAGGAGCTCTGGTTCCTTTGAAGGAGAATGGTATATAGGCAGTTTGGGCACTAGAGGTACCTGTTGCTTCTGGGTTAGCCATTGTTTCTAGCCTCTTAAGTTTGTAGGAATCTTCTAATTTAAATTCAATACTATAGGACTTTTATTTACCATTTAGTTGTTAAATCTGCATCTCCTTTCAGCCATGCCAAAAATCTCAACATCACATACATAATCATTTGATTTATCTCACAACATACACACACAGCTATTTCAGAATAATATTACCAGCACTATCACTAGCAGTGTGACTACTGAAAAGTTTTAGTGTTTTCTTTTTTGACAATACTTTTTGTCCTTAGTGTTTATCCCTCTAGTTACACATACAGATTACTTTGTTTTAAAGTCCCTGTCACTTCCAACCTATTTCCCTCCTCCTCTTTTAAGTAGTAATTTACATTTTAAATTTTATGGTTTATCCCTTTATTTTTTAAAATACAAACATATACTTGTATATGCTTATATACTTATATACTTATCTTTCTTAGGTATTGGTAGCAAACTATACACACTTTATCCACCTTGCTTTTTTCCCTGTATAACACTGCATCTATCTCATTTTTTAATGGCTGCAGAATTTTTCATTACATAGATGTACTTCAGTTTACTTGACAGATACTATATTGATAGATATTTAGATGACTTCCAAATTTTTACTTGATATTATCATTTTATTAAACATTAGTTATTCTTATTGAGAAAAAGTAACATGGGATTTAATTATTGTTTTTGAAAGAAATGACCTACATTTAATCCTAAAGAATGGTTAATATCTGTGATTGGTTACTTACTGTAATTGGTATAGAAGGAGTAAAACTGCCTCATTCAACTTAGAACTTACAGTCTTTTTAATGTGGCTTTATTTAAAATAGACTATATGTTTGAAATAGACCACATCATTGAATTCTAGCCATAGCCCTCCTGTGGGACAGTTGAGCACTGAAGTCCTAGGCTGAGAATATGACTTTTTAAAGCAGCAATCCTAGTAGAACAGAAGAGGTCTGGGCTAGTTAGGGATAGATTTAGAAGTACACTGTTACTAAGAGAGACAAGGCTTGCCTTCTTATGTCTTAGTAGAATGAGATCTAGAAATCAAATCTATTACTGTCTTGCTCATCTCACCTCCTTCACTGTATTCAGTAGAGGACATTTCTGCCTTACACAGTAATAAAAGAGAGCCTTTGGACCCTACCAATGGGATTCTAACTCTCCATACCTGAATATTTAGAGGCCCACAAGTTTTGGCAGCCCCTTTATTCACATGACTGTTCTACACTACATTTAAGGGCATGGTACTGTTATTCGGTGACCTTCCCTTTTAAAGAATATTGTAATCCACTTAACTGCTAGGACCAGAAAATGATCGGGAAATGACAGACAGTTCAAGCTATAATATCTTGTTTCTGTTAATATGAAAGATGTATACCAGCTAAATTTGATTCCATTTAAAACAGTCTAGGTCAGACTTTATGTGGTTTGTACACCCCTTACTCTCAAATTCTGAGGTTCTTGCTAAAAATACAGATCTCTGGGTAAACACTTGTCATATGCTTTACAGGTATAGCAGCTGTTGGACATGGTGATTCTGTCCCAAACTCATGTTTCCCATTTATTTAGTTTAGAAGGTACTGTTCCATGTATAGTAACTGAGGAAAATTGTTAAATTATAGAATTGTGACTTCTATTCATGGTTTGAAAAATGAAGCATAAACATTTCTAATTTCAGATCAACAGCAAAAAGAAAGAATCAGCATGGGAAATGACAAAAAGTTTGTATGATGCGTGGTCAGGATGGCTAGTAGTAACACTAACAGGACTGGCATCAGGTAAAGAAAATTTTTAATGCAATCCTTTTTTGGTTAGCAATAAATAGTTCTCCCTTCCTTCCCTTGGATTTTTAAAAGCACTTGTTTTGTTGCTTTCCTTCAAAAAAAATCTTAAGACTAGGAGGCACGGGGCCAGCCCTGTGGCCGAGTGGGTAAGTTCGCGTGCTCCACTGCGGCGGCCCAGGGTTTCGCTGGTTTGGATCCTGGGCGTGGACATCGCACCACTCATCAGGCCACGTTGAGGCGGCATCCCACATGCCACAACTAGAAGGACCTGCAACTAAGATATACAACTATGTACTGGGGGGATTTGGGGAGATAAAGCAGAAAGAAAAAAAAAGATTGGCAACAGTTGTTAGCTCAGGTGCCAATCTTTAAGAAAAAAATAAAAAGACTAGGAGGCAGGAGGCTTCAGAATCTAGTCTTGGCTCTGTCACTTTAAGTATCTTTCCAATTTGGTGGTCTCTCTAGGCTTGGTTTCTGAATCTGTAAAAATGTGGTTTGGACCAGATGATAAATAAAGTATCTTTTAATTTTGACGTCATGATAAACAGTTAATATTTATTGAATGTTTCCTATGTGTCATACACCATTCTAAAAGCTTTACATTTGTGTAAACCTCATGGCAGTCCTATGGGATAGGTGCTGTTTTCTCACCATTTTATAGATGAGGGGACTGGAGCACAGAGGGGTTAGGTAACTTGACTAAGGTCATGTAGCTAGTAAGTGGCCAAGCAAAAATTTAAATTTAGACAGTTTAGCTCAAGAGCCTACACTTTTAGCTACCATGCTATAGAGTGCCCACAAATTCCGTGTATGTGAGATTTTAAGAAACAGCAGTTGAAGATCTGAAAGCAAACATTAAGGACTGTTTTAATAACTTTCAGCTTCCACCATGGAAGATTATGTCTAGAAGAACATGAGGAAAATTAAAATTTGTGTGGACAATAGAGGGAAGTACTGATTGCTATGAACAAGAATTTTGTGGCCTCTGTGTATGTGACCCATTGATGTTTTTTATATGATGAGAAGGACCTGGATTTTGACCATAAATTTGTGTATTTTCGGTATTCTGTCAGTAAAATGATTTGATATATTTGATTTTCTGTGATTTAAGAAAAAAACTGAAAATCTGTCACAGTAACTCATTAATGCTGTAGGTTTTACTAATTATTTCAAATGGATATTAAATTTTAATGAGATTAAGGTCATTTGTAGATCTACTAATTAAGTTTCGGATTGAAACATACTAGTAAAAACTCTGACTTCAATAACCAGATTTGTGAACCTCCTCTCAGGTAGCCGACTTTGAAGATGTTTTAGCATCTTTTAAACACCTTTTTTTAAAACCACGGTTAATTCGAATGATGTAACTAGTTTTGATTTCAAAGAAAGAATAACAATTTTATTTTAAAGAATAGCTATTTACAGTTTTAAAAGGTAGTATAAAATTATTTATAGCTAAGATTTGAAAATCTTAAATTCTTATAATATTCCCTATGTAGCCCTTTATTTATAGGAGATCTTCCGCTTTCCTTGACCCTTTTAACTTGATAGTTTTTGACTCCCCAGAAATGTCCTTTCTTTTTTTTACCACCTCCAACAAATTTTTACAGGGGCATTGGCTGGATTAATAGACATTGCTGCTGATTGGATGACAGACCTCAAGGAGGGCATTTGCCTTAGTGCGTTGTGGTACAACCATGAACAGTGTTGCTGGGGATCCAATGAAACAACATTTGAAGAGAGGGATAAATGCCCGCAGTGGAAAACATGGGCAGAATTAATCATAGGTCAAGCGGAGGTAAGTCTTGCTTTGTCTCGAGATGAATTAATAATTGATATAGTGAAATGCATCTCCAATTCCTTTAATTATAGAATTAATCACATATTAAATGATTGCAACTGCATTGAAGGAAAAAAGAAAGAAATATAATAGGATAGAATGGAAACCATGAGAATACGTTGCAGCAAGTATCTCAAGACAGTCTTGTATTAGTTAACTATGTAATCACGTATGTGTCTACTGGGTTATGACGTAAAATATATTTCTTATTGTAGAAAAGAAATGCAGTAAGATCTGTGTAACCACCAAAAGTTAATATGAAGTCAAATTTATTAAAACTGCTTAATATATTCCATTACAACTGTTCAGGAAGTATGAATTATCAAAAAATTTAGTAAATAAGCCTACTAACTGGAGATATCTTTAAGAAATCTATAGATCTTTCTTTGTGGCATTACAGTATTTAAATGATTATTTTCCTATTCCTGATGTTCTATAATGAAGAACATTTTACAAGTTAGAATATTATATAATATATATATTGTTACACAATCATGTAGATGTTTTAAAATTTTTTTTATGGCTGAATTTTAGAGCTAAAAAAATATATTTGCTGGTAAGACAGGCAGTGTGCTGTTTCTCAATTGATCTTCAGGAGAATTACAGCAGAATGAAATCTGAGTGAGAATGCAGTTTTCTCTTCATCAACTGTTTTGATAAAGTAGGCAGAGATTGAAGTATAGCTGAGATTCTTGGCAAGAAGACTTAGGGATCAGGATAAAGCTAGGAAAAACATTAAATATATTAAGGCTTCTTGGTATTTATATGAATATGTTTTTGGATTCTACTTAAATATTTTGTTCATATAAAGCTTTTATTATTGTGGAAGTAAACCAGGAGCCCTTTACAAGTTTTACCCAAGTCTTATGTGGAAAGCACTTGCATTAGAGGTGCACTGTAAATTAAATTCATGCTGTTGAACTATTTGCTTTTTAGGGTCCTGGTTCTTATATCATGAACTATATAATGTACATCTTCTGGGCCTTGAGTTTTGCCTTTCTTGCTGTTTCCCTGGTAAAGGTATTTGCTCCATATGCCTGTGGCTCTGGAATTCCAGAGGTAAGCCATGCAATATTTAGTATCATTAAACATTTAGTATTTGTTATGATGCTTATCTTTTTGCTTTTCGGGGAAAAAGTAGTTTTTTTGGGGGGGAAATGGTTTGTTTGTAAAATGAAGTAGAAAATTTTAAAATGTAATCTGATTGTAGACATCTTTGGCAGAAATTCTTTCCCCATAGTCATTTCCTCATTTCCTGTGGAAGTTGATTTGTTTTTTCTCACCACTAATTTAGCACATGACTAGACAAACATCAGAAGACTTGATTAACCACCAAGAACCTGGAAAAAGATCTGTGGGCTAAAGTTCTTGGATGGATTCATTGATGTGTGCTGTTATGAACCTGATTTGAATACATTCATTCTCTTTCTATAACTATCTTGTAGTTAGATAAATTAATAATTTTTGAATTTGGCAGATAATATTTATAACCATTTTATACTTTAAAATAAACGTTTGATCACAGTGAGTCAACAGTACCAACTTTTGGGTTTTATTTTTTATCAACAATAATTTAAAGGAGAATATACTTAGGATTGAACATGATGTGAACTCATTTCTTTCCGCTTTTTATTTTTGTGTCTTAAGTAAATTACCAGCTTTTTCTAGTGCATTTCTTTTTAAAACAAAATTGTAGCGATTTTAAAGGCTGTGTTAAAAATATCTTTAAGAAGGAGCAGTATCTCGCAGTATTTAGCAGTTGTTACTCATCCTTATTGATATATAGGAAAATATTACACATATTTACAGTGCTCTGAGAAGGCATAATATCTTTATTTCTGACATAGAGTGTCCAAAATGTATTTAACTATGTTATATTTCTACAGCTGAAGTATTCAAATTTGCCTTTTCCTGGTTATGTAATTATAACTCTTGTATTAATGTCTGTATTCCCTTTAACATGGCCTCATATTTTAGTTTTGTTCAGGAAGTAGGATTGCTTTCTATCTGTAGTTGGAAAGAGAATTAGAATATGATACAGATTTATTATATGTAGCATAATAGTTAAAGCTTTTGAAAAACTGACTGTGAATTGTTCCATAGTCCACCAAAATTTGCAAGATGGTTTCTTGAGTAAAACAAGACTTAAATTAGTCACTTAAATTAGTTAACGTTCTCATTTTTCTTAAAGGAAATTAGACTGACTTAATCTTTCCTTTGTAGATTAAAACTATTTTGAGTGGATTCATCATCAGAGGTTACTTGGGAAAATGGACTTTAATGATTAAAACCATCACCTTAGTGCTGGCTGTGGCATCAGGTTTGAGTTTAGGAAAAGAAGGCCCCCTGGTACATGTTGCCTGTTGCTGTGGAAATATCTTTTCCTACCTCTTTCCGAAGTATAGCACAAATGAAGCTAAAAAAAGGGAGGTAAGTGTCTTTTGTAGTTTATTTGACAGACAAAATATCTGTTATATAGAAATATCAGTGAAGAACTTCCTAGTGTAAAGATCACATTTTAGTTTTTACTTTTTGGATAAATTCTGTATTCAGGTTAGAAATTTAACATGAGATTGTTCATGCTTTCTTTCCCGTTTTTGAATAATCTCTAATTTGTCTAGAATCCATCCCCAGTGCTGTGCACTTACTCCTATATTTTAGAGAAGTTTTACATAGATTACCTGGTGTCCATTGGTTTCAGTTGAATTTCACAAAGGTCTTTCCATTTGTTTTTGCTTTGCCTTACACCTTTCTTCCTCTGAAGTATTTCCCAGATGTAACTGTTTTTACTCTTATTTCTCACTGTGGGTGTTTCTCCAGGGTTGGGAAATCTCAACAGTTGTGTTTTCCTCTGGAGAAAGTGTCTAGTGCCAATGGAAATGGTGTGTCATCTGCAGAGAGCTATTCTTCACCATGGGGAAGTTCTGAGGGCCTTTAGGACCTTCTGAGATTTAAATCAGAGATTCGCATGAAAGGGGATAAAGGAATTCCTCTTTATTCAGCTCTTTAGGGCAATTTCCTTTACCATTTTTGTAGACCAGCCTGAGATCTTCCAGGAGACCTTTGACTTTATATATTATGGCGTTCCCCTGATGTTTCTAGATTGCTCTCGATCTTTTTTAGAAGAAAAGCAAGCTCCTGAGACCTTTTGTATTAGCTCTAGCCCAGTCCCTTCCTGTTTCCCAATCTAATCTGCAGCCCTAGATGATACAGAGCTCTTTGCATTTTTAAGGTATGATATTTGTATATCTCATTAAATATTGAGAACTCAAGGGTCTTTGGCCCTAGCACAGGACCTTTCATCCTATAGTTTTTTATAATATAACGATGAAAGTAGAATATTTTTATCAAACTATTTAATTCTTCAGTTGAAGAGTTGATGAGACAGTATCGTAAACAGTAGCCACTGTTTGTGCTTTCGGAATGAGGCTCCCCAATTGGCAGTAGCAGTATTTTCAGAGAACTTAGGGTAGTGAAAATATAGGGAAACAATAGATTTTAAGGTCTCTGTATATTTTGCTAGGATTTGAAATAGAATAATGATTGATGATGGAAGCAGTCCAGCTCTAAAATCTGAAGAAATGATATCCTACTTAAAAACAAACAACTTTCCCTCCCAAACCCCAGTTACCACTCTCTCCACTGGTCTTTACAAACAAGCATCTTGAAAGTTGTCTGTATTCACTGCCTCTTCTTCTTTACATCCTATTTACATTAGCATATCTCACACAAATGGGTTTTTTTTTCACTGAATATTGAATATATGAATGACCTTTCAGTTAAAGCAGAAGAGAAAAAAAGAATCTTTTTAGAAGAAATAAATATTTACCTTTGCTTGGGGAGGAGGAAGACGTACAAGTTGAATTCAGAAGAGGCATTTTGAAAATTTGAGTAACATAAAGAATTTTTATTTGGTATATTTGAATTTATAAGAACATATAAAAGAAACTACATCTTCTTTTTAGGTGTTATCAGCTGCTTCAGCTGCAGGTGTTTCTGTGGCTTTTGGTGCACCAATCGGAGGAGTTCTTTTTAGCCTGGAAGAGGTAGGTGAAAAAATACAGCAATTAAAATTATGTATAATTACCATTACAAATATATTTTTAAGTTTTCAAATTTATTTTCATAAAGTTGTTTTTCACTCATTCTTGCATAAAAAGTAATATACTATGTTTTTTACCTTGAGAAAAATTTTTAAAAAAATATTATGTATAGTGATTATTTAAAATTTAACTTAGTTGACATATTTAAAAGTAAACAGATATGACCTTGACTTAATAGAAAATAGTTAAAATAATCTACCCCATTGGCGAAATTATAGCCGTGTTTTTATTTTAAAATTTTTAATCAATTCCTAAATCGTCTTTGTTTTTCTTGCGGGATTATTTCTGTTGCAGTTATTGCTGTTTAAGGAAATAATTTTAGTCACGTCAGTGACATATTCTGTTTTTGTTTTCTCATTGGTGTGTAAGATGTTTTACACATTTACACGAAAATGTGACTAGGAATGTTTTAAAATTTACTTTTCCAGTTTGTGTTCTTTTCTTCTTTTATCTTTAATATAGAAGAGACAAATTGAATACTCCTTTGTGAGCTAAAGGAGTTAGTGATGGTGCATTTATTCTTATCTGCCATGAATAAGTTGGAGGTGAAACTCATTTTGAAAATAACAATGCTAGGTATTTTAAATACTTATTAGACAGTTATGATCAGTTGATATTGTGACTTTGTAATGATGTGATAGCCAAAGTTAATAAAACGTCAGTATTTTTCTTACCACAGTAAAGTCCATTATATGTAAATTCTAGCTGCAATAAAATTTAAAACTATGATATTTACCATTCAAGTTATAACATATCAGAGACATAAAATTATAGCATTAATTTTTGTTTCCCTTCTTTTTAGGTTAGCTATTACTTTCCTCTTAAAACTTTATGGAGATCATTTTTTGCTGCTTTAGTGGCTGCATTTGTTTTGAGATCCATCAATCCATTTGGTAATAGCCGTCTGGTCCTTTTTTATGTGGAGTATCATACACCATGGTACCTTTTTGAACTGTTTCCTTTTATTCTCCTCGGGGTATTTGGAGGGCTTTGGGGAGCCTTTTTCATTAGGGCAAATATTGCCTGGTGTCGTCGACGCAAATCCACCAAATTTGGAAAGTATCCTGTTCTTGAAGTGATTATTGTGGCAGCCATTACTGCTGTGATAGCCTTCCCTAATCCGTACACTAGGCTCAACACCAGTGAGCTGATCAAAGAGCTTTTTACAGACTGTGGTCCCCTGGAATCCTCTTCTCTTTGTGACTACAGAAATGACATGAATGCCAGTAAGATTGTTGATGATATTCCTGATCGTCCAGCAGGCCTTGGAGTGTATTCAGCTATATGGCAGTTGTGCCTAGCACTCATATTTAAAATCATAATGACAGTATTTACTTTTGGTATCAAGGTAAGTGCTAATGTGAGGTGATATTTAAGTAATCTTAGTATGTTCAAAACTTGTATGTGGAAAGAAATGAATTTTTTATCTAAAGGTGGTTGTTTCATAAATGTGGGCTGGAAAAGTTCTTATCTTTTGGGTTTAATTTTAAGTTAGGAAAAAGGAATTTCTTAGGATATATTGTTGAGCATGGTATCTGTTGTTATTTACCCCAAAACCTAGCAGCTTAAGATAACTACTTACTTTGGTCTTGATATTGGGTCAGTAATTTGGGAAGGGACTCAACTGGGTATATTTTGCTTGCAGTCTTTCATATGGTTGTCATCAGACATGGCTAGGGCTGGTCATCTCAAAGACATTCATATGTCTAGCACCTGGGCTGAGAAGATTCACACGACTAGGGCTGGAATATCTGGGCTCCTGGAACATGTCTCGCTCTGGTTTGTCCAGTGTGGTGGCCTCAAGGTAGTTAGATTTCTTACATAGTAGCTCATGGTTCCAAAAGCAAGTGTCCCAAGAGGACTGTTTCTGTTTGCCAGAGAAGTCATGCAGCATGCCTTCTGTTGCGTTCTGTTTGTCTAGGCAGACACCAAGACCCACCCATGTTCAGGGGGAGAAACATACACTCTACCTGTTAGTGGGAGGAGTGTCAGAGAGTTTGTGATCATGTTTTAAAACTACTTATATTAGTTTCCTATTGCTGCTTTAATAAATTACCACAAACTTAGTGGTTTAAAACCACACAAATTTATTATAGTTCTAGAGATCAGAAGTCCAAAATGGGTCTCACAGGGCTAACTTCATGTTGTTCACAGGGATTTATGGAGGTTCTGTGGGGGCATGGAAGGTCCATGTTTTTTTCCTTTTCCAGCCTTCTAGAGGCCACCCACATTCCTTGGCTCATGGCCCCCTTCTTCCATCGTCAAAGCTAACAATGGCTGGTCAAGTCTTTCTTTCATCTCATCATTCTGACACTAACTCTTCTAAATCCTTCTTCCTCATTTATAAAACCTTTGTGATTACCTTGGGCCCACCCAGATAATCCAGGATAATCTCCTGCTGTAAAATCTGCTGATTAACAACCTTAGTTCTATCTGTACCCTTAATTCCTCCGTGCTGTGTAAGATAATGAATTCACAGGAATTAGTATATGGATATATTTGGGGAGCCATTGTTCTGCCTACAATATCACTATAGGATGTTAGCTTGAAAGGACATTGTAGACTCAGAGTTAAATTACTTGGCCTTTGGACGCCATGCCTTTTTTCATCAAAGATTTAAGGCAGCTAGGTCTTATTCCCTGGGACATTGCTTTTTGAATTTACAAAAGTTAGAATAACATTCATTAGTTAGTGATTTGCCAGTAAATATTCTCTTACATGACTGTTAGTGATAGGAGGAATCAGATGTCTGCTAATCCTTGTTCTTTAAGTTATTGCACCTGTAGTTCATGTAATTGTTAATATTCGCTAGTGCTTTCACAGATGTAAATTATATAGAATAACAGCTTAATTTCAATCAAATTGGAGTGGTGTTAGTTTTTGAAATACAGTCTCTCTCTTTCCGTAGTCCTCTGTGTTCAGTCCACTGGGTATAAGAGTTAAATAATAGAGAAACCTTGAAGTTTTACTTTTTTTTTTTCCTTAGTGAATTGAGTTAAAGGAGCTGTTAAAGCTCCTGTTTCTACAGTAAGTTGATTTTCTGTAAATCCCAACTTTCTCTCCCTCAGTTGAGCTACAGGAAGCCGGAGGCAGTTGGTAGGCCTTTAGTAAGTCCACATTACTCTGCCCTGGCTGAAGGATCCTATCTGGCAGGAGAGTATAAAACATATTTTGATCCCTTCTATTTGGATATCCTTTAATGATCCTGATATGCTCTTCAACTTGCCATCATTTTGTACTTGTCTTGTTTCATATCCAGAACAGTTTAGAACTATTAGTCTATGGATAGTCTTTAAATGATCTTGCCTAAGGTGTTTACTGTCTCTATTATCCTCATGAAATTTGATCAATAAATATTTTTCTCCTTTTAATTACTTTTTGTATATATCTCACTAAAAAAAATTAGGGAACCTGATAAGATTGCCTGCTTTACTTTGTCCCACTTACAAGGAATAGTATGCAATATTTCCATCATTTGATAAACAACAAGTATGTAGGAAGGACATAATCTTGGAGTAAAGAACAGTACTTCAAACTGAACTGATTTAGTTTTATGAAATGATTCATAATGTCCCCCACCCCCCATCCCATTTCACCATGGACTAATGAAAGTTTTGTTAGGGCCTGGCATTTACGAACAGTGAGATAAAGGATAAATAACCCTTGGGTTATTTTCCCTTTGGCCTAGAGAATGTGGTTTGTTATTTTGTAACTGAATTCATAGAATTGTTAAGATACTGCTATAACTAGATTTTGCTAGTTTTATTTGTAATAGAATTTTGCTATAGTATAAATAAAATGTGAAAAGAATCAAAGTGTTGGAAAGAAATCCACAAAATGTAGGTTTCAAGCATGTAAGCAGAGGATCTCTGTCTCATTAAACATTCTGTTTTTGTTATAGGTTCCGTCAGGCTTGTTTATCCCCAGCATGGCCATTGGAGCGATTGCGGGAAGGATTGTGGGGATTGCAGTGGAACAGCTTGCATATTATCATCACGACTGGTTTATCTTTAAAGAGTGGTGTGAGGTTGGGGCTGATTGCATTACACCTGGCCTTTATGCCATGGTTGGTGCTGCTGCATGCTTAGGTAATGTAACTGTCTGTCTGTATATGGATGTTTGTAAGTCTGAGAAAGAAGAGAGCGAGTGAGAGCGTGCTCATGCTTAATTGGTGGGGTGGGTGTAGGGGGAGGGAGGGTACAGGACAGCAATGAAACATTACTACTCATATGGTATTATGCAGCACTAGTTTTCATTTCACCTGCCTGTGAACATTTGTTACTGCAAAAATTTAATAGTAGTTAGTGTCTTTTTAATATCTTGTAATACATTATGACAGAAAACATCTCTGTACAACATAGACTTTGAATCCTGTCCCAGGAGATTTTTGGTTTTTTTATTATCAAGGATCTTGGCTTGCCTATGACAGCTATGTCATGGTTCCTAAGATTAGCATACTAACAAAGCTTCAGAATAGCTTTACTCATGGTTTCTAATGATTTCTTCTTAGCCTTAGTAAAAGATTTCTTTACTGGTCCTCTTCCATTTAAGGTGCATTTGTAACAGAAAGAGAAACAGTAACTACTGTTTTAATGAAAAGAAAAGCAAAAATATCTACATTAAATACTTGAGTTGGGGCTGGCCTGGTGGTCAAGTGGTTAAGTTCACGTGCTCTCCTGGTTCGGATCCTGGGCACGGACCTGGCACTTCTCATCAGGCCATGCTGAGGCAGTGTCCCACATAGCAGAAGTAGAAGGACCTACAACTAGAATATACAACTATATACTGAGGGGCTTTGGAGTGAAGAAGAAGGGAAAAAAAAAGATTGGCAACAGATGTTAGCTCAGGGATGATCTTAAAAAAAAAGTTTAAAAAGAAATACTTGAGTCTATTTATTGTCCTCTTGGATGTGAAAAATAGTTATTTCTTGTTATATTTAAAATAGCTAAATTTTGGTTATAATATTTAATAATACTTGGTATTTTGTTCAGTGAGTCAAAATTGTATAAAGTGATTATTGATCTTCGAAAGTGTAATATCAAATGAAAGTTTAGGACAGAATCATTTTCATCAAAGTAGCAAGTATTTATCAAGTCTCCACTTTCTGTTTAGCACTGTGCTAGGTGCAGTGAGTGATACAAAAAGAAGGATAGGACGTGGGCCAAATTCAGCTATCAAGTTGAGGAGACATGACCAACTCTGAGAAGACAATATTGAGCAATATGTAATGATTATGTAGAGTACTGACTCTATGAAAATTGTAGGACTCTAGAGGAAAAAAGAGCTGAAGTAGTTCAGGTAGGATAGAACATGAGCTTTATTGTAAAAGATTAGTGGAATTTAAAGAAGACTGCTGAAGAACAGAATAATGGGAAGACAAAGGAACTGGGATAGGAATAAATTTAGTATTCCTGGGGCTTTGAAGAAACTGACAATATTGAAGTAGAGAGTACAGTTTGGATAATTTTGGGAAATGAAGTTGGATTGGTGAGGAGGAGCCAGATTATGAAACGGTGATGATTGATATCAGGATGAATTTGTATTTGGAATTGGTCAGATCTGTGGCAGAGTTGTGGCCTTGATGACTTTGGGAAAGTTCCTTTACTTCTTTTAATTTTTGTTTTCTTATCTTTAAAGTGGAAATAATAACCGCTTATCTCCTATAGTTGTTTTGAGGATTACATGAGATAAAATGCATGTAAAGCTGTTAGCACAGTGCCTGGTAAAATAAGTGTTTAGTTAAAAAAAAGAGCCTTCGTAAACTGACTAGGACATACCTGGCATAGCGTAGATACGTAATATATAGTAGGTTCTTTCTCCCTTCTATTTTTAGGTTAAAAAACAAAGGAAGAGTTTAAGCTTAATACATTATGAACTGGCGAGCCCTGGTAGGTTTTTGAGCAAAGGAGCAACATGGTGAAAGTAGTACTTAGGAAAGATTAACCTGGGATCATGGCTTAAAAAGTGGATTGAAGGTAATGGGGCCTGGAGTCAAGGAGGTAAGATAAAACAGTATTAAAATTAAGGAACAAAGTCTTGAAGGTCTGGACTACGTTGATAATAGTGAGAATATTGAGGAAAGGACATATAGATAGATATTTTGCAGAGCAAATCAGATAGGACTAGGTGAGAGTCTAGATGTTGGGATAAAGTAAAGGGATGAACAAAGATTGCCTATCTGGGTTGTCAGGAAGAATGTGGTGCCCAGTGTTCAATTCAGGGACGTTGGAATGGGGAACTCTTTGGCGAAGAAGATGAGTATGGTTTTAAGTGTGTGGTGTTTTCTGTGACAGTGGGTCATCCCAAGTTTTCTTAGAGTTTGAAACGAGACAAGCACAACAGTAAGATAAGGTATGCATAGTTGGAGACGTAGGACAGATGCAACAGTAGGTGAAGAGATGTGGATTAGGGAGGCATCAGCTTAGAGATGATAGTTCAGAATGATGATTTGGGTAAATGAATAGATGAGTTTTTGAAGGGAGGGGTTATTATACTGTAACGTAAATCACAAGCCATCAAAATATTTTACTCTTTTTGGAAAGATTTAGAGAAATGTATTAAATTAATATTCTACCCACATATGAGTTTAATTGTAAATTGATAGTAAACAAGATAGCTATGATATGCTTCACCACATTCCTTAAGAATTACTAATAAGCTTTTATAAGGGTGAAATTATGTCTTTGCTAGAGCAGTGAACCAAAATGGCAAACTTGGTTTAGTTGGTCAACTGTGATTTTTTTATGTGACGTAGACAGGTTTTGAAATGTTATTTTAATAGGCTTCTTGTGTTATAAACAAAAAAGATTGGTGTTTCTCTAGATCTTATTAAAATAGAGATAATTATCCTAAAAGAGAAGTAATAGTTTTTGATGATAATCCTCTCCACTAAGTTCTGTTTACAATTTGTGTTCAATTACCTAGTGCAAAAATTCTACTAACGTGTGGATGAAGACCCTGTACTTCCTGACCAGTGGTGCTTATTTTTTTCAGGTGGTGTGACACGGATGACTGTCTCCCTGGTGGTTATTGTTTTTGAGCTCACTGGAGGCTTGGAATATATTGTTCCCCTTATGGCTGCAGTAATGACCAGTAAATGGGTTGGAGATGCCTTTGGCAGGGAAGGCATTTATGAAGCTCACATCCGGTTAAATGGATACCCTTTCTTGGATGCAAAAGAAGAATTCACTCATACCACCCTGGCTGCTGATGTCATGAGACCTCGAAGGAATGATCCTCCCTTAGCTGTCCTGACACAGGATAATATGACAGTGGATGATATAGAAAACATGATTAATGAAACCAGCTACAATGGCTTTCCTGTCATAATGTCAAAAGAATCTCAGAGATTAGTGGGATTTGCCCTCAGAAGAGACCTAACAATTGCAATAGGTACCCTTTTAAAAAAATACACGCATGTATACATCTATATATATTGATATTTAGATATCTAGGTAGATACATATAGCTATATAATAGATATCTGGAAGAAAGGAAAGCAGTAAAATTTAATTGGTTGGGTTTGTGGGAGCAAGGGATATATTTTATGTCCCTTAAAATCTTATGTGCTTATGGAATGGAATTTTTTCTTTGGTGGATTGTTTTCATACTAAATATAGTTTTATCTTTTGATTTGGCATTCTTTTCAGAGACTGGAGTCAGATTCTTTTTTTCCCCACACAGAGAAGCCATGTTAAGTTGATATTATTTATAATAGCATGTAGTGTGATGCCTTAACAAGTGCCAGGGCAGCAAGCTAAATATATTCTTGTATTTAATAAAGTTAACTTATTTGAATACAAGTTGAATGCAAAATCTTCATCGATCTGTTTCGTATCAGAATCACAATGTTTTGCTTTTTCAGTTTTTGGATTTAGATTTACAATATTAACTTGTAATATCTAGTTTAAAGTGAAAGTCATTGAAATTTTATTTTGGGTCAAACACTAGGTTGAAAAAGTCCTATTGTATTTTGTGCTGACATTCCTGAAAATATGGTTTAAAGACATTAGCCATACTACATTATTTCTTAGAGAGAAACTTTTTCTGAGGAGGAAGTAATAGTGTTCCTCCAAAATTTATTTTTTCCCATACCTTATATTTCTGCAGTATTGGTGAGGGGCCCAGTAAAGCTTCTAATCCTTTTCTACACAATCTGACTCCTCTCCCCACAATCCCCAAAGGTAATGGAGGATATTTTCATCAAGCCATTGCTTTGATACTCCCTAGTTTTTAGTATAGGACCTTGAGCTGACAATGTCAGTTATTTGGGCTGATCCCAAAGGTCATTCCTGTGAGCCCATCATCTCCCTTCCAACTTACGTCTATGGCCATTGCAAAAGGGTTGTAATTCTTTCAATTCTTGTGCCATTTCAACAGGGAAGACTAGACAGTGTAGATGAGAGGGAGTGAGTTCTCAAATCAGATGGAAACTCAGTTTACAAGAGCTATTAAAGCAAAAAAAAGAAAAAAAGAAGAAGAAAGAAAAGAATCTACAGAAAATATCCTGTTCAGTTTAGGAGAAGGCTACATACAGCTTTGGAAGATTTTTTTCAAAGACTAGTAATCCCATCATTCCAAGGTTTGCTTTAAAGTTGCAAGAGTGGGCAAAGTGTATGGTCAGACGTGGCTGTGTTCAAGTGTTTCAGTTTCTCAGCTATTACCATGGCCGAACCTATAGTCAGAGAAGAATTTCATAGTTTAGATTCCCATTCTTTAGGTTTTAATGGTAGCCATCCAAAGAAAAGAAAAAAATCAGAATTTTGGCATTTACATGGAAATTTAAAGGAAAAAGGCCAGGTTTTTAAAAGATACAGAAGAAAGTGGTAAAATTAAGAATTATTCAGGGGAGGCCCCATGGCTGAGTGGTTAAGTTCACGTGCTCTGCTTTGGTGGCCTGGGGTTTGCCGATTCTGATTCTGGGTGTGGACCTACGCACCATTCATCAAACCATGCTGTGGTGGCGTTCCACATAGAGGAACTAGAATGACCTACAACTAGGATATACAACTATGTACAGGGGCTTTGGGGAGAAAAAATAAGAATTATTCACATCCCCACTGATTTTCTTGATATATTTGTACAGCTTTTGTTACAATCTTGAGAAATAGAAATTGGGATAGCAGATAATGTTGGTTTAATGAATTTAGAGATACTTTTATATGTGAGGTATCAAATCATGTCATCAGAAATGTTGGTCACACGATGACTTTTTAAACACACTCTAAATATTTACCTACATATATTTTTCTGACGTTTAAGTTTTTGAATGGGAAAAATAGGCCTGTATGCTGTTTTGTATATATGTATAATATATAAAATATAATATGTAATTTACATATATTTACATAAAATACTTCATAGAAGGACAAAAAAGAATGCTTGAATAGGTGATAAGCTATGTACTGTATCCAGAGATGGGAAAACTCAAGATTTTAAAAGAACAGTTTTCCCCAAATTTGTTTATAAACTCTGCATGTTAATTATTTCATTTAAAAAAACTTTTTATTTTATGTATAGATAGTACATTCACATAGTTCAAATTCAAGATAAAAGTATATAGTGGAAAATCTCTGTCACCCATGACCTCATAGTTACCAGTCTAACTCCATAGGCAGCCATCTCCTTGGTTTCCTCTGTATTCTGTAGATATTATTATATGCTTATATAAGTAAGTATATATATATTATTTTCTTCTTTTTTTTTTTCTACTGAGGAAGATTAGCCATGAGCTAACATCTGTTGCCAGTTCTCCTCCACTTTATATGTAGGTCACGACCACAGCACAGCTGAGGAGTGGTATAGGTCTGTGCCTGGGATCCAGCCCTGCAAATCTGGGCCACCAAAGCAGAGTGAGCCGAACTTAACCACTATGTGGCAGGGCCAGCCCCTGTATTTTCCTCTTTTTGAACAGCTTATATCATGCTATCCAGTACATGATGTTCTGTTTCTTATTTTTTTCACTAAACAATGTTTTCTTGGACATCTTCCCAAATCAGTTTGTAGAGTTTCCTCATTTTATTCTTTTACAGCTTCATAGTATTCCATTGAGTAGATGTACCATGGGATACATCATGATTTTTGAAGTTAGTTCCCCACTGATGGACATTTAAAATGTTTCCAATCTTTTGCTGTTATAAAAATTGCTGCCTCATATATTTGATAACCTCATGTAATTGGTATTTTGCCCATGTGCAAATGTCGGAAAATTACTAGAAGTGGACTTGTTGGATCAGAGAGTAGGTACATTTGTAGTTTTGTAAGATATTTGTAAGATATTTTCAAACTGTATCAAGTAGTGGTTATACCATATACTCACACTAGCAGTGAATGATAGTTTACTATGTTAAAGTTTAGTCTTTTTCCATAAGTTTTGAGAACTTAAGCCCTTGAGAAATATATTAATATATTAACATGAACAGGAAAAATAAAACATACAAACTTAGGGAGAGGGGAAGACAGATAATTTTGTATTAATGATTAGAGGTAAAATTCATATTTACTTTAGGAAATTTTGTGTTATAAAAGAACCACTCCCATTCACTTTTAAAAATAATGTCTGAATTGTACCAGAAAATGAAAACTATGATGATATTTTCTGCTTCAAAGGTCTTTGAATGAATGGCATTCAAAAAAGTTGTTTTTTTCAGGGAAAAAAACAAACCAGCAGATGTCCTGGCATTTTTGATTAGTTTAATTAATAACTTTTTTCTAAAATTTTATGAAATTTATTTTATTATCAAATGTTTATTTAAACAGTTTCTCAGCATATTTTCATTTATGATCTAATATTCAGTATTTTAAGGTGTTTAAGATTGATGGTTGGGGTTAGTTTTAACTCAGAATGTCTGTCATACACTCTAACGATATTTGCACTCCACCATTCACAGGTCATTAGCAGATGCTTCTATGGGCTAAAAGCAACTCAAGGAGCATTATTCGGAAATCATTTATGTCAGTTGCTAATGGTCTCTCTTCTTTTCCATGCCTTTGAAGATGGTGTAGGAACTTCTAGCCGTTAGAACTTCACTTAGTGCCTTCCTACTTGAACATGTTACAACACAGTTGGTCAGAAGGAGTACAAAGCATTGCAGTATTTGTTTATGAGCTGTCTATGTTTATCTGCTTCTCAATTTAGGACTGATGCTTATTATTTTTGCTTAAATATTTTTGTAGCAAAATTCATGTTTAAAATATGTTCACTATAACCAATACAATATTTGTACACAGTTTTGATTTCATACTAACTCAGAATAGAAACATAAAGCTGACTTTTTGCCTTTATATTCTCTCCACTTCATGGGTTTCCTTCTTCCTATAGTCACTCTTCTTCCTCTGCAGTTTTCTGCATCTTTGCCACTACTTGTCTAGCACGTTCAAAGGTGGGAGTGGAAGTAGGTAGCAGGACAGAGGCGTTTGAAGCAGAGCACACTGGAGCGGGGAGATTAATAGAGCCTTTGCAGATAAAACCCCCCAAATCAGTCTGTGTCCATTGTGTGTAATTGTAGTTTCAGCTCACCTGGTAATGCTCATGACTCACAGAGAATTAAACTATAACATTAGAAAAGACAAAAAACTAGCTAATCACAGAGGTGGAGTACACAACATAGTCAAAGTAAGGGTGACACTCTCTTTAGTCCCACCTCCAATGCAGGATAAGTGACACTTAGCACAGACAGGTGTCATTCGATCATGAATTCCTTTAATAAATTGTGCCCTCATAATTTGCAAAGGTTTTAATTTTCTCAAGTGTAAGAAATTGCTAAATGCTTTTCAATTGATTCCTTTCTTGGTGAAGAAGATAGGGAAAAATGAAGGGACCAAAAGTCATGGGATACATTTATTTATTTTTTTTATCTCTGAATAAGAATGTTGCCCTTAAAACAAAACCTATCGATTTTTAATTTTTGGTCTTCTCTATCTCTCTTCAGAAAGTGCCAGAAAAAAACAAGAAGGTATCGTGGGCAGTTCTCGTGTGTGTTTTGCACAGCACACCCCATCTCTTCCGGCAGAAAGTCCTCGGCCGTTGAAGCTTCGAAGCATTCTTGACATGAGCCCTTTTACAGTGACAGATCACACCCCAATGGAGATTGTGGTGGATATTTTCCGAAAACTGGGTCTGAGGCAGTGCCTTGTAACTCACAATGGGTAAGTTTGGTCAAAGAACCTCAGTTCATTTACGAGAATTTATGCTCCTTTTTAGTAGAATTCATCTATAGTTGTTAGGAGAAAGTGTGAGTCAGGTCCCAAATGGGAAAGTCTGTCTTTTACTATGGTTATAAATACTGGATCAGTCAATGATATTCACACTTACCAAAGAATAAGAAAAATGTCTGCTGCCAGATCTTTGCCAAAACATAAAGTGACATTTGTCAGGAACACTTCAAAGTTGGCAAAGAGCTGCTGAAACATCTCCAGCATGCACATGGAGCTTCGAGTATTTCCTTTCTTGGAGGACTCATGGACCTAACCTGTATGGAGTACTGCAAAAACCTGCTTTATTTTTGTAAGTAAGTATTTCACGTTCAGAATATAAATTTCTAGTACAATAATAACTTTCTAGATATTTTTCTATTTATTTGAGCCATTATTTGATTTATCATGTAATGAGGGAAATATATATAATTAAGTGAAATTTGTAAATTATCTAAAAAGCTCCTTTAGCAAATGCCTTATTTCCACTTTTCTGCCTTCTTCATCCACAAATCTTATACATAAACAGCTAATGACAAATAAACACTCATGTATTTAAAATGTATAAATTGATTGTTTATTTTTCTGCCCTTTAGAGATACACTCCAATGGTTCTCCAGGATAGGAGTGTAGGGAAGTTTTATTTGGCAGATGTCAGAGGGATTGTGGAGACGTAATGCACAGTGTGCCTCGGTAGACGTACAATCCTGCTTCATTGCCAATGCTCCCCTCTCTTCCTGGACCTGGGATCTGTTTCCCCACCGTTCTCTCTCCAGTCCCCTTTATTTCTGTTATGTTACTGCTCCTGGTTGAAATACTTAAGAACCTTGTTTTATCTGAAGGCTGATAATAGAAAGGCTAGAAACGAGAAACAAAAGTTGTTTGTTCTTGGATTATGCATAAACCGGCTGGTTAACCCTGCACAGTGTGAAGCTGGTTGAAACACCAAACACTTAGAGATTATCACAGCAGGTTTTTTAAAAAAAAAATGTTGTGTATAAAACACATGACACTGGTCTAGAGAAGGGGGAAAAAAGTGCAAAAGGGAAGGAAATTTGTTTATTGAACACCTTCTTCATGTTCCTCATTAAAGTTTGTGACACCTCTGCAAAGTAGATGACAGGATCCCTACTGTACAGATGTAGTGATTGAAGCTCAGAGAGGTTGAATAATTTGCCCAGTTACGTGGATAGCAAGTCATAGATCAGGGAGTCAAATATCTTTCCAATTTTAAAACCCAATCTCTTGCTACTGTTTTACAGTGTATTGGCTGATAGAATATCTTTTTTCTTTGTGATTTCTTAAACTACTAGTGTTTTCTTGGACAGTATATTAGACCTATTGGGTTAGAAATAGAAAGCTAGAGAACTAGGTCCATATTATTGTTTTCACTGTGCTAACCAGTTAAAATAACTTTAGGTAAGATGAAATAAATCATTAAAGGGATAAAGCTCTTGATTAAGGGCAGGGAGTTTGGAATTATTAAATACCACAGATACTAATTATAGAAGAGATGTATGTAGTAAAATACTATTTCCCTTGGTTTAATTTAAAAAATAATGGTACCAAACTTCATTGTTTAAAAACTTAAGTACATGGTAAATGGAATAACTTGTCGTAAAGCTTTACTGGTTCTTGGGCCCTTTTAATTATAAATGGCTCAATTGGAAGCTAAGCTGAATTGTTACAAACTTTTATTTGCTTTGAGTTGTTCTCTGTACCTGGCATGGTTTGTCCTTTTACCTACTAACAAATATAAATGTCAGTCTTTAGTCATGATTAACTATGATCACAAAGCTATATGGGTTAATTACCATATTTTACTTTGCTGATTAATTCCCAGGTTTTCGGCAGCACAGATATTAGGAAGGAAAATATTTAAAAGAAAGTGTAAAAATGAGAAAGTGTTGGGGAGGGAGGGGAAGATAGCTAATTAAAATTTTACCTGATACTGCCTGTTTACAAGAAAACTTAGGGTGGACTTTTTCTAAAGGAATATGTTTAATTGCCCTAATTATATTTTCCTTATTTCTGTTCTTCAAGGATAAAAGAAAAAAATTATATATTTTTTTATATATTTATATATATATTTATATATATATGAGAGATCATTTGGGGTGGTGGCTCTTGGGAATTTATTTTTTTGAAGTATGTAAGAGGTAGAGTGTTTTACTCTCACTTAAATGTCTTAAATCCAGAAAAGAAATCGTATCGTCTGGCTTTTAGTGGCGAGTATGAAGTTCTGGATAATTGTCAACATTTTGTAGTTTATACTGGGTCCTTAGAGGTAGAAAATTACTATTTGGAGGAAGAGATAAAACATATCTGGAACCTTAGATAGAAGGAGAAAATGAGAATAAAGAGATGAGGGGGAAGTGTGTCTGTAAATTTTAAAGATGTCAGTTATAGATTTCCCACATTTTATATTTTAATTAGCAGAGCTTCTCAAAATCTTTTATTCTTGATGGAACTAGCAGGATGTTAATAGGTGTTGCTCAAAAAGAGTTTTGTGACCATATAAGTTTGGAAAGTATTGGATTAAATACGATTGAGTTTTCTTTGCTGTGGAACTTCTCAGGACTTATAAATGTTGATATTATTTGATTCTCAGACAGGGATAATAGAAAACATAGTTTTCCAAACTTATTTGAACATGTGACCTTTTTTTGATGGAGGAAAAGGGGCAGAAGAACTCCTGGGCCTGGTGTTTCTTGGAATATACTTTGGGAGAATGCCAGGTCGTGCCCTGCTAAGTCTTACATCATTAGTCGTTAGCTCACAAGGAAACAGCAAATCATTCTTTACATGAATCACACTTTTCATTGGTTTTCCTTGCACTTCCTGAAATTAATAGAGCAGCTCTGAACCTGGCCTTATTATTTTTAAACCACTCTTCTCCATTAACTAAAGAGAGGAAATGTATGTATTTCCTCCTTTTTAGGGCTATTACTTTGTGAATATAGAGATTACTTTGTAAATCTCCAAATTTGTCATTTGGTCCTTAATAAATTTATAATCTTCCTCATTGTGTACCTTGTGATTTGACAGACCTTACTAATATATTAACTGAAACTAATCATTGTATATAATTGGATAGAAAAGAATGAGTAAGAATTAAACTGGAATTACTTTATTTAATTGTCAAGATTTTCACATTCCCTGACTCCAACTATAAATACAAGTGAATTGATGGGGGGTTTGTTGTATTTGTTTGTTTTACCTCAGACATCTCCTCAGAGAAGAATATCTATTGAGTGATTGAGCGCTTATTTTATCTAGTGCAGTTTCTAGGCTTTTTTGGAGGGGGAACTTGCTGTCATGCTCTGAGAATTTTTCAATTTGTCTTTATTCTTAAGGATCAATACGTTATTTTTAAAAATATAATGAGAAAACATTAGCAGAGAACCTATTTCTGCCTTTTCCATTCCCTACCCTCCCTGCTTCCTCATCCCATCCCAGGTATCATCCTAAGTAACTATTTTATAACTGACATACCTATAGGATGAGACTACTTTGATTAAGTAAAGTCCCCTGGTGACATTCTTCAAGAAGTCAGAATGTTCAAAGGCAGTTTAATAGTAAAGTTGGCTTAACCAGAGCACCAGGGAAATGTCCAGTTACCCTGAAGGGCATTCTGGATGAGCTTCCAGAATTAAAGATTAAAGCCTTTGAAGGTTTTGACTTTCACTCTCTTTATTACCATATGTTGTAGTTGAATTTATTGACTTCCATTATAAAACCAGTAACCAGAATTTTGTTTTAATAATTAAAAGCAGTCTAATTATTTTCAAGTATCCTCTTGAGAATTTATGTCCATGGTTTTATTAATGTTAGAATAATGATATGTTACCTAAGAAATAATTGTTATTTAGAAAAACAAAGCGTAAAGTAAAAGTCATTTTGACCTCTAATCATAAATATGTCTTATTAGCTTATTTTAAGAAGTAGCATTCAGCAGGTCCTGAAAATTAGAGGGTGTTTGTGTTGATTGACATTATTTATTTAGAGCAAACTGCCTCTAATTTTAATTCTAAATAATAGTAAGATCCAAGGGAATTGTTAAGTCTCCTCATAGGCAATAAAGGCTAAGCCTTCTCCTACCTTTTCACTGCTGAGGTAGATATAAATAATAGCTGCTGCATTTTGATATTTAAAAAATTAGAAAAATATTTTCCTGTAAGGAAAGAACACTGAAAATGAAACTAAATTTCAGGATTTTATAGCTGTGTATTAATAGTTTATTTTGTACTTTTCTTTGTAGTCATTTTCATTGTGAACTTTTTTAATTTTGATTTTTAATTTAAAAAGGAAAACAACCCACCAATATTTAAAAATAGTATCATGTTAGTTTCAAAAGTAGAATTTATGGAAATGGGACCTGAAATTTCAAATCATTTTTGTTTTTATTTTTCTAAAGTTCATTAAAAGCATTCTTATGGTTCTTGTTTTTCTTTTTTCTCTCATTCTTTATCATTATGATTGGAACCTCTTTTAATTTAATTTCTCACACAGTTATTAGCATAACATGATCTGTTTCAGGATTGTCTTGGGGATCATCACAAAGAAGAACATATTAGAACATCTCGAGCAACTAAAGCAGCACGTGGAGCCCTTGGTGATTAGAGATATCAGACCTCCTCATTAGACACCTTAGAAGGCAGGAAGCATGAAACTTGTGAACTGTTCAGTTCTCTCCCAGATACCTGCTGAACACAAAATCCTACTGCTGCCCATTACTCTTCTACCTCATAACATGTATTTGTATGATAAATTTAGATATGTGTCGGATTCCATTCATAGGAAGTAAGCAAAAGTTCACGTCTCAGAATCATTAGTTGCAATTTAAGAACTATAAACAGTTTTGTTGTTGAAAGAGTTAATATTATTGGACATTCTTAAAGTAAACAACAGATTTGTCTACCTTAGCAGATAGACCGGCCTCAGAAGACCCCTGACTGGTTAAAAATGTCAGCCGCACCACCCCAAATACTTTTTCTTCTTTATGTTTCCTCATCTTATGGTAGTCTTGTGGTAAATCTAAGCTCATAAATGACTTTAACTGAACTTTTAGCAATGTCAGAATTGCTGACAAACGGATTTTTTTTATGGGCACACTAACTAGAGTGTAAAGTGTTTGTATTTGTGATTATAGTATTAGTTCTTTTTTGCTATACCCACATACCTTCAAAGTTAAGAATGTGTGTCCTGCCATTTCATTAGTGAATTGTACCTAGATTATGTGCGTGCCCCTTTTGTCTGATGTTTCTAGAATACTACTAGCATCTTTTAGGATCAGTTGCATTTGTTTTAACTGGCTTTATGTCCTTGTGGTTTCATGACTTAAGATAAATTTTGAATTATCTTAACCTTATAACCTAAAAATTGTGTGGCTTTAGCAATTAATGCCTGAAATTATTTTGCCCTGCAATTGTCATACCTATATAAAACCTGTCCCAGTTTGCTTAAGTACACAATTCATTATGTATTCCTGTTGTATGCTAATATTTCACAAGTGTTTCATGCATCCTTTTAAAAAAACCTACTAACCAGAATAATAAGTAGCTACTCATTCATTCTGCTTTCTGCTTCACCTAAAATAATCTTTTAGGACTGCTTCTTGATTTTTCACCTATCTTTTAATGTAAGCATTAACAACTAAGACTTTCATAAAAGCACTGTATCTTAACTTTTTTGGCCAAAATCAAAAAAGAAAGACATTGATGAGTGTACTAGAAACTTGGGTTGCCTTACTTGGGGTTCTGAAGTTTGGGATTAAAGTTCTGTGCTGAGCATTTTATATGCATTTTTATCTCAATTGTATGTGCTTTCATGAAGATTCTGCATACAACTGGGCAATCCTTAAATTGTTTTTTAAAAGTTAGTTAATTGTAGTTTTAAAAAGCAGACTATTGATGGGATTGGTCCTCAGACATCTTACTGCTTTCTTGATGTGATGGGAATGAATTTTCCTTCTCAGATGGGATCAGTATCATTTCTTGTTCACACATCCTCTCATTTTTTCTTACTTTTTTGTTGGCATACGTTAATCAAAAAACCTCTTCTTCCATGAGGCGTGCAGTCCTCAGAGTCTCAGTGGAAAGAACATAGTAGTATGAGTGACCATAATATTTTTATATGAAAGGATGGTTGCTGGATAATCTAAATATCTTTACCGATAAAATACTTCCTGAAAATACAAAATCAGGCTGCTTGCTTTGCTCTATTCCTGTCAACAAAAAGGATTTAACTATAGCTTTAGCTTCTCTTTTTCTTTTCCCTTTTATTTTAATAGGAATCTTCTGTTTGTCCCTTTCAGGCGCCTCCTTGGCATTATAACAAAAAAAGATATCCTCCGTCATATGGCCCAGACGGCAAACCAAGACCCCGCTTCAATAATGTTCAACTGAATCCCATAGATGAGGAGAGAGAGGAAACCGAAGAGGAAGTTCATTTGTTGAATAGCACAACTCTTTAACCTGAGGGAGTCGTCTACTTTTTTTTCTCCTTTAAAAAAAAAAAAGGAAATATAAAAGCCAGGCTTTTGCAACATGGTTTGCAAATAATGCTGGTGGAAAGGCGTTGTTTGGGGAGGGAAAGGAGAGAGAGAAGGAAATGAGTGAGGTATTTCCCCGTCTAACCAAGAGCAGCAAGTCACCTCCTGTTGTTCTGCACTGGATGCATTCAGCTGAGGATGTGCCGTGATGGTGCAGGCTTGAGCCTCAACGGAGAGGACACCGGAGCCCTGGAGCACCCGGCCTGTTACTTCAACATTGCAAAGACGTGTTATCAGTCCCTATTTCTGGAGGGATTACTTTGAATTGAGCCATCTCTAAGACTGCAAGGTCTTGCCCTTTTTTTATCAAAACTGTTCTGTTAAATTCATGAATTGTATATTTAAGCATTACCTTTCTACATTCCAGAAGAGCTTTTATTTCTCTCTCTCTCTCTCTTTCTCTCTTGAGCTGTAACAAAGCCTCTTTAAATTGGTGTACCCTTTTGAAGCAGTCCTTTCTCATATTGAGATGTACTGTGATTTTACGGAGGTTTCATCACAAGGAGGGAGTGTTTCTTGTGCCATTTACCGTGTAGTTTATACGATCACTAAATGCTTGGAGCAGTCACATGCACCACAACAAAGGCTGATCACACAGGTAAAATCTCGAGTGAAGCGTGAACGAAATCTCTCAGCGTGTGTGCTTTGTGGTTCAGAATCAACAACAACGAAACTCGACTTGTAAGGATAAACAGAGTTTTCTTTTTTTTTCCTCTCAGACTTTATGGATAATGTGACCTGGTCTTATGCAAATTTTCTATTTCTAAAACTCCTATGATATACAAGTACTGTTCAGCATAAGGAAACAAAGTGCGGCTGCTTTGACAGTAAAGAGAAGGAAGTATTCTGTTTAGCTGTATTGGGAATTAATTGCATGTTTAAACACTGGAATTTTTTTTTCTTGAAATTAGATCAGTCATTTTTTTCTTTCCTCAAGATGTTTTACTGCTGACACTGAAGAAGAAATGTAATTCATAACTTGCACTAAATGTATATTTCTTTTCTTAAAAATTTACCATTCTTATTTATATTTTTATGGATTAAAATTTATAAAATACAGATCAGTTAATATCTCACTTAAATAATTTTACCTTTTTAATGTGATTTTTATAGACTAATTCAGACTTACAAATATGGAGATATGAACAAAGTTTACAATGGGTACAAGGGTTTAAAAAGAGGTTGTGGTTATTTCTCTATGATCCAATGTGTACATAAACCTTTTTCTGATCTTTCACTGCCATCCCCTGGATTATGTCTTCTGACCTGTTCATTTTGACTCATTAACTGGAAAATTGAAATACTTCAAATCACTTTGCAGATTAAAACCAAAAGTTAAATAGTGTTAACCTTTTTTGAAAAATCAAACAAATGAAAACAATAGAATTGTAAAGGCAGCAGTTAAAATTTTAATCTGAACATAACTTTTGAATCTTTGAGTAGGTCACATCCATAAGTGCTCAATGATGTTTTGAATTTCCACCGTGCACATTTTTGCAGGATGAGTTGAAAATGTACTGGGGTGTGTTTGGGATTTTTGTTTTTGGAAATGTCTGTCTTAATCATGGTCTTAATTCACTATCAGCAAATGCAGTTTTCTTGAAAGACTGGCCTAAATATTCTGTGATTATGCATTTTTGGTAGGAAAATGAATTTTTGCAGACAGACATTTTCTGAAACCTTACTGGCAATGAGCTGTTTTTACATTTTAGAAGTGATTCTTCACTTCTTAGTTCTTAATAACAATATATCTGTTAGGTCTGTAAAATCACTTAAGATCTGTAGGATCTTGAAGATTTATCAGATCATGAAGCCATATTAGAATGACAATGGAAAGTTGAGCAAAATTTTAGGAATTTCGTGAAGCATTCTTAGTTTTGCTATCTGCCTAAAATTAGTATTTTGTCCTAGTTACTTATCCCCTTTGGCAGACTTCACGTTTTCTTAGTGGCCCCTTCAAAGTTCATTTGGTCAGCCAGAGTGAAATCATTTCTAAATGATGGTTCTGTATATCTATCTCCAGCTTGTCTTCAGTGTATTTGCGGTATGCGGGGTGCACTGCTAGAGTATGTCTATTGAATAACTTAATTGCTTGTCCTGAGTTGCAAGCCTTCAAAGGAGAACCCAGTTTCTTTGCAGATAGCTTTATAACATTAAACTTCACATGGATTTTGTTTTCCATGTTTCCTTTTTTATTTCATTGCCCATCCTGCTTTAGAGCCTGACATTTCAGGGTGGATACTCAAGGTGGATGTTAATTTTCTTCATGGTGTATTTCTATCCCTGATATGTCTTACTGCTGAAATACAGGAAAAGTGCCGTATTTTTAATGTATTCAATGGTTTTCTTTGGTATTACTATCTCTTCCACTTTTCTTTTTATACGTTGAGGTGTGTCTGCTTTTCAACCAAACAGTGAAGTAGAGGAGACCATGAAATATATGTGCCTGGCTAATTGGCAAATTAATTGACCAATATAATAAGTGGAGCGCCTTATTTGAGTACCCTTTTTGAGAAGGTATGATGAGAATGGGCAAGGGTGTCAGCATCTCTTCTTATTAATACTTGTTTTCAGTTTTGGTTCATGAAGAATGCTTAGTTTGTTAAACTGTGATGTTGCCTAGAGCTGTATTTATCTGTTTTTATTTATACTAGTGTAGTAAAGCTGCTTATCATTACAGTAAAAATGATTACTGTGATGAGTTAATCAGAAAATCTATTAAAATCTATATGACAATGTGTGGTTTGGCATTTAATTATATCTGTAACAGTCCTCCCACTTTTACTGCTGGTCTGTGCAGTGTAGGCCAACATGCCTGGCACATGCAGCCTTCAAGGGTAACATAATGCTTCTCTCTGGTTACAAGCCATTTCTGTGCTTTGCATGCAAGGAGCGACAGAAGAATGGATGCTGAATTGAACAGCAGGATGCACATACTACTAGCAATAGCATAGAGCCTCCATTTGTCAGTGAAAGTTGCAAGTTTGCAGAAAGATTTCACTCTGCTTACTTTAAAAAACAATTTTTTTGAGAAAAATTATGCTGTTTGCATAAGGAGAAAAGATGTAAATGATGTATATGTTTTTTAAAAATTATCTTGGCAATTTGCTAATAGAACTGCCTAAATGGTGGTGGTAACTTTTTAATTGTTAAAAGATTTCAGTGGCTTTCTAATATTAAACTTTTAGTAAAAAGGAGAACACTTGATTAAAATTAAGTCCAGGATAGGTTTTTTTATCATTCATTTTATTTGATCATTCAGTGAGAATTGATTGAACACTTACTGTGTGTGATTGAACACTGTTCTGTGTTCTTGAAACTTACATTCCAGCAGAGAAAGAGACTTGTAGTGTGTCAGATGGTGATAAATATCACAAATTTTTTTTAATGATCCCTGTGTGCTGCACTCTGTTATAGACATACATAAATCAAGTAAAAATTCCCCTTCTAATGAGAAAAATAAGTAATGGGGAGGGTGCTGATTTTATAGAGAGTGATCAAGGAAGGCCTCAGGGATAAGATGACATTTGAGCAGAAACCAAAAGAATGTGAGGGAATGATACAGTTGTCTGTGAGAAGAATGTCCCAAGAAGAGGAAATACTCCATGCAAACATTCTGAGGTAGGATCTGACTACAGGTATAAGGAACACCAAGTAGGTCCCTGTGGCTGGAGGGGTGAAAGGGTCTAAGATGAGGAAAGAGGTTGAGGGTGTAGGAGTTTGGCTGTTATTCTGAATGAAATGGGAAGCCAGTGAGGCAAGAAAAGTGACATGATCTGACTTAACGTGATCTCTCTGGCTGCTTTGTTGGGAATAGACTGAGGGGTCGGGGTGGGGGTGTAAGCAGGAAGACCAGTTAGAAGGCTCTTGGAATAGTCAAGATAAGATTTGATAGAGGCGTGAACCTGACAGGAGCTGGTGGAGGTGGTTAAAGTGTTTGGATTCTAGATATTTTGAAGGTGGCATAGGATTTGCTAATGGCTTGAATGTGAAGTGATAAGAGAGGAGTAAAGGATGTCTCCAAGTTTTTGGCCTGAGTAGCTACAGAACAATGGAATGGCCACTGACTGAACTGGGAAAGACTTCAGGAAGAATAGATTTGGGGTTGCGTACAGAGGAGCTTTGGTTTTAGACGTTAAATTTTATATGCCTTTTAGACTTCCAAGTGGAGATGTCAAGTTGGCAGTTTGTTTATATGAGACTTGTTCAGGAGAAAGGTCCAGCCTGAGACATCTGAAAAATATGGGAGGTTTCATCCTGGGACAGGATGAGATCACCATGGGATTAAGTGGACCGAGAAGGAGTGAGCGTTGACATGTATGTACGTTTAGATATGAGGAGATGAGGAGTCAGCAAAAGAAGGAGCAGCCAGTGAGGTAGGGTGGGGAGTGATGCCGTTAAGATAGGGGTAGTCCCCTAAACCAAGTGAATAATAGTTTCAAGAAGGGTCAACTGTCAGGTGTTGCTGATGGATGACATAAATAAGGACCAAAAATTGGCCAGTGTGGAGATAACTGATAACTTTGACCAAAGCAGGTTCAGTGGGATCAGGCAAAAGTCTGATTGGAGTGGGTTCAACAGAAGGGAAGGAATTGAAGGCAACTATTAACAATTCTTGAGTTTTTCAGAAAAGGGATGTATGATAAAGGGTGTTTTGTTTTAAGATGTAGGACATTATAGCTTTTGTTGTTGTTGATGGGAATGTTTGAGGGGGAAAATTAATGATCTTAGAGGACAGAGAGAGGTCCTTGAGTAGGCAAGAGGGGATTGCATCTCAGGCACGTAGTGGGACATTAAGCAACATCCATAGGAATGAGGAAAGGCAGAGTATAATGGGTAATTGGTAGTGTGGTGATATTTTATGGAAGTTATTTTGATTGCTTCTATTTTCATAGTGAAATACACTGAGGATTGCAGGGGAGGTGTTGCATGTTTGAGGAAAGATGTGATGGTAGTAGGATTGATGGGCAGCAGCTTGAGCAACTTGAGGTTAGAATGAGACCAGTTGTCAGTTGTATTTTTTTCTCCAGCCACCTGACACTGAGTAGGAGTGGGAGTAGGCGGCTTTTTATCAGGCCTTAAGGTTCTAACGTAAGTACAACTAATAATGGAGAGAGGGGCAGTGGAGTGGAAGATGTGGGAGTGACTATAATGATGGAGAGTGGAATCTAAGGGCTTTGTGAAGAGAGAAACAAGAATATGGAGTGAAGAACAATAAAAAAGGCTGTTAGATCAATGAATTGTAGGGTATGGTGGGGTTGAAAAAGTGTTGGCATTGTAGTATTAGAGGGAGAGATGGAAAGATGGGTGATGATATTTGGACAGGATGCTTGAAATCGAGATTAGGGAGGGTTTTTGTTATTGGTACTGACAAGGTCTAGGGTATGACTTTGGAGTTGGTGGCTGAAGTGGGGCACTGTCTAGATCAGGGGTCAGCAAGTTTTTTCTGTGAAGTGCCAGAGAGTAAATATTTTAGGCTTTGTGGGCCATACAATCTCTGCTGCAACTACTCTGCTTTGTAGCCATATGTAATATGCAAATGAATGGGTATGGCTTTTTCTCCATAGATTTTATTTACAAAAACAAGGAGTGGGCCAGATTTGGCCCTCGGCCCTTGTTTCAATGACCTAGTCTAGGTCCCTGAGAGAGAGTAAACTGAGGTTCAGGATATTGGAAGGATCATTGATATTGAAATGTAGAATTATAACAGGAGTAGTATAGAGAATGACATTAAGGCAGTAAGGTTTGAGCTAGTGCAAGGGGATGTGTCATTGTGGAGACGAAACATAGTTTATAGCTTATTTTAGATTAAGTTTTATAGCTTTCATTTTTTTCCTTGGGTATATCATTCTGTGTATGTGTTTGAAAGTTTACATAGAAACTGTTATTAAGCTCTAGGAGCAAGCTCAGCTAAATCTGAGTTGGGTAATGATTTTCTGTTAAATTCTGACTGGGTCAAGGTGCTTCATTCATGAAGGAGCCTAGGCACTTAAAATGTGATCTCAGAGAACTTAAGTAGATAGCTGGCATTCGGAAGCTACTATAGCCATTGAAAGGCCAGATCCTAGGTCCATAAAAATATTTAGTACACTAGATTTCAATGGACTCTGCCTTTAGGGAAGGAAAAAGGTAAGAAAGGAATGTTTGGTATCGTACTGTAAGGAGCTTGCTCTTTAATGAAAAAGGTCACTACCTTCTGAAACATGTTACTAGCCCTCTGACACAACTGGTTGGGGTTTGAGATTGGAAATCCACATTTCTTTGTTGTTATTTCAGAGGACTGTTGTGCTCAGGAAGCCCTATTCACAACTATAATATCCAAATTATAACTGCCGTATTCTCGGCATTGGTGTCCAAATTCTATCTTGGCTCTGATAAACTCAGCTTTCTGAAGGTACACATTCATGTTACGTATAAGGAGTGGGTGAGAAGTGATCTCTTTTTGTCCCCTTTCATTTGTTCCTTGATAAGAAATCCTGTTGGAATCCATATTACTGATCACAAGAAGGCATATGAAAAAAATCTTAGAAACTATACATTTGAGACTGTTGGATCAACAAATGGCAAAATTAGAGGAATCTAGTATTTCTAGCTAAGCAAATCGTTTCAATGGAAGATACCTGAATTTGTTTGAATAACCGATATTTAAAAGATATTTAACTATTTATAGATACTGTCTCCAATATTAAGACGCACCTCAGAAACTTTAAGACCAAATGTGATTTGATCACCTTTACTAATCAAAGTGTGAGCTAATTGTTACTGTAATGTTTTAATACAAACCAGCTAATGCGTTCAGATGGGGTCGGGACCTGCAGATACTTAGGTTACCAAAATGTGGCAGTTCCTTAAAACCCCGCCATCGGAAGTGTAAAAGTTCCTGTACAGTAATGAAAGGGAAGGTAAAGATCTTCTTAGTTTTGGCTAAGCTATTATACAAACTGTCTCTCTTGAAGAAAGCATGTTAACTGCCTACAAAGGCAGCACGGGCCATGGGAGGAAGAACAGATGCTAATCGTAGGCTGTGGCAGAAGGGATTTTTGATCCCAGAAGACACTGTGTTGTCTGAGAAGCCAGGAATCCTTAACTCATGGGCATCTTGTCAAAAAAGTTTCCCAAATCTTCCAAGTGTGATTTTATCTGGTGCTTAGTGAGGGGCATGGGTTAGGGTCATTTTATTCAACAAATACATATATATTCAAAGGTTTGTGTTACTATAGGGGACATATAAAATGTACGTCCTTAGAAACCTTACAGCCTAACTGGGGAGATGAGACATGCTACTCATAATAAAAATCCCAGCTGGAAGTGTTCCCTTTTAATAGTCTACTCATACCTTATATCAAAAAGAATATCTCAAGTCTGTTCTAAGGAGACAGCTGACAGTAACTTTGGAGACTGACTATCCAACAGACACTCTTTGAGGACGTCAAGTCAATCTTCTACAAAAGGTCAGGGGTTAAACTAGATTAGCTGAAGTCTCTACTTTCAACTTCATATTAAGGGTAAAAAGCTTATAGGCTCTTTAGTCATCTGCAAAGTTTGCTATTTTGTATTTCATGGTTTGCTATTTTTTAAGGTGAAGGACATTTTGCCAGGCTTAAGGACAATCTGAATCTGGTAAAACACAGCTATCCAGAGATTTGTACTGGAAATCCAATGAAATAATTTGCAATGGAAAACTCGAAAATCTAAATTAATGGTATATTGATTACTATATCAATATACTATGCTATATTGATTACTAAATAAAGACTGAGTCAAAGGAGAATTGTTTTAAAGAATATACCTAATGGAATAACTGGACTACTGGTGAGGAAGATACATATCAGTCACCTGAAGACACTTGAAATGCCATTTCCACAGGTCTGGGAGAGTGCTGGCTAGGGTGTCTTCAGTTTCCTTAAGTTTATGTCCCCTGTGTCCTCCCCACCCCCTATAACCCAATCCTTAAAGCTACAGCTATTACTAACTCAAATTTTGAATAAATTCCTATTGCCCATATGTTAACTATTGAAACAGGACTCCCGGGGAGGAGAGGACAGTCTAGTTATCTGCAGCCATAGGCTGTGACTTCCTGTGACATGTTAGAGGATGACTGGTTGTCTTTCGAATGTGACTGGGCGTCACCATTTAGATGATTTCACTGCCATTTGTTTGCACATGAAAGAAGACCAGGCAAGAAGAGCTTTATAAAAGTTATTAGTAAATGTTTCCATCAATTTATTTCATGTATTCCTTAACAAAAAAATCATGTTTAATATTAATGCTTTAAAATACTGTACACCAAAGAAAGACAACTCTCACTCATACTGCAAGTTGGTCTATGTTCTCTTTACTTCTGTTTGCCAGATGATCTTCAATAATTTCTGCAAAGAGATTCCTCTTCAACAGATTATATGCAAGAGGTAAAAGCTGGCCAGCAACTTTATGAAAATACTGAAAAATAAAATGTAACATTAAGCAGAGAATACAGCAGATGCCCTAATAAGTAGCAGAAAACATACTGAAAAAGCACTTATAACAAAGCATACTCCCTAAATCATTTCAGCTACTCTCAATTGATTAGGAACAGAGAATTCTGAGACAGGCACCTGGCATTCTGTCCAAGAGTCATTTAGCTCTAAATGACTAAAGGCATTTCATAAAACCAAGTTAAAATCTTAAGCTTCCCTATTCCCTTAGACAATGGTTTATCAACCTTTTTCTGCCCCAAACTATACGATCAAATGCTTTTTCCTTCTCTTCAGTGTATCCCCACCAGTTAAGATTTTAATCGTTATTTTCCTTAGTTGATACTATAAGGACAGGAATGCTCAATGTGAGTTTTCACATCACACCTACTCCCTTTTATCTTCAAATTCCTTTTCTCCCCCACCCACCATGTAACCACTCCATCTCTTAAGTCACTGCCTTTAGCTTATCAAGTGACTTAGACCACTATTACATATACCCTAGAAGACCACCGGGCAACGCTTTTGTTGATAAACATTTATTAGCATTTACTATGTGCTAAGGATTGTGCTCAACCTTTTCATAAATTCTTATATGTTATTTAATTCTCACAACAATCATGCTTCCTATTAAGCAGGGTTCACCTTTTCTGACAGGCCAAGCACTACTCTAGTTGATCAATGATGGTCACTCTGGTTGTTAAACATTTTGACATTTTTACTGATAACAACCATATAGGAGGGAGCCTATATGGCTCAAAATGGGTTCCCCTGAGCAGGGGCATCAGCCTGACTTGGTAACTTGTCAGAAATACAAATTCTCAGGGCCCATCCAAGAACTCAATCAAACTTGGTGTGTGAGGGGTGCACCAATCTGTGTTTGAAGAAGCCCTCCAGATGATTCTGATGCCTGTTAAAGTCAGAACTGCTGCTAGTCTTTAGTCTTGCTCCTCCAAGTATGGTCTGCCGAGCAGTGGCATTACCATCACCCGGAAGCATGTCGGAAACGCAGTCTCACCCCAGGCCTTACCCCAGATCCACTGAAACAGTTTGCATTTTAATATCTCGGGTGATTCCTATACACTTTACAGTCTGGGAATTATTGATTTAAACACTGCCTCTGAAACCAGGCTGTCTGTGTGAAGAGAGCAAGATGGTTTACCTGTCTGTGCTTCGTAGGTGGCATCGTAGATTAAATGAGAATTAAATGGTCTGTGTGAGCATGTACAGACACATTTTATAGGTAAAGTGACAGAAACAAAGGTGCTGGAAAAACTGCCCATCTGACACAACTATTAAGTGGGGAAGATATGAGTTAACAGTTTAGTCCCAGAAACATGGTAGAGCCACTACACCTTATTGCTTCTTTGACTTATGAGGCAACCACAGTTGAGTAAGCACAACAGAAAATGAAATGGAGCCCTTAGGCAAGGTGTGTTAGCATACCCTCAACATACCCAACTAGGGGGCAAATCCCTGGAACGTGCATCCTAAGTTCACTTTAATGTCAACCTGAAGGCAAATAATCTCGGTTATCCACCTTTGCCAGAACACCAGATGAATTTCAAATGAGTATTTTTTAGAACATCTGCTTAATCACTTCAAAAAGTTCATTTGGAAATGCAAGCTGAATCCACATCCTACCCACGCTAGTACTCAGGGATGAATGTGCATGCATGAGGGGGTGTGGGGGGTGGTTGTGTGTGAAGGAGCGGGGAGAGGAGAGAGAGGTTTGATGGTGGTTCTAAGGTGGAGATGTTTTTACTCACGTGTGAACCATAACAAAAGAGGTCCATTCCCAACTCAAGCCCCATGCCATAATCACATTCATCATTAGCAAACTGCACGAAAGTCATCATTTCCTGAATGGGAGCAAAAGCTTTCAGCCTCTCCTCATCACTTGCTGCCTCAACAATTGTCTTGCAAATTCTCTTGAGGTTGGCTGAAAGAAATCAATGATAGAAAAAGACTATAACCATCTTCAAAGGTAAAATGCCTGAGGTGGGTTTTTCCTCTTATGACTTTTGGTACTACTACAACTGATGCCACCTTAGATGGCACTATAATTTGGAACGGCAATTTTACAGTTTTCTACTTAAGAATAAATATAGCTTAACAAAAAAGATTTCTTGTCTTAGCAAAGTGTGACTGTTTCATAATGGATCTAACTGTAATCAGGATTTTATATCAGCTTTCAAAGGTATTCAGTTGGCTAGTCCCAGGATCTGCAAACTATGGCCACACCCGGCCCACCCCGTTTTAACTGCCTGCAAACTAAGAATGTTTTTCCATTTTTAAATAGTTGCAAAAAACACAAAAGAATATGGCGACAGAGACCTTATGGAGCCCAGCTGTGGGCTAGTCTATGTTAGGAGCTGGATTTTTTTAAAAAACAAAGTTTATTCTTTTTTGCCCTACTTTGTTTAAAAAAAAAAATACAGAAAAAGACAATATAAGAGACAAGAAATCACTGCAGAATTAAACCTGTACCAAAGAGGGGGAAGGTGGCCATGGCAAAAGTGTAATTTGAAGAACACAGAGAAAATTTCTAACATTTATCTAAATAAAAAAACCAGTGACTTAACATTTCTATTTTGGCTTTCATCATTATTCTTCACTACTTTCTGGATGCCAATGTGTCTCAGATCGCAGGCTGCATGTGGGAATGAAGGTACTGAACAATATCTAATTAGATGTCCTTTTTGACAAACTACTTCCTTGAGGATAATCCAATAATGAAAAGAATGGATATTAAACAAACCAACAAAACACATTTCTAAACAATGAGGCTGCTCTACTGGGGGAGAGGAGGGTTGGTGAACAATCCCATCTAAGAATGATACATCATGTGAAGTTATAGGTAAGAGGCACAATATTCTATTGCTATTAACTACAAATACAAAGTATAAGATTATCAACGGTGGAAAAGATATACTAGGGCTCGTAACGTCAGAATATGAATATCATTTGGTTGCTTCAGTCGTAATGACCAAACAGAATGCATGATGTACGTGAGGTCACAAAGTGTGTTTTGTTCCCTTTCCCACCTTCGGTAGATCATTATCACATTGGACAAACTATGTTTATCACCTATGTTCCTGACTATAAAATAGTAGTGACAATTATTGGTCTGAAATCTTTTAAAAGTTAAGTAATTCTATATAAGCTTAATAAACTCCCTTTTTATTCTTCTTCAGAAAAAAAATCAATGGCAATCATTTCCAGGAAATAGATCAGGCTTCCTTCAAAAACCTCCTTAAGGATGGAAAATAAGGGTTTCCTCCTTCTATCTACAGAAGACAGAACTAATTGATGGAGACCCTTAGAATCTCTCTCACCACAGTGCTCCAGGCAGCCACTACAAATCAATTAGATTTGGCATGAAAATGAAGACCTCTGTCTTCTGTTAGCAAATAATCTAAAGTTTATCACTTTATGGAATCATTTTCTATTTTCACCCCTGGCAAGTCATATACGGACTAGAAAAGAATAAACAATTTACAAGAATTACTAATCTAGAAAAATATTAAAGAACAGAGATGAAAATATTCAGCTCACCACCAGTGTGAGAGAAAATATGTTCTTCCACCAATAAAACATCCTACAAAAATCCACTTAACAGAAGCCCAAACTTAAAGAATATCTAAATGCAGCCTTAAATTAACTACTCAAAAATGAAGCCTTAAATGTTACTACTCAAAACACTCAATGATTAAGGAGCTTCAGTACTTAATTCTTATTTTATCCCTGCTATTACCACAAACTGGAATACTTAAGCTAAGCCATGGTGTTTGTGTCAAAGTAAAAGTTAGGCAACTAGCTAAGCAGTTATTCCTTAGGTAGTGGTAAGCACTCTATATTCAGAAAGACCCAAGTTTGAGATCCAGCTCCCTCCTGAAAATGGGAATAAGACCTACTTTAAAGAGTTGGGTATTAAATAATATTGTGTATATATCACTTGATATAGTCAATCGTGACATTTATGAATTGCTCAGTGAATGGTATCTTATTTGCCAGGTTAAAATGTTATGTGTAAGAAGCTTCAAAGGGGAAACTGGTTAGGAACAAACTTAATTGTGATTTGCTGAACACTGTTGTACACTGACAAACTGCCAATCAATTACACCCCCTGGCAAACAACACAACGCAAGAGCAAGATGACATTCGGTTCTTAACTTTATGTCTTGCTACTACTTCTCATTCAAAAATAACTAAACCAAAGAAGGATCGAATGTCTAGCATGTTAGAAAAAAGCAGAGGTAAATAAAAATGATCTTGGACAAAAAAAACCCCAGAACCACAACCAGGGGAGTGTAAGGGGTCTACTCCAGGGCACTACAATTTAATACCCGCCACCCCTGAAGTTTGAGAGACTGCCATCTCTATAACAAATTTTTTCAACCTTTCCCAAACAAGACAGTAATTCTGCTTTTTAAAGCTTCCAATGGATTAGTGCACAGAGATGCAGAAGAGAAGATTAGCCCAGAAGCAAAAGACTGAATGGCAAGTAGCCAGAGCTTCATTCCTTCCCCATCAGATTACCTCTGGCTTCAGGGAGGAGATTATGGGACAGATTAGCCTGTCCAACAAATAGAATGCAGGCCACATGGGTAATTAAACTTTTTCTAGTATCCATATTAAAAAACATGAAATTTTAAGATATTTAACTTGATATACCCCAAATCGTATCATTTCAACATATAATCAATATAAAATTTACCAGTGTTCCAGTTTTTAAATTTAAATGAACTAAAATGAAGCAAAATTACAAATTCAGCTCCTCAACTGCACTAGCCACATTTGAAGTGCTCCATAGCCACATATGGTTAGCAGCTACCATAGGGTACAGCTCAGCCATATGCATTTTCCTCTTGGAATTCCTCTAAAGTGGTAGGGGTGCAGCAAAAACAGTTACATGTGAATAGTGGTGATTTAAGACATCTCAGTCTATTGGCTGGAGACTCTGCACAATAAAGTTTGAGAACAGCTGCTTTAGAGAACTGGTTAAGAATGCAGACTTTCAGGTCCCAACCCCAGAGACTAACAACCAAGGCTGGTTAGTTCTGTTCTGAAAAACGGATGGCCAACATTGTATGTGTTGGGCAGGAATACCTGGTTCTTCCTTGAGGAAGTGCTAGTTTTGATTTCCGTCTAAGTTTTATAAATAAGGGAATGCCAACAGGGATGTTCAAAGTGAGAGGGGATGGAGGGGAGGAGCAAGTTCAGAAGTGATTTGATTCTCTTTTTGCGAACATAGCAATAATTAGATTTTGTGTATGAATAGTCCATTTTCAAAGAGTTTTTACACTTATAGATGAAGATCAGAATCTTGGGCTTCTGAAAGCTTAGTATTACATACTATTGAAAACTTTTTCACAAAGGACTGCACAAATGCATACTATTTCAAAAATTACTATTTTATAAGTTGACTGTAACATCAAAAGTTCTCAATAGTTGAGAAAAAGTAACCTAGGTAAGGCAATAGGTTAAAATTCTTTAAACTCTTAAAAATAACTAGCATATTTTAAGCGCTATTAGGCAAGCACTGTGCTAGCATGTTTGTTGTTTTTAGTGCCATAGTCAATTCCGACTCTGAGCAATCCTGTGTACAGCAGAGCAGAACCCTGCCCGGTCTTTTTATGCCATCCTCTCGCCTTCCAGCACAGTATCAGACCCTGCTCCACTGCTGTTCATAGGGTTTTCATGACCAATTTTTTTGGAAGTGGGAAGCCAGGTCTTTCGTCCTAGTCTGTGTTAGTCTGGAAGCTCCGCTGAAACCTGTCCACAATGGGTGACCCTGCTGGGTACTTGAAATACCAGTGGCATAGCTTTCAGCATCACAGCAGCATGCAGCCACCACAGTATGAGAATTGACAGATGGATGGTGTGGTTCCCAGACCAGGAAAGGAACCCGGACCTTGGTGGTAAGAGTGCTGAATCTTAACTAGACCACCAGGTAAGCACATTACATACTCTTTAATACCCCAAACACCCCTATGAATGGTATTCACTATTATTAACCATTTTACAGATGAAAAAGACAAGGTTTAGTGAGGTTAAATAATTTGCTTAAGGTTACACAACTACAAACCCAGTTTCATTCAGGCCTGATTGACCCTATAAGCTAGGATTGCTCTTTATCACTAAGGTCTAGTGACTGTCCCACAAAAGGCATCCATACTTACCTATTTCTCAGTATAAGGAAACCTTCCTTCACATATATTAATATATATATACACATACATACGTGTTTACAAAAGAAACACATTACCATCTGTTTCAGGGAGCTCTCTGTACCCAACATCATTTTTATCTACTGGGACAACCAAGCCTGCACCATGAAAGGTCTTTGTCACAACCTAAAGAAAAGAAAAAATAAACAAAATTTAATCATGGTAAACAGACAAAAACAACAAAAAACAAAGCACACACACAAACCCTCAACACTTCTATCAAAATATAATATTCAATGATTACTTTATTTCAGTAAATTTGGACTCCAGAGCAAAAGTTTAATATTCTTTCTTTAAAATTAGCTAAAAGTGAAGCACTAAATTATAAAACAGTGGAATAACTGGCTTTTATTAATTGTGTCAGTCATTTAGAAGTCTGCATCCTGCTTGGTTAGGGAAGAACACCATGCATCCTATTACAGGAGGCAAGCCAGAATATCAGTTTCCTCTAAGATCACAGTATCTTCTAGGTAGAAAGCATAAGGAACTGGGCCTAAAAGAAGAAGGAATAGTTTGTAGCAGGAAGATGTGGTAGGACAGAATTCCTCTCATCCAGCCTGCCAAATTCAGGTCCCCTATGTTTACCTGGAAAATTCAGGCTTGTTTGCAAACTTCCCCAAAATAGGGCAGTTTCTAGTTTTGTGGTGCCCATTACGCAGGCAAATAACATAACCAGTGAGCTTCTTATTAAGTGGTAATCTTCAAAGACAAAAACAGGCCCAGCCACCACCTCTAACATAATCCCTCCACTCTACAGTCTTCTTATTCACACTAGTGGCATCATTCTTCAGTCTTTCCTTAACAAAACATTCACTTCAAAATTTCACTTCTTTTTGCACAAAGTCAGTGAACATTCCCAACAGAGAAGAACACAACTCCAAAAATAAACTCTTAAAGTCCTCTCACCTGATTCTTTGTATCTTAAAACTCTTTTCACTCTAATCTCTCCCCTTCTCCCACTCTCTTGCTTCTTTCACTATCTTTTATTAAGCAACAAAAGGGAGAGACTATTCAAAAGAAGTTCTCAGACAACTGCTCACCATTTGGGAAAAAACAATTGAAGTCACGTATGTTATATCTTACCCTTTATACCAAGACAATTTGTAGTTGGATTTCAGTATTAAATGTAAAAATAAAACCATAAAACTACTAGAAGTAAAAGCAAATATTTTTTATAATTTTGGGTTGCAGAAGGAAAAGAATTATAGATTGACTACATAAAGATACAAAAAAATCTATCAAGTAAAAATCAAAGACAAATAAGATATATTGATGAAAAACATCTGCAATATACACATATAACGATAAAATTCATAAAAAAGATTAATGTATATAAACTATAAAAGAGTCTTACAAGTAAGGGAAAGACTAACGCCCAAATTAAACAGAAGTAAGAAAAGACTAATTCTAACCCTGATAGAAAAATGGGCAAAGTCCACAAAAGAAATACAAGCAGCTAGCAGATAAATGAAAAATATTTAATGTCCTTTATAATCAAAGAAATGCTAATTAAAACAATGACATATTATTTTTTACTTATCAGAATGGAAAAGACTAAAAAGACTGACACTACCTAGGACTGGCGAGGATTTGGGGAAAACAGGCACCCAGCACTGCCGGTGGGAATGTAAACTAGCGGAACTCACAGAAGGCAGTTTTGCAAACAATGAAAATAAAAGCACCACAAAACTAAAGACAAGCAAAGAAAAACAAAACACACACACAGCCACTGTGGGTCTGGCAATACTATGTCTAAGAATCTCTTCTAAGGAAATAATCAGACAAGCATGCAAACAACGGTATAAAAGGTTATTTATGGCAGGGGTATCTCTATCTGTGAGAAGTTTTAAGCAAACTAAACTTTAAAGATAAGCATAGTGCTCTGCAGCCACTCAAAATTATGAGGTAGATCTTCAAGTTAGCAATATGAAGTGATAATCATAATATATTCATAAATATAAAAAGGTCATAAAATAGTACTGATAATGAAAGAAAAAGAAAACAGTGACACAGTGACTGACTTCTTCCCCACTCAGGCTGACACACAACAAAAACCATAGTATGTATTTTCACATTTTTCACAGATGAGGAACTGTACTAGTTGTGCATAAAGAGGTATCAATTACCAGCAAAGCATCGGAATCCTATTTTTATTAAGAAGAATAGCATTACAAACTTAGGAAAACCCTGTACAAGGGTGTGTGATAGTCTGAGGCCTCAGAATCAGAGGTGGATGGAATGATGTACCCTCATTTACAGCAACATTAAATCAGTGTTCATTTTTAAAGATGAAATCTAGGTATAAGAAAAGGTAAGGTGGCACACAGCCAATTAGTAAGATGGACTGGAATGAATGCTAAATATGAAAGATGTGAATTTAGGTCTCATATTTGTCACTTATGATTTTGGACAAGGAACAAAGCCTCTATAAACCACAATTTACTAATTTATAAAACAGGCTAGTTCCTACTTTGCTGTAGAAGTCCAGTGAAGTAACTCATAAGGACTTCACACTCCAAAGCACTACAAGGTGTCGTTAGCATAAGGTACAATGATTCCTAGTGTATTATCCGGTGCTCTTTTATGCTAGAATGAATATATGACTCTCATCCGTAAGGACAAAGTCACTAACTCACATATACTAGTGGAATTGATTTTCTCAGGACTAGAAAATAGGAATTAAATGAAGATCTCACAATAACAATACAAGAACAAACTTACACATAGAATAGAAAAGGATCTGAAAGCGTAATCATCAACACATTGTCTTTGGGAGGATAAAATCATGATTGTCTTCTAAGTTCTTTTTCTTTGTATTTATGTTTTTTACCAGCTATTTTTGTAAAAAGAACAAATACTAAAACCTCATGGGGGCAGGGCCAGGACAAATATACCTATGAAATTTAAATCCCAATCATATCTTATTTATAATTATGGGGAAGAATTAAGGACATCTCATCTGAAAAAGATTCTAGTTGATGGTTGAAAAATAAAACAAGGTTCTGATAAAGAATTTGCCACCAGCTATTCTGTCTAGAGAAGCTCAATCTTTAGTCAAGACAAATTAGGAATTCATAATGAGGCGAGAAATGCTACCCTTTTCCTTCTATTCATAAGGTGGAAGAGGCTCCCCATGAAAACTACAAAGGTAAAACGGCAAAATAAAATCTTGAAGTAATTTAAAATGCCCTATTGCAATGAGTCTCACTCAAATGGACATTTTTAGAAACTATTTCTGGTCTTTAGGACTAAAGGAAAACAATTGCTAAGATTGCAATTTAGTGACTGTAACTTACCAGGACATCACCCCTGCAGCTGAGTCAAGATAGAGAAGGCACTTAAGTAGCATTTTCAATAACTAAGTACACTGAAGTACTTAGTTACCAGCATTAGTTTACTCAGGAATAACTAGTACGTCATTTAGCTTAGAACATTCAGATGAACCAGCCACAACAGACAATGGTGAGAGGCTGGAGGAGACCTGGTGCCCTCAATTCCACAGTGATAAATGTCCTTCCTCCCCAGAGATTGTAAGAACAACCTCCAACAGAATTCTTATTTACCCCAAAGCAGAATTCCTCTAGCTTGTGTTGTAACTTACTCTGGAATTTTTAAGTGAAAAACCAAAAGGATCCCAAACCCAGAAGTATTTGCTGTTTACAAAATACTCCATTCAGTGCAGGCGTTAGGAGACACGCAAAAAGAAATGTTGACGTGATCAATAAGGAAAAAGCACGGATGACTGCTTATACACACATTTACTGGAGAAAACTAACAAATCTTAATACATATTCTCTCTCAAAAGAGAACTACCTTTGAGGCCCTTAACTAAAGCACTCTAAGGCATACCTTTTCAAAAACACTCCTCCCCCCCTCCAAAAAATACCTTGCACTAAAATCAACAGACCTTAGCCATTAAAAAAAGAAATTTAAGTAAACATTATGTACAAAGCTGCTTTCACTCAATTCTATGAACTGAGTAACTGGTAAACAAGATTAAAAACGTGGGCAATACTGGCATGAGTCATACAACCACGCAGCAGTATCGTGTCCCATGACTCATCCCTTCTAAGCACCACAGGAGCCACCGCGGCCCGGCTCAAGCGCTGTCCTCTGGCAGTCCAGGTGCCAGGCAGCACTGGAGGGAGGCCCTGAGGGGCGGTGTCCAGCTCTCCTTAGGATGGGGCAGGAGAAAAGAAGAGAAGGGTTAGATGCAGGCGGAAAGGAATCAAGAGAGGAGTAAAACCCTGTTCAAATAGCAAAACTGTCAGAGACAAACAGATTTAAATCATACTTTCTTATCTCTCTGTTTCATCTTCATCGTTCTCTGTTCCAGGGAGTACCCCAGTTCTCTGGCTGCTGCTGTGAGTTTTTCATCTATGTTTTTCAAGAGACTAGTTTTCTTTTTATCTGTTACTTCTTTAAGTTTTTTCATCAAAAATAATCTGAAAAAGAAATCAAAGCCCTCATTATTATGCAGGCCATTGTACTAAGTACACTGACTTTGGGAAATTAAAGCAGTTAACTTAAAGACATCAAATTCCATTCAAGAAAAAGACTGCAAAATAATTACCAACAGTTCTCTCAAAATCCCTAATAGATTTCTTCAAATAAGAGAAAAGCAATATCAATAAAAAGCTGCCAGTCACAAGAACAGCAAACATGATTCAAATTTGTATTATCCCTGAAGTATCTACAATAATGACATAAGGGATCTTCAAAAACCTGAGATTAAGCCTAGTTTTAAGTGACATCACTTGATATTAAGATATGGCAAACTGCTTTGGAAAAGCCTGGCATAACAGAAAAAAACAGTATGTAGACACCAAAAAGGATTTTGAATTTTTAAAGAGCCAGAGGATACTTAGAATACTTAAGATTTTTTAAAATGTTACTTTTAAATCTGTTGAGATAAATTTAGAAAATGTAAAAGGAAAGCAAAACTATTATAAGCTTATACAAAAGCACAATCCAAAATTATTTTTAAAGGTATGTGAATAGTACAATACATTAATGCCAGTTAGTTACAGAAATAGTTTTAGGTTTTATCACAAGCAGGTTGATTTTTACCAGCAGAGGAGAAGGCCAAGAGTGAAATGAAGAGCTGCACGCAGCACTCAGCTGGACACACAAGTCAATCCTCTTCCTCTGTAGCCACTACCAGCCTCCCAGGATGAAACCGGCTTCTGCTCACCACTAACCTTGACAGTCTGCTATGGCTGGGCACTGTAAAGAGCTCAGGACCTTCATGGTGGGTGCTCCTCTCATCCCCATGTTACAAATCAGGAAACTGAGGCACAGAGGATAATCTTACCCAAGATCACAGGATGAGTATGAGCAGATTAAAGTGCCACAGAAGCCAAGACCACCAAAATCCCTGTCTTCTGATTACAACACACATGGTTACACTAAAAGTTACTTTCAGTCATAACCGGCTGCTGGTATCAAGAGAATACATTTACATCAGCCACAGAAAGCAAATCGATCACGTCAGGCCTAGGTGAAGCAATCTCTCTGGCATGGCATATAGGCCTTGTACTCTGGGCCACTTGTTTTCATACTTTCATGCACATCCTGTTCCATTACCTAGAACACTCTTCTTTCCATTCTTTCTAGTAAGTTCTTATGCATTCTTCAAAACCTAGATAAAATGTATTCTCTTGATACCAGCAGCCGGTTATGACTGAAAGTAACTTTTAGTGTAACCATGTGTGTTGTAATCAGAAGACAGGGATTTTGGTGGTCTTGGCTTCTGTGGCACTTTAATCTGCTCATACTCATCCTGTGATCTTGGGTAAGATTATCCTCTGTGCCTCAGTTTCCTGATTTGTAACATGGGGATGAGAGGAGCACCCACCATGATAAAATATCCTCTCTCTATGAAGACTTCTACCACTACTTAAGGCACTTAGTTGTCTTCCCATACTTATCACATTATTATGACTACTTCTGTACCAGTTTATTAAGCTTTTGTCTCTCAGCTTCAAACTTACTCTCCAATACCCTGCTTTATGAAGCTCAAAGTCGCAATTTGCAAACTGAAACAACCACCATGAACATTTTGTACTCTGTTGCATTAAATCCATTGGGATACCTTGAACTCTGAATGAATCCTGCAATGGTCATTTGTAAAATATTGATTCACTAAGTTATGCAGATCTTCCAAATATTAAAACTCTTCCTATCAAATTCATTCCATTATAACACAATATGAAGAAACCACATTCATTAGTATCACCACAATCTCATTAGAAAAGTCTTCAGGTAGTGAGAAGCTGTCAGGCTCACAATGGTGGTTGTAAGTTTCCCCAATTCTAACTTTTGCCTTTGAAATCTTGAATTTTATCCCTGGCAACAACTACAGTCAGCTGTATTCTTTGGTTCGTTTGAGAAAATGTCTGTCAAACACCCATGTCTGAATAACCAGAGTTTGTCAGTCACTCAAGTGGAAAAAAGTTCAGCTCACAACTCAGACTCACAAGACCTTTTTCCTCGAGACAAACCATAATACTTGAGTATGCAGAGTGCTTTCTATGTACTTCCCATTTTGTCTCATAGAATGTTAAAAAGATGTGTACTCAATGGGAGAGCTCTAACATTTTTACTGCTTCATCACTGACATTCTTAAATGACACTTGCATTATGCTGTGAATAATACAATGACTGCTATTTCGTGCTACTGCCTTGCTTCCTGTCAAGGTGCCAACAGTATAACCCACCATTACCTTTGTGCCATTGGTGCAAAATGACATTTTATTATTCTGATATGCAGTCAGGTTTGAACCATTAACTAAATAGCAGTTATCAAAGTATGTCTGTGGACCCCTAAGGGTCCTTGAGACCTTTCAGGAGGTCTGTGATGTCAAAACTATTGCTACAATTATTTTCAGACGAAAAGGCAGAAAAAAAAATCATTTGTAATTTTGTTGTCTGAAGATAAATATTTTAAAATTCTGAGAATATCTCTATTTCTATGTGCAATAGACAATATGAAAATGGAATCATTCCACACTATTATTTAACCTCTTCACATAATGTATCAAATATCTTTTCAAATCAACAAATCAACATCCTAGTATTATAGTGTACAGACATTCTACATTTATCTAATTTTCCCCATTGCTGGATATATTTTGTTTCCAATTTTTCATTTTTATAAATAATCTAATATACACACATACTTGCGTTCCTGTCCACAATTTCTTCAGATAAGTAGCTAGAAATGGAATTGCTGATTTAAGATTATAAATGTCTACCTAGCACAGTACCTGGCAATGTTAATTATCTGTCAAGAAATCTTTGAAAAATATTTAAACAACTTTATTCCAACTGCTCTCTATAAAGGTTTTAGCATTAACCCTTACATCAGTAAAGTTTCTTAGACCCCAACCACAATGGGTATTACCATTATTTAATCTTTACTCATCTGTGCGAGCTGAATTTGCATTTCTCTGGGTACTAGTAAATCTTGTGTGAAGAGAACTAGTTTCCCTGGGCATGAAATACAATTTGTTTATAATAAATGATCTGCCTTGAAAGACTTTACTCAGGCTGATATAGAAATAAACTAAATTAAGTATTCTGATTAGTTCGTTTAAGTAAAGGAAGATCCAAAAAAACTAAACAGTTATAACACTTGGAAAGTATCATAACCTTTTTACCTCTATGTTTGAGACAAATCGGAGGCAGAAAACACTGAGTGAAATAGGTACTCAAATACTCACTTGCTGGTCTTCACCTAAATTACAAACTTATCACCAATGTATTTTTCTTTCTTTTCTGTGTTCTCCAATAAGCTAAAAAAATACCAGAACAGTCTTGGATTATTTTAGATAACCACTATATCCTTCTTTAAAAAGATTTTTCCTAAGACTAATTAAAACGTAGGTGTTCTTGCATGCCAAAGTATTTGTCAAATGAGTGAATGATTTACGGAGCATCTACTGTGGGGCAGGTACTGTACACAAGAAAGCTGCCCGGATGGAACTTAAATCTGAAGGGCTTAAAGGAGCTGTATCAATTATAAGTATTATAAATTATACTGTAAGAACTATATAACAGATACTGTACTGTAAGAACTATATAACAGAGCCAAGCAACATATTATGTAAAACTCTGAAGTCTCAGAAGAGAAAGAGAAAGAAGATCCTTTTCTGGACATCTACAGATACACTGGTATGTATGGTGTGTACATAGCAGTCTAGTGGGTGCATTAGGCTGACTTAGTTTGAATTCCGTTTATTGCAAATTTGCACTATCAAATTACATGGAACAAAAGTCTTTTGAAAAATACAGTATTAGAGGCCCACCCTAGGCCTAGTGGTTAAGTTCGGCACACTCCCCTTTGGCAGCCGGGGTTCAGTTCCCGGGCACAGACCTACACCACGCATCAGCAGCCATGTCTTGGTGGCGACCCACATACAAATAGAGGAAGATTGGCACAGATGTTAGCTCATGGCAAATCCTCCTCAAGCGGAAAAAGAAAAAAAAAAAGAGAGGAAGATTGGTAATCAATGTTAGCTCAGGATGACTCTTCCTCAGCAAAAAAATAAAAAAAATAATAGGGTATTAAAAGAAGTCACACAAAACATGATGTACTCATATATTTAAAATGATAAAGATTGCTTTCTTCATTTTATTATAATGTAAACTGCATAGCTGCTGACAAATGGCTTCAAACTAAGTCTGTGGCTGGTATAGTGTGGACTGGCTCACTCAGCTGCATTGCAACCCCTTCCACATGAGAGCTTATTGCATTTCCCATACTATTCTTCAGCTCAGACTCCACATGGGACCTAGCTTCTCCCAAGCAGATGCAATTCTTTGAAATCTGAAAGGTGGAAGAGATCCCAGGTGGAGGCTGTGCTTCTGCTGTTTCCACCAGTGAGCACAGCTGTAGAGGAATCCAATTATTCTGCAGCAGCTGCAGCTGAGATCTCAGTACCTGGTCCTCGGCTTCATGGGAGTTGAGAGGCAGAGGGCAGAGCATCCCTTTTACGGGCACAGGTTATATCAAAGACAATGTGGTCCTGGGGCCAGTCATGTGGCAGCAGTTCTCGATTTCCCAGCATCTTGATGATGGCAGAGACACAAACTCCATCGGGGAGCCAGTTGTGCCACACATCGGGCATTCCTGGAGGCTCAGTCTGCTCCATCAGCCGTTCCAAGGATTTGACGAGCACCTGCTCTCCTGGATTAAACCTTTCCGTTTGAACTATACACAGTGGGTTCTGAGAATGAACTCTTCATGATGGTGTTTAAAATAAGATGTCTAACGAGTGACAAACAATAATGTACAACTGAAATTTCACAAGGTTGTAAACTATCATAATCCCAATAAAAAGTTAAAAAAAAATGTCTAAAAAGTCTTTGGATTTTACCATGGGACAACTGAGGTCAAGATTAATATTTTCATTAAATAGAAGTTATCTAAGAGGTGGTTTTTTTGGTGAAAGGTAGAAGTATGGATAAGATTATCTGCAAAAGACAAAAATAATCTCTAGAAATTTAGAATTTGCATTACCTCAATTCCTAATAGTACAAAAATTGTAAACAAATCTTATAAATAGGAGAGGGATTGAAATAAAGTATTTTCTTACTTGACTGCAGCAAACACATTATCTCCATTTTGAACAATTATACAATTTTTCTTGGCTTCATTTGTACCAACATATACAGGAAGTTCATCAGGAGAATCCCTGTTTAAGCAAAAGATTAAAAATTTAGTTGCTGATAAATTCTACTTCCTGATAATATAAATTATCTGCATGCTTTTAAGAAATTGGAAAAAATTTGCCCCATTTAAGCTCTAAGTTTCTCAGGAATATCTACGATAAATCTTATTTACATAACAGAATCTAAAATTCAGATTCTTAGGACCTAGTTATTTTTATAACTAAATACAAAGACAGGGAGAATAGGCCTGTCAAAAGAAGCAGGGAAAGAGGTTATACAGGATCATCTCTACCCCAGTTTTATAATCTGTGGAAAAAATTTGGAAAAACAAAAAGAAACAGGACAGACAGGATTAGAAAACATTAGGGGGTGAAAGGATCCAATTCATATATATGACCAAATTCTTCTATTTTACAATTGAGGAAACTAACAGAGAGATGAAGTGACTGAGCCAAAGTCCCAGTAAGTTAATGGCAAAGCCAGAAGCAGAACCCATGTAACTCAATTCCCAGCCCTGTGTGCACTCTACTGCACAGTGCTTCTCCTGGCACATTTCCTGTACTTTCTCTATTACCTTACAGTTAATCTCCATTTTACTTATTTTGTATTTTTAAATTTTTTTATTTAAACTTTTTTTTTCTTCTCCCTAAAGCCCCCTAGTACATAATTGTATATTCTAGTTGTAGGTCCTTCTGGCTCCGCTATGTGGGATGCCACCTCAGCATGGCCTGATGAGTACTTCCATGTCTGCACCCAGACAGGCGAAACCTGGGGCCACCAAAGTGGAGCCCGCGAACTCAACCACTTGGCCGGCCCTAATCTCCACTTTAAACAACAGCGTCTCTCCCAGTACTAGTACACAATGTATTTTTCCCCCTCAGGCTACTTCTATTAACATTCTAACCATCTTGCATGTACCCATTTTATCCTCTTAATATTTCTCTTAGGTATGTACAATTATTATCCTCATTTTTATGAAAGGAAACTGAGTCACAGAAAGTCACAGTCCCTAAACGACTAGCACAGGGTCACCCAGATAATGAACAGCAGGACCAGCCTGACTTCAGAGTGCACTCTTAATTCTATGGCCCTTGGAAGCAATGACTAATTTAAGTCACAGCAGCTGCTCTAAATTATCTTCTTGGGCTAAAAGAGTTCTGAACCCAAAAGGGAAGAAAAAGTTTATATATAACACAAAGGAGAAACCACTGAGGTTAAACCTACAGAGTTCACCCATCCTCGGGTAGGTTAGAAGGTCAACAGCGAGAACAGATAGCCCATGTAGCCACCAATAAGCAACAAATACGCCCTTCACCTTGGGTGAGGCCAGCAAACGTCTGTTTATACTCATTAGAAGGACAGTAGCTGTATTTTAGAGAAGAAAAGATCATTTACCTGAAATACCCCATGTGGAATTGAGTTTTATCATCTCCAATAATAATGGTCTGGAACTCAGGTGGATCATAGTAAAACCTCCAGTGAAGGTTAAAATTCAGGCTTGCTGATTTTTTCTTCATTTTATGTTTTCCGGCAAGGAGATCATAAGGACCCACTAATCGAAGACCAAGGCTTGCGGAAAGTGAATCTAAAAATTAAACAAATTTAGACAATAACTTTCTGGAGGCAGATAGGAAATAATGCCTTTCATTAGTAAACTATTTCTAAGCACTGTCTTAACAAAGAGTAAAAGTAAAGTAAAAGAAAATCTTTAGTTACATGTGAAGATGTTATTTATAAACACTGAATGGAAAAGAAGTCAGAGTAATGAAAATGTGGCACTTACATTTACAGTTTCTTAAATTTACCACTGATCACATATCAAACATTCCTGCTGTTTCTTATTTTGGCTAAAGCAAGACTGTTCTGTATTTCTATGGGTATATTAGAGATGCCCACACTTAACCTTGTCTCGTTACTTACGTTGTTGTTAGCCTCAAATACTTGTAGCACACTCAGATTAAGGGAGAGATAAGATAGATAGCAAACGAGTATGTATTAAGGAAGGTAATTTAATAAAAAATGCATTTAATGAAAATATTTCCTCCCCCTTCCCTTTATCTCAGCTACTATCACTCTGGATTCCTTTGCTTCCTTGACAATCTATTTGGCCAACCCTAGTCCTGGATGATTCCACCTTCTTTCTCCATTCACAGATTACAGAGGGGGAGTATTAAATAAAACCAGAATCACGAAGTCTGTTCAAGTGTACACTTTTACAACATCAGATGGGTCCTCGTTGCTTCTCTAAGAGGGAGGTAAGCACTCCAGGCAAGACCTGGATATGTAAGGAGGTGGATATGGAGAGAGGAAGAAAACTCTTGGAAAAGGTAACAACGTAAATAAAAGCATGAAGACAGTTTATGTGAAGGCGGAAACCAGGTGAGCTTAGCTAGAGTTTAGGATAACATGCACTAATTTTTAAAATAACAAAAAAACTGAAATTATCCATCTCACTAGCCAAAGATAACAAGGTTAACAGTCTGGTATACAGTAATAACATTTTTCTCCTTTATAAAAAGATATATAGATATCTTAAAGGGAGATCATGCTGTTGTCATCTTTTTGTTCTCTATCCTGTCCTCACTTAAAATTTCTGAATAACTTCCTATGCTATTAAATGTTTTACATAATTTTCAAGAGCTGCATCATATTCCATTATAGATATATATTCTATTAATAGACATTACCATTTCTAACTTTTTTTACTATTCTAAACAATGCTTCAGTGAACATCTTTGCTAAAACATGTTTGTATACAGCCATGAATATTTTTGGATAAGTTGCTACACAGTTTAAATCTTTTGATATACTGCCAAAATTCAGTTATCTACCAATATACATTTCCATCAATAGTATATAGGAGTGCTTCTCTCACCCTAACTCATGTTAAAACATTTAAACAGTACACAAGGGTAACAGTGAAAAGTAACTGTCACAACCATTATCAGTTTTCTGTGTATCCTTTCAGACATGGTATAAGCACACAGATAGTATACAGGGATGTGTATGTGGATACTTGATTTTTTTTTTAAATACTAATAGTAGCCTTCTCTATACATTTCTTTTTCACTTAAAACATTTCACGCGTGAAACTTTAATCATTGCCTAAAAATCGGCCTCGTTCTTCTAAAACGATGACTATCCATTGAATAGATGTGTTACTGATGGGCTTTTAAGCCATTTCCCACTTTGTTTTAATAAATATCATTGAACATAATTTTTGGTTCACCTAATCCATAGGACAAGCTCCTAGAAGGGAATTGCTAAGTCATACCAACACTCCCGCAACATACCAAAGCACCTGTTTTCCTTCAAATCCTCAAAGCAGATCGTGAAATTACTTACTTCTGCCAGTAAAACAGATCAAAGTGACATATCATAGCATTATTTTATACTTCTCTTATTAGAAACATCTTTGAAAAGTTCCTTTTCTATGAACTGTTCAGAGCCTTGGTCCAGCTTCCACTGGTAGAAGCAGGAGAACGATTCTGAAGCAACTCACCAGCTGGCTTTTCAGGATCCAGTTCTTCACAGAACTTCCAGAAGTGATAGAAATCTTCAGGTAGAGAAAGCTTATAATGATTTTCAACTTCTTTTCGAAGGTCACTGGAGACATCAGCTTCACACGATTTACTCTTCTTCACATCAACTGTTTTTTCACACTGAAAATTGGCACACAAAATTTTGTTTCTCCAAAAGTAATTTCAATAACTTTCCTTGCAAAACAATATTGCTCCTTTTGTTCACCCCACTCTATGAGAGACATGTTTAACACTCTATAAATGGTATTTCTGAGTAAAATATGGGGATTCTTTTGGGCAAAGAAAAAAGGGAAAGAACAGCTTATAATACACAGTGCAAGAGGGACCCAACACAGCAAGTCTTTAAATATATTTCTCTAAGATAAGGAAAACACAGAAGACAAAAAACAAAAAGAAAAGGTAACGAGCGGGAAAAGAGAAATAATAAGAGAATGCTTTCTCTTGGTATACAGGATGTCATCGTGCCTTTTGTTGAAACATTCAGTGATCACACCAGAAGCAAATTGTCAGAAATAATTGGACACAAGGGGATTTGCCAGTTAAAACAATTATTCCAGAAAAGGCCCTTTAATGCCAGGACTGTGTTATGAAACTCACCTCTAACATCTCTCTGCAATATAGGTTCATTATGTTAAGTACGCTGGGTGCTATAATGTGTATTAGATATTGGATAAATTCCTGTAGAGACAAAATGCTCACTTGGAGGTTACTTGTCTTTAGTTTTGTAAATAGCAATCTCCTTTTCTTTCTAGGAACCAGGATCCTTTCTTTTTGGATTAAGTTCCTTCCTTTTTCTTCCTTTCCACCTTCATCAGTGCTTCTCAACTCGCAGCAGTTTTGCCCCCCAAGGGACACGTTTGATAACGTCTGGAAACATTTTTGATTGTCATAAATTTGGTAGCGGCAGCGCTACTGGCATTTAGCGAGGGTAGAGGCCAGGGATGCTCCTAAACATCCTACAACGCACAGGACAGGCCCGCCAAACAAACACTTCTCTGGCCCAAAATGTCCATATTGCTGAGGTTGAAAAATTCTAACCTAGATGTGTCTCGTATTTATATTCTTCCATTTTCCCTAGAGGCTCAAGTTTTTGATGTCACTTTAGGTATGTATCATTCAAAGTCTATAAAATCTATTTATGAATCACATAACGCATACAAGACTGTTCTTGATAACACTGTATCTAAGAGCAGAAAACAGAACAAATGAAAATGCCTACTGACAGGAGAATGGATAATTCCAGGACTTGCAAACAATGGACTATTACTCTCAGTGAGAAGGAAATATAGCTATACACAACAATATGGATCAGGCTTAATAATATGTTGAATGAAGAAAAAAGTCCTTGAAGATTATATGCAGCATGATAGCCTTTTTATGAAGTTCAAAAACAACAAATAAATATTGTTTCAGCATACACTCACAGATGATAAAACTATAAATAGGCAGCAAGGGAAAACATAAAATTCAGGTTGGTTGCTACATTGAATTGGGGTGACAGGAAGAAGTTCGGCAGAAAGGACAAGTGAGGAACACAGGTGGATGGAGAGCTATTGTCAGTGTTTCAGTTGTTGGGATGGGCAATGGGTTCACAGGTGTTTGTTACATTGTTAAATAAATAAGGGAAAAGAGGACCACGCATTGACCGCTAAGTTTTTTATGTCAAGAATTATAACGTGTCTATCCGAGGTCATAAAAAAATTAAATTGAACAAAAAGGCTGTTGAAATATGGATCCAAAAATGGATGTTGATAATAATAGCAAACAATAACAGTAATAATGATCATAATAGTAAGAACAATAAGTAATACTTACTATGTACTTACTACCTGCCAGGCCACTGTTCTAAGCATTTTCTATGGATTAACTCATTTCATCCTCACAACTACCTCATAAGCTAGACACTAGCATTCACACTTTACAAATGAAATGAAGTAACTTCCCCTAAGTCCCTAACTAGAAAGTGGAAGAACAGGGATTTACACCCAGGCAGGCTGGGTCCCAAGCACAGCTTCAACCACTTCAAGCTGCTTCTCCAACTACAAATACGGAACAGGAGGACACATCAAGTCCTGCCCCATCCTCCCTCCTGTTCTTATAACTGTCATTGGTTGGACTTTCAAACACTGGCTCAAATTTAAGACGTTAGAGAGAACAGCCTTAATCTACCTGGCTGAAAGGCAATTTTGCATAATGGTTAGATTGCCTGGGCTGACTCCTGACTCTTCTGATTTCCAGCTCTGTCACCTTGAGCAAATTACTTAACCTCTCTGTGCCTGGTTTCCCCAACGACACAAAGGGCGTATGTAGTATCTACGTCATAGGGTTGTGACGAGGAGTAAGTTATTATTTGTAAAATACACAGAATAGTCCTAGCACCTAATATATACATGCTGGCTATTACTGTTAGCTGTAGTCTCTTTAGACTCATCTGCATTTTTGATATTTTATTTCTTATACTGTCACTGTCAAAGCGGTTCGCTGCACCTTCAAAGGGAGATAAGGATTCGCTCAGCTCTGCCTTACCTCACACACTAGTTCAGCATCTCCAAATCCTCAGTAACTAAAAGGTAGGACAGCTGTCCCCCTCAGAGGCTGCACTTATGCCTCGCCCCTGTGTTCCTAGAAAGCACGACCCAACACAAAGGCCCAGGCCCACGGCCCTCCAACAGCTAAGCCCTCTTAACAGCCTCACCCCATCCAGTTTATATTAAAGCCAGAGCAATTTTTCTAAAACTCTACCTATCACAGCGACACTTCTTTCCTGCCCGACTCTCTTTATTGCTACTGCAGTGGTCACAGAACCTCTGAAATCCTATAAAAGCATGAGAAAACGCACATACTTTACACCCCCCTCCCTCATGAGTGCCTTTCTGATCAGGTCCCTCTTACTTTTCCACCTTCCAGGCTCCAGCCAGGCCTAACTCTCCGCTGTGCCCAAACCTTCTCTCCACTCATCCCTTAATTCTCTTCTCTGCCTTCAGGAACCATTTCAAACCTGAGTTGCCCTAAAAGACTTCCTTAACGTTCCCCGGGGACTTGTTAAATCCTCCTTCAATGTTCCACAGCACTTTCTACACATTAGCGCTATAACGCCAACAAAAAAGTTACAGTAAAATGTACATTCCTTCGTGCCCCGCCTCCCCAGGCTGGGGGCTCTACGTGGGGCAGCGGGGACAGGAGTTGTCGGTTTCCAATCAATCTGGCTGAGTGACCCAATGAGCCGTTGGTTGTCTTAATCTGCTTCCCCAGGACTGCACGGGGAGGAGGGCAGAAGATGTCACGGCGCTACTGCTCTGGTCCAAACCCCAGCAGAGAGGGCGGCAGCGGCCCTGGGCAGGCTCCCTGGAGCCGACCGCCGTTCCCGGGCACGCAGCAGGCGCTCAATGACTCCTGGATAAACGCACTGTGCTGCCCCGGCCATCACCCAAGGCGGCCGGCCGAGCCCGCACAGCCTCTGCCGCAGTACCTGCGGGCCCTCCCCGCCGGGCCGGCGCTTCCCGCCGCCTCCGACCATCCTGCAGTCTCAGAGCCCGCCGACTTCCGCGTCCCGCCGCTGCTTCCGAGCGCCGCCGACTACTTCCGAGGTCAAGAGCCACCAATCCGATCCCCCGCGCAGCCGCGGGCCCGCTAATTTAGGGAAAAGGCTCCGCCCATGCCCCGCCCCCTAAGACCCGGAGCCCGGGCTGGCCGAGGCTCCGCCCCCTCCCGGATCTGGGGAGATGCATATTCCGTCTACCCTGTCTGCGTCCCCGGGCGGACCGGTACCGCCGTCCCGAGCATCGCCCAGGGGTGGTCCTGAGACCCCAGACGCCCGAATTCCGATCGGTTAAGGTGGTCTGGGCTTCCTCTTCAGGGGTTTACTAGTTATAAGGCTGAACCCCAGCCCTTGTCTTTCCTTGATTTTATTTATTTAAAAGATTAATCTTTCTCTTCCTCTCTTCCATCCGTCTCCGCCCTCTGCTATGCTATTATTGCCTAACACTGATTCATCCTCAGTTATCTCCCAGAAGCAAATCAATTTCTCTCTCTGTACAATCTTCTTTAAACAATTTGGACTGTTTGTCCTCCACACCCTGCTAAGCAAAGTGTAGTCCCGGAACCAGCAGCGTCAACATCCTGAGGCGAGCTTGTTAAAAATGCCGAATTTCAGGTTCCACTCAGACTTCTTGAATCAGAATCTGCATTTTAACCAGATCCGCCACTAATTCCTGCACACGTCAAAGTCTGAGAGGCGCTGGGTTCAGCTGATGTCCTGGGGTCTCCCTCACTGCCGTCCAGGGAATGAGCCATACTTCATTCCTGAGATGGATTCCCTGTTTCCTGAATCTGTATGCTCCTTTTTCTTGATTTTGTCCTCTCATTTTGTGGAACATATCCTCCAGTAGTTTCTTGCGGAATGTTGCAGGCAGGTGCGTTTTTTTTTTTCTTTTCTTTTCCTTAGAAGAACTGTCTATAACTGTCTTTAATTCTGGTTGAGTATAGAATTCTTGGTTGAAAATAATTTTCACTCAGAATGTTAAAGGGCTAGCTTCACGGTAGTTTAGCTTTCCAGTATTGTCGTTGAGAAGTCCTACATCATTAAGATTCCTGTTCCTTTATAGGTAACGGATTTCTTTATATGTAACCTGCTTCTCTTCTGTTTGTTTTGTCTCAAGAAGTTTCAGGATCTGCTCTTTATTCCCAGTGTTCTAAGACACAATCATGTTTCTTAGTTATGGCTCTTTTCTAATTTTTATTGATCTGGCACTTTGTTGGCTGTTTTCAATCTTGAAACACATGTTCTTCAGTTCTGGAAATTTTTTTGGTATTATTATTTTTTCTAAAGATTGACACCTGAGCTGACATCTGTTGCCAATCTCTTTTTTTTTCTGGTGCTTCTTCTCCCCAAAGCCCCCCCATCCCCACATCCCACCCCCCATACATAGTTGTTCTAATTGTAGGTCCTTCTGGTTGTGGCGTGTGGGATGCTGCCTCAGCATGGCCTGATGAGCAGTGCCGTGTCTGCACCCAGGATCTGAACCAGCAAAACCCTGGGCCACTGAAGGGGAGCGCACAAACTTAGCCACTTGGCCATGGGGCTGGCCCCTGGTATTATTTATTTTATGATTTCCTCTCCTCCATTTTATGTTCTACAGTTCTGGAGTTTTTCTGCTATTATTTACTTGATGATTTCCTCTAGTATCCCCCTCCCTTATTGTTATCTCTTCTTTTTAGAAATTCATTATTCAGATGTTGAACCTTCTTGCTGATGTTTTTTCTTTGTCCTATTTTCTATCTCTTTGCCTTTTTGTTTTACTTTGAGTGATTTTCTCAATTTAATTAGACAAATATTTTTTCTCTCACAGCTACAAAAGCTAGAACTCTGGAATCGAGGTATCAGAAGCTTTGTTTCTTCTGGGGGCTCTGAGGGGTCCCATGCTTCTGTCTTAGCTTCTGGTGGTTGCTGGCAGTCCTTCGTGTTCCTTGGCTTATAGATGCATCACTCCAGTCTCTGCCCCCATCATCACATGGTGTTCTCCCTGTGGGTCTTTCTGTGCCCAGATATCCGTCTGCTGTAAAGACACTTGTCATTAGATTAGGGCCCACCATAACTCATTATGACCTCATTTTAATTTGATCACATCCACACAGACCCTATTTCCAAATAAGGTCACATTCAATGTATATTTTAAGGGGATACAACTCAATACACATCAATCAGTTTCTAAATTTTTGTGGGCATTTTGCTGTGGTCTCTTCTCCTGTTCTCTTTGTTCTTGTGGGTCTATGTCCCCTACTCTTTTTTAACCTCTGTTTTGTTTTAGTGAAGCGTCATAAGGAATGGAGGAAAGCGAATGTTTTAAGTATGCTGTGTTAACTGGAGGATTTGCTATTGCTATTTTTTAGTTGAATTGTACCAGATTGGCGATTGAAAGCTGTAAAACTCCAATTACTCTGAATACTTTCAAGTTTACAACCAATACTTTGCTCTGAATAATAGTCCAGATAATTTCGTAACCGTTTTTGATAGAAAGCAAATGAAATTTCTATTTTAATTCATCATTTGACAGTTAATGTCTTTCATTCTGTTTGTATATTTATTCCACAATGATTTTGAAGGAACTGATAGATTTTACCAAATTTGGTATACTTGTTCAGAGTATCAGTGTCCACCATCTTGAAACAAAGCAATTATTGATAATGTTAATAATGAAATCTTTTCATTTATCATAAGTGTTTTGTTTAGATAGGCACAGATTTAGCAATTTTTGACTTGTCAGTGAAATTTAGCGTATTAGTATTGGTGTATAATAATATAGTATTTACTGTACAATGGTACTTTTCTTAAATGTATTAACTTTACATAAATTGACTCATTTAATCCTCATAACAATCCTTGAGGTAATTACTATTTTTATCCCCATTTTACAGATAAGGCGGCTAAGACTCAGAGAGGGTAAGTGAATTGTTCAAGGTCACATAGCATGCATGGGAGGTAGGATTCAAATCCAAATAGTCTGACAGTCCAGAGTACTCTCAACACTTGTAATACTGTCTCTGTAGCAATCAGTGGTGTTTATGGAGTATGTAATTGTACTGAATAAGGTCTGTAGTTCAGAGAGCCACTTGTATTTTTTATCCTATTTGCAATTAGCATAGTAAATCCGTATCTAGGGGATGCATCTTTTTGACTGTATCTTCTGAACCTCCCTTTAATCAGGACAGAGCTTTGGGTCCCTTGTTTTTCAAATGGTCAGTAACAAAGATAATGAGGATATGCAACAGGTAATTATTTTCTTCTGCTTTCTTTAAGTTTGTTGGGGATTCTTTGTTGCTACTTTGGGCAAAATAGCTTAGCCTCTTGCCTGCTAGGATGTTGGAAGAGGTCGTGGAAAGGATGTGACCACTGGTTGACCCTCGGGTTGGACCTGGGCAGTTGGAGGCTCCTCACCCCTCCCCTGTCCTTGGAATGTGTGCTCCGCTTGCCTTCCCCTGCACTCGAAGCTGTCCCATGGACACAGCCTTGAGATAGTAATGTGTTGTTGAGACCATCTGGATGGTATACATGACTGAACCCAGTGAAAGCCTCTATAAACATTTAAGATTCTGGTGGGTGGATGTGGAGATCCTCACATCTTGCCGCTGCCCAAGACAAGCCTGGTATGTAAGTTTCCTCGCTTATTAAACATGCCACATAACAGTCTGCATCTTTCTTTGGTCTTTCCTTGCCCTCTGTGTACAGGGGCCAGTTTGTGAACCGACATAGGGCTGATCGGTGCTTTTCCAGTGTCTTGATGACTGCTAGGAGTTTCTCAAATAAATTTCAGGGAGAGTGGTATGAAATTCCAAAATCTTTGTCCTCCCAATGCTTTGTTTTCCTCTAATGAATTGGTCTTAAATAAGATCCTCTTGAAATCTGTAACTTTGAAAGTTTTTTTTTTTTGGTGAGGAAGATGGTCCCTGAGCTAACATCTGTGCCAATCTTCCTCTATTTTATATGTGGGATGCTGCCACAGCGTGGCTTTGATGAGTGGTGTGTAGGTCCGCACCTGGGATCGAACCTGTGAGCCCCGGGCCTGTGAAGCAGAGCATGTGAACTTAACCACTACACCACAGGGCTGGCCACCCCTCCGCTACCTTTTTTTTTTTTTTAATAAAAATTTGTCAGTGAGACAAACCAGAGTATCCCTAGAGTTAAGGTACAACATGTCCATAGATTTGTGTAAGATTGTTGACTTTGCTGAGGGAAAAAATTATATTTATTTGGACTATTTTTGTTTTTCTGCCAAATTTGGGGTAACAGTTACTGCCAACTTACTTTAAAATAGATGTTTTTGTTGGTGATGTTGCTGGTGGACTTCTATAGAAACATTCTCTGCATGAAAACAGAAGTGATTGGTGATTGCCAAGACCTTTAATTTTCCCTGAAAGAATTATAACATGATATTTTAAAATACATGTTTTTATAGAAATGTATGTAAAAGAAGGCACACAGATGTGGTTTTGTAGAATTCTAAAGAATGATTTAGATTGGCACCTGAGCTAACAACTGTTGCCAATCTTCTTTTTTTTTCCTGCTTTTTTCCCCCAAATCCTCCCAGTACGTAGTTGTATATTTTAGTTTTGGGTCGTTCTAGTTGTGACATGTGGGACGTCACCTCAGCGTGGCTTGATGAGCGGTGCCATGTCCGCGCCCAGGATCCGAATCAGTGAAACCCTGGGCTGCTGAAGCGGAGCGCACGCACTTAACCACTCAGTCACAGGGCCGGGCCAGAGAAATTTTTTAAAAGGAGTGTTTATTTCCAATCTTTTACATTCTTTCAAGAACATAGATGTCACATTTAGCTTCTTAGAAAAACATTTCTTTCTGCATTTATGAGAGCTGCTGCAAATTAAAGACAAGACAGGGTGCCGCTGAGGATTCCAGGTCTTGGGGCACAGGCAGACTCAGCACTGAAGCAGTATTCAGGGCATGTGAGTCACGCAGAGTGGCACGTGTGTAAGGGATTATAGTCTTAGACAAGTCCATTCATAAGGCTCTGAGTGGTAGAAACCGTTCATCCTAGCAATCAGGAATGGGGTGAGTCCCCATTACTAAGACCATTGCTCACGCGTGGAGCTTTGAGAAGGGCCAGATTCCCAGCCTACCCTATAAGAGGACTCCTTTTAGGGACTGTGGATCATGAGGGCCCTAATTAGGATATCCAGGTGATTGTGTTAAGTCCAGAGGAAATGGAGAGGTGGGAAGAGTCAATTTCCATCTAAATTGCCAGATTGAAAGTCAGCAGAAGCTTGGGCAGAGCTGATCCCAGGTGGTTGCTACACTGATGGTCTGCACATGAGCTGTCTCGTTAACCTTTAACACTCATGCTTACCCTATCTGTGACCACTTGACCCTGGCGGACTACTCGACTAAACAGTGAGCAAACTATGCCTGGTCTACCCAACTATGCTTAATCCGGATCTGTAGCCCTGGGACCATGTATCCACTAGTTAGCACTAGCTGGATGGGCCAAACACATCTTAAAAAGGCTTCAGAGGGTTCCATATTTTCACATTTACACTGGCTGAAAAGTCCATCTAATTCACCAATCTACCTTTTTTTTTTCCCTACCATGATTTCTTGGAATCTAGTTCCAAGCACAAATTGGCACATAAAGTGTGCTCAATAAACATTAATTGACTGGCTGATCTCCATTAGTAAATAGCAATCACCATCATTAATAGTTACCCTTCCTTCCATCCATTCAGTCATTTATTTATTTAAAACGTCTATTAAGTGCCAATTATGTATCAGAACTATGTTAGGCACTGGAGAAACCAAGATGATGCAATTGCTATGTTCCAGGAGCTTGCAGTCTACTGAAGAGTCCTGTAGACATAGTATAGTCAGTATTCCTGTTATTCACATAAAAGGGTAGAAGAATTATGTAAGTCATTATCACATTCAAATCTTCCATGCACATTGCTCCAGATCAGTCTCCTTAAAGGAACTGCTGTAATCATTTTATTTTTTTACTATCACAGAGTTGATGAGCCCTAAAATTCTGAGCAAGGGGTGTTATTACCAGGAAATAATGAATGCCGCAACAACAAATGGCAGTATTGGAGGAGCAAGCTGACTTAATAAAAGGAGTTTACTGGTTGATGTTACAGGGAGCATCAAAAGCAGCAGCCAAGATCAAGAATGGGGAACACAGCCAAGGAAAGAGGAGATGGGAGCAGTTGCAAGATCCAACCAAATTCTACTGAGTAATAGATCTGCCTTGTATAAGGTCATTCTCCTTACCCTCCAAGTTAATATTTTTCTAAATATAAAGTTATAATGTACATTCACTTTAGAAAATTTGAATATTATGAAAAAACAAAAAGAAAATTAATTACCATATCCTACCACCTAGAAGGAACTTCAGCTAATGTTTAGCATATTCAGTGTTTTTCTATGTTTCTCGTATTTTTTACATAATTGAGATAATACTGCACATAAAATTTGGTAACTTGCTTTAAAAAATAAAGCTTTAGGGGCTGGCCCCGTGGCCAAGTGGTTAAGTTCGCTCACTGCTTCGGCGGCCCAGGGTTTCACCAGTTCGGATCCTGGGAATGGACTTGGCACCGCTCATCAGGCCATGCTGAGGCAGTGTCCCACATAGCACAACCAGAAGGGCCTACAACTAAAATATACAACTATTTACGGGGGGGTTTGGGAGAAGAAGGAAAAAAAAAAAAAGATTGGCAACAATGTTAGCTCAGGTGCCAATCTAAAAAAAAAATAAAGCTTTATGGCAAACACTGTTAAAATGCTTCATAAATATTTCAATGGCTACATAAATATGGCATTGGACAAATGTTTGACCATGTAATTAACTATTCCCTTACTAATAAATTTTCACTATTTTTCCTAATTTTTCATTGCTTAAATAACTCTGTGGTCAACATCTTTATACATAAAGCTTTAAAAAATATTTTGGAATATTATCTTAATATGGATTCTCAGAATTACCACTGGATCCAAAGACAGAAAAAACTTGAGTTGTAATACATATTGCCAAATTGCTTTCTAAATAAGTCAGTTTGAAAATGGAACAAAAAATGTTTCACCAATTAGAAGCAATATGTGAGAGTGCTGTTTTCCAAACAGGATTGGGCATTCTCATTAAAAGTAATCTTTACTAGTTGTTTTGTATTTCTTTTGAAGTTGAACATCAGAGATGGCTAGCTAGTCACCAAAAGTTTGTAACCACCTTCCCTTACCATGAATTTATGCTAGGTAGGAGGCAGTTGTCTAGCCATGGACTTCATTTTCCAGCCCATCCTCCATCCCAGTGTGGCCACGTGATGAACTGTTGCTGATGGAATGTGAGTAGGAAAAATGGGTGTCACATCGGGGCTGGCCCCGTGGCCGAGTGGTTAAGTTCGTGCGCTCCGCGGCAGGCGGCCCAGTGTTTCGTCAGTTCGAATCCTGGGCGCGGACATGGCACTGCTCATCAAACCACGCTGAGGCAGCGTCCCACATGCCACAACTACAAGGACCCACAACGAAGAATATACAACTGTGTACTGGGGGGCTTTGGGGAGAAAAAGGAGAAAAAATAAAATAAAATCTTTAAAAAAAAAAAAAAAATGGGTGTCACATCCAGGCCAGGTTTTCTCAAGGAACGTGTGTGCCTTCTCTACTTTCTTTTCCTCTGTTGGCTAGGTAAAGACAGGTCTGAGTCCCCAGGTGATGACAGAGCCACAAGGTAGAAGGAACCTGGACCTCTCAATCACCACATGGAGGAAAGCCACCCAACAGGAACAGCTGAGTTGATTTGACTCCTTCATGAGCAAGAAATAAACTTTTACTATATTAACCCATTGAAATGTTGTCATTAATTTGCTACAAAGCTGGCATTATCCTCTTCAATATAGGTATCCACACAAAATATTACCAGATATACAAGGCACCCAACTCTCCTTTCCTTTTTTAACTATAGAAGCCATATATAATGTCACAGTGAACATTAATAATGTGTTACTTGAAATTAAGAATAGAATTGATGTCTAAAACCAATTGCATTTTCATCCATCCCATCTGTCCACCCAGCCAATCATTTAATAAATATTCGCTGGGGCTCACTTCTATGTGAAACACTGTGAATTGGTCTCTGTGAGTTCCTAAACATATCCAAGTGACCGCAAAAATGATTTAGCCACTGCATACCACCCTACCTAGAATCAGTGGCAGTCCACCCCAAGCAGATTTCCTGAGGAAGGAGGTGAGCTTTCACAATTATTCAGTTCATGTATTTTTGTACAGGTTACATCAGGGTTGGGGAGAAGGTGGCCATTGCACATGAGGGCAGTTTATGGGAAGAGGACTCCACAGGCAGGAATGAACCAGTAATGTACTGGTTATCAGGGTGGTCCGTGGAAGCTTTGAGATGAGAGAGAGGAAAACGTCATTAGAAAGTTAGCCAAGATGGGGAGGTGTGTGGAAAATTGGGTGAGAAGTAGTTGATTGCAGTCGTGCTTCAGATGTATGAGCAGATCCCTGAATGCTCCTCAACAGGTGAGCTATAAGAAGCCCTCTCTGGTCCTTAACAAGAAACAACCATTAAATAAGTTAAGTTTAGAACAGATTTTTCTTTTCTGTTATTACTGTGTGGTTTTGAGCTATATCTTGGATAAACTGAGCCTGCTGTCTTAAGTCTATTCAGGCTGCTATAACAAAATTTCACCCTTGACCCCCCAAAAGGGTGTCCTTCTCATATGTCATCAACTCAAAAGTCTAAGTCCAAAGTCTCATCTAAATATGTAAATCAGATATGGTTGAGACTCAAGGTGTGATTCATCCTGAGACAAATTCCTCTCCAGCTGTGAATTTGTGAAGTCAAACATAGCATGTGCTTACAAAATGCCATGGTAGGACAGGCCTAGGACAGACACTCCAATTCCAAAAGGGGAAAACAGGAAAGAAAGAATCCTGAGCAAGTCCAAAATCCAAGAGGGCAAACATCATTAGACCTTGAGGTTCACAAATAATCTTTGACTCAATGTTCTGCCCTCTAGGCCCATTAAGGAGGAAGTTCTGCCTTCTAGACACACTGAGAGGGGGATCTGCCTTTGAGGGCAAGGGTTGGGCCTCAAGTCTCCTGGCAGCTCTGTCTCTGTGGCTTTGCCTAGTACAGCCCATGTGGTGTCTCTCATGAGTTGGAGTCAAGTGCCTGCAGCTCTCCCAGGCTGGAATTGCACACCAGTGACTCTACTGGTCTGGGGTCATGGAGATAGTTTCAGCCCCATGGTTTCACTGGGCATTGCTCTACTGGGGGCTCTCTGTGGTGGCCCCACTCCTATGGCAGTTCTCTGCCTGGAACCTGAGTCTCTTGGGGGCATCCTTTGAAATCTAGGAGGAGGCAGTCATGCCCCCATAGCTTTGCTGGGCACAGCGTATACTTCACCAGGACCCACAGGAGCTGAAGCTCTGGTGGCAGAGGAGTGCAGGAATGAAGTGCAGGGAGCAGAACCCATGATGTGAGGTGGCGCCACTGGGCCGTGGCCCCTCTTTTGAAATCTTTTCACCCCCTAGGCCCTTGCACTCTGGGCCTGTGGTGGGAGGGATAGCTCTGATGGTCTCCACGGCTTTGGAGTCCTTCTTCCACTGTCTTGGACAATACATCTTGCCTTGTGTGAAATAATAGTAAATATAAATATTTAGTCTTTGACCCTGGTTCCTGACACAGGGCTCCTGAAACCCTTGTAAATTCCTAAGTGATAAGAGCACTAGGAATATCTTTTGTTTTGATGAGGTGACTCTGGGTGGGCTCCTGAATGGCTCCTGGATAGGGGCTGGTCACCAGAAAGACCAAGCCATGATTAGAAACTTGGAACTTTCAATCTCATCTGCCATCCTCCAGGAGGAGAGAGGGACTGGAAATGGAGTTAATTCATCATGCCTACGTGAGGAAGCCTCCATAAATCACAAAAGGATAGGGTTCCGAGAGCTTCCAGGTCGGCGAACACATCCACATACCAGGAGGGTGACGCACCCCAAGTCCACAGGGACAGAAACTCCTGTGCTCAGGACCCTCCCAGACCTCGCCCAATGTGGCTTTTCATCTGGCTGTTCATCTGCATCCTTTACCATATCATTCAATAATAAACTGGTAAATGTTAAGTAAGCGTTTCTCTGAGTTCTGCGAGCTGTTCTAGCAAATTAATAAAATCTGAGGATGGGGTTGTGAGAACCTCAGATTTATAGCCATTTGGTCAGAAGCCAGGTCACAATCTGGACTTTCGATTGGCATCTGAAGTGGGGTAGGAGCAGTCTTGTGGGTCTGAGCCCTTAACCTGCGGGATCTGACGCTATCTCCAGGTGGATAGTGTCAGAATTGAGTTAAATTGTAAGATACTCAGCTGATGTCTGGAGAATTGCTTGGTGGAGGGAAAGCCACACACACCTGGTGTCAGAAGTATAGTGAGTGAGGTAGTAGTGTGAGTAAAGGAGACACACAGGAGGGAAGGCTGGGTGATTCCCGATATAGCTTATGTTTAGATAGTCTCCTCATTGTTTTGATGAATAGCTCCTAGCTTCTGTTGAGATCGTTGGTCCATATTAATCTCTTTATCAAATTTGGCCACATCCTTCATGTTCCCTCCAAAATAGGCTTTTTCTCATTTTTTCCAATATGGATAAGCTGAGAATTTTTCAAATCTTTAAGTTCTGCTTCCTTTTTAATAGCAATTCCATCTTTAAGTCATTTCTCTCTTCTTGCATTTTACCATAAGCAGTCAAGAGGAATCAGGCCATTTCCGCAAAACTTTGCTTAATTTCCTCAGCCCAATATCCAAGTTCATCCCTCGAAAGTTCTACCTTAAACAGAACACTAGGACATGAACATAATTCAGCTGAGCTCTTTGCCACTTTATAACAAGGATGGCCTTTCCTCCATTATCCAATAATGTGTGCCTCGTTTCCATCTGTGATCTCATCAGAATGGCCTATATTTCTATACTTCTACCAAAATTCTTTTCTGGGTTACTTAGTTATTCTCTAAGAACATTGCAGCTTTCTCTATAGCTCTCTTCTTTTCTTTCTGGGCTCTTACCAGAATTGCCCTTAATCGTCTGTTCACAGCAATGTAAGCTTTTTCTAGCATGTATCTCAAAATTCTTCCAGCCTCTACCCATTACCCAGTTCCAAAGCCGCTTCCATGTTTTTATCTACTTGTGACAGCAGCATCCCACTCTCAGTACCAATTTCTATCTTAGTTCTTTGGGTTGCTGGAACAATTTACCACAGACTGGGTGGCAGATAAACAACAAAAATTTATTTCACATAGTTCTGGAGGCTGGAAGCCGAAGAGCGCGGTGCTTGCACATCTGCTGTCTGGTGAAGACTCACTTCCTCATTGAGGGCCATCTTCTCAATGTCACCTCACATGGCAGAAGAGGGAAGGGCGCTTTCTCGGGCCTCTTTTATGAGGGCACTAATTCCATTCATGAGGGCTCTGCCCTCATGAGTTAACTACCTCCCGAAGGCCCCACCTCCTAATACCATCACATTGGGGATTAGGATTTCAACATATGAACTTTGAGAGGGATACAAACATTCAATCTATAGCACCTGCCAGATAAGTTATTTCTGGATAAATGGAAAATTCTTTTTGCATTTAACATTTGGGGAATTTGAGCCATGGAAACTAGTGGTTTTCCTTTTTTTAGGTACATATGTTTTCTCACTGTTGACATAGCTCCTAAATTCCAGGCCTTTCCCTTTGATAAACTACCCACATGAAATTGATGAAAATGGCTTCAGATGCTGTCTGCAAAATAAAGAGGTAAACTCTGTTCCTTCTATCCTTAGGCTTTATTTTCTCTTCTAAGGAAATACGTATTTGTCATAGGGCTGTTTATTTCCAGGGCTCTTAGATTCAAAGCACATCGTCATGGCTGCAGCTGCAGTGTAACTGACTCTTTATATGCTTTTCTGCTTAGATCAGGGAAAATTTACTGGATTCAATTAGATGCAGGAGGGTTCTGCTGCAGTTTCTAGAAAAAAATTTTCTGTGGGTGTGCCTTCCTGGCACATCATTGTGTCTGTGCAGTTTTCAATGGGTCATATCTCTTTATAAAGGTGAAATAAGAGGCCGGGGCATGTAGCTTGGGCACACTGAGAATGTTTGTTTAAAAATTCCAGAGAATTTTCTGGAAACCTCGAGTATGTTTTTGCAGGAAATAGTATAAAAATGAGACTTCAAATGATAAGCTCTAATTTATTTTATTTTTATCATAGCAACAGTTTATATTCAGGATATGCATGAAAAATACTCTCACAGTTCTGTGTTATCCATTATTTTTCTTCCTGTCAACCAAAAGACTTTATTATTGTCCACTCTGATGGGCCAGATGCTGCATGTCTTTATTTTTACCTGTACCAGTGCTTCCTGACATGTGTCTACAGGACGATAATAGCTAGTACAAGAAGAAGAGTAGGAGGACTTTCAGGTGAAACAAAATTGAATGTAATTCTTTACTGCAGAACTTACCAGCACCTCACTCTGAATTTCCAAGAGACGCATTTCATGCACATTTGCTGTTCTTCTTTAGGGACTGAAAGCAAAGTTTCCAAAGTTACATAAAACAAAAGTGGTGAAAAAAAATCTAAAATCTGAGACCACAGCTATTCTAAGAAACGGTGAAAACCACAAGGAAAATATAAATTATTCTATTCCTGATGCTTTTGGAATTTCTTCTTGTATCTCACTCACAAGAAAAGCCATAGCAACCTCTATAGGAATTGCAATATAGGGCCAGACCCAGCAACAATCTGGAAACCAGAGTTTTGAAGTTCTAACTCATTCTCCTGCAGCTGTCAGTGATTGCTCTATATTATTTGTTCCTTTATCATTTGGGGGAAAAAAATAGTAACCAGGGTGTCTAGTAAATACAAAATGTCAGTGATGTATTTGACTACGTTGAAGATTAAAAGCACATGAGGACAGACCTTGGCTCTCGGGAGAGAAATGGTCATGTGGGAGAGACGAAGGAGCAGCATTCTGAACTGTTGATGTGTTGAATTTTTAAGAGATATCATTAGTCCTCACCATTTCACAAGGATGTCACTCTAGAAATCACCAAATATAACAATAGGTAATATGACTTTTTTTAAAATAAAAAGGCATCTTTGTGGCTAAATGGCTGTTGATATCACACTTCCTAAGAACCCACTGAAAATTGTGATTGTCTTTCTCTGAACAGATAAATTAATTTTTCTTAGTTTTGACAGATCTATTCTCCAGGTCATGATTCTATTGACTACTCTTTCCTGTCTCTCACATGTCTCCCCCAACACAAACACCATATTCTCTAAATACACCAAAAGATTAAACCAAAGCAGCCTGCCCTACTGGAGACTTTTGATTGGCATTTTTATTTATCTGGGTTGTGGGAAAGGAGAGTAACAAGGACGAACTGCCTGGATGCCTGAACACAGAACTGTACAAATAGAGACTCTCCTGGTATAGGACTTGTCAGAGCAAATCCTGCTGCCATAACAAATAAATAAACCAGTGAAGTGAACACAGGGTGGAGCTCAAGAAAATGTATTGTGTGGTTGGCCCTAGGCGAGGTGGGGGAACACAAATGGGACAAGCATCTGCTGGCGATGCTCTTCTGTTAGAGGTCCTTCTTAAAGACTGCTCAGATTTGGAGATGGGTCCACTGCCCCATCTAACTCTTATATCATCTTCCAGTACCTCCTACTGAGATTACTCCCTCCTGTCAAAATGGGATGTCATATTAGCTCGTGCTTTGACCATCCTTTACCGTCCTCACTTTATTCCCTTGTTTATGCTCTTCTCCACCTCCACCTCCCGCTTTGGAAAGTTCTCTCCCAAGATTCTGAAGTGACAATGTTGGTTTGAATCTCTGATCCTTCGCTTTCCAGCTATGTGATCTTGGAAAAATTACTTAATATTGCTAGGCTTTAATTTCCTCATACGTAATTGCAGATAATGATAGTACCTACTTCATAAGATTATTGTAGGGATTAAGTAATAATATGCACGTGAAACACCATATTGAGTTATTATTATTACACAGACTTCAAGTTTCAAATTCACATCCCACTTCCTAATAAAGTCTTCTCCAATAATCTATGTTGGAAGGGATAGTTTCCTTTGCTAATTTATTATAGCACTTACTATTCTCATGACCACAAGGCCATAGTATACACAGCTTTGTGGTCTCATCATTTGTGTACACATTTTCTCGTCTGAACTAGAGGGAACGTTTCTGGATAGCAGGGAGTGTGTCTTAGGCAATATCTAGCACAGTGCTCTGTATATGGCAGACATCCTGTGGTTTGTTATTTAATCAAAAAGCTGAATGCACATTTTGTTGAATTGGTTGAATGATCCAATAATTTATGTGGTCAAAAATGAGTTTTAAGATTTTTAATCCATTACTCACATGGAAGGCATCAAGTGTACGGAGGAGTAAAGAAGATTTTTGGAGAATTCAGCTCCTGGGGACCCATAAGCATCTGAGTGAGTGGGTTCCCAGGTGTGGGAATGGGAGACCAGAAAGGAGAGAGAAGCAACAAACCCCACTTTCCCAGGGCAGGCCTGAGCCAAGAGTGAAGACTAACATTTAATGAAGGTTGAAATTTTAACTAATTGCACCAGACTGGATATTTTCATCACTGAATCAAGACTGACTTTTAATGACTTGACCTTGCCAGAAGACCTCTTGTACTTGAGAGTGATTATAAGATTTTTTATCCAAACACAAGAGGAAGAGCCTGCCGAAAAGAGTGGATCTGAATGTTAAACTGGGAAAACAAAGTTGTTTTCTGATTTCACTGCAGGGGTCCCGCTGCTAATGTAACGGTTTCATGAGGTTGACTTAGTGTCCATCTTGGCCTCTTGAACAGCAACTAGAGGTAGAAGTGTTTGCAGGGAGGGGAATAAAAGCTATTAGAGGAAAGCAGGGGTCATGAACGGATGACCCACTCCTAGCAGAAAGGGAAAGAAATGCGGCTGCCTGGCTATCAACTCAATCCCATCCAACTGTCTCGATGGCTGCAGAGGATGTGGGATGCTCACCTGATCCTCATCTTTTACTTCCTTCTCTCTCTCCCCACCACCAAGTGATAGATCCCTCTCATCTCCTCCTGCAGCAGCCACTTTGAGTCACTGCTCAGCTTCTGCTTCTTGGGGCCCCCAGCACAAGCCCGGAGCAAGCACTCCAATTTACGAGGCTCTCGGGAAAGTTCTGGTTCTTCCAAATCTCTATCAGACTGCTTTTTTTTTTTAAATGTTTCTATTGGGATGTAATTGTCAGTTGCCATGGTATTCTGTGCAAACAGAAACTCTTTTATTCTGTGGGATGCTTTCAAAGAAGTCGTCACACACTGTCTGCCACACAATGAATTGCTATTATAACCAGTTTGTTTACAGGTTGTGCTTCCGGCTGGCAAGCCCTTGAGAGTGTATCATTTATATGAGCTGCACCTGAGATCCATTTGAGACTGGCGCTCACAAACTATTATACCTGGAGTTGTGAACGTTCACTTAAGGGTTCATTGGCATTGGCTTGGGAAGGGAAAGATGCATTTTGAGGGCTGCCAAAGACAGGAGCTAGGTAGACTTGTTTTCTTTTAGTGCCTCAGGATTTGAGTAATAATTACAGAAGCCAGATCTGGCTGTAGCATCGTAACAACCCCTGGTTCAGTGGCCAAAGGTGCAAACTAAGTTGAGGATGTTTATTTTATCATCTCTCCAACTCCCTTTTCATCTGTGACTTATTATTGCCTCTCCAGTCCCCATGGTCTCCCATTATTTCCCACTTTTGAATGCTGCTAGAGTTTCTCATTTCTGGGTAGTGGCCCCTATTCCAGATTTCTCTGGCCTTCTATGATAACTTACCAATGCTAAGAGAACAGCTAGAAAATATGACATTTAAATCAACTATTAGTTGATTTAACTATCAGCTATTAGTGAGTGTTAATGGCATGACATTTTGGGCCTGAGAGAACTGTTTTTAAATTGTGATTGGAAAAATAAACTTTGGAAGATGCTAGTGTAGCATGGGTCCCAGCTTCAGCCAAACACTCGAAGGGAATTATTCCTATTGGGGATTTTGCTGGAGGAGAGTGGTATCTGTGGTGAGGGAAAGAAAGGAACGCCAAGGACAGCTTGATGTTTGTCAAGCAGTAGCATTTCAGAGTACAGATTCTACAGCCAGAGTGCCCGGAGTCAGGTCCCAGTTTTACTACTTAGCAGTTGGTGACAATCTTGGACAAGGTGCTTAATCTCCTATATCCCATTTATAAAATGGGGATATTAGTTGTAACATGCCTCTCAAGGGTGTTTTGAGTTAGTTTGCCTAAACAACTTCAAGTGGTGCATCGCACATATTATAGCTTTGTAAGTGCCAGTTATTAATAGTATACGTTTCTCCAGCCCTGTTGGCGGACTCCTTTCTGCTCCAGGTGAGGAGAGGGTGGCAGGAGGGGCTCTATGAGGCCCAGGGACACTGGCAGCACTACATTTATTGCCAATCGAAAAAGTGTGACTCAGAGAGGGAAAAAGAACTATCTGCCTGTTACCTTGAGGAACATGACACGATGACCCCAGCTTTCAGAACTTGCAGGGTTTCTCTCTTTGAGAACATCAGGAGATGGTACAGATTTCGTGGAGGGACCAACACCAATGCTCCTGGGAAGGCAACAGTGCTGATGAGGGCGACTGAAATGGAAGAACTTGAGAGGCCTGTCTGCACACAGTGGCCATCCCCCAGTACTCTCAGAAATACATAAGGGGGATTTTCCAGGGGGCCGAAGCTCTGTATTCTGAGGGCAGGGATAGGAGTCAGTTTAACCTGAGCTGTAACTTGATATGACCCATCAGTATGCAAAAGCTGGCGAAGACTCAGGAAACTCCAGTTATAGCAACAAAAGAGATCTCGTGGAATCTATTGACTCTCAGGAAGAGTCTCTGGAGACTCTTCCTTCTTTTCTTGCTACCTCATCTTTACCTGATATTGTTCACAAGCCGAGATAATACCGGGGCAGTGATTGATGCCTCTGTGCTTGCTGATGATGTAATTTACTTCAACAGGTGTCATCTCAATGCCAGGTAAGCATGAAGAGACCTGGGTGTGTTTCTGTCACGTGTTCCTTGCTGAATGAATGAGCTGGCTCTTGGTGCTTGAGGATCGCTCTGGCCTCTGCTGCCCCGGTCAGGGCAGACCTGGGATCAGTATCAGAGTTTAGCACTTAATTGCTCTCTAAACAATTACTTCATATATGCTAGTGTTGTCTTTCCAGACAGACGATCATTTCTTGGGGGCAAGAGTCCTTTTACACTTTGTGGGTATTTCTGAAACATTTAGCAGAATCCAGAACATAACATAGGCTTTATAAACTTTTAATTGCTTCTGTAAAAAGAATGGTGCAATGAAGCAAACATTTTCTCCTTTCAGTTCACATAGCATTTACATCCTTCTTGCTCATATGTCATTTCCACTGTAAGAAGGTACGTAGGACTATCTACTCCCTTCTTCACACCTTCCATTGGAATGTGGCTGGTATGGACTTTTTACATACTAGGGAAGACAGTGCTGTCATGTCAATAATACTGAAACAAGGAGTGAGGATTTATAGGATAGCTGATTGTAAGAAAGAAGTCTTTGGGGCCAGCCTGGCGGCCATAGTGGTTAAGTTTGCTCACTCTGCTTCAGTGGCCCAGGCTTTGCAGGTTTGGATCCTGGGCATGGACCTACACAGTGCTCATCAAGCCATGCTGTGATGGTATCCCATATAGCAGTAGAAGGACTTACAACTAGGATATACAACTATGTACTATGGCTTTGGGGAGGAAAAAAAAAAAAGAGAGGAAGATTGGTAACAAATGTTAGCTTAGGGCCAATCTTTCTCACCAAAAAGCATACCTCTAAAAAGAGAAAGAAATCTTTTAGTTGTTAAACTCAGATCTATTGTGAATCAGCAGTGATGGTGAAAATACACAGAATGCTTTGGAAATCTAGTGGGTCTGAGTAACATCAGACTAATGCATCAAAATGAACATGTGCTAGAACAGAATGCAGAAATGAAAAACGTCTTTCTACAGATGGATCCTTATTAATTTATACAGTAAGTGTATCTCATTTTGTCCCCATTCTGTGGGAGCAAACTTTTGCCAACCATGCAAGTATTAGACATTTACTTGCATGATTTCCCTTGTGTATTTTTACACACACTACGTTTTGAGAATGCAATTGAGAATCAGATTTTTGCTCACAATTGCTCTCTTTCACTGCTTTGACACAGAAATTATTGTTAACAGACTTCTCTATGAAGATTGTGCCTTTCTTTTTCCAAATGCTGAGCACAATGCTAAGTTAAATGATCAGGCAATGCAACTCCTTAAACACAAAAGCTATTCAGCCCCTACTTCTCTACTTTCACTCAAGTGCCCCTTCTCAGTTCTTTTCCTTCTCACTTTGCCAGTTCTGGATAGGCGATCCAGGCCTGTTGGAACCTCTCGACTCCCACCTAGGGGTGTGCATTAGTTTGCCAAGGCTGCCATAACAAAATACCACAGATGGCTTAACCAACAGAAGTGTGTTTTCTCCAATTCTTGGAGGCTAGCAGTCCAAGAGATCAGGCTGTTGCCAGGTCTGGTCTCTTCTGAGGCCTCTCTGCTTGGCTTGCAGATGGCCGCCTTCTCACTGTGTCCTCCTCACATGGTCATCCTTCTGCCTGGGGATGACTTATAAGGACACCAGCTATATTGGATTATGGCCCACCTTAATGACCTCACTTTAGCTTGACTACCTCTTCTCTCCGAATACAGCCACATTCTGAGGTACAGGGGTTGGGGCTTCAACACATGAAATTTGCAGGGAAACATTTAGCCCATAACAGGGTGTTATTTGAAGATGTTGTGCCTGTCTAGTCTTGTTCTATTTAGAATAAAGCTCCAAGCATTATTCTTGAAATATTAGCTGTAGATGCCACCTTTCAAATACATAGAAATAATTTCCTTCTCTTTTCTTAAATGACTAAACTAGTGGTTTCAATGGAGGCAGAATAGGTCCTGGTAGCATTTTAGAAATTTTCTGCAAGTTTTTGATTGTCACAATGATTGGAGGGTGCTACTGTGTAAGGCCTAGCATCTTATTTCTGTAGCAGCTACATATTAAACTTAAAAAACATATTACACTTAAAAAAATTACAACTTCCTTTTTGTTTATATTTTACAATTGTAAAATAGATCACAATTATATTTTACAATTTAAATTACAATTAGGGCATTATATTGGTTTTTGAATTTGTAGGTAAATTGCCTATGTATTTTATATCAGAATCATAGTGGTGGCTTTACAAAATATTTGTTTTAAAAAGAGATGTTGGGCTTGATAGGATCGAGACTTTTTGCGCTAGATCTCAAATTTTTTAAGAACAGGAATGTCCTGTGTTCATTTTTCTTCCCCAAACTCTAAACCACCTATGGTACATAGAAGGTGTTCAATGGTTAGTTGTTAACTAAATGAATGCTTTTCTTAGATATTTTTACCATTGTGGAAAAACTGAAGGAGAAATGTTAATAGATATGTATCACAATTAATGTTTTCACTGATCATTCCTGCCTACCTTTGAGTAATTTACTATTCATTAATAAATGAGAATAAACACACAGGATTGACTGGTCATAGAGGTAGGGGATGAGCCAGAGAATTTCATGTGGTGGCTAGAGGAAGAGACAATTTCAGGAAGGAGGGTATTATATGGCTCAGTTTCTTGTTTGAGGTTAATTTATAGACTGAAGATCGCCTTGGTTTGTAATCACATGAATTTGATTCTGAATGTTTTTCTAAATGGAACCTCTTGTAATCCCACCACTTCAAATTCCCCAAAGAAAGGAAAGATGAAAGATGGTTAAGAGTCAGACCTAAGTACCTCCCATTGCTCACCTCTGTATCTAGGAAAACAAACAAATGAATAAAACGCCACATGGGTAATTCCAATGTCACAGTCATGTTCCCTGGGAAACTGACTCTGAGTGTAGCTGGTAAAAAGTTGATCAGGGAGTATTCTCAGGACTTACACCTGCAGATGAGAAGGAAAAGAAGCAGGATTGTGCAAAGGAAGAAGTTGGACTGCAATGAAATCTTGACAAAGGCCTCAGCTGACCCTATGGGGAGTGCTGCAACTGAAGCCTTTTTGAATTTTTCCAAATTTCAGGGGTGGGGGTTGGACTTTTATACCCCACACTGACCAGTCGTTGGGTGCAGGCTGCCCCCAGAAAGAGAGCATGACCTTGAGTGAGCTGGCTTTTTTCAGCTGAAAATGATTCCCAGAGAGGGCTCGAATGAGAGCTGTGAGCTACCAGAACTCCCAGCAGCCGGGGGAGTGGGGGCTGCAGTTCTTAAGGGGGATTAGGACAGCTCATCACAGTATCCACTGCAGCTCAGATCTGCTTTTCTGGGATTCTGCTTAAAACCAGTAAGGGCACAGCTGATTCAAGCTGGTGACTTTAAATGTTATAAGTAAAATGGAGTCATGATATGGTTAGTCTCTCTCTGACTTGTATAATTTTCCTCTCTTTGAGGATTTATAGTCTTGCTTTTCTCTTTTTTCCTGAAGACCAATATGAAGAATGAGACAAATCTAGCAAAATCTGACAGTGGTCAGCTTAATACCGCATCTAAAGCAGACGGAAGAACATTTCTTTCCTTCCCTAATAAAGATAACTTTTCCCCTTTACGGGATTGAGGTGATAAAGATTTCTGATTCAGTGTGGGAACTGCCAGAACAAATAAAACAATTTTGCTTAAACACTTTCCTCCCATCTATCTTTGAAATGAATTACCAAATTAAGCCACCCAAATGCACACTCAATTCCTTGTTCTCCTCATATTTTGTTTCCTGTTCCAGATGGAAATTTTGTCTTCTCTCCCCTTCTTGTCAGACACCTCTACGAGAAATTCTCAAACAATGTCCTCAGATGATCTTCCATATCCAAATATGTTATCCTCGGCTGAAAGACTTGGGCTCCTTATTCAAACTAACTCTAACTCTCAGACAATTTAAAAGGCTGGCATTTGTTTTCCTGCTTAGGAGAAGCTTTCTCCCTTGGGGCCAGAAAATCTATTTTGATTTCATACCAGCAGCGAAAAAATTTGTCATACAATGGGCATAAAATAAGCAGGAAATTCAAAGTAAAATTTCGCATGGTTTTGTGTGGCCTAGAAGGTCTTTCATCATATAGTCACAGTAAGCATTTTTATCTTTACAGAAAAACATAGGAATTCTCTGTTTTTCATTTGTCTTAATCTGTAGACCAGAATGTTCAGATTATGTTACATTGAATATAATGCTCAAAAAGGCATTCCTCATATTCATCCTGCTCAGAGCGTAAGCAGTTCCTTGAACATCCAAGGTGTTAAACATAAATTTCCTCATTGGTTATTTGTGTCTTACTAGTCAAACCTTAGGCTTTGATTTTTCCAAGTCAATTCTCTTTGGCGTGACTTTTAACATCATTTGTGAGATTCATCCATATTTTTGCATATCATAGATTATCTCATTGTCTTTGCTGTGTTAGGAGGTCATCTTTAAACCTCCTTTTCCTTCACTCCTTACTTTTATTTCATCATCACATCCTGCCAAGGTAATATCGACACAAATAATCTGTAATCAATCTATAAATTGAAATTCCGGTGAGTTTATTAGGAGCCGGGTCTGAGGACTATAGCCGAGGGCCTTCCTTCCCCAAAGAAGGAAGGGCATGAAAGAAGAGGAGTGTACAGAGTGGTTATATACCATCATGGAACACAGAGCATATATCACATATGATGGGAATGCCCCTTTTACAGTAGTCACAAGGTTGCTTTGCTGGCACAGCAGATAAGTGGTCACAAACTGAGCACAGCAGGTTGGTAATGACTCCTTATTTCTCGGAAGAAATGTTTATCCTCAAGGAAATGCCGATATGGGGGAAGCTACATCCCTATCTTTAAAGGGCATCATTCTCATCTCTGAGACATTGTAAATATTTAAAGCAGATGTACGATGCATGCTCAACAGGCCATGTCAGGCCCTTTTGGAAAAACAAGGTCAGGCTGAGTTAGTTTTAAACCAAATGGCTTCCTCATACACTCCAATATGTCCTATTGCTTTTCATTTATTTATCAGTAATCTTCAAATGTATCTAAAATCTTGCTCCCTCCTGTTGTCTCCTTAGACACCACCCAGGTTCCTGCCAGAAGTCCTTCTTGCTCCAAATCTTTTGATGAATGTTTTCACTTCCATTCCTGCTTCCCTCCTATCCCGTCTACACATACAGCAGCATGACCTTTTAAAAAAAAGCAGGTGACTAACATGTTAGTCACGTACTTGAAACATTTCATGGGTTCCCAAGGCACAAGTGGTCTACAAGACCCTGCATGACCTGGCTTCTGCTGAACATCATCCTTCACTCTCTCCTGCCACCTTCTCCAGCCCCGTCATGGGCTTCTAGCTCCTCAAAGGAGTCAAGCTCTTCCCCGTTCTCAACTTTGGTATATGTTATTTTTCCTCCTTGAAATAGTTTCCCACCCTCCCTTAATTTGGTAAATTCCTACTCAGCCATTTCTCAGAGAGGCTACCTTCCCGGATGCACTCATTTACGTTAAATCTCCCTGTTATTTCCATGTTATTTTCGTGACAGTGAATGCCACACCCAACACCTTGCAGTGACTGTTTAATGCTTGTCTTCCCACTAGGCTATGGGCACTTTGGGGCCAAGTCTGTTTCATGTACTGATGTATCTGCAGTGTCTAGCACAGTGCCTGCTACATAACGGCAGCCCCCAAATATTTCTGGAATGAACAACTGGTTACAGTGGAGTTTCCGGTAAACTTTGTTTACCAGAAAATGTATAAAGGGGTGTAAACCTCTATGATTTGAAGCTTTTCAGCTAAAAAGAGGTGACCTGGGTATCAGGATTTCTGAGCACCTTGAAGCTCAACCAACCATGGCAGGCAACCATTCACCTAACGAGCTGCTCTGGCTGAAGGTCACTCTTTCGTTTAGAGAGAAACACAGCCCCTGAATTAGAAGCAGCTATGCCAGAGTTCCAGTTGGAAACTTTAACACTGATACATCCATACAAAACCCATAGGCAACAGTATTCATCCCAGCAACCTGTTTCTGCTCTCCTTCTCCACCACTGTAGCAAACAGACAATGTATAATTTATTAAGTAAATGTGCAGTGAATAAAATGACAGATAAGAAGTTAACCAAAGGCTGGATTGTCAATGGCTTTTTAGGCCACAAGAGGGAGCTGTTTAAATTCTTGTTACACATAGAGAAACAATTGAAAGAAGAAATTTGGCAATCGTAGGGTTGGCCAGATGGACACCTATTTATATGGTATTGACTCCGGAATTCCATTTATTTTTAAGCTACAAAAATTCCAATTCTTTTTATCTGCAGTGTAATTTGCATTTTAAATAGTGTTTTTAAAGGAAGAAAATTGTTTTTGCCTTAAAATCTAATTTTAAGTCTAATTTAACTAGTGCGAACAAGTATTCAACTAAGCGACAGAGACTAAAATTCCTTTCAAAATTAATCTGCTTTCTAAATACTCAATAAACAGCCTCAGGAATGAAATAAGCTTTGCTTTAAAAAGTTACTGTTCCTTTTAATGATTAGCCTATAAGATTTTAAATATTTAAATATCTGTGCAAGTCATTAGATTTTTAAAAGAAATGTACAACTTACAGCTTGAGAACTTATTTCTTTAGAACACTGAGGTCTAATTATAGACGTATTTACATACTGTGAATTCAGTTACACAGTAGCTACACCCGCCAGCCCTCCAGGTCAACCTGAGAGTTCAGTTGACTTGTGGAAAGGGACCTGGCCCAGGGGCAGAAGTATCTCTTTCTACTGAGAAGCTAGTGGGGGAGCCCACTGGTGCATTGTTTGGAGTCAAATGACCAAGAGTAATAACAACACTAATAACATTTATGGAGTGTCTATGTGGGGCAGCCCTGTGCTAAGCACGTTACATAGACTAGCTCACTAATTCCTCTCAACCCCATGAGGTGACTGCTATTATTGTTTTCATTTTAGAGATGAGAAAACTGAGGCTTAGAGAGAACAGTTAAGTGACTTGTGTAGGATCACAAAGCTATTGAGTAGGGGAGCCACGATTTGAATCCCTTTCCAGAGTAAGTTTCCCTAAATGGAATTCTACTCAATTGGCAAATCTGACTGTAGGTAAACCGTTGGGCCTCTGGGTAAAATGCTTCTCTCCCTACCATGGGCCAAACTTGTACATCGTTACCCTTATTTTGAATGCCAGGATTCTGCCAAGATTCTCTTCGTTCCCTAAAATGTTTTGTCCAAAGATGGGAGAGGAAAGCTTTTATAGTTGTAAAACGGCAGCTATATCTGGAGTGATTGTCAGTAAATAGGAAATGTGGTAAAGATGCTGACTTTCTGCTGACTCACCCAGAAGTGCTGACTCACTTATCTGAATCACAAAGAACACGTATCTTTTAATGTTAAAAGAGGAGTCATCAAAGATGTTCTAAGCAGATGACTTTTTAAAAATTCCTACATTTTTCTGTATTTGTCTAGAGCCTGAGTACATGTTTTGAGTAAGTACTCAAATATGTCCTGTGAGCAGAAATCTTGATATCATCCTCCTGGCTCAGGGTGGGCTGTGGCCCATAAGTTAGGGTGGGGATAGGAGGGTCGGCAGCCTCTTGCTAATGGTCGTCTATTTTCTTCCTGTATTTTCTCCTTACCCCTACCCTCAACCCTATTCCTAACTGGGCTTTTTAAGTACACTGTTGGTTTTTCTTATTAGAGTAATCATGAGAAAATGGCATTCCTGAATATAAGAATAAATGACTCATTTCTCATCCTTTAATTTTTTTAATGTCTCCTCAAGTCTCTACTCAAGCTTTTCTTATGAACCAGACACAGAATTTGAATGAGTTTTTAAGAAGAACTGAAAATCAGAGTGCCTTAGGATTCCTTTGTTGTCTGTTCCTAACATGGGGTCAAGCTTGCTGGCCTTTTAATTTCAGCAGTTGACCAAACTCCAGCACCAGAAACATATATTCAAATATGGTAGCAGATACAAGAAGATTCTCTGGAAACAGACAAGCTGAAGCTCAGATCTCAGGCATCCCTTCCCCATAGGGCTGCAAGTTCAAATGCAGGCTGTTCAATTAAATTTGAATTTTGTATAAACAATGAATAATTTTTTAGTATAAGTATCCCAAGTATTACATAAGAGATACCTGTATTGAAAATTATTCATTGTTTATCTGAAATTCATATTTAACTGGGTGTCCTGTATTTGTATTTGCTAAATCTGACAGCCCCACCACTTCTCTCCCAGCCTTACTGATCAGTGTGGAGCTTAGTGGTTAGGAGTACAGGCCCTGGAACCAGAGTTCTGGGATGACTTTCTAGCTGTGTGACCTTCAGCAAATCAGCTTAGCTTCTCTGTGCTTGGCTTTCTCATCTGTCAAGTGGGGGATAATAATTGAATCCCCTACCTCAGAGTTCTGTTGTCAAATTAAGCCAATTAATGCATTAAGGCACTTGATAGAGTAAATATTCAACAAATGTTAGATACTGTTATTATTCCTTTTGGACATGTTCCTCATCTCTAGGATTGGAGATGATAGTAACTCCTCGCAGTATTTTGGTAGATATTATGAGAACTAAACAAGATAGTATATTGAAAGCACTTGATACAGAGTACACTTTCCTTTACCAAAAATAGTTAAACTTCTTTTTTGAAGGTTTCTATGTCATCAGAACTCTTTCTTTCACGTATTTTAAAGGATTGCAGAGGACTGAAGATACAGCATGTTGTCCTATAACTACTGAGGATAGGTCTTTGAAAGATCCCCAGAGAGAGAGAGAGAGAGAAACAGAGGGTTTAGCAGATAGCTTTCTTCTCAACACCCTGATTATGTATACGTTTGGTTGAGCTTATAAATTTATTCAAAGATTCTGAGTCTGGGGACAGTAAGTGATTTGGACGATGTCAAGCCACTCAGTGGTATATCAAAATGTAGGACCTACTCCCTCGGTGAGTGGGGCTTGAAAGCTTGTGAAAGACGGAGGTAAAGAGCCTCTTATTGTCTATGCCATAAGCTCTCATTTACCACAGGTGATGGTAGGAAAGGGATATGCAGCTCTCTCATGGGGTGTGAGCATGACAATCAGCTAAACAACTCCCCAGAGACACCTTTGGGAGTGAATGAATCTCCCCAAGAGGCTCATTCACCCGCAGGAAAAGACTCGAGTATTAGGGAGAATAGTGACTCATGTAGAGCCCCAGACATGTCAGAGCGACTGTTGAATATAAATTCAAGGTCTAATAATTTTTATTATCTATTAACAGCTGAGATATTGAAGGTCTGTGAACACTGAAATCTGTACCTCCTGAGAGCTGTGTGTCTGCAATATTGATGAGGCTTTCATCCTCTCATCAAGTTTTTAACTTGGAAATCACTAAAAGCAGGACAAAAAGAATTAGAACTTTTCTTTCCATTCTATTATTTACTTTAAACATTGCTCTGTGGGGCCACCAGAAAAGAATGCCACTGTTCTCCTGTTTCAAGCAAAGGCCAGAGAAGGGAAAAGAAAGCTCAGAGCCTAGTCTTTGGGCTTTGCTTTGTCTAGAGAGGAAATTAGATGGGGCTAAAGAGCAAGGCCAAATATGACAATCTATCTGCCCCTTAGACATGTAAGGGTGCCCCAAGGTTAGAACCAGAAGGTATTGGAACTAGAATAAGGCATAGATTTAAAACATCTAATGCTATCTGTCATTTACAGACAAGGAAACCAAAGCCCAGGACAGTCTGGAGACTTCCACAAGGCTACATGATCCTTTAGTAGTGGAACTGGAATTAGAACCTTGTTCTCTTGTCTCTTGCTGTTGTTGATTTTGTGAGGCGACTGTTGCCGACCTCCACAAATGCCAAGCTGATAATCACTGAGAACTTCAATCTGTCAGAGAAGAGGAGCTGGAGAAAGGATGCAGCCCCCTTGTGGGGATGAGTGTAACTTTAGGAAATAGGGAAATGGTTGGGATTGTACTCCAAATGCCCAGATGTTTGAAGTCAGTGTGGCTTTTATGTTCAGTTTATCCCTTCAATGAAATGCGTATGTGTGGGTGTTGGGCATGGTAGGAGGTTGGGAGAGGGAGGGTTTCAATGCACACCATACAAGGTGCAAAAGCAGTCTAAGTCTTGATTCCTGCCTGTACTGTGTTTATAAACCACATGAGGAGGCAGAACAATCACGCGGGGAACCATGAGAGGGAGATGACTCACTGTTTCATAGGCATCCAACTCTTAAGCGGTGTTTTAGAAGCTAAGGTATAGCCCACTTTTCAGGTCCTCAGGTGAACCTGCTTCCATGAGTCACTCCAGTGAGGAAAACTGATTTGTCTCATTGAGATGGCACGTGTGGCTCATATGGAGACTAGGAATCTTAAATAAATAGGGCTCCTATTTGATACAAGACAAAACACCCATAGTCTACAGAGAAATTTTTACAAGTTTAAAATTTTTGTCCAGAAATTGCTGTCATATGGTTATACCAGAAATATGCTGCTAAGTATTTTTCCAGAGGCATGATAGTCACGAGCGCCATTTTTTTCTTTTTCAGTCAGTTTCCAGATGACTGCTCTTTTCTCTCTCGTGTCTTCTAGGGCCAGACATTTGTTATATGACCCTTTAGTGTCACTTTAGTAATAGTTGAAGATGCTATGCTGGGTGCTCTCTGTTTTACAGAGATGAGAAAGACATACCTCTCCCTGAGGGAGCATACAATCCAGCGGGGGGTGGGGAGAGCAGTGGAGGGGATAAAACACATACATGGATACTTTATCTCAAGGCGGGATGTAAATAGCGCCAGAAGAGAGGCATCCAGACATGCTATGTGAACTGGAGCTTCAATTCACTTTGGGGCAGCCCTGAGGGAAGAAAGGGAATTAAGAAAGACTGCACGTAGAAGGTGGCATTTGAACTGGTCCCTGAAGAATGAGTAGGCACGATGTTGCAAAGCTCAGAAGTGTATCAGGGGTGAATGAATAGCTCAGTTTGGCTGGAAAGAAGGTTGCTAGAGGGAGTCAGTGGTAATAACATTGAAAAAATGCTCTTAGAGATCGCTGGTTGAAAAGGAGTTTGGGCTTAAGTTGACAGGCAATGGGGAAGCTTTGAAAACCGCTGAGCAGAGGAGTGATATGCAGTCAAATAACTACCATCGTTTTCATATGTGGCACTTTTATTAGAAAAAAACAAACGGCAAACAAGCTAGCTGATATGGAGATGTTATTGACATGAAGAAGGCTAAGTTGTGTGGCAGAACTAAGGACACTATCTCCTACACTGTCTACGTGTTTGTCACTTTATATATCAATGTATCAATGGCATGAGGGCTGTAAAATACTATGTAGGGAATCATCAAAAGAAGATATATGCACCAACGTGGATGAATCTCAAAGGAATTGTGCTACATGAAAGAAGCCAGGTTCAAAAATTACCTACTGTATGAATCCATTTATATGACATCCCGAAGAAGACAAAACTATAGAAGCGTAGAACAGATCAGTGGGCACCAGGGGTTGTGGGGGAGAGGGTCTGACTATAAAGCGTCAATGTGAAGCAATTCTTTGGGGTGTTGGAGGTCTTTTGTATCCTGTGTGTGGTGGTAGTTACAAGAATCTGTGAATATGTTATAGCTCAGAGAACTGAATATCAAAAATTTTACCATATGTAAATTTAAAACATAACCAAGAAAAAGGAAGTTCCATTACAGTTATATAGTTTTCCAGAAATAATATTTTTTGTCTAATTTTTCAACAGCTGGTAATTTCTTTGTGGTATACATGGCAAGTTCACATATTTATTTAATTAATGTATATTTATTTAACTTTATAGATTTATTGTTATATTTAATATATAATTTATTTAATATATTAATTAATATGCACTTAATCCAGATGATTAATTATCTAACCACGGCTTTAAGAGAAAACTTGTTATATTTTCTCAAATATTCAGGAACTTTATTAGCGATCCCTCTGGCCCTGTTATATTGAATTGATGACACTTGTGAATAGTATATTAATTGTTTTTACAGTAACTGGTCTTGAACTCTTTTACATTTTAAGAAATTTTTTGCATACTCTTCTTATTTTAGAAATAAGAAGTTAATCTTACGTAATAAGATTAATTAAGAAGGTAATCTTTTTTTTTTTTGAGGAAGATTAGCCCTGAGCTAACTGCTGCCCATCCTCCTCTTTTTGCTGAGGAAGACTGGCCCTGAGCTAACATCCATGCCCATCTTCCTCTACTTTATATGTGGGACGCCTACCACAGCATGGCGTGCCAAGCGGTGCTATGTCTGCACCTGGGATCCAAACTGGTGAACCCCGGGCCGCACAGAAGCAGAACGTGGGAACTTAACCGCTGCTCCACCATGCCGGCCCCAAAAGGTAATCTTATGTTAGAAATTTGCTTAATAAACTTTCTGATTATAATCATATTAAATGTAAACCTCAGATCAGATTGGATCTCACAGATTTTGATTTAGTGGTATTCAAATAAATGAAGTTTGTTTTTGAAGTCTGGTTGGTATAAATACTTTTCCATCAGTAGAGAATCTCAATGATAGCTGAATCTGTTTTCAAAGAGTAACTACTATAGCATATAACCCAAATCAAAGTTTCAAACCACGCTGTCAATATGCCGAGGATGACAAGTAAAGGGCTTTATAGTTTATTATAGACCAGGATAAGAGGGAGTGACCTCCTATAGATTAGAAGTTCCAAAACGATTTCATTCTATGTTTCCTTTGAAGCTTCTTTCTAGTTACCCTAACTCACTGTGTGTTTTGGACTAAAATAGTGGTTGATGATTCTTTTAAAATAACACATTGCCTTTTAACTCAAACCTGTTTTTAACTTGGCAGAATAACAGGTGCCACAGTCTGCGGGCTGTGCTCGTCAACGCCACCGTGATCACAGTTTGCATGTTAGTAGGGGTGGCGGCCCCAGCCAAGGAGGGCCCCAGCGCAATCCAGCTTCTCTTTGAGAGGCAAACCACATAAAGTCCTGTGGCCTGGGACGGTATGAACATTTGGAAGTCCACTGGTGTTTTTAGCTTTATTCTCACGAATGACAGTCACTGCTCATAAAGGGCAATTACATGTTGTTAGAGCTATTTTAAAATTAGTGAAATTAGGTTGTTGAGATTTTAAGGTCCTTAAAATGTTCCAGGGCACTGCCTTCATTAAACATAATTTGAAGAGCTTCACTTGCAAGCTTTATTTTTACTGCAGAGTTTCTATTTCTGCCCATTGTCATTTGGCAAAACCCTGCCTGAGCCTTCATTGGATTCTGACTGTTCCTGTTCTCCTTCCTTCATTTACACAGCTGCTGAACTGACTGATAAGGCAAGTGTATTTACAGCTTTCTACAGTGTTCTTATTGTTCTTAGGATAAAATCCTCAACAGGACCCAAGGCTGGAATGATCTGGCCCTGCCTGTTCTTACCATTTTATTTCTCCCCGAGTTCTTCCTTCCGTAGAGCCTTGGCACACGTTCCCACCACCTGGAATGCTCTTTTCAGATCACTCTTCCCTATTCATTCTTCAGACCCCTCTTGGAGCCTCCTTTCCCAGAGAAGACCTCTCTGAACCCCCAGGCTGAGTCAGTTCTCCTTGGTATTAATACCTCTTATTTCTCCTTAATAGTACCTGTCAAAATGGTAATTGAGCAATTACTTATGAAGTTATTTGTTGGTTGTCTTCCCTGATAGAATTAGCCCCACGCTTCTAGGGAACATGTCTGTCTTATACACTGGTGTTTCTCCAGAGCCCAGCCAAGCGCCTTTTTCATAGCGTTTGTGCGAGGAATATTTGTTGAATAAATAAATGAAAAACAAAGGCAACCATAACTTTAAGTTTAATTAAAATTTACTTTTAGTCACTGCTATTGAATGAGTCCAGTGGTGCAAGAAGAGGCACAAGTTGATCCCAGCCCATATATCTGGGGGTCTCAAACATTACTGTGCACACACATCCCCTGGAAGCTTTCTAAACATGCAGCTTCTCGGGCTCCATTCTCAGAAACCTGGATTTCATACATTTGGGGCAGCGGCCGGGAGTCTGCACCTGTAATGAGCATCCTGGGTGATTTTGACGCAGGTGTTTGAGGACCACTCTTTAAGAGGCATGGCTGTGAGATGATGGTTGTCACATAAAATCATCCCAAGATAAAACTAACAACTGCGTTCATGGAAACGGTTTGGAGATGGTGATCAAATTCAATATAGCTACCTTGGAAACAGGTTTGCCACCTTAAAGAAAATTTAAAAATAAACCTCTTATAACTGAGTACTAATTAAGATGTGGAAATAATTGAAAAAGTTATTCATTGTAAAATTGGGTTAGAATGCTGGATGGAAATAGTAAATGAGCCAAGGGGCCTGATGCTGTTCAAATTAGTAAACCAATGAATATTGATATATATAATAGAAGAAATAAATCAGTTATGATGGCAAAAGACTAATTTTTCCAAATTAATCCTTTCCAGAAAACCCAAGCCCTTCCCTCATCTCCCCTCCCTCCCCTGGGCAGTGGAGATATGCATAGTTCTCCTTGGCAACTCTCAGTTCAGAGTCTCTACTGTTATTTCTGGCATACACATTAGTGTGTGTTTTAGGCAGGGAGGAATGGTTTTATACACCTTCCAGTATGATCACCCAGTTTCACTTCATTTAAACCAGGTGATGATCATTAAGAATCAGTGTAAACAGAAAAAAAATCCAGAGGCAAAAGATTATGGTTTTCACCCTTTATTTAAGTTTGTTCCACTTGGGGCAAAACCCAAGGCTGATTGGACCTTCCAGGCTTTTGCTTTAACAGGATAAAGGGAAGGGGCAGAATATGAATAGCATGACTAAGGGGATGTGCTGCTTCTGACTGGTCTGTTTCTTCGTTACATGTTCTATTAGAGGTGCTATAAATGCATTTTCTCCCATGTCTTTTCAAGGACTTTTCACATTGTAACTATCTGGGCAAATTACCACTCAAATTAAGCATCTTTGAAAAGATCATTCACTGTTTCCAAGCTAAATTCCATGGTGCAATTATTGCTTGAGAGATTTCATGAGAGCTCCCAGGTTCGTCAGTGCTCAGTACTCACAATCCTCAGCATCCAATTTTTATCACGTAGCCTGCTGGTTGCAGGTTGAGTTAAAATCTGTAAGAAGGACAAAAATGACATAAAAGATCACATTTGAATTGTCGTCACGAATATCTTTGCTCTGTAATACATTTGTACTTAAGGTTTTGGATTTCAAGATAACACCTTTGTTTAGAAAACCATTGCTTCTTCTTAGGCTTCTATATCAATATCCCTCTAAAACAGAAACTGTTTTTGTGTGTGTGAGAATAGGCTTTATATTTCCTTGAGTCTTTTCAATACCATGATCTCTTTCATTTAGTTGGACATCTGCTTTTGAAATGAAGGTGTCATTGGACAGGATCAATCATTATCCTCAGTTAAAGTGTCTGGGTATCAATTTATCCATAGGGATCCTTCAATTAGCAGCTGTTTTCAATATTACTAATAGTGTTAAAAGTCGTTGGAGGGAGAATCTGGCAGGAGCTTCTATTCAACTAAGAAAGATAGAATTCTGGGAAGATAAATTTCCCATGTACTCTGCCACCCAAACTAACCTGTTTAATCTCCAAGGGCGTGGTCACCCTACCGAAATCCTGAGTCCTTCCCGTTTGATGGAGAGATCAGAAGCTCAGGCAGTAGTAGTGGTGGTGGAATAAGCATAATTCTCATATGCTACAGGAACTACAACTGGCATACGTGTGAGACTATTTTACCAGCCAAACAGGCTTCCTGGGGGTGGAGCCTATTTCATAAACTGGAGATTCTGAGAGTAAAAGACCTCGAGCTTGTTTGAATCAATTTGCCAGTCGGGAGCTATCCAGGGTGCTGGACTCTTCCATCGGCACTTGCTGACCAAGTAGATCTAACCCTCTGTAGCTGTTTTGCTGTTCTGCTTGCCGTGACACTTGCCATTTTGTCAGAAAGGAACCAACGCCTACTGCCTGAACCTACTTCTGTTCTGCTTGCCCTGGTATGACCTATGCCTGACCTGGCCTCGCCTAAACTCTGCCTGATGTGACCTGTCCCTATTGAAGCTGTGACACTGTCTGCTGTGACAACTGCCTTAGTTATACCCCAGATCAGTGGTTCCTAAGCCTGGCTCTGCATCAGAATCATATATCATGAGTCAGAATCTCTGGGAGTGGAGTCTAGGAATTTGAGAATCACCATCCTAGATTAATTTCTTAGTTCTTTTACCATGTTTTCTTTCAGACTTGGATCTAATTCCTCATTTTTCTCTTTCAGTGAATGGAAAGTAAATTGTAGTATTTAAGTTTTTCAGAACAGTGGCTGGAGAAAGGTGTTTAAAAAAACCCCCCATATGCTATGGAAAAAAGTATGGAGGTTCCTCAAAAGATTAAAAGTAAAACTACCATATAATCCATGAATCCCACTTCTGAGTATTTATCCAAAAGAACTGAAAGCAGGATCTTGAAAAGATATCTTCACTCCTATGTTCATTGCAGTGCTATTCATAATAGCCAAGATATGGAAATAACCTAAATGTCCATCGAATGATGGATGGATAAAGAAAATGTGGTATATATACATACAATTGAATATTATGCAGCCTTAAAAAAAGGGAAATTCTGACATATGCTACAGCATGGAAAAAACCTTGAGGGGCCTCATGCTAAGTGAAATAAGTCAGTCATGACAAGACAAATACTGCATGATTCCACTTATATGAGGTATCCAGTGTAGTTGAATTCAAAGAAACAGAAAGCAGAATGGTGGTTGCCAGGGCATAGAGAGAGGGGTGAATGTGGAGTTGTTTAGTGGGCGTAGAGTTTCAGTTTTGCAAGATGAAAAAGTTCTAGAGATCTGTTGCACAACAATGGGAATATAGTTAACACTAGTAAGGTTAAATATGGTTAAGATGGTAAATTTTATTTTATGTGTTTCTTTTTGCCACATTTAAAAAATAAAAATATCAAAGAGAAACCCCATACTCTGAGAAATATTATATTTTGGGACAATTCAGTGCAAGATAGACGTGAATAAATTGATTGATAAGTGTATCCACGTATTTGCTAAGTTCCAGTTACCTTAGATTTCATAGGATTGCCACACTTTATTTCCCCCTTTTGCCAGCAGAATTTTAACACTTCTGCTAGTAGTATCTGTGTTTGAGTGTGGCCGCTTTATAGGAAAGAACATTGTAGAAATGGTTTTTATCCATATCTTGTATCAGACCTTATGAAATAGTAGGGGACTCATTTCTCTGGGTCACACTTTGAGGTAAATTGGTTTGTTTTGTTGATATTATTTGGTTTCATTGAAACATGTTTAATTCCCAGCCTAAGTGCTGGAAACCTACATAGTTGAAAGAAATTTAGCAGTAGAAAGTAAGGTTCACTGGGTCACTATTAACCACTAGCGTTTAACATGTAAATGGATATAATGGGAAAAACTGTTTTATCAATAACTGCTCAATAAACTGATCTAATTTCCCCTTTGGAGTGTCTGGGCAAGTCCACACATTCTTGACTAGATTTGACCCCTTCCCCACTAAGCTTAACTTACAACTCATATGAAACTTTGGTTTGGTTTTGCAACTCCTCAGAGCTATTGGATAAATAGCTCCTGGGGATATAGCCTGAGTGATCCTATCTCTAAGAAGAAGAGAAAATCAAGTTCTCTGAACATCTATCCAAAGAACTTGTGACAAGTCAAGCTTCTGTTCAAGTAACAACCAGAGAATGATGGTTTTGGAGGAACTGGCTTGGAGGCATATACACATTCCAAACTCAGGCGGAGCACGACTGGTGGCCACAGGCTATCACATCAAGAGAATGCACATTCAATCTCCTATCAACATAAGTCAAAGATGATGCCAAGATTCTAGGCTGAAGTTTGCAAGAATAGTCATACCAGCAGTTTTAGTGAGGAATGTGCAGTAGAATACATATTTATAGCATAGACCCCACTAAAACTGCTTGAGGAGAGCGAATCCAGTTCTTTTTTTGGTTAAATACTATGGGCACTATTTAAAATCTTTGGCAATATTTGATATGCTGTCTCTATCTTAATGCTCTCTTGAAACCACTCTTGTCTGTCTTGTTTTTCATTCCTTCTCTTCTCACCATCCTTCAAAGATTCTTCTTTCTCTCACTTCCATTTAACTGTGGATGTTTTCCCAGATTTGGATTTCCGTCCATTTCTTATTACGCTATACTAGGGGTTGGCAACCATCAACTCCTGCTTAGATTTTTGCAACAAACTACTAACTGCTCTCATGTTTTTACTCCTGCCCCTACAATTTATTCTCTACATAGCAGAGTGATCTTGTTAAAACATAAATCAGATCATGGCCCTCCCTCTCCTACTTAAAACTTTTCAATGGCTTCCCATCATAACTCCTTACCATGGCCTACAAGGCCTTATGCTGTTAGCTGGCCCTTGCCTACCTCTCCGACATCTCCTCCCTCTCTCCCTCTCTGGGTCACCACATTCCTGCCACTTGGGTCACATGAAGCCATCTCCAGTCTTAGGGTTTTTGCACATGCAATTTCCTCTTTGCCATATCTTCAAGTGTCTGAGCATTGTTATTTTGGTCTTATTATTTAGGTCTTATCTCAATGGCAGCCTCTCAGAAAGACCTTTCCTGACCAACGTAAGTAACTCCAATCCCATCATCTCTTTGTTTTCTTCAAGGTATGTGCCACTAATTGAAATTATTGTGTCCATTTATTTGTTTACCAGTTCCATGCCTAATAATCTCCGTTACTGAATTGTAAACTCCAGAGGGTAAGTTCTTTGTCTGTTGTACCCAGTGCCTGGAATAGTGCCTGGCTCCTGGTAGGCTCTCATTAAAACTCTTTATTCAATGAATGAATAAATGAATGAATGGGTGATCTGCCCATTCTATGTGTGATCTTTGCACCAGGGCCAGGCTTTTTATGCAAATGGATAGAATGCAATTTGTGCCTTCTGTACCTCCATGGGTGGAGCAGTTTGGTAGAGTGGAGAAGGCAGGAGCTCTGGAGCAAGACAGACCTGAGTTCTGAGACTTGGCTTTGTGACATGAGTGACCCTGGACAAGTGTCTCAGCCTTTCGAACCTCAGATTTCCAATCTATAAAATGGTAATAATTATACTTGCTACTAGAGTTTTTCAGTAGCGCTTATAGAATTCAAGTCCAACTGATATCAGTAGAAGTTGTATCTGTAACTTACGAATAGCATATCATAACAGCAAAGAACATATACATGTATACATATATATAAAGTACATACATGTGCACACACGTTATTGATGTCTCAGGAGAATGATTAATTCCTTAATTCCTTAAGGGATAATTTTCTGTCATGAAACAGAGTCCTTCACAGCCTTATTTAGTTGATGTTAGTTGATATTAATATGACAAATTTATAGAACTCACATTAAAAAAAAATTACCTCTTACTAGAGTTTGAACCCTGGGGGATGAGAACCATCAAGCTGGCCATTCAAAAATTCCCTGAAGTTTGTGATTAACAAATAGGTCAAGGAGAAAGGTGTTGAGAGACGCCTTCACAGTACTCTTAAATCTCTCAAACGTCAATTTAAAAATGGAATCCTCCAAATGAAGGCCCCTTTTACTTAGAAGCCTGTTGTACATTTACAATAGCTGTCTCTCCCTTTTCTCCCAGAAGAGCTGATGAAATGTATTTCTCTAGCAGCAGCCTTCAGGAAAGCCTGTTGGTGACTTTTTTTTTTAGTGAGGAAGATTGACCCTGAGCTAACATCTGTTGTCAATCTTCCTCTTTTTGCTTGAGGAAGATTGTCACTGAGCTAACCTGTGCAAATCTTCCTCTCTTTTGTATGAGGGATGCTGCCACAGCATGGCTTGACAAGTGGTGTGTAGGTTCATGGCCTGGATCTGAATTTGTGAACCCTCGGCCGCCAAAATGGTGCATGCAAACTTAACCACTATGCCACCAGGCTGGCCCCCTGTTAGTGACTTTTAAGATCAGTTTATTCTCTTGAAGATTTTAAAGTTTTTTTTTTTGGCATTTGATAGGTAGGCTGAATCACAAAATTAAAATTTAAAGTTGAAAAGGATCTTGGTATCATTTAGTTGAAACTCCCTTGTGCATTTTTCTCATAAATATGAAAAGTGTGCCATCAATTTTTAATACCATTTTCAAGTCTTTGAAAGAAAGAATTACGTTTTTCATAATTATATGCCTTGACCACCAGCATTCTAGGCTGTGAGCTCTCTGAGGGCAGGTCTGTCTGATTTATTTTATGTGCCCAGTTTCTGGCATGGCACCCAAATAAATGCTTAAAGAATGAATCATTCCTAATATAGTAGCTTTGGTAATTAGATAAGCTAGTCAATATTTAATTGTTTACAACAAAATAAAGGGATAAAGGCATGAATAACCTAAAATAATAGGTAATTCAAAAGCCATTTTTATCAGGTTTAGGAAATGAGTGAGAGGCCCCCAGAATAAGTATAAACTTTTTCATAACATTTTACATTTCCCACACTGTGTTACTAACAATATTTCTGTTGGTGACTCATGCTGAATTGTGCAGTAGGAATATAAAGCCCTGGATTTCCTCAGATAATCCACAGAGCAGAAAATCGATTTTATGACAAACAAGGTCTGAATGAAAAGAAAAATCAGAGTGTAAATAATTATTACCATCTAATTCATTTCATCGTCTGCAGAACTCGCTTTGGAAGGTATTGATATATCTCCATGTTCTATACCTGCAGACCTCCATTATATATCTCCACATTATGCATAACATGGTTACATACCACCATTTTATTTGTGAGGAAACTAATGGTACAGAGAGGCTTAGTAACTTGCACAAAGCCACACAACTAGTAAATTGGCAAAGCCATGACTTGAAACTAAATCCGACCCTCTCTACTGTACTTCACTGGTTCCGCCAAGTCAGAGCTGAAAGGGATCTGAAGATGACTTAATCACGTGACTGCACGTAGCTGATGAGGACCCTGGGGCCAGACAGACTGTGGCACAGGTCTTGGTCACACCAAGCTGGTTACTGGCAGAGTTGGAGCCAGAGTTGGCAGTCTCCTGACAATGGAACATTAATACCTCAAGACATTGAATGGGACCAGAACTAAGGAAATGGGAGTGCAGGTCCTGGAAATGAGATGGAAAAATACTCCACACTTTACGGAGCCAGCCTGGTGGCTCAGTGGTTAAGTTTACACGTTGTACTTCCGTGGCCTGGGATTTGCTGGTTTGGATCCCAGGTGCAGACCTATGCACCACTTGTCAAGCCATGCTGTGGCAGGCATCCCATGTATAAAGCAGAGAAACATGGGCACGGATGTTAGCTCAGGGCCACTCTTCCTCAGCAAAAAAAGGAGGATTGGCAGCAGATGTTAGCTCGGGGCTAATCTTCCTAAAAAAAATACTCCACACTTTATTCACTGAAGTACTAGCTGCAAAGGAGTCACAGATTTGCATTTTAAAAATATTTCTCTAGGGCTGGCCTTGTGGCTTTGTGGTTAAGTTGACGTGCTCCACTTGGGTGGCCTGGGGTTTGCAGTTTCGGATCCTGGGCTTGGACCCAGCACTGCTCGTCAAGCCACGCTGTGTCGGCATGCCACATAAAACGGAGGAAGACTGGCACTGATGTTAGCTCAGTGACGATCTTTCTCAAGCAAAAAGACGAAGAATGTCAACAGATGTTAGTTCAGGACCAAGCTTCCTCATAAAAGAAAAGAAAATATTTCTCTAGCATGGTATAAAGCATGGACTTGAGAGGATCAAATAGATGAGAAATGATAACGGTGTGTCCTAAGCTGGTGACATGGGGAGCAAAGATAAAAGGGATGGACTAATGAGATATCTTTAAAATATTCTTTAACAAGTGGAGAAGAGGATGTGTGGCTGAAGGCCAACCTGGCATTAAAAATTGGATCTTCCTAGCTGTGCGTAGTGGCATTGTCAGCAGCACGTCTTACACTTTACTGTGTGGCTTGTCTAATGTTCTGGCTTCTCAGATGGACTGGACGTTCCATCCATCTTGCTCACAATTATAACTTTAGCCTTCTGCAGAATGCTTGACACACAGTAAGCACTTAAATACTGTTCAATGAATTAAATGAATATTTCAATCTTCCAAAATGGAAGGAGAATGAGGCAGTCTGTGGATATTTAATCCTTTAGTGTTAAAGCTTCATCCTTCAACTCTTTTTGAATGGGATGATAGCTAAAAATATATATTATTCAAACTCAGGGTCTTATAAACACTATACTGACTAGAAACTTTTGTTCCTACATGATTCTTACACATCCAGTTGTTTGGGTCCTTTCATTTTCTTGGGTTGTTAGATCCTTGGGAGCAGCAACATGCTACATTTGTCAGATAAACAAGATAATGCTATTCTACCAAGACTGTTGCCAACCTCCTAGTTAAGAATAGGTCACGTAATTCCAGCAGCCTCAGAAAGACAAGATGTAAAGAAATGTTTCTGCAGCATGCAAACCGAAGCCTCATTTTTAGAATAATTCTAAGGAACAGAGAGTTCAACTCTTTAGGTTTGATAGAAAGTATTCAGCAATTCTGGGTAATTCAAGAAAGGTCCACAGAAGAAAATGGTTCTTGTTCTCAGGTACCATATTAATATGTCTTATCTGAAATATATATTTTGCTATTATAAAATCTGTGGTCTGAAAACAGATCGACGGATGCTGGAAAGAATAATTTACAAGATGAAGATAGGGGTAAAGGGCAAGAAATATTGATCAAAGAGAAAGTGTTACAAACAAAAGGATTTTCCTGAATAAAAAAAAAAGATGGCATTTAAACTCAACGACTAACCAATGGTTTGGTCTAGTAGCAAACCTTTATTTTCCACTGCATTAGATGCTAAAATCAATCTTGGGAAAGCATCGTTGTTTGCACAGTCATTTATTATAATTTAATTGTTCCTTATTACATGCTCAAAAGTACTTTAGAAATTGCAGCTATTACAGAAAATTCATTATATCTCTTTGAGTCAAGCGAGGAATAGATTTAATATATTTTTTTGAAACATTAAAGAGCAAGAGCAGTAAGAGTAATATAAACGTTGTGTTTTGTTTTGTTTTTTTTGGTGAGGAAGAATGGCCCTGAGCTAACATCTGTGCCCATCTTCCTCTATTTTGTGTGTGGGATGCCCCATGGCTTGATGAGTGGTGTAGATCTGCACCCGGGATCCGCTCCCGAATCCCGACCCCAGAAGCTGAGCATGCTGAATTTAACCACTATGCCACCAGGCCATCTCTAATTTAAATGTGTTTTAATGAACTGGAGAGCTAAATGTGAACCAGAAGAATGGATGTAAGCATAGGATTAGCACATCTAGTGCTTGTCCCTGACTTTATTTAGGACTGCCTGCATCTGTATCATCTCAGACTGAAGGGTATCAACGTTATGTTTAAAGACTCTGAAGGGAAAAGATTGCCCTGTGTCCACAGTGTTTTCAGTCTAGTAAAAGTGAAGTGATTGTGCGAGACTGTTAGAGACGACACGGCTGAGGCATAGGGGATCCTCAGGCTTATCAGGCTTATCCTCAGGCTTGGTACCTCCCTGTCTTAGTCCGTTCAGGCTGCTATAACAGAATTCCATATACTGCGTGGCTTATGAACAACCAAAGTTTATTTCTCACACTTCCAGAGGCTGGGAAGTTCAAGAGTAAGGCACCAGCAGATACCTGGTGAGAGCCCACTCACTGTGTCTTCACACGGTGGAAGGGGTGAGGGAGCTCTCTGGGGCCTCTTTTAGAAGAGCGCTAATCCCATTCATGAGGGCTCCACTCTCATGACCCAATCACCTCCCAAAGGCTCCACTTCCAAATACCATCACCTTGGGGATTAGGTTTCAACATGGGAATTTTGAGGGGACTCAAATACTCAGTCTGTGGTACTCCCATAATGAAGAAGGATGTGTGTGAGTCTGCGTGTGTGAGTGTCTGAGTGTATGTGTATGTGTTTAACTCAGGCCCATGCCCCTGTCCAGAGAGCTGACTGGATTAGGATTAACAGCTCTGTACTACAGAGTTACCATTAACAAAGGCTGAGATAATGACAGAGGCTTGGAATTCTCTAAAGTGAATAAACTAAAACTGCCCACACGCTGAGGACGCATGAATGTCTTACAGGAATAATAGCTGGCTGTCACTATGGGCTTCATACCGTTCTATGCAATTAACGTGTATGACCCCATTTCATTCTTATGAGACCCCTAATGAAGTTGGTATCACCTGCCTGTGAAAAGAAACAAAACTGAGGCAAAGATAAGTTGAATAACTTTCCTGAGACTCTGCAGTAAAGCCAAGTTTGAACCAGAATAGACTGGCTTTAGAGTTTTTAGGTTCTGAGACACTGCTTTATCTGTCTCCCAGGAACTCTCTGAAGAATTAAACCAAAGAGCATTTGCGAAACAACAGTGGGTAGAATACTAGAAAGGGGTCATGATAATTTGGTGTCCCAGGATCCAGCTGTAAATCTGGGAGCCGGCTAGAGGGTACCTCGCTGATTTTGAGCACGTTCACAGAGTTGATGGCACATGAGGAAGAAGACGTCAGCTGTGAGGAAGCCTATGCAATTTACTTGGGGAAGACGTATAGAGCCACTTCCAATTTCTTTTTTTTTTTTAAAGATTTGCACCTAGGCTAACATCTGTTGCCAATCTTTTTTTTTTCCCTTCTTCTTCTCAAAGCCCCCCAGTACATAGTGGTATATTCTAGTTGCAGGTCCTTCTGGTTGTGCTAGGTGGGATGCCACCTAAGTGTGGCCTGATGAGTGTTGCCATGTCCGCACCCAGAATCCGAACAGGTGAAACCCTGGGCCGCCAAAGCAGAGTGCACGAACTTAACCACTCGGCCATGGGGCCAGCCCCTCCAATTTCTTTATTGGTAATGAGATATAATATGTTTTAAGATTCTATGAGCATGGGGCGGGAGACAAAACTTCACCAAAACACTACTTATATTTCTGTTCTTAGCTTAGAAAATGCATTTTATAATGTGCAAGACTTTGTTGACTTTGCTAACTTAGCTGTGAAGTTTTAAATATGATCACTCTATCATTTATGTTGTATCCCATATGTGGAAAGTATTTTTCTAGTTTTCAATTTTGAAAAAAATGTATATTTCATCCATCATTTTAGATATTTTGGCATTTTTTTCTCTTCTCTGTTCTTAAAAACACTTTTTGAGATTGCTCTTGAATAAAGATAATTCATGTCTTATAAATATCATTCAAATAATTAGTATTTCAGGTGTCAAGTAATATCCTAGGGACTATACAATCACAGGTCTCAAATGTGTTTGGGTTAGACTATGATAAAGAATATAGTGTTGTGGAAATAGCACTCTGCTCCAAAGGATATTTTGATTAGATATAGCTGTTTTATTTCTTGCCCATAATAACTGGTGTTGAAAATATCTAACTGGAAGATAATAGTTGGTGATGAAAAGTTTAAGTAGTAAATTTTGGTTCTGTCAGTTTTCCCTGGGATGAGGCCTCTACCTCCTATATTGTGGTAGTTACTTATAAAGAAAAGTCTTTAAAGTGGATCCAGAAAATAAGCATGTCCTGTTTAAAATACAGATGGCCTGTTGGTAAGCTACCTTGCCGTTCTGACATCTAGAGCTGTTTGCAAAAATTGCAAACTTCTTATCTCTTATGGTTAGTGAAAGGGATTTTTAATTAGTGAATAAAATATTCTGGTTAATATTTACTCTGTTTTAAGTATGGTTTGCTCTTTTTAACTGTTAACAATCACTAATAGTTCATTGCTGGTTTACATTTCTGGAAGGAAGGAAGGAAGGAAGGAAGGAAGACTTCTTTCTTTCTTCTGATGTTTCCCTCTCAGTGAAGGAAATTCCGCTCATTATAAAACTTCTCTCTTCTTCCTGCCCTCTCATTCACTTCTCCCCAGAGAGGAAAATGATTTAATCTCCTTGGTGCATTTGGAAGGAGAAAGTGGGCACATGTAACCCAGCTCTGTCCTCTCCCCCTTCCTCAGGGGAGAATCTGCCCACAGGAAGCCGACATTCTTCTCAGCTCTTCCGTGCTATCCGGACAGGCCCGAAGGATGCAGTTTTGTCTGTGATCAGACAGGTAAATGTATTGTAGGGTCCAATATGAGGAAGTCTACTTGCCTGCAGACAGAATCTATGTCCTTCAACCTAGGCTTTATCAGTAAAACATGGGCTATTCTGGCTCTCCATCAGATCTTCTGTCTTATTTCCTAACTGGTTCCGAACTCATTGTAGAAGAGAGGTTCCAGTGATCAGACCACCTCACAGACGCAAACATCACTGCTTCAACCGGCTGAGTCATAGGACGTTAACAAGAAGCGCAGCTTGTGAGCGCGTGATAAAGGCGCTCGTGCTCCTCTAGGTGCAGGCGCCAGGGGCCAAGAGGAGGAGTGGCCTTCGGTGAATCTGCAGGAATCTTAGAGGGCAGACTGCTGAGGGTGCGGTTTTTATTCCAAGCAGGCAAGGCTGAGGCAAGCATTTAATTATAGGGAAGAATCTTCCTGTATGGCCTTTAGCTATTGGGGAGCAAAAAAATGTTTACTGTTTGACAACTGCAAGGCAGCTGGTTTTTTCACTGGCTGCAAAACACTCCTGAGATTCCACCTTTAACCAACATGCCAGATCTAGGTAGGGGGCGTGCGTTGGCTGCCCCAGTTTCTGTTCTTTCCTTGTGTTGTTTTGACTTTCTTCACAGCCAAGAGAGGGAATGACTGATATTGAATTCATGTGGCTTGTCCACAGCAAAAGAAGCCAGGCACAAAAATATATACCGTCTGATTCCATTTATATGAAGTTCAAAAACCAGGCATAACTAATTTATGATGATAGATATCAAAATATTTGGTATCTTTAGGGGTTAACAGCTGATTGGGGGCTCAAAGGAGCCTTCTGGAGGGTTGGAAATGTTCCATATCTTGATCTAGGTATTGGATACTTGGGTATAAACATATATAAAAATTCATTAAGGTGTGTACTTATAAGTTGTGCACTTTATTATTTCTCAATTTTAAAAGAAAGCATTATCTGGACACAGATGCACACACTTCTCAGTGCAAACAACTTAGCAGCACGTTCCCAGTCGGAAGTATTTCCTCTTTTGGTTCCTTAGTTCCCAGAAGATGCACAGACTATTGGGGGAAAGATCCTGTTAGGTTCTATAACACCCCACTGTTTCCAAGTTTACATTTGAATGTTTATTTGTTTATTTATATTTGATGCTTTCCTAGTCCCTCTCAGCTGCTCTGGAGACTCGCCAGGTGTAAGTGGATAAGAGACTCACCAGGTATAGGGGGATGACCCTCGCATGCTCCTGGGTGTTTACCATGCAATTCGGTGAATCCAGGGTCAGTGCTATAGGTGTCCCATCCTCTACTAGGGTGTGTCCTCTGTCCAGCCTGAGGTCTATTCCTGCACCTGATATAAAATATATGTGCTATATTGAAAATTCCTGTCCATATACAACAATCATCTAAATCAGATCTTGGCAAACCTTTCTGTCTAGGATCGGATAGTCAATATTTTATGCTTTGTGGGTTACATGAACTGAACTCTTCATGAAAGCAGATATAGACAGTATATAAACAAATGAGAGTGGCTGTGTTCCAATGGAACTTTATTTACACAATCAGGTGGTGGGCCAGATCACATCAGTCAACCCCTGGTCTGAACTAGACAATCATCCCGAAAACTTGACAAGGAAGAGTTTATTCCATCTTTTGTTTTGTTTTTTTTTTTGCAAATCAGGAGACTGAGCCTTGGTGAGTTGCATGAGCTTCCGATGTTATCCACGGAGTAGTGAGTGATTTCCAACTAGAGCTCATATGAAGAATTATATTCTTGCCATTGACATGTTAGAGTTAAGGTCTGTGAGAAGGAGGGCCATATCTAGCAGAGCTTAGCATTCAACGAGGTGCTTAATAAATATTTTCTCATTTGGGCAATTTTGTGTAACTTTAAGTCTTGAAACATCCTCCTATTCAAGCTTCTTTATGAGATTATATTCAGGCAATAGGAAGTGTATGGAAGAATAAAAAATCAGATATCAAGGCCTAGATTCTGGGCTTTTCCAAGCCAGCTGTGTGGCTCTAAGCTGTTTACTTAACCTCTCTGGATGAGGCTTCATGTAGGACTCATTCCAAGATATCCAAATTTTAAAAGAGAACACCGAAAGAAGGCAACATTCTAATTCAATTTTCAGTGGAGCCAAATGGTACACAGATGAAGGAGATAATTGAGAAGAGCACCTCAGGTCAAACCATCAGTATCCTCACCTCATTTATTAAGATGTTCATGTGACTGTAGCCACAGTAAGTGACTTGAAAGACCTGTCAATCACACCCCATCCTTGTGAAGCTAATAACAGGATAGAGAGAGTTTTTAGGCCAAGGGATAAGATTAGTCACTGTTAAATACTGTCCTACCAAAGGATGCAAATATGCATTTCCTTCCCCTCAGTGCTTCTGAGCTCTATCCAAGAATCGCTAAACACTCATGTGTTCCATATTTAGATAAAGGAACTGACAGGCAATTGTTTGACTCATTGCCTTATTGCCTTTGCTTGGATTTTATTAATTAAACCAGAATTCACAGAAAATGTCCGCCAAATCATGCTGACCTGGGGGCTGCATGCGAACAGTCCGCAGTTACTCCTTTGCTCTTGGGATGCCCTCTCAGAGTGCATGAGACGTAGCACAGGTACTCAGGAAAAAGGAAAGAGAAAATGACGTTTTTGTTGTGTAGGTTGTCTACTCTTCTCTTGCTGCAAAAATTATTTTAAATTATTTACTACCACGTTACCCTCCAATTTAAGAGAAATGCAACACCATTTGTTTTTCCATGCAGCTTGGCCAGTTTTCGCATCACAGTGTCACCCAGGATCTCCAGGGGAAAGTGAGACACAGGAAGCTGAGTGGCAGAGGGTGGCGAAAATCCACTTTGCCTTCTTCATGATTTCACTTAGGGCCTCATGCTTTCGCTTAGGGTCAGCCCTGCGAGACACAAATCTTCCTTTCTTGCATATTACGATTATGCTTTCTGGAAGCAAATTCAGTATCTTTGTTCTCTCCAGACTATTCCCTATCTAAGCGATCCTCCTCATGTATAAACTGATCATGTCAGTAAGCTACTTTAAAATCCTTCAGGTGTTCCTCATTGCCTACAGGAAAAGGTATACACTCCTGAGCTTGGCGTACAATCCTTTCATGATCTGGCTCTCCTTGACTTTTTAAAATATTCTCTTTCCACATGCATCTTGAACTGTAGCCTTTCCAAATGGGCTCTAGCTCTAAGTGTCAAACTATTTCTAGTCTCAATGTCCTTGCACATGCTGTGTCTTCTCCTTAGGATACCGTTTCTCTGCTTGTCTCCCTAAATAAGCACCCACTCTGGCTCAAATATCGCCACCTTTGGGAAAGCTTTTTGACCTTCTTAGCAGCCAGAGATAGGCATTTTCTCCCCATGACTTATTTATTTTATAACTGGAAGTTTGTATTTTTTAACCCCTTCACCCGTTTTGCTCACCCTCCACCACATGCCTCTGTAACCACCAATCTATTCTCTGTGTACAAATAGGAGCTTTTAGAGGTCAGAGACAAAATCTCATTCATCTTTGTATTTTTTATTCTAACACAGTGTCTGGTGTTAACACTTCATAAATATTTGGTGGATAAATGGAGGAGTGAGTAGTTAAATGGATAATGTGGTATAACGATCCGATAGATGCCCAGGGCTCAACCTCCATTCATCATTACTTATGACAAAAGAAACCAAGGGGGCTGTTGGCAATTTCTAAGACCCAGAGCTCCTCTCTCTTTTGATGAATGTCTAATGAGATGCCAAAGGGAGTCACAGCCATTGCTCAAAAGCTGGCTTGGGGTTAGCATAGTAAAACATGCCCTCGTGAAGTCTTAGTTTGTTCATGTGTTTATTTAACAAATATTTATTGGACCACGATTCCTAACTTGAAACTTGAGGCCAGATAAGTTTCAGAATTCAGATTTTAGAATGGTAATGTACCATATAGTATGTAAAATGGAGTCTAGGGCAGCACTATGGAATAAAGCACATTAATATTTCTGTGGAAAAGTGTGCTTACACTTACACTACGTTGTGGGATAAATGAAAACTATGAACAGGCTTATGCCAGGTCAGGTGAGGTTTTGACTTTGAGTGAGCTCAGATCAGATCAAGTTTTGCGGCCAGGTGTGTTATGAAAAACATTCTGTTTTCAGAGTGTTTTGAGTTCTGTAGCAATGTTCCTCTGAAAGAAATTTCCTCTGGAAAAAGAAATTTAGAAAAGTATCCAACAAGTGTATACTCCATCAGTGATTCTCAAGATGGTTTTGTTGAACAAATATCATCTCAAAGGATATTATTAAGGTCTGGAGAAAAAATCAATTAGAGGAATTTAAGACATAAGACAAACCTTGATATTGCATGTGTTATTCTTAACCAATGGCAAAGTAGATCTAATATGTAGGATAGAGGGCTTCTAATTTCAAAACAACTGTTACTTGCAATCTTTACTATGGGGAAAAAATTGGTGCAGGGCAGGGCAGGGGGCAGCGGTAAAGGAAGAAAAAGAAGTAGCTAAAATTAGAGGTTGTAGGTGTTCCAGGGTCTGGTAATTAAGTTTGTACTGTACCTGCAAATGCTCTAGGGTTGTTACTTTTTCCTATGATTTAACACTGGACATTCTTCTATCTGTGCAGGATGCATTTCTTTATAGCCAAAAAAAAAAAAAAAAAGAAAGAAAAGTACATACAAGGAACAGCTGCTCTGTATAAAGGGTGGGGGACAATATTCTCTCAATAAAATTTAAGCCTCATTGCCCCTATCCAGATGGTGTCTAGAGTTTTACCACTGACTGAAACTTTCATTAAAGCTGTTAAGAAAAATACATATTTCCATCAGTTGTTCTGGTTCCTAAACATCTTTAAACCGTTCATTCCTAGTCTCCAACTCTGTTAGGCTTTCTGGGGAAATTAAGATTCTATAGTTGGGCTACGTTTTGAGGAGCTTTATTAGACCCTACCAAGACATCTTGTTAAAAGTTTCACAGAGAGGAGCATGACATGCATGGAAATGCTGTGTCCTCACGTGGGTTGGGAGTATGGGACAATCTGGACGGCTCAGAGTTCATCGAGTCCTAATCTCTCCCTCTTGCTTCCCGCTTGTCCTTGTTTTTCTGTCCCAGGTTGCCCCACCCTGCTGCACCTTTCTCGGCCTGCTTGCTCCATCGTGTCAGCCTCAGGCTCTTTCTGCATTTGGTCTCTGCTTTGATCAGTAAAGGCTCACTAACACAGAGACCTTCGGATTGGCCTGGAGAATGTCTTGGATCTTTTACCGAGACAGTATTTTCCTCCTTGCACCGCCCCTGCACAGAGTTGTCAGTCTCCCTTCTGAGCTTTCTCTTGAGACCAGACATGACTGATTTTCCTTGTTTATGTTCATGTGGGGTCAACCGCGACAAGGAGAGAAGGATATTTTCCCACCACACTGACATTTAGAAGGGGCAACAGGGAAGAGAGATGCTACCACCTTTGCCTAAATATTCAGACAGAGAAGAATAAGCAGTATACTTTTTAAATTTTTGCCTCTTTAGGCTTCTACCTCCTCTTCACTTACTGTGGTGGTACTGAGACTAATTCTGAGGGAAAGAAAGGATGATCAGTGTTCATAGTGCTAGGGAAAGGGCATGTACGGAAAGGGAATTTTTACAATTTAAGCATTATCTCCAATTAAGGGATGAAGGACTTTGCCCTCATATAAAAGGATTTCAGGGATCAAAGTAGGTGGAAAATTGACTTTCACAGGGCTGGGAGATGTTGATAGAGCTACAGACGTTCATCTGTGTGTGAGGCTGGCCCCTGAGGACAGCATATCTCTGTGGGGTCTCAGCAAAAGTCATTGGTGGAAAGCATCATTTTCTTGGGAACAAGCTCATGCTCAAACTCTTTCACGGAAGGTCTCAGTCGTTATGGAGCATTTATTAAAACCTTAGGCCTCTCACAAGCAGAGACTTGAGAAATAGGCCATTTCGGAGTTATCATAGCAGCAGCCATCTATTGAGCACATACAAATGCCAGGTCTTGAGCTAGAAACTTACATGGATTCTTTAATGTCATCCCCATAACACCTCCGTGAGATGGGGACTGTTAATATCCCCCATTAGACAGATGGGGCCACTGAGGCCTATTGGAGTTCAGTAGCTAATACAAGGTCGCCTGGCTGCTAAGTGATGGGCAGGCTGGCTGGCTGCAGAGCCCCACACTCAGCCCTCTGTGTGTGTGGTGGAGGACAGTTCGGAACCACAGCTTCTCACCCCATCATGGACGAGCTGAAGGTGGACAGGAGAGGGAAGGGTGGTGGCTGGAAGAGAAGTTGACTTTGGTCTTTCGACACACTGAGGTGCTCTCAGTCTGTGTAAACAACTGTCTGATAATAAAAATATGTAGATCAGTGATAATCAAAATTTAAAATAGCCCTGCAGAGTGGACGGAGAAGTGAAGGGAATGGATGACCCTTTCTCTAGGTTTTGTTGATCGCTGTAAGCTGAGCTACCTGTTTTCAAAAAAAAAAAACCAGAAAGCCAAGGCTAAGGTGGGGCCTGAGGCCTGGAGCCTGGTACATAAAATCTGACCTAGTTTTCTTTCGACATCTTAACAAGTCTGGGAATGTAAATAGTTGAACAAGAAAAACAGGATCCAAGTCCAGGTGAGGCTGGGAGCAGCCAGTGAAGGAGGTGAAGCAGAGGTGAGAGCTAAGGCCTTCCCAGCACTGAGGGCTTTTTGTTATAGACAATGGTGCTTTTTCCATTTTATGTGAAGTGCTATCATATTGCAGTTTCTGTTGTCTCTTTCAGATAAGATTGCTGCTCCTAAGCCCTTTAGGAATCGAAATTCTGCCCTACACACGGGTTGAGGAAATTCTGGGGAAACTGAGGACTGGCAGAAACTCAGTAGGACTGGTCCTCTGAGGACAGCTGGTCAACCTGAGCTGGGAGACTCTTCCGTGGCCAGAGGGTGGAAGAAGCCTCTGCTCTGGGCGGGGCAGAAGTGATGGAAGATGGCTGGGAAGAAAACCAAGTTATTGTTCTGATTCTGCTAAAGAAAAGCAGCACAAGAAAACCAGTTCCTTGGTTTCGATTCTTTCCAAGTTTTATGCATTTCACAAATGCAGTCTATTCACGCATTTCTCGTACAATTTTCATAATTGAAGACTGAAATCCCCATTTGAGTTGGAGTCGATGTGTAGCTGTTAGGCGCTTACCTGTTACATATTTCCTGTCAGGAAGTCAACATCACTCTGGGACAGACAGTAAAGCAGTAATGAGCAAACATTTCAGTGGCTTGTGACAGAGTTGAAAGTCCGTAAACTTTGGCATCAACCTCCCTGAGCTTGGATCTTGTCTCTACAAATTACTACTTCTGTGTCTTCACAGAAGACAAATCTCTCGGAGGCTCACTTTCCTCATTTTAAAAATGGACATAAAGTCTACCTTAAGCAATTGTGACGAAGATGAAATGAGACAAATAGAAGTGCCAAAGTGTTCGATAAATACTAAGTATCGTCATCTGTGGGCAGATCTCTGACAAAAGCAATGTTTATCTACAGACTGCGACTTCTCAACCTAGAGCCAGCAGAAGGAAACAACGACATGGATATTCTAAAAATTATTTATATTTGATGAGGAATGCGTTGTACGTTTCCTCAAGCTGACTTAGCTTGCTAATTACCTGTCACTCTGACTAATATGGGAATTAGCTTGTCTTTCTCGGCAATCTCTGATGGCTTGTTTGGTAGGGACGGTGGCCCACAGCATTCTGAGTGGTTGGGAATAAATGTGTTCAGGGAATTCAGCTACAGTGAGAGGAAGGCCCCTTCTCCTCACATGGATGATCTGTATAAAAGAAATCCTTTGGAAGCTGTTTTTCTTTAGATGTTCATTGCTTACTTTTAGTCTTTCTCTCACTTCTCATGGGCTCTGTAATATTAGCAGGACCAAAATAAGTTTTCTCCCCCGACTACCGCAAATTGCAATTTGATTGTGTGTCTTTGATGTTATATAGCATATTGTGTCTCTCCCATAGGCACCTGAGATTCTGTTTTCTCAGATTTCAGTTTCTCTCTTCTTTATATCTTCCAGGAGAAAAATAAAACCATAGCAGAATGCTCCCATCGATCCAGCATCCTTTAAATGTCTTCGCTTTTGCTTCTTGGCAGTGTGACCTCTGATCTCAGCTATGTGACCCTCAGGGTTTAGAACACCATTATCATAATCAAACTAACACACTTCTAATGCTTTAGATTTTGAAAGGCACGTTGTTTGTTTTCATTTTAATTGGAAGAAATACTAGCTACATAATGCCCTTTAATCTTAATAATCAGCAAGCAAACAAATAAAGCCTGGAACGTTGCCCTGATGGCCCAGTGCTGGTTCCTTACTCTCTAACACTAGGGTTGTAAACTCTGCACAGTGCACTTGGGACACCTTGTAAATCACAGTAATGACCACAGAGCAAGCTTTTCCCCATCACTGGATTGTTCAGCACGTGCACCCCAAATAAATTGATTTTAAGTTTGTATTAGCCCTGCAAGCCCATGTTGAGTAAGTAATTTACACAACGACAAGTTGTACCTTTTAAGTAATCTTAGAAGGCCAACAAATGCTTTGTGTGGAAACAGTTCACCACCACCATAGGTGGTAACATATCTTAAGTTGAAGGGAGCCAGGGGAACTTATATTGCCATCCCTCTGTGACCAGATACCGGTGTCCTTTCTCAAGCATCAGCCTTAGGAGAGCCTTGTGCTCAAAAATGGGAGGACTTCCATTGGGTGAGTGACGGGTTTAGTGACTCTTGACATTTTGAAATTTTATAAAAGTGCTTAATTAAAGTGCTTATATTAATATCTGTTTTAAAATTAAAATAATTTGAAATCAATTATTTGAAAAATAATTCCAAATAAAATGATATGAAAATTAAAGTAAAAATATTGCAAAAATAAATATTATTTTAAAATGTTTAAAATAAAAACTATTTTCAGATGAAAATAGTGAATGTTGGGGTGTGAGGGGGCCTGAAAAAAATGCATCCCCCACGGGGCTGGCCCGGTGGTACAGTGGTTAAGTGCGTATGTTCTGCTTTGGATGCCTGGAGTTTGCTAGTTCAGATCCTGTGTGCAGACATGGCACCGTTTGGTAAGCCATGCTGTGGTAGGTGTCCCACATATAAAGTAGAGGAAGATGGGCACGGATGTTAGCTCAGGGCCAGTCTTCCTCAGCAAAAAGAGGAGGATTGGCAGCAGATGTTAGCTCAGGGCTAATCTTCCTCAAAAAAAAAAAAATCATCCCTCTTCTCAAATGGAGTTCTGACACAATAGAGAAATACGACAAAAGAGTAAGCAGGTGAAAGTTCCAAATATCAACTGATATCAGAAAATGTAGCACATGTCTGTGAAAAGTGGGCTTCATCATACTGAGCCCCATAAGGACAGACCTAACCATCCAGTCTCAGACCTAGCTCTGTAAAACTTCCCGCAGGAGGAACCGAGCCAAACCCCAGCTCTCCTGGGGCAGGGGGGCACTGGGGGTGTAGTGGCTTGGGAGGTGGCTGGGCTACACCTGGCCAGCGAGTCCTTCCACACCCACAGAGGGACTCCCTCTATTCTCCACTTAGAGGGAAGTTTCAGAACTGGAGAAAAACCCACCCCTCACCTTTTAGTGGTTAACTCCTTAATTTAAGATTTAGATGAATGGTCTATCAGGGGATGCAATTTAGTTTTTTAATTTATTCCTTTTACTTCTTAAAGAGATGAAATGTCATGTGATATTCACCAGACCTTATTTTCTGGTGCCTGGGTTTACATCCTGGCTCTCCCACTCACTAACCGTGATGTGGGGCAAACAACCTTCCTGAGCCTCAGCTTTCTCAATCGTAAGAGTTTACCCACCGTATACTTTTGTTGTGATAATATAGGAAAAGCACTCAGCCCAGTTTTCGATGCATAGTAAGTGCTCAATAAATGTTGCTTATATTATTATTGACGTTTGTTTCCAGCCTTTGTGGGTACCTGGATGAATATACAGACCAGTGCTTCTCATGCTTCGAAGCTCAGGCACATCACCTGGGCACCTTGTTCAAATGCTGATTCTGATTTAGAACACCTAGAGTGGGGCTGGAGATTCTGCCTTTCTACCACACTCCCAGGTGATGCTGAAGCTGCTGGTCCAGGTACACTTGGAGGAGCAAGGTGCTAGATGAAGTAGACTCTTCTTCGTTTTATCTTATTTAGGTAAAGTAAAATTCTTTATAGAATCAGCTGTCTCTCTCTAATTCTGCTATCCTAAATACTTTATCTAGTTAATCAACACTTAACTAGATAGTAACAGGTTTTGAGATGAGTTGGGGATCAGGCCTGCCTCTAACATTTGCAGGATTCAAGGCAAGATTTCAAATGGAGGCCCACAAGCTGTATGTCTAAATAGTTAAAAGTTACAAATCAAACTAACAAACTTAAATAAAATCTGTGCTATTTACAACAAGCGCTTGGAAAGATGCTCAACTTCACTAATCACGAGGAAAATACAAATCAAAACCACAATGAGATACCACCTCACTCCTGTTAGGATGGCACTATTAAAAAAACAGAAAATAGTGAGTGTTGGTGAGGATGTGGAGAAATCAGAACGCTTGCGTATTGTTAGTGGGAATATAAAATGGTGCAGCTGCTGTGGAAAACAGCATGGCGGTTTCTCAAAAGAATTAAAAACAGACGGGGGGCTGGCCCCGTGGCCGAGTGGTTGGGTTCGCGCGCTCCGCTGCAGGCGTCCCAGTGTTTCGTTGGTTCGAGTCCTGGGCGCGGACATGGCACTGCTCGTCAGACCACGCTGAGGCAGCGTCCCACGTGCCACAACTAGAAGAACCCACAACGAGAAATATACAACTATGTACTGTGGGGCTTTGGGGAGAAAAAGGAAAAAATAAAATCTTAAAAATAATAATAATTCTTAAAAAAAAAAAAAAGAATTAAAAACAGAATTACCATATCCAGCAATTTCACTTCTGGGTATATACCCAAAAGAATCAAATCAGAGTCTTGAAGAGATATTTGTATACCCACATTCATAACAGTATCATTTACAATAGTCAAAAGGTGGAAGCAACCCAATCGTCCATGGATGGATGACTGGATACACAAAATGCGGTACATACACACAATGGAATGCTGCAACATGCATAACCTTGAGGACGTTAGGCTAAGTGAAATAAGTCAGTCACAAAAGACAAGTGCTATATGATTCCACTTATATGAGGTACCTAGAGTAGTCAAACTCTTAGAGACAGAAAGTAGAATGCTGGCTGCCAAGGGCTGGGGGAAGGGGTAAATGGGAAGTTGTCGTGTAAGGAGTATAGAGTTTTAGCTTTGCATGATAAAAGAGTTCTAGAGGGCTGTTGGGCAACAATGGGAATGAACTTAACCCCACTGAACTGTGCACTTAAACATGGTTAAGTTGGCAAATTTTATGTTATGTGTATTTTACCACAATTTTAAAAAATGTGCTATCCTACTACCTGTACAAATACACATTGATAATAAAAAATTTAAAAATGCTCGCAAAGTTATACTTTTTATATAACTAAAAGCCAGCAAAATTTCAAAGATGATGGAATTTCAGTATTATTGCATATGTGGATATTCTATTAATGGACCAACTATGTTTGGAAGTTGGGATGAGTAGTAAAGACATCCATAATTGATAAACTATTACCTGTATATTTCATGTAACATTTTTTCCTATCTTCATTTGCTCAAAATAACTGATTATTTGGTTTTAATCAAGATTTCAGTATAATTTGTATCCTGTTGACAATGGTGCCAAATTAGACAAGCTTTCTCAGTCATTTTAGTTTTTAGGTAGCCTTTATTTTCTCATTAATTTTATTCAATTTGGAGAAACTTTGCTCTGCTGAAATGATAGCAACGTGGATTTGCCATAAAATTCTTAAGCAGTATAAATTTTACATATCATGCACAAATATTGTAATGGGCTCACATATGATAAATTATCATCACAGAAAACATTATAAAATATTTTAATTTCAACATATATTGTTATCATTTAGATTGTGATTTCCACTGCCTCTTAAAACAATGTCTAAACCAAATAGTAATGTAAAGAATTGGTACCATGCTTCATGTGTGTTTCATTTATATTTACATGTATATGTAGACAAATTTAAGAGTAATATAAGCTTTTCAATACCGCAAATGTCCCTCAGCGTCTGTGTGCAACTGATAAGCATACTGTGCTAATTCACGTATACCTCCAAAAACTACAAATTGGAACATAAAGAAAAGAACACTTGATATTCCTGGATGTGAAGATCCATGTTTATGGAAGAATGAGGAAGAATGAGAGTGGAATTTCAGGTTACAAGTTACACTGTGCCACCACTGACCCCCAGATGTTGAGTGACGGAAGTGCTGAGTGCTCTGGAATACATCAATCCATGTTGTGGGCAGGAACTGTAGGACCTCCCCACTCTTTTTGTATGTCTGTGGCATGCAGTTCCTTCTTCCCCAGGTCTAAGATTGACAATGTTGGCAATTAACTTTTTTTTTTTTCAGGTACTGTCAGGCTGCCAGGGGTGAGGTAGTCCATTAGGACAAGGAACCAAACTGAAAGTAACAGTCAAGACCCTACTCCATTGTGCATAAATACCACATCGTCCTTATCTATTCATCCCTTGATGGAATACTACTCAGCTATAAAAAAAGATGAAATCTTGCCATTGGCGACAACATAGATGGACCTTGAGGGTGTTATACTAAGTGAAATAAGTCAGACGGAGAAAGTCAAGTACCGTATGATCTCCTTCATAAGGAGAAGACAAAAACAGCAACAACAACAATAAACAAACACATAGATACATAGATTAGATTGGTGGTTACCAGAGGGGAGGAGGGGTGGGAGGAGGGTGAAGGGGCTGACAGGGCACATGTGTGTGGGGATGGATGGTGATCAGTCTTTGGGTGGTGAACATGATGTCGTCTACACAGAAATTGAACTATAATGATGTACGCCTGAAATTTATATGATGTTATAAACCGACGTTACCTCAATAAAAAAAGAATCTTTTGTAACTTGATAAAATCTATCTTTAATAAACCCTAAGGAAAACAAAAACAAACAAAGAAACAAAAAAAGACTTTACTACTGCAACTGAGCTAGCAGGAGGCAAAAAGAAGGTGCTGGCTCCCCTGTGTTCCATTTGCCCTCAAAGAACAGCTCCGAGTGAGGGTCAGGTGGCATGTGGCACAGATAGGGGGACTGTCTCCCTGCTCATGAGCCCTGAATAAAAGGATTTTGTGGAGCAGGAGGGCCAGGAGAAGGGAGAGGAGGAGGGGCTGGGAGTGGAAATGTGCCTCAGCCAAGGGCCCCCGAGAAGGAGGTCTTGCTGGAGGCACCTGGGAAGTAATAAGGAAGCCCCTAAATGGAAGCAGCTAGAATGCAGCTATGCATATAAGCTTGGCTGGACTGGGGTGGAGGAAAGAGCAGAGGGTGTCCTTAGTCTGTGACTTAGCTCCCCTCAGACAATTGCAATGCACTGGTGGTGCACCCAGTCTGGTGTGGTGAGGGCAGCCTTTCGGGTCAGCCTCGTGATGGCCCACTCAGGCCTGAAACATCACACAGGATTCTGGCCTGGAGTCAGACTCCTCGGTTACTATGTTACTGTGTTCCATGTGTTATTTCATTTCATCCACGCTATGAAGTAGACATCACCTCCATTTTCACAGATGAAGAAATGGGAGCTCAGAGTAAACAACCTGACTAATGCCACCCAGCTAATCAAGGGCAGACCAGCATTTGAATTGTCTGTTTGACAGTGAAGCCTACCCTCCTTCCTCCTGGACATGTTGTCTGGTGCAAAGTTCAGGGAGAATATTAAATTAATAAAGTATTTCCCCATCATCAAAAAAGATTATACTCTCCTTGATGAAACAGGGCATACAAATAAGTTGTAAAGAGATTAAGTTTAATTGAATACAAAAATGTCAGTCAACTGGTTTAGACTATGATTCACCTGGCAATCTCTCCTATCCTGCCACCCAATATGGTTTGTGCTGCAGAGCAGAGATCTGGCACGCCACAGCCTGGGGTCAAGTCCAGCTGTGCTTGTCTGTTCACATACCGTCCATGGCTGCTTCCTTGTTACAGTGGCAGAGGTGAGTAATTGCAAGAAAGCTTGTATGGGTCACAAAGCTGAAAATATTTACTATCTGGCCCTTTATGGAAAAAGTTTACCAATCTCTGGTATAGAGTGTAAAAAATGAACAAATAGAGAAACGAACAAATAACGAATATATAGCGGAACAAGCCATCTGCTATACCAAATATGTCCTCAGTTTAGCCTTTTACAGGAAGAACGAAATGCCTTAGTTGTTACAAAAGTTCTCTTATTTCCATTATGTGTTACCAAAATTATAAGTAAATACATATTTTAAGACTCTGGCAAAGATATATAGGTCCTAGATTGGTTTGTTTATTGATTGATGCATTTCTTGCCATTTCAAGTAGAGAGTTTCACTGAAAAGTTAAAACCAAAAAACAAAACTTCAGCATGCCTTACGCAAAATATGTCTCATTTTGATGAAATTATCAGCTAACTGCAAAATGAAGCAGGATATTGATCCTCACAGCCGGAGTCCACATCTGTTTATTTTGCACATGGGAAAATATTTGTGTATAGATTGCATTCTCTTGGCTCTTCATAAACAATGTCCTTAATTACCTGAAGGCTTTACATTCTTCAGCCTGTTGACTGGTTTTCAAATTTCATGGAATGATTAGCTTGAGTGAAAAAACAGGAAGTAAGGCAACAGTGTGACACAGAGGAAGGTGGCTCAGGGAGCCTGGAGTTCTAATGTTGGCTGTGCAGCTCCCTGGCTAAAGCAGACATTTAACCTCTCTCTGCCCTCATTTCCTGTAACCTGAGTTTGGACACCCACATCTTGTGTGTGTGGGAGTAGGGCGTCCAAACTTGACTCCTACCTACCTTCCATCTGAAAACTCATTGTACCTCTCCATAAACTTGGGATACTTAACAACAGAATTAACCCAGTTGAGTTACTAATTTCAACATCTGTTTAGAGACTGTTCTGAAAGCATATCAGCCTCTTCTTGGCAATAAAGTGAAGTATTCTAGGGGGTTGGTTGTGGTGAATCAGGAAAGAGGGAGGCCATGGTGTGTTAAGTACTAAAATCTCCACCTTGAAAGGGTCTATTATTCCCTATAGTCTGGTTAGGAAAAAGAAATATGAGGGGAACCTTTGGTCTGATCTGCAGAAGTTCTAAATTCTTTCCTGGAAGGATCTGCTCTACTCAAATGACCAACCAGAACCTGGCTTGAATGTCCAAATCACCCAAGATAGCATTTCTAAGCAAGCTTCTATCAGACGTGACTAGGCAACCTGAGGCCCATTGACTTCACTGTAGTTGTCTTCTCCACTGAGAGTCTGGAAACTTAGTTCCCTGGAGTCTGTGGGTACCTAACTCGAGACTCCCTTCTGAAGTGCTGTGGTCTCTGTTCTTTCTTTATAGTGTCAATTTGGGCTCTTGGTTTTCCCTTTACAGTTGTTTGTTAAACCCCCAGCAGGGTTTCTAGTCCTGACTTTTCCTCAGGCCCAAGGGGAAACTGGCCTCATTTGGCTGGTTCCTGTGGACTCTGGTGGTTTTTCAGTTTTCTCTCAGGAAACTTCTTCATAAAGCAGAACTTAGTCTATTCTCTACAGGGAATTATTTGGGAGTTGCTAGTTAAGTGTTTTTCAATTCTTGTATATCATTTACTTTATTGACTGCTTATATTATCTGTTGCTGAGAGAGATATATAACTTTTCTATGAGACTATGGAGTTTCCAATTTCTCTTTGTAATTCTGTCAATCTTTGCTTTGAAAAACTTGAAGCTACATATTAGATGCATATCGGTTCAGGATTGTTATATCTTCCTCGTGAAATTTTCCTTTTTAACCATGATGTTATAAATCTTTCCTTTTTTTTTTTTTTGTCCAAAAGTCTATATTTAACACTTGCCTGGTGTATCTAGTTTTTTCCCCTCTAGGTTTAATTTATTTTATTTTGCTGGTATAAAAAACATCATGGTGGCCACAGCGGAGTCCTGAGTGCTCTGCAGTGACACTAGGTGTGGATCTTTAAGACGATCAGAGAATTCCTGATCAGGAGACTGAGTGCTGTCTCTTCCCAGAGGTCAGAGTGCGAAAGCTGTGTCTTGGAGATAGTATTAAAGGCAACTTCATCTGAGTTACCCAGGGTGGCAGCAAAATACCAATGATCAGCAGTAGCCTGTTTGGCAGAGGGACAGAGACATTGCCTCTATGGGGGGAAGGGGTCAGGTGCACAAGTAGAGAGTCACAGTGCCCAGCCACTTTGCAAGGAGAGAGTAGGGTTTGCTGATTTGTTTTCCCAGTAGTCTTGTCTCAGAGAGATAATGGACACCTTGCCCGGATGATGACACCATAAATGGCAGTTGCCACTTCCTTGTGCGCATTCAAATCTAGATCAGTGAGTCACTATGGTTCCCAATAGCCAAGTTTACCTTGGAACTGGTTTGCTGGTCACCATTTCCATTTCTTGAAAGGGTGCCATCTTTAGTACCTCATCCTCAAGTAGTGGCCTTAGGAAGAAGTCAAGGAAGGAAACGGGAGAGATCTCCTCCAGGAACTTCATCACTGTGACCTTGGTCAGATGGCCCAACTTGGAGTCCAAGACCAATTTCTGGCCCTATCCTTGTCCTCTCTGCTGGTCTTAAAGACCAGCCTCATGTGTGTAGTCTTTAGCCTTTGGTGATTTCTTGGAGAAGACATAGTGTACCTTTTTCCGTCAACTTATTTTTAATCTTTCTGTATTCATGTTTTCAATGTGTCTTTTTAGCATATAACTGATTTAAAAAATTCAATATAAAAATTTCTGAATTTGAACTGCTGAATTTGTCCATTCATGTTTATTATGACTACTGGTATATTTGGCTTTATTTGTACTACGTACTGTGTGTTTTTGTTTTATCATTGCTTTATTTTTTTGGCTGGTTTTTGTTTCTCCTTTCCTTACTTCTCTTTCTTCTTTCTTTCCCTTTTTACAGTTTTGATATTATACATTCTATTTCTATTTTTATGGCAATATTTACATTTTTAACATGCATAATTGCCTTAACAAAGTCCAAAGTGGTATCTCTACCTTTCTTGAAATCTTATAATGTTTTAATTCTACTTCCCCATCCCATTTTCAATAGTATCGATGCCTAGTATTTCAGGTCTACCTCATTTTTAACTCTCCCTTCTATTTTTTATTTTTTTTAAAGAAAATACTAACCTACATTGACCTCATGTTTACCAACCACTTCGCTCACTTTTCCTTCAGCTCATTCCTTCCTTCTTGGTGCAGTTTTCTTCATCTTTCAATTCTCTCTGGAAGAATCTGAAAACGGTAAGTTCTTTCAACTTTGTTTTTCTGAAAATGTTTGATATTGCACTCTAATTCATAAATGATGGCTTTGTTGGGTCCAGAAATTTAGCATTTTGAAGATATGAATGTTGCTGTTGGGAACGAATCATCATACTTTTGCAGGTAATCTGTCTTTTGCTCTTTATTTTGGTTACTTTTAAGGTTTTTTCTTTATCTGTGATATGCTGCAGTTTCACTACCATTTGTCTGAGGATGGGTTTGCTTTTATCTATCCTGTTCTGTATTCAGAGAGCCCTTTAAATCTGATGACTTATGTCTTTCTTCAGTCCTGAGTTTTTTTCTTCTGAAACTCAAAGTTAAAAAGATCTCTCTCTCTACGTATATTTATACGTACATACATATATACACATGCATATGTATGTCTATGTGTCTCTCCAATTCTATACTCTATAATTATTAAACTCTTTTTTCATATTTTTTATAACTTCATTTTCTGTGCTGAATTCTAGCTAATTTCTTCAAATCTATCTGAGCCATTTCACTGCTCCATTAATGTCAGTGATTATGTTTTTACAAATCAGGCACTAAATAAATGTTAGCTACTCTTATCCGTCCTTTAATAGCTTTTAACATGCTCACTCTAGTCTAGTTCTAACAGTCCCTCAGGTTGTTCTAACATCTGGGGTTCTTGGAGGTGTTAATTTTCATCTGTTGCTTGCATCTGCTGACCCTCCCTCAGGGCGGATTGCCTCTTTGTGAGCTTTGTCATTTTTTAATGTTTGGCTCATTTTTAGTTAAGTGTGTTTTTATGTGGGAAATTCAAATGCTTTGAGTTTATTGAACAATTTAGGGTTTGCTTCTATTGGTTCTACTTGGGTTATCACTCGTTTGAGGTAACTTTTTTCTTTTTTTGAGGAGGATTAGCCCTGAGCTAGCATCTGTCACCAATCTTCCTCTTTTTGCTGAGGAAGAGTGGCCCTGAGCTAACATCCGTGCCCATCTTCCTCGACTTTATATGTGGGATGCCTGCCACAGCATGGCTTGACAAGTGGTGCACAGGTCCACACCCGGGATCCAAACCAGCGAACCCTGGGCCACCAAAGCAGAACATGCGCACTTAACTGCTGCGCCACTAGGCCAGCCCTGGTTTGAGGTAACTTTTTACATTAATTTCTCAACAGTGGAAGCTAGACCTACCCATGGTGCAAGACTGCGTTTTTTTACAGAACATTTTTGGCACATTGTTTTGCATTTTTTATACACACATACGTGTACACATACATATATGTGTTCATATGTGTGTGTATCTGTGTAAATAAAACATATGCAAATATATTTTATCAAGATTTCAAGATTTTGTGGGATTTGGAGTCCTTTACTCTGTATGTATGCATGGTAAATTTTAGTTTGCAGCCAACTGTTCAATATTTGGTCTTTCCTTACAATACAAACAAGACCCAGCAAACTTCCAAAACTAAAGGAAAAACTCCTTATTTTCTTTATCCTGAGGATGGTGATGCATTGGCCAAGGAGACATCATAAAAAATAAAACAAAACAAAAAAGCCTGACTACTCAGGCCAGATATAAATAATCAAGAGGCTTTCTTGCATGAGGCATTTAGCTAAGCCTTATGTTCATACACAGTGCAAACACAGTTGAATTTTTATTTTATCTGTATTTAGAGCTTTGAGGTAATGAGAATAATCTAAAATGGTAGGCTTGCTGAAAATACTTGGCACCGGGATTTACTTAGAATTTTTTTTTTATTGCTGTCAAAGTAGATGTTTCTGAATCTTTCTTAGGGATAAAAAATGCACTTACATGCAAAGATTTCTATAAATTTTCAAGGGGTCCATGGACCTCCTGGAGCCCACCCAAGGACATCAGGTTAAGACTCTTTGAATTATGTGGTATTGGGGTTACAGTTAAAGTAAATTCATCATTTTTGAGCACCCCTGTTAGAGATTCTGAGGGACTTCCAGTCAGGCACCCGTATTCTCCACCCAGTCTCTCAATAATTTGATAAATTAAAAAAAATGTGTGAAGTCTAGAAAAATCCTCTTTATTTAAATAAAGGTCAGGTTGGAGGATATGGATTAACAGGGAGCCAAATGTTTCTCCTAACTGAACCCCAGGATTAGCCTAATTTATCTACCTGGACCCTGGCAGTCTGGACCAGGGCTGATGTCTCTACCTGGGTAAGCACTAAGTACCAAGCACTTAGGGTAAGTACTAAGGCAGGGAAGCACTAATGAGTAGGAAGGCAGGGAAGATTGGAAGGCTAGGCTCCCTGTGAGAGAAAGAAAGGAGCGAAGCTAAGCTATAGATCGGATGTATTTTCCAAATGTACCAACGGCAGAGGAAGTAAGTGGTAGAGAGAAACTTGGAGAAAATCCCTCCCTTTGGAGACCAGGAGGTGGCAAAATATTTCCCCTGGGTAGCGCTGACTGCAGATGATAGGTGCTTGTGTGTATATAAGAGGGACTAGATGGCTTAAGAATTTGCTATGAAAACTCCTCAACTGGAGTCATTTATACCCAGATTACCTCCCAAGAATTATTGGTGCTGGCAGCGCAGCCTCCTTAACACAAGAGGCATTTATGGAGGCTGGTTATGAGGGGCTGGTCCCTGGTACCACTTTGTCTCCCTGGCAACACGAGTCCACCTCAACAGCTCAAAACACAAGTTTCCCAAGTCCATTGTCCTTGGAGGGGAATTTACATGCAATTTACAGAATACCTGAAGCGCTACTCTTTGTTCCCTCACGGTTACATTTTTAAGAAGTTTACAGTAAGATTCAAGAAACTGACAAAAATCACAAAAAGGTCAAGTCTGTCCATCTTAAGACATTATCCTTTTAGTTGATGCTAAATGAGGTGAATCCATTGCTTTTGGAAAAAAATCTATTCTGACTCACTTTCCTGAAATCTTAATCTTTTTCCTCATGTTTTTTGACTTGTACCCCTTTAAGTCACAAACCCGTGACCGCTTTGCACTTTGCACTACTTCTCATTGCCCCTGTGTCTTAGGTCATTCATAAACTTCAGTCCCTTTCTCCTCTTAGATTCTTTCTCATTTTCCTAGTTTAGTGAGTCGTAAAAGCCTATAAAAGATATTATTTGCCTATTAAGAATCTTTTAAGATATGGTGTTCTTATATACACACCTTTGTGTAGCTGCTATGAGTCTGCAGTCTATGGCTCTAATTTCACTTGAACTGGGATTAGTGTTTCTGGGGCCAAAACAGCTCAGCTGTCTCTGTCAGGATTCAGTGGTTACAATCCAGGCTTTGAGTCCCTCTGTCAGGATCTCTTCTGCTCATGCTCAGCAGTAAACAGTGAGTTGTTAGTATTAATACTTGCTTAGCAGGAAGCTGAATGACTTTTCTTGGATTCCAAGCCCGTCTTTTTGTTTCATTTCTGACAGACCTCTAATTTTTCTCTGATTTCTAGCGTGCTCCTCAAAGCAATACAGGAAATTAGGGAAAGATGTTAAATATAAATTGTGAGCCAGATATTGTACTCTATTTTTTTCAGTTAAGTCTTAAATAACCTTATTTACAGATGAGGAAACAGGCTTAAAAAGAAAGTGGAGGAGCCTGGATTTGAACTCAGAACCATCCAACACCAAAGCCAGTTCTTTGCACTGCTCTGCAGTGCCTTCTTGTTTTTATCTTTAACAATTCTTTGAGGCTGGGTCTCTCTTTACCTCAACACTATGTCAATCAAAGCAGGTTCTAAAAATTACATTACATAGTGCCCATATTTTTATCTGAACAAACTGTGTGGGAGATATTTGCCACCAAATGTTTCAAATCTGTTCAACTCATTTCACAAAGCCTTGTTTACTGACTTTCAGAGTCTGGGAAGGAAGCACAATTTTGGGGTTTGATTTTGTAGAAAGGACAGATTTATATTTATTTGGTTCCTATGATTCTATTTGGGAAGTTACTGTATAAAATGTAGTTATATATAACCACCGACTAAAATATGGGGTTGTTTCACTCTACAATCCTATAATAATTTTAAAAATTTGTCTTTTAAAGAAATGATTTATCATACAATCTCAATGTAAAAAATTCAACAATATGAGACATATAGAGTAAGATACAAAAGTCTCCTTTCATCACCATTCTGTTAGGTTGTATACCTATTTCCAGATGTAACCACTGAAGCAGTAAGGTATTTACCATTCCAGCCCTTTCTATACACTTGCTCAGGTTTTTATATACTTATACATGCATATATACTGTATTTATTCATTTAAGATGAAGTTAGACTTTGTCTATTGTTTTAGATTTGCTTTTTCTCACTTAATAATATGTCTTGAAGATATTTACATGTAAATTCAAATAGATCTACCTCATTCTTCTTAATGGCAACATAGTAGCCCATTCCTTATTAATACCAAAATTTCCTAAGGTGTATTCCATGGTGAAAAATTAGGCAATACAAGATTAAATGCAGTTAACTAGATTTCTTTACTATGGACTATCAGAGCCTTCAGTATGGTAATGTTCGTTGTAAATCTCCAAGAGGACTATCCAGGATGGAGCATTTAGCAAACTTAGTTTACCACTTAATTTATTTGATTTCAAAGCTTCTCCAGGGAAGATGTGCCTCTCATGGATGATGCAAATCTAGGAGGGTAGGCTCATACTAAGAATGCCAGATCTCAGTAGGCTGGACCCAGTGGGTGCTGTCAACAGGGTACAATTTAACGGGAATAAAGATGTTACACATTTCTTTTAAATATCAGCAGCACAAGTATAAAATAAGGATTAGTGATTTCTAGAAAAAGGGGAGTCTTTACAATAGTATATGAATGCAAGTTCAATATAAGCTATCAAGCAAATTTGGCTGCTTAAAAGCTAATGAAAATTTAAGATGGATAACTGGAATTATCGTGTTCAGATCAACAGAGGTAATTATTTCACTGTACTCCTGTTGACCCAGCTTCAGTCCTTCAGCTTCTCATGGGGAAAGCTCCACCTCTTAGCATCAAGAGCCAATAAAATGCCCTTGCCCTTAACCCTGACCCATCCTTGGAGGAGGAAGGGAGAGGGCAAGGAGCAAATAAAAGCCTGCAGATAAATGAGAAACCCAACGCAGTACAGTATACAGACATGTTAGAGTTCATAAAGGGTGTTCCCAAGGACTCATTTACTTCTCTCAATGCAATGCTGTGGATATTATTTCCTTCATTTCACAGAGGAAGAAATAAGCCTGAGAGGAGTTATCAAGATTAGATATATGCCTTGACACTACTTCTTTTGATGCCACGCCGAGGTTACTTCAACTACAACCCCATTGTGTTTGTATACGTGTGCTTTTGAACATTCTTTCTTGATTACCAAATGCTTCCCAGCTCCATTGTCTGAGTCTTTGCTGCTCCCCGGAATAGTCCATGTAACAACTGTGCTCATCTAAATAGAGCTAATCTGATTTCTGACTACTCATCCACCCCACACACTCTTCTTTTTTAACATAAATACTGAAGTGATTAATGGCAACTGGGTTTGAATCACTGCACTACTTTTCCAATTTATTCTTCTACTCCAACCTGGTCTTGGCTCTTTGCCCCTCCAAAGGGATTTACTGCTGTCCATTGTCCCAGATCTTGCTTTCAGAAGTCATCCCCATCACTTAGCAAAAAGTCACTCACTTACTTATCTGGGGTAGCTGAATACTTATTCTTTTTTTTTTTTTTTTCCCTTTTTCTCCCCAAAGACCCCCGGTACATAGTTGTATACTCTTCGTTGTGGGTCCTTCTAGTTGTGGCATGTGGGACGCTGCCTCAGCGTGGTTTGATGAGCAGTGCCATGTCCGCGCCCAGGATCTGAACCAACGAAACACTGGGCCGCTGGCAGAGGAGCGCGCGGACTTAACCACTCGGCCACGGGGTCAGCCCCATAAATATTTATTCTTCTGTATGCTGCTGGCTAAGGGTAGTCAACATTAAATGGTCTGGCGTGGTCTTTGGTGGTGTCCACCCAATTGTTCATGGCATGAATAGAAAATGTAAAACTTAAAATTAAATATCTGGGTAATGAAGAGTAAATTTGAAAACATCCTACTGCCAGGAGACTAAACCTGCTTCTCTATGAGATGTAGCTGTTATATAATGATCATTAAGATAATATAATGATCATTAAAAGGTTGATACAGTGCCAAGGTGGCTCTTTTTGCCTTTTTCATCTGGTTAATGGAAAACATAAAAATTTCTGGTTCACGGGGCTGCCCCGATGCCAAGTGGTTAAGTTCATGCGTTCTGCTTCGGGAGCCCAGGGTTTCATGGGTTTGGATCCTGGGTGGGGACCTGGCAACACTGACCAAGCCATTCTGAGGTGGCATCCCACATAGCAGAGCCAGAAGGACCTACAACTAGAATATACAACTATGTACTGGGGAGTTTTGGGGAGAAGAAGGAGAAAAAAGAAGATTGGCAACAGATGTTAGCTCAGGTGCCAATATTTAAAAAAAAAATTTCTGGTTCACAAACAAAATTTGCAAACAAAATGCAATTTCTAAAAGTAGGTTAAAAACATCCCTTTCTTTCATGGTTCTAGATCAACCATTTATATTTTTAAGTCAAAATTTACAATATACTATATTCAAAAACAGATATATTGGTTCTTCAATTATATAAAAACATTTTATCCAACACACCACATGAAGGAGTATTACTATATGGAACTTTCGCGTAAACCTCATGGAATTGGAGTTCAAACCTCCAAACGTACAGGAGATTTTTTTGAGAAATATTTAGTTATATTGAAAAAAAAGAGAGAGTGTTGGAAGATCATGATATGGATATCATTTCATGAGAACAGATTGAAAACTGGCTTCTTCTTGAGGCCAGCCTGTTGGCGCAACGGTTAAGTGCACACATTCCACTTTGGCGGCCCAGGGTTTGCGGGTTCGGATCCCAGGTGCGGACGTGGCACCACTTGGCGTGCCATGCTGTGGTAGGTATCCCAAATATAAAGTAGAGGAAGATGGGCATGGATGTTAGCTCAGGGCCAATCTTCCTCAGCAAAAAGAGGAGGATTGGCAGTAGTTAGCTCAGGGCTAATCTTCCTCAAAAAAAAAAAAAAAAAAAAAGAAAACTGGCCTCTTCCTTCTTTCACAAACTATTCATATAGCTCTGGTGCTTGTGATTGACATTGGCATAATTGATGTACCAAATCACCTTTACAATATTTACCCAAACATTTCAGGTGACTTACATAAAATCTCTCAGTCAATGGAGCAATGTGAGCCCATAATTCATTATTAAATGTTACTTTATGCTTGGTGCTATGGAGGAAACAGAGAAATTTAAGCTAATGTCCCAGAGCATGGGGACTTCTAATATAGTTGAAGAGATAAGGCCATCTGGCAACAAAGTAGGAGCTTGTTATGTAATTGTTAAGTGACTCAAAGAATTTCTCTCCACCATGCAAGCATGCAAGTAACACATGTGGTGCAAACATTAATCGAGAAGGAAAAGCAACTTTGAGTAGGAGGTGAATTTTGAGTAGGAGGTGAGTTTTGAACAGGGCTTTGAAGGATGGGGAGGATAGGAACAGCTGGAAAAGACCCTGGAAGTCATCCAAGGAAGTGAGAATGGCGGGAGAAAGGGAAGGGAAAGAAAAACAGCCACTAAGTCTTTACAACATTCTAGACTGCATCGATGTATCATCTCATTTAATCCTCATAACGTCCTATGACGTGAATAATATTCTGCCCATTTTTCAGAAGACGATATTGGGATGCAGATCCGGATTTCAAAATCTACGCTTTTTCCACTACACATTTCCTCTGTGAAAGCCTTATGGGTGAGATGGCACTCCCCAAAAAACAATGTGCTTACTTGAAAAATGCTAAGATAGAAACCCAAGGAATTCAAAAGCATCTTCAAAATGAAACAGCCATGTTGGGTCACTATCAGTTCATCTTGTTGCCAAGAGGCACACCCTTCTCATCTATAAATCTTTTCCCTATTTAATAAATGTCATTGAGTTTGGTAACTTGACTTATGAGGTCTTTATTTCCTCAGGCCGATTATTTCCAAATTTATGAATTAACAATCTGGTCAATGCGGCCTAAGCAATTAGGAAAATGTGGTTCTTGACCTCTGCCAAAAACCCTCACCTTCCTATGACTTGGCACATTCTCTCTTCCTGAAAAGAGAGAGAGATATTTCACCAGTGCTCAGGGTAGCTCTGGGATTAATGGAAGTACAGAATGGCTTTAAGTAATTAGTTAGGACCATAAATTTCTGTTTAGCTCACATATGTAACTCTTAATTGGCTTATATTATACGGAGATGGATGGAAATTTGAGGTTCACAGATGCCACAGAGATTTACAGGATATAGACAGACTTCACTGAACGACTGGATCCCGACGCTCCCTTCTTTATGGTCTTAATCTTAACCACCTTTGTTTCATTTCAGGCCCACTGACTGACTCCTGCCCTGGGAGCCAAAGGCCTCTAATGGGATTTCAGCTTACACTCCGCTTTAAATTTCTTTTCTTTTGTGACCTTCAAACATTAATCTTTGAGACCTTCAAAACTAATCTTTTCTTTGAGACCTTCAAAAATTAATCTTCTTTATTGTTACCAGGAGCAGCATTTTGCATTAGTCTGTGATTAGTTTCTATCTTCAGAGTTCTACATTGTTTAAAATCACCGGAATGCTGTAGCATAAAAACATTTGTTGTCAAAGCATTCTTTGAGGTGGTATTTTTTAAAGCACAATAATGTTATTAATTTCATTAAAAAACAAACAAAAAAAATTTTTGGTGACAGCTTATTACTGTCAAAAAATTGTGAACAGAATAAAGTGAAAAATCACCCCTGCAATCTGGTAAATATTCTTCCGTAGTTTTTTATGCAAATAACAAAATTTTACACACAAATGGGATCATATTTTCTTTTCTTTTCTTTTTTTTTTTGAGGAAGACTAAGCCCTGAGCTAACTACTGCCACTCCTCCTCTTTTTGCTGAGGAAGACTGGCCCTGAGCTCACATCCGTGCCCATCTTCCTCTACTTTATACGTGGGACGCCTACCACAGCTTGGCGTGCCAAGCAGTGCCACGTCTGCACCCAGGATCCCAACTGGTGAACCCTGGGCCACTGAGAAGCGGAATGTGCGAACTTAACCACTGCGCCACTGGGCTGGCCCCCATATTTTCTTTAATTTACATATATCTCTTAATAACCTATCATGAACATCTGTTTGTAGCAGTATGTAAAGATCTATCTCATACATTTGAATACTGTATAGTATTTGATTGTATGCATATATCATGATTTATTCCTATTCACAGAAAAGTTGGCTGTTTCTAACTTTTAGCTTTTTGAAAAAACAAATGTCATAAATATTATTTTATATACATCTGTTTCATCTACTTTTTTGGTACTTATCCTTTGGATAAATTTCCAGAATTTGAATTTATGGATCAAAGAGTATGCAAATTAACTCTTTTGATATATAGTGCTAATTTACCCTGTAGAAATTTTATCCCAATTTATATTCTAATTAACATTATGTGAGAGCATCTATTCTCACACACTTTTTAGCACTTGACATTAATCAACCATTAAATTTTGTCAAAATAATTGGCAAAAACTGATACCTCGGTTTTGTTTTTATTTGTATTTTTTTGATTATTACTGATGTTGGACATAGTTTCTTTTGATTAATGTCCATTTGTATTTCTTCTATGAATTGTCAATGTATATTTTTCCCCATTGCTTAAACAAAGAGATTTGTCTTTTTCTTGTTTATTTCTAAGATCTCTTTGTATATTATGGTTCTTAATTCATTGCTACATACGTTGCAAATATTTCCTTCACATTGTCAATTGTCAACTTTGTTATTAAAATATGGCAGTTTTTACATTTGATTTTTAATATATCTAGAATTCATTTGATGTAATATAGGACTCTAACCTACTTTTCCCCCAAATTGTTCGATTTCCCCAGCGTCATTTATTGAATAATTCATTATGGTGGATTGGTTGCAGTAATGGCCCCAATTTGCTCACTCTTCCCTATGTTCAAGCCCTTTGGTAATGCCCTTTTTCACTGAAACTAGGCTCGGACATATAACTTGCTCTGGTCAATGAGACAATAGCAAACATGATACAAGGAGAGACTTAAAAAGTGCTTGTGCTTTGAGCCTTGCCTGCTTGAAGAACTCTGCTGCTATATAAATAAACCCAGGTTAGCTTGCTGGATGATAAGACACATGCGGCCAGCTCTCCCCTGCTCCTCCCAGTGAAGCGTGAACCACATGAGTGAGGTTACTCAGAATCAGTCAGCTCCAGCTGACCGTCTGCTGACCACAGACCCAGGAGCAAGCTCAGTCAGTATCAGGCAAGCCCGGCCCAGACCCAAAGAATACCCCAGCTGACTCCAGCCCCAGTTGCCAAACCACAAAATCACGAATAAATAAATGGTTCTTATTTTAATCAATTGCATTTTTGGGTGGTATGATTCTTAATCAAAGGTAACTGGTACGTCCATCTTTCCCATACTGATGTGAATATTACTTTTCATACTCTAACTTCTCATTTACATATGTGTCTATTTCTGGGTTCCTTTTTCTGTTTCTTTGATCTATTTGCTTCTTCCTCTGGTAACTTCACACTTTGAAAATTATTGTAGCTTTATGACACGTTTTACTATTTGGTAGGTTAATTTTTCCCCCACTGCCATGATTATTCTTTTTTATTTAGAAGAAACTTGTCAAATTCTCCATAAAGTCTTGTTAGGATTTTATTTTTAATTGTATTACTCCTTTGGAATATTTTGAATTTTCAGTGCAGAAGTGGGTGAAGTATGTTATCTGCTTTTATGTCCTTCAGCAACATTTAACGTTTTTCTTCATAAAGGCCCCACACAATTTCTTGTTATATTTATTACCTGCTGTATCAGAGTTCAACCAGACAAGCAGAACCAGTGGGAGATAGATCTTACAAGATTTGTGGTAAAAAATTGGTTTTTGTGATTGTGGATGCTAGTTGAAGGCCAGTCCAAGTCAGTAAGGCCATCAAAAAGGGCAGGGTGGAGCTTTTGGGTGTGGGCTGAAACTACTGCCCACAAATGGAAGTCCTTCTTTCCAGAAGCCTCAGTTCTGCTTTTAAGGCCTTAGACAGATTGAATGAGGCCCACCCGGATTAACTAAAATAATCTCTCTCACTGAATATGGATTTTAGTCATGTTTACAAAATACCTTCCAAGTAACACCTAGATTAGTGTTTGATTCAGTACTGGGGATATTAATCTAGCCAAGTTGACATAAAAAAACACCATCGCATTTGTGTTTTTTTGTTCTAGGTTTTTCATTATGTTCTCTGTTAATTGATTTTCAATAGAAAAACAAATGATTTAAAAATATTTTTCTTGTATTTGTACCTCTATGCTTTTATTGTTTAATTGTTCTTTCGCGTCTTCAAACAAGAATAATATTTCCATTTCCAATATTTTTGTTTTTTACAATCTTTTCTTATTTTGTTGGTAAGAACTTTCAAGGGCCAGCCTGGTGACACAGCGGTTAAGTGCGCACGTTCTGCTTCGGCGGCCCCAGGTTCGTTGGTTCGGATCCCAGGTGCGGACATGGCACCGCTTGGCAAGCCATGCTGTGGTAGGCATCCCACATATAAAGTAGAGGAGATGGGCTCAGATGTTAGCTCAGGGCCAGTCTTCCTCAGCAAAAAGAGGAGAATTGGCAGCATATGTTAGCTCAGGGCTGATCTTCCTCAAAAACAACCACCACCAAAAAAACCAAAAAAAAAAAAAAAGAACTTTCAGAAAAATCTTGAAGGATAGAATGATAATACTTCTGCTCCTATGGGCTTGAGGGCATTATGCTAAGTGAAATAAGTCAGACGAAGACAAACACTGTATGACCTCACTTATACGTGGGATCTAAAAAACAAACTAACAAATGGAAAAAACCCACACTCATAGAAAAAGATCAGATTTGTGGTTATCAGAGGTAGGGGGTGAGGGGAGGGGGAATTGGATGAAGATGGTCAAAAGGTACAAACTTCCAGTGTACAACACGCAACGTACGACATGTTGACTATAGTTAACACTGCTGTATGGTATATGTTAAAGTTGCTAAAAGAGTAGATCCTAAGAGTTGCCATCACAGGAAAAAATTTTTTTTTATATCTATATGAGATGAGGCATGTTAACAAAACTTATTGTGGTAATTATTTCACAACATATGTAAGTCAAGTCATTATACTCTTCACCTTAAACTTATACAGTGCTGCATGTCAATTATATCTCAATAAAACTAGAAAAAACACTGACTAGTGACTACTGTTCCTAACAGAATGACCCAAGAGACAGTACTATTAGATATATTTGATTACTTTAGTTCAATAAAAAGCTCTGATCATAGAATAATACAAAAAAAAGAGACCTGTTTCTTGGATTTCAGACTAAGTTATTCAGAGCAAACTTCTTTTTGGAGATGAGTTAAAAAATCTGTGTAAAACGTGAAAGCGTCTTCTCAAAAGCTTCAAGCAGCTAAGAAGATAGTAAGGAATTAGAGAAAAAGAACCGAGAATTTGAGCCAGGAGGCTATGTCCATTTTTGCCCCCGGACTCTTTCCTGATCAGGAAGATACAGCAGAGAGCTGTTTTCAGGAGGCCCATGGGGGTAAATTGTAATCCAGGGCCTGCCAACGCTGGGTGCCTTGCAGACCACCCTTCGCTTGGCACTGACTCCTCAAAACAGGACTGTTGTAGTAAGGACAATCAGAAAGAATGTAGTCCTTGCATGGATTTCGACCCAGATTCCGGCAATCTTGGTGGCCAGCAAAATTCCAAGCCTTTACTTAGGTTGAGGGGACCCAGATTGCTAATGCCCAGGTGCTTGGCAAAAGCAATTCTTTAAAAATTCTCTTTGGAGAAAGATTACATCATTTCGGTCTGAAATTATTTCTACAAATAGTTTTACAAGTAAAATAGCCAGCATACACTCAGGAAGAGACCCACAAGTGATAAGACTCCGTAAACCAGAACCAATAGTAATAACCAATAACAGAAACAAATTTACAAAGACTCTTGATAATGGAATTATTGGGCAGAGAATCATAGAGAAACTTCTTACTTTGTTACTGCTTTGGGAGAAAATTACTTTGGTGTCTGCTTGTTCATCATGACATTTGTTCCTGGTTTCCTATAAATGCCATTTACCAAGACTTTTGGCATGAACTTTGTGGATTTCCTAACATTAAACCATTATTGCATTTCTGAAATAAATCCAAATTGATGTTAGTGTTTTAAAAAAGATATACCTCTGATTTTATTTGTTAATATTGTTATATTTATACTCGTAAGAGATATTGGCTTTTTTTTTGGAGCCATCTGTCAGATTTTGGTATTGGGATCTTAAAAAGAATGGAAAAAACTTTCCAAAAAACTTTTTATGATGTGTATTTGTGTTGTAGGTGGTCAAAATTATTAAGGATTGTTTATTTTATTGGTCTATTTAATTTTAGATTCTGCTCTTTTTGGTTTATAATTGCAGATGATTTTGAGCATCTTTGCAATAGCATTTATTTTCTTGTGAACCGATTATGTCCTTAATCTATTATCTTTGGTTAGTTTGTTGGTCATACTCATAGATTTTTAAAAAGCTTTCCACATATTAAGGAAATTAACTCCTTCCCATTATAAGTGTTACAAATATTTCCCCCAGTTTTTAATTTTACTTTGATTTGTTTATTGCATTTTTCCCAATAAAAAGTTACAATTTTAAATCAATTTTATCAATCTATTTTATCTCTTCTGTGTTTTATGTTTTGCTTAGGAAGGCCTTCATCATTCTAAGATTATTTTAAAAACTCCCATAGTTTTCCTCTTTTATCATTTCAATTTTTTTTGGAGGAAGATTAGCCCTGAGCTAATATCTGCCACCAATCCTCCTCTTTTCTTGCTGAGGAAGACTGGCCCTGAGCTAATATCCAAGTCCATTTTCCTCTACTTTATATGTGGGATGCCTGCCACAGCATGGCTTGACAAGTGGTGTATAGGTCCGCACCAGGGATCTGAACTGGTGAAACCCAGGCCGCCGAAGTGGAGTGTGTGAACTTAACCACTGCGCCACTGGACCAGCCCCTATCATTTCAATTTTTGATGTTTAAATTGATAGTCTGTTTGGAATTTATTTTGAAGCAAAGAATGAGGAAGAAATCCAATTTTTCTCCTGAGATGGCTATAATAAATTGTAAAACATGATTTAATAAATCTTTTTACCTCAGCTGATTTGAAATACTGCTTTTTATTCCCATTTTTATTTTGATCTATGTCTTGACTTTCTGGTCTGTTCTATTGATCTGTCTTGCCATTGCCAATACCAAACATTTTTAATTTCTCTAGATTTAGAATACACTTTAATATCTATATTTTCTAGTGGTTTATAATCCTGACTCTATTATTATATTTACTTTTTAAAGCACTTTTAGGTATATAGAAAAATTGAGCAGAAAGTACAGAGAGCTCCCATATATCCTCTCTCCTCCACTGCTTTACTCCACACAGCTTCCCCTTTCCAGCAGGGTTCCCTGTGTGTTGTACAGTTCCGTGGGTTTTGGCAAATGCAGGATGTCATATGTTCTCCATTACATTACTTTACAGAACAGTTTCACTGCTTTAAAAATCCTCTGTGCTCCACCTTCCTCCCTCCCACCCCCAGCCCCTGATAGCCACTGATCTTTTTATTGTCTCTGTAGCTCTGCCTTTTCCACAATGTCATATAGTTGGAGTCATATATGGTTTTCTTTTTAAAAAAATGTATTTTTTGCCTCCATTAAAAAAAATTAAGACTACATATTTTTAGAGTAGTTTTAGGTTCACAGTGAAATTGAGGGGAAGGTACAGAGATTTCCCATATACTCCCTGCCCCCACACATGACAGCTTCCCCCTTTTATTATGCGTTCTTTACTTCTTATTTCCCCTCTCTAGATGTCTGGAAATTATATATTCGAAATCTATCCTACTAGTGGATGCACTTACATTTTAATAATCATTTTGGAATTTCATTCCTCGAGCAAAATAAAAATTTAAACTATTTCTGAAACCTCCCCATCGCTATAAAGATGAGAGTTTTAGTATTCCTGACTTATTCTTTCTTTTTCTGTTTCTGCAATGTTCAGGTTTAGTTGAAATCATCTGGATTTTTACTTCCAGTTTGAAATCAAAATGTTTAAACATGGTCTGTTCTATTTAAGAGTTCTTTAACAATCGCTTTCAATGTTACCAGTACATTAGCTAATATTTAACAGTAAGCTTTACTGGGTTCACAGTTCACTGCTTTTTCTTTTATAACAGATCTTTTTGTTTCTTGAGGTTTCTATTCTGATTCTTTTGTTATTTCACCAGTCTACTTTCTTGAGTAGTTTTGTTAATAATGGGTGTAGAGAGGAGCGGCTGAGTCCTCCGGTGCTGAAACTGACTTTCTTCTGTCCTCGCGGAGGAGCCATCCTTTCGCCTCAGAATGCCGTCGGTGTTGCTCCAGTCTCTCAGCATTTACGTAGCAAATGCGGATTTCAGCCTTAGCCCAATATCTTTGCTATGAGATAACCTGTTCATTCTGAAGCTTATAAGATTTTCTATCTATCCTTTGAATTAACATTTTTCATCAGGACATGACTAGGTATGTGTTTTCTACCATTAGAATTTCCTTCAATATGCCAAGCTCCTCCCTGCCTTAAAGACTTTACTCCAGCTCTTCCTTCTTTTCAGAATGATTTTCCTCCGCACATTGCAAGGCTGCCTCCTTCCCATCAACAGGCCTCAATTTGAACCTGTCAGATCCTTCTCTGATCACCACCTGTAAAACATCTCCTAATCATAGTCATTCTTGATCATATCTATTATCCTTTTATTTTCTTCATACAGTTGGTCATGGTCTGATAGTCTCATATTTATTTGTATGTGCTGATTGCTTTCCCCTTCCCACGATAGTATAAGCTCTGTGAGGGCAGAGACATTTCCTGTTTTATTCACTGTGTATCTTTGGCTCTTGAAATATTGCCTAGCACATGGGAGGAGCTGAATGAATGAAGGAGAAAAATATGAAATAGCAGAAGCTGCTTTCGTTTTTTCTGGGATTTTCCAAGAGGTTTTCCATGCAATCAATCTTCTTTCCTCTATTTAATTTTATAACCTCCTAAAACTGCCCTCCAGTCTTCTGGTCTACCTCAGGGGTTTTGTTGAGAAGTAAAGTAACTACACACACACACACACACACACACGCACTTGCAAAGAGCAAATACTTGCACACAGAATGAACTTAAAGGAACTCTGGCATTGCGGAGAGCTGAATTATTCAGCTGATTTAATAAAGTTCACAAAATCTCTGGAGTATTTGGTAGAACTCCTGTCCTCTGTTTCACATTATTTAAATTATCTGAAATACAATCCAGTTCCTATTTCTGTTTACTGTCTTGTCACAGCCACAGAGTATTGAATGTTGCTTTTGTTGTATCTTGTAAATATGATTTGACAGGTATCAAGATTATTTTGTAAACGGACCTGTTTTTGTTAGAGATGTAGCTTAATATGATTTGGTTTGACTAATATAACCAGGCTTTGTCAATGGAAGTTATCCTCTGAAATCTAATATTAATATTAAGACCATGTTCTTCAGCTATTATTATCTGGAACCTGTGGTTAAGACTAGAAACTTGGACTCTCCACTCCAGTATTTTTGCTTTACCATATCATTATCTTGTTTAAAGCACCAGAGTTGAAATTATAAGCTGTTATAACTAATGTTTTCCAATGAGAAAATTTTATTTTATTGGTACATAGTAGATGTGCTATAAATTTGTTGAGTCTATGCATGGATGAATAAAAATAAATACTAAAAAGAACTCAAACAAATGATTACTTATGCTTTTGTTATTAAATCTTTCTGGAATGATTAGGGATGTCTTTGAAGAAATAGAAGGAAGAGAGGTGAAGAAGGGTGGGCAGAGTGGAAAACTGTCATGCTTGGATAAATATAAGCAATGACTTTATGCTGAATTTCTGCAAAATTCTCATCATTTGTTGTTAGTCCACTCTATAAAACCAATTTATTATAGAGATTGCTGAGCAAAAAATGTAATAGCTGCAAGAAACCTGGCAGTCATTAGCGCTATTCACCAAATATTACCAGTTCTCTGTCTTCTGGGCTCTGGTAGAGTCAGATTTCCTTGTGTCCTTGTGATTGTGTGGGCCTGTGTGACTGCTTGTGGACAATGAGTTGAAAGCAGAAATGACAATGACAAATGTCATGGCCAAGCAGAGCATTTCGTTAGTAAGATGAGACCTCCCAGAGCTCCCTTTTCTTCCGGCATGATTGCGAGCAGGGTTCCTGATGGTTGCTGCTCCATTAGCCTGGGTCCTGGAGGGAAGACGATTTGGAGTTCCCAACTGAGTACCAAGAATCACGTATTGATCATGTGCTGTGAATTAGAAATAAATCTTTTTTGTTTAAGACACTGAGAATTGGGGTAGTTTGTTAGCGCAGCGTAACCGGGCCCGTTCTGACTGATACACAGAATTTATGTAAACTACTCCAAGTGAAAACTTGGTTTCATCTTTTGCTTTGAATGCTATTTCTGGGCCCATCTCTCTGGCACTCAACTCTCTGGCCTGTTTCTTAAGGCCTTCCAACAGCTTTTGGAGTTTACCTCCTCATTCCATCTTGAATCTTACTGCCTTACCCAGCTGACAGGCACAAATACAACACATAAAGCTTTTATTACAAATTTAAGATTTGAGGTGTGTACTGTCTCTTCATCTCCCACTTCTTTCATTTCTTCATTTCTTCATTCATGAACCATATATCGACCATTTGCTGTAAGCCAGTTTTAACTACCAGGATAAGATGGCAAACAAAAAGTCATAGAAATTACATTCTACTATTTAGAAAGACAAAAATTAATAAAAAATTATACAAACAGGGACCAGCCCGGTGGCCCAATGGTTGTGTTCGCGTGTTCCACCTCTGTGGCTCTGGGTTTGCCGGTTCAGATCCTGGATGCAGACCTATGCAGCACTTCTCAAGCCATGCTGTGGCAGGTGTCCCACATAGAAAGTAGAGGAAGATGGGCACAGATGTTAGCTCAGGGCCAGTCTTCCTCAGCAGAAAGAGGAGGATTGGCGGCATATGTTAGCTCAGGGCTAATCTTCCTCAAAAAAAAAAATTATACAAATAAATGTTAAATTACAACAGTGATAAGTGCTATAAAGAGGAGGCACACATTTCTATCTATATCTATCTATCTATCATCTATCTTCTAGCTAATGATAATGATAAAGCAAAGTGGCAAAATGTTCATAATTAGATAATGTGGGTAAGTAAGAATGATGGTATACAGAAATTTTTGTACTATTCCTGCAACTTTTCTATAATTTCTGTGAACTTACAGAATGGAATTCTGTCAAAATTAAAAAGGCTTTTTCAGGCACTAACTGGTATGGTAGCACATACCTTTGCTGGCCAGAATCACCTGGGTTGGTAACCTCAGTTTAGTACTTGATTCAAACTCTTAGCCAAATTATATGGTCTGGCATTGCAGTTCCTCTTTCTGTGTCTGTGCTAACCATTGTCCCAGGTAGGCCTCTCTCTAGAGCTGCTCATATGACATGGATGCTGGCCGGTCTGAGTGATGGCTGAGAGGGAGAGAGAGAGGGAGGTAGAGAGAGAGAGAGAAGCAAGACAGAAGCTGCAGTCTTTTATAGCCTAATCTTGAGAGTGATGTATCATTTCTGCTCTATTCCACAGGTCCTGCAGGCTAACCACGGAACAGTGTGGGAGACGACTAGAGAAGGGTGTGAATACCAGGAGGTGGGAAATGTAAGGACGATCTTGGAGACTTGCTACCATGTAACATTCTATCATAAGCATTTTCCCACATTATAAAATATTTCCTATGACATTATTTTAACAGAGCAATAATATTGAATTTATTAACAATTTTATTAATCAAATTAATGTTTTGATAATAATTAATTAATACTTAATTGTATTATATTGCTATGGGCCTTCAAACTCAGGTACAAAGGGACATTATAAAGTTATTTTAGGGGCTGGCCCCGTGGCCGAGTGGTTAAGTTCGTGTGCTCCGCTGCAGGCGGCCCAGTGTTTCGTTGGTTCGAATCCTGGGCGCGGACATGGCACTGCTCATCAAACCACGCTGAGGCAGCGTCCCACATGCCACAACTAGAAGAACCCACAACGAAGAATACACAACTATGTACCGGGGGGCTTTGGGGAGAAAAAGGAAAAAATAAAATCTTTAAAAAAAAAAAAAAAAGTTATTTTAAAAAAATCAGGCCAGAATTTATGGATCCATCCAAATCAGTGCTGTCTTGCTGTCCTTTAAAGTGCTTGCCTTAGGAACCCATGAACTTATTCCAGATGTTGCTGTTGTCACAAGCATGCCTGGGGTTCTTCTTGTGAAACTACAGCTAGAGTCTTACAATATATTATTTTCAGTAAATTCAAAAGTAATGAGAGTCAGTTATGTTAACACCTAGAACATAAGTTGAATTTTTCTTGTTCTTCTGCTGTTCAGTTGCAATACTGAGCCAGATGTATTAGTCAAAAATGTGTTTTGAACACTCAACTGTAGCTTAACAAATGCTATTTCTTTGCAAAATCAGTCACCATATGAATGAACTACATATGGGACGAACATTGTTGATTCAGAGATTTCAGCTCTGGGGCCTCTGAATGTGCCCCACTTCCCACCCTTACCCTCACCCCAGCCATCTGCCCAGTGAGTATCCTGAAGCATTTTTTCCTTGTCTACTTCTTAGAATAAGTACTATATTTAAAGAAGCTTACATCTGCCAAAGTATAATATTGTATTTATGTTAGCCATCAATTTTGTTGGCAAAAGGAAATCATGGACTATAAAAGCAACATTGGGGCAGAATCAAGTCTTATTTGACTGTTTCGCCGCGGTGCCTGGCTTACAGCAGGTAATTAATTCATGCTGGTTGAATTAATGATGCATTGAAATTCTGGTGTCATAAAAAATGACACTTAAGCTAATGGTACTTACCTGGTAGTCTAAATCTTAAAAGCAATCATGCTGACACTTGGTATCACGGTTTCCTTTTTTTCCATCTTATGTTGTGACATCACAGAATTTCTTCATTTTTCTGAGTCTTGTGGTAACATTAGTTGGGCTAAAATAGCATACTGAAAAACACAGACATTTCCCCACCCCAAAACTCCCCAAATAAAACACAATCACCACCGCAACAAACCAAACACCCAATTAATATCAGACCTTTTAAAAAGCTGGAATCTTATTCTAACTTTCCTTGAAGCTGTAATAGGTTGAGTTGCACCTTTGCCACACTAAAAATTATTACAGTTATTGGTTTTCTCTAAGACATCCAGAAAGATGCATGTGTGTACTGTACATGTAATCATAGTCTTTTCAAACAATTGCTCTGGGGACAGGATGAGGCAGTGGGGACATAAGCAAATTGCTACTATTCTTCCAGAAAGCCAATGTTATATTAGCAGTTCTATTTTGGAGGAGGAAAAAATCCAATTTCAAGGCTGGCATAAATATTATGCTCATCACTCACTCACTTCCTTACATAAGTGGCAGAAAATTCTGTGATTTCATGCCAAGCCCTCCAACAAAGTCATGGCACGGCTTTTTGCTTTACTTAGTTTCTTCCTACTTTAAAGAAATAATTTATACTTCCCAAAAGAATTAGAGGCAGCTTTCAATGTTGAAACATTGAGAGCAGACCATTAAAAATAAAAACAGAACAAATCCTAATGAAAGAAATAGAAATTCCCAATAGGAGTTCTATAATGAGACAAGTCATTGGACCTCAGAAACAGTCTGAATAGTATGCATTTAATGAGGCTCTGGTGAAACCATGGGGAAGCAGCCATTCCCTCAATGCAGATGAGTCGTTCCTGTCAGCATCATCCTCAATCATTGGCTAGCTCTCTCTCTCTCTTTTAAAATATACCTTTACACTCACGGAAAAGTTGGCAGAAAAGAACAAGAAGTCCTGGATACCTTTTACCAAAATCACCAAATTGTTTACATTTTCTCCTATTTTCTTGCTTGATCACTCTCTCGCTCTGTCCCAGCCCCGCCCTCCCCCCCGCCTTCCCCTCCCCCCCACCTCGCTTTTTGGGGAACGATTTGAGAGTAAGTTGAAGACATCACACCCTATACCATGAAATGCTTTAGTGTTTCATTTCCTTCAAACAAGAAAAGGACAGTCTCTTGCGTAATCAGTACAATTATCAAAACGAGGAAAATTAACAATGATGCTATAGTTACCTGATCTATGGAGCTTACTCAAATTTTGTCAATTGTCTGACTAACGTCCTTTAGAATAAAAGAAAATAAAAGTTTTGTGAGCCAGGACCCAATCCAGGATGGCATATTGCATTTAGTTCCATGTCTCTTTAGTCTCCTTTAATTTGGAACAGTTCCTCTGCCATTCTTCATCTTTCATGACCTCAAAAATTTCGAAGAGCATTTTGAAAATGCCTTCCAATTTGGGTTTGTGGTCAGATGTGGGTTATGATTTTTGGTAGGAATATCACAGACATGATATGGTGTCCTCCTTCATGTGGCATGTCAGGAGGCACACGACGTTGGTTTGTTCCAATTCTGGATGTTAACTTTGAGTAGCTTTTTGAAATTCTACCTTGTCTTCTGTGATGCGAGGCAAAATGATGGCTTCTGAGACTCTTGGACTCACAAATTGACAGTGGCTGTACTGGTTATTCTTCATTTGTCCCCATCTGTCGTTTATTCTCTTCCCTTCTTTGCTCTCTTCCATATACTAGAGGTTGATTCCTGAGGACCACATCATCTGGGTCCCCCTGCTTTTGGCTTCGGAACAGATTCAGCCAATGGGAAATACCAACAGGAGATCATATCTTTAGCAGTGGCTGCAACCCTCTGTGACCACACCTCCTGCTCTCCGCCAGCTCGCCTCGCCCTCTCAGCCCAGGGGTCATGGTGGCTTCCCGCTGTTACCAGTCTGAAGGTGCCTCAACATGCCTTGTTGGTTCCCTTAACTGCTCGCACCTCTAAAAGTAGTCTTTTGTTGAAGATTCTTCATTTTTTTAGATCTGAGTTGAATTCTTTTTCCTGCTATGACTCTTCTTGGTCCAGCATTCACTATTTGTGGTATTTCTGGGGAACTTATCTGGAGAAAGAGACAACCTTTAGAAAACTGTTGACGGAAAGGCTGTGATATGACTTATTGTTAAGAAGAACAAAAGCCAGTTTGGATCATTTACGACAGGGAGGCACCAAATGGAATCCTGAAGAGCTGCAAGACATATTTCTTTTCCCTCAAAGTGCTTAGAATGGAACTGGGGAAGCAGATGGTCCATGACAGAGGAATTTGGAAAGGAGATCTTTGAAGACTGGAGCAATGAAGGAGTTTTCTTGGTTACAGCAGAGGAAATGCAAGGAATTAAAGTGCATAGTGTCTTCTGTTGGCCAGGCATGTTACCCACTGCTTTGCATTGGTCTCTCTCTCGTCTCATAGTAACCCCTTTTTACAGGTGAGGACACAAAGGCTCAGACGAGTCAAGTAATTTGCCTGAAGTCATAGATATAACTCGTGAATGTGTTGGAATTCAAACCTAGTTTTGTCTGAAATATAAAGCTCATGTTCTTTTAATTATAAAAGCAATCAGGAACAAGAAAGAGAGTTTTATAAAGGAGAGATGGTGTGAGAAATGTCAGGGAAGTAGAAATGTTCACGATGTTTGGAGTCATTAACTGCTGTGGAAAAATAAAAAGCACACAAGAAGGACCAGAGTCTAGTGGAAGCATGGGGTTTGCCCAGGCCAGCCTCTGGTTCTAGAAACCAGGGTGAGTGCTATTGCCTATGGTCAGAAGCCAATGATCAACTGACATAGTGTAGAGGAAAGGTTATGCAAGATGAAAGTTGGCCATCCACCAGAGGGGGATTGTCCAGACATCTCATTAACGGTTGGTGAAAATATCTTGAATATAACAATCTGCCATTTTTGCAGCCATTTAATTAGAAAAAAAACATTTAGATGAGAAATAGTTAAATGTTTTATCATCACATATCTCGAGTTAATAACAGATTAAAATTTAGTCCAAAGGATTGTGTACTATAATTAAATATTTGACTATATAAACCGTAAGTACTTGGGTTTACATGGCATCTTTCCTCCAAAGACTTAAAAGCTGGCAACTAGAGACAGGTAAGATAATTTTAAGTGGCAGAGCAAAGGCCAGTCTTAGAATTAAACATAATTAAACCAACACAGATATAGCATTTTACAGTTCAAAGTGCTTAAAATATCCATTATCCCCTTTCTTCTTCACAAGGATTTTGTAGGACAAGTGCTATTAATATTATCACCATTTTACAGTCATCCAGCTCTGAGTTACTATTCTTCATTGAATGGGCGGATCAAGTCTCTCATGGCCTGTGTTGAGGCCTGTTGCCTTCTTCTAGGCGCCTTCACTCTCCTCCAAGTCACCGTCTTCACTTTCTAACACCTACTTTGTCATAGTCTCTTACTTTCAGCCGACCATCTTTCCCAGCTGAGGTATTAACTGATATTTAAGGTCATAGTTGATAATCATTTAGGATATCTCCTTTCCTAGGGGAATCTGAGTTTTAGTGGAGAACTCTAAAACGAGGAGATGGCTACTCAAAGAAAGGAAGCTTTAGCAGTTCAATCACAGGTGATTTGGTATAACATTCTAGGGTAAGGAAATCCTATGTACTACATTTAAGGACAGTCTGAGCATGACCAGAAGAAGTGCAGAGAATGTGGCATAGACCCTCTGTGAGGTAAAGATGGAGCGGAAATGCTTTTGGTTTGCTTCTTTTTTTTCTGCAGACCTATTTGCTTTTCTGTGAGTATGTGAGGGATCGGGAGGGGGTGGTTCCTGGAAGCATCTAAGCCTGGTTGTGCGTGCAATGGGTTTGGCCTTAGCACCCCATACTCCTTTCTCTTCTTAAGAGAACAACAGAAAAGATGACAAATGGATGGCTTCCACTGTCAGAACCTTATAATGGAGAACTGTTACCCTACTTACTGCTCCCAAAGAGTAATGTAGAAATGAAAACTTGGAAGGCCACCTCCCAAATCCTGCTGCCATCTGCCTCTCCCACAAAGCAGTCACAAGAAAGAAAATTTGGTTTTTGCAAAGCATACCCTTTGTAATGTATATCCGTCCTCTTGGTTCCAACAGATAATTTCTCTTAGGTTAGGAGCACAATGTTGATTTATTGGGTTTAGCATAAAATTTCTGGAATGGACAGAGAAAAAGTAAGAGATGTTAGGGTTTTTTTTTCCTCCCTTATTTGGTAGGAAATAACACTCAAAGGTCTTAGGAACAATGATGATAATTCTTCTCTCCTGTCTTTGCAAACCTGAGCAAAGAAAAGCAGTGCAGAGCTACTCTCTGTCCTTAGCTCCCAAGAACCTCAAATCATGAGTCTCTCTTGGACATTGCATGGGGCAAACAGCCATTTCTATGGATGGAAAGCAGGTCATAACAAAGGGGAAATTAGAGACCAGACTTTTGAGACGTATCTCTTTCCACACATAGGAGAGTGAGGTATTTTCTTCCACCCAGCAGTAGTAAAAGCACGGAACAACTCCCCATAAGGGTTTGCAGATGGGATCAGTAGTTTGTTTCCTTCCCTTACTTGGGATGGGGGTAAGTTCCTAAAACAGAGTGTATTCTTTACTGCTGAACTCTTAGGACATGTGCCTTTCATCCTTCATTCTTCAGCATCATGAGTGAACACTCATTCTTCTGACATTGGTCAATCCAGTTCTCAGGTCCAGCCCGGATGGTCTGCATTCCTAACTACTGTTTCTACGTCTGATATTCAGTGACCCAGAATTGCTGTATCCCAAATTCAGGCTGTGCAAAGCTTGAGTCCTTCCCTTCCACCCTAAAGCTAAAATTTAAAGTACAGAAAAAGGTAAAGAAAGATTAATTTAATATAAACCCAATGCAGAGGCAAGGCTGCTCATAGCTTTGCCATCTGGAGTTTTGGTAAATTAGATTTAGATGATCTTTTACAAACTAGAGTTCACCTTCAAAGAGGCCAAATGCTATTTCCTGTCAGTTTTCTTAATTACCTGTCAAGCATAATTCCTCCTCTCTCAGCCTAGAACTGATTACAGTGAAGGAGGCATAAGCCACGGCTGATCCAGCCGTCATTTATAGCAAAACAAAGTGGCTCAAATCGACGCGGTGCTGCCGTCAGCCAAATATTAGAATAGAATACTTGAGGGGCAACTGCTCTCTCCTTCAGAAAACTGTGCAGCTTTAGAGCTTCCTTATCGTCTGGGGTTTCCAGATCCACCCCCCCCCCCCCACTAAAAAAAATCCCGTATAAATGAGCAAATTCCATCTATCTATATGCAAGGACTGTGAGTCATGGAGCCCAGAGAAGTGCAATAGTCCATTGTGAGGGTGAGAAGACGTAGGTGTTAAACAAGATCACAAAAGAACCCCAGTCCTCGCTTTCAGCTCAGCCCACGTATCCCGGCTGTGAATCTCCATGGCACATTCAGGTTCTTGCAGTGGTGCTCATTTTAATCTTATGATTTAGAGTTTCTGCGTATTCATTGAAATGCTATGGGAATAGGTGGTATGCAAAAGCAGAAAGCAAGAGCAGGCTCAGAGAGCAAGCATATCCTCTAGTGGGAAGGATTTGTAGGGAAAGAGAAGAGAGAGGAAGAAATATTAGTGTCTTGAGAATTTCCTCTTGTTGCTCTGTGTGCAGAGTGACTTCCACAAACACAGGCCCAGACGGGGGTATAAACCAGCTAAAATATACTTCTGGTTCCATTCGTCTCTCACTTCGAGGAGTTTTTGTGTTGTTTCTCTGCGGGGAGTGATAGTACTGGTTAGGATCTCTCCCTATATTAAAACATTCCAGTTCCTCTCTGAGAAGATACGAATTATTCTGCATTGTGTTCTTCCATTCATCTACTTTTGATAGAGGGGAGTAAAAATAAAATAACATCCAAGCATTAAAAATTGGACATACGCACACACGAATGTTGATGCCGGAAACTCTGAGGGAATCAGACAAGTCTGTTTACGGTCCTTCCCACTCATCTTGTTCACGCCTGACTCTTGCCTCACTGGGAATGGCCTTGAGCCAGTGCTGCACACAAATGCCACCAACCCTTACAAGTTCAGCTTTGGTCTCTATCCTCCACAAAGCCGTCCAACACAACCTTTGGGCTCCTTTGTGTCACTATTGCACAGATTCTATATTTGTTTCTTTCCTGGTTTTTTTCCACTTAGAAGGTAAGCAATTCCAAGTTTGGACTTTATCTTTAGTAAATGTCTTCTATAGTCACACAGCAGACAGCACAGAGCACGTAGTGGGGTCCTCAATAAATCTCAGAAGAAGGTGGGAGTCAGAGAGAACAATTAGGGCTAGGAGTTTCCTGCTAGAAAGAAGAAGAGGGGGAGGAAGGGATGTAAGGATGTGGAAGGGTGGGGAACTCCCCAGCTGACCATTTGCTTATGAAATGCCTTCACCTGTTCTGGGAGAGAGTGGGATACATATTTGTTTCCACGCCCAACAGCTGAAGGGTAAAAATGTCCCAGCCAAAATCTCTTTCGCAGGCATCTGTCTGGACTTTGACCATTTGGGTTGCCATGCGCTGGGGCTGAGTTCTCTCAGGAATGGGCTGGGGGACACGTGTGCTGCTGTACCCAGGGATCCCCTGTTGGGGAGGCATTGAGAAGACAGCACTGGTGTCAGCATGGGGAGGGTAGTTCACTACCACCCCTCCTCTGAAGGGAGGGTCAGAGGCTCCACCCGTCACCCCTCCACCCCAACTCCTCCCAGGGATATCAGAGTTGGGAAGGCTTGCTGACAGTGTTTTATTTCTGAAAAGAAACAAGAAAGAAATATCAGGGATCTATGTCCAGAAGATACCCTAGAGAAACAATGGTCTGAGCATTGTCCTTTGTCCTGGAAGGTGTGTGTGTGGGGGGGGACTGTGAATCTGAATTAATCTTGCTCCAGGATGAAAAAGTCAAGGCACAGCATCTGTGGGCATGTTTTATTTACAGAGAAGTGGAAGCAGTGGGGCCGTGTCTTGGACAGACTGTTCTAGTCTTCTTTAGTCAACACAGGCTGGTGATTTCAATGGAGGACTCAGAAAGCTGTCCTTAGCAGAGGAGATACAAGGCTCGTGTTTCCATAGTGTGGACGGAAGGAAAACAACAAGCTGTCAATGGCCAAGTAGCTATAAGACTGTGGCCAGAGAAACAAGCTAAGGCAGTGTTGGTCCTAGGATGGGTTTCTAAGAAGCAGGTACTGGGCAAGCCAGAGGGAGAATTGTCTTCTCTGGGCACGGAAGTGACGCAGAGAGTATAGTGGCTTTGGAATGAAATGGATCATCTCATCCCCTGTTCAAAACTCCCCCAATGCTTCTCATCTCTTTCCATGAGGATCTAGAGTTCTTTCCATTGGTTACGCCTCCAGCCTTATCCTCCATCCTGCTCCCTGTTGCTCACTGTTTCAGCCCTGCGGTGTCTGTGCTATTGTCACTGCAACAGGCTGCAACCACTACTACCTCACGGCCTTTGCTCTGCTTGGAAGGCTCTTTCCCAGATACCTGCATGGCTTTTCACTCACTTCCTTCAGGCTCTGCTCAGGTGTCACCTTCCCACAGAAGCCTTCCCTGGGCACCTCAGCCAAAATCGCACCCTTGTTCTGTCGCTCTCTGTCCCCTAAGTCGGCTTTGTTTTTCTTTGTGATAATCCTCACTCCCTGCCTATACATCTATACCTATCTCTCTATACCCATCCATACATATTTGTCTATCGTCTACTAGAATATGAGCTCCCTGCTATATTCTTGGGTCCTAGAACAGTGCCTGGCTCATAGCAGGCTCTTATCAAACATTTGTGGACCAAAGGACTAAAGTGAATATGACTTTGAATCCAGGCCCAGCTATTTATGGGTTGTGTCATCTTGGGAAAATTCCTTAACTTTTTAACCTGACTTTTGCTATCTGTGACCCATGCCGATTACACCTATCTCAGTAGATTGTGGTAAGGATATAGCACAGACAAGCCCCTCGTATGGTGCCTGGCACATGGCAAATGCCCAATAAGTGATGGCAATGATTTTTAGCTTGGTTTAGGATTTTAAATAATCTGCTTTGTCATCTACAGCTCTGAAGCGTTTTCTAGCCTAAATCCTGTCGGGTGACTTTTCTTGAGCCAGCAGTGCAGGGTGGTGGTGAAACTCCTACGGACAAGTACCATGGAAATGCCAGTTTCAGTGAGATGCTCGAGGGACAAAAAAAATCACAGGCTTCATTTTTCCTTAAAAATAACACACCATCTTTTTCCCAGGGGAGGGGAGATATTTTCACCTTCTTCCTTGTTGTTTCAGTTTATGGGAAGAGCATGTGAGTGAGGGTGCTTGTGTGTGTCTCTTGCAAGTTCATCTGTAGTCGGCCCCTGGGGAATGCTGGATCTATGACACACTTTATCCTTCTGAGAACAAAACCTTTCCCAGGTAAGTGCCCTTGGAACATATATGTATTTCTGTTTTATTTGATTCTTGTTTGTGTTGGAGGATGGTGACAGCTGGGTGATATAATAGAAAGAAATCTAAGAATAAAAAGAACCGGACCAATCTTAGTGCATTTTCTTTTTTCTCTTTAGAGACAGACAGTATTTGAAATTGTGGTTGTGGAGACCTGGTTTATTTGTCTATGTAAAAAAAGAGACTCATGAAGAAAATCTAATGGATAAGGAAAGCAAAATTTATGGCCGCAGATATACTGGGGTGTGCCAGATAAGATTAATATTTTGTTTCCTGAAAAATGTTTTCTATCATGCAGTGTTGCATGGTTTGTGTTTCTTTATTTGAGAGTTTCTATCTTGGGACATTAGTCACAATAGTTTTTTAACACAAAAGATAAAAAGAAAATCTTGGAGATATAGTCCGGGGAAAAACAAGTACAGAGGGGCAGGCTTGCTGTAGAAAACATTCCTTTATGAATAATTGATCTTCAAAATTTTTTGAAACTAGAGAAATAGCATATATAGAGTTTCATGCTTTATGAAACATCAGTGAGAACATTATTTACTAAAAGGGTTTGAGCATAAAAGTATAATTTTTTCAGGCACTGATGATTAAAACTTTTACTTATTTTACTAATTTCTCACTTCTTGGACTATTTAATTTTAAAATTTATTTTCTTTTTTCTTCTGTTTCCTGTCTCCCAAGATATAGGATTGGCTTATCTTTTGTTTACGAAAACAATATCTGGTGGAGTCCTGGACTGAAATTCAGGGACTCACTGGGCACCTCCTCGCTGTCCTAGCTGTAATTGTAAGGTCAGCCTGGCCCCTGATTAACTGTGTTACTTTGGATAAACCACTGCTCTTCTCCATGCTTCCTTTTTTTTTTTTTTTATTTTTTATTTTTTATTTATTTTTTATTTTTTTTTTATTTTTTTTAAAGATTTTATTTTTTCCTTTTTCTCCCCAAAGCCCCCCGGTACATAGTTGTGTATTCTTCGTTGCGGGTTCTTCTAGTTGTGGCATGTGGGACGCTGCCTCAGCGTGGTCTGATGAGCAGTGCCATGTCCGCGCCCAGGATTCGAACTAACGAAACACTGGGCCGCCTGCAGCGGAGCGCGCGAACTTAACCGCTCGGCCACGGGGCCAGCCCCTCCATGCTTCCTTTATTTGTTCTATAGGAAGAAGATTATAGCTAATGAAATTATTCATTGAAAGGTATTTGAATAGCCCAAACAAGAAATGATGCTAAAGCAGCATATTACTGAAAAGATAATTCCTTAATTTTGTACTTGCTTTAGGGAAAGGAGGACAAAAGAAAGACTTGGCAATTGGATTCTGTTCTGCGGTATAAGTTCCTGGTGCCCTCAGAAGACAAAAATGGGGTTCCACGGACCCAGCACCAACGGTTCTTTCTGTCAGAGGATCTGGCTCTGCTGGTCCCTCACTCCACTGGCCCCTTGGAGAAGGTGTGCCTGATTCTCAGGGAAAGCCCCAGGCTCAGGTCCTGGGAGTTTTCAGATGGCAGAAACCGTGATGACATAACAATTTTCAATTTTCAAGTCTAAATTTTATTCTAGTGTGATCGTCACGGTGGAAAGTCAAAGCAATTCATAAGCATGAAGTACAAGATAAATGAATAGATGATGCTTGCTCATATTTTTGTATGAAAGCTGGAAGCCAAGTGTTTAAGCCCACACAACTAACATCACTTTTGAACACTATACATATCACATGTTGTTAGAATAAACTAAAAAGCAGGCAATTACTGAATGTAGTATTTTGGAACGTGATGGCCGTTGAAGAGTGTTTGGCATAATCCTGACAGTCATTGCCTTGATTTTGTTCTTCTTATTTCTCGTCTGGATGATTGAAATAGGCTTGCAATTGGACCTCTTCCTCAGCAGCCCTCCCATCTGTCCTCCGCGCTGGTGCCAGAGAGATCTTCACAAAACACGACCTTGATCAAGTCCCACTTCATTTAAAATTCTGCACTGCCTCCTCAGCACCATCAGACTGGAGTCCAAATTCTTTAATGAAGGGTTCAGTGAGGACTGGTCTTTAAAAATTTGTTTGAATTTGGAAAATGTCATTGGAAGGGTTATCAGCAATTTTTGCTGTTGTGTTTTCTATTTGTTTGTTTTTGCTTTCTAGGCATAGAGATTGGAATTTGTCTTTGGGAAATCCCCTTTGTTCAGAGACACCATCACGACAGTCACCTTTAGTTATGCAGAAGAAATAAGAGAAGTAATAAGGACTTAAATATTATTCTTGTGGATGGGCTGAAGTTTATGAGATACCCCAGTGGAAAATGCTCTATTTAATAGTGTAATACTTACAACTAAAACTTATTGAGCTAAGTGCTATGTGCCAGATATTCTTCTAAGATTTTTTTCTAATTGGGGTAACATGGGTTTATACCATTATGTAACTTTCAGGTGTACATCATTATATTTCAGCTTCTGTATAGATTACATCGTGTTCACCACCAAAAGTCTGGTTGCCATCTGTCTAAGCTTTTTGTATTAATTGATTTAATACTCTCTTACAATCCCTTACTATTGACGAAATGGAGACACGGAGAGGTTCAATAACATGTCCAACGTCACGTAGACAGGTAGCTGGTAGAACTGGGATTTCAATCCACGTAGTACAACTGCAAAGCCCACATTCCCAAGCACTGCGTTCTGGAGCCTCCATTAGCAGGGCTAGGCCCCTGGAGAATTCGAGACGCCTTTCCCACCCACCAACCTGGATATCGGATGGATCTTTCTTCTAAGCATTTGGACGTGAGAAGTGAGATCTGCAGCTTGATCACGGCTGGAGAAACACGGTGCTTTAATCTCTTTAAGCTGCTTTGGAGGAAGGACTGGAAAAGAGCAGTGCATCCAGGACTGAGGCGTTGGCGTCCCACATTGATGCTACTTAAAAATGAGTCACTCAGATATTAAGAAATATCCTGTGGACACTTTTTTTGGTCTTATGTGGTCACTCTTATTTCACACTTTTGAGAGTAAGAGGTAGGGTTTTATTTGGAGGGGTTGACTGTTCCTACTGTCAGCCATTCTGGGGAAGATAACCCACAGGTAGGCACTTGAATTGCTAGAGAAAATGTTTAGGTTTGGGGGTGTTCACAGAGTTGGACCTAGACTGAGATGTGGGGATTTGGGGGGTATCCCTTTGGTGGAGGTAGAATTAGCCGGAGAACTGAGTGAGGACTTAACGATTAGATTGGGCCTCTGGGCTCTAAGATCAATCCTTTCTCTTAGTGGTTGTAAATGAATCTATTTAATGTGCTTTCCCCCCATTCTTTAACCTCTAAACTTTCAGTAAAGTTTTGTTACGGGTCATAATTAAGTATGATGATGTGTGTCAAAATCAGAGAAGAGGTGTCAAAGATCACATCTGTCTATCTTCCTCTTTCCCTGATCTTTTCCACATGGAACAATTGGATTTGCACTCAACACAGCATGTTTTTTCAGGCCTCTGTGCTTTTCCTCATACCAGACTTGGAAGTTGTGTGGTAAATTTTATATGTCAACTTGGCTAGGTCACAGTACCCAGATATTTAGTCAAATAACAGTCTAGACGTCACTGTGAAAGTATTTTAAAAAAATGATATTAACAATTAAGTCAGTAGACTTTGAGTAAAACAGATTATCCTCCAAAACACGGGTGGGCCTCATCTGATCGGTTGAAGGCCTTAAGAGAAAAGACTAAGACTAAGCTCTGTTGAGGAAGAGGAAATCCTGCCTTCAGACTGTCTGTAGACTGGAGCTGCCATACCAGCTCCTCCCTGGGACTCCAGTCTGCTGGCCTGCTCTGCAAATTTCTGAGTTGTCAACTCCCATAATCGCTGAGCCAATTTCTTAAAATAAATCTGTCTCTATACACACATCCTCTTGGTTCTGTTTCTCTGGAGAACTCTGACTAACAAAGAGGCCCTGTCCTCTAGCTCCCAAGTCAGTTTTCTTTTCATTATATTTTGCTTCCTACAGTTGGGGCTTGCAAATTACTAAAAAGTGTAAAGGATTTCTTCATGGCAATGTTCGTTAGAATGGAACTAACAACTCAAAGAAATTCTATTTTCAAATAGTCTTTCCACATAAGTAGTGCTTGGAGATTTGCATCTAATCAAGTGATTTCAGAAGAATATGTAAGTTATCCTTCTGGCAGCTCATTCCCAGGGGGTTTTGGGGATGTGATCCTTTCGTTCTCTGGACATTTTTGCTCAACATCTGTTGATTATTTATTATGTACCAGGCACTGTGTAGGTGCTGGGAGTACAACAGTGCACAAGACACAAAAATCCCTGCCCTCACAAAGATTCAATTCTATTGGGGGAACAGACAACAAACAAGATAAATTAGTAGAAATATAATAGTCTAAGAAGCAAAGAATCTTGTACAGTTGTGCAGATTGTGCACTGCACAAGGGTGTTGTGACACTGTACACACCATGGGTTTATATATTTACTTCTACATTGTTCTTGCAGTTAGAAAAAGGTGTCTTAGAGAAGGACTTCTTTCTAATTTGCACAAAGGCACTGTATGGGCTAGCGGGAGCCCCCTTAGTAAAGAATGAGCTTGGTAGTAGGCTACTGTAGACATGCAGGTGAGATTTGATGGTGGCTTGGATTAGGAAGGTGGCAGTAGAAATGGTGAAAATGTTGTGGTCAAATTCTGTATATTTTTTGAAAGTAGAGCTGAAAGGATTTGCTACAGACTGGATGTGGCTTGTGAGGGGAGGAGTAGTGTGAAGATGCCACCACGGTTTCAGTCTTAAGCAATGGGGAGAATTGAGCTGTCCTTAATTGAGATGGGGAAGATGTCAGGAGGAACTATTGTGCTTTGGACATGCGAAGGCCAAGCTGTCTCTTAGACATGACATGCAGATGTCACATGGGCAGTTGGACATATGGGTCTGGAGTGCGAGAAAGAGGCCTGGACTAAAGATATAAATTATATTTTTTATGAGAGCTACTGTGAGCCATCATTGGTCTTTCAATGGCTTATGATGTTAGTAAAGGTAGGATTTCTACCTAACATTTGTAACAAGTTCCTCCCCATTTCACACTTCTCTGCCTTTTAATATGAACTGAATAAATACGTTAGTTTCAGCTTGCAATTCTGCCGCTGAAAATCTTGCAAAACACTTTGAACAAATTATTATTGAAAACACCTGCTCTTCTAAAATTATGAAATTAAGACCAAGTTGCTAAAATTTATCTTTGGAAAGAAGAGTAGACTCCTTGATAGCCTCTGAATTTTCTTATAGGGAATTTGAATTTGACCATGTATGATAACGTATTTGGAATTATTTTCTATGGCAAGAGTAAGAGTCACCATGGTCAGTATGTGCTATCATCAGTTACCATAGGAATCTCTCTAATACTAATTTTAGGAGTTTACAGAATTGGGAAAACAAGACTTTGTAAAGTAAAATACCAGGAATATTTTGTAGCACAAAGGAATCTATTGCTTATGTTAGTCAGTAGAACAATCTGTCAGGAATGGAGGGCAATTTACAGGAATCAGCTATAAATACACAGGGCTGCCAGATCTCCACTACCCTCAAGCCAACTACCTATGTGCAGATTTTCTGCAGTTTCATGACCTGTGTCCTTCTCTCATAGGCAGAAGGGAATTGCGGTCCTGGCACACACAGGTTGAGTATCTGTGTGTATCAAAGTGCTGCCTAAGGGCCATTCTCATTGATTTCACAACTATTTATAGTTTTGTAATGTTTTCACCTCTTTAGCCCACTACCTTATACAATCAAGGGCAGTTAAGGAAGAGGATGGCTGCAGGCAACTTCATGTGTTCCAGAACAACTAACTCCGTGGAGGTCATACTTTTCCGTGTAATAAGTAAGAAATCCAAACTAAGTTTTTTTTAACAAAAAATGTCCTGTCGGTTTCCGTTTTATAAATCCAAGTGTTCGTCTCCTGACATTCTTAGTTTTAACTGGTAGTTAGCTTATACCTTGAATTACAATATGGTGTTCGACTAGCCCTTTACAAGTTGACTTTTTTGAAAAACAGCTTTATTGAGATAGAATTCATATACCATACAATTTACCCACCCAGATTGTAAAATCCAGTGATTTTCAGTATATTCAGAGGGTTGTGCAGCCATTACCACAATTTAATTTCAGAACATTTTTTTCTCTGCTAAAAGAAACTCAACACCCACTAGCAGTCACTCCCTATCTTACCTTCCCTGACTTAGCTGTAGGCCACCACTAATTCACTTTATTTCTATGAATTTGCCTATTCTGGAAGTTTCATATAAATGGAACCCTACGATATATGATCTGTTACTATCTTTTTTCTCTTAAAATTATATTTTCAAGGTTCATTCATGTTGTAGCATTTCTCAGTGCTTCATTTCATTTTATTGCCTTATAATAGCCCATTGCCTGAATATACCACATTTTATTTCTCTGTTCATCAGTTGAGAGACAATTGGGTTGTTTCCACTTTTTGGCTATTACGAATAAAGCTACTATAAACGTTCGTGTACGAGTTTTTAAATGGACCTGTGTTTTCATTTCTCTTGGGTATATACGTAGGAGTAGAATTGCTGGGTCATATGGTAACTCTACTTTTTGAAGAACTGCCAAATTGTTTCCAAAGTATGAGTTGACTTTAAAAACACTACTTATACTGCTTCCATTCTCTTTAGACTAAAGTTTTTCATTAATTTATATGTTTTCTAGGTATCATATTGTTGTTACATATATACACACACTTTGCAAAGTTATACACTCGACTATGCTCTGAAAATATTGGAAAGGCAAAATTGCCTGCTTTCTCAGTCAAATGAACTTTTAGAGAACTGTTTCATTTTTCTGGAGGGACACACAATTAACACAGTTTAAAATTTTCAATTTGAATTTAATTTTATTTATTTGATTTTTGAATAGGTACTAGAGCCAAACGGTTCAAAATTCTGGAGGTACAGTAAGATAGCCAGCCCTGGTGGTCCGATGGTTGAGATTCAGCGTTCTCACTGCCGTGGCCAGGGTTCATTTCCAGGTCAGGGAGCCAAACCACTCATCTGTTGTCATACTGTGGTGGCTGCATGTTACCGTGATGCTGAAAGCTGGGCTACTAGTATTTCAAATACCAGCAGGGTCACCCATGGTGGACAGGTTTCAGCGGAGCTTCTAGACAAAGACAGACTAGGAAGAAGGGCCTGGCCACCCACTTCTGAAAAAATTGGCTGTGAAAACCCTATAAGGAGCTGCAGAGCATTGTCTGATTTAGCGCCAGAAGACGAGAGCATAGCGCAAAAAGTCCAGGCAGGGTTCTACTGTGCTGTACACAGGGTCACCAGGAGTTGGAATGGACGGGATGGCACTAACAGCAACAAAAGTAAGACACACGGTGTATTGTCTCCCTCCCACCTCTGTGCTGCAGCCGGCCACTTTCCCTCCCTGGAGGCAGCAGTGTTATCTACTTCTTATGTAGTCTTCTAAGGAAGGCATTTTAATGCAATTTTGACTTGAAAAGAATAAACTTAAAAAAAAAAGTGAATTTGTGAGATTGTCAGGGTTTTGTTCTAAACTTGATTGGTTTGGTTAATGAAAGTCAGAACAGCATACGCCTCAGTGATGACTTTATTTCAAGGTTGACTAGCAATAAAGAACTTACAAGTTTAATAAATGTCTTCAATAGCTGGAGGACATAATCAAAGCAATCTACTTCTCTTTAACTTTTATTTTTGCCCCGGGAGCCAGTCCTTGATCAACCACCTCCTGGTTATTATTTCACTTTGTCTACATTCCCAAGACACATAATCTGCTGATTTTAACTTCTCTAACTCTATTTCTGCTTTAAATGCTTTACTTTATGGAAATCATCTTCAAAATTCTCCAAAGCTGGCTCCTTCCTGACTCCCAAACCACATCTCATACCTCGCTCTTTTTCTCACTCACGAGTTCCAGGCACACGGACTTCCTTTCAGTCCTTATGAAGCAAGCTCCTTCCATCTCATCACCTTGTACTTCCAAATTCTTCCCAAGGAAAAAATGCAACAGAAACTGTGTGTGGTCTGCAAAACCTTAGATATTTACTGTCTGGTCCTTTGCTGGAAACTTTGCTGACTTGGTCTAAAATAATGGTTTTCAAAGTGAATTGTGTACATTCCAAGAGGTAGACAAGATAGTCCAGAGGGATCTTAACTGTTTATTCTTTTGCAGTTATTCATTGGGGACATCTTATAAAGCACCTAAGTTTTAGTACAGTAGTATGTGCATGTAATCTGTAAATTAATATATACATTTATGTATTAGGGATGTACTCAGAAACTTTTTAATAATGACTTATGATAAAAATTGTGGAGGCAACTGGTACTAAAATATGACATTTATGAGGGTGGGAACCACATTCTCTACTTCCATATTCCCATAATCTAATACAGACTTAATATAATATTTTTCAATAAATGATGGCAGCAGACTTACCATTTATTGGGTACATATTATATTCCAGGCACTTGGTACCCAATATCTTCTTTAATAATCACAACTACTCTATGACCTAGGTCCTGTTAACCTTATTTTATGAATGAGGAATTTGAGGCCCAGAGAATTTAAACAACTTCTGAAGGTCACAGTGCTAGTAAAAGGTGGAGGCCAAGGTCAGCAGCCCATCTGACTCCAAAGTCAGTATTTTAACCACTAGCGGCTCGTCTCTAATTTCATCCCTTTTGACTCTTGATGTGCATCAGAATGCAGTCACATTTTGGGATACTTTGTGCCCTGAATGATGAAACCATATTGGTATAGAAGGGTCAATCAAGTTTCCCACAGCAGTCAATGGAAATGAAGAGGGGTGTTTATATTTTTAGTAGGATAAATTACTTTCAGTGGTTTCTTGCAAGCTCTTAAAGTTAGAATCACAATATATGAGTTTAAGTATGGTTCTGCAATTTACTAGATACATCATTTAACTTCTATGAGCTAATTTCTCATCTATAACTTGGGGCTAATTATAATATTTACCCCAGAGTTTGTTTTGAGAATTGAATGCATGTGAAATGATTGCGTACAAAGGTCTATAAAATATTAGCCCTTCTTCTTTAGTCATATGTAACTGTGTAGGGGCATACTTTTTCTGCTCTCATAGTTTTGACTACTACTGTAACATTTTTTGCATAACAAACCACTTGAATAACTATTCAAAGGAAGCAGCGTGATTCTGGCATAGGAAGGAATCAGAGCCTAAATTTGTCAATCTGTTTCTAGCTTCTTATATATTCTAGTTCACTTGCTCCTAGTCACAGGGCACGTGACTACTACCTGCAATGCAGATTTAAAAGAGAAAACAGTAGGTTTTATCAGCATCTCCTTTACCCACATATCGGAACATGGAAGGAAATAACGCCTTAATTGTCACACATATCAACATTAGAACTAAATTGGAAGTTACTATCTGGGTTTTGCCAGTGCAACTCCTATTTATCAGTCTTAAAAAAAATCCTTCAAGATTCTTGGTTGAAAACCATAGCTCTTTAAGCTGATTTTATATTAAATTATAAAATAAAACCCAAAGCATATATCACATTTTCACTTCAAATAATGTCTTTCACTCATTTTAAAGACTGAGCTCCCAGGGCCTTAAGCAACATCTGAAATAACAACTTTACAAAGGAAAACAAATCACATCAAATCATTCTCACAGAGCTCTGACATTTTTGCCATAGACCCTTCATCTTTTTCCTTCTCCACAACTAAGTGTTTTTGGCCTTTCTTCACAAGGCCCTTTTGCTGTAGAAACAAGGTCATGCTTTTCTCTGATTCTCTACCTTTGCTTTGCCTTCATTTTTGGGGACTTATTTAGAAATTCCTAATACATGGAGTTTGTTTACCAAAGCTTGTAAATGTTTTTAGTTCTCTCTTTCCTCTAAACGCTTGCACCAATTATTGCCTGATGGTCCATTTAGCAATGAATCGTGTTCTGCTTTGTGACACATGTTCTCTTTTGACTTGAACCATTATTTCATCGCTATTTAATTTTACGTGAATCTGTCTTCTTTTTTCTAACTGCATTTCAGAGACTTTAAAGATGAGGCCCACTTGTTTATTTTTGAATCCTACCACATGGAACAGGATATTTGACAAGAGCAGGCCCTTTGATATCACACCTGAGTTTCAAACCCAGCTCTGCTCTTTATTACTTGTGTTACTCTGGTCTACTTAGTTACCTTGATGAACCTGTTTTCTCATCTGTAAATGGGACTGAAAATACTACCCCATGTGATTATAAGGATTGAATTGTATGATTGTGTGATGGGCCAGCGTGCAGCATCGCACATCTCCAGGGCTACCATCCACGTGGTGGGCTATGAGGCATGTGGCTCTGCCTGGTTTGTGGGTCTGGTATGTATTGGGCACCCAATACATGGCAGCTATTATTGCTCTCACTGAATCCCAATCGCTTAATTTTTAAAGTATAAAGAAAACAAGCCCAGTAGAGGCAACATGGAACAGTGTGTAAGCTGTTGGCAGCAAAAGAGCTACCTTTGGCTCAGGCTTCAAGGACCCACACAAATTTTAATTCTCCTTAGGGACAAGTCAACTGTTTTGTGAAGCTACAAGTTTATTGTCTCAGTAAGTTTCCTTTGAATCTCAGCTCTAATCTCTGTTCCATATGAGATGGGGAGGTGGGAGAGAAAGGAGCTACTGGGTGACTCTGATCCTCTGACCTTGGAGGTGCTCATTTCTAATCTGTCCTCATGGGTTTGGTGATGTCAGCCTGTCTACCAGGGAAAGCTGGACACAGGCTTACACAGAGGTTTGGGCATTTTCAGACATTTTGGGATGTGATGGTGCTCAGATTCTTGATCCAGTCCTCATGGTTAACAGTTGGTTTAGTTCATCATAGCAAAAAGGATGCAATTTGGGTCAGATAAAAGTAGGAAATGGAGGAATTTAAGGGCTGGTGAATGAAGAATCTGAAACTCCAGATAGATTTTTAATAAATGTTGAGGATATGGCCCTAAGGTTTAGGAAAGGTGTTCTTGAATAATTCTTCAGAGTCACAGAGTAAGTGACATTGGTTGAGCAGGCAGAGTGGTTACATGGTATTAGATTAATGTCACATCACTGCGTTGTATGGAAGCAGCTGTAATGTTATTAGGCAGTTGTTAAGAGCAAATTACATGAAAATATTAACTGATTAATAGAATCATAGGAAAAAAAAGCTGACGGCACTTGCAGAGATGATCTGGTCCTGAAGCTCTCTGTCTTTAGGCAAGGGAATGTCTAAATTATCTAGGACAGATGTTATTTGCATCTCAAAGAGCTCAATAAGGATAGAGGGGCCTCCACATATTTTGGTAGCCCACGTGATTATTCTATCACCCCGAGAGTAAAAAAACTCATCCTTATCCAACCTAAAACTCAGATGATTAATGAAGATCTGTATTTTCTTTTTTCACAAATAACCCTAGACTGGTGCTTGCAGTGATGGTGTCATGTGGATGGATGTCAAAGAGCAAGCCCAACTTTTCACCTCGTACTGAACATCTTCTTTTATCTAGGAGAAGTAGTGCGGTTCATTCACTCAACAGATATTTACTGAGCACTAAGCTCTGTGATAGGAGCTGAGGATGCAACAGAAAGTAAAATGGAATCTGCCCTCAATTCATGTACAGTCTGATGGTAGGGGAGCAGACAAGTAGAGAGGTGATATTTATTAGGTAGTGTGGTAAGTTCAATAATGTTTTTTATAAACATGCAAGTGTTTATCACATGTTGAGAATTGTCCTAAATGCTTCTGGCACGTCATCTCATTCATTCCCACAACTCCTCCTTGATCATGAACTCATAGTTGTACAACAACATGTTAAGTGCAAGCTTTTCTTCCTGGTTGCAGCTTCCTTTATGGCACATCCTAAGTTCTTCCTGCTGACAGTGTAGAGTAAATTTATGATCAGTCCTGCAAGATTTACTCGTGAGATGTAGAGGAAACAATTCAGGGTTTAGAAATTTCTTTTCTCTCTCCAACTTTCAGGCTTTCAAAACTATTACATTTCTGTGGGGCTTAAAATCCTATTCTAGAAGTCAAAACTCTCTTTCTCTTTGCATTTCGACAGTAACAATTCTAATTCTCCCTAAGGCTGATGGAGTCTTCTGGTTGAAGACGGGAAGTGTCCTATGCAAGAAAGTGAGGAAGAAAACGGAATAAGAATTTATTTCAACATATCATCTTTCTTTTACAATATAAATGCACATACACAGCTACTTACATAGCTATTAACTCCAGGATTCAATGCACATCTTCGTCCAAAGATATTTATATTTTAACTGGAGATGATTCTTAAACCCACATAATATGGAGTACTTCTAATTCTGGAATTTCAAACGTCAATGTACCGGGTAAGGTTTTTTATTTTCTCTCTATCAATTTTTCTTCTTTGCAGAACCCATTGAGCTAAGGACTTCTATACAAAGTTGTTCCTTTATGTAAATTAGTACATTTTCAACATTTATTATAGCTTTTGTGAAATCTTCACAGGCACGTCTTGCTCTTCTCCATTTCTGCATTTGACTCCCTGCATATCTATACTACACATATGTATGATTATAGTTCTCTAAAGTAACCATTATGCTGATGATAATGATCCAGAATGGTCATAAAGATAGTCTCTGATTACATTTAACAGCAAATACAAAGACACACTTCTTCCTGCTTAGGTATATTTTATGGCAAATGGTATGATGATGAAGAAGACAGCTGTGATGATCAATTTGGTCAGTTTGTAGTAGAATAGAAATTAAGCACTGGAGAAAGAAATGGTTCCCTATTGCCTTTATTGTATTACTGGTCCATCACATACTGCTCAGGCTCCTAAGCTGAGGACTTACCAAAGTCTTAACCACAAGAATGAGTTTGGATCCTGGAGCTAACATTTGGCATAGATGCAAATGCAATCACAATGTGTGTTAGTTAGCAAGACGGCTGTCTGGTGGACATCCTGTATTATGTTCCCTCCCCTTTCTTCCCACCATGGCTTTGAAAGGAACTTGCTGTGCTGGCTGTTAAGTCCTCGAATACATTCTCTTCCTGAGCCTGGACAAACGGTATTAAGAGGGCCAAATGGAAGTATATTCTTTCCGGTTCTTTGGAAGTACACTCATTGACCTCTCTCAATCTTTGGTAGAATTTTCTTCCTTCCTGGATGAACAGGAACAGATTTGGGAACCACTTGAAGTGACACAATGTGAAGACTATGGCGGCTGCATGTGTGCCTGGGTGCCTCTGAGAATGTGTCAGGGAGAGCATGGTTAGGCAGTGTCTCTCTTCTTTCTGAAGTCCAGGTTGCATTTGTATACACACGTTTCTCTGCCCCTTTCTATCTTTCTCTGTTTACTTTTCTCCCCATCTCACATCCCCTCCCCAACACCCCATAGCCAGGTTACAGGATGGAGTGAATTTGAGTTTGCTTTCCAGGCAGCATGAGAAACAGTAGATGTGCTACAGGGTCAGGGAGGAAGTCACAGTGCACACTGCACTATACTAAGAATAAATGGATAAAGAATAAAGACTGTATTCACGACCCTAGAGAAAAAACAAAACCAAAAATCCTTTCATTTCCCCTCTGAATGTTTCTGAATTTGTTCTTTCTTTCTTTGGTGGGAAGGGGTGGTGCCATGTACAAATAGATCTGCCTGACTCTGAGTGGTGCTTCAAGACTCTTAGCTATTTACCTGGATTCTTGAGGTCCAAGGAGCCTGCAGTCTTGTTGGTGTGAATAGCATCAGGAAGAGAGGGGAGATAGAGATGGAGATAGCGAATCAAAGAGAGAAAGAGAGAATGCAGGGTGGTGGGAAGGGAAGTAGAAAAGGAAGTGAGTCATCGTCTGGAGTCAGAATGTACAGCTTTTCTGGTCTACAGCATAATTCCACTTTGGCCAGGTGATCACCAGGCTGACGCCAGCTATAATTTCTCTTTTGAAGCACAAAAGGAAATGAAAGCTTTAACAGCACTGAGAGGCTGTGAGTTAGAAATAGCAAACGAGATGCTCCTGTTGCTGTTGGAGCCTCCAGTTGTTCCTGAAATGTAATTGTGACATCCCCTGAGAACACGATGCACTGTGGCATAGCACTCAAGGTGCTGGTATTTCAGTTGGCAAAGTTCCCGCCCTGCCTCAGACTCTTTCTCCTGCCACCCAGACTCCAGACGGTGACAACTAAATATTGCTCTGCATGGTCATTTGTCTGAAAAAAAAAAAAAATAGCTTTAGAACTGTATCAGCTTTATGGTTCAGCAATTAGGGCATTTAGGTAAAATTTGAACCTAGCCATCAAGAGATCTACTAGAAAAAAAAATTACCTAGCAAAATCAAATTTCAAGTCAGGATCATTCACCATAAGGAAAACCACAAATTCAGCAAAAGGGAAGGCAAAACTGAAATTCACTTTCAAAGCTAAATATGGTAGTTCAGACCAATTTTGACCTCTAATTCATTGGAGGTTTAATAATTTCCTTTATGTCTGGTTAAATCTGAAGCTAAAGGTCTTGGCTTGTTAGATTTTTCTTTCCTAACATTAAGTTTTTATAAGTAGAGTTACATTACTAGTTTAAATGTTTCCCACAGCTGGAGTCAAAGCAACACTGTTTTATTAGTCCTAGATTGGAAAGATTAATTTCTTCTTGTGAGGGCGAGGAGGAAGCCAGCCTTCATGTGAGTAGGCGGGAAGGGGGAGAGGGAGGGACGGCAAGGAGGGCACGGCGAGGAGGCCCAAGCAGAGACGTGGGAAGGAAGCAGCCAGACAGACCTTGAGTCTCTGTAATGGTTCTGCTTAACAATTTCATTTTGCCCCAGGGAGGAATGAACTTTCAGGAATAAGCATTTCTTGGGCACTTCCTATTTGCAAAATAGAGAGAGATAAAGAGAGGCAACAAAGAATAAAAAGAGAAAAAATATGTACATAATGACAATGACCACTTAGAAGGTCATGTTTGTCACAGGAATGGGGCAGACTGAAGTGATTCCCTACTTTTTTGAGATGAGCCACTCTTTTTTTCCCTATTGAGTTTAACTTTATTAGATTAATTAATAGCAATTAATAATAAATTATTAATTAATTAATATTATTTATTAAATAATAAATACTAAATTAGTCAATAAAGTTAAACTATCTATTTATATGAGTCAATTCCGACTCCAAGGGACCCTATGTACAGCAGAGTGGAAGCTGCCTGGTATTTTTGTGCCATCCTCTCACCTTCCAGCGCTGTATCAGACAATGCTCTGCTGCTATTCACAGGGTTTTCATGGCCAATTTTTTTTCAGAAGTGGGTGGCCAGGTCCTTCTTCCTAGTCCATCTTAGTCAGGAAGCTCTACTGAAATCTGTCCACCATGGGTGACTCTGCCGGTATTTGAAATACTGGTGGCACAGCTTTCAGCATCACAGCCACATGCAGCTACCACAGTATGACAACCGACAGATGGGTGGTGTGGTTCCGTGACTGAGAAACGAACCAGGGACCACCATGGCAGTGAGAGTGCCGAATCTTAACTACTAGATCACCAAGCCATTAATTTGAACATAGCTTTTATGTGACATAATCTCATATATCACAAAGTGCAATTAATATGAAGAGTGGTTCTGGAGTTAGCGTCCAATTACTTCTCACTAACACCGTAGCTAAGTGCTGCTAAGAAAACATATCTGGCCCTGTTTGGGTCCTCTATTACTTTTGTCCAGCTGGTACCGTGACATTTATTGATCTTTCGTACTATTCCCTGTCACATCTTGAGTGGCCCCTTTTTAACATCAAACCACATGTAACAGTTGTTTGAATCATTTGTTGACTGAAGAAATGTATCTATTTATATAAAGCTATTGTGAAATCTAGAACGCTTTTCTTGATCAAAACACTGACCTATATTTGAAAGTATTGTAGTAGAAAATATATGTGTAAGATGTAGCATTGATTTGGATTAATGGTAAGGACTGGGGAGCATGTAGATTCTAAGACCCCTGTCAGGCCCCAGGGGCAGCCACTCCTACTGGGTTTGGAGGAAGGAGAGAGTCCTTTTAGCTGGACGCCTAGGGAAGACTTTATTGGTGAGACTGCATTTGAACTGTGTGTTGCCAGGTCTCCCTGTTCCTAAACTTTGCACCGTGAGAACGTAGCTGACGGCATTACACTGTCAGATTGCTGAGTAGTATCTAGGAGCTGGTGCTACTCTCACTATAGTGGCCTTTGGAAAAAGGATGGCTGTTCTACTGGCCAAATGTGACTCCAGCTGGCATTTGAATTTGAGTGACACGAGGAGCTTCTCTGTCTGGAACTTTGGAATGCTCCTACTAATCTCTTCCTAAATAGAATTTGCACCCAATATTGACTCTCGACTCTTTAAAGCAGGAACATATCCCCACCTCCACAACATTTATATTTAGCCTGCTAGAAAAGTCTATTAAAAAAAACCCAATATCAAATGTGTTGTTCAGGATAAGATAGAGAGCTCTTTACCTGAGGCTAGAGAGTAGGTGATCCTTTGGGGTCACTGATTAGCCGGCACTCAGGACTGACCAGCATCCCTAGCAGGTCCATGTGACCCTATCCCCTGTCCTAAGCTGCTTGGTACGAGGTATATGCTTGACCTTAAGTGAACTGTTTTCATTTCTTGCCTGGGAATTTGAAATTTGGACCTGAGAGGCAGACTCTGGGAGTTTTCGGAGCTGAGTCATATTGATGGCAGCTTGCTAAAAAGAAGGGCCCTGGACTTTAACTCACTCTTGAGTTCCATGGGCTACTCCAGTGTCTTCCCAATAACTCCTCGCCCTTTTTTTTCTCTTAAGCGAAGCAGAAGTGGGTTCTGTTATTTGCACTCAAAGAACTTTACTTATATAAGTGTTTTGGGGCGGGGAAGTGGACTGTCTCATTTTGGACCCTAACTTAAACCCACTGACAATTTTAGGGATTCTTAAAATTGAGAGTTTATAGCCCATGCATGAGTTATGAACTTGTGGGATTTAGACTAACCCAATGGGAATTTGAATAAACACTTACACAGTCCATGGCCAACATTTTGTTTTCTTAGAGGTGGCTGGGGAATCACTGTGCTTTCTTTTGACCACTCCCAAGTTCCATAAGACTTTCACACTTGCAGAGAGTTCCTTCCCCTGACCCCACGGACAGCTCATATAACAGCTTGGCATCGTTAGACTTCACCAAGCTTTTCTGGCTTAACGCCACTTTTAAAGGGGACAGTCCTTCTTATTTCCTCTCCTAGCCATCAGGGCTATTTTTAAAAGGAATGGGTAAAAAATAAGTGCTCTTTTTATATTGCACTTATATATATATAAGTGCACCGATTTTATATTGGTAAATGTAAAAAATAGAAATGTTATTTTTTTAAAAAAAGGAGTATACATTTGTATGCATATTGTAACGATACCCATGTAGTAAAAATAAAAACAAGTATTTATGTAAGATTTAAGAGGAAATAGATGGAAATGTTAATTGCAAAGGAGGAGTGGAATTATAGATGTTATTCTTCTTGCCATTTTCTCCAGTTTTCCAAATTTTCCGTAATGTGGTGTCATCATGTCTATAACAATTTTTGAAGACATAGATGCAGGGAGAATAAATAAATACACCTAGTCCACTTTAAGATCAAAAAGTAAAGAGAGAGAGAGGAAAGGAGGGAGGAAGGGAGAGAGTAAGAAGTGGAAGAAGAAATCTTAAGAATGTCTAACTTTCTTATTGTTCTGTCTTGTCAGATTGTCAGAGAAAAATACCCTTGTAAAACAGTTGTGAAAATCTTTCAACTTTGGTTTTTGGTCTTGAAGTGCTAGGAGGTTTTTGTGTTTATTTTCAGTTTATGAATGACTGAGTGATGTTTGTGTCAGCATTTCAAAATCTGGAACAGAAACTAATGCACTTTTTTCTTTGATGTAACTGTATGATGTAACTGACACCCCTAAGGATGGAGCAGCTGCTTCTCAGAGAACTGCTCCAGGTTTGGGATTACAAGCTTATTTGACCAAGTTGTCCACTTTATCTATTTGTCTAAAATAGCATTAGGTTACATGAAAAATGGCAAAGATACATAAGAGAAATCTCCTTGTAGATTCAAAAGGAAGTGAGAAAAAATTGGTATTAATAAGGAACCTCTTGCTAAGTACATTATAGGCTCCCTCTTTCAGAATTTTACCATAAATATATTGCCTCAGGAAATGTTTTAATTATAAATTAAAAAAATATTGAACATATATAAGGTACCAAAGTTGCTATATATTTTATTCACCAAAATACCAACACCTTCTTTAACCTGGTGGGCACATATATTTCCATACCAAACACAAGAGGATCTAACTCAAAGCATGTAAGAAACAATTAGTAAACTTAGTTCAAGAGGAGTTAGAGCTGAATTGGCCTTTACCCATGAGCTGGACCAGTGCTGTCCAATACAACTTTTTGAGATGATGCAAATACTCTGCATCTGCGCTGCCAATACCGTAGCTACTAGTCTCATGTAAATCACCTGAAATGTGGCTGGTATGGCTCAGGAACTAAAATTTTAATTTAATTTAATTTAAATTTAAATTAAACAGCCACATGTGGTTAGTGCTCTGTATTGGGCGGTACAGATCAAACTTATTTGGCAGATAAAGAAATCAAGAGAAAGGCTAAGTGAGAAGCCCAAGACAGCTGTCAAATTTCAACCAATTTTCACTAAGGAGAGATTAGGGAAAAGAAGGAAGATGAGTGAGTTGGGTACATTAAGGTTCTAAGATTGCTCCCTGATCAATCTTTATTTGGAACCTCTTGAAATACCTAGAAACCACCAACCAGCAAGGGTTGTGGGTAAAATTATCCAAATAAAGTAAGCCTGTCAAGCCCATTCTGATTCTCACACTAGTAATAGATTTGATGGGACTTCGCAGTTTTCAAAGCTTGTTCATGTATATGATATTCTTTCATTTGCTATTTTCAACAACCACGTCAGGTTGGAAGAGAAAATATTATTATCCCCACTTTATATCTGAGACTCCAATATGCCAAATGTTTAGCTCTGTTTTTGGTATCTAGTTAGTGAATCTGCTGGAAAAGTAGGTTTTGACTCTTAGTTCAGCCTCTTCTTGTTACACCTGGTTGCCTTTCATCTAAGTCCCTGAGGGGGGTTAAGACTCGGGAAGCTGTCTTAGAAAACATCCTCTGGCAAAAGGCTAGTGGGAGGCTGTTGTAGACTCTAGAATAAAAAAGATACAGGATTGACAACAGTCTGTTTAATTTACTAGAAGTATAACTTGGGCAAGTTACTTAGCCTCTTTAAACATCACTTTCCTCATTGGCAAAAGGAGGATATTAATGGTACCTAGTAGACTTCTTGTGCAGATTAAATGAAATGATTCCTGTAAAGTGTTCTGTGCAGAGCATACAGTAACCGCTCAGTGCGTCTAGCTATGATTCTGCCTATCAATACAGAAAGAAGCTGGCTGTGTTTTGATTCCTTCATTGCTTGGATCTGTTTCCAGGTTTAAAACAAGGAGGCAATGACCTGGGTCTTGACCTGCTTTAGAACACTACTGAATCTTCCAGGCTTTTCCCCACATTCTTCCTTTCCCCTACAATTCTCTACTATCTTTCCCCGACTATAAAGGCAAATGGAATCGAGTTTCCACCCCCGGAATCTCTCCTTCATTGATGTAACCTCCATGTGATTCTAGGGGAAACAGTGAAGGCAGACACCGGAGTGGTTGGTGGGATATTGGAAACATTGATTGAACTCCTGATGCCCATTGTAGGAGCAGCAGTGTGAAGCCCCATGCCCAGTTCAAAGGAATATATTTTGACAAAGTTTTCTAAAATTTGACTCTTTATCTCCATGGAAATAATTTTACCCCCACAGTCTTACCATTCTTATAGCTATATAAAAATTGTCATTATCAAAATAGATGGGAGAAATCAGCCTAAACATAAAGCCTTTGTCCCAATTCAGAGGTTATATCCAATAACCTTCGTTTCTCCTTTTATAGGTATTTCATGACCTATGGCCACATCCATGACCTCATTTCAGGATGGACACCAAAACATCTGGGTATCAAGGACGTCATTTGGATCCACAGATTTCCTCCCTAATGGTCAGCCACAGTATGGGAGAAGAAAACCAAAATTGTGTAGATCCTACATATAAAATAAGGGAAAGTTGAAGACAAATTTCTAAGTTAAAATGGAGTGCACATGATAACCTGTTGCCTTGTCTAGCAAGAGGAAATGCATAAGACTAGAAAACTGTAAAAGCACCGTCCAGGGAGGTAAATCTCTGCTCTGTAATCTCGGTGAGCATAGCTCCAGCCAATTCCATTAATCACCATCCTTTTAAGAGCACTCCGAGTCAGTACATCCTCCCCCTGTGGATTATTCAAATGGGCAGAATGGTTGTAAAATACTTCTTTGGCTAATATGGATGATGACAAGAGGAGAGTAGTACCATTAGGGGCCCAATCTCAACAGAACAAAACAAATACTTAATAATTACTGTGATCAGTGGAGTGCCATGTGTCTCCATTCCAGTCAGAGATGATATTTTTGTTTTTGTTAAAAATTTGCATATACCAGGAGTATAGATAGATACCTATAAAGCTCTTTTAACAATTGGAAAAAATATTCTAGTTAAGGCATGGTGCTAGTGTAATCAAGATTACAATTTTGATTTCCACATAGGCCAATTAAATAAAACAGTCTAGTTCACATTTATAGACTGAACCCCCAACTGGGACTGGCCTTTTAAGCAAAGTGCATCACTAGACATAAGATGACTGGGCTACAGAATGTTTATGGCGTATTTGCTTGTCACAATTACTGGAAAAAGCAACACAAAGACCTTGGCCTCATATTTGAAGGCCAGCACATTATTAACAATAGAATGAGAAAGTGCTAGACCCAGGTTCAATGCCAGGCCATTTACCAGCCACATGACCTTGGGCCTTTGAACCGTGGTTGTGCCATTAGGAAAACAGAAAAAAATAATAGCTTTTCTTTATCGCCAGGATGTTGTGGTGAATACATGAAAGAATGAATGAGAAATCTCTTTGTAACCATAAAGTACTTATACAAGTAGACGATACTATTAATATTTATAGTCCAAATGCTCAGAGATTTTTATAGTTGCTTTGGTGTGTTTGTTTTGTTTTCCCCTGGGGTACCTTTAAAAAATGTGGCCTCCATTTCTGTTACGATGGCATTTAGACCTCTGCTTCATCAAAGTCAGGAGTGAACTTTCATAAATTCTTCTTCTTTATTGAAATAGAAACCCCATATGTCTCCAGCGGCACATTATCACTGACGAATATTCAGTTAAGATGAATGACCATGATGCAAAGTTGATGGCCACTGCATAATTATCCTTCCACATAAATTACATTAAAGACAACATTGCGTAACACCTGCAAGACAAGACTGGCTTTTAGAGAGGTTATTTTTAGTTGAGAGGGTGGAAAGGAAAAGAGATGGGCATGGCACGCACAAATGCCTCCCAACCAGCTGTAAACCACCAAGGAAAAATACGCAAGCATTGCTTTGTTTTGTGTTTTACACCCACCTCTTCATGCTGCACAGCTGAGTTGTAAATATGAAAACCACAAACACAGAGCAGCTCTTATATCTCTTCCTTCCATTGAATTAGGCTTTAGTTTGAAAGTTACACAAGATCTCAGAAATCATCTCTTTGAAAAATTAAGTTGGGTGCAGAGACAAGTGCTTCAGTGAACTGGGGGAAGGTGGGAGAGAGCAAAGAGTATCTTCTCATATCTCTACCTTAAACTTTGACACTGTCCAGTGAATTCCTCAACAATTTAAAGATGGAGGGGAAAACATCATGTTTAGTGAGAAATAAAGGACATAAAACACTTTGACCAGTGACTGATAGCAGAGAAAGGAGAAAAATCCCTGTGAACTGGGGAAGTTAGTTCAAAATCAGGCTGGGTTGATGCTAAGCTGCAAAGACTAGCTTTGCAAAGCCTTTCCATGGCTGCAGAGCCTCTGGGTACCAGGTTGGAGTCTCAGCCTCCAGCCGTAAGGAAAGCGCTGCCTTCTGTTCTGAGATGTTTCAGGAGCGGAGCCAGATAAGCTGGGTCAAGCCGAAAGGCAGCTTCTCATTCCTATAAGGATTCATGCTGAATATGTTTTCCTCAGGCCTTACAGAGAAAAATCTTTAGTTTCTTGAGATACAATGCAGAGTTCCCGCACAACTGCTGATGAGAGGAAAAGAACGAGAATCCTCCTGCTGAGAGAGGCTGTTGGACTTCCTTCGGAGAAGGCTTCAATTTTGATCCATTTCTCACGAGAAGGAGAGGGCGACCCTTGCTTATTATTTTTTTTTTTCTGGATACTATGCTCATTGAATCATCTGGTAGCTTTGACTCTAACATGGCCTTTGCCCCTAGATCCTGGGGAAAGATAAAGAAAGAGAATTCCAATGTATTTTAAATAAAGTCTTTTGCTTGGAGTGGGTATTAAAAATATTGATATAAGTACTTATTTAGGAATATACATGTGTGGGATCCGTAAGAATGCCTCCCAACACCTAATGCCCATCGATAACCAAGAAGCTATTGCCTGTACTTGCTTTGATATTTCTATTTCTTGATCTATTGCCTCAGTGAATTAATGGCTGATGTTTTTACAAAGGGTTTTTAGGATATCTCACAATGACAATTATACTTGTGTTTATTTTCTGCAGCCTAGATTAATTGCTAGGTCATTTTAAAAATCAGAAAGCTCCTTTAAGATTATTTTGCAAGTAGTTCCACAATAGGCACAATTTGATACCTTGTTTTCTGCTGGCTTTTGGCTATGATATGTGTTAATGAAAATAGTGCAATTCTTAAGTGAAAGTAGCATCAGCTCTTTTCTAGCATGAGATTAGGAACTGGATATTATCTGTTGGTATTTAGCTAGAGGATACCTCCTCCTATGAAAATCTCACACAAAGAACAACATTAAATAAAAAATAGTATATTTGCTTTTTAGCAAACTTTTAGAGCCTGATCTGAGCATGATACCACCACCCAATCCCCCAACACGAATAGTTTCACCCAATGGAGAAGACTTTCAGCAATGCAGTGCAAGGGTTTCAGGTAACTTCAGAGATTCTGATCACAGAAATAGCTTATTACTGGCAAGTTCCAAGTTCATGGACTCAGAGAGTGAGACAATACTGAAACAAGCCTCCAGAGAGAATTGAGTGACCATCAGATATTTTCTAGTTTCTTCCTATAGTATGTTACATACAGGTAGGGGTGCAAAAATAGAAAGAATAAACTATATAGTATATGACTATGATAGGTGGGTAAAAACCTGGACTCTAGGATCATATTCTTTTGGTCCTGATCAAAGTAACATTCCTTATTATATGATGTCCACATTCCTAAAATGGAGCACGTGGCTTAGGCTAGAAGCCAGTGTGGACTTTTACTTCTTCATTATCCTAAAATTGAAATCCTGCACTCTTCACCTGTGGATAGCTATATGGTTCAGGAACCTTCCATTGCATCATGGAAGCAATGATCAGCTGGCTTAGGTAGCCATGCAAAAAGAAAGAAATGGCTGCAGGTTCCCAAGATAAGCCATAGTGACTTAATTGGGTCTTCTACATGGGCTTAACTGACTGTCTAACAGTTACCTTGAAATTGGATGTTAAAACAGAGGTCTCCGCATTCAACCCCTATTTTAAACCTGTATTTCCCTAAGTCTGTCCCATATCAGTTAATTGTACCCAGTTGCTTGGGCCAAAAATCTATGAGTCACCCTAAATTCCTCCTTTTTCCTTACTCCCACATACACTGTCTGATCCATCAGCAAATCCTCTTGGTTTTACAACCAAAATGTCTTCTGAATCCATACACTTCTCACTAGTTTTACTGCTACTCCCCAGTCCAGGACTCCATTATTTTCTGCCTGCATTACGGTGACAGTGTCATTACTATGACCTTGCTTCTATTCTTGCCTTACCACCATCATCCCCAGCACCAGAGCCAGAACTAGGTTTAAATGCAAATCAATTCATAACCCTTCCTGTGTGAAACCTTCCAGTGGTTTCCCATTGCATCGAGAATAAAATCCCAACTGCCTGGCCAACCTGGTCCTTATGGCCCCCACGGTTCTTCATGGGCTACTGACTGTCCACTTCTTGCACATACTCTTGACCACTCCCCAACTGACCCTGACTCTGCTCCAGCCTCTCTGGCCTTGCTTCACCTGATCTTTGCATAACTGGTTCCTTCTCTTTATTTAAGCTAAATTATCCCCTCCTTAGAGAGGCCTTTTCTGGTACCTTAAACAAAATAAGCCACCTCTCCACCCTAGCCCCATTACTGAGTTCTATTTTATTCTTAGCATTCTTGAATCTAAGATGATCTCATTTATTGATGCACTACTGTCACCTGCTACAATGGAAGCTCCAAGTCTATTCACTGCTACATACCAGGGAGTAAAACAGTGTGTGGCTTGCTCACTAGGTTCCAACAAATAATGGTTGAATACATAAGGGATTTTTAAAAGTCATCCTCCCCAAAGTAAATGTGGCCCAATCAATATTCTGCAATAGGACCAACTTATTTGTCATCTCTAATTTTTGGGAAGAAGCAAGAAGGCAGGTGCACAGAGATGTGAGCACATGGATGAATGCTTTTCTCTCACATTAGACAAAGCAGTTAATAAGTCAGTATTGAGTTTCTGCTGCGCATCAAGTAGCATGTATTAGGTGCTGTTAAAGTCATATAGGTTCCTGAGCTCTAAGAGCATATTGCGTAGTTGGTGGAGTTGCAGCACTCATCAACAAAAGAAGTATATGCTAATAAACGCAATAGGAACTTAAAGGGGGAGAGATCGGTATGGCATGCAATCGTTGGGTAGGGTTCGTGAAAGGAGGATCATCTGTGACAAATGGAGGCAGAGAATCTGAAAATACAGAGAAGAGGAGAAGGGCTTCCCAGGCAGAAGAAGGGGCACAAATGAAGGAAAAGAGGCGGGAATAAGTGTTGGTTTGGGCCAGATTTTACTTAGAAAGTTTCTGCTCAAAGCATACATATTTAGAATGCTCAAATATTTAGAGTCCAAAAGAAGTCAGACTGGGCCTACAGAAACAAATAAATGGGGTAGAACATGAGATATGAAGGCATTCCTTTCCTCTCTAAGGCTCTGGGGGTATTTTTCTTGGGAACTGGGTTTTATCTGTTAAATATTTGTTACCTGCCTACTCTGTACCAGGCGCTGTGCTTGTTGCTGGGGTTCAACAGTAAACAAGAGACAGCAGTTCCCCTCCCCAGGAGTGTGCACTCTCTCCAAAGAGGTGAATGATGCATGAATAAATTCATAGTAATGATTGTCATATGATCTAAAAACTGTATATTTCAGGCGAATTCTGTGATACTGGTGATGTGGGAAGAGGAGAAGAAACAAGATGGTTTAGAGCAGAGAGAATGCAATTAACAGGCTATTTGTAAGGCTGTTTGTACCAAAGTTTGTTAGAAAGGACAGTAACATGGCTGTGCCCTTTTGTAGTCTGTGACAAAACATAAAACTACAGAAGCACAGTTACAACGGTCCCACATGACACCTCTTTCATTCCCTCCCTCTAGCCTTTAGACATTGCTGTCAGTTTAATCACAGTGGTGTTAAAAACGCCTAAACTGTGAACAACACGTATAAACATATGCCTAATAGCAAGGCACACTATTGGGATGAAACTGGTGAAAATGATCACAAACAGGTCAGAGGGCAGGTCCCAGACGGGAGCTCTTCCTTCACAGTCTGGTGTGGCACAGAGTGGCTATTTAACAACTTCCATTGTTAGAATAGTGGGGCCTTTCACACAGGAACATCCACAGCCTCCTCCAAGACACTGCCTGTCATGGGCCATTACTAAATTATCAATGATCTGGTTCTGATAGAAAGAGAGTTCTCAGAGAGTGTGAAACGTCTCAGCTTTAACTTAGTACTCTCTCAAATTTTGGACTAGAATTCAACAGTAGCTACTTCTGTGAAGAGATGTAGATTCAAACACTCGTTGGTTATGAAGATTCATATTTCCTCCTGGAGCATGACACTATAATCTTCATGGTGGGTCTTGATGATCTATTTTCATAATATATAGAGTATATTAAAAGATGTGCATTCTTAAATGTAAAATCAACTCCAAACAAAGGCAGATAGGCCTTTGAATTATTGAACAATTATGTGTTATCAGATGTCTACTGCATAGTTTTACTCTTTCTGTATTAGTTTGCCGGGGCTGGCATAACAAAATGCCTCAGACTGAATGGTTTAAACACCAGAAATTTATTTTCTCACAGTTCTGGAGGCTCGAAGTCCAAGCTCAAGGTGTTGGCAGATTTGGCTTGTTCTGAGGCCAATCTCCTTGCAGATGGCTGTCTTCTCCACGTCTTCTCACATTGTCTCTCCTCTGTACACGCATCACCGGTGTCACTTTGTGTGTCCAAATTTCCCTTTTGTATAAAGACACCCATCAGATCGGATTAGGGCCCACCCTAACGGACTCATTTTAACTAATCACCGTTTTAAAGGCCCTGTCTTCAAATATAGTCACGTTCTGAGCTACTGGAGGTTAGGACTTCATCACATGAATTTTGGGGGAATGCAATTCAGTCCATAAGACTTCCCAATCTTCATGTATAGTTTTGGTTCTGAGGGGCAATGAGTGGGATTCGGAGAACTGATAGAAGGCTTGCTTTGGGGTGGTCAGAGGCACCTCACACGTGCTCCCAGAGCCCATTGAGGAAACGAGTGAGTGCATTAGGAACTTTTAAAGTTCTGTGTTTCCTTGTTCTTTCCTGAGATTCCACGAAAGGGAAAGGCATGGATGTGGGAGGGTGCGGCATGTGTAAAGAGGTTGCTTTTTGCCATCTGTCATACACGAGGTACTTTATCTAAGTTCTCACACTGAATTCCCCACAGAACCCCTGTGAGCTAAACTAAACAGGAATTTACACTCCTTTCAATGATGAGGAAACAAAGGGCTCAGAGAGGTTACATAGCTAATAAGAGTGAGACAGGATTGAACACACCTGTCTGACTTCAGCATTCTTCCCATTCATGGGCACATGTATTAATTTTCTATTGCTGCTGTAACAAATTACCACAAACTTTATTTTAAACAACTAAAATTTATTTTCTCACATTTCTTTAGGTTAGAAGTCTGGGTGGGCTCAACTGATTTTTCAGCTCTGGGTTTTATAAGGCCCAAATCAAGGTATTATCTTGCCTGAGCTCTAATCTGGAAGCTCTAGGGGGAGGCTCTGCTTCCAGCCTCATTCAGGTCATCGGCAGAATTCAGCTCCAGGTATTTACATGAGTGAGGTCGTGTGTCCTGGCTGGCTGTTGTCAACTGAAGGTCATTTGCAGCTTCTAGGGACTGCCCACTTCCCCGGTTTGTGGTCCCCTTCATCTTCAAAGTCAGCAATGGCAGGTTGAGTCCTCACGCTTCATGTCTCTCTCACCTCCCCTTCTGCTTCATTTCCCCTGCACCCATCTGGAGAAAGTTCTCTGCCTTCAAGGGCTCATGTAATTAGTTTGGACCCTCCAGATAATTTATGAGCCAGCCCTGGTCGTCTAGGAGTTAAGATTCAGCACTCTCACTGTCACCAGGAAAGTGGCAGGAAACCACACCACCCGTCTGTCGGTTGCCACACTGTGGTGGCTGCGTGTTGCTGTGATGCTGAAAGCTAGGCCACTGGTATTTCAACTATCGGCAGAGTCACCCATGGTGGACAGGTTTCAGCGGAGCTTCCAGACTAACACAGACTAGGACGAAAGACCTGGTTTCCCACTTCGGAAAACATTGGCCATGTAAACCCTATGAATAGCGGCAGAACATTGTCTGATATCATGCCAGAAGGTGAGAGAATGGAGCAAAAAGATCGGGCAGGGTTCTACTCTGATGTCCACAGGGTCGCTAGGAGTCTCCAGGGCGCTAGCAACGACCTCAAATTACATCTGCAAAGTCCTGTTTGCCATGGAGGGGAACATATTCACGGGCTCTGGGGACTGGGGCGTGGACATGGTTGGGGGCCATTCTGCCGACCACAGCACTGGTGGGAAGGATCACATGACTAGAGACTGGACTCCCAGGGGCTGGGCTGAGGAGGTTCAACTTATTTTTAGAAGCAATGAAGACCCATGCCAGTTGTTGGGCAGCTGAACAGCCAAGAAGAAGGACAGGGTAGAGGAGAGGGTTGTGACCTGGTAAGAAATCAATCTGGCAGCAGTGGGTAAAATAGGTTGGCCTGGTGAGAGATTGGAGTTTGGGAGATGAGTCTGGAGGTTTTCAAAGTATCCAGAATGAGAGTAACAAGGAATTGAAGTAGGGAGTTCTAAATCAATTTGCCTAAAATCCAGTTCTTTCAAAGTCAATTGATCTATTAATTTGGCTTGACATTAATACTCTTCATTTCAATTTTCTGGCAGCATGGCACACTAGATACACTGACTAACAGTCCTGTGAAAACAGCCAAGAAAGAAGGAAAAAAAATGATAAAAAATAGAACTGGCAAGAAGGTAGACTAATGAGAGGCTATAAACCAGATGAAAGCAGATGCCCAGAGAGGTAAGTGGACCAGTGAAGTTGGCTTTCACGTGAAGAGTATTTGCAGAACTGCGAGAGCTTCCTGAAGCATAGGAGTCTAGAGTCACAGCCAAGGGTCCTCTAAAGTCATAGATTCTAAAAGAGACACTTCTGGGGCCAGCCCCTGTGGCTTAGAGATGAAGTTTGGTATGTTCTACTTCAGTGGCCTGGGTTTGGTTTCTGGTGCAGACATCAGTGGCCATGCTGTGGCAGTGGCTCACACACAAAACAGGGGTGGATTGGCAATAGATGTTAGCTCCAGGGCTCATCTTCCTCAGCAAAAATAAATAAATAAATAAATAAATAAAATAAAAGAGACACTTTTACCACTTGCACAAAGCTAGGACCCCAAACAGGCACACCCTTAGGTCTAGAGGGTATCAAAAATAAATCTGCCCATCTCTTCCCCTACTCCCTGGCCCTAGGGGAATGCAAGGGAAACTTTCTCATTTTTTGCTACTGAGTGGAGAGAACCCAGAAAGAGACTCAAAAATATATGGACACAATATATGAAAGAGACGGCTTTTCAGATCACTGGGGAAAGAATAGCCTTTTCAATAAATGGTCTTAGGACAATTAGGTATTCATGTTCAAAAAATGATACTGGATCCCTACCTCACATCTCTCACACACATCAAATTCCAGGTGAATGAAAGACTTAAATATGAATGGCAAAGCTCTAAAAGTTTAGGAGACTGTGTTGGTTGTCTTTATGACCTTGGAATAAGGAATAATTTCTTCCTTTTTTCTTTTTTGAGGAAGATTAGCCCTGAGCTAACTACTGCCAATCCTCCTCTTTTTTCTGAGGAAGACTGGCCCTGAGCTCACATTCGTGCCCATCTTCCTCTACTTTCTATGTGGGCCGCCTACCACAGCACGGCTTGCCAAGCGGTGCCTTGTCTGCTCCCGGGATCCAAACTGGCAAACCCCGGGCTGCTGAAGCTAAACGTGCGCACTTAACAGCTGCACCACTGGGCTGGCCCAGGAATACTTTCTTAAACAGAACACAAAAAGCACAAACTAAAAGAGTAAGGCTGATAAATCTGACCACATTGAAATTAAAAATTGATGTTCATCTAAAGATGCCAGAGAGGGAAAAGACAAACGATAACCTGGGAGACATTTGTAACATAGACTACTCACAAAAGACTAGTATTCAGAATCCATAAGGAATTCCCATGAATCAAAATAAAAAAGTAAATGACCAAAAAGAACAACGGGCAAAAGACACTTCAGAGAAGAGAAAACCTAATAGTCAATAAACATAGGAAAGGATGTTTAACTTGAATTTTCAGAGAAATTCATCATAAAAATACAATAAAAATTTACACAAAAACCTGTACAGCAATGTTCATAGCAGCCTTATTTTCTATGGTTAAAATCTGGAAATAACCTGGATCTCCTAAAATGGGTGAATGATTAAATCAATGATGGTGCATTCATACCATGGAATACTACTCAGCCATAGATGAACTATTGTTACATGTGACAAGCTGGATGGAGGTCAAGGGAGTTATACTGAGTGAGAAAACGCACATCCCAAAAGGTTGCACACTGTACGATTCCATTTATACAATATTCTTAAAATGAAGAAGATTATAGAAACGGATATACGAAATGGATCATAGAAATGGATTAGCAGCTGTTAGGAGTTAGGAATGGGAATGGGGATGATGGAGGAGAGGATGGGGGTAAGAGGTGGGTGGGCATGGTTCTATATGGCAATACCAGGGATCCTTGTGATGATGGGAATATTCTGTATCTTTTCTGCAGAGGATATACAAACTTATGCATGTGATAAAGTTGCATAGAACTAAATACACACACATATACACACACATGAAAACAGGTAAAACTGAGACAATCTGAACAGGATTGGTGGTTTGTATCTGTGTCATTGTCCTGGTTGTGATACTGTAGTTTTGCAGGATGTTGCCATTGGGGGAGAGTGGGTGGAGGGCTCAAGGAATCTCTATGTATTGTTTCTAAAAAACTGCATGTGTATCTACAATTATCTCAAAATAAGAAGTGTAATTAGGGGCTGGCTTAGTGGCATAGCAGTTAAGTTCACATACTCCACTGTGGTGACCCGGGGTTCACAGGTTTGGATCCTGGCGCAGACCTACACATCGCTCATCAAGGCATGCTGTGGTAGCATCCCACATATAAATTAGAAGAAGACTGGCACAGATGTTAGCTCAGGGCAGAACTTCCTCAAGCAAAAAGAGGAAGCTTGGAAACAGATGTTAACTCAGAGTGAATCTTCCTTACACACACAAAAACGTGTAATTAAAAAAATAACACTATAAAATGTGTTTCATACCCACCAGATTGACAAAAATTAAAAAGTTGGACAAAAGTGTAGGCAAGGCTGTGGAATAACATGAATTTTCATCCAGTGTTGATGGGAATGTAAATGGGTTTAACACATTTGGAAAGTCACTTGCATATTTTACACCACTACAGTAGTCAACAAAAGTTGAGACTGTGATCCAGAAAGTTCTCTCTAGGTATAGGACCAGCTACATTTTCTGGGGCCCAGAGCAAAACGAAATGCAGAGACCCTTATTCAAAAATTTAGAATTCAAAATGGAGACAGTAGAGCTTTCAATGAAGTGCAGGGTCCTTCTAAATGTGGGCCCTTTACGAATGCACAGGTTTCATAACATAAGTTGTCCCTGTCTAGTGTGGGGAAGAAAAATAATTTTCCCTCTCCACTTCTAGGTTCTTGGCTGAGACACCCCCTGTAATAAGCAAGACAGATTAACAGGAGAAAAACAAACAGAAGTTTAATAACATGTATACCTCCTGTATACATGGGAGAGACCCAGGAAAACTGAGTAACCCCCTGAAATGGCCCAAGCCCCCACCTTAAATACCATCTACAGCTAAAGACAAAAGGAGATGTTGGGAGTGGGGAGAGAGTTGTGGAAAGTTACCAGGAAAAGCACAATAAACAAGGGTAAGGTTGTTAGGCAGATTCAAGTCGTTGCCTTCTCCATTGGTAGGAGTTTCTAGAGATTTAAAGCCATCCTCTTCTTCCTGGTACAGATGGGGAGACACCCTTACAAATGGAGATTTTCCCTTATAAATGTAACTGTTTCTCACAAAATAGTAACTTCTCAGTTTTCAGAGCCTCACCTGTGTCTTTTTTCTTAAAAATAATCCCCTTAAAATAACCAATATGCCAAAAAGGCATATTCTGGGGTGATATATTTTGCTCCCTTCATTAGGTGTATCCTTAGAGAAACTCTTGGATCGTGCACCCCCAGACATGTCCAAGAATGTTCAGAGCAGTCCTGTTGGTGACAGCTAACCATGGGAACAGCCTGCATGTGGATAAATAAATTGCAGTACAAACATGCACTGAAAGACTAAACAGTAGTGAAAATGAATGAATTATGGTTGCTTGTGATGGGGTTCAGTACAGGCTACCCCAAATATGGCTCCTTGGCATACTGAATATTTTAAGTTGATGGAGTTTGAGAAAACGGCAGAAGCAGGAAGGTCACTCTGATCTCTTCCCTCTTGCTCCTCTTCCCTGAAACAGATCATAACATTCTCAGGTGAGAGGTGTCCTCCCTAAGCACGGATGAAAGGAGCATCCTCATCTCTGAAGACAAAGGGACGCCAAGAAGATTCCTAACAAACTGGCCTTGCTGAGTTTCCCCCGATTTACTACAATTACCGCATACTCCTTGACCTCTCATATTCCTCCAGGACTATCTGCTCTTCATCAAACCTAGTGTAAAAATACACAGGTCTAGTTATTTCTTTGGGTCTTCATTTCCTTATGAAGGCTCCTGTGTCACGTAAAACTGACATTAGATAGACTTGTATGCCTTTCTCCCGTCAGTCTAGCTTAGTCAATGTAATTTTCAGACCCAGTGAGGAAGGCTAAAAGGGTGAGGAAAGCTTTTTCCTCCCCTCCCCTTACAACCATGTGGAGGAACGCTTACAACCATCTGAGGAACAACATACTGACCTAAAAGAAGTCCCCCAAATAGTGCATACAAACAATGGCTGTATCTACATAAAATTTTCTCAAAACTGCAAAACTGAACTATGTATTATTTAGGAAAACAAACGTGGTAAACCTGTTAGGAAAAACAAGGAAATGAGGAATGTAGAGCCCAGGAGAGTGGTTCCTCCATCGGGGAGCAAGGGGGTTGTGGGCTGGGAGGGCCGTCAGAGTTATGAGGGTGTCCCTTTTTATAGACGGGTCTGTAGGTGTATGGGGTTTTTGTTGAATCGCTGTTGTCCATACATGACACATATTTTCTAAGTATTAGTTTTCACTTATTAATTATTTAGTAAGTTAAAAGCTAATTTAAGCAAATTGGCATTATTTTGTGGGGGGAAATGGACAGTTCATTTGTGGTAGGGAATTTCCAGACCTTCCTGTGTTTTTACCAGCTTTTAGAGGTATTTTCTACTTTTATGATGTAGTGGGAGCTGCTAATTTACGCATATCTATGACTCAGATGCGCAAATAAAATGCATTTCTTTATTTTCTATAATGATCTAATCCTCCTCACCCACCCTCGCCCTGCTGGCTGGTGATAGGCTGTGGGGGCAGGGGACACATTCAGACTTTTTTTTTTTTGAGGAAGATTAGCCCTGAGCTAACTGCTGCCAATCCTTCTCTTTTTGCTGAGGAAGACTGGCCCTGAGCTAACATCTGTACCCATCTTCCTCTACCTTCTATGTGGGACAGCTACCACAGTATGGCTTGCCAAGCGGTGCCATGTCTGCACCCAGGATCCGAACTGGCGAACCCCACCGCCAAAGCAGAACATGTGCACTTAACCACTGAGCCACCGGGCCGGCCCCACATTCAGACTTTTGACAGGCCCCTCTGTGTCCAAGTTTCAGTGGTCTTTTTCAGGTAACCCATTCTCTTTTGGGGAATGTTCGGTCTTTCAGATGTCCTCTTCCTTCTCCTGATCCTCCCTGAATGTATAGGGTTTGGCGGTAGTGACATGGTGGCACTGGGGAAGGAGTTCCTAGTCTAGCCCTCTTTCTATCCTCTGGAGCCTTGCTAGTGTCTATCGGGAGCTGTGGGCCTTGCCTGGCTCCAGGGTCTTCAGCCAACACCCATGGGGCAAGGGGGGAACCTCTGGTTTCCTCTTGGCTCCGTCACATCCTGGTGAGTTTCCTTCCCCTGCTGATCTGACCCCACAAGATCCTGCGAGCACTAGAGGCTGCTCTGAGTCTCAGCTGTGTCTCCATCAAGTCCTCTGAAGCCTCTTCAGCAGGGTGTGGGGAGGAATAAATTTTCCTCTACCTTTTAGGTCCTTCTGGCTGGTCTATGAATTAAATTAACAGGAGACAGATTAATAGGCAAAAATCAAGTTTAATTGCATACATACGGGAAGCCTACCTACACGACAGGGTCAGAGATGCCACGTACATGAGAGGTTCAGAGACAAAAAGGTAAAGTGAGGTATATATACCGTCTAGAGCTAGGGAATGGGATGGTGGCCTGAGGCTTCAGAGGGGAGAGGGTAATTCACAGGATGATAAGAAGAGCAGATGTTCGGTAATTAGAAGTTTGCCCTGCCATACAGATAGGTCATAAAAATTTATTTCTAGTAATAACTCTTATTATGGGCAAGACCCCCGATTTAACCTTTTAAAGGAGAAGCAAACATTTCTCAAGCCCGCAGAGTCTTGATTACCTTTAACAAAAACTATTCCGTATGCCAAAGTGGCACATCCAGGGGATGCCTGTTCTGACCTGCTTCAAGGGTCACCTTTCCCCTCGCCATGATAGCTCCCAATTCAGGCCCACTGCTCTCAAGTCAATGGCCTTCTTCTCAATCCTGGAGCACGAAAGAAATTTCCCTCACGTCACGCAGGAGCTGAGGGCAGCTCAGGCGAGGTGACTTAGGCTCTCTCCATCCAACTAGGTGGACCTGCCCATTTCACTCAGCTGCAGTTGCCCATGTTGCTTGGAACCACCCTGCACTTCCCCTCTGGTTTTAGCTTTCTTCCACATTTCCTGTCACATCTCTTCTTGTTTATGTGATACTGTCCCCCTTCAGGAGATGGACCACGTGTGTCTGACCCTTGTCCCCCCAATCCTTCTGTCCTACTTTATACTTTCTTCCTACTTTATACATTCTGTCAGGGCAGAAGGGGTGGGTCTGTCATTTTCTCTTATCTGGTAGTGATTTCTACTCTATCTCCTCCTCCTTCCTACCTCCTTCCCTGGGCCAAGGAGAGAAACTGCTTCAGAGTGAGGGAAGATCCAGAAGGTTTGATTTCCTAACATTAATTTTTGAGCATTTAAGAACTTTCAAGCTAATTTGTCAAGGACACTTCTGTCATAGTTTGTAATAAATAAATCCATTTCAAGCTACTAATAAGAAAGGAATGCCCTTCAGAGAAAGTCAGTCAAATGTAGAAAGTGGGACAACCACTCTTAAAACAACAATCACAGCACTTCACGCTTCCTGGTTATCTTCTTAGATCTTTATGCTTGGCCTGGAGGGGAATAAAATTGTAAGTGGCTAAGAACTCAGAACTTAGAATTGTAAATGAGGAGCCTTTGCCTCAGTAAGTGGGCAGGCAACCTGACCTTCACTTTACACCAAAACCCCAAACAAACTCCAGACAATTCAAGAGTAGAATGTAAGATAATTAAAGACAGAAAAATAGAATTGGATATTTATTGAACATCTGAAGGGGCAAGGACATAGTAAACTTAGAAGTGATGGAAGTCATGAAGAAGATAATGGGCAGATTTGAGTGTATGAAGTTAATTTTTAAATCAAAACCAATTTAATTTTATTTAATTAATACTTATTTTTAAGTTATAATGTAAAATTAATTTAAATGATAGGTAATTATAATTAATTATAATTTTATTAATTACTGTTTAATTAAAGGTTAATTTAATTTTAATTAATTTAATTGCTAAATTAAATTTGCTTTATTCTAACTGGCTGTTAGTGAAGTTGGTGGTTGGCAAATTGGACTTTAGTGAGTTGGTTTGGGAGGAATGGACCAGCCCTTCCTCTGGGGGAGTGGTGGTGAGAACAGAGAGGAGAAACGAAGAGATGTGAACAATGTTGCTGGAGGCAAAAACAGCTTTGTGACAGATTAGGTAGGGAAGGCAGGTAGAGGCAGGATGGAGGAGTCGAGAATGAATCTGAGGTTTTGAGCCCAGGTAGCTTGGAGGGGAGAGGAACTAATTAACCCAAATAGGGAGCAGGAAGAGGTGCAGCTTTGGCTATTCCAAGCTGAAATCACTATTGGTCATTCATTCTCACACTTTAAGCTTCATCAGAATTGCCTGCGGGTTTGTGAAAACACACATTGCTGGGTCAATCCCCAGAGTTGCTGTTTCAGCAGGTATGGTTTGGGGCTTGAGAATTTGTGGTTCTAACAAGTTCTCAAGTGATGCTGCTGCTGCTGACCAGGGAACCTTACTTTGAGAATCACCATTTGGATTTTGGAATGGAGGTAGTGGGAAATATCCAGAAAAAAGTTGTTACTCTAGGTCTGGAGCCCAGGAGAGAGCGCAGGACCAGAGACAAGGATAGGAAGTGCTGCCATTTACTGTAAAGCTTTGCAGTTGTGTGCCAATGGTCCTAAATATTGATCATTCTATGGGGGCTGGGCAGGGGCTGGAGGGGCCGGAGCCCTTGGGCCAATTGTCTGTGACCTGAGCAGCCACCTGCATTTACCCTGGAGTGCATATAAATATGATTATTTTGCTTACATAAGCAGTGATATAAAAAACTGTAAAACATTGAAAAACACTGCTTTACTGAGTGCTTATTCTATGGCAGGCTGAAGTGATGTCCCTATAAGCAAGATGCTATTATTATCCAGATTTATGAGAGGAGAAAATGGAGGTTTAGAGAGGTTAAACCACTTCAGTGTCACATGGCCGGTAATTGGCAGATTCAGGATTAAAGCCTTGTCTGGCCCATTTCCAGACCTTGAGTTTCTAATCCCTATGCCTCTTAAAGGATTTGAACATTATCTGCATAGAGGTGCTATTTAAAACAATGAGATGGAATGAGACTGCCAAGAAAGAGAGTTTAGAAAGAAATGTCAAAGTTCAGTACCTTGCGGAACACCTACTTTTAAGGCACAAGGAGAAGAAACTGAGTCCTAGAGTATGTCACAGAAATGAAAGGAGAAGGAAGCATCAAGAGAAAGAACTTCGCTGGTGTCATATGGCTTGGAGCTGTCAAGAAAGATAAAAGACAAAGAAAAGGCCACTGAATTTTGAGATTAAGGTCATTGTTGATTTTTAAAGGAACTGCTTCACCAGAGAAGTAAAGATGAAAAGCACTGGGCTTTACTTATCTATTGCTGATTGACCAACAACCCCAGACATAGTGTCTTAAAATAATAGTATCCTATATGGTCTCTCACATTTCTGTGGGTTGATTTGGCTCATCTGGATGGTTCTTCTGCTCCTCATGGTGTTGGCTGGGGCACTGGGAGACTGCAGTCCTCTGGACGCTTGATGGGGCAAGAACATCCAAAATGTCTCACTCAGGTGACTGGCAGTCAGTGCTGGCTGTTGTCTGAGAGCTCAGCTGGGGCTGTTGACCAAAGTCTTGGCTGTTTTCCACATAGTTTATCTGTGAGGCCTGGGCTTCTCACAGCATGTTGGTGGGTTCTAAGAAGATATGTTCCAAGTACATAAAAGTCAAAGCTGTGGATCTCTGAAGTTACAGAGCAGTATTTCAACCCAATCCTGATGTAAAAGCAAGCCACAAGGCCAAGCTAGATTCAAGGGGAGGGAAAATAGACTCCACTTCTCAATGGGAGGAGAGGCCAAGAATTTGAGGGCATTTTTAATTCAACATAGGGTGAGTGCTGAGGATGTGGAGGAAGATAATATATACTATTTACCTTTCAAGAAATATTATAGTAAAGAGAAAGAGAATAATGGTTGTTTGAGAACACAAAGGTTTTAGGGAAGGGTTTTTTTAGGGTGTAGATTAGTTACGTAGTACTGTGGACTAATATTACCACAAACTTGGAGCTTAAAACCACAACTTTTATTATCTCACAGTCTGTGGATCAAGAGTCTAGGCATGGCCAAGCTGGTTCCTCTGCATCAGGGTCTCACAAAGCTGCAGGCAAGGTATCCGTTGGGGCTATAGTCTCTTAGGGTGCTCAACTGGGGAAGGATGCACTTCCAGGGTTTGGTGGCTTTTAGTAGCATTCAGTTCCTTGACAGCTGTTGGACCAAGAACCACAGTTTTGATGGCTATTGGCTGGAGGCCACTCTCAGTTCCTTACCACATGAGACTTCCCAACATGCACTTGCTTTCTCAAAGCCGGCAAGAGAGAGAGAGGGTCCTCACAAGACTGCCATAATGTATCTTAATCACATACTCATAATCATGTACATCCCATCACCTTTGCCATATTCTAATTGTTAGAAAGCGAGTCATAGGCCCCACCCACACTCAAGAGGAGGGAACATATAAAGTCATGGATACCAGGAAGTGGGGTTATATAGGGCTCATCTTAGAGTCTGCCTGCCACAGAAGACTTGAATTTGTTTATAGACTGGAAAGAAATGGCCAGAATAGAGGAAAAGTCAATTTTTAGAGAGAGGTCAGGGATGACTGGTGGACAGGGGTTAGGGTCACATGTAAGTTAGATTTGGAGAGGAGAACTTTTTAATTTTGAATATACAGGAAGTGGGAAAGAACCAGAGAAGATAAGAGAAGTTTTAAAGCATGAAAGAGGAAAGTTCCCAAGAAAGCTCACATCAGTGGACCTCCACTTCCCTCACAAATAGGAGGCAAGGTTATTTACCGGGTCTGAGAGTTGAGGGGGGATTTCTGCTTTGAGGAGAGTGGAAATAATCGAAAAAGATACTATGGGAAATGTCATAGATGTTGATTAGAAGTGAAACTAGGCACAGAAAAGGATAATAAACAGCACACAAGGCCAGTGTAGGTCGTTTAACATGAATTGATTTAACACTGTTGGCCAAGAATGGTAGGGACAATGTTAAAATGGCTGGCTATGGGATTTAAGCAATGAAAGGAGGCAAATCGTAGGCTCAATAAGACTAAGGGAGTGGTATAGAAAAGAGAATTTTGAAGATTCTTAATCTTATTGGAATTTCCAACAAAATTGGAGATACTCTCTTCTCCCTTGAAAAACTCTCCTCCCTTGGCCTCCATAACATGCACTCTGGGTTTCTTCTTACTTCTCTGGAGTCTTGATCTTGTTCAGCAACTCTTGTTCCTCTAGTCCTCATCAGGGTTCTTCCTTAGGCCTGTTTCTCTTCTTATCCTCTCAGGGTGATTTCATCCACTCTCATGGATTTAATTACTTTCTAAAGGCTGCCAACTTCCAAAAGTTTCAATTCTAGTCCAGATTTTCTCATTAATTTCAGCCTGTGCCCAGCTGCCTGCATGTCCCACAGGCACTAAAGTTGGACATTTCAAAAATAGAAAGTATCATTTCTCCCTCTCTCCTTCCCCTCCCTTTCCTCCAATGTTCCCTTTTTTGGGGAATGGCACCAAAACCCACTTATTTACTCAATTAGGAAACTCAATGTCATCCTTGATGCTACCCTTTTCTTCACCCCATACCCATCTATAACCCTTTGCCACTTTTCAACCTTCTCTATTTCTGCTATTCTGCCTGAGCTACCATCATATTTTGTCAGATTATTCCATCAGGCTCCTACTCTGCCTCACTACTTCTAATAATGATCCTCATATTAGAAAGAATACAACAACCTTTTCCTCCATGTAGCCGAAGGGAGCTTATAAATGTGAATCTTATTATGTCAATACACCCCACCGTGACACATGTACACCACTTAAAATCCTTTATTAAATTCCTATTGCCCATAGACAAGAAAATAAAGGATGAGATTTACTGAGAACTTATGTTGTGCTAGGCACTAGGATTCACATTATACAGGTTAAAGAACAAATCCCTTAGCACGGTATTTCAGGACCTTCATTATCAGGTTCCAGTGTAACTCTCCAGCCTCATTTCTGTCTCTACCTCCCTCTTCCCCTCGCTCATTCCAACTCACCTTTCAGTAATCAGCTTAGAGGTTACCACCTCCAGGAAACCTCCCTTGTCCTGGATTCAACCTGTCTTATGGAACATGAACCTGGCACATTATACAGTATTAATCTTCTCATTTGTCTGTTGCTAACACTACTCTGTCTTATTAGTGATTGCACCTGTAATATCTTTTATAGTACCTGGTTTATAGTAGTTGCTCAATAAATATTTGTGGAATGAATTAATGAATCTTAGAGTTAAAACAATTCCAAGTATTGATAGAGTTCAAAGGAGTGGCTCTATCTATGTGTGGCTGCACACATTCCCTTATCTTTTTCCACGTTGACAACTTTTTTTCACATTTAAAAAATGGATGTCTAATATTTAATTTTAAGTTTTATTATGTTGGGAAGTTGTGAAATCCCCTACTATTACCCACAAATCTTTAGCAGAGCCCATAATACAAGAGAACCTTGAATGAAGAGTGTTTGGGAAGAAATATAGATTCAACAGCTGTATTTTCCCATTTAGGTGATTAAGCCATGTAGATAACAGCCAGCCTTGATGGCCTAGTGATTAAAGTTTGGCATGTTCAACTTTGGCACCCCAGGTTTGGTTCTTGGGTGTAGAACCACACCACTCGTCTGTCAGTAGCCATGCTGTGGTGGCAGCTCACATAGAAGAACCAGAAGGACTTACAACTAGAATATACTACTATGTATTGGGACTTTGGGGAGGAAAAAACCCACCAAAACCTGTGTGGATAAAAAGTAAAATTCAAGAAGAAAGGAATGAGAGAGATCTAGAATCAAGTAGAGAGAAAATGGTAGCTAGAGATGTCTAGGCAAATATATAACCCTGTGAAATCTGTAGAGACATTGGGAGGGTCAGAGGATTTCCCAAAATATATGAGCTGGGGATCTGAGCCAATTTTATCTGAATCTTGAAGCACAAAGTGACCCCACTTGACACTGAGTTTTGAAAATCAAATGCATGTCTATGGTTATCCTTATTATTAACATTATGACTGCAAACCATTCAGTGTTATTTTTAGCTACATGGAGCAATAGAAGGGATGGGAAGAAAGAATTACTGATACAATTGGGTAAAGAAAGTATGCTTTTGAGAAGATTCAAACAGAACTTTTGTGGGTGAGATAGTTTTTTAAAGTCTTTGTAAAGGAGCTCAAAGGAAGGCATACTCTAACCTTGACGGAGTGTAAATTTTGGTGTTGTAGAATGCATGGGGTATCTATTTTTTGTTTTCTTTCTTACTAACTAAATGTATGTCTTTCCTCACTTCCCTTTTTTCATAACCACATCTCTTTATGTTCTTATTTTTTTATTTAATTTTTTTATTGAGATAGCATTGGTTTATAACATTATAGAAATTTCAGGTGTACATCATTATATTTTGACTTCTGTGGAGACTACATTGTGTTCACTACCAAAAGTCTAGTTGTCATCCATCACTGTACACATATCCCCCCTTACCCCTTTCATCCTCCCCCTAGCCTGCTTCCCTCTGGTAACCACCAATCTGTTCTCTCTGTGTCTATGTGTTTGCTTCTGTTGTTGTTGTTTCATCTTCCACATATGAGTGAAATCATACAGTATTTGGCTGTCTCTGTCTGACTTATTCCACTTAGCATAATACCCTCAAGCTCCACCCATGTTGTCAGATATGGCAAGATTTCATCTTTTTTATGTCTGAGTAGTATTCCATTGTATCTATATACCACTTCTTCTTTATCCATTCACCCATTGGTGGGCATTTAGGTTGTTTCCAAGTCTCGGTTATTGTGAATAATGCTGCGATGAACAGAGGGGTGCATATATCTTTTTGAATTAGTGTTTTCATGTTCTTTGGATAAATACTCTGAAGTGTAATAGCTGGATCATATGGTAGTTCTATTATTAATTTTTCAAGGAATCTCCATACTGTTTTCCATAGTGGCTGCATCAGTTTATATTCCCATGAGCAGTGTATGAGGGTTCCCCTTTCTCCACATCCTCTCCTGAACAGTTATTATTTCTTGTCTTGTTAATTATAGCCATCCTAACAGGTGTGAGGTGATAACTCATTGTGGTTTTGATTTGCATTTCCCTAATAATTAGTGCTGTTGAACATCTTTTCATGTGTCTGTTGGCCATCTGTATATCTTCTTCAGAAAAATTTTTGTTCAGATCCTCTGCCCATTTTTTAATCATGTTATTTTGTTGTGGTTGAGTTGTATATACTCTCTCTATATTTTGGATATTGATCTTTATTAGATATATGATTTGCAAATATCTTCTCCCAGTTGGTAGGTTGTCTTTTCATTTTGTTGATGGTTTCCTTTGCTGTGCAGAAGCTTTTCAGTTTGATGTAGTCCCATTTGTTTATTTTTCTTTTGTTTCCCTTGCCTGAGGAGACATGATATTCAAAAAGATATTGCTAAGTTCTATGTCAAAGAGCATACTGCTTATGTTTTCTTCTAGGAGTTTTATGGTTTCAGGTCTTACATTCAAGTCTTTAATCCATGTTGAGTTAATTTTTGTGTATGGTATAATAGTCTACTTTTATTTTTTTGCACTTGGCTGTCCAGTTTTCCCAGCACAATTTATTGAAGAGACTTCTTTCTCCATTCTATGTTCTTGGTTCCTTTGTAGAAAATTAGCTGTCTATTTTTCTGGGTTATTTCTGGGATCTCAATTCTGTTCATTGATCTGTGTGTCTGTTTTTGTGCCAGTACCATGCTGTTTTGATTACTACGGGCTTGTAGTATATTTTGAAATCGTAGAGTGTGATACCTCCATCTTTGTTCCTTTTATTCAGGATTGCTTTGGCTATTTGGAGTCTTTTGTTGTTCCATTTAAATTTTAGGATTATTTGTTCTATTTCTGTGAAAAATGTAATTGGGACTTTGATAGGGACAGCACTGAATCTGTAGATTGATCTAGGAAGTATGGACATTTTAACTATGTTGATTCTTCCAATCCAAGAGCACAGAATATCTTTCCATTTCTTTGTATCTTCTTTGATTTCTTCCAACAATGTTTTATAGTTTTCGGTGTACAGATCTTTCACCTCTTTGGTTAAGTTTATTCCTGGGTATTTTATTTTTTTATTGCAATTGTAATTGGGATTGCATTCTTAACTTCTTTTTCTGCTACTTCGTTGTTAGTGTATAGAAATGCAATTAATTTTTGTGTGTTGGTTTTGTACTCTGAAACTTTACTGTATTTGTTTATTATTTCTAATAGTTTTTTGGTGGTTTCTTTAGGGTTTTCTATATATAAAATCATGTCATCTGCAAATAGTGACAGTTTTACTTCTTTCCAATTTGGATCCCTTTTATTTCTTTTTCTTGCCTAATTGCTCTGGTTAGGACGTCCAATACTATGTTGAATAAGAGTGGTAAAGGTAGGCATCTTTCTCTTGTTCCTGTTCTCAGAGGTTTAGCTTTCAGTTTTTCATCATTGAGTATGATGCTAGCTGTGGCTTTGTCATATATGGCCTTTATTATGTTGGGGTACTTTCTTTCTATTACCCGTTTTTTACAGAGTTTTATCATAAATGGATGCTGTATCTGGTTGAATGCTTTCTCTGCATCTCTTGAGATGATTGTGTGATTTTTTTCTTTATTTTGTTAACGTGGTGTATCACCTTGATTGATTTGTGGATGCTGAGACATCCTTGCACACCTGGAATAAATCTCACTTGATCATGGTGTATGATCCTTTTAAAGTATTGTACTTGATTTGCTAATATTTTGTTGAGGATTTTTGGATCTATGTTCATCAGCAATATTGGCCTATAATTTCCTCTATTTGTGTTGTCCTGGTCTGGTTTTGGTATCAGAGTAATATCGGTCTCAGCGAATGAGTTAGGAAGTGTACCATCCTCTTCAATTTTTGAAAGAGTTTGAGAAGGATAGGTGTTAAATCTTCTTTGAATGTTTGGTAGAATTCACTGGGGAAGACTTCTGGTCCTGGACTTTTGTATTTTGGGGGAAGTTTATGATTACTGTTTCTTTCTCCTTACCAGTGTTTGGTCTATTTAGATTCTCTATTTCTTCTTGATTCAGTTTTGGAAGGCTGCATAATTGTAAGAATTTATTCATTTCTTCTAGATTATCCAATTTGTTGGTGTATAGTTTTTTATAGTATTCTCTTATAATCCTCTGTATTTCTACGGTATTTGTTGTAATTTCTCCTCTTTCATTTCTGATTTTATTTGTTTTAACTTATTTTTAATTTTATTTATTCTTATTTTCTTTCTTTCTTTATAGTTTTATTAATTTATTTTTATCTTAGTGAATTTAGCTAAAGTTTTGTCAATATTTTTTTTTATCTTTTCTAAGAAAGAGCTCTTAGTTTCATTGATCTTTTCTGTCTCTATTTTATTTATTTCTGCTCTGATTTTTATTACTTTCTTCCTTCTACTGATTGTGGGCTTTATTTTTTCTTCTTTTTCTAATTCTTTTAGGTGTGATGTTAGATTGTTTATTTGAGATTTTTCTTCTTTGTTGAGGTAGGCCTGTATTGCTATAAATTTCCCTCTTAGAACCACTTTTGCTGTATCCCATAGATTTTGATATGTAGTATTTTTATTTTTGGTTGTCTCCAGGTATTTTTTGATTTCTTCTTTGATTTCTCCATTTACCCAATAGTTGCTTAGTTGCATTTTGTTTAATCTCCACTTATGTGTGACTTTTCCAGTTTTCTTCTTATAGTTGACTTCTAGTTTCACACTGTTGTGGTCAGAAAAAGATGCTTGATATTATTTCAGTCTTCTTAAATGTATTGAGACTTGTTCTGTGGCCTAATATGTGATCTATTCTGGAGAATGTTCCATGTGTATTTGAAAAGAATATGTATTCTGCAGTTTTTGGATGGGATGTTCTGTGTACACCTATTAAGACCATCTGGTCTAATGTGTAATTTAAGGCCAATGTTTCCTTATTGATCTTTTGTCTGGATGATCTATCCATTGATATAAGTGGAGTAGTACATTCTGCTACTATTATTGTGTTTTTGTCAATTTTTCCTTTCATGTCTGTTAACACTTGCTTTACATATTTAGGTTCTCCTATGTTGGGTGCATAGATATTTATAAATGTTATATTCTCTTCTTGGATTGTTCCCTTTATCATTATGTAATACCCTTTTTCACTTGTTACAGTTTTTGTTTTAAAGTCCATTTTGTCTGATATAAGTACTGCTACCCCAGCTTTATTTTCATTTCTATTTGCATGGTATATCTTTTTCCATCCCTTTACTTTCAGTTTGTGAGTGTCTTCAGGTCTGAAGTGTGTCTCTTGCATACAGCATATATATGGGTCTTATTTTTCTTTTATCCATTCATCCACTTTATGTGTTTTGATTGGAGCATTTAGTCCATTTAGATTTAAAGTAACTATTGACAAGCATGTATTTGTTGCCATTTTACTTTTTTCTGGATGTTTTTGTAGTTCTTCTCTGTTCCTTCTTCTCTTGATCTCTTTCTTTGTAATTTGGTGACTTGCTGTAGCTTTATGTTTGGGTTCCTTTCTCTTTATTTTTTGTGTATTTATTGTGGGTTTTGGTTTGTGGTTACCATGCGGTTCATATATAATAACCTATGTAAATAGGAATCTATATTAAGTTGATGGTCTTTTAGTTTAGACCTCTTACTAAAAGCTCTGCACTTTTACTCTCCCCTATTTTATTTTTGACATCATATTTTACCTCTTTTATTTTGTGTATCCCTTAATCTCTTATCATAGATATAGATGATCTTAGTACTTTTGTCTTTTGACCTTCATACTAGTTTTACAGGAGATTTATCCACTACATTTACTGTATGTTTGCCTGTACCAGCAGTATTTTTTCTTTGATCATTTTCTTATTCTTATTTGTGGCCTCTTCTATTCTACCAAAAGAAGTCTCTTTAACATTTCTTATCCGACTGGTTTAATAATGATGAATTCCTTTAGTTTTGCTTTTCTGGAAAGCTCTTTATCTCTCCTTCCATTCTGAAGAGTAACCTTGTCAGGTCGAGTATTCTTGGCTGTAGGTTTCTTCCTTTCAGCCATTTAAATATATTGTGACACTCCCTTCTAGCCTGTAAGGTTTCTGCTGAAAAGTCAGCTGATAGCCTTCTGGGGTTTCCTTTGTATGTAACTTCTTGCTTTTCTCTTGCAGCTCTTAGGATTCTCTCTTTATCTTTAATTATTGACATTTTAATTATACTGTGTTTTGGTGTGGGCCTCTTTGGGTTCATCTTGTTTGGAAATCTCTGTCCTTCTTTTACCTGGATATCTGTTTCCTTCCTCAGTTTAAGTAAGTTTTCAGCTATTATTTCTTCAAATAAGTTCTCTGCCCCTTTGTCTCTCTCTTCTCCTTCTTGGACACTTACAATGCAAATGCTAGTATGCTTGATATTGTCCCAGACTGTCCTTGTTCTTTTTAGTTCCTTTTTCTGTTCAGCTTGGGTGATTTCTTCTACTCTTTCATCCAGATCGCTGATCCATTCTTCTGCATCACCTACTCTGCTGTTGATACCCTCTTGAATTTTTCATTTCCATTATTGTACTCTTCGAGTCTAATTGGTTCTTTTTTATATTTTCTAATTCTTTGCTGAAGTTCTCACTGTGTTCATCTATTCTTCTCCCCACTTCAGTGAGCATCTTTATGATGCTTGTACTCTTTGTCAGGTAGATTGTTTATCTCTGTTTTATTTAGGTCTTTTTCTGAGGTTTTTTCTTGTTCTTTTATTTGGAACATATTTCTTTGTCTTCTCATTTTGTCTACTTCTCTGTGCTTATTTCTGTTTATTTAGGTAGATCAGCTACATCTCCTGATTTGGGAAATGTGGCCTTATGTGGCAGATGTCTTATGGGGCCCAGCAGTGTGCTCTCCTCTTGTTACCTGTGCCAAATTTTCCAGGGGTGTCCCTTGTGTGAGCCGCATGTGCCCTTCTGTTGCGGCAGAGTTGCTATTGCTGCAAGTACATGGGTCAGCTAGGCTGTCCTCCAGGCCAGCTGGTTGTCAGGCCTGGCCATGTGTGGCTGCTATGGGTGAGTTATTGGGTGGGGTACAGCTGACTGAGAGGTCTGGTAGCACACAACTACTGTGGTTTTGCTGATGAGTGAGTCAGGCCCCCAGGGTGGTTTCTAGGCTGGGGGAACACAACTGCTGCAGGCCCCTGGGTGTGGCTGGCCAGTGAGGCTAGCTGCATAGCGGGAGACTGTTGCCAGCTTGCTCTTCGGTGGAGCAGGTCTCTGGCATGGACAGACTACAAGGCCCTGCCTGGGCACAGCTGCCTCAGGCGTGCTGTTGGGCTGGAGATGCCTCTAGCACAGCAAAGCACAACCATTTCAGGTGTTGGTAGGTGGAGAAGATCCCTGTGTGGCTGTTTGCAGGCTCACTAGTGGGTGGGGCTGGTCCCTGGGGCTAGCTGCCTGCATTGCCTGGGTGGGCTGAATTTCCTTGGGTGCTCTAGTAGGCAGGGGAAGACCCTTGTGCTAACAGGATAGAGAACGGATTCCAATGGTGCCTGTCAGCATCTGTGTCAGCACAGCTGAAGCGGGTCACAATAATGGCTGCCTCCACTGTCTCAGTCCCTGGGGGTGGGACAAGCTGTCTCTTGCCTCTCTGTGATGCACTCTGAGCTTAGTAAGTGAGTCTCTTTTACTACTGGACTGTGCACTTTTCTATCTCGTGTTTTTGTGCTGGTTTCCAAGTTGAGTGAGTCTGTGCATGGGCCCTTTAAGAGGAAATTTTCCTTTCTCTGAAATTCTATAGTTTTCCTGGGCATATTCACATTGGTTTTCAAAGCCAGGTATTTTGAGATCTCATCTCTCTGTGTCAGATCCAAGGGCTGGTGTGCCTAATGTGGAGCTCAAACCCCACCCCAACTCCAGGAAAAGCTCTGTACCTTGAGATCACTCCCAACCATGAAGTGCTGTGACTAGGGTGTTTTTTCCCGCACCAGGGCAGTATCTCTGCCTCTTCCATCCCTGTCTGTGTTGTCACTTGTTGTGGAGGTTCTTTTTATCCAGTTTCCAGATCTCTTCTCAGAGGAAGTTTTTTCCACAGGTAGTTTTAGGTTTGTTGTGTCTGTGGGAGGTGGTGAGTTCAGGATCCTCCTATGCTGCCATCTTCCAAATTCTCTCCTCTTTGTTATTTTAGAGGTACCATGCCTGGGCATTGCTGACACTCATTGTCTGGGATCCTGTCCCATTAGACTGGGTGGTAGCAAGGGTTTATGAGAAGGCACGCAGACCCACTTGATCCTGCCTGGAGACTAGCATGGGAGATAGGAGAGGGCAGTGGTTCTCAAAGTGAGGGACCCAGACAAGAAGTTTTAGCATCACCTGGGATGAATTTTTCTAGAAATGTGAACTCTTGGGCTCCAATTAAGATCTACTAAATCAGAATCTCTGTGGGTGAGGCAAGCGATCTGGTTCCACAAGCCCTTCAGGTGATCCTGATACATGTGAAAGTTTGAGAATCAGGCTGGGCTGGGTTTTTGCCTGAGTCATTTAGTAACCACAAGTGATAGGTGCTAAAGATAATTTGCTACTCTATTCTGCCAAAAGACATCACTGAGATGGCTTTGGAAGATAGATTCCAAATGTAACGATGAAGAAAAACGCATCTTTAGAACATTGAATAGTTCCCTGAGAAAACATGATGGTTGCCAACTAGGCTGTTTATGTGGAACACAGTTTGAGTAATGAAATTCCAGAAAGCACCTGAAGCAGAGCAGGGGTCGCCTACTGCCTCTCTAACTTCCCCCTTCATCATCCCACGTCTTGGGTTTCTGTCATTATTTTTCTAGAACAAGCTATAAAAGTCATCCCACTTCCTTTTTATATTCACCACACTCACTCACAACATAAATGAACCTCAGTTCACTTTTAAGTGTCTGGGTTTCCTCTAAGCTCCAGAACAGCCTTTCTGCCTCCACATGACTAAAGATTAAAATATGTCTATGTGTACACTCCTGGGCTCACATTTAGTTTCCCTATTGAGATTGGGTATGAGGGAGTGATGGATAAAAAGTGGTGAAAGCTACTCTCACTCCAAGAGAAACTGGGGGGCATGAATTCAGCAAATATTAATTATTATCATTTGTGTGCTATGCAATGAGAGAATAGGAGATATATATAAATAGCTAAAATACTATATGAATAGTGGTATAATAAGAGTGTGTATAAAATACAGAAAACTAGGTAAGGAGAAATTAATAAAGTGGGAGCTAATAGGGAGAAGTACAAAAAGGAAGTAACATTGGCACTTGTCCTTAAGGTCCAGTTCAACAGCTAGACCAATGGGGGGAAGGGAATGTCAGGTAAAGGGGACATCATGAACAAAGGCTTGCAGATATGAGAGGTGTTTGGGGAATATTCCATAGTATTTCAGTGTGGGTGGAATATAGAGGACAAGTCAACAGTGGCTACCATTAGAAGTGAACCATCCTCTAGGATCAGACTGTGAAGGCCCCTTCCTGCTCTCTTAAATATTTGGTATAATCAGAGTTTAGATGACCACATTGAGAATAATTTCAGTTAAGTAGTGGGGTCAGAACCCAAATTTGTGTATAGATTGGGATATGGACTGCAAAGAAGGGGTGGTCATTTGAATAAATGATTGATAGGAGAAAATGGGTTTTGCTGTGACAACCAAAACTTAAAAAATAGAGTCTCCTTATTCATTATGCATATTACTCTGGTATTTTTAGCTCTGGGATTGTGGTCATAGAAGCAAAGTAAGCTTCAGGTGAGTGTCAATGTGCCTCTAAGTATCTTATCTCATTGAATTGGAGTCCCACTCAGATTAATTTTTGTAGAGCCTTCTTTCTTCCCTGCTAAGATCCTAGAAGCTGAAAATGTTTGAGAAATTTCCTTGAAATTGTAACCTGTCAGAACTTTGGCCATTGGAGGCGTGATGAGCAAAGGTCTTGTAAAAATGCCTGCAAATGTTCACAGTTGTAAGGAGTATTATGCTTGTGTATACTGATGCTGTGGTGGGTTGTAACCTTGAGTTCCTTCTGCCAGACCCAACGCTGCTAAACCCTACAAAGACAGGAAACCCAGAAACCATACTCCCCATCCTCCACAGCCCTGTAGAGATAACTAAAGTTCTGAATGAGTTTATTTCTAAATGTGATAGGGAAGAGGTTACTCTCACCTAGATTTTGACTGTGATTATAGTTTCCAATTTTTATTATGCATGGCAATATACCAGGCATTCTACAGATCTTATTGTTTCCAACTTGACATTTAGGATATTTTCCAAAGATGGCCACAGTACTATCTCCCAAACTGCACGATCTTCTGCAATGGACCTTGTCACGCTTGCCTTGAATTTGGGCAAGACTTATGATTTCTTTAACAAACAGAGCCTGGTGGAAATGCCGCTGTGCCATTCTGGTCTGGCAGCATCCTGTCTCTTGAGATGTTCCCTCTGACAAGCCAGTTGCCATTGTCATGAGAAGCCCCAGCCACATGGAGAGGCCATGTGTAGTTACTCGATACCTAACTGCAAGCATCAACTGCCAGCTATGTAGGGAGCCATTTTGAACATCTAGTCTCGTCAACGCTTCAGATGACTGCCAACCCAGCAAGCATCTGACAACAACCTCAGACACCCAAGTGGAAACGACTAGGCTCAGCCTAGAGAGAAAGAGTAACAAATTGTTCTAAACCATGAAGTTTTTAAAATTAAAGCTTTATTGATCTATAATTCAAATACTATAAAATTCATCATTTTTAAGTGTACAGTTCACAGAGTTGTGTAACCATCTCCACATTCTAATTAAAAAACATTCTCATCACTCCAAAAAAACCCCCCTACTCATTAGCAGTCACTCTCCCTCCTCCTCCTAGTCTCTGAAAAGCACCAATCTACTTTGTCTCTATGGGTTTACATATTCTGGACACTTGATATCGATGAAATCATACAAAATGTGGTCTTTAATGTTTGGCTTCTCTCATTTGGCATAATGGTTTCGAGGTTTGTCCATATTACAGCATGTATCAATACATTTTTCCTGTATTGTTGAAAATTATTCCATTGTATGGATATGCCACATTTTATTTATCTGTTAAGTCAGTAAGTTTTGGTGTGCAGCCAAAGATACCTGGGGTACAATAAGAATCAAAGATAGGAAGCACAAAGGGAGCTATTTTCTATGTTCTAATGATTGAATTGTAGTGCACTGGATGCATTTTATGACTGTCTGGTCCCTAGCAGGCATGGTGTTTTGCACTAAAGCCTTTATGTTCTTCCAGTAAAATCCTATGGTACATAGGTTTTCATTATTTTACATAGATTTTCAATATTTTCATGATTATATTTATGTTATTTCTGTAACATGAATGCTACATTGAAACATCCATATTTTAAGTATATAAAATACAAGTTAATTCAATGCATGACAAATTGTAATAAAGTATAAGTATATATATTTTTTGCCTGCTACCTAAAACTGGGGTTAGACCCAGAGTCATAAACAACCAGTATATATATTAATTACTATTTTCAGGAGAACAAAATAAATCTTAACCAATATCCAGAGCATTACCTAATGCAATGTAGAAAACTTGGGTTCTAACCACATATACACATTGGGATTGTAACCATCCTCAGAGAGGTTTTTGTATATAAAGTGGCCCTCCGCACCATTTTGTTTCTTCAGAGCACCTTGACACATCCTATTCTTATTTTACTTGTTTATCACTTGTTTGTGATCTCACTCTCCCACTAGAATAAAAGTTCCATGAGGACACGTGCTGTGTCTCCTGCTCGTCACTGTATCCTCGCACTCAGCACCGGGCCTGGCTCACAGAAGGAGCACAATTAGTGCTGATCAAATGTATGAATATGCACACGACCGAAGACCAAAGTAGAATATGAGAAAATGAAGGTGTTTGTGTGATAGGAATGAATATTTTTAGGTGTAGAACTTCCTTTAATATTGGCTTAGTATTACAGTATTAAAAATAATTTTTAGTGAATTGTAATTATGGATGCATATTCCAAAGAGAAGTCCTGACATTCTGCTTTCTGTCTATATTATTCAGCTTGCAAACTCGGGTTCTCACCCTAGGTTACACCTCTCAGAGAAGAAGTCTAAGAAATCAAAGACTGCGTAGAATTCTATTTCCCTGCACAGCCAGACAAGTCTCAGCATCATGTCTTTTAGGAGTTGATGAAGCTCGTCATGCACCTCAGTTAATATCCAATCTCTTGCTCTTCACGTCCCCCCTTTTATCTACTTGTTTTCAACCATCAGTTCATCCCTGATGCATGCTGGTAAAGGAGGGCTATTTTCAGAGTCTTATCTTAACCTCAAAATGTAGTCTGAGTCCTTAAACAGACCTAGTGAATTTAAACTGCACTTTAAAAGATAAATGACACTAATTACCACCTATTCTATGTTTCAATATGATCAAATATTTCATACAACAATGATGCAAAATCAGTCTCCATGTTCATGACAAAATATTAAGCAATTGTCCAAAACAGCAGAGTGTGGGTGGCAGATAGTCCCACAACTCCTGTGCCAGAGGCTTCAGGTAGCCTCATGTGTGTTCTGCTTATGATCCAAGGTACTCAGCATATGCTCCTGTCCTTTCATCTACCTTTCTAAAACACAGATAGCTGAAAAACCGGAACCAGCAGTTTCTTGATTCCCTTGCAGCTGTGGTTGTGGATGTGAACACATTCCAGCACTGAGATGCACTTGTGGAAGGTGGAAGAGGAACAGAAGTCATCTTTGTGCTGCTGAGGCTGCTGCCAAGCCAGGTCATCGAGGCATGGAGGTTCACAGTTGGACTCAGCATTCCAGTGTGTAGTCCTCAGCCCAGTCAATATGGGAGGCATTCATGATAGCAGTGGAGGTGACAACAAGATCAGCCTTGTGGTCTCTGAATCTCACCTAGGTTGGTGTATCTTTGAAATCAGGAGTCTCGTGGTAGCTCCTTAACTCCTCCTACACTACTAGGCTTTGATTTTGTAGGTGCTTGATATACTGTACAAAATCTCGCTCTGCTTGAAAACCCTGACTGAAACTCTTCCCTTGGTTAAAAGCCCATTAAGAGTCAATCAAATACACTCTATATGACTGCTTTGGGCTCTCCTTTAGGACAAAGGAAGCTTAACACATAATGAGTGGTCAATAAATATTTATTAAATGCAGTGCTTATCCAATATAAAGAAGTTTTGTTGAAAAATTAAATACGTTCTACAGTAAGCAACTTAGAGTACCTTAAAATCTTTAAATATTTCAATATCTCAATATATAAGACAAATATGGGGAATATAAAGATCATCAAAACTCAGTTCTTATCTCAAATAAAAGGGCTACAAGACATACTGCTCTTCATGCTGTTAGATAGAGATAAGCAAAGAACCATGAGGTCATATTTGCAGTTATTTACTTCTCCCCTCCCTGGAAGAAGATTAGACATCTCTACCCCTGCACAGACTTTGGACTTGGCCATGTGATGCACTTTGGCCAATGGAATGTTAGAGAACCAGACATGTGTCACTTTCAAGCAAAAGTTGTAAGAGTCATTGTGAGTTTCTACCGGCTCACTTTTTCTTTCTCTCAGCCACAAGAATAACCCAGATTAGGCTGCTCCTTTAGCCTGAGTCCCAGAACAAGAGGACATACAATCTCCATAGAATGAGAATAAGAAACTTTTACTGTAAACCACCGAGAATTGGGGGTTGTTCGTTATTGCATAGAAATAGATTGATAGCGATGGAAGAGAGAAATTTCATTTTACTGGCAGATCTTCAGTAATTATTCTGGGAGCATGTGTAATTTTGAGGCATAATTAAGATTTCAGTGGACAGAAAAGGCAGAGGAGAGGGTATATGAATGTATGCAAAGAAATAGATGTGGAGAAATTCAGGCAATTTGGGGCATAGGATAGAGAACAACAAGTAATCTGATCTAGAAAATATGGTATGAATGGAGGGAAGTGGAAGATAAGGTTGGGAAAATGTCAACCATATTTAGAGGGACTTGAACATCATGCTCAGAGGTTCAACAGTTCTTGAAGTAGACATTGAAGTAGGTCTCTGGAGAAGATAGCAGTCAATGGAGACGTTTCTAGATTTAAGAATATATGTAGGATGAGGGGAAAGGGCCAATTCAGAGGTAATGTTTGAAGATACAAGACAGAAGAAATTGAGATCAAAGATGGAGACTTGGAAAGTTTTTCTGAAGCCAGGAAAGAAAAACAACAACAAATACAAGTGAAGATAATGAGAAATTGGGCGGGGGAGTGAGTCACAGAAGACAGCTCTGACCTCAGTGAAGGGAGGGGAGATTGTTGAAGGTGAGGGAGGGGAGTTGGTGAACAAGCTTTGGGAGGGAGAGCCATTGCCACAGATGAGGAGACAGGCTCAGAGGCATCAAATGACTTGCCATGAGGGTGGTGCAAAGTACGTGGACCAACAAGTAAGGTACCTAGAAAGATTCCTGGCACACACTTAACTGGTGTTCAGTAAATGTGTAACTCCTCTTTTATTTTTCCTTACATAATTTACCAGGTCCTTGAATAGGGACTGTTTTCAGGCCAGAGCCCACAGGTCAGTGGCTGCTCTGCCAATGTGTTCTCTCTCCTTGGCCCACCACTTTCCACTGTGAGATCTTGTAGGCACCACCCCATCCCAGAAAATCTCATGGTTCGCAGGCTGGCATCCCTCTATAAATCCCAATCTCAGAGTCTGTGATGTCAGTTTTGAGTAAATTTCATGTATACTTTATCTCAGCCCTTTTACAAGCTTGTTGACTCATTGTGGCTTCTTGAAAATCTATTTACAGAATTAGACATTTGAGAAGTGGCAAATCGGTTTGCATGTAGACACTGAATCAAAGATTTATCTCAAACCCAACAAAATAAATGAAGCCAGAATGAAGCTTTGGCTTGGCATTTAGCAGAGCTGGCAGAGATTTCTGCAGTATAGCACATGGAGGAGCAAGTGAACAGCACTCCCTGAAGTACTACCAGGAGCTCTAAGCTACAGAGTCAAGCCAAATCAGGCTGCTAACCCGATGGAGAAAACTTGGTGTGAATATACACATATATGTTATATATCTATGTGAGCACATAATGTGTATCTATATATAGTCAGCTAAGGCTGGCACTGAAAACAAAACTCTGTACTTTCTTGGTTTATTGGACTGCATAAAAATAGAGAACAATGTGCACGCCACTGCTACTTAAAGGGTGTGTGCACATCCCTTGAAAGAATCTCTTAAGAATTTTGAAGTCTGACTGCCTGCTTGGTTTGGAAACTAGAGGCCAGCTCTTTGTCCTGTTCTGTGCTAATTTAACAGGGATGACTTCAAGGAGGGCTTTATGCTCAGGCACGATTTATGTGGCAGAGAAGAAGAGTTTTCTCTAAGCTAGTCCAAGTTAGATTATGTCTCCAAGTAAAGAGCCGAACAAATATGTAAGTGCTGGTGAGATGGATGCAGGGACTCTGGGGTGAATGAATGCACAAAAAATGTGTGTATACATTTGCATGATTAAATGTATATGCAGATAGAGAAATACTGCCATCCATTATGTGCATTTTTGAGAATTCATAGAGTTTGAGGCACTGGACAAACCTTTCTGATGATTATAAATATAAATTATATTATAATTTAATATTATTTGACATCTGTACCCTCTAAGAAATAATTTATTCCACAACATATTGAGTATCATGTGCCAGGTACCATATTTGGCACTAGGCATACTAAGATGAATGAAGCAGAGTTCCTGCTTTGGGGGAGCTCACAATCCAGTGAGTGGGACAAATAAAAATCATTATTCTGCAATGTTATTGAGTACTATAATATTAGCATATACAAAGTCTTTTGGAATCATAGAAAATTGTTCCAGTTACTTTGTGTAATAAATTAGCTCAGGACTTAGTGGCATAAAGCAACGATTTTATTATTCTCACAGATTCAGTGGGTTAGGAATTTGGAGAGGGCACAGAAGAGATAGAGAAGGCTTGCCTGTGTTCCATAATGTCTGGGACTTTCTCTGGGAAGACATGATGACTAGGACTGCCAACCAGAGCGCATCCACATGGCCCTTCCATAGAGCCAGGTTTCCTCACAGCATGGCAGCCTCAGGCTCCAAGCGCCTGTGTTCCAGCAAACAAGGTGGAAGCCACATCACCTTTTATGACCCAGCCTCATGAGACACCAGGGTCACTTCTGCCACATACTCTATTGGATGAAGCAGCTACAAACCCACCCAGAAGCAAGGGGAAGGGCCTTAGACCCTAACTGTTATGAAAGGAATGCTAAAGAATCTTGTGGTCATTTAAGAAAACTGTTGTGAAAAGAGAGTGCCCTACCAGCTTAGGGAGTCAGGGGAAGCTTCACAGAACAGGAGTTATTGAAAGAGGAGAGGAAGTTTGCCAGGAGAAGTGGAGTGGATGCGAAGTGATTCTTCAGAGGGAACAACATCTTTCAGGCTCACACATACACAGGGAATACAGAAATACAAGAAGGAATACGAGGGGTGACTATGAAGTGGATCAAGCATCGAAGGAACATTAGTCTCTTTGCTGTCAGACAACTTGAAGGCATCAACGTGTCTGCACTTGTAACTCAACTCAACTATTATCCATTGATTCTTTTTTTTTCTTCTTCTTTTTTAGGCAATGAAAGTAAACTACAGTGGGAGAAGGCGTAAGAATTCCTTTTGTTTTTTTAAAGATGTGCACCTGCGCTAAGATCTGTTGCCAACCTTTTTTCTTCTTCTTCCTCTTCTTCTTCTTCTTCTCCCCAAAGCCCCCAGTACATAGTCACATATTCTAGCTGTGAGTGCCTCTGGTTGTGCTATATGGGATGCCGCCTCAGCACCGGCCGATGAGCGGTGCCATGTCCGCGCCCAGGATCCCAACCGACGAAACCCGCGCCGCTGAAGCGGAGCCGCGAACTTAACCTCTTGGCCACGGGGCTGGCGCTGTCCCCTGATTCTTAAACCATGCATTTATTTGGGAAAGTATTGTGGAGCAGATGGGTTTCAAGTCAGGGTTTAAAGTGAAGGGACCACTTTTTCTTTGACAAACACATAGCACTTACTGTTTGTCAGGTACCATACTAAAGACATGATAGTTTCGACTCACAAAATCCTTACCACAGCCCTACAAGGTAGCTATTGTTATTATCTCTCATTTACAGATCAGGAAATTGAGTCCCAGAGAGATTAAGTAACTTGCCTAGGGTCACACAGCTGGCCAGTGGCAGACTTAGGATTCAAAGCAGGTAGTCTGGTTGCAGAGTCTGGACACCTTACCACGACACGAGGTCACTCCTCAAACAGTTTGAGAACAGTGACTGAAATTGAAGCCCACAGTAGCACCTTGAATTTCGTCTGTGTGGCAACTGGTAGCTACCTAGGGCATCTGAAATGGCAATAAATGTGATCAAAATTGGGTTCACATAGCTAGTTATTGGCTGAGCCAGATAAGAAAACAAGTCTCTTGATTCTTAGTTCAATGTTCTTTGCTGTTCCCTGAAGTTCTTGTGCCTGGAGAGAGTATTTTATGGTTCAGTACCACTTCTGAATCTCTTAAATGTTTATTTCAGAGCCTAGACTCTTAGAGAAGCAAGCAATGAGAGTAACTGATGCCTCGGCATTCAGGATTTGTCTGCAGGCTGCTCCCCAGATTAGGTCAAATCAGTTGACTTACATGAGACGTTTTAAGACGAATCTACAACAGTACAAAGTATATTTCTGTAGTTTGACTCTCAAAGATAAAACAGAATATGTAATTAGCAGCAGTTTAATTTCTCCATCAATTCAGCACTGTTTTTTACTGCCATGAGCTGTGGCTCACCTAATATTTTGCTGCTCGGTGTGGTGCCATTTAAACATACATGCTGACGTCAGGACAGACAGCATTAATGTAGGCAATACATCTGAATAAAAACACCATTATATTATCAAACTGAAAAATGGCTATCTCAGCAAAGTATTAGGGATGGAGGCTGAGTAAAAGAACATTAACCTTGCACTCAGTTTTAGTCTCACATCTCTGACTCTCTTGTGTACTTATTAGAGAACCTAAGATGCATAATGGTTAAAAAAAAGTGGGAGGAGGCATACTATAATGGCTACCTCAGAAAAATGCTAAGAGCAGTTGGCAGCTTAATTTTGGGTTTTGTGCAGTGATTTTAAAATGGACATTGTGCTAATCATTTTGTATAAAAAGTTTAAACCTTTTACTTTGTGATGACTTTATACTTTCAGTGGAATAAATTAGAAAGTGATACGAACAACAAAAACAATGAAAACCATAACATCAAGCCCCTGTCTCAAAAATACCCGCCAAGCAGACTCTTGAAAAAAGACTAGACTAGGTTAAATTGATCATTTTGAAATTGAAGGTGGTTTAAAAGAGCAAAGCAACAGTGCTGGAAGTTGTATGTAGAGTCTATAAGGACATGACGTGGGAGAAAAGTCAGGCTCATCTTGGTGGGAGGGGAGGAACCACTGGGCTGGGACTTGGTGGGACCAAAGTCACGTGGCCTTAATCTTACAAATCATCTCTGGTGAGTTTAAGTGGACACACAAAATGTCTATTTTTGGTGAGTTTTCTAAAGAGCGGTTAATCAAATAAACAACTCTAAAAACTATGCTTCCTGCACGTATATATGTGTGTATGCATGGGTGTATGCATTTCACTCCATGTCTTTTTCTCCAGTGAAATGATCTGCATGGTTCCCTACCCTGACTCTCTATACCCACCTCCAGCTGACACGGAAATGGAGAAATCAAAGTATCCAGTACGGGTTTGTCAATCAGACCAATGGCCAGCATAAGGACCTCCTTTGTTTCTTTCTTCAGCATATTATATATATATTTTTTGTACAGAGTAAAAGAGAGCTGAGAATACACATTTATATGCCACAAGCCTTCTCTACAGACTGTTATTTAAAAAGGACATTCACACACACTGTACTCAACTCTTGGAAAAGCTAGTGAGAATTTTCACTGATTTCTAAGCTGTCATTTCAGACACAGTAGTGGGAAAATTGGTCTACAAGTATTAAGGAGTTCTTGGTTTTGTGGCATTTAGGTGACCTGAAAAAGATCACATATTCTCTTCTAGACTAGAATCTATTAAGTACTTATTTGGATCTATTATAGAAATTTTCATTTCTCTTGAGGAAATCTTTCATGCAGACAAAATTAGGGTGTCATAACAATGGACTGTCAAAACTTCCACTTAGACTGCAGATAGAAAAGGGAATATTGAGCATTTCTTTTTATTTGTAAGTTATCTTGATAACCAGGGGTTGAAGAAGGGTGTATCACACGACCAGGCATTTAAATCATCACTGTTGTCAGCTCTTACACTCCAAGTTTTTCATACATATAAAACTTGGCTACTAGCATGGTTTTTCGACACTGAGATCACACACGGGATGTTTGGAAACAGATTACTAATTAATAGGTTGAGTTTTGGGAAGGAGTTTGTTTTACCTTCCAGACTGAATTGCTTGTAAGAAAATGAGGCTATTTTTGGATTCCTTTTTATTCTATAAATGTCAGCTCTCTTGAAGCTCTTTGATTCTTCTAACCCTGTTGCTTAGAAACATTTTATTAAATATTGTCAATGCTTCAATCTGATCTGATCTAAAATGTTACTTTTATTTGTCACTGTAGAATGAGCTCTTAGCTTTGCCGTGTTTTTCAGTAACAGCATTCTAAGTTACTTTTCGTTACTAATATTTTATTGACAGAAGAATGATAGGTCAGAGTGAGCCAGTGTCTCTGGCTTATCGGTCTTAAGGGCATTGGTGGGGCGTTGGTCTGGTGAAAGTTTGTGACAAGCAAAAACAGGAATGATGGGGTGTTCTTAATATTCTTCATCTCTGACCTTCAGAACCTAAGAGTAGGCAGATGGGAGATTCAAAATCCCCGTTCCAAATTCCTTGCAACCACTCCTCCTGGGTCCAACTGCCTATCACCATCTGCCTGAAATTCCACAATTCGTGATATTTCTTTGATCTTGTTTAAAAATTTATCAGGTTCAAACTTACTTGGAGATTGGCCGAATAGCTGGATGAGCATAAACCTAGTAGAAATGGGTATAAGACAGGAAGTTAGTGGAAGCAGGGGCATTAGGAATGAGGGGAAAAATGAAAGGGAAAATGGGAAAGTGACAAGACCAAGATTACATATTTCACCTCCCCCCCATACACATACACACACACACACATGAATGCACACGCACGCACACACACATGTTTAATTTGGCCTGATTTCCTCAAACAGCTACTTCATAAAAGGATTAATTGGGCCAGTGACTCATGTTAACTCTGAACTGCTAGTCTGGGAAAACACCAAATATTGTCTTTAAGATTAACACACTAACCCAGACCTTCTAAATAATGAAACACTATTTATGATTACAGGTACATTTCAAATTAATATATTTACATTATGTCCACAAATAGAAAGGATTTTAGGTGGTTTAGAATTATTACCTTAAGACTTGAAGCTTATTTAAAACCAAGTGAAACAAAACTTCCAAAATGATCACTCCAATTAAATACATGCACACACTTCACATTTATATAGTGATCCCTGTACTTTATGCTCTCTGTTAGATAAAGGGCATTGTCATGTTATGCCAAGGATTTGACCATTCTGATTGTAATACTCAGTACAATATGTAATTCTAACTGTTTCAGAATCTCTTATCCTGCTGGGTAATTGGCTTCCACTTTAGAGCGTTAGACATAAAATAATAGTAGCCACATCTCATACCAATGTTTTATAATTAAAAAGCTTGTTACTATAACATACCCAGTAGGTCAGACTTCCCTAACGGTTCAAGTTTTATTGGTAAACTGATAATGCTTAAGAAAGGCTACTTTGTTCATTTGTGAGAGAATTTCTAACTGAGAGTTGCTAATAGGGGTACAAGCTAGGAAGAAAATATTCAAATTGGCTGTAATTTGATTATGTCAATATCACTTGTAAAAACGAATAGATCTTAGCTATGATTCAGGCAGCACAAGCTAATAATAACTTGGTGTGGAATTACTATTTTTGCTCATATGCGTCTGGGTGGTTGAAGCAAATCTGATTGTATGATTAGGCACAAGTCCAATCTGGAGAAATACTACGGTCTAAAATAGTTATGTGGGAAACCATTGGAAACATGTCTCAGTCTCTGAGAGATTTCAACTTGGTGAATCAGTACATTATTTCCCTGATATTTGACATTTATACTTCACTGGCAAACACACAAAGAAACAGAGAAAGCATGTTTTCCATCATTTTATATTAATGGCCACCATCGTGGCTGATAATATTATATACCTCTAATATTCTGGGGAGCTCATCATGTTTGACAGTTATGTTTACTCACTGATCCTTAAGACAGCTGGAAGTACAAGGTAATGGCAAGATGCTATTTCCAGACAAAACTTAGGCCATCTAAGTGGAAAGCTATTCATAAATAATAAATCTATAGCTAGATGGGATTTAAAAACCTGAGGCTCCCTATAAAATTTTGTTTGTATATGATAACTTCAGCTTTTAAATTTCATGAATAGTCAAGACATACAGCATGTATTCTTAGTTTCCTTTTTTTCTTTTTTTTCTGTTGTTTTAACTGATTGCCAGTTTCAGTGCCCTTAGACATAGTAGACTGAAAAATAACTGTCCCTTGACAGCTCTAGAGAGGTGGCTTGCTTGTGTAGCCTGACATACTGAAAATGGATGAAGGTTTCAAATCTGGCAGGGACTGCTGGAATTTTTTTTCTCTTTAGCAGCAATTGAGGCAGTCAAAATGCTAAATCAGAGAAAAGAAAAAGAAATGAATATAATTTTTACAGACTCAAGGTTCTATGGTTATTGACTTGTCTGGGGGGATAAGTATTCAGGTGAGGGTGGTGTTTGTGCCAGAGCTGGTAGAGGCTAACAAATAAAACAAACTCTGGATAATTTAACCAGAGAAAGAATTTATTAGAGGATATTGGGTAGCTCATAGAATTTCTGAGAATGCCTAAATACCCAGGCTTAGGGACTGCACAGCTAGGAAAAACCTCATGGCACATGGTTTAATAAAGACACCTGTAGTGATTTTTAAATATGGCTGCAAGTTCTTTGACATTCTTCTCATCAACAGATGGATTCTATGCCTCTTCCTCTTGAATCTTGGTAGGTTTGTGACTGCTTTGAAAATTAGAGTATGGCAGAAGTGATGCTATGTGACTTCCTAGGCTAGATCATTTGCTCTTGGAGGCCTGAGCCACCATTTACAAAGTCCGACTTCCCCAAGGTTTTGTAGAGAGACCGAAAGGCGAGGTCTCCATATGACTACAGACAGAAGGAGATGGTCAATAAATTCATAGTTGTTTGAGTCATATCAGCCAAACACCAAACATGTGAGTGAAGAAGTCACCAGATGATTCCCACCCCCAGACATTAGAGTCACTCCCAGATATTTTGGTTCTCCCATCCATGGGGCCAGGTATCATGGAACGAGAACAAGCCATCCCCATTGTGCTTTGTCCAATTCCTGACTCACGGAATCTTTGCCTATAGTCAAATAGTTGTTAAGGGGTGGTTTTTTGTGCAGCAATAGATAACCAGAACAACACACTGCCTCTGTTGCTGGGTACAGACCCCGCCACTTGTACCATTACAATCGTATGGGCCACCATGGAGAGGATGACAGAACCTCTGCCACTGCTGGCCCTGGAGGAAGAAAGGATAGAGGGTGCATGTCTTCTGCTTCCATTGGTCACTACCCTCCCATTCAACATCTAGGGAGGGTATGTCTTATTTGTAGAGCCATGTCCTAGCTATGAGGGAAGCTGGTAGGGTATTAGGCATTTTGAGCTTCTAAAGTGAGAGCTAGGCTTTGTCTCAAGGGGTAGGGGGTTCTTCAAACACACGAAGGGGGTTTGGATACTGAGCTGTCTAAAAGAATGGCACATGACCACCACAGGCTGCACTGCCAAAGCCAGAGCGGGAATGGTCAGAGTGAGCTACTCCAGGCCTGATGCCACAGACAGCACAGGCTCTGTACCGTAGAAGAGCAGTACAAGGGGATGGGATTCCGAGATGAGGTGCTGTGTCTACTGAAGCCAAGACTTTAGCGTCACTACACCACACAATTTCGTTTTAATCCTTGGACTTTAAGTTAGTACTTACGTTACTTCCTCATTTTGCAGATTCCCTAGAGCATGCCATTCCTGTGATCAAAGTCCTCCAACGGCATCCCATCTCAAATTAAAGTCACGGTTCTGAAAATTGCTGACAAGGGCCTGCGCGATCTGCGTCTCCTCCCTGGTCTTACCTCCTGCTGCTCCCCCACCGCCGACTCACGCTGGATCCTTGTGGTTCCTGGAACACACCAAGCACTCTCCTCGCCAGGGATTTTGCACTTGTTCTTCCTTCTGCTTAGAAAGTTCCTTCTTCAGATATCCATTTTAGCTTGCTCCCTCACTTCCCTCAGGGTTCTGCTCAAATGTTACCATATTATTGAGGCCTTCATATAAAGATCACTATGTATGGAACAGGGACCTGTCCCCACCTATCACGCTTCTTTTTCTCTTTACACTGCGTTATTTTTCACCTTAGCACTTATCACCATCTGATAGACTACATATTTGTCTATTTGTGTATTGTCTGTTCCCCCCCCCCCCAGAACATTAGCTACATGAGGGAAGGGACCTGATTTTGTCAGCTGCTGAATCTCCAGTGCCCAGCACCATGCCTGCCTGGTACATAGCAGGTGCTCATGAAATATTTGTTGGATAAGTTAAAGAATTGTTAGGTTTGATGCCTTTGGTCTGATGCAACTTGTTATTGTTGTAAAATATAGTCTTGGACTTTGGCCAACTAAGAGAGGTCTCTGAGTGGACGCGTGTACATCTGTAACAAGACTTTTAGTAATAATTTCTGAAAAAGTGTGCGTGTGTGTGTGTGAGAGAGAGACATATACACATATAACAAGTTGTGTTTATACTGTAAGTTTATACACAAATATACTGATTTATTTTCTTCATAGCACTTAACTTTCTAAAATTATTTTATTCAATTGGTTGCATGTCTGTGCTCTAAAATTGCAAGCCCCATCAGGGCAGGGACTTCGTCTTGTTCTCTGCTGCATTCCCAACACCTAGAATAGTACCTGACATATGCATTAGTAGGCAGTTACTAACATTTGTTAAATGAACGATAATTGTCATCATCATCACCATCATTATTATTTCCTGTGATACCATATTTTGATTTTGGTATTTTGATACATATTCTTCATATTGATTGATAAGAACCTGAGTAGAGCAGAATGGAAAACGGTCCAGCCAACAAATAGGCCAGGGTGTGCTTGCTCACCTGGCTGTGGTTGTTTGTAGATGAGCCAGTGAGTTGAGACAGGGTGGTCTATTACTTGCTGGTAAGGATTGGCGTCCAGTCAGTTGGATTTGGACACTTAGGAATGAATTTTTCAAGGCTTTCTTATTGCCTAGTGATGGAAAATGCACGAATCTATCAACTTGACCTGCTATAAGTATCACATGCGCTGACATGAAGATACCAAGAGCTCAGCTGTGTATGCAATATTTATCTTACCCAAACTTTAGATGGGTATCAACCATCCCTAATCAAGTAAGAAAAGTCCCAGAGGCACAACAAATGGAAATGAAAATTGGATTCATGGGTAAATACTTTCATGAATCTGAGATGGATGAGTTTAAATAAACCCAACAGTCCAATTTATTGGGATGCTTTTATCAAGCGAGTGTAAATGGAACATCACAGGAGATAGGTCTGCTGGTTCTTTAGGCTGCAGAACTTGTATTTCAATTCTAAACCACACCACAATGATCATTAGTCATTCATGGTAGAAATCAATGCTTCCACTCTTTGAACAGCGTTTTTTGCTGTTCCCAGGAACTGCCTTCTCTCTTCTCTCAAGAGGGCATTTGGAAGTTGAAGCTCTTTCCCTCGGCTTGTTTATTGTGTTCTGTTCATTCGCAGAGTGGCGATGGCATCCCGTGCCAGTTTGGCAGCGTGAGGAGGGTTCACTCTCACATTCTCCCAAGAATAAGCAGTAGCTCTCTGGTGACTTAGAATTCCCTTCCAAACGAGGGCTGCGGCTGGAGAGGCCAAGAACTTTATTCCAATCAGTCCTAGTTTCTATGGCTACAGAAGTCCCCTGAAACAGCAACAGAAAATAAGGGCAGATTGTTTTCAGTTTCTGAATTCATTGATATTAAATGTTTTAAGAAATCCACCCTCTGAATCCTCTCTCAAGTCGATTCTTCTCTCTCTGTGTCTTCCTCTCTCCACCTCTCCCCTTCTCTTTCTCTCTCTTCTACCATTGGGATTATAGCAAATTCCACTGGTTGCCCCCCAACCACCATTCATCTGTACTGTCTTCCTTTCCAATATATCCCTGATTTTGTTCAGCCCTTTTAACAGTTGTGGATTTCAGGGGAGACTGGCCCTATTGACAGGGTGTTTATTATGATTGATATAAACCAGTGACTGATTTAGGGATGGGCATTTCACTCAGCCCTGGACAATGAGACGTGAGAGGAAGCCTGCTCAGTGTACTTATGAGAAAGATTTCCCTTCTTTAAAACAAAACAAATAAACCAACAAAAGAGAATAAGAAGAAATAGCCCTTTCGTATTTTCTGTTTCCAGATGACAAGTGTGAACAGACAATGCCTGCAGTTGCTTTTGCTACCTGAAGACCATGAGGGAACCCACTGACGGTCCAAGGAGAAAATGGGACTGTTGAAGCCTGGAGAAAACCTTGGTACGCAATCATGTGGATGATTTAATCTATATGGGAAACTCCCCACCTTTGGAGTTCTTATTATGTAAGAAAAAAAAATCCTAATGTTTAAGTCATTCTGAATTGAGTTTTCTCCTACCGGCAGCCAAAAGCATCCTAACTAAGCCATTTCATTTCTAATTGTTTGCACAACATGTCTTTATAATTCCCTTCTCTTCAGTGGTTTGGGGACTTTAAGACTTTCTGGTAATTAATAAGTCATGATACCAAATATTATGAGCCTGTATTCCCAACAAAAGATAAATTATTGATTCTAATTTTAAGTGCTAGAAAATTCAGTTATTTGCATTTTAGTTTCAATATACACGATGCCATTGTATATTTTCATATCACAACAGGCTTTTAAAGTCCTATCGTGTGAAGGAGTCCAAGGACAAGAAGATATTCAATAATTCCAAACATCCTGGAGAAAACATCTCTGTTAATTTACATGTTTATATACATAAATATGTCAATCTTAAGGAGCTAAAATGGACTTTAAAAAATCACAATATTAACAATTATAATTGTTCTAAACATCCTATTTTCTTTATGTTCTCCTCCCTATTTCTGCTAATGGCACTATAATTCTCTTAGTCATCTGGACTTAAAATCTCTGATTTATTTTTGGTTCCTCCTACTCTAAAAAGGATCTGTCGCCAAGCCCTCAATGATGCCATCTTAGAAATATCTCTTACATCCCTTCCATTTGCTCTGTCCTCACTGCCACTAACACAGTTCAGACCCTCATCAAAAGCCTTCTGAATTGCTTTACGGAGAACTTCCACTTTCTCCCCATTCATCTTTCTAAAGCAGAGGTCTGCCATGCCACTCTGTCCTTAGTGAGTCTGCACTGTCCAAGGAGAAAGCCTGAACGCTGTATACTGGCATTCAAGGTCCCAAGAGTGGGCTCCAACCAACTTCTCAACCTTCCTTCTCACTGCCACCAGCCTCACATTCTCCATACTAGCCCAATAGAAAGTCCTTTGTTGTCGTTTATTGCCTCGACCCGTCATCTCACATTGAGTGTCTTCCTTGGAAATGTCCTCCCTTATCTTCCTGTGTTCGAATCCTAACAACCTTCCGCAGATTATCTGAAATTATTCTTTTCTTCACAAAGTTTTCCTGATTTCTCCCAGCCAAAAGTATATTATTCCTCCTTTGAATTTTACTATGATTACATCTCTCTATTAATGAAGGCATTTATTACTTTTTTTTTTACCCTCTATTACAGTTATTTACTACGTATCTTATGCACTTTGTAAAAAGATGAAGTTCTTGAGGACAGGAACCAGGTCTTGTTCATTTTTATGTTCTTTATGGAGCCTAATATTTCTGTGACTGTTACAAACACCCAATAAATAAAGTTGAATTACTAAAGAGTGAATGGTTTTCTGTTGAATCCTGTTTTGCATGTCCAAATCTTATCATTATCTGATTAATTAAAATATAATAAAATTTTGAAAGAAAAGGGAAATTATTTGCTTCTGCTGGTTAGTAATTGACTACAAGAGGGAGAATTCTTTAATGAATGATGATTCACAATCATATTAACTACAAAACAGGATATATACTTTTGTTTTCTATTTCAGAGATATTCTTAATCCGAAAGAAAGTTTGAATAACATATATACTTCAGGATTATTCTCCCAATTTATAAGTACTTTTTGGCCTTTCATCTGAAAATTATCATTTGACCTTTACAAAAGAGTGTTTTGCTTTATTGAAAAACATCACTTTTCAATGAGTCAAGAGATCATATGCATCAATATCAAGAAGAAGGATACTTTTATTTAAAAAAGTGGCTATTTCTTCCCTGGGTAGACTTCTCTACTTATCAAGGTTGGTTCACTGCTGTTCCTTGTAGGCATTATGATGAGATGCACAATTACCTAGTTACCGATTAACACAAGGACATCCTGTTGAACATCAGGAATCTCTAATCAGCTGGTCTGAAGAGAAACAACGTAACACACACCGATGCATGGGGAATTCTGAGAAATACCTAGGATTACTCTTCACACTTTCTTACTCTTAATTTTTTTCCTGCTATTTAGCTTAAATTTAATACACAGTGTAAAACAGAAGTAGATCCAGAGATTATTAGGTCAGGAAAACTGTATAGTAAATACACTCTACTCATTTTCATGAACTTATTGCTTATTGGGTAATAAGATAAGGTAACTCAATACCATAATAAGAATTGTTTTGGCACAGTTAGTTTAAGAACAGATTACAAAGTAAGCACTTGATAACTGGTAAAATTAAATTCCTGAGTATTTAGAAAGAACAATTAAGATTTTCACAGTATTCTCAGAAAAGTAAAAACCCACTGGGCCCACCTTCGATCTTTACCTGGATCTAGCAGTGCCTTTATCAGGTGGTGATAGAAAGGTCAAGTGGAGTTCAGAGAGACACAGCAAATAAGCAGAGAAGTGATTTACAAAGAGGGTAAAAAGGCTTTCTACCCTGTAGTTAAATAATACCTAGGGTCCAACCTCTCGTGACTCTGCAAATGCTAGAAAAGAGGATTTACAATGAGATTGGGCAGGGCTGATGTTACATAAGAAAGCAGCAGCTGAGCCACTGCCAGATGCCAGGTCAATGGAGAGCTCTGAGATTCAAGACCCTTCTCAGATTCATGTAGTAGCGATTATGAAACTAGGTCATTCAGGGGAGTGCAACAGAGTGGCCGCAAGTGGACTCTGGCAGGAAAAAGTCTGGAATCTGGCTCTGAATTCCACCTTCACCACTATCTCTAGAATATTGTTAAACTTTAGGATGGGAGGGTCATATTATTACCAAGACAAAGAACTGGTTGATGTGGTTACGAGTGTGTTTCTGTCTGTATGGGGTGTCGTGGAGGATGTGAGAGGGGCTAGGTTCATGGTTGCAGTTATTAGTCCCACTATTGCAAGATCACATGTATGTCATGTTGTGATGTGGTTCTGCTATTATAAGACCTGTCCTCTTGATTTTCCATACTTACTATTTCTGAGAATGATCAGAATGGCTCACAACCCTGTAGCACTTTTTCCTCCTCGTCTGCCTCTGGTAGCCAGTGGCGTGCTGGGTTGTGTGTATGTGTGTGTGCATGCACATGTGAATACATGTGCAGTTGTGACAGGGGGAGCAGTTCAGGGACCAACAGCTCGAGGCTTCTAAGACGAGTTTGCTCAGTGTCTTGGAGAGCAAGGATGAACAATGATGATGATGTTCTGATGGTGGTGACAACATCAGAGGGCAGGTCAGTGGAGGGTAGATTCAAGAAGAGGAGAATGTGAGTGAGTTTATGAGGTCCAGGGATCAGGACAGTAAGGAGGAGTCAGCCTAGTGGAGATAAATTAGGCCTGACCAGTTGTGAAGTTTGGAAAGAGAGGTGGAATCAAGGAAGCATGCAGTCTTACCTTTCAAAGGCCCTTGTAAAATATGAGGGGAAAGTTAACCCACAGCATTGAAAGCAATTAATATTTGGACATTTTTATGCATCTTAGTGGATGCACACCATGGCCAAGAATGGCTGGGAGGAGCAAGAGATAATTACGGTGAAAATGTGACAACCAATAAAGTCCAGTATCTCCTGGGGTGTATTGAGTAGTTGCCTGTGCGAATTTGAGCGCCAGGCTACCTGTGGAGCATCTGGCTAACTTCAAGATAGGAGGAAAACAAAGGTATTCATTACCCGCTGGGGGCTGAGGCCAAGGCGAGATAATGGTCCAGCCTGCCCCATAACAAGACAAGATGGAGAGGAAAAAGACAAGGGGAAAGTGGATTCCTCTGAGGAAGGAGGAAGGGGTAGGGGAGAAAATGGTGAGTCCTTGAGAAAATGAAGCAGCAGCAAGCTGCAGAAGCCCTTTACCTCCCCAGGAATGGTGTGAATGGCAGCCCTTCACAAACACAGGCACTGGCTGTGTAAAGCGCAACACATATGGGCAACACCAGAATGTGCAGGTGCAGGATTGTGGAGTCAATAAACGTTCAAGTTGGTATATTGTGCCAGTTATGTTTCTCTCGCTCCCTTCTCAATCTTGGAATAATTCCCTCACTTAAGGAGTCGCATTTTCCTGCTCCTACGAAGAGAGGTCCATGGACAGTGCTGCCCTGTTTGTGCCCTGAAAACAAGTCAGAGAAGAGAAACACCCTATCACTTAGGAAATAAAAATTTAAACTCATCAGCTCTTTGTGGATTAATTTTCCATTGGAGGCAGTCTGCCTTGGTGAAGATTAAGGAGAAGGCAGCACAGGCTCCAGAAACCAGATTCTCCAGTCCCACTTGTCACTCGAATGTTGTTTTGTTTCTTCCGCAGTAAAAGAAACCCAGAACAAAGGCAAGGCCATCTCAACAGTTATTGTATTAACCTATGACTGGGATGCCCTGTCCCCACCAATATCTGTGCTGCAGAAAGGATGTGGTTTTATTCTTCTCCATCTTCCACTGACTGTAAAGTGCTCGCAGAGAACAGGACACATAATGGCATGGAAGTAATTTCAATGTCACAATTCATTTTTCTTGAATTCACTGATGATTTCTAATTGTAGAAAATTGTCTCAGCAGGACACCACTAGAGTGGACAAAAGACTTTTAAAGAGCTCTTTCAAATATTAGGTGAAAGTGTGAAAGAAGAGAAAAATGGGAAGAAATGTAAAGTTATATTTTATTCCAGAAAAAAGAAATCCATCCAGAAAAACTGTCCAGAGAATGGAGGAGTCTGTACAAGTATGGTTTTAGGTTCAAAAAGATTCTTCAACATGTCCTTTTTACCCTTCACTGAGCCCTATGAATGAACACATTTAATCCAATTCCAATAAATTCTAATTAGCTAGAAGACATATTTGTTTTCATTTAATTAACACTTCCTAAAGGCCAGTAACCTTTAAGCTTCTGCGGGAAGCACTGTAGTGAAATGGATGTCCTTCCTGTCTGTATGGAGCTCACAGTGCAGTAGCTGAGGAATCTATTATGGTCTTGGGAAAATTACTTAACTTTCTGTTCTTTAGAACATGGGATCATCTATGAGGCTAAAGCGCCTGGAAGACAGAGAGGAAGAGGGTGTGTATGGTTACAGAGCGGAAACCAAGGAAAAGACTTAAGGGTTTACTCGGCTTTATCTAAATACTTTTTGATACGAAAAAAATGACAGGAAATGTTACATCCCACTGTTGATAATCGACTATAAACAATTTTGTAAGACTCTGAGATACAGCATGTGCAAAGAAAACAGAGCAAAACTATTGAATTAAAGAATTATAGAATAAAATGAAAGATTATAGTTAGAGTACAGTGTATAGATTTTGTGCTTTAGTCTTGAGTTTTGAGTGGAAAATACAGAACTGCAATGTTACCAAAGCGGCAGTTAAAGAACAGTTTTGAACTTGATGGAAATAAAGTATCCTAATTAATGTAACACATTTTAAACAAACAGGTATTTGAAAGATGCTTTAATGTTGCTACTTTACTGAAAGTCTGCCCTCCACTATCACTGGGAATCATTTCTTAGGAATGATTTAATAACTTGATTTTTGTAACGGGACACTGCTGATTAGCTTAGACCAAAATGCTTTAAGCATTGTGGTTCATGTCAGTGAGAAGACAACCAGGACTAAAACGGGAGGGATTTCTCAACTAGCAATTAGATAATGAGTAGACTTTCCTATGACTTGAATAATTGACTCACACAAGCTAACACACACTACTTACCATATTTTTAAAATTCACTGATATCTGGGCATGGCTGGTCTTGGGTAACAGGACGAGGTAGAAGTTATTTTTCAGTTTTCTCATGCTTGCCTTAGGCAAGTCCTCTTATGCTTCCAAGATGTCAGTAGGCATGAGATGCTTTCTGGACGCTCAGGACCTCCACGCAGGCCTGCCCTCCTGGAAGTCGCCTAGGAGTCAACATCACTCTTCTCCACCCTCTTCGACACTTCTGCCCCATAGGTGCTCAGATTTCAGCTGGATGTTAGGTAGAGTCATAGAGTTAAACCAGTTCATGCTATGCATTCATAATACCTGACAGAGGCTAAATGTAATTACAAGTCTAGCGTATTTGCATAGTGTGAAAAAAATGTTACTCTGAAGGAATGACTCTTTCTTGGTGGCAATTCAGCGGCTTTGAATGAGGACTCTTCAAGACTCCTCCAGTGACCCTGTTCAGGAATGTGCCTCCTGCACTTTCTGTTGAGTTGGGCAGAATTGCTTTTCCCTCAACACTGTGGCCAGTTGTCTTAATTTTAATACTTGAGATCGTATAACCGGTATTAGGTTTTTACTAAGGCCCTTAATACTTTAATACAACGTCAGAACTGATAGATATTTCCTTATGGCCTTGGTGCTGGGCACTAAATTCTAAGTCGCATCTTACCCAAGGGAGAAAAATGCAAGGCTCACAAGGTCACCAGTATCAGAGGTTGTTTGGGTCTTTACTCATTATTTTTTACCACTTTGTGCCCTTAGTTTTGGAACTTCTGGAGTGGTAGTGAGTCCTAGGCATTCTAGACACTGGATGGAGTACTTTCTCTTTCCTTGAGACCTTTAAAGGCATGTAGAAATCATGCCTTTGTTCTCTGTTCTGCATCTTTAGGCTGCAAGAGCACTATGGGGTGTGAATTGAATGTCCAAGAGTTCCTCCACCAAGACACTGACTTATTCCTGCCTCAGATCCCCTGCTTCTCAAGGATTTTCTAGGATTTCAAAAATATGGCTGTACTTCCTTTCTGTTTCAGAAAAAATCTGTCTTCATTGTGTAAGTCCTTCTAAAGCGACAGGAAATCAGACATTAAGAAACTGATGGTTTGAACATATTTCCATGGAAAAACCCACTTACTACAATTAGTTCCAGATAAGCTTCACTTCTTTTACTCTAATTGAGTTTACTGATTTAAAAAATATGTTCTAGGGCGAGAGGTGGTTATAAAAGAGCAACATGGAGGATCCTTGTGGTGATCCTTGTGGTTCTGTATCTTGACTATCGTGGTGGATATAAAAACTTAGATATGATAAAATCGTGTAGAATGAAATACACGCAAATGAGTACATATAAAACTGGGGAAATCTGATTAAGATTGGGAATTGTATCAATGTTGGTACCGTGATTGTGAAAGTATACTATAGTTTTACAAAATCTTACTATTGAAGGGAACTGGGTAAAGGCTACATGAGATCTCTCTGTACTACTTTTTACCACTTGAAGTGAATCTACAATTATCTCAAAATAAAAAGTCTAATTAAAGATGTATTTTATGTTCTAGGCTCAGAGCATTTAGAAAGATAAAATTCATACATGCAACATATAACCAAACACACATGTTCACAAACAGTAGTCAAGGTTCAGCCCACCATAGTGGGTACGTAGACATTTTTGGTACCAGTTGGAGCAAGACAACTTCATGTTTAGGTAATGGACTGAATCTAAATTTGGTGTCATAAAGCATAGCCATCCTCTTTAGATCTCACACAAACAGGACAGTCAGGACTATAATTTTTCTATGATGGTGAATGTAAATATTAAATGAAGAAGGAAAATAATCTGAAAGTTTAGAATTCTCTATTTGTATTGATTTTTATATTGAGGTGTTTAAAAAAATCTTGTAAGGAAAATGTTGAAAAAGACAATCCAAATACATATGTAAGAAATTGGAAGAAACGTGTTACCTGTTTTATGTGTTCTTGCACTATTTTCCACTATGCACTCTGTCTTTGTCCATTTGGGCTGCTACGACAAAAATACCATAGACTGCGTGGCTTGAACAATGAAGATTTATTTCTTAATGTTCTGGAGGCTGGGAAGTCCAAGATCAAGGTATTGAAAGATTTAGTGTCTGGTGAGAGTCCACTTCCCGGTTTATAGACCAGGTTCATCTTCTTGCTAGGTCCTCGCATGGCAGAAGAGGTGAGGGAGCTTTGTGGGGTCTTTTTTATAAGGGCACTAATCCCATTGACGAGGGGTCCACTCTTGAAGACCCTAATCACCTACCAAAGGCCCCACCTCCAAATACCATCACACTGGGGATTAGGATTTCAACACAGGAATTTTGGGTGGACACAAACATTTAGTCTGTGAGCATAGCATAACAACAGAAAGTCTTCCATTTTTAGCTATAAAGAAAAACATAGATCATCCAGCTGTTCTGCTTTATACTCATATACATACATAATCATATAATCATACCTACTTTACATAAATCTCTCGATTCAAAATATTGGGAGTAAAATGTTTGATTAATAAAGTAGTCCGGTTATTGAGAGTTAGTGAGCTTGAATGAAATCCAATTTCAAAGGATTCACAGAAAGTAAAATACATTTAACTCAATCACCTCAAATCCATTATGGAATGAGAGAAGATAACATAAGATATTTAACATGATACAAGAAAAATACATATATATTTTAAAATTTGGCTTAAATTTGGGTTTTCTTTTTTTCAGGATCTGGCAGAGTTTCAGAAATATTATTAATGTATCTCAATAATTACTGTGATGACAAAAAAATTAGGAAAGTTATATTCTGCACATTGAAAACTTTAATGCTTACAGATTCCTCATATCAGCTGTCATCTTTCTTCTTTCCTACAAATAGAATGTATTTAAATTTTCTGCAATTCCTGAGGTCTTAACACTTTCAATTTCCTTCTTCATTAGACAAACACATTTCTACAAACATGATGCCAGGTCATAATTTTTGTAATGTTTCAGTTTTAAAATAATTTCAAACATACCATTAAAATTTACCGCTTTTATGTTAAACTGATAAAATGTCTACTACATGGCAGATGAGTTTTCTACTACAATCTATCCCATAATCAAGCGTTTTACTTCATGCATAATAACCTGGTCTGCCGGCTGAACAGCTGAGGTAACGTTGGCAGGGAAGAGAGTAAGAAACGTCATCTGACAACAAGGGCAATCTGTATAGCTGGTACAGAGAATTTTACTGCTTTCTTCAGACAAACTTATTTTTTCCCCTTCATGCAAAAGCCTTGATGTTTAGAATGAAGAACCTTCTTAAAGCTTTGGGACAACTTTGTCCTCCTCATCAGAAGCCTACGTGGAAGAACTGTGCAGCACCCAGAGACACAATAATCCATCAGACTTAAAACCAGAGGCATCCATCACTGCAGGGGTCTCTGATACACATCAGCTGCACATGAATCATGAAAATTTTCAGAAAATAGATGCTATACAGCATTTACACCGAACAACAAAAAGTCCCTAATTTTGTTAGAGTTTTATGTGCAGGTATTTTTTGCATTATTCCCTAGGATTCCTATTCCATATTAAATTTTAAAACATGAGTCAATTACAAGAAAACCCACTCCATTGGTAGTGAGAAATTTGTGTTTTGAAAAATTCATATTGCTGTATCAACCATCATCCATATTTTTTAGCTTAACATTTATTAGTTATTTAGTATGAGGAAGAGAGTTATTTTACCCCTGGTATCTTCATTTTACCTAAGAGTGTAAATGCAATTGGTGCCTAATTCAATTGCTATTTAAAAATACCTCAATAGGCCATGTAACGCATACATATACTTCTTTCAGTATGTCAATTCTAACGGTCCTTGAAAAACATACTAATCTACTGAGGCAATTAATCTGCAACTTCATTTTTTTTTTTTTCTGGCAGTTGAACCATCCTTGATTTAATGAGCTGTAGCCTTAAGGCATCTGAGGGGCTGGGAGGAGCACCTGATTCACCTGACTTCTACCTCTAACACCCTGTTGGCAGAACCTATTCCCTCTAAAGGGTCTGTGCCACATGGTGTGTAATCAATGCAGTAGTATCAGGAGCACCCCAAATTTTTGTAATCCTCTCTTTTACAGAAATGCGTTTATAGTTTTAGTTTTGTGTTGGCAGTAAAAAGACAATTTTATTGTGGCAGGACTAACTCATGTTTTTAGCTTGAGAGAGCCCAAGGACCAGTGTGCTACTACTTTTAAGATTTTGACTCAGCACTCACAACCTGTCAACAAGAGAACACGCGGCTGCGTAAGGTAATGAGCTCCCTATTTTTCAGAGATCTGCAAGCAGAGCTGATACGAATTAGGCACTTTGTAGAAAAAGACACATAAAGCAGATAACCTCACACTTTCTTCCAACTCTATGACTATACGTGTCTTTGACAATCACTCAGATTAATATTAAGTCTTACTTAGCTCCTTTGATTAAGGCCCATGAAGAACACGGCATTCCAAAACCTGCAAAGAAATCTAGCAATTGTTTGTTCTGGGTCTGAAAAAAGGCACCAGTCAAAATTACCTCGTTAGGATGGAAGTTTCCCATTTCCTCTTTCATGATGATACAATTGTTAATTTTTCCATTAATGGCAGTATAATTCTCTTAAGCCCTTTTTTGCTTGAGAGAACCTATGGATGGTTAATTATATGCATAGTTCATTGGATAACTCACCCAGTTATTTTGCTTGGCTCTTTAGTCTACAGTAAAATACTGACTTTCTGCCTTGTTTGTTCCTCTTACTTTCCCATTTGGTAGTCTCCTTTCTCATTTGGTAGTTTTGCTTACACACCCCACATTTTATCTTATCTGAGAGGAATTCAGCTTTCGAAGTTCACTTACTCATTGTCAAAGGAACCTACTTAGCCTGTTTTGGGATTTGGCCTAGATTTGGTGTTGTTGAGGTGTATTGTGGCAGATTACTATGCATGCCTTCTCCCATGGAATGTTCTTGGTATGTGAGTTTCCTGGTCTTTTTGAATTATCTACAGTAAGCTTGATATTATGTGTTAAAAATTATTTCTTGATATAGGTAAAAATATTGCTATAATGTTTGTCAGGACAGAGTTCAGGTGTCTGCATTTGGATAAATTTGTAGTTTTACATAAAAATTATTTCATTTTTCCCAAGATATGCTACAGATGCAAAAACGTAGGGATAAGCATTGACCACAGATTTCTTATCATTGGAACGAGTAAATAAGGCCAAAATCATGCACCCATCAGGTGGGACATAACACACATTCCACATACCTGCGCAAACCCTTTATTAAAGCAATAATCAAAATACAGGATGGATCACGTTTTTTGTGTTTTTTTGCTACTATAACATCAACTTAAATATTAGTTATTTGTTTACATTTTTATTTTTTTAAAAAAGTGAACAATTATAGTTCAAAGAATCATCAGTTTCACATTTCCGCCCAGATAAACTTTTTCATCTTATTTTCTGATTTTAACAAAGGACATCCAGAACCAGAGATACAGCAAACCAAATGTGAGTGCAAGCATCTTCTTTGACCCTAACTCACTCTAGTCACTCTATGGCGACTGAGAGATACATTTGAAGTCTTTTATTACTGGTTAAATAAAAATAATTTATGCCAGAATATTCTTTGAACTACTTGCTTTCTAACTTTGCATTCTCTAAGAGCTTCAATTTTGATTGTGGTATTCTAAGTATTAGTCCCCTTAAAAACAAAATCTCTAAAAAAATCTCAAAGATCATTATCACCTTCATATGATATTTTCTTGTATAACTGATCATTGGAAAAGATAATAAGCAATTCTGTTTTGTTTGATTTTTTCCCACCACTGATTCATTTAATCTCAATCTTATTTATCACTGTAGAAACCCTAAAAAAGTCATTAGGAAAATGAACTTTGTTATCTACTGAAGGATTTTTATATGAATAGGTAGGTGAATGTAAAAATGACCAATATCTTGAAGCTTATCAGGTGCTTGAAATATGTGCATGAATATACAATGAGATTTGGTAGATATTTAAAGAGTAGCAATAAATTAGTTTAAAAAGCAAGAATAGAAACATGGATTTTAATCTTAAGGGACTGCCAAAAGGATATGTGAAGACAGGTAGAGGACAGTAGTTGAACTGTGCTGAGTATAAAATAGGGTTTTGGAAAGATAAGTTAAACGCTCCAATTTCTTACCAAATGAAACACTGAGAGGAAATATCCCATTAACAGAACCATAGGGGCTGCTGTTGAAGAGTTTTAGCACTGATATAACACTCTATTTCAATTTGCAAATAAAGGCGTCAGCTCTGCCTTCTGAACGGTTCCTTCAGTGGCTGGGGTTGGTGTTCCTAAGCTGATCTGTGTTGGCTGCACTACATTTGGAGTGTGTCTGTTCAAAACATGCATATATTCTTTGTGCCTTACATTTCCTTCCTGTGCTAAAGAGCTGAGCAGATCCTAGATTACCAATAAGTAACAATCCAAGCATTAGAACATGTTATCAGTCGACTGAATAATTTACAGAGCCACAGTTCAGTTTAGTCTTTCCATCAAGTTGCTTTCTTATCTCACATTTGCCCTTCAAACAGAAGTTTAGACAACATAGACTTCTACAATTAAAAATGAAACCAACAACAAAAAGATAAAGAAGGAAAGAAGATTCAGAATCGATTGTGCATGATGTCAGATCTTTTAGCCTTAGTTTTGAAATAAGGAATGCTCATAAGCATCTGAGACAAATCATTCTGGACGTAACTGACGGCACAATGATGCTTGGGACAGGTAAGAACATTCAGAGATTTTAGAGTGATTTCTATGCGTTATGTATCACATTTGGTTCCTAGAGATTTTAGTCAAGTATTAGTAGTTCTTTTGCCAAGTATGATATACAAAAAGATGAGAAGAGCAGATGTGCCCTAAAGATATGAAAATATAATATATAAAACAAAACCATTATAAATTACATAGATTTTCAGTATAAAATTTTTTCCATTTAGAATAAATACCATCCAAGTTTACAGATCATCTAAGTGAATTAAATATGTACACGTATCTGAATCATTTTCAGAATTTCAAGAAAAAAACTGCTAGAGATATGATCAGATGACTCAGAAACCAGAAATGGTCTAATTTTGAGAATGCTTACATAAGACCCAAAGGACATGGCTTGGGATTTAGTGTTAAGCTTTTAAAACTTCCCAAATGAGTCTGACGTGCATGTGTGCACACACACACAGCCATACTTCTATGAATTTCTAAGAAGCTGAACAGTTTATCTTTGAAAAATCAGCCGAAAGTCACAAGGTCTTCCACATTTCATATTCTAGCAGGAAAGCCTTTCTCATTTCATAAAGACGCTGTAGGATAGGGAGAGTGTAGAATTTCTGGAAGGAAAAATTTCCATCGTGAGCCAACCTCCTTTTAGGTTGGCATTTTATCAAGAGTTTTTTGATGCCTTAAAGAGGGGTAAAGTTTTGAAAATCTATATGATCTCCCCAGTATAAAGAAGTTAAAACCAACCTGGAAACATTCTTTGGTCACAAATTTCTGCTCCTGCTTCAAAAAAACTCTGCTCATTTTAAACTTTTTACCCCTCGTCAACATCTAGATGGAACAGATGCCTTCTCTTATAGTTTCCATGTGGAAATATGCACAACGGTTTATGTGGAAGGACAACTGAATAGAATGGGAAAAAGTTCACACAATATCACAAAATGAGCTTAAGTCTCTGTTGTTGTTTTGGGCGTATAGATCCATGGTAAGAATTTGTTGACCTCCGTAACAAGTGGAAAATATCTATATTCTAAGAGTTGGAGATAAAACTTTTCTGTAACTCAAATACATAAAATCCTAGTCCAGACAGCCCAAACAGGAGTCATGGTTTCTCTTGATTGCTCACTACTAATTTCTTTACGTGACCACCAAAGACACTTCAAACTAGATGCCAACAGTTCATCCTGGCCAAGAGATGTTTGATCAAACTCCATGTCTTGTCAGATTGTCTTCCACACCAGTTATTTATGAATAAAGAAACTGTCAGGGGCACCCCGGAAGCCAAACCCTCTGCCCTCAGCTACAGAGCCAGACCCATTTGCTGTAAAGTTTCAACAGCAAAAGCATCCGATCTCATGCACCCATTTTTGCTCCCAATGTTGCCTGTCTCTTGCAACGGGGACCAACATGGATGATTACAAACTTTCCATAAAACTATAAATGTCTGAGCTAGAAGGGATCTTGTGGCCCATCAAGTACAACCCCATATTTTGTAGATGCAAAAGATTAAACCCCAGAGAGGGGAAGAGAGTTGTCCAAGGTCACTTATCCAGATAGTGACAGAGTAAGAACTAAGCATCTGGGTCTGCTGTCTCATGACTAACATGGTCCATGTAACCTCCAATGTCATGACCCCATCACTTGATGTGACCATGACCCTTAGAATTTCTTTAAGCTTAGTGTCTCCCCTGTTCCTAAGTGAAAATGAAATAACAACACTCATTCTCACCACAATTCAATCTACACTGTGGAAGGGGTCCTAAGGAAGTCTTGGGGGAGAAGATCCACAACTTGCTTAAAATGCTATGATTATTTGAAACTGATCCACTTTGTCTGAATAAGTAATATGTATAAAAAATGTTAGGTGAACCCAGAGATGAAAGTGAAAATCTTGAACGTAACTCAGAAAAAGAGCAAGGGTGATAATATTGGTTTGGATCTGTGAGAGAGTGAGACCATTTAAATGGTGCTCAGAGCTCATCTAGTCTGCCACCTCTGCCAGATAAGGAAACTGAGACCCAGACTTGCCCAAAGCCAGGCAGCTGGTTATTGGCACAGTCAGGTAAGGTGTTGGCCTTTGGATGCCTAGCTTTGTCTTCTTTCCACAGCATCATTCTGCCTCACGTATAATAACTCCTTTCTTGTGAGACTACAAACTAATTCAATACTTTTGGCATCAAATGTGATGGTACAGTTATGCCACTATTCTAACCTTTCACTCTCCCCTTCAAGGACCAACAAGTCAGCTACGCAGTTTACAAAAGCAGACCTGGTCACACAACTTCACAGATCCCGACGTTTGCTGCCCCAAATCAAGCTGGAGTCACCTGATGGCATCTGGTCCTTGCAAACCCTTCTGGGAAGCCAATATTCTACAACCTGCAGGCATTCAATGAATGCCCCTGTCTTTGGAAGCAACAAATTTCCCAGATAAAGCATCAGTCTCTGTTTGGAGGGTGATGGTCCTTAAATGTAAAAACAGCAATTTTCATGGGTAGAATGGGTATATTCAACCTTTCACAATCTCCCTCCAACCTCGGTTGAGCTCACCAAAATGCTCTCAGAAATGGACAGGTAAACACATTTTTATTTGGCTATTAAAGTGCTATTCCTGGGCAAAGCTTTTCTCAGTTTCACAACAGCAGCTTCATTGGAAACAAAAATAGCAGTGTACGGAGAGAGGCCTGGGAAATGACAAAAAGAACGAGCCTACTAACTACTTTGGAACATTATAAATGACTTGTAGATATCAGTCCTCGTACGGGTGACTGACACCAAAGCCTCTGAGGTAAATGTTCTAGGGAGAAATAAGGACAAAGGGGCAAAGAGGACTAAACCAGAAAAACAATTAATATTAATACAAGTACTCCAACAAAAAGGGACCATGAAAGGAACAAAAACTGAGAAGAAAGTGCAACAAACCCACGTACGTGCATTTACTATTGTAGCAGACCTATAATTTTTCAAAGGAAAAGCAATGCAGTGTGCATTGGAGAGGGCTCTTGAACTCGGAATATCTTACAGTAGTGTACTCTTTGCCAAAAGGGCATCGCCAATTAAGGTATTTGGCAGAGAAGAGCCTCTAAAATTCGTATCACATGGACACTTTCTGTCCAGTAGTATCAATTCTGCACCCTGATGTTCCCCGCATCCTTTTCTACTGGGGAAATTCCAGTCACAGAAACTGCACACAAGTGCTTCCCCTTTTGAAATGGCATGTCTCCTACCTAAGGGATGAGCATCTCCTGGTAAGGCTTAGCGGCAAGTGCGTACTACATCGGTACTACAAGGAGCAGCCCCTGATTTTCTTGATATGCATAGCTTTTTGGAGTTGATATTATACATGGCTTTCGTAAATTATGCAGGTGTTTCTGTCACGTGCCATTACTGGCTCTGTAGTTTCCAGGTGAGCTGGCGGCAGGACTCTATCTGATACCTCAACAGGTGTCGGCTCTTCCGACGTTAGCTCCGTGGATGTTACATCTGTAGAAGGCTCCGCAGTTTCTGGAGAACGTTCAGCGGACGGTTCTGTCTCCTCTTCATCTTTGACTTCAAATGGTATACCCTCTTGGTCGTCCATGTGATCTTTTTTGGACTGCGGGTGAATGGACACCTTGATGGCAATCTGCTGAGGCTGTTCATGCAGCGATGAGCCGTCTGAGTCGGCGGTGGGGGAGTCACTTCTCTTCAGGGAGTTTGGGATCATGTACACCTCATCCCTGTCGGCGGCCTCCTGGCCTTCTGGAGTGTGCCGCACAAAATTCTGCCCTTGCTCCTCCAGCCCAACCACTTCCATGATCTCTTCCATGATAGTTCTGCAGTTCATAATGAGGGGAGGCAGAGGCACACTCCTGGCAAGCTCTTCAATATAGCGGGCAAACTCCATGGTTTTGAACTGGGTGACTTTGGCAAGCTCTAGAGTTTTGGCTGAGGTGATGATGGGGATCCGCTTGGCGATCTCAAATGCCTTTTGCAGCTTCTCCGCGCCTTCTGTCCTAAAGAACTCGTTGATGGCTTTCTCGGTCTTCTTCAGGTGGCTGCTCATCATGCACAGGCGAGTGATGTTGAGAATCATGACGATGGTGAAAGCCACGAGGCAAACGACCATGTAGTAGACTCCCATGTCTCCAGAGGTAAAGATGACTCTCAGGGTCACTGTGTTGTTCACAGTGCCATAGGCATTAGAAGCAACACATGTGTATTTACCTCGGTCTGAAAAAGACACCTTGGTGATGTTCAGGAGGCCACTGTCGTGCATCTGCCATTTTCCTGCTGGAAGGGAGAGGAGAGAATTCAGACAACTTCCTATTGAAGTGACTACAAACTCGCACATTACTATTACTACTGTTACTACTCATACTAATGATAACGACAGCAAACATTTACTTAATGTGCTTGCTATGTGCTAGACAATGGTGTGTATTACCTCACTGAATCTTCACAACAACTCTGTGAGGTAGGCACTAATACTAGCCCTAGTTTACAGGGTGAAGAAACTGAGGCAGAGTTAGATTAAACCACCTTCCCAGCATCACCAGTTTGGGAGCAGTAGAGCTACAAGATGACCTTAAGTCAAGAGGCTGTATTCTTAACTACCGAACTACACTGTGTAATTCCACATCCTAGTGAAAAATATAAAAAAACCAACCACCTGGAAAATACTGTGCTCTTACTAGAGAATTCCTTGACTGTAGCATGTGATTTTCTAAGCTGCCTGTGAGCACGCCTCTACTGCATATACGTTTGCTGAGGAGCTTAATGCTTCTCAGAATATAAAGTATTTTAGGATCAACACAGAATCTGGAATAAATCAATTAAATTATAATTGTTTATCTGGGTTTCTCACATTTGCGATGGAAGTTATCCTTGTACGACCTCAGTTAATTAAAACATAACTTCTTTTTTTTTTTTTTAAGATTTTATTTTTTTCCTTTTTCTCCCCAAAGCCCCCCGGTACATAGTTGTGCATTCTTCGTTGTGGGTTCTTCTAGTTGTGGCATGTGGGACGCTGCCTCAGCGTGGTCTGATGAGCAGTGCCATGTCCGTGCCCAGGATTCGAACCAACGAAACACTGGGCCGCCTGCAGCAGAGCGCGCGAACTTAACCACTCAGCCACGGGGCCAGCCCCTAAAACATAACTTCTATCATTAATTTTGAGACTCCACAATGAACTGTCTATACTACCTCAAGTTACAGCCTAACAATGTGCAGATTCAGAGGCTGGATATGAATTCATATCAATTTGTTTTAGCCTTGCAAATAAATTACAGACCCATTAGGTTGAAAATAAGCCTCAGACGATGGAGAATGAATGTTGATAAGCGCAATTCTTCTTTCCCCTTCTGGCCTGGAAAGGATCTAGCTTTGCCCTGGAAATAAGGTTCTAAATCGGGCGAAACTCTCGAATTGGGATTAATTCTCGGTCTGCCTGTGCACCTGCAGGTCAGAGGAATCTTGGGAAGCTTAATACTAGATTTGGCTTCTGGATCTTGGGTCTGAGCCTTTATGAAATCCTACCACCTTCCTAGACTGTCCTATAGAGAAAGGAGGGTCCAGCTCAGGCCTCTTGGGAGCTCTAAGGAGCAGGTAGATATTTCTCCAGTAGTTCCGTAAGCCAAATAGAGGAACCTCTCCTGAGAGATGGGGCAACTTAACATGTAGTCTCCTTTTAAGTATCTATGATTGCATTGTATCTTTACTTGTTTCTTCCCCTTCTGGCAGTGACCTTTAATTCTAATTAAGAGTCTGATATTTCCCAAGAACAACAAAGAACATTTTCTTTTTTTTTTTTTTTTTTCAAACTTGAGAGCACATAAGTGACCAAGATTTCAAGGGCCTGTGGAATGAGGTAACAGAGGGCCTTCTTTATTCCAGCATCCTCTGCTCCAAGGAACATTCTTAAGGCAGCTAGATGGAGCAGGGAGGTGCCTTCTGGGGGCCCACAGGCCCTCCTACTTGCTAGCCACGGTGAATCTGGCAGGATGCGTCTCGTAGATGCTGTCACATTACTTTGCTTTCTGAAAGAACATCTGTGAAGAGTGGTTCTTGGTGTCCCTGGGTAACCCTTTTCCAACAATTCAGCCAGTGTGTTTTCCCTAAGAGTAGAAAACACTGGTTCGGGGAATCTAGTGAATTCTCAGTCTCTTGTGAATGTCCATGAACAGATCAACCTAGCAGCTGATCTATGAAGTTTCCTCTCATTCAGACGGTTCAGGGGCAAGCCTTCTACCCCTTTCATTCCCTGAACATGAGTTTTGATACTTCAGCTGCAGATTTATAATACATATATAAATCTGAATACATAATGACCTGAGGCAAGGGAAACTGTCAACTTATTTTCTTAAAATTTACATGTTTCATAAAAGTAGACTACAGCAGGTAAAAAAAAAAAAAAACCTTCTATTTGACTGAAAGCTTATTATATAGAGAAGGTATTGGGTTCCAGAGAATTATAAACTATACTTATAATAGTTTCTCATATTTACCTTCCTTCCTTTGTTGGAGAAATATAACAAGAAACAGGGTGGAAGAGGGTGAGAAGGTGAGGTTATTTGTATGGGGAATAGTTAGAATCAATTTGTTCACCCCCTCACCCCCCACCACTCCTTTTATGGAGGAATTATCTGTAAACACAAGGCTAGGGCAGTCTGAACCTGGGTGTAGAAGAAGAAAAGCAGACAAGCACATTAGATTAAGAAGGCAGGCATCTGATAGCTATATAAACAGCTTTCTCCCCACACCTAAATAACAGTTTCAGTCATAATGGTATTCTAATTGTTATAGAAAAAAGAAACGTGAAAATACATACTTTCCTCTGCTGACTATTTAAAAACATTTCTAAACTTGAACTTTACAGTTATTTCCAGACACACTTTTAATTGTCTATTGACATGTATCTATGTATCCTGGACCCAAATGATTCAACTCAGATAACAACTTAGACACTTCAAAAGTTTCTTGTCACACTGTCAAGAGATATTGTTTGGAATCAAATATAACATTATTAGGTGACACATGGTTCATTTTGGGGAAACTTGTGTGATGTTCAGCAGATCAAACATTACTTAGGAGGATATTCTGCTTCTTCGCCCAGGATAGTGGGTCCTTAGAGTAACATCTTTTACATATTGTATCCAATAATTAATCTCACTTGTTCTTAAAGTCTGAAGCCCAGCCCATGTATCTGCAAGGTGACTCTATCTGCTTAACTATCAACCACGACAAATATGAATCTATATATTATGATCCTAAAACAGTTGGGTTATTATCTATAATCTGAGCTACAACACCCTAGTTAAGTGATTGTGATCACATTTCTCTCTGCCAGCAATTTCCTGTTTCCAATTTACGACAGGGACACCAAGACATCTCTATAGTTTTCAGTCCTTTTCTAGATTTCTCTTATAACAAATACCATATTTATCTACGGATTAAGGTAATATTAATGCCACTTAGGGTTCCTCTCAGATTTGATATGATAAAATGAATATGTGACCTGGATTAAACATTCTATTACCAGATCACAAACCAAGTCTTTGGAACTCAAGACATACCCACATATCTACCCAAGTCAGAAGGGCTAAGATTCACATCTCCAGGTGATCTATGTCTATATTGCTTCTTTTTAAAAGGCTGACACATTCACTCCTTCCCAGAAACTAAGATTCTAAATATTTCCTCTCATCCTCAGCTTGACATTTCTTTTGAGGAAGATTAGCCCTGAGCTAACATCTGCTGCCAATCTCCTCTTTTTGCTGAGGAAGACTGGCCCTGAGCTAACATCCATGCCCATCTTCCTCTACTTTATATGTGGGACACCTGCCCCAGCATGGCTTGATAAGTGGTGCCATGTCCATACCCGGGATCTGAACTGGTGAACCCCGGGCCGCCGAAGTGGAACGCGTGCACTTAACTGCTGCACCACCGGGCCAGCCCCTCAGCTTGACTTTGGATTAGGGGAAAATAAAGATTTCTGCATTTTCTACTACCATATGCAGCCCTGAAAACCATGAAGATGGCACAAATTCCACTCTGGGGGTCTCTTCTCACATCAGGTTTGGGCCCAGGCTCACGAAGAATCTCCCTATGGTACCCGCCCAGCCGGGATCATCTTGAGAACATTTTCTGCGCTGCGTGTTGCCCTTCACCTCAGTCTGTAAATACCTTGCCCCAAGACTCGTTCTGGTATGGTCCTGACTTGAGCTGTCAGAAAGTTAAAGAAGTAAAAACCACCACCACTGACTGTCACAGGAAACCTTCAGTGACATATACACAAAGTGGTATACGCGGTGCCGTCCCCGTGTATTTTAAACTGTAACTGAGTGGGAATGTCAAAGGTATGTGTTGAATTTTCATTAAGCTGCATCATTTTGGTACAAATAAACATCTAACATGTCAGCAGCTGATGCCACGCAATGATTTCAGAGGAGATCAAAGAGGCAGATGTTTAACGACGACTTTCTGAATATATATGAAAGATTATGTGTAAAATATTTCCCTAAGACTCTTGATGCTCGTTCACTTATTCCCATTCTGTCCTGGCTCAGACTGTAGCTCCGCCCTTGGGATGCCCTCCCCATGTCCTCTCTTCCCACTCTGGTCCTGTAAGGTGACACACACCTGCAGGTTTCAGGCTAAAACACGGACACACGCAGGAGGAGGAGGGCTCTGCATCTCTTCTGGAGACTAGAGTTTGCCCAGGAATCTGTCACAGTCTTCTCCAAGAAACTCAAGGTGCAAGAATCACACGTGAGCATCTCTCATGTGTGAATGGAAGTGTTGTGGTGACAGCCTCTCCTTTGCAAAGAGAAAAGCTAACAGATGTTATTTCTTATCTGTACCGCAGTGTGTATGCTACGCTCTATAACAAGCTGACGTTTTTAGAACGGCAGTGATCTTTTTTAATCTTGTTCATGCATTCAGTCAACAAATATTATTGAATAAATTGTCTATATACCAGGCTCCATGCTGCACTATGTCAATACAAAGATGAGTAAGACATGACCCCCGACTGTAAGAACCATCCAGCCCAAGGAGGGACACAGACTCCAAGAAACAACCGAAGGATCATGTGGCAAACACACTGGCAGGGGGCAGTGGGTGGGAATGGGGAACAGCGAGGATGGGGCTTCTTAAGAGTGCTGAGCAGTACTAAGCCAGGGTGGGCTGGCATGGTGCTGGTAGGAAGAGGCATGGAAGTACAAGGAAAGGACTTTTAAGGCCACAGGAGGATGGGGAGGGGGAGAGCATTTGAGCAAAAGAGGTAAGCCAGTGTGTGCTGCTGCAGTTGCAGTTGACATGTTTAAAACAAGAAGGGCTTGAGTGGAGACAATGCTTGAGAGGAATGCAGGGCCAGAAGGTTCAAGAGCTTGACATTTACCCTGTGGGAGAACAGGAGTCCCTCACTTTACAGGACTTTTCCCCTGACGGATCCACATTACTTCACGTCTTACAGGTGTCCCAGGACCTATGCACATGCCTCCTCTGCCTGGAAAGCTCTCCTTCCTCCGTACTCCAAGGCCCCTATCTCACACATGCTTAGCCCAGTTAAGACACCACCCTTGCATTTCCCCTCCTTCCCTGAGAAAGCCTTCTCTGACCCTTGATAAAATCACGGGAGGAAACCTGAACATCCAGAAGCAGAGGCTAGTAAGCGTGGGAATTTTAAAAATAAATAAGTCATTTCAAATCAGTGGAGAAAGCATATTGAGATAATTGACTATTCATGTGAAAGAAAATAAAGTTCAATTCTTACTTTATGTGATACATAAAAATAAATTCCAGGTAATCTGAAGATCTAAATGTAAAATTAAAAGTATAAAATTAGTAGAGAATATAAAAACATTTCATAGCCTTGGGAGGAAGGCCTTTTTAAGTATTTCTAGAATTCTAGAAACTGTAAAGGATAACATTTGACGGATTGGATTTCTCCCAAACTAAAATTTCTTACACTATAAAATATGCCACACTAAAGTTAAAAGCAACTGACAGAGTGGGAGAAAATTCAAGAATATTTGACAAACAATAACTATAAAACATAAAGAACTCCTATAAATCAAGAGAAATAACCCAAAAGAAAAACACGGGAAAAATATATGAATGGATAAATTACAGAAAAAAGGAATACAAATGACATCTATGTGTACAACTAACGATTGTATTATAATACACTAACGATTAAATTTTAATTAAATTTTAAAGTAGTTTTAAAAGACTTAACTTTTTCACTGTTCAGAGCGCTAAAGAAAGGGGAAGGCATTGATTATATGCTATGTTGATACAAGAGCCCATGAAGGGACACTCCCACACACTGAAGTGGGAATTGGGTTGGTAAAACACTTGGAAGGTTGACTTGGAGGCATCTATCAAAATTTAAAGTGAATATAATCTATGACCCACTTTTAGAAATCTTGAACCTCTTCAAAACGGGCAAGCCTAGGCTGACTGGAAAAATACTAATGAACGTAAGAAAATAAAGGTAATGAAAACGATCTCCTTTTCAGAATAGTTTTTCTCCTCAGGGATGTGGTTCTAGAGCTTTCCTCCCCTGCCAACATTCTCTGGGAGAAGCCATAACCTTGGTCCCATGCCAGGAAGGTGGCTGACCCGGTGCCAGTGTGCCCACCATGGGCCATGCACACATGGAAGAGGAAGTCACTCAAGGCAGCACGATGTCATGTCAATAGGACAGTGTCAGGTAGACTGTCTAACAATTAGGGATGCGGATCAACAGCATCGTACGGCTACAGTTAAACCTGTAAACATCAAGAAATTCTATGGTATAGGGGTTACTATGACTCAATGTGAAACCAGCATATGGCACCAGATCAGAACTATTGCTCATGCAAACATCTTTTGACAAATTATTGCTATCTAGGAAGGAGCAGCATCAACACCCTCTGGAACTGAACCACAGGAAAGGGAGAGCACAAAGTACAATGATTCTGCAATTACAGCTTTTCTCCAAACACCATCTCTACTGAAACCCTAAATCCTTCCTGCTTTTCCTGAGGATCACTAAGCATTAAAAATTAACATTAGACCCAAATGCTAAGCTCTCAGAATTTCCCTCAAATTATTTATAAGCAGAAAAGGATTTCCTTTTCCTTGGTGATATCTTCCTGTGAATGTGTAAACAAACTGATGTATGGTTTGTCTATATCTCCAATGAATAGGGTAAAAAGATTAAAACTCTGTTCACAAACCTGTTTAGATACTTAGGCTCTTAAGCTCCACGGTGTTCAAGGAGGAGAGTTCAATCTGCCAAAACAAATAGGTTCTTTTCTTGAAACCAACTTAAAAGTTTTCAGGTGGTGAGAGTTCCAATCAATGTTTATGCAAACGTAAACGAAGTACAACATCCACTTGAATGGGTGTCGCATTGAATCGACACTCTCTAAATAATAACCAAATGTGCATGTGCGTGTGTGTGTCTATAGACGTGGTGCTTATCTTCCAATATGGGAAATACAGGCTACTGAAGAGAAAGGATCCATGCCTTTTTACAAAACATAATTGAAAACAAATCGAGCCCTGCATGGCTGCACCTGTTACCGGGCTTGTGCAGTAGATGACAGCTCCTTGAAGCCAAGGCAAAGAGTCAGGTTATAAACCTCTCACACTGCTGCAAGGGCCCTTGTGCAGCCCCTCCCCTATCCTCCCAAGAGACCTCTTCAGAGAGTACCAGGGCAGCCCTAACAAGCGATTTCCTACAACACGTGGAGCAAAGGTGGCCTGGGATAACACAGGCTTAGCACCGCTTTCAGCTCAGGAAGGTGGGGGTGGAAGGGCTGCGCTGTGCGGAGCCTGCAGCTCTGCTCTGCTTCAAGGTATAAATAATATCCAAAAAGAACCCACTGTCTTCCCATTTCCTGGTAAAGGAAACATCTGACCCTCCAGCTAATTTGATTTGGTAACCTTAATTTTTTAAAAAGTGCCAAGCATGTAATTCCATGTGGGCTAGCAATAGCGATAGTCTTTTCTGACAGTAGCACAGGTGGTCTTTCAAGACAAGAGAACCCTACACTCAGTTAATATAAATAACTTCCACTTTGGGAATCTCAGCTGTCACCCTTATCTGAGATGGATCTAGAAGGGTCTTTTCACTGCTAAGATTAAAGTATTCTGGGCTCACATCCCAAATGGAGCACAACTCATTAAAGAAACACTACAAATGGTGGTTTGTTACCAAGTTGGCCCTTAATCTGACTCGCTTTGGAAAATGAACCAAAGTACCATAAATTAACCACGCTTATGGGAAAATACCTTATGGATGCAAACAACCGACTTGAAGACCTACTTCGGAATAATTCTTTAGGTAGCTGAGGGGTGCTTCTCTGGGTTAGACCAGGATTTCTCAGCTTTGGCACTACTGACATTTTGCACCAAATAACTCCCTGTAGGGGTCTCTCGTGGGTGTTGTAGGATGTTTAGCAGCATCCCTGGCCTCTTCCCACTCGATGCCAGCAGCATAATCTCTCTTTTCCTTCTCCTCCTCCTCCTCCATTATGACAACCAAAAATGTCTCCAGATTTTGCCAAATGTCCTCTGGGGGGAAAATAGGCCCCCGTTGAGAATGACAGGGTTAGGCAAATGTAAAGTTCATCCTGTGCATAATATACTTTGCAATTTCCACATACATTGCTTTTTCAGAGGTAGAAGCATATTGGATATCAATGGACCCTCTGTACACAAAAGTGATGTGCTGGGGAAGGAGATGCCTCTGATGGAGGACAGGATTCCAAACTTGCTATTATATAGCAGGCACACATTATTTTGAAATTTCAAACAACACTTAAGGGATACAAATTTTTTTGTACTTCTGAAATGTCTTTTTAAAAAGGTGGAGAAATTGAGACAGAGAATAAGATACTGCCCAGAAAATTATTTCCTTTCTTTACAAAATGCCCTGTATTATGAAACAGAGATTTAAGCACTTGGAATCTATGATTGTGACAATATAGGACGCTGGCAATATGACCAATAACAATGACAGCAGTTGCTGTTTCCTGACGGGTTGTGGCATGTTCCAGGTACTATACTAAGCATTTAATACACAAGAGTTTAAGACTCACAACCCCACCTCATAGTAAAAAAGGACTGTCTCTATTTTACAGATAGGAAAACTGTGGCTCAGAAAAGTCTAAGGAACTTACTCAAAGAAAGAATATTGTGGGAGTCTTCTGAATTTCCAAGAATATATTCATAATTACATAAACTTTCTTTAATGCCCTTTTGACAAATTGATTTTTTTAATCTCAAATACTGAATGTCCTAAAAGAGGAATTCAGTACAGTATTTTTATAAGTTAATGCACTACTGCACGCTGATCTTAGAGGCAACGGATAAGTTACATGCAGTGCTGTGGGAACAGACGTCCCCCTAAGTATACGGATTAGGGAGGCGACGCACTACGGTCTTAGAACTTGGCTGCCACAGCTTGTTGTTGTCCCTTGCAGAAGTAATTAAGGGGCATTTCACAGTCTACTCAAAAAATTTGCAAAAGCAGAGTGATGAAAACAAGAGAGCAACGTAAACTAAATTTGCAAAAAAATCATAATAATGAATTCCACGAAGCTAGAGTAGTAGTTGTGACAATTGCGAACTTTGTGCAATTCAGCTCCGTTTACTCTGTGCATGTTTATGTTTAAAGAGAATTCTTAATTGTTTTCGGTGACAGGACGCTACAAGAGTTTGGAAAACAAATTCACAGAAAAGTCTAAAACCTAACTTTAAGGGAGAATTTCAAAGTTAATCACTAACAAGCCAGACGTGTTTACAAAGGCCTATACCGGCTGACTTTCTTGAAATGCTTGTTATTTATCATCTGATAAAAGGACTAATGTACATTCAAATGGTTTAAAGTCAGAGTAAGAAGCCACAGCAAATATACACTGGATAATAAGTACTTGAAATAACTGGGACTTTTTCATAATACTTTCTGGCAACTCTATATTTCTACTTACTTTTACCAAAAGGAAAATTGAAACAGTACATTTCACAGCCATTTGCAGCTATTCACGTTGTTTGAATTCTGAGTTATTTCTGTAATATGGTTGGTGGACCACCCCAAACATGTCCTTTGGTGAACTACCAAAAAGTCTTCCTCCAGAAATAGATTACACTTTAGCCTCTCCTGATCTTGTGGAATTGAAGTGACAAGAATCAGGGAAGCAAAGCGAAGGAGCTGCTGCTCCTGCCCCTGACAGGAAATAGCCCCATTCTTTCTAGGACCGGCGGGGCTGACATGAACAACAGCTGCCTCACTTTTTCAGCACAAACAAATGAAATTGTTCCTTTCCAGGCTTATCACAAAGTGATTGGTAGTGTGCTCCCGGAGAAACTCCCCAGATGATTTTTGAATACATTTGTTTGTGTGTTCGTGCCATGTACACACATCACAGCACACATCCTAATGCCATTGAACTGTGACAGTGGTTACAACACCTTTTCCATCCAGGAAGTCTTCTCTCATTCACTCAGTCTGGGGTAGATGCTTATCAAGTTTTTACCCACAGACACCTGAAGATGAGCAGATGCTGGTTGGGTGCAGAGGGAGAATAAACACCAGCTTGGCCGCTCTCTGTGTAATATCCTCTCCATTATACCTGGTTTCTCATCTGAATACATGAGGATTAATAATACCTAACTATCGTGCTTATTCTAAGGATTAGAAATAATATCTGTAACTTGCTACAGGGGCTTAATCAATGGTAGTGGTTGTTAATGAAAATTACCTTATTAGTTTGGTTTTAACAGTAGTCTACTGTATCTAGGTAATGCCAGGATATTAGCATCATTTTTCATATTATATTCAGTCACCTCTTTGTTGGGTTATAAATGAAACACAGCTCCATTTATACTTCTAGCCTTTTAGCCTGAAAACTGAAATCTATGTCTGTGCTTATAATATGGGCATTTTCCCCATCAGAAATGAAGAGTTAAAGATTATGGGTCCTCGAATAGGCCATTCTAACACTAAAATTCTAATATTTTATGATGAGGAGTCTCATCTCTGCAATTTCCTATGTCTTGCTGGGCTGTTAGGTATAGTGTTTTGCACACTACCCTGTGTTACTTATGTGCTGAAATTACTATTATTATGCACGGCAATTACAAAAGCTGAGCTGGAACATCAAGTACCAGTATCACGAGTTCTTTTTGAAAATCTACAGTGCATCTTCCTTGAGAGATTTAAAAACAGCTAACTGATTTACCAGCAAGGCTGCTGGCTACACATATGAGAGTGCTGAGTTCTGATGGAGCAGTTCTCTGTGCCAAAGGCTTTCCACTGCCTACCACAGACCACCAGGGCACCCACAAAACCAAAGAAAACTCAGCCAAATGTGACTTCCATCTAGTCTAACTTCCCAATAAACAGATGAAGAAAGCAAGGTACAGAGCCTGCTTGCCAAGACTGAGTCAATAGTTACAAGGACTTTTTCAATTAAGACATCATGTGGGCTAGCCCCGGTGGCCTAGGAGTTAAGTTCAGTGCACTCTGCATCAGTGGCCCAAGTTGGGTTCCTAGGTGCAGATCTATACCATTCTGTTAGCGGCCATGCTGTGCTGGTGGCCCACATACTAAAAAATAGAGGAAGATTGGCATGGATGTTAGCTCAGGGCAAATCTTCCTCAGCAAAAAAAAACCCAACAAAACAAACCAGACAGACATCACGTGATCTCTTTGAAGCAGCAACGACAGTGCTCAAAATGCTGCGACTGAAACTCAGGCCCTGATACTATGCTGTTTCTACGGTTTTCTTCCTCTCTAGGACTCAGGGGTTCAGTGCCCCAGCCCCAACTCTTTAATACCCAGGATAACCTTTGCTTCAGGGTCCATGCGAAAGGTAGATTCAGGTCTAGAGTCCTTGTTCCCTTCAAATTCAGTCACCTTGATATTCCTTGCAGGGGCCCAGCCCTGTAGAAAGACCTAATGAATTACAGGAACCTGAGAGTGTCTATGTTCCCATGGTTACTGGCCCCCTTCACAAGTGTGATGTCACTTCCTTTTGACTTGTAGTCTGGGAGGAAGGAACTGTAGGAATGGAAACCAATTGTGGGCTAGTGGTGGTCGTGCCTCATCTTTCCACTGTCAGTAGTGAAGGTTCTAGTCACGGCCACTTAATAACATCAGGACCTTGGGAAAAGGTGAAAAAAAGAGGGATTTGGATTACCTTGTCTCTAAGGTCCCTTCTAATTTAAAAATTCTGGGGTCCCATGAGTTTACTCGGTAGGGGAAGGGTTCCACTCTACCAGGTTAAACAAATACACATATGATACATAATATATACTATTTTCATTAAAGGGCAGAAACTTTATTATGGTGTGCCTCCTTGAACGGCTAAATAAGAGCAATGTAAGTGGTAGCGCCCCAGTGAAATCCTACATCCCAGGTGGTTAGACTTCCAGCAGCCTTCACCAAGAGGAACACAGCTGTGAACCAGAAGTATGCAATTGCAAGAAAACTCCATTCACTCAGCTCCTAAGGAGACATAGGGCATTAGCTTCTATTGGTTTTCTCAGCAATTAAGATAAATGAGAGAAAGAGATTAAAAACGCAGGTTTTCTTGGAGCAGAAACTCTACTGGGGATTGCTCATTGGTTAAAGGGCTGTGGACGGGGAAGGGCAAGATGAATGAAAGAGTGACAGAAATTAATAAGCTGCTACTTCAGAACAATGGTCTTTTTACTCCCCTGCCCCCAATCCCCTATTCATCACACAGTAAATTCTTAGGAAAGTACATTAACTCCTTCAGGTCAATTGGATCAGGCTTGGGTTTTCAGACAATTACTTCTTACATCTAAAACAAGAAATGTACTGATTCCCAGTGACCCAGTCAATCCTCTCTCTGGCTGGAGTCTTTCCTGAAGTAAACTCAGGGCTCAGGTAGGTGACTCACACTTTTTGGCCAGAAACTCATTCATTAAAAACCAAGCATTCCCCCATTGCCACATGTTATTTCTTGCTAGTGCGTCCTCCCTCCCTCTTGGCCTCAGCTGCAACAGTCTATAAACTTCAGCCAGGTGTCCAGGAGCACAGAATGATCTCTAGTTGGTGGCTGAGAACTTAACACAGAGACTTCTTTTAAGAAGTGCGGTCTTTGAATCCACAGTCAATGAACTAAACTGGTATTTTAGGATAAACTGCTATATTGTTTATTCGAGTTAGTTCCATGAAACATGGCAAAACTTCCTTATAAATGGACTATATACTTAAGGAAAATCCATTTTATATTCATTCCTATAACATTTTGGATGCATTATATTAAAAAATTCCAAGACATCTTCTGAAAGAATCTAATGTTTGCCCTTTGTCTTCTGAGTCAGAGTGGAAAGAACTGAATAATTACTGCTTTGAATCCTTAAGGATATATGTTTCTCTCTCTTGCCTTAGAAAAAGAAGACAAAATGAGATCTTTAAATGAAAAAGGCCAACCAACGTTCAGGGTGCTGGCTCCAAGTCGGCGTTTATATTTTATGACATTCGACACAACTTTACAGCCTACCTCCTCCTCTCGCCTTCTCCTCCTCCTCTTCTTTCAGCAGCTTGCCAATGGAATTATACCACTTGAATTGTGGATCAGGGGTGCCATAAACACTACAATTAATCAAGGCACTGTTTCCTTCCTTGACTATGATATGGTCAGTTCTGGCAATGATTACAGGCACAGAGCCCAAGACCATGTCAGTGCCATTTAAAGTGCTGTTAGTCGCACTCTTAGCAGTTGCTAGAGTGGATGCTATGATTAAAAAGGGCACAGAAGGTAGAAAGCACACAGGCAGATGGCTCTTCAATCGCTCCATCTTCTTTGCTTGCTCTGTAAGGCAAGAGAGATGGTTTGCCAACGGAATCTTTTATCAGACAACTCGCTGTTCAGAGCAGGCCTTGGGACAAACCCGTCCTGGATCCACAGAGTTGGTTCTTGATTAAGAACCTGTCAAAAAGACACAAAACCATACACACATAAATACTAGCCTTCAGACTTTAAAAAACATTATTTATGAAATGTTAGAAACCCAGCTAAAATACAAACCTATGCAATTTTTAACCAAGACACAAATTCAGAAGACGTTCCAAATATTAAGTTACATTTTTCAAAGAAATCATAACAATATAATTTTGTTACTTTTGCTATCGAAACATATAGCTCTTAGTAGGAACAAATAAATATTTCTTATGTTAAAGTTGTATCACATTACTTCAGAGAGTTCAAAAACCAGTTCAGGCTTCTTTCATTTAGCATTACAAGCTCTCCTCCTACCCCATCGCCTGTCTTCCTCACGGATGACCTGAGTGTTCATCCGGCGTGTCTTAACCTCTTCTCTTCCAGTGAACACGACTTCCAGTCTATGCCAGTGCTCACGGTTTGGGCTCTGTCAGCATTTGAAAAGGGCTCCACCAGAATCAGTCCAGCTTTCTCCTAACACCCCATAATGGCTTCCAAGATACTCCTTCCACTCTTTCATGCAATTGTCCATGCTACTCTGAGCTTCACACCATCTAGCTCTCTCTGCTCCATGTAATTGCTATCTACTAACTCCTGCTCACTCACTCAATTCCTTGGTTTCCATCTTCACCAGCCTCCCAGAGGCTAGGGAACATCAGTATGTATGGGGTGATGTTATAGGCGTCTGCACTTCCATGTCCAAAGATCTAACCGTCACCTACACCTCTATCCTCCATTTCACCCACTAATCTGGATGGCCACATCCTGCCCTTTTTGTCTCTCTGAATTCTAAGTTCTGAAGTTCCAAGTAATTCTGAAGTTCTAAACAACCATCTTTAATGTACCCTATCATTCTTCTAGATCTCATACTCCTCTCACTGGACTTTCTAGTGCTTCAAGTTTTCTCAGTTTCTATTTTCCTCCCTATCCTCACCTGCATGCTCCATTTCTGTTTCAGTCTAGACCCAATCATGTAGACCACAATCCCCAAAATCCTTACCCCTAGTCCTTGGCCACCATTCCTCCGCCAGTATTGGAATCACAATTGTGATCAAGCCTATCGCTTGTCCTGGCTCCTACATCCAGGAGGCTGGAGCATGGCTGGAGAGAATCATACAGCCATGTAATTATTGCCAAAACAAAGGAACCACCTCCAAACCTAGCCAGACCCTTGGTGACATTTGGCAACCTGTTTATAGGTGCTTCATTGGTTCAGTATCCTCTTTTCACAATGCTTATACACACCTTTAGCTTTCACATCAAGCATCTTAGCCCAATGGTATTCCCATCTTTCTCAAAAGACACCTTTCTCCTACTAGGGCTTGCAGGCATGAATTCCACTTTCCCACCTTTTGGAAAGAATCCTGAATCTTATCCTAAATTCCTCCCCTGCCATTTACTCCTCAAACTACCACATTCTGTATTTTGCCTGCTCTTTATTGAAACAGCTCTCGCACACGTCACCAGTCACTCTTAGTTGCCAAGTTTTCAGTCTTTCTCTGTGGCAACTGCCACTATTAACTGTTCTTTGTCAAAACTCTCTCTGTCCATGGCTTCTACACTCTGCTCCTCCTAACTGCTCTCACTATTCTTTACTAATTCCTCTTCTTCTTCCCAGTCCTTAAAAGTTAGTTAACTCCTAGAGCTTCATCATTGGCCCTCTTTTCTCCTTTTACCCATAGCTCTTTCTAATGCTTCATTTTCATGCCTTTATTAGCACCTACAACCTAATAAGTCTCAAATGCATGTTCTCAGTCCTGACTCTTTCCTGAGTTTCAGACTGGTATTACCAAATGTCCACTGGACATCTCTACCAGGATATTCTGCAGGTAACTCAAAGTTAATATTCCCAAACCAAACTCATCTGCTAACCATCCTACATTTCCTGGATCCCTTACTCCAGTTCAGGGTAGCACCATCTATGCAGATATGCATGGGTATAATTCTCAGTTTGACTATTGCCCTCATCCCCTCAGAACATCAGTACCTATATGTTGTTGATTCCACCTCTTCAATGTTGCTTGGATCGTTCCATCCTTTCCATCTCCTCTGAGTGAGCCTCAGTTAAGGCCTCCCTCTCTTCTTACCGGAAGTGGTGTGGTACCCTTCTCCATGATCTGCCTGCCTTCCATCTTTCCCCAGTTCCCAGTCCAATCCCTATAATCATTTACAACACAAATTATATGGTGCCATTTCTTTACTTAGCAGCCTTCAATGTTTCTGCATTGTCTACATTCCAGAATCTGAATTCTTTACCCTTTTTATTCACTTAAAAAATAATTATTGAACATCTATTATTAGGAAGACATTATTCTAGGTCCTAGAGATAGAAGAGTAAACAAGACAGATCTTTCCTCTTATTTGGAGATTATATTCTCAAGGGGAAAAGCAGACAGTAAGTAAATACCATGTAAATAAGAATTTCAGCTAACGATGCATGCTTTGAAAAACACACCATGATGTGCTTGAGTGCTGAGTTAGGCAATCAGGGAGGAGTCTACTGAGGAGGAGGCCCAGATCACATGGGGCTTTGTAGGACAGGGTAAGGAATCTGGACTGTATCTAACGTTCACTGGAAAAGTTTAAGCCAGGGAGTGATAGGATATGATTTCTTTTTTAAAATCAACTTTACTGTGGTATAACTTACAAACAATAAGATGTGCCCATTTTAGGTGGTATATATTTTCATGGGTTTTGACAAATTTCTACACCCCTGGAACCACCACAATAAACAAGATATGGAATGTTTCCATCACCACCAAAAGTTCCCTTGTGCCCCTTCCCATTAGTAGCTTTTACACTGATTCACTCCAGTTCCTTTTGTGTACAGCAAGAGGTAAGGACTGCGGTGCATTTTTTCCCATATGGATATCCAGTTGTTTCAGCACTGTTTGTAGAAAACACTGTCCTTTCCCCAATGGATTATCTTGCCTTCTTGTCAAATACAATGAACTATATGAGTCTATTTCTAAACTTTTTATTCTGTTCCACTGATCTTTATGTCTATCCTTATGCCAGCACCATACTGACCATACTGTCTGCCTCATTTATCTTTGTATTTGCCGTGTCTAAACTTGTCCCTAACCCTTTAGATACTCAATGAATTGCTGAAGGAATCTCTCTCCAAAGGCAGACATTTGTATTCCAATTCTTTAGACAATGAAACTGAAGAGCTACCCTGGGGTAATAACTTAGTTGTAGACTATATATTTCCTCAGTGGCAAAGACGACAGTTTTCTTAGTGCCATAGACTTTCAAACTGCCCCCTGGACTTGACTGCTTTCCTGCCCAGGGAGGCCAACACGTTACTCCACCAACAGGAATCACTGGCTAAGGGAGATAGCATAGGCTGCAACCACATGACAGACACCGTGCTATGACTTTGTAAATGTTTCTCCTTACTCGGCTAAACTTGTGGTTTCTTTTAACAGAGAAGTTGTAAAGCTGATCTCTTCAATAGAGAATGGTTGTTAAGAGCACAGCCCCGGGTTTTAGACAGACTGGGCCAGGATCCTGGATCTCACCACCTTTATCTCTGTGTGTTTCTGGCCAAGTACTTACCAAGTACAGGACAAGTATAAGGATTCGCGATCAAATATACATAACGTATTTACACACTGCTCAGTGTGATGTATAAGAATTATTAACATAAGATATAAAGTACCTTTTACTGAAATCATGCTTCTCTGGTTGATTTTAACTTAGATCATTTAAAAGCCATACCTTGTTTTTGGTTTTAAGACATTATTGATTGCCATCCCATCACCAGAAATAATTACAAATGATTTTCAGACTGGGTCCTTTTGCAGGGACTCAGGTCTGAAAATACACGAGCTGCTCCTCCAGGCAGACACTGGGCTCAGGGGCTGGGGTGTCTCATCTGACTCCCTGATGCCTACAGCAGAGCAGACACCTGACGAAATGGTTGGGAGAGAATCAGAGACAAGACAAAGTGGGACACAGGTTCTAATAAATATGTGTAATAAATATACTGTAACTTTTTTTTCACAATTAGAGAGACTGAAGCAAATAGAAGATACAACTGAGTTTTAAAATGCATAACTCGAGAGCTGTTTTCTAACAAAGGCGAGCCAAACTGGTTTCCCACTTTCAAACACATTGTGTTAGCAAGAATAAAGAGGAGGGAGGGGATACTGCTGTTGTCTTATATTCTAACAATGTCAGTAGGCGCTTTGAGCTAGAAACTTAGCAACTGTTCTGAAACTGTATCTAGTTCCCTTAGAGACCTTAAGATGTACAGAGGCAGAGATTTTCATTTTAATGCAGGACTGGCAGTTAGCAAACCCATTCTTCCCTTCCCCCATTCTCACTCCCATCCTTTCCCATTTCGAAAAGTTACTAAGGTACAGAAAACATAAGGTGTAATTTATAGGTTGCTTCAATCAAAGCGTTTTCACTCTAAAACACCGTGAACATTTATTTTTGAAAATGAATCATTGAACTGATTAACATTAATCAATTAATAGCTTTTAGTAAGAATTCACCACATCTCATATCATGCCCTTTCAGTTCAGATTTTTTAAAAAAGTATTTATTATGTGCTGGGTGCACTGCCAGGGGTTTGGGGTAGACTGGGAATGCCACAAAATCCATTTATAATCTAGTAGGGAAGAGAGAGACAGCTAATTTCCATATGTTCTGCAGGTGCTATGAGCTTAGGGTTCGGTAGATAGAAGGAGAACCAGCCGGTCTGGGTGACACTAGGAGATGTTTGTTGATTGCCTATCCAGCATCCATTCCCAATTCCACCTTTGGCTTCCCACGAGTCCCAGAGCTCAGAGACTCCAGTCCTTCTAAACTTCCCACAGCACTTGCAGCTTTTACCAAACTTTTTTTTTTTTGAGAATGATTAGTCCTGAGCTAACATCCGTGCCCATCTTCCTCTACTTTATATGTGGGACACCTACCACAGCATGGCTTGCCAAGCGGTGCCATATCTGCACCTGGGATCGGGACCGGTGAACCCCCGGCTGCCGAAGCGGAACATGCGCACTTAACCGCTGCGCCACCGCGGCGGCCCACTAAATTTCTGACACTCCTCCCTGGCCTATGATCTTGCATTTTTCTCAGTTTTGTGTTGAGAAAACTTCTCAACTACAAAGAGAGCTCCATGATGCAGGAACTCTGGCATACAGTTCCGTAGAATTTCCTTAATGCTGGGCCCCCACAGCAATGCTTACACACTTGCTGTTAGGAGCCGTCCTCACGTGGACTCCAATGGCAATCGTTTAAGAATAAACTCACAGTGAGCTGCCGGAAGAACATAAAGACGTCGTGTCACTTTAGTCATTAGGGAAAAATTCTACCAATCTACTTTGCTCAGCTTGTCAGATTTTACCGAGAGCATCATGAAAAGTTCAGTTAATAACACTATAACATTGTGAAAGACATTTTAGCCCCTAAAGAATAAACCGCGAGTACTATAATCCAGCAGCTTAAAATGCAGTCCTTCAAAACAGAAGAACAAAGGCCACAGATTCCCAAACCAGGGTTTAACAAAAGCTACAATGGACAAATTGTTAAGCTTCATGTGTTTGCTCACGGCCTTCGGGAAAACGGTCATAGAATACTTTTTTTTCTATAAAGAAAGGGAAAATATTTAGCAAACATCAGCTGTCCTTTCTTTAACTTGATCCCTTCCCTAACTCCCAACAACTGTATTAAATGTTTAATAAAATGCCTTGTTGAGTGTTATCTTTTGTTTCTCCATCTATAATAAGACATGACTATGGACCACGTATTTCTGGAGATGGGAGGAAAAGAGCCTCCTGTTTAAGGGCATTTTGAACTAAATGAATATACATTATTGTTGTTTCTTGGCAGTGTTCACGCTGGCATTTTCCCATCAACTATGATGAATAATTTTAGAGTTACACAACTGGATTTTATAACAACATCTGCTGACAGCTACTACTATTTTCATTTGTGCATAAATGATGCCACAGGCACAAAGGCTGCCTTTCAGTATAAGCCACATTCTTGATAGGTTTCTACTCAGGAAGCAAGGAGGGGAAATCTTCACTTCACGTAAAATGGAGACAGGCACTGAAACACTCATTACATCATAAAGGCTAACTTCTCCAAACTGGTGGCCTGCTGTGGCCATTTTAGTTATGGATATATTTCTGCAACTTCCTCTCCCATATGTCATAATTAATGAAAAATATCCATACTAGTCTCTTTTTTAAAACAGTATTTTAAAATGATTTTCCTTTGCAATTTTCAAGAAAAAGTATAAGAACAAAATTCTCACTAGCCCATTCTTTCTCCCCTAACTTCTTTCAAAATCAACGTACACTGGTTTTTAGGGAGTCAAGGTAAGGCCTAAATATGGACTATGGGAATCCAAAGTCAAAGGCCCAGAAATCTGTGGAACAAGAATTTCCCATAGCAATTACTGCTGTCTAGAATCAAATCATTTAAGTGCTAAATCAGCTAAGTGTTATCTCGATGTCCAGTCATAATACAGAAAGAGATTTATGCTGTCCTTCTTTCTTCCCAATACATGTTCTGGGAATTCATGTATCAATTGTCTGGGATTCTTGATGCCTCTAATCACACAAAAGTAATTCCTGACTCAGATGGCAAATGGGATCATTACATGAAATTATGGAAGAGCATCGCTTTTAGGTTACTTTTAGAAGCATCCAGACATATCAATTCAAGTCAATACACATTAACGGAGAAATATCTCTGTGCCAAGCACAGAGGAGTGCCAAGGGTGAGGAGTACAAAGGTAAGACACAGTCTCTCTCATCCAAGCATCTAGCAGGGAGAGAGAGAAAAGTAAATCAACAATTAAAGACAGTGTGTAATTGCCCCATCAGAAAGGTGTCAAGGATCCTCTGTGATACAGGATAGGAGACCCAAGCAGTCTGGAAGGGCCAGGAAGAACTTTCTAGAAGAAGCGACCCTTAGTTTAATTATAAAGGAGTTCACCAGGTAGACCAGGGGAGAGACGCTGACTCCAAAAGAGGAAGAGCATATTCAAAGACATGGCGATTAGAGAGAACCTACCAAAATTGGGGAAATGTATGTAATTAGGCACCACTGGGTGGTGTGTAGAAGAAAGGAGGAGGAAGTAGGCTGGTCCAGATAATGAAGGGAATGGTATGGAATATTGAGGATGGGGTACACCCACAGGCTCTGGAAGTGGGAAGTGATACTTCCAGTTTTGTGTTTAGAAAGATCACCTTGCTCACAGTGTGACTGATGGTGGAGAGGTGGCTAGGAGCCTACTACAATATCCAGGAGGGAAAGAAAGAACAGGGGCCTGAACTAAAAGCAGTGGGGAAGGCAAGAAGTGGGCAGATCCAAAAGAGGTACAGGAATTAGAATGTAGAGGATTTAATGATTGACCATACAGCAGGCTAAAGTAACACCAGACCTGAGCAGTGGTGCCTCGGGTTATAGCGACAGTTCTCTGAGGAGAGGAGTGTCTCATTCGCCGAGAACCAGCACCTGGCACTGTGAGTGGAATACACATGAATACATGAATTAGGAATTTCAACTAACAACTCCCTTGGGCAGCACTGCCTTCTTGCTGCTGCACTTGAATAAAGGCCTGTCTGCTGGCAGTGGCAGAGCAGAATCCATGGTGGCCCCTGCCTGGTCCCCTCACCTCTTCTAGCTTCGCTCTCTCCTCTCTGCAACTCCTGGCTGATGGAAGGAGTTGTGATGACAAGCAGGAGCAGTGCCACTTAAATTTATGAATTGTCACAAGTTGAGAGCTCTATGGCAGCATGTCATGGAAAGAATTAGGCCTGTCTTATGAAAGCAGTCGGCCCCTAGAAGGATAAAGAGACCAAGGGAAGGTGACCTCATGGCATTCTTGGTACATCGTTTGTTTATTAACTATGTGGTATTAGGATAATTTCCAGCTACTTAAGGGGTAGAACGAAATACATATCCTGACTTGCTGGACTGCTGTGAATGATTACCAGATGAGCTCTTTCAGCTCACTGAACAATTTAGAAGGAACTAGAACAAAAAGTCTCATTCCTACTCTATCAACTACACTAATGCCGAGGCCTCTACAAAATTTTATGCTCTGTTACTTTTTTGATCCACAAAAGGCACATACTTTTCAAAAACTGATCTGTTTAAAATCACTGTTTTTCAAACCTAAAAATGAACTATAGGCCCAGAGATGCCATCTTTGTAATACTTTATTTTTGATGGTGTATAACATTAAGAAACCATTCTTGGATCTTCATTACATTTTTTCCATATGGTACGTTTTTCTGATTAAAACTAAGAATGATACAAAATAAAGCTCTCAGAAATATAATGATTCATAAAGGAGGAAGAGAAAAAGAATTATATTAAAGGCTTTCCTGTATAGATATAATGATTATCTAATTAGGCAAGATAAAAACAGATCTACCACACATATTGGTTCACAGAACTAGAATATCAGATCTGGAAAAACTTGGATGTCTTTCCACAAAGTTTTTTCTTCATATAACATGAGAAAGGGAGGCCCACAGAAGGTAAGTGATTGCCCAGTCATACAATTTAGTGGCTCAGAACCAGGATAAAAAGCTCAACGCCCAGATCGGGCCTGACATTATATGAAAATCTCTTGGTTCCATAAAGGCAATTTTTAAGTTGTTCCAGTAGTCTGAGACATGCAAAAAGGGTTATTCTAAGTGCAGGTCTATCTTTTAGAAGAGTTTATTGATGTTTTCGTGTGTATTTAATTTCTTCAAATTCTCATTCTAAACGAACAGTCTAAAATAGTTTTGGGCCCAATTAATGTAAAACCTTAATTGATCAGAGAGACATTTCCTCAGAAATCTGATGATCTAGGGAATAATCAAAATCTGGTAACTGAATACCAATGAGGTAGATGCTCTGGTGGATGGTGCCTTCATGATACCACGCCAATCCCCAAAACACACCATGATGCAGACAAAAGGGTTAGGATGCTGTCTTGGCATTTTTCTTTCATCTTTGACACCATCATTATCAGATTCCATATTGAACCTAAGGCTGGTTCAGAAGCTGTTTCTGTCTTTCTCTGCCTGTCTCCACCACTAGATATTTTTTCCAGCATCTCTCCTTTAAAAAATTATGTCCTTTCAAAACATTCTCCCTACTCATTTACAGGGTGTATATAGTGAGATTAAATTTTCATTCTAGTCCAATTAATTTATGTTACCTGCTAATCTACAGCACTACTTCTGCCAATTTTCAATGTGCCTTATTTTAATTTCATCTCAAACCCATTTCCAGAGAAGTTCCTGATGTATTTAGTATACAAGCTCCTATACTCAGAGTGAAGCCAGGCAGGAGCAGATGGATATGTGGAAGCCTGGACACATCAGTGAGTCAGAACTCTCCTCTGGCCAGAGGATCCCATGTATCGGGGAGGTGTTTTGTGAGGTGCTGACCCCTAGCTGCCTGCCTGCAAGTCCAGGTCGGCCGGCACTCTGCCTGGATGGAGGAGGCAAACACATGTGCCCTGTGCAGCCTGCAGAACACACTGGTCAATAAGTCAGAGGGCAATATTCTTAATTTCCTAAATAAGATTCATGGCTGGAAGCAATTGTGAATTTACATTTTCTTGCTGTTTCTGGCATACTTCGTCAACTCTTACGGCCTTGATAGTGAAAGGACCTTTCTCAATTCCCCCATCTGATCGTACTCAGATGGGTTCCCAACTGGCCATGTATAATGCCCCTGTCTGGAACTGGAGGGCAATTTTCCACAGAAACAATCTTATAAAGGTTGGTCGATTATTTTGTGGTCAGACAGTCCACGATAAAACTACTTCATTATGAGTGTGAAGGACAGCATTAATGGTACTCAAGCAAGACACAGAGGAACATCTAAGAGGAATACATCCAGTATTCCAAGTGACAGCCAGTGTGAAGAGGAACTTGCTACAGGTCTCCTTGTAGCCAGGGAGCAGAGATCCTATTACAGCAAAGGTTCCTGGGATAAGAAATGGCATGGGCCCTGAGGTTAAGGTCAAGAACAAAAATTTTGGGGTGGAGTGTGAAGAGGAGACCCGTTTAGCATTTTAGCATTAAGTCCCACAAACTGGGAGTGAGGATACTAGCTCCTTTCCTCAGTTTTGCCATTTACTAGTAGGTGACCTCTGGGAGTCAGCTGATCCCTCTGAGCTGCAGACCCTTCCAAATCTGGCATGCTATGACCACAACAACCTGGGGTGTGATGGGGCAGACGAACGGAAGAAACGGTGAGGGGTAGAGAGAAGAGAGAAAGAGCAAGGAAGTTTTTCATGTACACATAAAGATCTCATTGCAGGAAATTCAACCAGGGTAAAGCACTGCGATCGCCAAGCCATTTGTGATATGGCAGATGGTCCAGGAACTGGCTTATGCACCATAAAGCACATGGTAACTTGTTCTCCATAGGGAATGCAACCTCTTTTGTGTTCCTTCCATCCTGGACAACACTATGAAGGAGAAAATTGACTCATGCTACCAAAGCCTTTGGACACCCCCATCCAAACCCTCCAGATACCCTCACTGCAGCGCAGAGGTGAGTCAGCTCAGATTCCTGTAGGGCTCCTGTAGAGCTGGGCAGGATGGGTCAGCGGGGAGGCTGCCAGGCAGGGATGCTCCTCAGGGCTACAGCTGCAGGCTTCTCCCCTCTCCTCAACCCTGCTCCAGGGGCAGCTCAGAGCAAGGACAGAGCCTCACTGCTCTCACCTTGCTACCTGGACTAAGAGCAGGTGATTACCTTAGTGCCTGTGGCCACACCACTGACCCAATCTTTCCTCTTCAGAACAAGCACCACTGGCTGGGTAAAGCTTTGCTGTACCACTGACAGGCTGACCAAGGCGCACCATCACCCCTGTTAAAATCTTCATTTCACTTGATTATTCATTACAGATTGGTCTGCTCTTGCAATTTGAGGGTATAATTTTTATCATTAACAAATTTCCACTATACAAAAATGTGCTTGGTGCTCAAATATCTGTTGACTGTCTAGGCACCAGGCATTCATTACTTATTGTTTTAAATGACTAGTAACAATCTGTGCATGGGGAAGCCTCAAAGGAAATTAAAATAAAGCAATTACGCTCTTCAGTTATTACAATGTATACTTCCAGGGGTTCCTCATTCAGGGGTAAAAGCCGGAGAATGCCTTCCCATGGCCTCTATGATGTCCGGCCCCTGGCTGCGTCGCAGTCTTCATTTCTGACCTCTCAACCCCTTGCCCACTCCCCACCAGACACCCTGGGCTCCGCTAATCCTGGAAGGTGCCAGGTACACTGGAACCCTTGCACTTACAATTCCATCTGTCTGGTACGAGTTCCTGGATACCTGCAAGGCTCACTCCCACGCTTCCTTTCTCTCAGGCCTCTGCTCAAATGTCACTGCATCAGCAAGGCCCTCTCTAGTCATCTTACATAAAATATGTGTCCCACGGCCCATCACTCTCTGTCCATCTTTACCCTGCCTTTTCCTTCACAGCATTAACTACCATGTCTATACACGTGTCTGCCCCTATCAAGCTGTGAGCTCCTGGAGGGCTGGGCCTCTGTAGACATTGTTCATTGCCATATCCCCCATGTCTGGAAACATGCTTCACTCAGAGCAAGCACTTGGATATCTGCCAGGTAAATTTATACTACTTCTACATCCTTTAATTTAGACAGGTTTCTAATTCACTGGGCATTTGCAAATTCCACCCATTTCTTAGAAGTCCTAGGTAAATATGTCTATTCTTTACCAAAACTAACTTTAAAATATTAAACAAGATTTCTTTGAGAGTGAGTCTTTAGAAATGCATCCTGAGGCCAGCCCCGTGGCTGAGCGGTTGAGTTCATGTGCTCTGCTCTGGCGGCCCAGGGTTTCTGCGGTTTGGATCCTGGGCGCAGCCATGGCACCACTCGTCAGGCCATGCTGAGGTGGTGTCCCACATAGCACAACCAGAGGCACTCACAACTAGAATATACAACTATGTACTGGGGGGCTTTGGGGAAAAGAAGAAGAAAAAAAAGAGAAGATTGGCAATGGATGTTAGCTCAGGTGCCCATCTTTATTAAAAAAAAAAAAAAGAAACGCATCCTTTCCATACAGTGAGCCCTGAGAGGCTCCGAATATGGCCCTGGGAGAAGAGGCTTTGGAAATCTGGTCTGTCAGAGGACTCGGGGCTGTTGGTGGAAATGAGTAAAGTTTATGGGGACTATTTTCTATGCCTGAAATATACATTCTTATTATTGTTGAAATGAAAAGCAACTGCCTACTTAACTAATACTTCAAAATGTCGAAATCATCCCGCAGTCTTCATCTCTCTGGTTGTTTGATTGAGGCCATTCAGATTCACAGCATAGGAATGGGATCGCCTGGGCCGCCTTCTTTCACCAGAATAAGATTTCATCTATTTGAAAAAATATGCTCAATAACTGGAGAGGGTAGTTTAAAAAGCTTCTCCTCCTTCCTCCTTTACCAGCCCATTATCACAAAGTGGAATTGCATAACGAACAGTTCTCTGAATCACACATGCCAAGTGTTTTTAATAGACTCTCACTAAGGACCGGATCTTAGTGAAAAACAGGTCAGAAGAGATCCTGCAATTCAAACTCTACTTGGTTTACTTCTTATTAAGAGCATGACAACGATGTCTCTTAGGCTCACCTAGCATTTATGGTTTAGAAAACACTCTCACAGATGTTATCCCATCTGAGCCCCAAAGTCATCCTCTGACATGGGCAGGCCTGTGCGGTTCTGTCCACATGGACAGTGAAAGAAGCGAAGGCCAAGCCAGAGACCCACGAGAAGCCCCTCGAGAGCCACGTCCTCTGACTCTCACTCCAGGGCTCTTGTAACCTGTACACAGCGATCAATGAGTGAATACCACAGCTTAGGCGAAGTGTCTAGATGCCATGGATGTCCAAAGTGTCACACTTATCATTTTAAAGCAATAATTTAAAAATATTGTTATTATTTAAAAATTTTGTACATAAGAGCAATACTTTTCAAAATTTGGTTGGATCTGGACAATCTTCTGGGTGGCTTTAGTGCATATCCCAAGATTAATCTTCCCCTAAAGTTAAATCGTTTTCAATAAATTATCTTAACAAAACACCAGAAGGAAGTTGAAAATATGGGTTCAATGCTTTCCACACAGAATTTTTTTTTTTTTTTGAGGAAGATTAGTCCTGAGCTAACTGCCAATCCTCCTCTTTTTGTTGAGGAAGACTGGCCCTGAGCTAACACCCATGCCCATCTTCCTCTACTTTATACGTGGGACGCCTACCACAGCATGGCTTTTGCCAAGCGGTGCCATGTCCGTGCCTGGGATCCGAACCAGTGAACCCCGGGCTGCCGAGAAGTGGAACGTGTGTGCTTAACCGCTGTACCACCGGGCCAGCCCCTCCATACAGAATTTTTGAAGGAAGCTTTGCTTTTCTTTTGGCTTTGATGGGAGAAAGCCCTGCTAGGCTGAGCATACTCTCTAGGTGTTCTCAATGATTTCTCAGCTGGGCAGTCAGATTCATATAAGTGATAAAAACAGTTAGGAGCCAGTCATATCAATTAAGCAGAACTCAAAGTATTTCTGAGGCTACTATTATCAGTTTAGTACCAATTGCCGCGGGGATTAAAAAAAATTTAAGATCAGATCTTTCCCCTACAGGTGCTTAGAATCTTGATGATACCTGCATACAAAGCAAAACATAATTAAGCACTAAACTGGGTAAATACCACAAAAATTCAGAAGAGGCCCAGCTGGAAAGGTCACAGAATGTTCCCTGGGGTTGGCCAAGTCTTGAAGGATGAATAAAGGAGAAAGGACAGTTTCCCCAGCAGGAGTAAAGGCTTCGTTTAGACAAGCAGAGGTGGAAATAAACACGGCATGCCAATTAAAAACAAAAATCTCTGTGACAGTGTGTTTTAGCAAGACTTATGCAGTGGATCCGCTGGGCATGCCCATCTCAAGAAGTCTGGGATAGTAGGACACTCCTCCAGAAATTCTATTTAATAAGAAGGCCCCTAGGGCTTTTTAGGAGAAATGATAAAGAGGACTCTGGGACAGATGATCCATTACTTAGGAAGTAAAAACTAACACCCCAGTGAAAGAAGGGAGACAGGCATAACCTGGAGGTAGAGATGACACGCCCTACAAAGAAAGGAGGGAATCAAAAGTCCACTGTAGGTCCTGGGTTCTGATACTCAAGGAGAAATGCTCAGCCCTCAGTAAAGCAAAGGACTGGTAATACTCAAACGTTTTCTGGAAATTAATTTCAAGTTCCTCGACAGTGTTTTAAAATGGAGAAAAACATGTTACCTTTGGGACGTCTAACAAGGACTAGACTCACTCAGAGACCAAGTAATCTAATGTTGTCCTAATGTTGAAGGAAAAAACCTTGTCTCCAACTTGGGACTGTCAATAGGAAGGACAAAAAGGTGTGCTGGGAGAGGGCAAGAGCAGAAGTGCAGCCATGGCCAGTAAGGAGGCAATGTAGCCCAGGGCCCGCTTTAGCAAGGAGGCAGAAATTGACAAAGTGAAATTAACAAGAGCAGCTGAGAAGCAAGAAAGTTCAATGGTTTCTAGATGTTTAAGGCCCCCCCCCCCCCCCCCCCCCCCCCCCCGCCACGTGTAAAGACCTAGAAGGAAGTCCTGGGTGAAGCTTGGAACCAAGCACTAATGCAGTCTTCACTCATGACCTTCCCCTGCTGAGGACCAGGGAACGTGGGTTTGCATCTTCAAGAGAGCACAGTCACTGTGCATCTACCTACTTCTTTACAGGTGAGCCAGGCCTCTGGGAAGAAAGGAGTTAGCTGGTCAACTTGGGACGGTTCCCAATGCCACAGATATTAAAGAGCTCTCGCTAGAGGGGACAGAAAGTACAGACTTGGGAATAGATGCATCCCATCTCGTCTAGGGGAGGTACTGCATGAACTGATGAGAATGATGTGAATTAGCCCCAGCCTGGGCCCTCCACCCTGTCTGAACTGGGTGGGCCCTATCGATGGGTAATTCTGGAGCACTTCATCCCAACCCATTTACTTCCTTAAGGAGAAAAACCTTCCCTTACACTTTTTTTTTCCCCTCAATGGACGGAAAGAGTGGGACTATATTTAAGCATCTGCTCAGCAAGCTTCTTTTCCACTGATCACAAAGAGTCAACTTCAGCCCAGCTTCTACACGAGTTACCTTCTAATCTGGAATTAGGGAAGTCCACCCGACACCAATATCATTTCAGTCTCACTAACAAGCCCTGAACACCTCTGTTCAGAAGCTGGAGAACCATCAGGGAATTAATTCTTCTTTTTTTCTTTGATGCCTCCTTTACAAGGTACGTGCCCTGTGACGATGAACTTCTGACTTCTTCCCTCACACACAGCTCTGCATTTGGGCTTTCCTCCTCCTCTGCTGCTTTAGCTCCCTCTGGTTAAGCACAAGCAGAGGAAGTTAGTGTCTCTGGTACTGCAAAGCCTTGTGCTCGGTAGGAGAGCCCTCGAGAGCTGCTCTAAGGTTGTGATTCTTTTGATAGGGTGTGCCTTCCACCCTTCTGCGGACCTGAGAGAGATAATCCAATTACATGGGAGTTGTTTAAGACGCCCCCTTGCCTTCCGTGCCCACATGTCTACCACGTCCCTGGTCTGTCCCTGGTTTACGTGCTCATCATCGCTGACCAGCATCACTCTAACAGACTCCTTCCTCACTGACCTGCCTCTAGTCTTGCCTGCCTCTAATCCACATACCATGTTGTTGCTGACGTTAGCTGACTCTAAAAGATCTGATTTAAAACAAATTCCATGTCTTCATTTTGTCACTAGCATAAAACTAAAGTCCTTGGCCGCACATATATGATGCTTCATGGTCTGACTCCCATCCACCTCTTTAACCTCATCTCTGGAGCTTCCCCCCACCCCCATCAAGTACCCTTTCCTGAGCTCCCTGTAGCCCCCACAACACCTTTGTGCCTCCAGCTGGCCATCCTGCCATTCTTAACCTTGCACATCTGGCAAACCCCTACTTAGCGGTTAGCAAGTCTTGGTTTAAAAGCTCTCTAAGATTCCCCAGGTAGCCCCAGACACTCCTTTTCTCACTGACCTTTACCCGTAACTTCATATTTTCACTGTAACTGATTTTTGGCACATCTATCCCTCCAATAGATTATAAGCTTGCAGGTTATCAATATTTGTTGAATTAATTGATGAATTAATGAATGGCTGATAGAGACTTATCTGAAGACACAGATTTGGAGACATTGGTGTATGGGCTATTGATGCAGTCAGGAAAAAAAACTCACCCAGAAGGAACGCAGTAGGCCACAAGATGAGAAGACTAAGGTTAGAACCCAGAAAAAAGAGAGTGAAAACCCTCAAAGACAGAGGGGGAAAAAAAAAGCAAGCCTGGAGAGAACTAGGGGCATGTATCCCAGAGATCAAGATCCAAGAAAAAGGGAATGGTTTACACTAAGCCGGTCCCTTACAGTGGAAAACAACAGTTATTACATGATTATATATGGAAGTTTGGGTAAAAATCTTAGTTATGCAAATAGAGCTACACAATATAGGTACACTGTTTTGTTTTTATTAAGATAAATCTTAATCAAGTCTTACTGTTGTTTCCAGTATCAGACTTTGCCAGCCCAGGGCTTCATTTACCATGTCGTCTGAAAAATGTATTTTCCTCCTCCTAATTTTTTTCTCACATATAGTTTAGTTTCAATTCAGAGCCACTCCTGTATCACTAAGGTAGAAGATGTCTTTCTTTTTTAAGGATTGGCACCTGAGCTAACAACTGTTGCCAATCTTTTTTTTTTTTTTTCTGCTTTTATCTCCCTAAATTCCCCACAGCACATAGTTGTGTATTTTCAGTTGTGAGTACTTCTAGTTGTTCCATGTAGGATGCCTCCTCAACGTGGCCTGATGAGCAGTGCCATGTCCGCGCCCAGGATCCGAAACAGCGAAACTCTGGGCCACCGAAGCGGAGCGCACAAACTTAACCACTCGGCCACGGGGCCGGCCCCAAGAAGATTTCTTCAGTTTAGATTTTCCAGACATACAGAGATGTCAACTCATCCAGACTATAAGTTTTTACAGGATAGACATTAAGCCTTTGTACATAAAAGAGACTGAATAAGGGGCTGGCACCCGTCCCCGCCAAATATGGAGCTCATGGCAAACACTGCTACTGGATTGTGACCATTTCCTAGTGGAGCCTGTACAAGCCCACAATATTACAACCAACTGGTCAGAGTTGGCCTAGGTGACATCGCATCATTCTCAAGTTAACTATGTTAAATTTGAGCTTTCACAGCTCTCTGCTAACGTCTGCATGTGCAGCAGAGCAGCTGCCGGCTAAGAGGACAACGAGCAGAAAAAAAGTCAAAATGTGACTTGGCCCTTGTGTTTTACTTTCTATGACGTTCTTAAACTGTAAATAAAAATTTTCTTATGCTATTATTTCACACATGCACTCAAATGTTATTTCAGATCAATTCAGAGAACTGAATTATATAACATGCTGGTTCCAGATCTCTATCCATCACTGACCACCTCTGGTGAGACACCCTTTCTCAAACTGCCCTGTGAAACTTGGGGTTCAGCTCTACACGGCTTTCTTAGGAAGACAAATCAATCTGGCAGCAGTCTGTTCATTACATATTCCTGTTTAAAAATCCTTAGCTGGTTTCCCAGAGTTGATCCATAACAGGATAAAGTCCTTGCATAATATCGAGTTCATCACAACGAAAGGACTACTTCATTCCCCTTCTCCTGCCCCTGTCCATCTTTCCATAATACAAAATCTTTCTTTGCATATGGTCGTATTAGCTTCCTACGGCTCTTTTCTATGGCACCAAGTCACAAACTTAGTGACTTACAAATTTGCTTATGAGCTTTCAGTTCTGTGGGTTAAAAGTTCAACATGGGTCATGATGGGCTAATCAAGGAGTTGGCAGGGCTGGTTCCTTCTGTAAGCTCTAGGGGAACATCTGTTTCCAAGCCTTTGCCAGCTTCTATCGGCTGCCCACACTCCTTGGTTTGTGGCCCCCTTCCTTCCCCAAAGTCAGCAATGGCCAGACAAGTCTTTCTCACATGACAACACTGTGACACTGACCTCTGCCTCCCTCTTTCATTTATAAAGACTCTCATGATTACATCTCATGGGTCCACTGGATAATTCAGAATAATCTATTTCAAGATCCTCAACTTAATCGCATCTGCAAAGTCACAGAGGGGATATTATTTTTGGGGGGCATTATTCTAACTACCATAATGGTGTTTCTTCTGCCTGGAGAGTCCACTTCTATGCTTAAAAGACTCCTAACCAATTCCTTAGGCATTCCTTAAGATTCTATGTTAATATCACTGTGTTCATGAGGCCCCCTCCTCCTCCAACTCAAGAAGCTCATTCCTATGTCTCCTTAGTTGTGTACATACACCTCTCCTGGAGCACTTATTTTGTACCGTAGTTTATTTGTCCTCAAGCATGTCTCTGACTAGATTATGAGTCACCAGTTTTATTTGTTTTTGCCGCCTCAAGGGCCTAACCAGAAAAGATTGGGGAAGAAAAATGAACGTGATACTTAATGAGTAAAGACCTCAGGTGTAGGCACAGGCACAACCAATGAATTCACAGGACTTCTGTTTTGAGTATAACTTAGAAACTAGCTGTGACAGCTCTTAACTGGTTATCACATAATCAGCCAGCCCCCCCAATCCTTTAACCATTCCAGGGAGGTATAATAGTATGGGGGATCAGAATTTACCATCCCCAAATGTGTTTCTTCCGCTTCACTATTTTTAAGAACTAAAGAATCAGAAAGAAACTTTGACCTTCTCTCTAACTGCCTAAAAGAATTTAAGATAGAAGGCCTGTTTCAGGAAGGAGTTATCACCACAGATAACTATAATGGTAGATAGGGAGGAACCAAGCAAGGCCCATTTGGTCAAAGTCTTCCCCAGGTCCCATTGTCTTTGCAAGGTTTGGCAAACATTTGTGTACCAAACATTTGCTTTTCCATCTCCATGTGAATTACCTTTTGCTCCTTTGAATTCCAAAACCACATCCTCCTTTGTCTTTAGCCAAAGAAGGTATATAAGTGGTGGCTTCAGGCATTTTAATGAGTTTCTCAGTTTTCCTGGGTTTCCCCCATGTACTCAGGTTATTAAATTTGTTTGATTTTCTCCTGTTATTCTGTCTCATGTCAATTAATTCTTAGACCAGCCAGAAACACCTAGAGGACAGAGGACTATTTCTTCCTCCCCTACAACACCAAAATTAAAAATTAAAACACCAAAAATAAAACTGTTTGCATCTAAGGCTATTTCTAACTTTAATGCCATTTGCCATGGATCACAAAATGTCAAAGTTTTAAGTGTCCTCTTGGGCTTGGCTAGAAAAGGGCAAGCCACACCCCAAGTGCTTGGTTAGATGTCAAGTTAGGGAAGTGATATTATCCGCATGATTCTGAATTCCAAAAAAATGACACTCATGTAACAAATCTGAACTGTACCATGTTGGAGGTTGAAAGCAACTTTACCACAATACTTACTGGGTATTTCAGTATCTGGAAGTTCTTGCATTGAAAAAATAGACCCAAAAGTTCAAATTAAACAAATTTTAAATAGCCTCAAGTATTTAAATTGCAAGCCAAACAAGGAGTTGAATAAATTAAGGTCAGGTGAACGGGGGAGGGGCAAGATCTATTTTTAAAGGCAACAGTTTCCTATAAATATCTAATGTCACTAACACCATCATACAGTATAGAATCTAAAGACATGGAAATCAAACTAAAAATTATGGGCCCAGCAGTTGAATTGCAAGAACCCAACAGTTAGGTACAAAAAAGCAGAAATCATCACCTATTTCCTAATTCGAATACAAAGTCAACTTTGCTATTTTTTTCTTCATCAGGAATAATAAAACCCCTCTTCAACCTAAATCCTGTTGGTTTTGTTAGTTTCCGGTTAGCAGACTCCCTTCTCTCGTGGAAGTCTTGAAGCTATGAGCGGTGTTTAAAAATGCCTTTTGTTAAATTTCATTCTTTCCTAACACTGAAAAAATAGTTAGGATTTTTAGATGCAAAAGAGGGCCCTTTTATCTGTATTAAACCTCACCATTCACAAAGGGGAAACTAAGGCCTTGCTGCTCCCTCTAGGTCAGGAAAAACCCGAGGCTGAGGGGAGAGCGTACTGACTTCCACTTGGGAATGCAGCCTGAGAACACGAGAGCTGCTGCACAGATAAGTTGGCATACATGCAGTACTTCATGGCAGATTTTAAACGTGATGTGTTTTTATAGAAAAGGGAAGCACAATTTCTTAATATTTGTGTTGGGATTCCTCAAGTTTCTAAACTTTTCTAGAAACGTATTTACAAATACATTTAGGAGCAATGAACACCACCAACCAAACTATTTGGTTAAAATGGAGGACTGTAGGTCTAAACTGTAGAAAGAGTAAGCATGTTGTTGCTATTGCTGTTGTTGTCTTGACATTTCAAGCCTTTCCTGCTATTAAATCTCTGTTATGTACAGGCATAGTACAGAGACCACCTGGGTACCCAGAGTATCTGGGATCAGAGCTGGAGCTACCTCAGGCAAGAACAAACATTAAAGGTTATTCATAACCCAGTGAAAAGTCAGTGCACCTCAAAAGTCTACTAAGCTCTACCAAGAACCCAAACCAGAAGATTCGTAATAAACTTAATAAAAAAAGTGAATGAATCCACTAAGTGGTGCTTATGAAAATAGGCTTGAAAATTTAGCTTTACTTAGAGGTGGAACTCACTCCCACTAAAAAAAGGATTGTTTCCCTTGCTCCTAAGAGATCCAATAATCCTACGAGTGGGAATGGTAGCAATGTTTTAGGAAAACCAACACTGGAAATCGCAGTGGGACCTACAAGTTGCATTTTCTGTACAAGTAAAATACCAGTAGAACCACATTGTTCTAACTTACTCTCTCCTGAAAATGAATTTCCTTCCATCTTGCATTTCATCCTGAAAAATTTTACTATGTTCAGCATAGTAGCAACTGAAAAAAAATGTGTTTCATCTAGAAACAAATGTGAGAACACTTTACCAGAAACATTGCGCTTCTACAACGTTCGGTTTCCAAGTTCCTAATAGAAAGCTAAGATAACGCAAAATAAAGATTGCCACAGTAACCAAACTTTTCTGTTAACAAGTATCCTTAAAAACAAAGACAATTCAACCGTAATGATTATTTTCTACAGAGTGAGCAGATAATGGAGCTGCAAACACTCTTCATTTTTTGCTAGCTTGCTTAATAAATCTTTCAACTTGCAAGCTCAAGTTTTTGGAGGCGAAGGCAGGTTAACGGTCGAGCTTAAAATAAACCAGCTCTGCAATTATTTTGTTTTTTAAGCCGTGAAGCACGTTTCCCCATTTCACGCCATGAAGCAATTCGATGTCAACTTCCTTTGGAGTCAAATGCGACAAACTCTGCGAGCTCCAGTCGCGAGGCGGCGGCTCGCGGCGCCCACAGCTTCCCGCACTCCTGCAGCATCAGGACGCGTGTTCTCCCGGCTCCTGACGCGGAACCCGCACTCAGGGCTTTCGGGGCCCGGGACAGCACACCCTCCCCTCCGTCCCGGGGAAACTGAGTCACGGTGACTCGAACGATCTGGAGTCTGCGAAGGCCCCCGCCGCTCCTTGGCTCCCCTTCCTCCCGGAGACCCGGGAATCTCCTCGGCAGCGCGCGGTAGACACTGCGCTCCTCGCCGTAGGAAGGTTATGGCACAAGGCTGAGACGCGCTAGCCCCAACCCGCCGATCCCCAAGTCCCGCCCCGCAAGCATCTCGAAGCATCCTACGACCCCCAGGAGCCCGCTGCTGGGACCTCGCGGCGCAGCCTCCGCCAGCCCAAGCGCCCGAAAGTTCCGCGGCCCCGGCGGCGGCAGCCACTCGGCCGCCCACCCCGTGCGGGGCTCCCTGCCACCTGCGCCCCTCCGCCCCAGCTCGCCGGCGCCCCCGCCAACCTGACGCCGCCTCGCCACTCAGGTGGCCGCCGTGCGCCCCTCGCCATGGCCAGCCTGCGAGCTGCCGCTGCGCCGCGCTCCACACCCGACGCGCGGCAGCGCCTACTGCGGGCGAGCCGCCTTCGCCCGCGCCTCGCAGCGATGCGGGCTGCGCCGCGGGAAGCCGGGAGTGCGGAGCTTCCCACCTACTGGAGCCGGAGCCGGCCGGTGCCGAGCATGCCCAGTGCGGCGCGCCGGGCGGCGCGCAGGCTGGGGCCGGGCGGTGTGTCGCCGCCGGGTTTTCGCGGCAGCCGCGGGCGGGGGGCGGAGCGGCGGCGCGGGCGAACCCGTGGGCGCGGCGGCTCCGCCCGCGGAGGAGAGGGGCGGGCCGAGCGTGCCGGGATGCCCTCCGGGCAGTCCGCGCAGCCTCTGGGCGGGACTCCGCGGGCCCCGGGGCTCCGCTGCGGCACGCCGCGGCTGTTACTGGAGCGCAGGGCGCCTACTTCCGACGCGGTCGCGCTTGGGCAGCGTGACTGATAATTGTCGGGGGCGGGGCGCTCCCGGGGCTTCCACGGCAACTTTTCTGAGCGTCGCGTCCCATGAGTGTTCAGAGACACCCAGGAACAGGCTTCTCCGGATCCCATCCTGGGACACGAGGGAGAACCAACCAACCGACCTCCGAACCTACCCCGTCTCCAAGGCCGTCTGTCAAGCCGCGTTGCAATCAAAAGCTTCGCAGGCCTCCCCGGGTGTCTCTGCTGTCTAGTCTAAAGCCCACACACAAGAGACTGGAAGAAAACACGGCAGGACGTTCACTGGTGGCTTCTGACTGGGAGGTTTCCAGGGATTCTTAAGTTGTCTTCTTTTTTGATTATTTGTAGTTTCTAAGTTTTCTCTAATGAACAACAGGATGCTTTTTTAATAGGAAAGATAGGTTATTCTAAATTTATAAAGAACGCCTGCAGAACAGAAGTTTGGCAGCACTACCCTGCAATGTAAGCAGCCTTTTTTTTCTTTTTTAAGACTTGCGAGAGACAGTCAATTTCGGGGACCGAGACCGGTCTCCTCCTCCCTGGCTCCTCTCGTCCCGCCCCTTGGCCACGCCCACTTCGACCCTTTTACTCCGGTACCTCCCCTTCTCCTTCGGTTGCTGCAAAACCCGGAAAGGTGGACCTTACACACGAACGCTCCTGGTGGCTCGTGCAGCCAGACTGGGCATGTTCCGCCGCCGGGTCAGGGATTGCTGTCAAGGAGAGAGGAGGCTTTCAACGACTCCCAGTTTCTCTTCTCCTTCTCTCTATCCCTGGCAAACAAAACAAAGTAGCGCTTGCGACCTCCTGCCCGGAGCGCAGACCTGCAGAAGTGGGTCAGGACAGGACTGAGCATGCTCGGGGCAGTGCCAGGCTGCCGCACGCGGGTGCATCTCGTTGCCCAAGGTTGATGGAGCTGCGCTCGCTCATCACGACATCGAAGGTCAGGAGACGGGCTCTGGTGGTGCAGGATAACCTCGACACGTGGACAGGTTGCCGCTGCCTAGGCCCTCCTTGGGAGGAAGAGTGCGTGGGATCTGGCTTACAAGTGAATCAAAGCTTGATTTTGCCCTGAAAGATTGAAATTAGAAATCATATTTTAACAGTAGTTTTATGGCATCTCGAATTTTAGCTCTAAGAACTTTTCAGCCCGTCGTTCTTTCAGGAAACCTAAATCTTCTTTCTTTTCAAGTACTTAATAAGCGTTCTTTGCAATTGCACTAGAACGTTAAATTTTCACCTGTTTTATCAAAGATTAAATCTTTATGTTCACTCTGAAATAATTCTGCAGTTATATTCTCTTTTTTCTTAAGGCAATTCTGCATTCGTTCTGCTCTCTTTCCTTCTGCCTCCCTTTTCCAGTTCTCAGAGAACCTGCAGAATGCTCTCATGCCATCTTCGATCCACTTCAGGCAGGTGTGGGGAATTGCTTTTAATATTCTGTTACAGAAGAGAAGACTGAAATGGAGAAATATTACAGGAAAGAGATTTTACAGTCTCAAGATGGATAAACTTAAGAACCCAGAGAGAGCTTTTCATTGAGCCCAGGCAAGTGAGTGGGATGGTTGTCTGTTTTCTGTATAAAGAGGAGGAAGATGGGCAGGCAGTTCAGCTGCCCTGTGAGGCTTGGTTAATAGTGGGAAATACCCTCAGGGAGGTTGGCTTCATTTCAAACCCAGGCTCCCCCCACCTTCAGCTTCAGGACAGTGGGAGACACCGTCTTTAGGTATCACTCCTGGGAAGAATAAATTTACTTAAGTACTTCCTCCTAGAATCCTAACTTGTGCTGGAGTCACTCTTATCCCTTTTCTGAGCTTTGAAACTCCATTGTTACTGGTACCACCTGGGCATTGCTCTTAAACTTGCCCTGGTCCTGGTAGACACCCACACCACAAATAGTCCAGCCTGGGAGAGGATGGGTAAGACATCTCTTCAATAGTCCATTCTGCCACTCCTCCCCATCTGATGCTTTCTGCTCCCCAGTCTTTCGTGATATGAACCTTTCTTAGTTCTCTGACCTCTCTGACTATTCCTTCTCATCTTCCTTCTCCAGGTTCTTTTCCTTGGCACCACTCCATTGTGGGTGTTCGGTCCTGTGGCCTCTTCCCTTCTCATCTCCCGCTGGACTCTCAGCCACTCCAGTGCTTGTCAGTACCAAGGCGGTGTTCAGTTGGCGTGTGCACATGGGTTACACTAGTTGTTTATTGCTGTGATCTTTTCTGGTGGATCAGGCACCTATTCTGATTGGTATCTATGCCTAACCATTTGTTCATACCACTTGTTAGTATTTGGAATATTATCTTTGCCTCAAACTACAAGTTCTAAATATCTCCCTGAGTTCAGACCCTTATATGTAATCTACCAAATAAGTGCTGTGACCCTCAGGAAACTTGAGCCCAGTATGTCCCAAACAGAACTCACGAGCCATAGTTATTCTTCTGCCTGTACATGCTAGCTTGGTTACTGGTGCCCCCATCTTCTCTGCACACCACAAATATGGATGTTATCCCAGCTTTGTCCATCTGCCTTTCCCCTACCATCCAGCTGGTGACTGACACTGTCCACCCTGCCCTTAGATATCTCTCAATATGGACCCTTTACCTGCACTGCCCTCTTCAGGCCCCATCATCTTTCCCAGAAGGATCTTCTTTCTGCGTTCCCTCCAATCTAGCCTCTATGCCTCCTCAGACTTTTCTTTTTACGCAAATTATATTTCAACACATCCTTAAATGCTTCAGAGTGCCTACAGGATAAAGTCTCAGTTTCAGGCTTGAACTGGCTGTTTCCCTCTCCACATTAGCCTCCAGCTAGTGCCTCCTAGCTTCCCATATCCTAGCCAATCCGAATTACTTATCATGTGAATTCACGCCTCCATGTTCCCTTGGTTCTTTGTCTCTCCTCTCCCCTTGCCCACGCCTTGGGGAACTGTTACCTCTTCAAGACCCAGTTCAGGCTGGGTCTCCTCTGACCTCCCCAAGGTGACTTCCTCCTGAATACTTCACCTGTACCATACACCTTTTCTCCATTTTGACACCTAACCTTGATTTATTTTCCTGCGTCTCCTCCACTACATTGTAGGCGACATGACAACAAGGGCTTGTCTCAACCATCTTTGTATCTTTGTTCTCAGTGCTCAATAAAATTTTACTTAATAAATGAATGATAGACATATGTGCCCATATAATATTTAAAGTTCATTAATTTTTAAAATTCCTCTTGAGAATTGTAAATAGAGTGCAAAGAAAAAATACCAGAACAAAGTCACCTCTATACAGCCTGCTGCATGGTTATGCTCTTTTGACAGAAGCGAGATTTCAGAGTTGGCCTTAAACCCAGTGAATTTTCTTCAGCTTCAGAAATCAGGAAGTGTTTTTGAGCCCGTCTGATGTACTTGTTTTATCAGTCTGTAACTGCACAAGGCCCAGCACTGTGTTGCTAATTAATCCACAGATTCTATTGTTCTCTATCATTGTGTTTCCTTCCACAGGGTAGGTGTAACCTTCTAATTATATGGTTACTCCTTAGAATAGATTTTAGTTTTTCTGTTGAAGGTGTGGCACCCTGGGAGGGCAGATTAACCATTTAGGAATGAACATAATTTTTACAGTTCTACCAGCTCCATTGTCTGCTGAGAGCCCTAGAGCTAACTATGGAGGCACAGACTGCCTGCTTCAGAATCCCCTGGGGGAATGATGAACCCATTCCAGACCTCCTGGATAGAGTGGTCCAGGGGGAAGCGATTTTAACAAGCCCTCCACAGGATTTTGCATACTGTATTTGAGAAACGCAGTTCTAAGTCATATACATAAAAGGGAAAATGATAGCTGTTAGTCCAAAACTTCAAGTAGTCCCAAATCAGTTTTCTCTGGCAGAGAGATGTAAGTGGATGGGAAGGGAATCCATCCATTTTTGAAACTGTCATCCTTGTTTGTGCTTATTGAATAGCCTTGACTCATGTTAGAGAGTCTGGAGAATGTGGCGGAATATGTAGTAAAGTAGCCGCTTGTTTTTCTATGTGTTGAACCACACGGCGTTTTGCTGGTGACCCATTCAGGCCAGGTGTCATTCTCCAGCACCTCTTTCCTAAATCCAGCCTCCTCTGACAGAGGGTGAGTGGGACAGTGGAAGTTCTGACCTTACCCCTTCCTGGAAGAGGACAATAAGTGGTGTGTAACCCTACATTAGGCTTTTTCCTTGTTCTGGGTGTCTAAAAGGGCACAATTAGAAAGGGGGATTTGGGGGGGTGGAAATGAAAGGGAGCAAATACTTCCACATCTTGCAACTTGCTGGCCACCGAGTACGAAGCTTCTCGAAAAGTCTGAGTCAGCATTAGGAAAATATTCCCTTCCTCATTATGGGTTTAGACTGAGCATCGATGTTGGTCCTTTGGAGGTATATGTGTACGAGTGTGGTCTAACCAGTTAGCCAGCTGCCAAAATCAGGAGAGCAGATGGCATGCCTGCCACTCACTTGGGGCAGATGACCCAGCTTGAAGGGTCGCACCCTTTCTGGACCTCCCTTTGAGACCACATCAGAGCCCCGCCCTCCTGGACAGTTTGCCGGCCTTCAACATTAATGCCCATCGCAGCTGAGCCTGTCGCTCCCCGGGGTTTCATTCCAGACAATGACTCAGATTTAGGGATGTGAATTATTGACAGGAGAAGGGATGAATCCAAGAATCACCTCCAGTGTGTAGGGGCTTTTTGAAAGGTGGGTGGATGTATGCATGGGAAGGTTAGAAGAGGGAACCTCTGGTGAGGGAGGTTTGAGAAGAGCCCCCGAGAGGCTGACTGGGGAGATGAGGTGAGGCCTAGAGGGGACCCCTCTGTAAAACTTGACTTCTCGGGTGCTTTTCCCTTGGATTCTGGAAAAGTTCTGTCTTGTACACGGCTTGAAGTTTTGTTCTTTTAGTTTATATTTTCCTCGGGAAGGAGGGAAGGCCAAACATCCGTTTTCCCACCATAGGCTGGAGGAGGTGGAAGTTGGGTGACCCAGGTAATCAAACTAACAAATCACGGTTGACAAGTGGGAAAACAAACCCCCAGAGAAGCCAGGATGTTCTCCAGGAATGTGGCCCCAAGGACAATCCCTTGCCCCAACCCTTGGCAGGGATGCTCGACACCCACTGTGGAAAGCTGCTCGGAACCAGGGGCTCTCAGGCCCAGGTGAGCTTCTGCAGCTTCACGGTGACCTCAGCAGGAATTACCTGAGAAACCTGCACAGGGAGAGGTCCAGAGTGAACTCCGAAAGTTGGATTGTCATTTTCTGTGCTGGTGATTTTCGTGCATCTCTCTTTTTTGAGTAGTTGTTTACTAGAATTAAGAAGGAAGGAAAGGAAATTCTGCATTTTATCTTTTTATGTTGTGGATAAATGTGACACTAAAAGTCTTGGTATGGACACAAGGCTCTTGCCAGGGGAAGGCTGGGAAGAAGCCCTGAGGGGTGGCAGAGGCAGGGAGGGCAGAGGCCAAGGTGGATGACGGGAGTACAAGTCCTTTCAGCGGTTCAGGGGACTTACAGTGGCAAGAATTGGGAGAATACGATGCTGGCCTGGCAGAAGGGGGAAGGAGCTGGTTTTCATTTGGTAGGATTTGAAGGACACTGGGAAGCTAAGAAGGCCTGTGTTAGGTGGGTATCTGGCTGCACTTCTTGGTCCTTTCCCTCTGCTAAGTGAGGTTTGGATAGAGCAGGAAGCCTGCTGTCGGAAGCCTAGGCCCTTCTCTGATGGGCTTCCCTGATGGGCTGCATTGTAGGGAGCATGGAGGCCCTGGACATCTACAAGTGAATTGTCACCATGGGAAAGGACTGAAGTGGGGACTAAAATTTACTTTTGATTCTGTCACAATTGTGGCTTGAGCCAACCCTGGGAATGAAGTTTTCTGACAAAGTGAAACACTTCTTCCCCGTCAATATAGACACAGTCCAAATGTGCTAACCTTCGGTGTGATCCCCGCCTTCCATCTCCCGAGTGATGAATAGTTTCTACCCGTAATTACAGGAACAGTTGTGTTTGGTTTGTTCTCCATCATGGATGAGTGTGCTTATGAGTAGTTTTTCTCACATGTGGACCATGCTATGGCTATGATAGAACTGCAGTTATCCAGCTGAGGGAATAGGTTGCTTCGTTTGGACCACACCTGCTTTTCAGGCATATATAAACTCTGCAGCTTCTCTTTAGTAGTCTTTTCAATTTAATCTAGTATGTCTTCTGGCACATATTAGATGCCAGTCAATTTTGTTGTATTACATGCTGGAAATTGGTGTTAGAACGACATATTGGAATATCTTGGAGGCAGGCATTTTAAAATACAAAAAGCATCAGCCACTTGGTTGGTCTGAAACACCATTCGGACTTTGGCCTCAGTCGGTATGATATTGATTCCGCTTTTCTTTCAGATGAAATGTTTCAGATCTGCTGCAAGTGCGTTTCTTCCTGATTTGGGTCAAATGGCAAAGCTGCTAAAAAATCGTGGATGAATGTATGGCCGAATGCATGAAAAATTTTGAAGGAGAAGATACTAAGGAATAGTTAGTGGCTATTTTTTCAGGATCATGGTTCATGAGGTCTCTGTTGTAATAAGTAGGCATTTCCGCTGTTAATTTCAATGAGTCTTCTCTTTTGCTTTCATAGGAATTTTAAAGGTAACTTGAAATTAATCATCCCTAAAACTTGAGAAGCGTTGTAATTGTATTTATGAACTAAATGGGCCTGTTTCCTTAAACTGAATAGAAATTAGGATTTGCTGCTCCCAATTATGGAATGTAGGGTAAGGTGGCTCAGAAGTGCAGCTAAGAATTGCTAATAAGCATAATGACATAGGCCAGCAGTGACCAGGAGAAAACAGCGTGAATATAAAAGGACTTCGCAGATCTGTCTTGATGTGATTGATTTCAAGTGATTTATAATTCTGTGTGTGTGCTTTGGCCTGTAGGACTAATTACTGAAAATGGGCTAAGCTTGAAAAGGAAATCCCCAGCCCATCTTCAAGAATCTTTGACTGTTACATGAATATTACATTTAATTACTTTAAAAGTCCACTATTGCTTATTGCCCATAGGAGGCAGTAGGTATGAATTCCCTCGGAGGAGAACTGCCTGTCATCTTTTAGCTGTTTACCAACCTAACTTGCCTAGCGCTGGACCCCATTCCTGGGGGCACCAGAAAAGGAGGAGAACCAAAGACAATTCTGGAGGTGTTAGTATTACAAAAGGACACCAAAATAGTCATTCATGGGACCATCACTCTCCCTCGTTTGACAACTCGGAGTTGTTGGCATTTGGAAGTTCCTATGTACTCTTTCCCATACTTGGTGCTTTTGATTCTAATGGTCTTCATCTGGTTTTCTCTGTCTCTTATTTTGGCTCATATATACTCTAACGCTGTTTATTTTTCTTGAGAGTATAATTTGCTTTCCTTTCATAATGTTATGAGAAGACTAATGGGGAAATGAGGAACCAGACTCATTACTGGAAGAATCCGAGAGACTTCTCAGATGCAAGCCAGGCCGTGGCCCTCTGACAGCATTCTTCAAAGACAGTTCCCAAAGACACATGCTTAAATGGTTGAACTGATTTATTTCTTATAAGATTCTGGCTTAGGCACACGTTTCCTTTAAATAGTAGTTGTTATCTAACTTAAAGTATTAAAAATGTGATATGACAGGCAAGTCAGGAACATAGAGGTTACATAATTCAAGCATTGCCAACTTTTGACCCACATTAAATAGACTTTTTTGGTATTGTGACATCTACTTACAAATTCATTTAATGGTTAAGAAATCACGTTGAGAATGCAGTACTACCAGCTTCAAAGAGGCTGCTGTATCATCAGATTCCTTCTTAAGCTTCCCTTGTTCGTCTCCCCAGCGTTCCCCAGGTCCCCAGCCCGTTCCTCCACCGGGGTCTCACTTCCTCTTGGAGAAGACCATGGTCTAAGTGGACCTCTCTGCAGGCAGTTCCTGGGGGCCAGGAGACCGAAAGCTGAAAGCACAGGACGATGGGGACCTTCAGGGTGCTCAAGGTTACCCTGGATCAGGAGTGTCCTGTCCTGCTTCATACTCTAGCTGTTTCCCGGTCCTTGTCTTCTGTCATCAGGGTTGAGGGTGATGGAAGAATGTAGTGGTCATTCGCCACTGCCCTTAACTACCCCCCAACCTCCCAACCCTTTAAGGCAGCACAAGGTTGGAGCCTGGTGTTGGGGCTGAAATGACTCTTCCACCATCCTCTTATTGTCCCTGCTTCACCAAGCAAGGGCTGATGACCCACTAGTTTCTAGTGCTGAGGCACTGTTACACTTGGCCTAGTCCTATTAAAGATGCCTGGTGTAGGACTATTTCCTGTTAGAAAAAAATGTGTTGGATGAGCCAAACACCACCAGTGTGGATGTTTATAATTAGTAGATTCTACCTTAATAATGATTGCTTGTATATATACACTCTTAATAAACAGTAGCTCCTTGGGGAAAAAAAAAGATACCTGTGTCTGTGGATAACTCTTGGGGATTTCCTTAGGCCCCTCAAAAGCCAGTGGGCCTCTCAGAGATGCATTTCTATCTGGAGTTGTGGTTAGAGCTATAAGTTCCTCGAGAGCAGCCTAGAGATGGGACCATGGAGTGGCAGGGGACAGGAATTTAAGAAGGGGGTATATATTTCTTCACTTCATACTCTTGTCCACTGAATGTAACTTTTTAAAAATTGAGATATAATTGACATATATTAGTTTCATGTGTACAACATAATGATTCTATATATGTATATATTTCAAAATGATCACCACAAATGTCTAAGTAATATCCATCACCAAACATAGTTAAAATTGTTTTTTCTTGTGATGAAAACTTTTAAGATCTTTTCTCTAAGAGTGTAACTTTTTAATGGCATCAATACCTTTAATATCAATAAATGCATATTAATGGTTTTGGGGTGAGAATATTTTTCATTTGTTGCATTAACTGTCAGGGTGGATCATCCTAAACATTCAGATGACTCTAGCTCATCAGCGGTGCCTAAAAGGAAGTGGGAAATTGGACAGTGTCGTATGAGCTTGAGTACGATTTGTTCTCACTGTCATCGCAAGAAATTAGCCATATAATTCATAAGTTTGAGAATGGATTAGATGCAATATTTTGGACCAGTGAAACTAATATTGCAAATAAGTGGGAAAATCAAGTCTAATGCATATGTTTTAATTTATTATAAAACAAATATGCCAGATTTGTCTAACAATTTAGGAACATTGCATAATTTATAGTGACAGTTCATTTACAAAAGAACTAAGATGCCTTTTTCTTTCAAGCTATAAAGCAAATTGGAGAGTGACTCTTACCCCATGAGTTATTTATGGTGGAAGATTAATAAAAACATTAAGCATGATAAATGAATTTTCAGTGACAGGATTGCAGCAAGAATAAATATCAGCAACAATAAAAATATAATGAATTTTACGTTTTAAATCAGTCTAAAGAATTTTACTAAACAGCAAATTAAGTGATTTTATTTTTATCTGGTACAACATTAAAATTGTTTTATTCTGAAAACTACATTTAACATACATTTCCTATCTTCCCAAACTAGGTAAAACTCCAGATGATGGAGGCCCCGTCTCATGGTCTTGCAGCTTGTGCATGAGGATCTTATCCTTCCTATAGTAGGTACTTGCTAAATGTCTTTTGAATAAAATATGAACTTAATTTATACAGTTTTCAAATAAATTAGTCTATATTAGGAAAGAAGGTATGTGAAAGAATGGCAATGACTTCATTTTGAATTGTTATTTACCTAAAAAAAAAAGAAAGATGATTTGGTTAGAAACAAGTTGGTATTTGGGAAAGTGGCTTCTCATGTAGCGTTAGGTTCTTAAAATTAGTATACAGTAAAAATTAATCTAGAAAATCCTTTATATTGACCATAAAATTTAATATACTTGTTTGAGTATATAATCTATTTCCAAAGAGAGGAATGAAAGGAAATTCTCCAGGCAAATGTCTGGGCAGTCAGATCCATCTGTCTTGAAGATATCTGTGAAATTCCCAGATGAATGGAGAGATCCAAGGGTTTCTGCTTGCCCACAGGATTTCCTCCATCCTGTCTTAATATGTAATCTTTATTACTTTAATACATATTACTATGAGGATTAAACATAATAAGGGGTCACATTTTCTGAATCTTATATAGGGAAAGGTCAGATCTGAAGTCAGAGACTCAAGTGGCTTTTGTCTTATAAATAAGGTTTTTTGTGGTGTGAGGAGAAATTGGAAGTCCACAGCAATTCTTTGATTCAGTTAAATTATTGGAGAGTTGCTGTAGCTCCGTGCTGTAGCCATCTGGAGTGGGGTTGGTGCAGAGTGGGTTTTTCTTATTTTTATTTTTTTGAGGAAGATTAGCTCCTAGCTAACATCTGTCACCAATCTACCTCTTTTTGCTGAGGAAGATTGGCCCTGAGCTGACATCCATACCCATCTTCCTCTACTTTATATATGGTACGCCTGCCACAGCATGGCTTGATAAACAGCACATAGGTCCGCGCCCAGGATCCGAACCAGCGAATCCTGGGCCACCGAATTGGAATGTGTGAACTTAACCACTGTGCCACCAGACTGGCCCCAGTACAGAGTGGGTTTTGATCCAGCTTCACCCATTTGATGCAGGCCTGTCTAGTTGGTTACTGTTTTCAGATCACAATACACTGCAGCGTGACAGTAAACCAAGATACCATTTATGTTTGGAATTTAATCTCACTTTGTTCTGGTTTTGGGAAGACTATCCACCTGTTATAAGATGGTCACTAGGGAAATTGCATAAGGCATAGAGGAGTAATGCAACCTGTCACCATTATTAGCAAAAATGTAAAATCGGGTGGGCAGTCCAAAGTTGATTCTATGTCTGAAGTTCATCATTAGTAATGTTTTTGGACAGTATTCTGTTCCATTTGTGTGAGTGCATTGTACATTTCTCAGCCTTTCCTTTAATGATATCCTTACTAATTTAAGTGCCATCCAAGGCCCTGTTTGTAACCTGCTTAAGGAACCTGGATGATCAAAGTCGATGCCAGATTTATCCTGAAACAACTTGGCGGTTTAGATGCCAGGAGCGCTGACTTAACTTTAGCCTCCAAACATCCGTGGCCATGATGGCTTCTCTTAGCAACGAGATTTATTCCTGATGATACGGTAGAGAGCTTCAGCTACAGAGTGGTTTTCTGGGGGTCGCAAGAGCGCTGATACTTGCCATATTGTTGAGTAAAAACTGATGGATGGAGAGCGTGCGTTCCATGAGCTCCAGGAATTTTTGTGCTCTTCTCATTTAATTACACTTAATATTTCCAACCTAGAGTGGAGTATAACAAGCCCCTTTCCAACAGGCCTGGTGTTCCATGGGGGCCCGTGTAGCTGGACCTCCACATGCTGACTTACTCAGGGGTAAGAGTCTTCTACATACTGCTTGTCCTGCCAGCATCCTCTGGCCGGCCTGCTGTGCATGCTTCTCTCCTCCCACCAGTGTATTCCTACCATGTGAGTTGCTCTTCATTACAAAATGGGCTGATTGATTGGTTCTTCCCTCGGTGCTATTGGTCTTGTGTATGAAAGTGCTGACTGGTGTATGAGTGTTCATGGTAAAGCTCTGTACACAAATGCACACAACATACCATCACTTTTGAGGTGATGTGGGCAGCACCATCTTAGCCCGAGGTGCAGATTCAAAACCGATTGGTTTGAGTCCTGTTGGGTTTGTGTGCCAACTGTACACTTGTGAGTAATTTATATGGGAGAGGACCTTGAAAGATGGGCAAAACTGGATAAATCCAGTGTTGTGCTATGGACTGAGTTGCGTCCTCCCAAAATTCATGTTGAAGGCCTGACCCCCAAAGTGGTGGTATTAGGAGGTGTGGAGTGGGAATTAATTAGGTCTTGAAGGTAGAGCCCTCATAGGGGAAGTAGTGCCCTTACACTAAGAGACATGAGAAGATCTCTCTCTCTCCCCACCAGGTGAGGATACAGCCAGAAGGCAGCCTCCTGCAAGCCAGGAAGAGAGCTCTCACCAGAACCCAGCCATGCTGGCACCCTGATCTTTGACTTCCCAGCCTATAGAACTGTAAGTGATAAATGTGTGTTGTTTAAACCACTCAGTTTATTGTATTTGGTTATAGCAGCCCAAGCTGACTGAGGCAGTATGCTTCCAGAAAGCATTTGGCTAGAACATGGTGTTATTCTTCAGGGTAATAGTCTTACCTGACTCATGTCTCCTAGTAGAGAGGAATCGGTTTACAGCAGGAGAACTGATTAACAATTTAAGAAGGGGCCGACGTTGGTGTCACGTTAGTGGGATGTGCTGCCGTGATGAGGGACTGGGAACTTTTCCTTTCGTAAGGATGCAGTTCAATGAAGCTTTCAGAACAGAGCATGGTGTGTTGCCATGGAGTAGTTTGTACATGGTATATATGCAGTTGTGGTTCGACAGTAACCATAGCATGTGTATGTCTTTTGAAGAAATGGTTCTGGTTTTTCCTGTTTGTTTGGGGATACTGTAGGATAATTCAGAAAATCTCTTACAGAAAAGGCCTGTGTTTATTTTTTCTCACTAAACTTCTTAGATTCTGATTTTTTTCTTTTAAAATTTTCTTAAAAATGAATTTGTTGGGGTTGGCCCGGTGGCACAGTGGTTAAGTTTGCACGTTCCACTTCTCAGCGGCCCGGGGTTCACTGGTTCGGATCCTGGGTGAAGACATGGCACCGCTTGGCAAAAGCCATGCTGTGGTAGGCGTCCCACGTATTCTTCAGCAAAAAGAGGAAGACTGGCAGTAGTTAGCTCAGGGCTAATCTTCCTCAAAAAAAAAAAAAACCCAAACAACAACAACAGAAATGAATTTGTTAAAAATTTTAAATTTTGTGAGTCCTTCCCTGTTCCTGCTTCTTTTCTTGTACTGCATTTCTCTGTGTAAAAAACTTGTAAGGAGTTTTGTGCTTGAATTTCTCTAGAAAAATTTATTTACTCAATTGATTTTTATTTCTCTTATTTTTGGTACCCCTTGTTTTCCTGTCATATGTTTGGCTCTTATCATAGTTTTTTCTGTCTCTTTTATTTTTTCAGAAGTTCTGTCACCTTTAGAGATTACACAAGCACAAGATAGAAACACAGAAAAGAAAAAAATGTTTTCCACCAAGTGAGTTTTCCTGCAGAGGGAGTTATATTGTCAGGGCGCCTGCCTCAGGGACAAGTGGTCAGCAGATAATGAGTGACAAATGAGAACTTTTCCCCTCCTTTTCTCTGCCGTTTACACTGATCAGTTTCCCTTTGATGATCTGCCATATGTAAAGGGTGATGTTGTGGCAGATGAAGCGTTTCAGTTTGAAAGCACATGTCGTTCAAGCACAAGCAAGCAGCATTTCCACCACGCATCTGAGACCTTACAATTCCATGAAAGTAGACTTTATGGAAGGTGCAACTGTCCACACAGTTTGTAATATACATGTTGGCCAGGTCGTTTTGTTTTGTCACCTCAAGTCCTTTTTGGAAATAGGGGTGTCAAGTAAGTAAGTTACCAAATAAACAAAGAGATATGGATGGTTTTTCAGATCAGCATAGTACTGTCACTGAAGATGGAGAGTCGTGGTTGTGAGGATCAGGGTCAGGAACATTCTGGATCATCTTTCAGGTTGGCGGTCAGAGCTGAAAGCCCAGTTCTGTCACACAAGGTGGTCCGTATGCCAACTGATGCACTGTTTGGCTAAGAACAAGAAGAGACTCAAGGAAGACAGTGTGAATACCTAGAGTCGGGCTGATGTTCCAGATCAGCTGATGACTGACAGAGCAGTGGTGCAACGAGCCCTCCACGTGAGGTGGAACCTGGAGAGGAGCTTCATCTGGCCCCTTTTGCTGTTTCACGGGCCTCCACCAGCAGCCACACTTCATTTTAAATTGGCAAAAGAGGATTTACCCAGGGTCCTTGAATTTATACAGCCTCTGCATGAAACAGGTTTTTTCCTCCTCATCTGCAATTCTAATGGACTGACTACATCTGAATACTTATGTTGGATTTCAGTGTATGTGTTTATACATACAGAATATTGAGATGAAGGTAGTGAATTTTGGTTGATGGATGTTAAGTTTGCTAGGGTTGCCGTCACACAAACTGAGTGGCTTAAACAGAAACTTATCTCGTAGTTCTGGAGGCTAGAAGTCCAACATCAAAGTGTCGGCAGGGCCATTCTCCCTCTGAAGGCACTAGGGAAGCATCCGATCCAGGCTTCTCTCCTGGCCTCTGGTAGTTCCCTGGCTTGTGACAGCATAACTCCAGGCTTCATGTGGCATTCTCCCTGTGTGCGGGTCTGTATCTAAATTTCCTCTTTTTATAAGGACATTAGCCATATTGGGTTAGTGGCCCTAGGACCATACTCCAGTGTAACCTCATCTTAACTAATTACACGTGCAATAACCCTATTTCCACATGAGGTCACTTAAACATATGAATTTGGGGGTAACACAATTCAGCCTATATCAGTGTAATTGGCATGAAGAAAATCAAGTTATGGAGGGTTAGCACCAGTAGGGTCTTGGAAGATCTTTGGGTGCAACCTTATTATTTTGCATATGAGCTCAGTGGACAGTAAAAATGTATTATTTTAAAAATTAAATTAGGTAAAGCTTCCTCCAAATGTTCCATAATAATTAAAGCTCCTTTACGTTTTCTTCTCTCTCTCTCCCACCTGAAATGGCCCCTGTCTTCTTTCTCTCTCCGAATCCCCCTCATCATCCCAGCTCCAGCTCACCTTCATCACCGTTAGGAGATCTTCCTTAGCTGTTCTCCCTGGCAGAGACCTTGCCCAACTCTGCACCTGTAATCTGCACCACCAACCTTTAGGAACTTGGTCCATTCTGTCTCCTGATTTTTTCTAAGTGACATTTGAAATGTATACACCATCTTTTGTTATTTATCATGCCATGCATTTACTAGACTCCTGGCACTTGGAGATTAAAAATTTTCTGGTTCTGTTATTAAAAGGATCTCTGATACTTAGGCACATGAAACTTTTCTGAGATACAGGTTTTATTCATCTGAATCTTGGAGAGTGGATGTGTGCATGTGGAGGTTGGGCTGTGGAGTGAGGTGGTAATGAGTAACTGAGTTATTGAGTGCCTCGCTGACCACTAGTTACCCCAAAATCAAACTAGCTGCCATTTTCCCCTTTGATAATGTAAGCCTTCTGTTGGGAATGTATGTGCAATTATGTATTCAGAAATTTTAGGAAGTTTCTAAAGACATAAGAGTCTTTCTTGCTTCTCTGTAACAAGGTCATGTGCTCCCAAAAGGCAGGAACCCTCTCTTTCCTTCTTAGTGCCCAACCTGCTGTGGGGCAAGGCATGCTTGTTAATTTGTTACAGTAGGAAGTGAAGCCAGAGATTGTCTGAATGTAAGTAAAGTGAATAAAGAAAAATATGTTATCTTAGCATAATAGACTTAGCAAATATTTTGAGAGTAAACATAAATTTTCCATCATTATCCGATGGAGTTTGCCATTTTAATTTTGACTAGTATATGAAATATTTTGAATATTATAAAAATTGCAACCACAGATGAACTTTTCTAAAAACTTGAAAGTAAATGTAATATTTCTCTAGAATGAATGGAAACTTAAACATTTTTAAGAAATTAAGTGAGACTTACAGGACTATACAATGTAAAATTATATGGATCTCCCATAAGAAGGCAAAATATATTACGTGTCTTCATGGGAAAATCAAAATTTAGATATATTACTTTCCCCCATTATGACTTAGAATGGTCTATATATTATACTTTATATCTAGTATGCAGAAATATGTCTTGGTGATGAATTCACTTAATACCTACATGTATTATCTTGTATTCTTATAGTTGAATGAATAGTTTTAGTCAACATTAGTTGTGAAATTCTAGGTTATGGAATGATTAAATAATATTGTCTTCACAATTCTTGCTAAGTATGAGATATATTTGGATTTTGTAATAATATCCCTCAGAATCAAAATTTTACTGTAATTCATTCTGCAAGCCTTTAAATAAATCATTATGAGGTAAGCCTGCCACCTGCTGGTCAAGATGTGTTACTTCCCTTTACGTTTCAAAAAGCTTGGCATTTTTCATTACAGCATAGGAATGGAACACAATTTGAAGCAATCCTACATACAGACTTTTTAAGACTTCCTCAGTTGTCACAAATTATTGAAACTTGAACATTCTAACAATTGGAATTCCCACAAGCCTTTCATGTTTATTCTTCCCTGTTGATGACCATCAGTTAACAAATCTACGGCTGTATATTTCTGAGTCTTTGATACAGAGCCTGGGTTCGGTTCAGGGTTCTTTCTCTTGAGCGATTGTGAACCAAGAATCTGTCTGTGTTACTACACAAAGATGGGGTTCTCTGCCCAAAGCACAAAAACAGCCAAATATTACGGCATCAGCTTTTGAGAAAAGAAGAAAGCTTCATTGAGAGGTCAATCCTCAAGGAGACAGGAGGTAAAAGCTCTCAATCTGTCTCCCCAATCTAGGGCTTGGGGCAAAATTTATGAGACAAAGGGCTGGGCTGTCTGAAGTGTGGAGAGAGATACTTGGAGGTGAGGAGAAGTGAGGTAATTGATGAGCTGCTCAAGCATAGTCAAGCTTCGTGGCTCTTCATAGGCTTCATGTTCACAAAATGGTGGGGGTAACATGACCTGAGGGTGGAGTTTTTGGCCCCTTGACATCAAAAGGGCCACTTATTTGGCATGTGTAGCTGGCCCAGTTGATGGGTTGGTGCTCTCAACCAGCCTGAACTCGACAAGCAGTCGACTCTCAGTTCCTGAAAAACAACTCTCAGTTACTCTGTTGATAAGATGGGGCCAGTTGAACTGCTCCTAGAAGGCAGGTGGTTACATTTAAAGGCGAGAGGTCCCTGAGTGCTGCTGGGCCTGCTGCAGAACTGTGCTCCTCTGCCTTTTCTTTTCCTGACCACTATTTCACAAACACGCCGGTAATGCTGCTGTGCCCGCTTCTGAAACCCCCGCCTGCGGCCGCCTCCCACTCCTCTCGCTGGCCCTCAACCTAGCCCTGGGGTCATCCATTACTCAGGTCATGCCAGGACCTCATAATCCTGCCTCCAGTTGTTTTGAGCATTAAATTAGGTAATGCATGAAAAGCACTTAGCTTCATTATTGTTATTCATTAGCCTTCTAAGATTCTACTATCTGTGTCTGTCATCAGTAGTTAGAATATTCGCTGAGGTATAACAATGTGACTTTTCCCTCAGCTGTATTGCCAAATCCATTTGTAATCCTTGTTTTCTTCCCTTTTGTACCTCGAAGTCTCCCTTCACTGGCAGACAGACTTTGCAATCACAGAGACTGGGAATTTAGCCCATCACCATTAACAGGGCAGCAATCATCTGGAGGCTGGACAGAAATGCCCCTGTGGGTCCTGCGAACATTTGAAGCTTCTCCAGCTTCACTGGTTAATTATTCTGCACTCATTAAACCTAACTTGGTATTTGCTAGAAAGAGGGGATAATCATTATGACTATTTCAGTAAAGAAGAGCAAGTGAGGTAATTAGTTCAATAAATGTTAATTAAGTGTTAACCATATACAGCTACTGGGAGAGGTGCTGGGAATACAAGATCAGGAAAACGGTCCTGGCCAGAAGCAGTTCCCCAAAATCTCTTAACTGCTTTAATCCCAATGACAAGGAACAAAGTAATTTCCCTTGCTATTATATAAAGCACATTTGGATTTCCCAAGGTTTCTTTTTTACCTTTTCAGGTCTTTTAAGCTTCAAGTGCTTGAAATTTCTCATGTTCACCTTCTCTCCTCAGTAGAGTTGACAGGTATGTCTGCTGGATGGGCCCTTGGCTATCCTGGATAAACAGCGTTCACAGTGTAAATTAAGCATTTGGCAATCACAGTCATCTTTTTAAACGTGTTATTTAGCAAGTGCTTGCTACGTGAAAAGTGTTCCCTAATTACTGAAGATAATTTTTAAGTTGTCAGGGTATCGTTTAATTTCAAAATAGTAATTGCAATTTGGGAACAGTAGACAGGATGTGCATCGTTTGGTATTCTTGGGAATAGGAGAAGGTGGAGCAATGTCTGGGGACTGAGGCTGATACCTAAGAACTTTCTATTTCTTACATCTGAGCCCCTTGGAACTCAGAGTGAGCCTCGGGCCGGGCCATGTCGGTGGCTGAATCATTAGAGAGGGATGCTGATAACTATTTTTACTTATAGAAGGAATGCACGTTCTTTTCAGCTAATCAGTAAAAAGATACAGGGGACAAACCCTCACCTGTAATATCATGACACAGAGGTATTGCCTGTTCACATTTTCATGTATGTCACCAGGCTTTTTACAATGAACACAGCTGCGTGCAAGTCTTTTCCTCCCATTTTCTCTTAAACTCATTCCAATCAGCTTTTCAAACCCCCTCTGCTGCACAAAACTGCTTTTGTGCAGGTCACCAATGACCTGTGCTTTGTGTAATCCGGTGGGTCAGTTCTCAGCCCTCGGTTAATCGACTGATCAGCAGCATCCGGCCTACCTGGTCATTCTCCCCTAGTTGGTGCCCTTTCTTCTCTGGCTTCCAGAGAGCTACACCGGCCTGGCTTTTTCTGCCTCGTTGCTTCCTCTTCAACCCACTTGGTCTCTTCTTTCCTGCAGCCTGTGCATGTTGGTTTGCTCCAGGCTCAGTTCTTGAACTTTTCTCTCTCCATGTTTGGTGGTCATTCAAGCTCAAGGTTTAAATGCTGTTGTTTGCTGATGACTCCCCTCCAGTCTCACTGCCAGCCCTGACCTCTCTCCTAAACTGCAGATGGATGTTTCCAACTGCCTACTCCTCATCTCCATTTAGATGTTTTATCCAGACGACAGAAGACATTCTATGCATTCTGAGTACGAAGTGTTTGAATAAAGGAAATTGGAAGTTTAAACAATGCTGAGAAGGCCTGGGGGAGGGGCAGTTTAACAAGTTGTCTCTTCTGTTTCAGCTGCAGCAAGCATGCATCTGGAAGCCACCGCAGATTTCAGGTTCTTCCCACCAACTCTCTTAGGCTACAGTAGTAAAGTCCTGAAGATGCTGTGAATAACAAGCACCCACCACCCGCCACTAACTATCCCAGACGTGGGCAGTTTTCACAAAGCTCACTCAGAAGCTCCTTCCAACCTCACTTTGGCTACAACTACTTCCAGAGATTAAGGGCCTCAAATCTCAGATCTTTCATTGGCTGACCCTGATGCAGAAGGGAATTCTGGGAAATGTAGTTCCCTGCCTCTTCTCAGCAGATCTTTTACAAGGGGGTGCCACTGATAGTGAATTGAAAACAATCTAGCTCAGACAGCTGGTTAACACATCCAAAACTATAGTCCAGTTCTTTTTTGTTTTTGCTTTTTTTTTTCAGGAAAATTGACCCTGAGGTAACATCTGTTGCCAATCTTCCTCTTTGAGGAAGATTGTTGCTGAGCTAACATCTGTGCCAATCTTCCTCTATGTGGGACGCCATCACAGCATGGCTTGATGAGCAGAACTGGGTCTGCGCCTGGGATCCAGGCTGGGAACCCAGGTCACCAAAGGGGAGCCCCTGAACTCAACCACTATGCTACCAGGCTGGCCCGTCCAGTTCTCTCTTTCTAAACTGACTTCATCCTCTGCCTTCATCTTTGTTATGGTCAACTCCATCCCCTAGTTGCTTTGACCAAAAACCTTGGTTTTCAATTCTTCCCTTTCTTTCACACCTCATATTCAACCTATTAGGAAATCCTATTGGCTCTATTTTTTAAAATCTGAACACCACCCTCTCCTAACCGCTTGTTCTTGGGTCTCAGCTGCCATCCTCTCTTGCCTGGATTAACCTTTGAACAGGCCTCCTTGCTTCTCCTCCTGTTGCCCTCAGTTCAGCAGCCAGTGCCATCCTCTCAAACAGGAGATCATCTCTCTCCTGGTCAGTGTAGCCGCCTCTGACACAGGAAGGGTTAATAATCACTGGAAAAAGCTTGCCAACAAAATGTGACCCGGAGGTGAGAAGGCCGGTTAGCCAACGACGGGTAAGACCTCGGGGACGGGGTTGGGGGGCGACCTAAGACAGGTGGCGGCCACCCGGGGGCACAGATGGAGAAACGATATCGATATTGGGAGCAGGAGGGGCCGTTGCCTAAGAGACCTTGCCCGCTCCGAGATAAAAATATACGAGCACAGCAATAACATGATAACATCAAAACAGACGCCAAGGGAGGGCTCCTTGAGAAATCACTAAGAATTCTTGGCATTCACTAATTATTTCATCCAGAACACCTGTGTATGTCTAACAGATGTAAGCTATGTATATATTGAAACGCTGGTTACAATAAACTCAGAGTGGCCATCAGCCCTCTCCGCATCTATCCTGATGTGTACATTGGATTGCAACACTGACAGTCAGAATCCCACGAGGGCTGCCCACCCCTCATAGAGTGAAAGCCAAAGTCCTTACAATGGCAACAAGAGGCTCTCTAGCTGTACCACTCTCCTCTCCTAATGCACTCCCTCTTGTTGGCTCTCCTGCAGCCATATTGGTCTTGGCTATTTCTTGAAGAGGAGAAGCTCAAAACTCCCTTGGGGCCTTGCTCCTCCCAGATGCTTGCTCGGCTAACTCCCTCGCTTGAGTCTTTGCTCACCATCCCAGAGGACTAGGCCAACCTCCCTTTTTAGAACTGCAACATGCTCCTCAGCACTTCCAAACCCTTTTCTGCCAATCCCTCTCCGCCTACCCTCCATCGCCTTTTTTACCTTCTAGCATACTATATAATGTTCTTACTTATTATGTTTCTTACTTATGGTCAGTCTCCTGTGCTTGAATGTAAGCTCCAAAATAAAGAATAAGGATCTTTATTCACTGATGTATCACAAACACTTAGCACTGTGCCTGGAAATGTAGGCTTTCAATAAATATTGCTTAAATATATGGATATATGTTTTTGTTAGGCAAAAAATTTTGACATCATATTGCATAAACAGATTTATAAAAACTCTTTTGTCTAATATTTCTTGAATATTTTCCCATGTCAATAGACATACAACTCAGATATTTTTTTAAACCACGTTGTATGCCACTGTATGGTAATTTTCATTAGTTTAATGTTTAATTACTTGATTAATTAAGTAATCTGTTTACGTTTTAATGGTAATATCTTTTTTTAACAGCTTTATTGAGATGTAATTCACATACCATAAAATTCACTCATTTAAAGTGTACAATCCAATAGCAACACGTATTGAGAGCCTGATGTCTGTCAAACACTGTCATAGCCTCCAAGGATACAGCTGTGGAGAAAACGGACACAGTTCCTGTCGTGATGGGGATTATGGTTTGGGGGAGAAGGAGACAGGTAAACATTAACTAATAATTGTACAAATAATTACTTATTATTGTGGTAAGTGCTACAAAGGAAAAGAGCTAGGGTGCTATGGAAGTAACTAACAGAAGGCCTTACCTGGTCTTGGGGCCCCGGGCAGGGTTCCCTCAGAAAGTGAAATTTAAACTGAGCCCTACAGGATGTATAGGAAGTAGGACCACGTTGGGACACTGGAAGGAAGGTGGCTGTGCCTGGACATCTGGGTTGTTTCATTCTTTCACTAATATGTGCTGTCATGAAGGTCCTTAAATTGTTTCATTAAGATAAATTCTTGGAACTAAAATTGCCAGGTCCAAATGTATGCAGGTCCACCCTCCTTTCCTCTTTTCCTTCTCTTCTTTCTTAAATTTTTGCTGTGTATTTTATTTGTAGCACTTAACACTATGTAAAACACTTTAATTAAGTAATTTCTTTATTGTCTGTCTTCCCTCACCAGTCCTTGCCCCAAACGTAAGCTCTGTGAGGTCAAGAATTTCCCTGTTTTGTTTACTGCTATATGTTAAGTGCCTAAAATAGGCACTCAATAAATATTGCCTGCCTGAATGAATAAAATGAGTAAGTGGAATTTTAAATCCTGAAGCTTAAAAGTAGGGTACCTGTAAAGGCATGCTAATTGATACATACGTTTTAAAAATGACATTCTTCAGGTTACCAGTGGGTTCCAGAGAAAGGAGTTATGGTTCTTGACTTCAGGGAACTTAAAATCTTAATAAACACACATCACCAGTTTAAAATTAGATGTTTAGTTGATATTTGATTTTCATTAGGCTTGAATCTCCAAAGATTTTAATTAAACCTACTTTTGATACAGTTAATAATGGTCACCCACTGAAGATTTAATTAGCATTTGAAAAGGAATATGAGGATATACCTTGCTATATGAGTATTGTAGGGGAAGCATTAAAGACTTTCTTACATGCAGTGGAGGAGATTCCTAAAGGAGACAAATAAATATTCAAATTTAATCCAAAGAAAACTATGCCAAGTGACAACTGTTCCATTTTAGGCCAACTTGAAATAACCATATTGAATACCAGGACCAAATGCTCTGGCTGCTTCAGCTCACTGTGTGCCATGAATGGTGACACCATGGCTGCCACACAGAAGCTATGTAAACTAACAGGAGGAAAATTAAACCTATGTAATTGACCAGATCCAAGTTGACTATGGTTGTGCGGATACGACTTAGTTTGAGTTTCCATTACACGGTAGTTGCTCCCTTGCTGTCCCTAGATATTTTAATTTCTTTTTAGGAACCTCTGCTTATCCAACTGAAAAAAGTGTGACTAGTTTGTGTAAGGTATTAAAAAAAAATGTATTTTTAAATTATGAACGTAAAGAGCCATGTTATAGAATATTTTGAAAGTAAGAAAACATTACCCAATTGTAGTCTTTTTGGTAGATATCGTCTTACTTTTGTACATAGTTGTAATTAGAGTATATGTATACTTTTATACCCTGATTTTTCATTCCATATTATAATCACTTTAACGTAATGCTTCATAAAATGAATGATACTGCTTCATAATGGTGATTTAGTGGTGGCCTAAAACTTAGCTTTAAGTGGATGAACCGTAATGACATAACTATTTTCCTATTGTGAGAACTTTAGTCACAAAACCTCTACCCAACCCTCACGCCCAGCTTTTTGCTGTTTTAAATTACAATGACTATCTTCATACTTTTTAGTTCCTTCCCTATTTTGGGTAACTGTTTACTATAAATGTCTAGAAGTCAGATTCCTGGTGGGTGGGAAAGGATGACTCAGCAGATCTCGGTCACTCAGACCATGCACTTGCCCCAAACAGGGCTTTTTTCATGACTGGCCCTTGCCTGGCTACTGGGAATTGAGCTCTTGGAATATTCTGACTAAGAGAGTTCTGCTTCCCTGGGGTCTTGAACCATGCTATGAGAGTTTTTCCAGATAGTTTCTACTAAAAATGTGATTCACGGTGAACACCTACTTTCCCTTTGTGGGTGTGGAGCTTCAGTAACTGAGGTCAGCCCTGCAGACACTGTTGGTGTCTGTGCCTGATGCCCAGTAAAAGCCCTGGACTGCCAGGCACTGGTTGACAACACTTTGCATGTATTGTCACATATCATGGCTGAAGGAATTGAGGGCATCCTGTGTGATTGCTGGGAGGGGACTCTTGGAAGCTTGAGCCTGGTTTCCTCCAGACTTTGCCCCATGCACCTTTTCCTTTTGAAATTTGACTCTGTCCTTTTGCTGTAATAAACTGCAACTGTGAATACAGCTTCTGGGTCCTCTGAGTCGTTTTAGCAAATCCTCAAGCCAGAGGGTGGTCTTAGAGACCCTGACACACCTGGCCTGTTGGCATTCAGTTGCAGATAGTGGAAACTACTCTAGCTGGCTTAAGCAAAAAGTGTGATTATTATGTACTCTGTGGTTTCCAAAATTGTTGGAATGGCTGAAAAAGGAGATGGAGCTTCCAGGAACAATTTCTATCCAGCAGTTCACTGCTTCTGCCAGAATCAGAAACTCCCAAACCAAGAAGCTGCTTAGTATAAAAGCACAGTGCCTGGCATCTTGCCTTGCTCCCCTCTTAACTCAGTTCTGAATGCAGGTATCTGAATGACAGAACTTAAATCGTACCTGGAACTGTAGCTGCAAGAGCATCTGGAAATGTAGCATTTCATTTCTACAGTGCTCAGAGACACTAGAAGGAAATTCGAATTTGTGCTGAGTGAGCCAATCCACAGTGTCTAACACATTGTGTTAAAGGGTGTAAACATTTTAATACTTCTTGATACACACTGCCAAATTGCTTTCCCAAAAGGTTGAAAAAATTCACAATGGCAACAGCAACAAGTGAGGCTCCAGTTTTCTATGCTTTGCAGTACGAGGTGAAGGTAATCTTACTTGGATGAGATGAACATCGAGTAATAAAGGACAGCCTAATCATCTTGAGTGTTCTCTCGCTCTGTTTTTCTTGGTAGAAACAGATTTCTATGGATTGTGGTTAGGGGTAATCCACTCTTGAAAGATGGGGATTATAAATCAACTTACTCTATGTTGGTCACTTAAAAACAAGGCACTCATTTATACAGTGCTGGCTAAGCAATTCTGGTTATCATTGAGAACTACTGAATAAAGTAAGTGGAAGGCTTATTTTACTTTTGCTTTTATAAATCTCTCCAATTTACACTTTCCTCTTCTCACGATTGATGGAATTGTCAAGTTCCTCATCTCATCCTTCCTCCAGGCCCTGCGTCTCTCCAATCTCTCCTTAAGAACTACCACTGGTTGCCTTAGAAATAGGGATTTGGGTTTGGTGCTGGCTGATTTGAGTTGAGCTATGAGGTGAGATTTTTGCTCAAGAATTTGAACTGCTGGAAAATGTGGCATCTCATCCAGATGCCAGGAAGATAATAACTATGATGGAGATGTTTATATACACCAAAAGGATGACCTAAATGACAATGACATAAACTTCCTAATTCCTTAAAGGAATTTATAACTTTATAATTACTGGATCTTGGAACACTGTGGTAATTTGTTACACAGCCATAGGAAACTAATACAGGGTATTTATGACAACGCTGTCATAACGAGATCCTGTTCTTCTACATATAACATGTATACGCACAGAAAAACATCTAAAGGTTGGATGATAAATGCTGACAGCAGTTATCACTGGGGGGTCAGATAGAGAGTGATTTTGACTTTATTCCTTACGCTTTCAGGGTTGTTTGAAAATTTTAAAATGAGCATATATTACTTCAATAATCTGATGGGAAAAATAAAGATCTGAAAAGGTGGGAGAGAAAAGTCATTAAAAAAGTATATCCTAAGTACCTCAAAGGGGTTTGGATTTAGACTACATAACTAATAAGAATGTTTTTGTAAGTTGTGTAGTAGTATGAAAATACAATGTAGCAAATTTTTCTAAGTCTTTTAATTCTCCTACTTACATAGAATTAATAGATCTGGTGCCTCTAGGTATATTTAATTTCAGAATTTTATTTTAAAGGGATTTCTATGGTATAACATAATGTCTGCGGTGCTCTTACTGAAATCATTTATAACCGCCAAATTCTAACAATTTTTGCAACAAGCTCTCATTGAATTTTCCTGAAAATAGAAAAACTTCACATTTTATACCATTTTGAACTTGGTTTTCTTACATTTTCAAGATAATTTACTGTAAAATGTTAGTTTCAAAAAATTTATGGGAAATTATTAAGTAATTATAGAGTTCTTTACAATAAAATCCAGGATGAAAATAATCTTTTTTAGGTTAAAAATTTATCAAAAGGTATAAGTGGATTACAAGTATATTTTGGCAATCTGATGGATTAAGGACACTTTAAAAGTTATCTAGTTAAATTACTACAGATATGGCACGTTGGATGAAATTTATTCTGAAAGTCTAACACCAATAATCATTTCTTCCTGTTAAAATGTAAAAATAATTTATCTGAAAAATCTATGAATACTATGATGAGTTTGATTTCTTCATAAAGATTCTCTTATAACTTGGGCTAATCTCTGCAAAGCCTAAAATAGAAAAGAGATAAGAATGAATGAAATTAGGATGTTACTCAGGAAAAGTCTGTCATAACTTTAAAAATTCAAATAAAAAGTATCCATCTTAGGTTGAAATAAAGCAATTAGAAGTCATGTTTAACATTGGCTTTATCTGGGGAGGATGCTATCAATATCCATTAGTAGCATATGCAGATATAAGCATGTCAGATTCCTAGGATTTTGTTTTTATTCTTATAGCCCTCAAGATCATCATTTTCTGTTTTCCCCACCACACAAATTATTTTATTTTTCAAATAATTTCTCACCTGCATATGTATTCTATATAATTGCCCAATTCTACTCATGTGTAAAAGCAGAGAGAGCTTATGAAAAGCATGTTGAATGACATGAGAAAGCAGTAAATAAAGAACATACCAAGAACCAATCCATCTGCCAGGATAAGTATAGACTCTCCTCGATGGCATTGTTCCATGTATGGCTTTTCTATTTGGATTCTCAGGCTCACAGTCCTTAGGAACTTTTTTGTTTTTGCTTCTTATTTTTGGTTAAACCTAGACTATGTGATTATTTTAAGAATATTATTCTATTTGACCCTTGCTGATATTTTTTTCTTCAGAGAAAGAGACTAATGGCTATCATGAATTTGTACTTTTGGCTCCTATTAATTCCATGAAGGAAGGAAAGAGGTTTTCTTCATAACATGTTGGTAATCTACCTAACACCCTTCAGTAGGTCTGAAAACTATTCATGAAGACAATAAAATTTAACTCCAACTTGGTCTCATGCATTTGTCTATTTGCTACCATTAAAATGTATCTTTTAGTGGTAATTTGTGACTTTTTAACAAATATTTATTTTTCAGAAACCCAAGAAGACATTAATTAATGTTGTAACTTACAAAATGAACACATGCACCAAAAAATAGAATTGATATCTAGTGTTACTCTGAAGAAAATATTGTACTCACCACATCCATCTCTTCAGGAGAAGCCAGCGAGTAGGACACTCTAAAGTAAGGGCAAGGAGCTGAACTATCAATGAAGAAAACATTTCCAGGAGTTACTAATACCTAAGAGAGTTTATGGAAAAAAGTGAATTACCATTAAAGAAAAACTGAAAAAAAAAAGGTAAATCTAATCTCAGAGTGGGGGAGGACTTTTTAAGTTTAAAAGCAATTAAAGAAATAACAAGGGCAAAATCAGTTTATATAAAAATTGTGTATGTCATACAATAAAGAAAACATAGAAACTCGAAAATGTTTACAATAAATATGGCTACCTCTTCTCCATATATAAAGAATGCACAGAAACTTAGGAAAAAACCTCACTAAAATTCTAACTTTAATGGGCAAAGAGGAGCTTACAAAAGAAATAGAAATGATAATAAACATGAATAAATGTTTAATCTAACTAGAAAAGTCACGTAAGTTCAAACAATGAGACACCATTTTTAAGTTATCAAATTTGGAAGTGATTTTTAAGCTGGGACCTGAAAGATAAGTAGGTGTTAGCCAAGAAGAAAGTAGAGGAAGAGTATTTTAGAGAGGAAGATACTGAGTGTAAAGGCCCTGCGATGGGAAGAAAATTGGTCCCATCAAAGAACTGAAAGAAAGTAAAAAATTTAATACATAAACTGAAGGAAAGACAATGTTAAGTAAATGTGTCAAGACGGAGTGGGAATGACTGCTATTCGTGATGACCACTGTGGCAGACAGCTCACTGTTACAAAGGACATTTCCTCTGCTTCCTGGCATACAAATATATTCTATTCCCCAGTCTCTTTCTAGTTATATGTGACCACGTGACTGAATGCTAGCCAACAGATGTGAAGTCATGTGTGCGAACTTCTAGGCCTGGCCCATAAAAATCTTCCCATGTGTGATCCACCATGCTCTTTCCATTTTGTAACCATCCTGGAATCTGTGTTAAGGTTGAAGAGCAAGAAGATGGAAGGAACCAGGGTCTCTGAATGACTGCTTGGAGTAGAGTTGCCTGCAGATCACATCTTTGAAAATTTTATGTAAGTCAGAAATAAACTGATTATGTTAGTCTTTGAGACTACTATCTAGTACAATTGTGATATTTAAAAGCATTAAGTAACTGCTTGTTGATTCATAGTATAAATCTGGGTACTGTCTGCTAAGATAAGGTGAGTTGCAGTGAAATGATTTGGGATACTCTGGGGAGAAGATTTCAAGGCAGAAGATGGGTTTCTGTGTCCTGATTAACAATCAAATGAAAATCATCATTTCTCCCAATATAGTGGGAAAGTTTGGGGATGTGCTAGAAGCAAGTTGCTATAAGAGAAGGGAGTGGTTATTACCACTCTTTGCAAGAGTGGTTATTACATCTCTTTGCAAGATGACCAAAATCTGGGCCAAGGCAGTGGTGACAAAGTTGGAGGTTAGAAAAAGTAAAGGTATATGCAACAGGATGTTTGGAATAAATGAAGAGGCTGAAAGAACTCCAATAAAATCTGAAGTCTATATCCTTAGCACCCACCTCAGAGATATACACAAATAGCCACTTATGAAATGTTTTTGGTGATAATGGCATTGATAGAAAAGCAAAGAAAATATTAAATGATTGATTTATTAGACTAAAATGTATTTCTTTGAAATGTCAGTTACGTATTTATTAAGTACCTACTATGTGCTGTTAGTAGGATTAGAACAATTAATAGAGCATGAGTCCTGTCTTCAGGTGAGAAGATTAGAGAAGATGAGTGACTTTCCCAGGGAAGCGGAGCTAGCACAGAGGTCCAGTCAGTCGGTTCCCAGGTTTAACCTCGAGACCACCTTGTCTCTTATGGATAAGCATCATGCCTTGCCAACATCAACACAATCTCCTCCTTTGTACTTATTGCTTCAAGACAAAAGTGATCCTAGAAACAGATCTTAGTGCTTACAGAGACAGACAAACATGATAAAGGTATTAATTAATGGAGAAAGGATAATTTATTTGGTAAATTGGAAAGCTACACAGAAAAATATTTAGATTTCTTAGCTTAATCAATGCCCTTGAAAGAAATCTAAGAATTACGATTTAAGTACAAAAGAAGAAAAAAATAACCCAGAAGAAATCCTCTTGGGCTAATTTTAAGTGAAAGAAGCAGGGTACGAACTTATCTGTGTAGTTTTAACCATGCAAAATAATTGCATAGCCCAAATACCAGGTATCTACAAGCTCTTCAAGAAAATATAACACAAATGGTCACAAAATCTGGGTGGTGAAATTATGGGCTATTTAAAAATTTTTCATTATACTTTTATGCGTTTTCCAAGTTTGCTGCCATGAGTATGCTTTATTTTCATAATCAGGAAAAGAAAGTCCTTCTATTCTAAATACTAATGACTACTATTTATTGAGCAGTTACTATGTGCCAGGTATTAGTCTAAGTGCTTTATACATATTAACTCATTGCATATTAACTCATCATAGCAACCCTATGAGGGAGGGATTCTTATTATCTCTATTTTACAGACAAAACTCAGAGAGGATAACTTACTCAAAGCCATGCATCCAGTAGGAGGTAAAGCTAGGATTCAAACCCAAGGACTTGTGGCGCAGACGCTGTTCTCTTAGACTCTAAGCCAATCAGTAGCTGAGAAGACTGACTCTATTTCCATTAATTTAGACCAGAAGAATAATTATGTAACCCCCAAATCTATTGTGATTTTAATAATGAGATAACATATCTGACATTAAAACATTATGAGTTGGGGTGGTGGGCCACGATAAACATTTCTTGCCGTTTTTATTTAAGTAAGAAATTAAAGAAAAAGTATAACTTTTCCTCCTGTTTTACCTCATTCTTAAGGGCTTTTTCTTCAATCAGATGTGTTACATCATTAATGCCCTTAATCTTAATCCATAAAAATATTCCACCAGTAGGAACATGCCATTCCGCCAAACCTACAAACAAAAGAAGAGAATAAATATCTTCCAAAGGTGTTTTTGATGATATCGAATATATCACTTAATGACATAATTGCAGTTAATCGAAACTAGGATTTCCAAAAAAGTTTCTTCAGTGATACGCTTTTTTAAAAATATAATTTTAAGAGCCCTTAAAATAGATGTTGTGAGTTTTATTTCAAAAAGCGAGTGAGTGAGAGGGTGTGAGGGAGGGAGGGAGACTCGTGTGTATGTTTATAATTTCAGTCAGTCTCGGGACTGCAAGAAATCAAGCGCTGATGTCTACCTTCCTTAGTTAGAACCAGGCTTAGGACAAATACGGCTCTTTCAGTTTTAGAAGCGGATTCTTCAACTCTTTCTAGATTCTTCCAGTGTTTCAATAAATGCTATCATTTATGTCATAGTTTAGAAGGCCAATGGATTAGAGTTTTTACCAGAATGTAATTAATTATGAAAAGAAGTACTTAAAATTCAAGAACTCCAGGTGCAGTTGTAGGCTTTATATTTCATTGAGTATCAGGATAGAGAAATCAAGAAGGAAGGATAATTATTTTGATTTTAGTTGTCTTTTTTAAAAAAACTTGCTGTTGATTAAAATCTTTTCTTCAACTCCACTATACAAAGTGGTAGAATAGCAGTCTTATAAAAAAAGATAATATTATGTTTTTACCAAGACTTTATAGGGAATAAGATATGAAAGAAATAAGGAACTGATATTTTTTATTTACTATTATTCATACCAAAGAAACTTTTAATGATATAATGAAAGCCATGTAATCCATTTGACATTCTTCCTTAATAGAAAAATTAAATCTAAATGATCCGGCAATCAAATTAGCAATAGATAATATTAGACACATATATGAAGTTAATGATTAGAAGGCAAATAATCTGTAGTGAGAAACCTGCCTTAGATTGTACTATTTGTCTTTATACAGTCTAGTTAGAAAAGGAGTATGTTGTTTGTTTGACAATTCCTCTTTTATTTGGGGCAAAACTTTGAAATAACTAAAACCTTTTGAGTATAGATGTTATATAGCTTTAAGTAAGTTCTCGCTGGTTGATTTTTAGACTAGTTTTTCTTTTTGTAACCACAAATTCTTTGCAGCAGACAGTAGAGATAGGTAGAATTGTGTCAGGGTTTGCAGACTGCTACTTCTGAGATGATTTACAGGGTAACATTTTTCTTGACAAGAATACTCCCGGATCCTTGTTTCTTTCCCCCCAGGATTATTAACAATCCTTTCGACTGTTTATCACCCACTCGTGTAGGTGCTACTGCTCATCCCAGGATGGGATGTAGATTCTGCTCACCACTTAACCACTTGTCTGCAGCTGCCAACAAGGCATCCTTCTGGTTTCTGTAGAATTGAGCAACCCTAGAAGAAGAAAACAACGAAAAGGATGTATTTACTTTATTGATTGCAGAAACTAAAAGGCTCTAGAGTCCAGTCTTTAAAAATCTGTTTTCTGTCTTGACTCAAATGTTGAATGCTTGATAAGGGGATAGAGCATATTTATTTGACCTGTCTGATGGTATACTTGTTACCACTGTGTTCTTTCTTTCATTGTGGAACAATTAAAAAATGAAAATTAGTAAAGTCAAGTCTACTTCTCTGTAAAATATGGAACCTAAAATACAATACCTCTCAACATGAGCCAGGAAGCCCTCTTCTCCCCATTGGCGTAGAAGATGTGATATCAAAAACTAAAAAAGATGACAATAACAAGTGTCATGGTTCATCCTCTAAAATGTGTTTTTTGCCAAGTGTAAAAGCGAGTCACTCTTGGTTATGTATAAACTACCATAAGGAAATATAATAAGCTGAACCAAGCTTTATACAGTCAGTGATTTATAATAAATGTTAATAACAATGACAAGAATGAAAAAGACAACAAATATTTATATAGTACTTGCTATGTGCCAGAAACTATTATAACATGTTAATATATTTTAGCTAATTTAATCTTCATAATAACCTGATTAGGCAGGTTACTATTTCTATTTTACCGATGAGGAAACCAAGGCACAAGGGTTAATTTAACTTTCTTGAGGTCGCACAACTAGTCACAGAGCCTAGATTTCAAGTCAGAATATCCAGCTCCAGATCCATGCCATTAATTACCATACTGTACTGCCTCTCTAAATATAAAAAATATATAGTAGATGTATAAAGTTATGTAATGTATTTGGAGATTATTCTATCTAAAATGGAAGTTCTAAATTTTACCAATGGATAGTGAAGTTTTGTTGATAACAGATACAAGAAATATGGAAAAGTCCCCAACTTGATAAAAGACAGGGACTTCTGCACTTTATAGAATGTACCATATCAAACAAATGTGCTGTTCTACATAAGTTTTTCTATGCATTTTGCGTTGTTAGGAAGCAATTCTATTCTCTCTCTTGATTCTCAAGACTGCATTTGGGATGGATCCATTAATGTCTCAAAGCTTGTGAGGAATTTTTACATTCTCCAGAATTAATTTTACTTTATTTTAATTAAAATACAATCCAACTAATGCTTTTAGGGGAGGTTAGCACATGTGCAATGAAAGCACAGTAAGTCACTGGACTGGTTTGGAATTCTTGTTCCGGTTATAGATCCCAAGACAATGAAGCTCAAGTTTTATCACTTCACCAAACCCAGTTCCATTTTGCTCAGTTCAATAGTTTTTATGGAGTTCCTGGGCTAGATGCTATGGACACAAGATGAATAAGATAGCCCGATTCTCAAGGAGTTTTGTCTATGTCGGAGAATAACACCAGGTTAATTCAATTCTCATTTGTCTTAGAGTAAACCTCTGCAGTGTCGAGTTTTTTAATTCAGTCTGTGTTGGAAACTAGAGATTCAATATCACTGCTTTCCCTCCCTGCTACCTTAACTCAATCTTACTTGCCAACATCTATTTTCTATCTTACCTGATTAAAAAAAAATCCTATTTCCTAAATTGTCCTTACCTGTGCAAAAGTGTTAGGATGCAACGATGAAACTTGTGTGTGTAAAACAATTCTCTCTATCAAGAATTTTGGACCAGTTATAAACCCTATTCTCAACCTACACAAAAGAGAAAAGGAACAACACCAATCTTTTATTAACAATTAATACATGTCACTTTCCTGAATTCATTAGGAAGAGAGTTGTAACCTGGGGGCAAATGGACCTAGACAATTAAAACATTCCGATAAAACTAACTACTACTTCTTTAAAATACAAATTTAAATTTAACTGTACATTTAAAATGTAACCCAAGTCTGACCAAGTATTTCTAAATGTGCTCTTTCATGTATGAAACCAAAACCTGACCTGTCCATCTACAACTTTACATTAATGGCCAAGTTCCTGTGACTACTGGAGATCAATAGAGAGAAAAGGTCAATATTCATATTCATAATTAAACTGGCATTTTAAGACAAGTGGAATACAAGCATCTTAAATGAAAAGAATTGTTTGGACTAGAAGATACTGAGGTACAGTCTCTATCTCTCTTACATCTAGTCGAAGGTAGAGAAACAGGGCCTTACCCAGAGGACAGGACTTTTGAAAAAGAGTCAGCTCTGATGACACGCCCATCAACGTCCATGGAAAGAAATGATGGTACCCAGGACTTGAAATGGAAAAAAAATTACTGTTGCTTTGAGAAGTCTGTTAGTGACTGTGTAACCACTTCATGTAGAGAATAGAGAGGGCACAGATTTGAATCACAGTAGCACAACCACCTTTTCTGTTACCTTTATCTCAACTCTTTAAAATGGAATAAGAGACAGAGATTCATGTTCTTTTTATTAGTACCTGCCTGTCTTCGTGGCTTGTCTGCCAAAAACACATACAAAGATTTACTCATTTGTTCAAGATGCCATTATTATGAATTTAGGAAAACCTTAACCAGGTCCTCCTTGCCCCAAGGATAGAAATCCAGGATTAACAGATTTAGAGGAAGGATTCAAGAAAAACTAATTTGGATAAGATCAAAACGAAGAGGGCCAGTGGCATTCAGGATTGTTTAGAGACAGAATACTGATCCTTAGAATAACTAGAAAGATTTAAAAAAATGAGAATGAAGATAAGAAATTTATTCAATATGTAATATTGACTTCAATAATAGATGCATACAAGAAAGCAGGCCATGTTCATGTTGAGGGTCGGGTGTAGGTAGGCAGACATGATATTTGGGCAAACCATATAGAAAAATCAAGAGTTTTTGTTTCTTTTCAGTAGGTTTAAAGCGGGAACCAAATCCAAGGATATATTCTCTGCAGTCTTGAGAGCAAATAAAGATAGCATTTGACTTTGAGGAATCAGGCATTGGGAGTCTGTACCACTACTATTGTCTATTAGGAAACAGTGATCATGAAAAGTGGTGTATATAGTGAGGAGGAAGCTAAAAACCCATTATTCTGCAGGTAAGATCCAGGACCTAAATGACAGGGATGGCAAATAGGTGGCATGCTGCTAGTAACACCTTTTCCTATGTCCATAATGGACATCACTAATTGAGCCCTCTTTCTCTTTCAGCTTGAACACAGATTCCAAATCCTTCTCAGACATCATTCCAGTCAGCCACTACCAAGAGACTGAAGTTGACACCCAAGAGGAAACCCAGTTCATCTTGGTATGATGTTTAAGGAGCCATGGACTAGGGTTTGGAGCTCAAGAAGACTATTAGTCCTGACTTACTCTGTTTGCCCAAATGCATGGTACAGAGAGCCAGCTACTATTTTAAAGGCAAATAATTTCTGGAAAAAGCAGCAATACCAGAAGTGAAAAGTACTATTTCCATGATAAAACTGACAGACTAAAAGTTGAAGCAGTGGCAATTTAACAATCATTTATTCAATTTCAATGTAAAAGTGGATTAGCAGCCAGGCTAAAATCAAATGCAGAGCAATACCTTATCTTCTAATTGTGAAATAAGTTCGCATTGTCACTTACCTTGTTGAACTGGAGAAAATAGTAAGGATCATCTTCTATTATGAGGAAATCATATTTTCTTGCAAACTAAAAAAAGGTTAAAGTAGTATATTTATTTCTTAAGAGCTATTTAAAATTAAAATCATTTGGAATCATAATTCTTTGTCCTCATTCATTCAAGAAGCTACTGAGTTGAAGTGCCTATTGTCTAGACAATGAAGACAAAGAGATAAACAAGGCACTAAAGGCTCTTGTCCTCATGAACTTACATTCTAGTGGGAAAGACAGAACATACATCAGCCAATGGATAATGAACAGAAATATTAGATGGCATTTTAAGGGCGAGCCAGAACATTAAACAGGGTGATGTTTGAGAGAGAGAGAGAAAGAGAAAAGAGAGAGAGAGAGACAGGGTAGCTATTTCAGGTTGAATCACTGGGAAGCTCTTCCTGACAAAGTAACAAGAGGGCTCAGAGGAACAGGAAGGAGCCAGTTGTCCAAATATCAGGAAGAAGATTCCAGACTGAGGGATAAGCAAGAGCAAAGGCCCTTGGGTGAGAAAAAAAAACTTGATATGTTTCAGGGTAAAAAGTAGGCCAGTGGGGCTGCAGCAAGGGGGCTGCAGCCATGATAAGAGATGACAAGGCTTGAGAATAGATGACCGGGTTGCCTAGCTTTGCAAGGCAGATAAAGGAATTTGGATTTTACTTTAATTCCAAAGGGGAAGCCACTGGAGGATTATAAACAGGAGGATCATGAGACTGGCTTTACACTTACATTTCCCCCGGGGAAGGACATGAGTGGATGCTGTGAGAAGAATGAATGGTTAGAGATCAAGAATGGAGTGCAGGAAGGGTCCATTGAGGAAACCGTAGTAGCAGACCAGGGAGGGATGGCGGTGTCTGAGAAGACCGTAATAGTAATGGCAGTAGAGAGAAACAAATGGATTTGGGTAAATTTGTGGGTAGAGTCCACAGAATAGACGGGATGTAGGGGGTTGGTGGGGAAGAGAAACGAAAGAGAGGACTAGAAGGTAATGTTCATGGTGGTACTATTTATGGAGATGGAGAATCTGAGGGGCTGTGGATTGGAGGTTTGAGGTGTGGCTAGATAAAATCAAGGGTTCTATTTGGCCATGTTAAGTCTGAAATGACTATTAGACATTTAAGTTGGCTGTTGGATGCAGAAGTTGGATAGAGAAGTTGGATACAGAAGTCCGAAGTTCAGAGGGGAGGCATTTCCATCACAGAATGGAACTTACAGACATAGAACTGGATGAGGCTGTCTAAGGGGAGTGTGTAAATAAGAAAAGAACTCGGGGCAGAACTCAGGATGTGTGAAAAATTAAGAATAAGACAATATTTTGAACATGTATATATTCAGGAACTGTTTGAAATCTTTCTTATGATTCCAATACACAGGATTAAATTCTATATGGATTAACATGGGTTTGGTACTTATTTTAAAAAGCTATTTATAGTGAAGGCTAGGGGACACAGGGACATAAAAGAGACTTTACAAAAAGGCACATTTCTCTTATTTGTCAAAATTTCTGTATAGCTCAATATGTGTTGATACTTTTAAAAAATGTTTGTGGTGAGAAGCTTAGGCACTGCAGTCAGGTATGTAAAAGAGACTTTACAAAAGGAACATGCCTCTTATTTTTAAAGAATTTCTTTGTAACCTGAAATGACAATGAGTAAGAAAGAGAAGAGACAAGTTGAAAATACAAAAATAAAATAACGAAAATCAAACCTGGGGTCAAATATTAAATAACCTCATAAAATTTAACATCAGGCCAAGAATGCTATTTCTTTTTATGAAAATATCAATTAAAGGGAAAGAAAAATCTCCTAGTTAACAAAGCATGTAGTAATTCCTTATGTTTACATTCTTAGGACCCGTGGCATAGATGACTTCTTTTTATTAAAAACTATCTTCCTTGAAAGCAACAGGCTACTAAGAAAGGGAACTTGGACAGTACACTTCTAAAAAGTCAAAAAGAAACAAGAGCATAGTCACATAACACATTCTTTTAGAATACCTCATAGATTTCCTTTTTGCGGTTCGCTGTGAATGAGTCTCCAGTAGGATTACTGCCATTTGGGATAGTATAAAGAAATTTGGGAGTGTTTTTCTTGGGGTCCTTTGAATCTTCTGGTTTCCATTTGGAAAGTATTTCTCTAAGGGAGTCTGGTATAATCCCATATTCATCACTGGAAACATTAATAATGTTGCAGCCCAGTGGTTGCAGCTGTTGAGCACACAGAGAAAAGAAAGCCCAAGATTCAGATATGATTACAAAATATCAGTGCCGTTGGCTCTTCTTATACTAAGAATGTTATTGTTATACCCTTAAACATACAAACCTGCACTCAGCTCTATGCTCCAGAGGGTTGAGGTTATGTATTCTAATTCTATTGTTGCCCTGGGGTAGATTTCATTATTGTTCAAAAATATCCTCTGTCAAATCCCAGAGGAAGGATTAAACTTCGTTGCTCATATATGTCAGGCTTGGCCATGTGTCTTGCTCTGGTCAATAAATTGTGAGAAATGATATGTGTTTCTTCCAAGCAGAAGCTTTAAAATCCAGCTCGTTTTCTCTATTTTTCTTTTCCCTCTGCTTTAAGACTGGCAAGGTTTCAGATAGAGGCTGCTTCTGTCAACTTGGGGCTTAGGATAAAGATCACATGCAACAGAGCTGCACTTGCTTTGTGGTGAACATGTAGTGGGAAAGAGAAATAGGTCTCTGTAGCCATAAGCCACTGAGATACTGGGGTCATTTGTTATGCAGCATAACCTAGCCTCTTCTGACTGAATTATCTTTATAGTTATAATTAGAACTGGTTTATAGGGTAGGTGTTTATTAATGAATCCTTTTTGACAAAGTAAATTAATCATGTAAAGCATCTGTTATGCTAATACATAAAACAGTTGCAAGCAGAGGTGATATTCGAAATATTTAACAAGAGGCATAGCATGGGCACATCAGATATAGCCAAGGGCTGGAATGGGGGCCTGGAGGCCCCCTGCCATGATATAGTATTAACTCTGCATCATGGCAGGTTCAGGGTGGTCCTAACAGAGGGCCCAAGGAAGCCAGGGTAGTGATGGGGCAGCTGAGGAGGATCAGGGCAGCAGCTCACCAAGCAATGTGGAAAGTATTTCAATACTTAACCAATTGATAAGGTTGAACTGGCAAGTAGTGGCCTTGCTTATAGACATAGTTTAATAAAAACCTTGTGGAATCTCATTTGTGGATGAACATAAAGAAAAAAAATCTGAACTTAAGAAATAAGAATAATTGCGTGAAGTTCTCAGGAAAAAATTTCAAAGGATAAGCAAGCTTTCTAGCAGTCAAATAGACTTAAGCACTAAGTGGGAATAATCCAGACCCTACTTATGACATATTTAAAAGTTCGTAGACTTAAAAAGCACATCTATCATGAATAAAACAAATCAATATTGGGCCATGAAATAAACACATATTGCTTATTAGCATCTTTCCTCATAGCTTGGCACACAGTTTCTTTTTGGGGATGTGAAAACATTTGTGCGTGTGTGCATGCATGCTGTTTATGTAGTCTCTGGTTTTCTATTTACAGGCATTATGTAATCTTAAGCCTTAGGAGTTTAGGAAAATAGTTAATAATTAGTATCCAATCATTAAGAAAAAGCAATTATTTTACTTTAGTTTTTTTACTGTGGTAAATAGATGTATAACAAAAAATTTGCCATTTTAGCGATTTTTAAGTGTACAATTCAGTGGCATTAATTACATTCGCTATGTGTGTATTCATCCTCACTATTGATTTCCAAAACTTTTTCATCACCCCAGAGAGAAACTCTGTACCCATTAAGTAGTAACTCCCCATTCTCCTCTACCCCAGACCCGAACCTCTAATCTACTTTCTGTCTCTAGGAATTTGCCTATTCTAGATACTTCATATAAGTGGATTAATAAAATATTTGTCCTTTTGTGACTGGCTTTTTTCAGTTGGCATGTTTTAAAGGTTCATCCATGTTGTAGCATGTATTAGAACTTTGTCTCTTTTAATGCTGAATAATATTCTGTTGCATGTAAATATCACATTTTGTTTATCCATTCATCCATTAATGTACACTTGGCTTGCTTCTGCCTTTTGCCATTGTGAAAAGTGCTGCAATGAACACTTGTGTACAAGTATCTGTTTGATCTCCAGTTTTCAATTCTTTTTGGGTATATAGTAGGAGTGGAATTAACAAGTCACATGGTGATTCTATGTTTAATTTTTTAAGAAAGTGACAAACTGTTTTCTACAGCAGCTATACAATTTTACATTTCTACCAGCAAAGTACAAGTGTTCCAATTTCTCCACATATTCACCAATACTTGCTATTTTCCATTTTCTTAATAATAGCCATCCCAGTAGGTGTGAAGTATTATCACACTACGTTTTTAATTTGCAGTTCTGTAATGACTAATAATGTGGAGCATCTTTTCATGTGCTTATTGCCCATTTGTATATCTTCTTTGGAGAAATGTTTATTCAAGTCCTTTGTCCAGGTTGTTTGTGTTTTTGTTGTTGAGTTGTAGGTCTTTATAAAATACAGATATTAAGCCCTTACTAGCTATATGATTTGCAAATATTTTCTCCCATTCTGTAGGCTTTTTCACTTTCTTAATAATGTCCTTTGATGCACTAGTTTTAATTTTTTTTCTTTTGGTGGGGAAGATTGGCCATGAGTTAACATCTGGTGTCAATCTTTCTCTTTTTGCTTGAGGAAGATTGTCACTGAGCTAACATCTGTGCCAGTCTTCCTCTATTTTGTATGTGGGATGCTGCCACAGCATGGCTTGATGAGCGGTGTGTAGGTCTGTGCCTGGGATCCAAACCCATGAACCCTGGGTGGCTGAAGCAGAGCACCCAAACTTAACCACTACACCACTGGACCAGCCCCTAGTTTTTAATTTTTGATGAAGTCCAATTTATCTATTTTATTTTGTTGTTGTTTGTGTTTTTGGTGTCATATCTAAGAATTTAGTGGCAAATTCTAATTTTAAATTAGTGGCAAAGGCCATGAAGATTTGCCATTATGTTGTCTTCTAAGAGTTTATAGTTTTAGCTCTTACACTTATGTTTTTGATCCATTTTGAGTTAAATTTTTATATGATGTGAGGTGAGGGCCCAGTTTCTTTCTTTTGCATGTGGAAATCCAATTTTCCTAGCACCATTTGTTGAAGAGACTATATTCTTTCCCTACTGAATAGTTTTGGTACCCTTTTCGAAGTCAGTTGGCCACAGATGTATGGGTTTGTTTCTGGACTTTTAATTCTATTCCGTTAGTCTATATGTTTATCCTTATACTAGTACCCCACTGTTTTGATTACTGTAGCTTTGAAGTCAGTTTTGAAATTGGGAAGTTGGAGTCCTCAAACTTTGTTCTTCTTTTTCAAGATTGTTTTGGCTATTTGGGCCCCTTCCAATCCCATGTAGACTTGAGGATTGGCTTGTCTATTTCTGCAAAAAGGCTATTGGAATTTTGATAGGGATTGTGTTGAATCTGTAAATGGCTTTGAGAGTATTGACATGTTAACAATATTAAGCCTTCCAATCCATGAATAGGTTCCATGGACAGGTGATGTCATTCCACTTATTTGGGTCTTCTTTAATGTATTTCAGCAATGTTTTGTAGTTTTTAATAGACAACTCTTTCATTTCCTTTGTTAGATTTATTCCTAGATATTTTATTCTTTTGGATGCTGTTGTAAATGGAATTGTTTTCTTAATTTCCTTTTAAGATTGTTCATTGGAAAAAGAAATTTCTATAATATCAATTTTATCCCTACTTAGGAGTGTTGAGAAAATATGCCTTTCATTAAGACTAGCTAATTGCTTTATATGTTAATTCTTACAAAGATACTATTAAATTAAAAAAAAAGAATCCATGAGGCTAGAATCAATAGAACATAAAGGTCATCTGATTCAATTCCTCTACTCTAAGCTAGAATTACTTTCACAACATTTGTGTTTGGTGGCAGTTGAGAGTAACTTTGAGCACCTGCAATAATGGGCAATGCTTTACCTCCATAGGAGTCAGGTAAGGCTGATGGTTAGAAAGTCCTCACATTGAGTTGAAATTGTTTCCCTGTAGTTTTCACTCTTTTGTTCTAATTCTGTCCACATAAGGGCATGTGCAAATAAATCCAATTCCTCTGTCCCATGGATAACTTTTATATGTTTGAAGACAATTCTCATGTCTCTGTTGAGTCTTCTCTTTTTGGCGAAAATAGCAGTTGCCATAACCATTCATCATATGATGTGGTTTCCCATTCCCTATTCACTCTGATTATTCTTGTCTAAGTGTGCTCCAGTTTATGTATATATCTATCCTAAAGTATTGTGACCTAAAGCAGCCTAATTTTCAGCACTGTGTTCTGAGCAGTGCACAGCAGAGCCAGGGGATCAGCTTCCTCGTTCTGGATATTATAGTCATGTTAATTTAACACTGGAGTGGAAAGTCCTAATTATACTACATTGGTTTACAGTTATATTAAATTGACATATAACATGATTATACTTAGGCATATGGTAATAAAAGATGGTAATGAAAAAATAAGTTTCTGTAAATTGTCACATTTTAAGTGAAATAATAAGAAAACTGGACATGATTTTGCACAACTTAATTTTAGCACCTGTACACTTAGATTTTGTAAAAAGAAATGTATAAAGCAGAGGGTATATTTAACATATTTTGCATAGATCATTTAGGATTCTCCTGTTTACAGATGAAAGATGCTATTTTATTTTTCAGTGCACAGATAATTCTAAAGGTACATTGGTTTCTTCTTATTAGTTATAAGAGACAGAGTTGCTTTTTGTAAAAATGTATACTCACAGCTTGAAGTGTTCCTGGGTAAACAGGTTCATTTATGAGGATATTATCTCCAGGATTAATGATCATTTCAAATGCCTAACAAAAGAAGCATAGGTTAGCTTGGATAGCATTGTTTCCATTATTAGAACTCCCTCTTTTTAAGTTTGAGCTCACTAAGATTCTAGAGAAGGAGTTAGCAAATTTTCTGTAAAGTGCCAGATGGTACCTATTTTGTGGGCCATAGTGTGGCTGTTGCATTGCTTAATGATGGAGATACATTCTGAGAAATGTGTCATTAGGCAATTTCATCCTTGTGTGAACACAACAGAGTGCACTTACACAACCCCAGAAAGTATAGCCTACTACACACCTAGGCCATGTGGTACTAATCTTATGGGACCACTGTCGAATATGTGGTCTGTCACTGACTGAGATGTAGTTCTGTGGCTCATTACTGTACTCATCTCTCCCTCTACAGTGAGAAAGCAGCTATAGACAATATGTAAACCAATGGGTGTGGCTGAGTTCCAATAAAACTCTATTTACAAAATCAGATGAGGCTGGATTTCATTCTCAAGCCATAGTTTGCCAACCTCTATTCTAGAGTAAGATGAAAAATAACATAACTGGTTTGGCTCCTAAAATTTATTTATTCCTTCTTTGAAAATTTATTAAGTATATACTATAAGCCAGGCCTGTGTAAGATGTGGAGATAAAATGATGAGATTATGACATGGTTGTTACCTTCATGGAGCTACTACTTCACTGGGAAAGCTAGATGCTAATCAAATAATTACTCAAATAAATGTATATTTAAAAACAATGATTAGTGCCATTAAGTATAGATGCACAATGTTATAAGAGCTCATTGTAGGAGGACTTGGGCATTCAGGGAATTCAAGGCATTCAGGGAAAGCTTCCTTGAGGAAGTGATGAATTGGTTTGGGGGTAACAATAGGTACATTTTGAGAAACTGAAGGAATTCTGTGGCTTGAAGCAGAGTATCAAGAAGTGAGCAGGGTGAGATCAGAAGTGGGCAGAGACCATACCATGTAGGCATTTGGGTCAAGGGAGGCCAATAAGAATTTTAAGTACAGGGTGGGAAAGGGAGTCACATTATTTGACAAGCATTTTGAGAAAATCCTTCTGGCTGCAATATGAAAGTATAAAAGAGGAGTGAGACTCCATATGGAAAGTTTGGGAAATTTTTAGGATTATTTTGGAAGTTTTTGCTGCAGTCCTGGGGACAGATGAGGGTAGTCTGGTCATGGTGATGATGGTGAAATAGGAGGGAGAACTGAGTGGCATTTAGGAAATCAAAACCAACAGAACATAATTTTGGACTACAGGGGAGTGAGGAAGGAGAGGTGTCAAGAATGATTCCTAGATTTCTGGCTATGGAAGTAGACAGATGGTGGGAGTGGTGCCGTTCACTGAAAAATAGAATCCAAAAGTTGTCCATTTCTGAGGGAGAAGATGATGAGTATGTTTTGGTTTGAGGTGCCTTTGAAACATCCTGTGATGGTGTCAGGTGGACAGATGGACAAATGGTTTTGGAAGGAGCTTGGAAGTTACTAGTATATGATTGAGCACATGGTTGTGAATGGAGCTACCCAGGGAGTATATAGATTAAGGGGAGAAGAAGTTTAAGGACTGAGCCTTGATAAACTCCAATAAATAAAGGCGGTGTAGAGGAGGACACTGTGAAGGAAGCAGGGCAGGTGGGCCGGAGGGGAGCTGCCCAAAGTGGTGAGAGAGAGCCAGAGGAGGAGAGTGTTTCCAAAAGAATAGGAAGGCCAACAGTGTTAAAGGATATTTAGAAGTCAGGTGAGACAAGGCTTGACAAATCCCAGGAAATTTTGCAGACAATATTACTCCCACTGACATCAAAAGAGCTGGACAATAGATTTTTCCAGCCTAAATCAAAGGGGTCTATTATGACTAAATCTTACGTAAGTCACAGAATAATCCTTTCTTACCTGTGATGGTTCACAATCCTCAGTTCAAGCCTCTCCTTCCTAGCATTTTAACAACCTACATCTTATGGCAAACAGTATGGCCATTATCAATTGAGATGGAAGATTTGACTTTTGTTTCCTGATTTGGCATAGGATGTTCCATTTACCTTTTCCTTATGAGCTTTTGGTATTTTACGACGAAGAGTGTCCTCCCCTAAAAAGTTTATAATTGATTTGGGCTTTATAGGACCTCCTAGCACCAAACAAATTACTTGGGTGGCGTGTGCCTTATCAATAGACCAAATAAAAACCTAATTACGCACATTTTCCATGTCAATTAGGGGACATGAGAATGTCAAATAGCCTAAATGAAAAGGGAGGGGTGTTTAATATCTGGTAGCACTGTTTAATAGATGTAGATAGAAACACAGGTGCCTAAAATAGCCATCCTGGAGAACAAAATGGAAGAAATATTAAACCAGATTCCCACTAATGCCTCTGTAATAAGCATTCTATAATGAGTTATTGATTTATTTGGCCATCTATGCTATCTCCATTCTTTGATATAACTGATGTTGTGACAGATAAAGAAGAAACTGTCTTGAGCATCTTTCTGGGAAAAAAGTTCATAGTATACCTTCCTAAGAAAAGAATTTCATTGACAAAACTTTTTTCATATTAGTCTATGGAATCACAAATGTTTCTCTTCAAGCAAACTCTTGAATGGTAGCTAACCCTTTTATTTTTCCTAATTGAATACAAAAAGAGGAAGAAAAATTACAAAGATTCTTATTACTTCAATACATTATTCTGTAGTAATAATGTAAGTAAAATTCATTAAAGCTAACCAGATTACAGCTTTCACATTTACATAAAAAAGAAAAACAAAGCTACTCTGGTTTAAGATAAGTAAGAGTAATATTTTAATCTAGATGTGAAGACTGGATATAGAGAATCTTCATCCAGGACTAATTATTAATGAAAAAGAAAAGGAAAAAAACAGATAAAACTGAGAACCATAGGTGAAGTCTCTTTATTTTGGGAACCCCTGAGTTGTGGTTACATCTGTGGAGTTCCTGGAACCTAGGTGAGAGGCAGATGGAATAATTGGGAGAGGGGGAGAGGGAGGGAGAGAGAGAACACGAGAACCTAGAGAGAAGTCAGAGACAGTGACATATACATAGATATAGGGAAGCAGAGCCAAGAGCGAGACAAGGTATAATCAGTGGCGAGCACAGATGATTACATAAGCAGACATGCAAAAGTCTAACATTTCTTCTCAGGAGTATCAGGATCTGCCCTTTAAAGAATTTCAAAATCATATTGAAATGTCATAACTATAGGCATAAATCAAAATGTAACCTGAATCTTTGAGCCAGATGAAATTAAGCAGTGCTCACTAAGCATCTGGTGGGAGTGGAGTACTCGAATCTTGTTTTAATGATTCACATCTCCAGGTCATTGACAACATGATCTATGTTTAAGAAAAGTCAGGTGGGTGAATGTCTTTAAGTTCCCTATTTATAATTCTAAGTAAAGACAAGACAGACTACCAGGAACTCACAAAACACGATCCTCTTGTAGCTAAGTGAGAGATGACTGTTTTTGTGAACCTATTTGATTCTTAAGGTGGGGGTACCCTTTCTTCTCAGTCTTACCTTACAAAGACCGTCTTGGCTGCCAGATGTGACACATATCTCCATTTGTCCTTGGCTGGATGGATAATGGATGGTGGGAGGATTATGCAATCTTATTTGTAACTGTTTCAGCCAGGACAACAGCTCTGGGATTCTAAAGCATAAAATGTATTTTCAAATTTATAGTAGTAAAAAATCATAATAGTAGACAGGAATTAAATGGTAGCTTTATACAAGAAACTTTATAATTCAATTTAAAGATCCTCAAATGCTTTTTGACAATATTAATATTGCTATTTAAAAAAGAAGGAAACAGACTTAGAGATTAAGAAATTCACATAGGGGCTGGCCCGGTGGTGTAGCGGTTAAGTTCATGTGCTTCGGCGGCCCAGGATTAGCTCGTTTGGATCCTGGGTGTGGACCTATACACTGCTCATCAAGCCATGCTGTAGTGAGCATCCCACATAAAAGAACTAGAAGGACTTACAAATAGGATATACAACTATGTACTGGCACTTTGGGGAGAAAAAAAAAAAGAGGAAGATTGGCAACCAATGTTAGCTCAGGGCCAAACTTCCTGAAAAAAAAAAAAAAGAAAAAAAAAAGAAATTCACATAAAGTCAATCAGCCAGTGATTAAATAAGCTGAGACTGGACTCTGTATCTTTCTTATTCCAAAGCCTACACTCTTTCTTTTCCACCAGAACATTTACTGCATAATCGATTCTTAGTTCTCCTTAGGAAAATTTCCATAGGCCACCTAGAAGTTCAGGTTCAATAAGTTCTTTCTATCATGGAAAGAAAAGCCTATGTATGTATTACATATAATTCATATATGTATAACATGTATTATATTTCAATATACTTTTCAATCACAGAACCAAGAAGCCTTTAATAATTTACAGACACTCCATAAATTGTCCTTTATCATTGGAAGAAGACCAGCTAAGGAAAGTCTTAAGGTATGTGTTCCAGCTTGCTTTTAAGAAATTAAAGGCATCTGCACTGAGGCCAAATAGCTGCCTGCAACTATTAGGGGAACACAATTATTAGACAATTGCCCTGGGACTTAAAATTGCTGCTTCCTGGATCATCTGTTTCCTCCTCTCTACTAAGCTGCTTCTTTACCTAGCTGTCTCATTTCTTCCAGTCTCAGCTCCAATGGTACTTCCTTCTAGAAGCTTTCTCTGACTAGCCCAGTAGTTTAAGATCTACAAGCAGTTACTGAGGAGTGTTACATATTTAATATCCCTGTTGCTCTCAATTATTCTTTGAAAACTCTTCCCCAAACCTTCCTACCTGTTGTATATGCAGTTAAAAGAGACACAAGTCACTTTGTCACTTTATCAATGGGCCTTAGAATATTGCTTATGAAAATGAACTAACAAAATGATCTGTTGATAACTACCCAGAACTTGGAGAATACTGAAGTGCTTTCTTCATCATCTCTTCATCAAATTCGATGGTCTTTCCATCTTCTAGGGTGACAGCAGCAGTCTTAAAAGGGAACACGTTTGGATTTGGTGCTCCAGGAGCCAAAGAGATGGTGGATTTCGGTATCTTTCCCAATAGCTCAGCTGCAATAAATATGTAAGAGAAGAAGAAATACTTTCATTGAAGACTTTCATAAACAGAGATGGTTCAGTATGTTGTATTATAGTCCATAACACCGTAGAGTTTAACAATTTCTAGTGATAGACTGCTAGTCTAAAATAAACATAAAATAACTTTTTCTGGACCTGCCTCACTGGTGGAGGAATGAGGAGCACAGACGTCCAACTAGGTAGGCAGAGTGATCAGGAAGATAAGCAAGGGACCATAACAGAACCCCTCCTTCATTTAGCCCCTACCTGCTTGTGAAGCTTGATGGCTCGCCCTTTTCTCTCTCATTTGCACACTGTGCCGAACCCCCACTCATCTTCCCAGGAAGAGCCTTTCTAGACAGCACGCCCTCTCTCTTCCAAGGATACAACAGCCTGTGTCTCTCTCTATTGCTACTCCTACTACCCTGAGCAGAGAGACCCAATTCCCCGCCTTCCGTTCCAGCCCGAGTGCTGTGCGAACAAGGACTCGGGGCTCTTTTATGTCTGCTTGCAGAGCCTGCATCCCAGGGTGCTCTCACAGGTGAATGAACGACTGCAGCCAGGCGGCAGGAGTCGGCACCGTACTCAGCGGCTCTGGGAGGACACCCGCACCTGGGAGGGAGGCGCCGGCCCCGGGACTCACTCAGGAGTCGGATGGCAGAAGGCTTTCTTGCTGCACTCTGTGCCGTGAGGAACCGTGAGTAATTCATGTCTCGGATACCCAGGCACCAAGCACCGTCTTCAGTAGTTGAAAATTAGAAAAACTAAATGGCTGCGTCTAGTACTGCCTCCGAACTCTAGAAAAGCCACCTGCGTTGTCCCCTCGCTGCGTCTGGGTGCTCCGGCGCGGTGCCGGGGGAGTGCAGCTGAGCCTCCGGCGCTCGGGCTCTGGACCCTGAAAGGGCCTGGGCGGTGGCAAGACTTGCAAAGTCCACCCTCGGAGGCAGGATTTGCCTGCTCTCCCCAGCCCGCGTCCCGCCCCGCCCCGCAGCCTATCCGCCCATCCCGGCCCGGGTCAGTGCCCGTGCCTCGCGGGGGCGGGGAGGCCCTGGCCCCCCTGCAGGGCCGGGCTCAGATAAAAGCGAGGACTCTGGACCTCGCAGCGGGGAGTCGCAGCAAGAAAGCGTCACGGTTGGCCTGAGCGCTGGCCTGGGCTCTTGCCCAGGGCTGGTGAAGGGGCCCGGAAGGACCCCGCGATGCCAGTCCGTGGGTACCATCTGGCGGCGGCTCTGGTCCATTGCAGCCGGCTCGCTAGGCCTCCCGCGCTGGTGTTTACCTGGCCTCTTCTAGCCATACAGACAGCGCGCTCTCCTCCCCCACCACTGCGGTGTTAAATACTGTCCTTTCGTAAATATAACTATAGGCACTATCTTGGAAGTCACCAAGGCGACCCACATGACTTCTAACATCGCTTTCTCCAAGATCTGAGCATTTTAGAGGGCAGAGTATTGATACAAATTTTTGAAGAATCACTCTGAGGGTCTCTTCAAATTTTAGCGTCTCGCCTCCCCGTGGATTTTCTGACCATTCATTAGGGACTTAGGTTGGAAATGTATCTCCAAAGAGACTCATCTTTTCTTACAGAATAATTCCTCCCGTCACCTCCATTTTTCTCTGTGATTTCTCCTTTCTGAATCACCAAAATGGAATGCACAGGGGGTTCCATGTGAGCACTTAATGAGAAGATTTTGAGATATCTTTTTTTATTCTTAAATGGGCATAAATGTGTCATTTACCTTAAACAAATTCCAAACTGGATTCATTCTGAACATTTCTTGAGTATTTCCTGGATGAGTAGTGACACACTGCCAAATGGCTCTCTAGACAGAAATAGATTGGTCAAGGAGACACTTCTGCTCTTATCAAAGTCCTGGCAACAAAAGGATGAGATAACCCAGTGATATCTTTTTACCAGCAGCTCTGGAAACCCAAGAGGCAATAGAATTCTGTGTTCAGAGACTTCAAGTTGTTTAAATCCCATTTGATGATTTACCAGCTGGGTGTCTTTGGAGGAATTACTTAATCTTTCTGTGCATCAGTTTTCTCACAGGGCTGTTGGCAGGATTAGACAAGAGAATCTCTGATAAGCTCCTCAGCACAGTGGCCTGCACATTGTGAAAGCCCTCCGTGAGTGTTAGCCATTATTATGAGTAGTAAGAATGCTTTCAGCAAACCTTAAGGACTCAGCCTCCAAATATTTTTGGCTAGAGAAACTATTTGGCAACTTTTAAGGCAAATTGTGTCCTTAGTTAATTCATATATGCAACTAAGGATCTTTCTGAGATTGTCTGTTTTAAAAAGGGTTACTCCTGAAAGTTTCTTGAAATTATCTCAATAAGCTCTGAATACATTTAAATGAGGTATAGACCAGGTTGATTATGAAATGTAACTAGAAATCTGAATGTTACTGGTGACTTCAGCTTCTTTTTTGACTTTGGTTTATGCAATTCCCTCAGATACTTAACACAGACTTACACTTATTTCCTTTGGTGGTAGGAACTTATTTTGTGAAAGGAGTTTGAGTTCTGGGCCAAGGAAAACACTGAAGATGAGGCTTTGCAACCACATTCGTATACAGGTCTGTGATTCTTATAATATTTATTATATTCAGATATTAAAAAAATGCTGAACTAATTTTTGCTCCCTTTCCCATCCGTGGTAACGAAAAATCAAGGAACCAAAACTAACGAGACTTAAAACCATCAAAGCATAGGATGTGGGACAGCGCTGAATTTTCTATTTGGCCTGCCCTGTAGTTGGGTAGGTGAGATGGTCGAGGGTGCTGACTGATTATAAGGTACATGATGATTTAGGCCAGGTAGAGAGGCAGAGAAGTGGCCCATCAGGGCAGACTAATGGAACGCGGGGGACGTGAGGGTTGTGGCTAGAAAATGCAAGGCAGAAAATGGCCATTGTAGTGGGAAAGAGACAGGCAAGGGTTTAGTTGGGGAGAGCTTAGCTCACAATCAGAAGCTGAAAAGTAAAGATAAAACTGATTGCCAGAGAAATCAGACAGACTGGACTTTGAATTTGTCAGGAGAAGGAATTCTGCTGAGGGAGTAAGATGAATGAGCAAGGGTCACAGCTCAGTGCTGCCTTTTTAAAGGCTTGGCTGAGGACTGCCAGAGGATAGAATTAAAGACACCAGATTTTCTGGATTTAATCATTCCTGAACATTCGTAGAATACTTACTCTGCGCGACGAACTGTAATAAATTTAAAAAGATAACTAAGGCAAGTCACTGCTCTGGAAGAGCAAGTGTTTGTCTCTTGAGGGGTTAACAATTTCATGTAATTCAGCATCCAGAGCAGGAGGTACAAGCTGCTTAGGAAAGCAGAGAGAAGGTGCTGATTGTGTCCCACGGACAGAGTTCTCACTTGGGTTAGAAACATAAGCTTCTTGTCCTCTCATCTTCCTCTTATCATGGTGGCCATGCTCACAGTCTGAAATCAAACCGTCACACACACAGGCTAATTGTTGTTCTCTACTACTTTCACTTAAAACTTAGAGGTCACAGTAGGAATACGTTTTCCTCACTTGACAGATTTATCACAGAGCCTTTTCCATAATCTGTGAGGGAATCAAGCTTCAGAACACCAAATTTGTTCAAAGAAATTTTGCCAATGTTCCTAATTTTCATACTTTGGGGCTAGACTGTTGAGCCAGTTTTGAGTGGAAAATGGAGAAGGAAAATGTGTGTATTTATTGGGGAGTGGGTGAGAAAGTATGTTATTATCTCTTGTTGTGTGACAAGTTATCCTAAAACTTAGCGGCTGTGTTAGTCCGCTGGGGCCGCCATAACACAAAACTACAGACTGAGCGGCTTAAACAACAGGAATTTATTTTCTCACGGTTCTGGAAGTCCTAGGTTAAGGTGTTGGCAGGGTTGGTTTCTCCTGAGGCCTCTCTGCTTGGCTTGCAGATGGCTGCCTTCTCACTGTGCCCTCACGTGGCCTTTTCTCTGTGTGTGTGAATCCCTGGTGTTTCTCCTTTGCTTATAATGACACGAGTCGTACTGAATTAGGGCCCCATCCTAACAGCCTCATCTAACTTTAATGACCTCTTTAAAGGCTCTATCTCTAAATAAGTCACATCGGGGGTAAGGGCTTCAACATAAGAATTTTGGGGGAGACACAATTTGGTCCATAACAGCAGTTAAAACATCAAACATTTATCTCATAATTTCTGTGGGTCGGGAATTCAGGAGCATCTTAGCTGGTGGTTCTGGCTCAGGTTGTCTCAAGAAGTGGCGGTCAAGGTAATGGTCAGGGCTGCAATGATCTCAAAGCTTGCGTGAAACTGGACGGTCTGCTTCCAAAGTGGTTCATTCACATGATGTATTAGTTTCCTAGAGCGGCTGTAAAGAAGTATCAAAAACTGGCTGGCTTAGAACAACAGAAATTTATTGTCTCACAGTTCTGGAGGCTAGAAGAACAAGATCAAGGTGTTAGCAGGATTGGTTTTTTCTGAGAGCTCTGAGGCAAGATCTATTCCATGCCTTTCTCCTAGATTTTGGTGGTCTTCTGCCAATCTTTGACATGTCTTAGCTTGTAGTTACATCACCCTGACCTCTGCCTTTGTCTTCACAGGGAGTTCTCCCTGTGTGCATGTCTCTGTCTGAACTTCCCATTTTCATAAAGATACTAGTCATTATTGGACTGGGGCTTACCTTAAGGATCTCATTTTAACTTGATTACGTCTGTAAAGACTCCATCTTCAGATAAGGTCACACACATTATTAAGTACTTGGGGTTAAGACTAGCGTATCTTTTTTTGAGGAGACACAATTTAGCCCATAACACGTGACTATGGGCAGAAGACCTCTTGCTGGTTATTGGTAGGAGATCCAGTTCCCTTCCACATGTACCTCTCTGTAGAGTTGCTTGAATGTCCTTATGACATGGACAGCTGTCTTCCCTCAGGTTGAGTGACCCAAGAGAGAAAGGATAAGGTCTCGATGCCTTTTGTGACAGAAATCACACTGCCACTCTGCCATATTCTATTCATTAGAAGTGACTTTTTAACTCCAGTCCACTCACAATGGGAGGGGAATCAGGCTCTACCTTTTGAAGGAAGGAATGTCACATAATTTGGAAATATTTTAAAACCCATAGAAGGGAAGCAGGGTTAGGTCAAATTAGAAATATTGTTGAGGGTAGTGTAATAAGATTAAGGCAGTAATCAAATCATAGAGATCTTACCTGTCATAAATACTAGAGTTAGGCACTGAACACCCAAGAAAGGAGGAATCGAATAGTTTGATAGCTAAGGTTATTATCAGGGAAACTAAACAAAAGAGGTGATTATGTATGAAAAGGGAAACAATTCTTCTGAGGGAGAAAGTTGTACCAGCAAGGCTGACTTTTTAATTTCCAATATTGTATTTTTCAGTTCTATAATTGTCATTTGGTTCTTTATAAAGTTTCTGTTTTTTTCTGTTGAGATTAACTATCTTCATTCATTGTGAGCATGTTTTCCTGGAACATTCTAGGCCAAGGAAAACACTAAAGGATAGCTTTTGTGCTAGTTATAATAGTTGGTTTAGCATAATTGTAATAGTTGCTTTCGAATCCTTATCTGCTACTTCAAACATTTGGGTCATCTCAGAGTTAATTTCCTTTGTCTTTTTTTACTGAGACTAAGTCATATTTTCCTGGTCCTTTATATGTTGAGTAATTCTGAATTTGCCTCAGCATTATGTATGCTGTAGAGACCCTGAATTCTGTTATATTCCTCCAAAGTGTGTTGAGGTTTTTGTTTTAGTAGGCAATCAGCTTTGTTGGAATCAAAGTGTAATTTCTACCTCTTGGGCAGCAGTTCAAATCTCAGTTCAGCTCTTTTATCTTTGGCTGGGGTGCTTTGAGTGTTCTCTGTTCATGCACGGTTCAAAGATCAGCAAAAGATTTGAGTGAGTTTATACATAGAATTTAGGATGTCCCCTCTCAGCCTTTATTCTTTATTGGGTTTTGCCCTTCACTTTTCAGTGCCTGCGCTTGCCTTAAACTCTATCCTTTCATTCTTTAGACCAGAGAGACTACAGATTTTCCATTAGAGTTAACTGCCCCCATGAAGTATGGATTTTGGCCTGTTCTTGTGCTGGAAGCTGTAAAAATGGAATCTCTTCTTCCAAGTATAGATTCCCTCCAGATTCTGGGGGCTTTTGTTCACTCTCCAGAGACTTCAGTTTTTCTTTTTATCTTTTCCTTCCTCTTTCCCTCTCTTTCTTCTTCCCTCCCTCCTTCTCTTCCATTTTATATTTTGTGCAGAACTGTTATTTGTTATCTGCAGAAGATTTGGGTCCAGGAAGAGCATACCTGGTTATATCCGAAGCAGAAACCTATTGCTGTGGACTTTTTAAATGGTTGGGAAGTAGTGTAGTGTAGTGGGTGATTATAGCTTTGGAATCAGACCCCCTGGTTTCAGATCTTAGCCTTACCACCTCCACTCTGTGTGTCCTTGGACAAATTACTTAACCTCTTTATATCTAAGTCCCCAGCCTGTAAAATAGGATAAAAAGATGTTACCTATCTCACAGGATTATTTTGAAAATTAAATGCATATAGTTTGCTTTTCAGTGTCTAACATAATGAATGTCTAATAAATGTCAGCTGCTTTCATTCTTATTATCAACAATATTAATAATGATAAAAGGGGCAATTAGAATATTCTGAGAAATCCTACTTAAGAAGACTTTATCTCAAGAATTTCTCTCAAGCTCAAGGGGATTAAATTTACTATATTAAAAAGAATTATTAAATATTGATTTCACTCATATGTGGAAGATAAACAAAAACATGGATAAAGAGAACAGATTAGTGGTTACCAGAGGGGAAGGGACCTGGGGGTGGGTGGGTGAGAGGGGTAAAGGGGCACATATGTATGGTGATGGATAAAAACTAGACTATTGATGGTGAGCATGAGGTAGTCTATACAGAAACTGATAAATAATAATGTACCTTTGAAGTTGCACAATGTTATAAACTTTTATGACCTCAACAAAATAATTGATAAAAGAAAGACTTATTAAATGCTTACCAAGTGCAAACTGTGGGCTGAGTTTACTAAGAGAAATAACATATGTTCCTATTTTGGGTGAGCAAGTATATATGTGGGTATATTTGGTGGGTCCTAAAAGTCAACAAATAATGATAGAACAATGTGAAAAGTATAAAGCGTCGGAGCACAGTGCATATATAAAGCACAGAGATGAGAGTAATTAATTTTAAAGGAGACATTCGTCCCTCACTCAACACATTTACCACGGACTTTACCCATGATCTGAAAGAGATGTAAGTTTTATACGACCAAGTTTACTGGTAAGCGTTCTGAGTTTAAATTCTGTAGTAAAGAGAGATGCATATTTTTATCTTACCTACCCAGCTTTTAGATCTACCATATAGACATAAACTCAGAAAAGAAGTAGGAATTGTTGTCCTGTTGACTTTTTTTGGGCAAAAAGAAGTATGCAGGTGGCAGCTGAAACAAGGTTCAAACAGATTGTAAGGTATTGTTCTTTTTGGCAAGTTGAGGCCCCCAGGGCAAAGACAGATTTGACAAATATTTGTTTGGCATTTTCTGTGCACCACTACTTTAACAGGCACTGGTAAGGGCTGAGAAGAAAGGCACAATGTGTCTGATAATATATACTGGCATAGTAATGTGGTTTTGGGGGTCCAAGGAAGATAGTCCTGTAAGGAGGTGATGTTTCCACTGAGATCTAAAGGCTGAGTGGTAGTAGGCAAAGATAGAGGAGATGAGGGGAGGGAGCACTCCCAGCAGCAGGAACAGAATTTGCAAAGGTTTCCTGGATGAAGGAAGCATGGTATATTGAAGGAAGTGAAAGGAGGCTAGAAATTGAAGAGTTGAGACGTAAGAGACGAAACTAGGGAGATGGCCAGAGGTCACATCGTACTGGTCCTTGTAAGCTGTGGTCAAGGTTTTAGCCCTTATCCCAAGAGTAAGGGAAAACATTTGAGAGTTTAAGTTGGAGGATAGAGGTAGGGACAGAGGTGGTGTAGGAGGTACAGAGGGTTGGAGGGGGCAATATGATAAGTGCCTTTCGTCTTCAACATACAGGATGGATTAGAGAAGACAAAAATAGATGAAGGGAGATCAATTAGGAGATTATTGTAATATTCCAGATGGAAGTTGACTTTATTTTGACGGAGAATTGGTTATGATGGTGGAAATTGAGAGAATTGGACAGATTAGAAAGTAAAATTGACAGTACTTGGTGGATTGGGAAAGGATTCAAGGGAGAAGGAAGTGACAAAAATGATTTCTAGGTTCCTGTTTGGCCGAGCTAAGTGGACAGGGGAATTATTTACTGTGTTAGGGATTACAGGAAGAGGTTAGATTTGGGTGGTTCTACTGTGAGTTTAGAAGGAATTACAATGCTCCTATTATTTTTCCAAATATCAGAATACCAGGGTAAAGAATGGTGGACATTGTAATCACAAATGTATTGAGTGGATTCGGTGAGAATGTAGAACAGGATTTGCATTAGTATTTCTTGCTGGTTTGGGCAAGTAATAGAATGGTGGCAATAAAGGAGAAAAGAAGAAACATGACCATATTTATTTTCAGAGATGAACTAAGCTACCAGCCGACATCAGTGTTTGTGGGGAGCACTTGACTGAATGGAAGGGGAAATGGAGTAATGTGATCTCCAGTCAGGCTGAGAAAATATTCACTTCATTTCCCTGTCTTTCTATTCTGTCTTCAAACTCTCTAGGGTAGTGGTACCCTCTCTCAGAAGGGGTTAAGACCTGTGGCTCCACTTGGAATTCCCAAAGCATATATCTGTGCATGTTTAGCCTGAAGACTTGGCTTGAGTGATAAGGTAAGGTGGTGATGATTAAATGAGCACACTTTGAGTAGAGAGAGTTCCTAATTTTCAAAGGGATGGTGGGCAAAAGTTAGGTTTTTGGCTGATTGTATGAAACTTAATATTTTGTCCCTCTAGAACCAATGTTATAAATAGTGATTGAATTTTGTAATTCAATTAAAATATATTCTGAGTTGAAACTTGGATTTGTGGGAAATATATCTGATCAGGTTTGATATAGTGTAACCTGAGGAAATTTGATTGCATTCTGTGTCATTATTTCAAAAGGTGTTTAGTAAGCACTTTATATTTTCTAGGTACATGTTGGGCCCTGGGGATATACTAGTGAACATGACAGAGACAGTCCATGCTTTTGTGGAGTTTACATGTTAAACATAGAACTAAAAGTATGTTGAGAAGTAGAAGGTGAAAAAGAAGAGGTGAGAAAGTTGAGGAGCCTAACGATGTTTGTATGACTGGAGTTGAGAGAGTAATGAAGAAGGTGCTGAGCGTTGGCTTTGGGGAGGCAGGCTGGCTAGATGACAGAAGGGTTTGTTATCCATGTTGAAGATATGGACTTTATCCTAATTACAATAGATGTGTTTTATTCAAGAGTGGCATGTTCATACTTGTGTTTTTAGAATCACTCTGGCTACTGAGTAGGAGATGGATTGGAGAAGCGCAAAAATAAGCACGTGTAGCCAGTTAGGTGTTTTTTATAGTAATGAGATGAGAGATGACAGAGGCTTGTATGAGACGGTGGGAGGGGGAATGGAGGCAACAAATGGATTTGAGAGACACTCAATGGATAGAATAAAGTTTTATGATAGATTGACGTGGAGAGGGAGAAGCCAAGGATAAGTAAGCGTATTAATTTCCTATGACTGCCATAACAAATTATCAGAAACTGAGTGGCTTAAAACAAGAGAAATTTATTCTCTCACAGTTCTGGAAGCTAGAGGTCCAAAATCAAGATTCAGCAGAGCCGTGTACCCTCTAACGGCTTTGGGGAGAATCCTTCTTGCTCTTTCCAGCTTCTGGTGGTTGCTGGCATTCCTTGTCCTTCCTTAGCTTGGAGCTGTAGTACTATGATTTCTGTCTCTGTCTTCACGTGGCCTTCTTTCCTCTGTGTGTCCCTGTGTTTCCCCCTATATGGACACCAATCATTGAATTTAGAGCCCACTCTAATTCAGTATGACCTCATCTTAACTTGATTACATCTGCGAAGGCCCTAACTACAAATAAGATCACATTCACAGGTTCTGCATAGACATGAATTTTGGGGGATACTGTTCAACCCACTATGGTCAGTGACTAAAGGAGCTTAAAATATTATAGTTTGAGAGATAAGGGACAAAAATAGGTTTACAGTGAGAAAGATGACAGAGGAAGAGATTGTTTTGAGAAGGACTGAATGTTACTGAGCGGACAAACTTACATCTCTAACCTCAGAACTCCAGGTCATATAGCTAATTGCCACTGAATGTCACCCCAGGATGCTTTCCAGGTCTCTCAATTTCAACATGTCCAAACATGAACCATGCTGCTTTCCCCAAACCTTTCTCCCAGTGTTTCTCATCTTAGGAAATCGTACCATTATGTAGCCAGTTGATCAAGCCAGAACATTCTAACAAGAACCCTCCTGAAATTATATCTTGAAAGTGTCTGCTTCTCTCTAGCTGCCGTTGACAGCCTACAAGTCACTCTCATATCTGTCTCTCGTAGCCTCTATACCAGCTTCCCCATATCTACTATAATCACACAGCAGCCAAAGTAAACTTTTTGAAATGCAAATTTGATTCTATTTCTTTTCACTTAAAGTCTTTCATGACTTCATTAGGAATCCAGAGTAAAATCTTAAGATCAACAGTAAAATGTTTAAAACGGCCTTTGAGCTTCTACATGATCTAGCTACTGTTGACCCCTCCAGGTTCTTCTCTCGCTACTTTCTCTCCCACTCTCTTGCTCTAATACACTGGCCTTCTAACAGATCTTCCAATACATCAAGCTTCTTCCTCCATCATCACTTTGCACATGCTGTTTTCTCTCCTGGAAACTCCACTCTTTGCTGAACTTTCTAACTTTTCCTTTGGAGTGCTATTCCCAACTAGAATTTAGTAATTACCATTGAAATTATGTGTTATATTTATATTTCTTCTGCAAAGCAGTAAAGCCCATGAGAGTAGGTATCATGTTTATTTTGCTAACCATTGAAAAGTGCTACTAATTTGCACAACGTTCTAGGTGAATGGAGCCTTCTGGAGTCATGCGATAGAGTGATTTTGCCCACTTGCATAGTGCCTGTCTCATAAGGAATGCTCATTAAATATTTTTTGGAATGACTGAGTCAATTAATGAATGAATCAGAAGATACTAGAAGTAATAGAATTGGTTGAGCTCCACCAGGGAGAAAAAGACAGAGCCTTCAGGTGCTCTAAAATGTAAGGGTCATGTACAGTAGAAAAAGTTAGCAAAGGAAGCAGATATTGCCAGTGAGGAGGAAAAACATCAAGACAATGTGGTAGCCCAGATAGTAAAGGGAGAAAGAACTTAGAGGAGGGAGAGAGTAGTGGTCAAGATGTCAAATGCGCAGAGTGGTCAATCAAGATAAAACAGAGAAGTCTTTTTAATGATGAGAAGTCATTGCTGAACTTGACCTGGATAATTTTGTGGAGCATTTGGTGCAGAAGCAAGATTGGAGTAGGTTGAAAATAAGTAGGGTATTAGCAAATGAGACAGTAGCTCTTTCAAGGAGATTAATTAAGGAGGAAGAGAGAGATTGAGCAATAACTATAGGTTGATTTGGGGGTAGAAAGAGGTTTTTAGTTCAGAGCAAGATGGCCTTAGATGGAAGGTAGGATGATTTTTGTTGGGAAAGGCAATTATGCACAGCTTCTCACCCCTTACATGGCCATAAGCGTGGCCTTGGCCTTAGAACATTTCCCTGCAAAGAGATTAATAGCTCTCTGAGCCTGGGCTGGGCTTATCACCTTGTGAGGGAGAATGTTTCCCTGTTCCGAGCTTAATGTATACTCCTTTGTTTTGCTTAAGCTTCAATGGCCCTCCAGCATGCCCCCAGCGTTCTGTGTTTCAGACCCTATGGGGGAGGACACCTTTCACTGCAGCATGAAGCGGGGTCTGTGCAGTCACTCCCCCTTTTGGGCTGCCAATTGGATGCGCTGGCTACCAGGGACCAACGTGTTGCAAGGGACTGGATCTTGCGCACTCTCTCTCTCCTCCCACTGTAAGTCAATGCTGTACCACTTGAGCCTGGTGTGCATGTTGTCTGTTCTCAGTGACCTTGAATCACAGACTGATCTCTTCTTTAGGTGGCACTTATCTGCCTTTTAAACTTCATTGCTCAGCCTGGACACCCAGTGAACACTGAAACACTTTTTCTTTTGTAAATGGGTGTGGAATTAGGAGGAAAATATTGATTCAGATATAGGAGGGTTTATCTGTTGATTTTTCTAGAGAAGTAGGAAGTCCTATGCTGAGAGAGAAGGAAGAAGTGGAAGGATTGGGGTTTGATGAGAAGGAAGAATATTTAAATACTCGTTATAGAGACTAGAGAAACATTGTAGCATTGCTGGTCAGTGTTACAGGCCCATTTGAAGCTGGGAACTATAGGTGGAGATCAATCTACACTGTTAATGAAGTTTGTTTTTATCAACATTTAGCACTGAGGCTGCAGACAAAAGAATGATAGAGAAATCCATTCAGGACTTGAGTTTTTGCATGTGGATGCAATGAGAGACCTGTACAGCAAGAGAGTTTAGAACATTAGAAAGAACAGAGTTGAGATTGTACCTGAGAAGCGTAAAGGGGGAAGCATTGAAATGAAGCAGGTGATCGATGAAGAGAAAGTAGAAAGTTCTATGGACTGGAGGTGCCCTGGAAGTTGAAGAACCCATGTGCTAAGAGTCATGTTAGTGTGCTGGAAAAATGAGAGATTGTGGGCAGAGAATGAGATGTCTGAATTAGTGATATCAGAGATAGAGTGCTTCCAGGTGATGACAAGGTTCAGAGAGTGTCTGTAGAGTGGTGGTTGAAGTGATGGAAGAGACGAAGTCAAGAATATGACAAGTCAGGGAACATGAGAAATCGTTTGTCCACATGGATAGTAAAGTCATCCAGGATGATAGCAGGACTTGGCATGGAAGGAATACTTTGAGCTGGATGCCATTGTCAATGAAGGAGGTTGGTATATGACAGAGGCAGGAAAGGTGGAGGTACAGTATGCATGGAGATAGAATACATACCAGATTGTGTGAGTCTCAAGGGAGTGGGAGCTGTTGTAAGAAGGTGTAGGAGTAATGGTGTGGATGTCGTTTTGGGAGAAGGAAGATACAACCTCATTTTCCAATTGTGAGGTAAGTGGGATGTAGGAAGATTATCAGTTTTTACTTGAGAGAGCTACACAGAAACTCATTCTTCAGTGGGTAGCCAGGTTTCAGTAAAGCCAGAGTTTGGTAAAGCCAGGAAGTATGGAGCAGAGTTTAAAGATCTAAGGGAGTTAATGATGACCCAGTCATCCCAGAGTCTCGGGAAAGGGGAAGATGGGTTGTCTGAAGAAGTCATATAGAGTGTTTCAGTGATGAGAGTGTTGGAGAGAGTAAATAACCAAAATATTTTAATTTTGGATAGGAATCAAGGAAAACAGTGATGTGTGTCTTGGTGGTTAGTACTTAGATATCCCCTGAAGCAGTGCTTCTCAGAGCATGGTCCATAGGCCACTTGCATCAGAATCACTTAGGGGCTGATTGAAAATCCAGATTCCTGGGCTCTGCCACTTACCAACTAAATTAGAATATGACAGGATTAGCGGGGTGAGAAGGGTTGGGGGAGTTGGTGGTGTGACGAGAAGATGCTAGGGAATCTATATTTTCTAAGCTTCCTTTTACAAGTGCTGTAAGAATGCCAAGACTCTGGAGAATAGTGGGCACATAATTCAAGAGAGGATGCTTGGACCACTGGGTGGTGGAGTGGAGTAGGGTAGTCACCAGTGGTGAGCCAGAGAGTACAATGAGTCAGTCCTGATATTAAATGACCATGGATTGGACAAAACTGGGGTTTTTAGTTATACTGGACTGAACATTTAATAGCTGAAAATGGTACTATCCTTAAAGCCAAAATGCCCAAAAAGCTTTGGGATCTGCCCCAGATATTATCATGAGGCAGAGGAGGGGTATCACACAGAATCTGTTTGAAGGCAGTAGAGGAGAAAAGCAAATCTGCTTCCTAAATGTAATCTCATCAGGTTTAGCTCCTTCAATAAACTTGCTATAATTTCGTTCCTTCAAGGTCTCTCCCCTCCCCAATTAAGGTTTGACCAGTGGTTCTGTGGCCACTTGAAAGATTTCATCTGATTTATGACCTTTCCAGAAAATCAAATCCTAACCTTTTACATTCTATCCAGTTTCTAGAATTGATAGACTGATGTCAATCCAGTTGACTTGTGCTGGCTCTTGCCTGGTGGAAGGTGATTTTTGTGACTTCTGGCAACCTCCCATTACTGAACTTAGGGCACCAGCAATGAATATTTTGGTTGGAGCTCTAGAGGAGTTTGCTCTTTTTGCACCAATATCTCAGCTATTAATGGACCAGTAAGAGAGACATCTCTCTGTGGTTGTGTGTGGAAACCTATCCTTTATAATGCCCCAGGATATTTGTAAGACCAAAGCTTGGTGAGGGGGGAGGGACTCCTAGTCAGTGGTGGCTAGGAAAAAAATCCAGCTGTACTTGGGGTGCTAAGGCAGAGTTTACTGGACCGGAACACATATAGGTCACTATTATGTAACTGCTATGTAGTTATAATATAACTATTATATGTGAGCTCATCTAGGACACTAAAAGTTTGTGTCTTCGTAGTACAGTTGTGTGCCACATTGACAATGTTTTGGTCAATAACAGACCACATATATGACAGTGGTCCCATAAGATTAGTACCATATATTCTGGCTGTGTAGTAGGCTATACCATCTAGTTTTGTGTAAGTACACTCTGTGATGTTCACACAACAACAAAATTGCCTAATCGTGCATTTCTCAGAACATACCCCTGTCGTTAAGAGACCCATGACTGTACTAACATTGCTTCCTGTGTATAGTATACTCTTAGACTATAGCAAGGAGTATTTCTCTAGTTTCTCTCTACATGGATATAGATTGTTAGAAGAATGGCACATGGTGATGGAGAACATTTCATTCACACAGCTGTGATCTCTTAACTGAGAAAATGGAAGAGACATTATTAAGGCAAATGTAGACCCAGGGAGCTGTAGAATTGAAGTAGTGGCTCTCAGGCAACTCTGCGTGAAGTATATCAGGCTACTGACCCTAATGAGGCTCCTAAGAACTCATCTTAGGGGTATGTAACTGACAACTATTTGTCACGATGTCCCCTTCTTCTGGAGCATATGGCCACCCAGCTTTGACTCTGTTTTTCAGCTTCCTTTGTGACTAAGTGTGGTCATGTGACCAAGTTCTTACCAATGGAAGGTGAACAAAAAGAGATGTGCTTAAAACAAAGTTGCTTACTCTGGACTGCCTTTTTTCCCATCACATGAGTTGGGTAATAGACATACCTGTGACTCAATTTCAACCATGTAGATGAGGACAACCCTGTCACACAAGGGTCCACAAACTGCACACCATGGGCCAAACTGGCCCTTGATCTGTTTTTGAACTATTTTTATGTTTTAAATGGTGGAAAAAACTGAGAAAGAAAGAGTACTATTTCATGACACATGAAAATTATATGAAATTAATTGCAGGAGGGTCCGCTAGACCACTCCCATTGAAAGGACACCCAGTAATCTCTTTTGCCCATTTCCAAGTTTTTCACAGATTTTCCTGACACTATGGAACTGTGACTCTTGTGTGTTTCCCAATCTTTCGTTTTTTGAATGGAAGTTTTATTTTTTTTGTGTTTCTGATCCTGCTCCACCATTTATGAGTATGTGGAGGGACAATAACTTTTCTTTTGGTTTGTAGGTCTCTGGACTGTACATCACTTGGATATTCTGGACTTTGAGCTGGAGGTCCAGCTGGGATCCTGGATTGTGTCCTTAGGGGAGATATTCTGTGTGGAACAAGGGCACTGACAGAATTTAGATGGCCAGAGAAATAGACAGTGACAAGCTTCTGACTTTTACCCTGTTCTTTTCTTTCCTTTATGATGGACACATGGCAGCCCATTACAAACTTTATTACCCAACTTTCTTTGCAGCTAGATGTGGCTTGGTGACTAAATTCTCACCAATGAAATGTGAATAAAGATGCATAAAACTTTGCTGTACTTTCTTAAAAGGAAATTGCTGGCCCTAGATTTCTTTCTTTTCTCTTTCCTCTGATTTAGGAGTGGAGGTGCCTGCGAACCAGTGTCAGCCCTACAGATGAAGACAATTCTTGGAGTGTGTCAGAAAAACAATATGGAAGAAGTCATGTCCCTGAAGGATCTATGGAGCAGAGCTACACCACCCGCCTAGACTGGCTGAACTATTACATGAGAGAAAGATGAATATCTATTGTCTTTTTTTCCTTCTTAAAGATGTTATTACTGAAGATTAAACTTCTCCTTAAATTATATAGGAGAGCTTAGAAAGGGATGAAAAGTTCTGATCCCTTCTATGCAACGATCTTGAAAACAATAGCTTTTCTCTTGGAGGAAGAAGGCTATACCTTGTCTAAATGAGCAAGTCTATTCACTGAATTTATTTAGTTCCTCACTGTGAGAAATCTCCTCTGACTTGCTCCAAAAGTGGCTTTCAACAGCAAGATACTATCATGGGAATCCTCATGAGGTGGTTCTACATAATGTTTTGCAGTTATTTATTATGGGGATATGTTGAAGGACTATAATTCCCTAATTCTGTTCTTTTTCTCTGACAAATCAAGGTGACTGTGTAATTTATTCCCACAACTTTCCAACATTCTTCCATTGAAAGATGAAAGAAGAAGGATGTGAAGGACGAGCATTTTAGAATCTAGGTGGAACTGACCCCATCTTGTTTGGCAGTGGATTAAGAGTCAAATAGCTGAGAGTTTAACTGGAGATGTTGGAACTTGCGTTCAGAGAACAATAAATCTCAGATACCATCCTGTGAAGCACCCTCTGTGTCAACTACTACAAAGTGTTAATAAATTGAGCATCAAATTTAAATTTACATTAGGATCCTCAAATTGTCTCTAGGAGACATCTTTGAGCAGTTACGGTGTCATCTTGGGGAAGTTCCAAGCCGATGACACACTTTTGAGAAAATTATGCCCCTGATAAATGAAGTGTCAAAGATAAAACTAAGTCCAAAACAAAACTAATAAAGGCTGTTTATTCATAAACTTATGTCAAGGGAACCCATCTGATTCCGCTTTTGTTTCAGCAAGAGTTCAAAGGTGTTAGAAAGGAGAGTAATTTTTGCACTGTAAAAAGAGGAAATTTTGAGAGAATGTTTGATTGGCAAGTCTTCTGAGGTAAGGTTTTGGAACTGGAGAAGACTTTCTAATTGTAATTGTAAATCTTTGGGTACATTTGGAAGTCTTGGCTGGCTGCAAGGGGACAAAGGAGCAATTTTAGGACATTTCAAAAGAGGAAAGACTGTTCAATGTTAGGGGCAGAGGGTTTTCTGGGGCCAGCCATTTGTGGAATGAGTGAGGATTGGTGGAGTGCCTTTTTCACTGTAAAAAGAAGCTGACTGCCATGGTAGACATTTCCTCAGAAGGAAATGATTGTTGAAAGCTAAGGCTCTTTTCTGGAAATTATTCTCCGGCATAATGAAATGTTGCCTTTGGACTCCAGTTAGCAAGTATAATGAAGATGTTTCTGGAATGGCAGGCATCAGAGTGTGAGAAACATCAGAGGTTGTTGGGATGTCAGGATGTCGAGCTTTTGTGGTCACTCCTGTTCTCAAAGTGCACAACCCTTAAGTAGAGATGACAAAATGCATATGTGTCTGTGATCAGGGTAAGTAGAGCTGGCGTAGTGCAGATCAACTTCTTGAGTCTGCAACAAGAAGATGGGTTAAAAGATTTGCACTGAGGCTAGAGATTTTGGTGCAGAGGTACTTGGCTAGGAGACTCTAGACTAAGGAAACATGTGTCAGTCATACTCAGACCAAGTAAGGGCCAGGAAATTCTTCATCTATACTTATCTATGATTTAAGGTAATTCTTGTTATTGAAGTTGGTCAGGCAAAGGAAAGAAGAGGAAGTAAAAGTCAGCCTTGTGGGCCAGTGATGCACTTTTTGAAGAAGGACTTGATTTTGGTGCTGGCCAAGGTCCCGGGAGCCGGAAGAGGAGCTCTCCAAACTCCTAAAGGTGTTAACAGAGACAAGTCACTGGAAAGCAGAGTGGGGATATTCTGTTGATAGCCCGAGCCAGTGATCAGGTGATGGAATGTTAGAACCCTATAAAGAGGGGAATTTACCTTTATTACCCTGCCATGATTCAGAGTATGTACTGTGGGACTTTGATAAGGAAGTGAATGTATGCCTAGCATCTTAAATGCCTGGGGCAGTGGAACAAATCTGGGAAACAACAAAGTGTCCCAGGACAAAAGCTCCCCCTGAGTCCCACTAGAATTGGCACAGGGAAGGCTGCCCACCAGCTTCTGTTCTCCTGGGACTACTTGGGCTCCAGTTGGAAAAGGTGACAGAGATAGAGGAGGTTTGGATTTCACTAGACCTAGAATTACAGACGGCTGCAGGTGACCACTGCCTCCAAATCATTCTGATTGAATCTGAGCCCCATCCCACCAGGGGATGGAAATGACATTGTGGATTGGGTACCAAAGCCTAACTTGAATGTATGAGTCTGAAAAGGTGCCGTCCTAAAGGAGCAATGGAGATTAGTGAGGAGGTCAACATTGCTGCTGTTGTGGGTGTATTAACCACAGCTTTTGTTGTCTGCATTCTGATATTTTGACATCTTGGAGCCTTGCTGACCCTGGAGGGACTTCCCCTCCCAGCATTAGCCAATTCCTAAAGATAGTAAACAACTAGTCCATGAGTGTGCCTTTCAAGTGCAAACCAGCCAGTCTAGAGCCCACACTCCTTTATTGGGACCACCTCCTTTATTGGGCTTTCAGACTCTGGGCAATAATCACCCCAGGGCCAGGTACCAGATAGCTAGGGACAGCCCCTATGCCCAGAGTCCATTGAAATTATTCAGGCTAGCTAATCTTCAGCCTGCTTACTCTGCTTTGCCTGTTCCTTCCCTCAGAAACCACAACAAAGGCTCTTGCCGTAGTTTTTTCTCCTCTCCCTCTGCCTCCTGACTGACCCTGGTGCTTCCCCATGTGGACCCATGTGCATGGCAAGCCCCCTTCTCTTGGAATCTGTGAGTATAACAAACTGTCTTTCCCTGGCAGTTGTCTCCTGATCTGTTGGCCTCACCATACATGAATAATAATAAAAGGTATATTTTAAAGCAGTGGACCCAAAGTAGGAAATAAGCAAGGAATTCTGAGGGGGCAAGATCTAAGTCGTTTAAAGTACTGTTGGCAGCAGGTGGTACCACTTACCTGGATGGCCAGCTTACTCACACCGTATATGCCAGTGCCTCCAGAAAGGTCAAGGCCTTCACCCTGTTCCTTGGAGTTGTACCTTCTGAACCCCATAAATTAACATCAGAGAGATTTTCTTTTGGAGACTGTCCAAATTCCAAAGAGTGGAAGGAGAGATTAAGAAGGAATATTATAACATTATATAAATTTCAGTTGTACATCATTGTATTTCAACTTCTGTATAGACTGCATCATGTTCACCACCAAAAGTCTGGTTTCCATCTGTCAACATATACATGTCCTCTTTTACTTCTTTCACCCTCTCCCAACCCCCTTCCCCTCTGGTAACCACCAATCTGTTCTCTGTATCTATGTGTCTGTTTGTTTATCTTCCACAGTGAGAGAAATCATATGGTATTTGTCTTTCTTCGTCTGACTTATTTCACTTAGCATAATGCCCTCAAGGTCCATCCATGTTGTCGCAAATGGCAGGCATCTTTCTTTAATGGCTGAGTAGTATTCCATTGTGTGTGTGTGTGTGTGTGTGTGTGTGTGTGTGTGTGTATGTATATATATATATATATACCCCATCTTCTTTGTCCACTCATCCATTGATTACTCTGCCATATTTAATCTTTTTCTGCTTGTATAGCAGCAGGAAGCAAATCAGCCAGTTTGCTGCACAAAAATGTATCCAGCCAGAGAATTTGATCTGAGTCTCCTCTTTTGGCAGGTTCCTCCAGTCTCTAAGAACGGCTCTTTCAGAGCCCTCACCCTCAATGTGAAGTAAAGCAACTTCCATGGGAAGAGAGGGTAAAAGCCAAGTTCTTGGCCAGATGCCCCAGTGAACTCCTAGAAATTTTAGTTTTGCCTTCATATAGTCTGGAGGTGGTGATGGGGTGGTGATGTCAGGACTGACTCCACCACTTTTTCATATTGCCCAGAAGGTGTGCCTGACAGCACCTTACTTCACTAAGAATACGGGATTATCTTAGTCAGTTCAAGCTGCCATAACAAGATACCACAGTCTGGGTGGCTGAAAAACAGAAATTTATTTTTCACATTTCTGGAGGCAAGAAGTCCGAGAACAGGATGCCAGCATGGTTGGTTTCTGGTGAGAGATCTCTTCCTGGCTTGTAGACAGCTGCGTTCTTGCTGTGTGCTCACCTAGCCTTTCCTAGGTGTATGCATGTGGATGAGAGAGAGCAAGTGCTCTCGTATCTCTTCTTATAAGGACACTTCTTCCATCATGAGGGCCCCACCCTCATGACCTCATTTGACCCTCAAACTTCCCAAAGGCTCTGTCTCCAAATACCGCTGCGTTGAGGGTTAGGGCTTCAACATAGGAATTTGGGAGGACACAGGCCATAGCAGTTTCCCTGGATTTGTCCCTAACCTCCCTTCCCACCTCAGCTTACACTCCCCTTCTTATGCAGCTAAGGGAACAACACTCAGTCTTGCTGTGTGTTAAGTGCTTTTGTTCACATTGTTTCCTGGGCAGGAAGTGCCTAAGTTTTTTCGTGGTGAAATTCTTCAGGAACCATTATCATCTCCTCCATGAAAGCTTTGAGACCCCTTCACCTATGTCTAGCTTCCATCTGCTTTTGCCCTTAAGCCATCATCTCATTTTCAATTCTTCTTCAAAAAGCCTTTTAGAGTCTATATTCCTTTCACTGTAGTTTCCTGCAGCCTAGCATCCTGTCTTACAACTCTATTGGAACTACTTTCATTACTGTTACCAGTGATCTCCTCGTTACTAAATTCAGTGTCTTCTTGATCTCTATCCTTTTCAATCTCTTGACAAAATTTGGTACTATTAACAATATTCCATTTCTTAACGCTCTCTCTCACCTTACCTTCTCTCTTACCTCTCTGTTCCTTCTCTTCTTTGCTGTCTCCTATTCTTCATTCACTCTTTAAACATTTGTATAGTCCAGAGTTCTTTTCTTGGAGCTTCTCTCTTCTCATTCTACTTTTTTCTCTCTGGATAATCACTTCTATATCCAAACTTTCAAATACTTATCTCCCATTAATAGGCCCAAACTCCTGAAAGTAAAAATAACTCCTTATAACATCACCTTAAACAGCTATATAAACTCGGGATCGAAAGTCTCCTTCTTATGAAGTAGTTCTACTTCTAAAGATAATCATTGTTTACATTTTTGTACATATCACTCCTAAATTTTGCCTCTACTTTTGGAATAATTATAAATCTATTTCTCTATCTATCAATATAAATCTATCAGCATATTAAGGGAATTTGGTCAGTAATTTGCATTTTTCATATTTAACGGTATGTTAAGTACAATTTTCCCAGGCTGATATATATAGTTTGACATTACTACTTTCTTGCTAAGATATTTTAAAGCAGATTCAACGTCATTTCACTCTTATAAATTTTATTATGCATCTCTCAAAAGAAGGAGAGGTATTTATCTTAGCTAGCCTTATGACCATTAATTATTACACCTTCAAAATTAACAATTATTACTTGATATTGTCTAACACTCAGTCCATAGTCAAATCTTCCCAATTACACTATCTCCCAATTCCAGTACAGCCTTTTTATATCATCCAAACAAATTTTGCATATCACCATTAATTGTTATGTCTGATAGATCTCTTCACTATGGAGCAGTCCACCATTCCTTTTCTTCTTTCTGTTTGACATCACTGAGTTGTTAAAAAAGTAGATCACTGGGGCCGGCCCAGTGCTATAGTGGTTGGGTTCAACACATTCTGCTTTGGTGGCCTGGGTTTGTGAGTTTGGATCCTGGGTGTGGACCTACACTGCTTGTCAAGCCAGGTGGTGGTGGCAACCCACATACAAAATACAGGCAGATGGGCATAGATGTTAGCTCAGGGCGAGTCTTCCTCACACACACACACACACACACACACACACACACACACAAAGTGGATCAATTTGTACTGTAGCAGGCCCCCCATTTTGGATTTATCTGTTTCTTTACTCATAACGTAATTTAGCTACTTCTTCATATTGTCTGCAGACTGGAAATTAGTTCTAAACATTTCATTAGACTTCCATGTGCCTTACTTTGGTGTTAATACCTTACATGGCTTCACATCAGGCACCTAATGTCTGATTGTCCAGATTTTAGTGAATCTGCAATCAATTACTGGATTCAGCTGGTGATAGCTTTATTTTTCCACTGTAAAGTTCCCCATCAACTTTCCAACTAGGACTTTCACCCAGTTTTGTCTGTTTCTGAAGTAAGGATTACATTAGAGATTGCAAAATAGTGATTTTTCTAATTCTATCATCTCTTTCCATTTATTACATTAAACTATTCTGTAATGAAGTCTACTTCATCAACTAGACATGTTTGGTTATCCTGAAATACAATTTGCAAAGGAATAACAAATCATTCTTTTCCTTTAATTGCCAATTTTCAGACTAAAGAGTTGATGCCTCAGTGAAAGATTCTTCCCCCCACCTTTGTGTGTTGAATATCATTATTGTGGACAGAATAATGGTTCCCTAAAGATGTCCATATCCTAATCCCCAGAACCTGTGGAAATGTTACCTTACATGGCAAAAGGTAATATTTTTGTGAGTAAGGTAACAATCTTGAGTTGAGGAGACTATCCTAATTATCTCGGGGGGCACAATGTTATCACAATGGTCCCTATAAGAGGAAGTAGGGCTGTTAGAGGCAGAGAAGGAGATGTGATGATGGAAGCAGAGGTCAGAGACAGAGTGAAATTTGGAGATGCTACACGCTTGGCTTTGCAGATCTCTTTGAGCATCCTTTGAGGAAGGGACCATGAGCCAGAGTGCAGGCCTCCTCTAGAAGCTGGAAAAGGCAAGAGAATGGATTATCCCCTAGAGCCTGCAGAAGGAACATAGCACTGTGACACTTTAGTTTTAGGACTTCTGATCTCCATAACCGCAAGATAATAAATTTGTGTTATTTTAGGCCACGAAGTTTGTGGTGATTTGTGGTAATACAGTAGTAATAGGAAATGAATACAGTTTTTACATATGCAATACTTTTAATCAGTTGCAGTCATTATTTTTCTTGTTGCTTTCACTGACCTTTCTTTGTCCAGTGGGAAACATTTCTAGATGGCTTCTGTGCCCTTTTTAACATGGCCTCATTTTGAGAGCATCTGTGCTTTCTGGTACCACAGAAGGGCCAAGACTCATCTTGAATATTTCCTGCCCCAGAACCAAAATGAGTAATTTCTCTAAGAGCTCTGGTTGCTTTTAATGGCAAATAGTGTTAGGAGACTAGAATTTGGGGACTAGTGGTGCTTATCAACACTGTGTTGTCATTGCTTCCAGGCTTATTCAGAGTACAGGGTACATAGTTGAAATTTTTTTCAGCAAATAATATTCTTTGTAGTTTATTATTAAATATATATGCTCTTTGAGAGTAATTTGGACAATACAGATAAGCATCAAGAATTTAAAAAAATCGATAATATTTGATAACTGGAAACAGGTATTTTGAAAAAAAAATGAGTTCATACTGGTATTTCTATGTTTAATTTACCACTATCTGTCTTTTACTTAAAGTCTTTGATTTTATACTTGTAATTCTTTTCTTTTTACATGGAAAATTTTGGTTCCTAGTAGTATTAGCAAAATTACTCATTTGCTGTATGCTATTGATTCCATGAAGGCTATTGGATGTAGTTTAAGGTATTTTTGCAGTTTTGCTGTTTTATTTGCCCTTAGAATATTCTACTAAGGTTGTATAATCAAAATACTGAAAGTTATGTCACCAACTTGGTATGAGTTAGGGTATATTCATTTCTGTTTTCAAATTTTAGGGATTCTCTTTATGTTTTTATTCTGTGTTTTTAGTATATAAAACATCTGTATGACTTTAAAGTCCAAACTATAAACATGGAACATTCAGAGAAGCCTTATATCCATCTCTGTCTCCTCCTCCCAACTCCTCTTTGTCTCTGTAAGTGATCATTTATATTGGTTTATGATTCAGTATTTAATTTTGCAAATAGAGCAACCTTGTATTTATATTCATATTTTTACCTTTATTACAAAAAATGCATTATCTTATACATACTCTTCAACATCTTGCTTTTTTCATTAAAATATGTAATAAGGACCATTCTATGACATTATATATAGCTTTTCCTCATTCCATTTTATAGCTGCACAGCTTCATTTGTGTGGATGTCTTATGGTTTATTCAATCAGTCCTCCTATTGATAGACAATTGGGTTATTTCCAATATTTTGCTAACACAAGTCATACTATCTTGATTAGCTTTGTGCTTAAACATTTCATAATTTGGCCAATTTATCTCCTGGATAGGTTGATGGAAATGAGAGTGTTGGTCAAAAGATAAATACCTTTGTAATTCTGCTAGACATTGCTAAATTCTCCTCCACAGAGGTTATACTAGTTTGTATTATTAACAACAAAGTATGAAAGTGCCTGTTTTCTTGCAGCCTTGTCAGTGAAGTATATTGTCAAACTTTTGGAAATTTACCAATCTAATATGTAAGAAATGCTATCTCTTTATAGTTCTAATTTGCATTTCTCTTTAAATACCTCTTTAACATCAACGTATAATGTTACTAGCTTATTGTGATATTGAGAGAGCATCATGATGTTACTATATGAAAACAAGGAAGGTAGACCATGAATTAACCCATATGATAATCGAAACTGTGGAATCAACTAGGTGCCTTCAGTGAAATTACCAGTTTGTACTCAAAGTGTTTCTAGCAAAATTCCTTTTTACAGAACTGCAGTTCTGAAAATCAATGCTTTGAATTTTTTCTTATTATTTGCATTGTGAAAAGTTATAATTCCCATTTTTTCTGTGTAAACACAGAATAATTTTTAAAACAATTCATATAATATTTTAAATTTGACATTTTTATTGATCATTCTTAAATGGATTTTTAATCTTTATACTGCCACAATTATTTTGCCTTTGTCTTTGGCCTTATGGCAAGTAGTTCAAAAGATATTTTTATAATGTGTTTATCCACCTAAATTTGCATTTTAATATTTGAATTGAAGATTTGACAGAAATCTTTGCTTCTCATAGACAAGAAAAAAACCCTGCCATTTACTTGCCTTTCTGTGAATTAGTACTTACTCTAAAATACATTATTCAAATATCTCAGAAGGAATTATACATTACTAAAATGATGTCATATTTGCTTATATTTTATGACTAGACCTTATCATGAGAGGAAATATTTCTAATATTCCTAAGAATTTCTAGGTGTAGTAATAATTTTCATGGGAAATAAATCTTCAGTTTTGATTTGCTTGGGTTTCTACTCATGCTGATACAGCTAGTGGAGTATTTGTTTAGTCTGCTATTATTGATCACTTAGTTCATTCAGTTAATTAATGTTGGAAAATTTTAATCAAATCAAATTGTTTTTTTTTCTTCAAGTTACTGATACGTTAGTTCATGCAGACATTATTGACTAAAAGACATTCTAGTATTTGGGACTTTTAAAGAAGTAGCCATACTTTGAAACAGGTATCTAGGAGTCACAAAAGGGTTCACCCTATTACCATGTTATCATTTATTGCCTATCAGAATGGAAGATGGAGTCATGAAGAGGAAAGCAAAACCTGGTACTGAAATGGAATATGGGAACTTGCTCTCATTATCTATTGCTATTTAACAAACAAACAAACTCAAAACCTAGTGGCTTAAAATGCAGTTTATTATTATCTCTCATGGTCCTTTGGGATTGCTGGTCTTAGAGGGCAGGTCTTCCTTGGGTTCTCCTGGGTTGTAGTCTGATGGAGGCTTGGAATGGAGTCATCTGAAGGTTTCACTGGGCTGGACATCAAAAATAGCTCTCTAATGTGGCTGGCAGTGGATGCTGACTGTAGGCTGGGAGTCCCGCTGGGGCTGTGGAAAGGAGGACCTCTCCACGTGGCTTAGGCTTTCTGTGTATGGCAACTGCCAGGCCAATTAATAGTTACATCTGAAATTGGCACAGAATTATTTCTCCCAATTTCAATTAGTCAAAGCAGTCACAGGACACACTTAGATCCGACAAGATGGAGAAATAAACACCTCTTGATGGAGGAGTGCAAAGTCACATAGCAGAAGAGCATTTAGGATGGGGAATATAGTTGAGGCAAACTTTGGGAAATATAATCTGCTACACTGCTTTTCTTTTTTTAAAAGTATCCTGTCAAACTAACACCATGAATTACCCATGTGAGGCTGAGGAAAGTCTAACAAGCATATTTAAATCCCTTTTACCCAAGTTATTCATACTCTTACAGATGGTGCATGTTTAATGTTTTATTATTTCCACCTAAGGGTTAAAATAAAATTCTCTGCTAAGGACTATTTCTTTGGGTTCTGGCTCTTCCCGTTATTTTATGAAATCCATTATCTGACTTGTCCAATGTAATCAGCACAAATATTCAATTCTAGTGCATAAGATGAACTTTGCTGCCTTACTAGAGAATTTTATGGTAGAATCTATATAAAATTGATCTCATGATCCTCACTTATTCTGAGATGGGTTTAAAGCATAAAAGAATTCCTTCAAGGCACTTCTTGTTCACTGCATCCATAATGTGAAAATCACTCCTTTAGGCCTGATTTTTGGGTTTACAGTTCTTGCTGGGTATTATAATAATGTAATAACAATAATTGCTGATATTTTTGGAGTGCTTACAGTATTCCAGGAGCTGTGCTCAATGCTTGAAATACATTTTATTCTCATAGTTGAGGAAACTGAGGCTTAGCGAAGTGAAATATTTTGACCTGAAACACATAGCATGTAAATAACAGAGCTAGGATTAGAATCTAAATCTATTTCATATGAGAAGCTGATACCTTCATACTTAGTTCAGACTTTAGTTACTGAGTTAGAGTAGGCTAAAAATCTGGTCTGGATTTGAAAACTGGACAAATGACTTACTCAGTGCAAGGTTATTCTCACTGATTTAGTATAAAAATAGCAAACAGTACAGAGAACATATATCATATAACATACAAGGAGGCCCTCAGAAGTCAAAGGTCAGTGTAGACCATGCAGAGGGGCCTAGAAGTACAGCGTTGACGTAGCGCTACGTCATCCCTCCAGAAAGAGTTCACCCTATCACCCTGTGGTGCAATTTCTCACCCTGCCACAGACACTAACTCTGTGCTATAGAAAGTCTGGCCGTGGTTCACCATAGATCTGCTTCGGTCTCTAAAGAAATTGCATCTTTACTATTTGGGCTGCAGCTTCACTTATTTTGCTTTCTGATAACTTCTGGGAGAGCATGACATCTAAGTACATGTGGGAACAAAATCACATACCTACAACTAAATGCAAATGACCAGTGTATCCTCTTCCCAGTGCTTGGCACATACCTACACACATCCCAAGAACTTGGCAGCTGCCCTTAGTGACTAAGTTGGCACATCCACTCTGCCTTTGTAGTGGGGGAAATGGCTCAGGTGCTTGGCCTAAAGAGATGTCAGGGAAATATATGAGCATGAGATAAACAACTGGAATGGACTGTTCCACAAACTGTTTTTGTATTTATAATGTCAACTACCTGTCTATCATGTCTGTTTGTAATATGACTCAGTGATGCAAATGGAAGTAGCCAATGCTAGACTTTCCCTGCTGCCTAAAGTCTAGCCAAGAGCCGACTTTACTATTCCACATTCATACCCCTTGCAGCAATAAGAAGAGAATTCTATCACAAACTTGGAATGAGTAGTTAAAAAGTGACCAGTGCCTATCGTGGGCCTCAGTCCTGCAGAGACTTGAAAACTGACCCAAATAAGGAAACTATAGCAACTGCCTGGTCACCTCTCAATCAGATCACTGGTCTTTGTTTTTCCTTTCTTGGATGTAGTCATAGGATATTGACAGTTGTGTAGCAATGGCAGCAAAGGGATGTTCTTACAGTTCAGTACTCTGAGGCTACACCAACTGTAGGCCTATAGAGGTGCGGAGAGAGGGATTGTGTGGCAGGGCTGTTTGGCAGGGGCTATGACAGGTGGTAAAGGCTACCCGCCCACGGCCAATGTGCAGGGAGAGAGCCCAATGCCTAACACACTGATCTCACTCTCTTCTCTTGATTTTTCTCTGAGGGCTCTCCATTGACTGAGACCAGCTGGAAGCCACGATGCAAGGGAGGCTGTAGATGAGTCCAAACAGATGAGCCTCTGTGGCCTCAGGCAGATTTGGAGAAGCAAGAGGAGAGCAGATCTGGAAGGGCAAATGGAAAATAAGCAGCACATTTACAGATTCCTATCATAATCTTGTCATATAAAATACATTTTTAATGAAAAGCAGTAAATCTCTTGTAAGCAGAGCATAATTGGGATTGTTACTTTCATTTTGGTAAACCCTTAAGTGGAAGAACCAACTCACACAATCAAGAGGGTTTTTTATTTTTAACTGTGGGGTCATGAACAGACACAAATTCTATCCTTTGATTGCAAGGTACAGATATTAACACTGGCTAAAGGTAAAACAAACAAAAACAAAAACAAAGGAATTTATCAGATGTATATTGAGAAGCGCTGAAGAATGTCTGAGAAAGGTTTAGAACCAAGTAGCTTCAGGGGCAGAACTATTCAATGGCTTTGTCCAGGAGTCACCAGTGGAATAAATGAATTCTGCCTGTTGTTGTTCTTGCATCACTCCAATAAAAATGCAAAGCCCCAGGATTGAGTCTCATTGGTATAGCTTTGATCATAAACTGTGACATATGGGTCTATATTCACTGCCCTCAAGGGAGGAGAAGACACTCCACAGAGGGTGAAACATTTACTAGAGGAATCAATGCTCAGACAAAACAAATGCAGCCCAAACTGGGGCTTGTGCAAAACAAGACTATGTGAGCAGAGAAGTACTGATCAAGTGAGCTCTGCCAAGAACACAGAGAGAATGAAAGCTTATAGCACTTGGTAGAGAATCATGTACCCATAGCTTTCAACAGCAATGACATTTGTTTTCCCATGCTCATTACCCCTTATGACTAGAAGATCATTACTAAAGAGTAAAAAAAGTGTGGGCAAATAGAGACAGAGGCACGGTGATGCTACAAACAAGTTAAAATAAAAGGTTGGGGTGAGGTGGCTAGTGATAATTATTCCTAGTAAAACACAGATAATATGGCTGTGTTAGGTCAGAAAAAATTGTAGAAACATAAATTGACTTCACTGGGATACTGGAATTAATAGAAGCTTCAAATTCAGAAATTGACTTTTTCATTTCAATCTAAGGAAGAAGCAGTTTAAGCAAGATAAGAAGATCCCACAAGTAACTTTGCAAGTCATGGATTAAAGCCCAAAAAGTGAGAATCAGAGTAATGTTTCTTGGAATCTGTCACTGTAAAATATGCTTTTGTGCACGTGTATCTAATCTTCTTCTCCTTTTATTTGGGAATTTTATTTTTAGGGTAAGAACTTGTATGTGTGGAAAAATTGAGATCCAGTTGGTTAAAAATCAGAGTTCAAGGCTCAATTCTGTGAGGTAGGTCTTATTGTTAGCCTCATTTTATAAATTAGGAAATTGAGACATAGAAGTTCATATAGTAGTATATAACAGAGCTGAGATTTGAACTCAGACAGTCTGATCCCAAATCGCATGGGGTTAACCACCCTGGTGGTCTATCTCTTGTCATATTATTTGCAGTGTTTCTCTAGGCAAATGCAAACTTTCCAATATGTAAACTTTCACAAAGATATCAATCTGAGTTGCTGCCATCAGGCCCGATCTAGCTTTTATGTAAGCCTGATGGTAACTACAAAGGAAAAACCTGTAGTAGACACAAAAAACATTATGATAAAGGAGTCAAAGCATGCTGCCACACAAAGTCATCAAATCACAAAGGAAGACAGCAAGATAGGAAGCAGGAACAAAGGATCTATAAAGAGTCTGAAAACAATGAAAAATATGGAACTAGTAAGTCTGTACCTATCAATAATTACTTTAAACCTAAATGGATTATTTTCTTCAATAAAAAGACATAGAGTGGCTGAATGTATAAAAGAAACGAGATCCAATGATATACTGTCTATAAGAGACTAACTTCAACTTTAAGGACACACTTAGGCGGAGAGTGAAGGAATGAAAAAAGATATTCTAAGCAAATGGTAAACAAAAGAAGCCATGGGTAAATATACATATATCAGAAAAAAGAGACTTTAAGCAAAAAATGGTCACAAGAAACAATGAAGGTATAATGAAAAAGGAGTCAATCCAAGAAGATATAACAATTGTAAATATTTATACACCCAACATCAGAACATCTAAATCAAATCAAATATTAGCAGAACTAAAAGGAGAAAAAAACAGCAATACAATAAGTGTTGGGGACTTTAATATTCCACTCTTAATAATGGATAAATCATCCAGACAGAGCATCAATAAAGAAATATCAATATGAACAAAACTAAGGACCAAAATGAACCTAGCAGACGTACACAGAACATTTTATCTAATGGCAACAGAATACACATTCCTCTCAGGCACACGTGAAGCTTTTTCTAGGATAGACAATATTTTATGCCAAAAATAAGTCATGACAAATTCAAGAAGATAAAAATTATATCAAGTATCTTTTCTACCCACAATAAAATGAAACTGGAAATCAATAACCGGAGGATAGCAGTAAAATTCACAAATATGTGGAAATTAAATAATTCACAACTGAACAACCCATGAGTCAAAGGATAAATGAAAAGGGATATAAAAATATGTCTTGAGACAAATGAAAATGGAAACAATATATCAAAACTTACAGGATGCAGCAAAAGTGGTTCTAAGAGGAAGGTTTATAGCTATAAATGCATATCTCAAGAAAAAAGAAAAATCTCAAATAAACAACCTAACATTACACTTCAAAGAACTAGAAAAAGCAGAACAAAGTAAGCCCAAAGTTAGCAGAAGGAAGGAAATAATAAAGATTATAGCAGAGATAAATGATACAGAAAATAAGAAAACAGTAAAAAAGATAAAGCTAAAAGTTGATTCTTTGAAAAGATAAACAAAATTGACAAATCTTTAGCTTGACTAAACACGAAAAAAAGAGAGGGACTCACATAAATAAAATCAGAAATGAAAGAGGAGACTTTACAACAGACACAACTGAAATGCAAAGAATAATAAGTGACTTCTGTGAACAATTATATGCCCCCAAATTGGACAACCTAGAAGAAATGGGTAAATTCTTAGAAACATTCAACCTACCAAGACTGAATCATGAAGAAACAGAAAATCTGAACAGGCCAGTAAAGAGTAACGAGATTGAACCAGTAATCAAAAACCTCCCAACAAAGAAAAGCCCACAGAGCCAGCCCTGATGGCCTAATGGTTAAAGTTCAGCACTCTCACCACTTCAGTGGCCCAGATTCGTTTCCCAGTCACGGAACCACACCACCTATCTGTCAGTTTCCATCCTGTGGCAGCTGCTCAGGTGGAAGAGCTGGAAGGACTTACAACTAGGATATACAACTATGTACAGGGGATTTGCAAAGGAAAGAAAAAAGAAAAGTCCATAATCAGATGGTTTCCCAGGTGAATTCTACCAGACATTTAAAGAAGAATTAATGTCAAAACTTCTCAAAACTTTTCCAAAATTGAAGGGGAGGGAACATTCCAAAATTTATTTTATGAGGTCAGCAATACCCTAATACTAAAGACAGATAAGGACATTACAAGAAAAGAAAAGTACAGGCCAGTATCTCTGATGAATACAGGTGCAAAAATTCTTAACAAAATACTAGCAAACCGAACTCAACAGCACGTTAAAAGGATCTTACATTATGATCAAGTGGGATTTATCCCTGGGATGCAAGAATGGTTAAACATCCACAAATCAATAAGTGTGATGCTTTACATCAAAAGAAAGAAAGAGAAATCATATGATCATCTAAATAGATGCAGATAAAACATTTGACAAAATTCAACGTCTTTTCATGAAAACCTCATGACAAATTGGATATGGAGGGAATGCACCTCAACATAATAAAGGCCATATATGACAAGCCCACAGCTAACATCGTAACTAATGGTGAAAGGTTGAAAGGCTTTTCTTTAAGATCAGGAACAAGATAAGTGAGACAACTCTCACCATTCCTATTCAACATAGTACTGGAATTCCTAACCATAACAATCAGGCAAGAAAAAGAAATAAAAGGCATCTACATTGGAAAGGAAGAAGTAGAACTGTCTCTGTTTGCAGATGACATGATTTCTTACAGAAAACCCTAAAGGCTCCACCAAAAAACTTTTAGACCTAATAAACAGATTTAATAAATTTGCATGACACAAAATCAACAGACATAAATCAATTGTGTTAACAATGAAATATCTGACAAAGAAATAAAGAAAACAATCTCATTCACAATAGCATCAAAAAATAAAATACTTAGGAATAAATTTAACCAAGGAGGTGAAAGATTTCCACACTGAAAACGATAAGACTTTCATGAAAGAAATTGAAGAAGTCACAAATAAGATACACCATGTTTATGGATTGTAAGAACTAATATTGTTAAAATGTCCATACTACCCAAAACCATCTATAGATTCAATATAATTCCTATCAAAATTCCAATGGCATTTTTCATACAAGAAAAAAAACCCGTAAAATTTCTGTGGAACCACAAAAATCCCTGAATAGCCAAAGGAATGTTGAGAAAGAAGAACAAAGCTGGAGGCATCACACTTCCTGATAACAAATTGTATTCCAAAGCTATAGTAATTAAAACAGTATGGTACTGGCATAAAAATGGACACATAGACCATTGGAACAGAATTAAGAACCGAGAAATAAACCACCACATATACAGTCACCTAATATTTGACAAGGGAGCCAAGACTTCTCCATACGGAAAGAGTAGTCTTATAACTAAATGGAGCTGGAGACACTGGATAATCCCATGCAGGAGAATGAAGCAGGATCCTGTCTTACACCACTCACAAAAACTAACTCAAAATAGATTAGAGAATTAAATGTAAGATCTGAAACTGTAACATGTCTAGAAGAAAACATAGAAAACACTCCTTGACAATTTTTTGGATATGACCACAAAAGCACAAATAACAAAACCAAAAATCGACAAGTGGGACAGCAAAAGCTTCTTCACAGCAAAAGAAACCATCAACAAAGTGAAAAGGCAGCATACACAATGGGAGAAAAATTTGCAAAGCACATATCTGATAGGGAGTTGATATCCAAAGTATATAAGGAACTCACACAACTCAATAGCAAAAAAACGAGCCAATTAAAAATGTGCAAAGGACGTGAATAGACATTTTTCCAAAGAAGACATTCAAATTGCCAACAGGTACATGAAAATGTGCTCAACGTCACTAGTCATCAGGGAAATGAAAATCAAAACCAAAGTGGGTTATTACTTCACACGTGTTAGAATGGCTATTAACAAAAAGACAAGAGATAACAAGTGCTGGTGAAGATATGGAGAAAAGAGAACCCTTGTGCATTGTTGTGGGGAATGTAATGTATTGGTATAGCCTTTATGGAAAACAGTATGGAGCTTCCTCAGAAAAATTAAAAATAGAACTACCAAATGATCCAGCAATCCCACTTCTTGGTATATACCTGAAGGAAATGAAATCACTATTTCAGAAAGATATCTGCACTTCCATGTTCATTGCAGCATTGTTTACAATAACCAACACATGGAAACAAACTCAGTGTCCATCAACGTATGAATGGATAAAGAAAATATGGTGTATATATGTACAGTGGGATATTATTCAGCCATAAAATGAAGGAAATCCTGCCATTTATGACAATATGGATGAACCTTGAGGCCATTGTGCTAAGTGAAATGTCAGATACAGAAAGATAAATGCTGTATGATCTACTTATATGTGGAATCTAAAAACATTGAACTCATAGAAACAGGAATTAGATTGGCGGTTGCCAAGGCTAAGATTGGGGGAAATGAGTGAAGGGGGTCAAAAGGCACAAACTTCTAGTTATCAGATGCATAAGTTCTGGGGATGTAATGTACAACATGTTGACTATAGCTAACAATACTGTATTGTAAACTTGAAAGTTGCTAAAAGGGTAGATCTTTAAAGTTTTCATCACAAATAACAAAAGGTAACTGTGAGATAATGGATATGCTAACTAACTTTATTGTGGTAGTCATTTAGAAATACATATGCACAGTCGTCCCTCAGTATCCGCGACGAGAATTGGTTCCAGGAATCCCTGCAGATACCAAAATCTGTGGATGCTCAAGTCTCTTATATAAAATGGTGTGCATCTCAACAATAAAGAAACAAACAACCCGGTTGAAAAATGGACAAAACATCTGAAAAATCCTTTTTCCAAAGAAGATATACAGATGAAGAGATGTTCAACATCACTAATTATTAGGAAATGCAAATCGAAACTACAATGAGATGTATCACCTCACACTGATCAGAATAGCTATAATTAACAAGACAAAAAATGAGTGTTGGAGAGCACGTGGAGGAAAGGAAACTCTCATGCACTGCTGGTGGTAATATAAACTGGTGCAGCCACTATGGAAAAGAGTATGCAGATTCCTCAAAAAATTAAGAATAGAACTACCATATGATCCATCGATTCCATTTCTGGATATTTATCCAAAGAACATGAAAACACGAATGTGTAAAGATACATGCACCCCTGTGGGAAACAATCTAGGTGCCCATCAATGGATGAATGGATAGAAGATGTGATATATACACAATAGAATACCACTCAGCTATCAAAAAAGATGAAATCTTGCCATTTGCAACAATAGGGATGGACCTTGAGGGTATTATGAAGGTGAAATAAGTCACATGGAGAAAGTCAAATATCATATGATCTCACTCATAAGTACAAGATAAAAACAACAACAACAACAACAAACAAACACATAGACAAAGAGATTAAATTGGTGGTTACCAGATGGGAAGGAAGGAAGGAGGAGGGCAAAATGGATGATAGGGCACGTGTGTATGGTGACAGATGGTCATTAGTCTTTGGGTGGTTAACATGATGTGGTCTACACAGAAATTGAATATAATCATATACCCCTGAAATTTATATAATGTTATAAACAAATGTTACCTCAATAAAAAAATTATGTAGCTCATTGAAGAGGAAAAAATAATAAAAAAATAAAGTGGTGTAGTACAATAAATACAATTGGCCTTCCATATCTGCGGGTTTTGCATCTGTAGATTAAGAAATCCATGATGCAAAACCCGCAGATATGGAGGGCCGACTGTATATAAAATCATCACGTTGTAGACCTTAAACTTACATAGTGCTATATGTCAATTTTACCTTAGTAAATCTGGGAAAAAGTAGAATTATGTATGCAAAAGATATTTATGATCATGCAATTTTTTTAGCAGAAGAAAATGCTAAATGGTGATTAGGAGTATATTGGCCAACATTTGAGTCAACAATTTAAGGTGCCATTGTTTTACAAGATATCAGACTTAGTACTATGGGTTCATGGTGTTCGACTGGAGTTTCAGATTCGACTCTGAGAAACAACTTACTTAGCTAATGTGGCGAGAAAATGCCAAAACCTGGGATAATATGTTTAAAAAAAGTGGACGCTTTAACAACATCTGGGAGAAGGACAGAATGCTTATGGTGAGTTTTATTACTACAAAATTTGAAAAACACCCAATGATGTATTTGTATGTTGTTCAAGTCTTCTCAGTGAGTTCCCATGTAGGCAATAGTGAAAATTAAAACTGGCGATGCAAGCACGGCATTAATTCATGTGAACAGCTTGCATCTAGATAACAACGGGATTTATTGAACAATAGGAAAACATTCTCACTTGACAGATTCTAGGGTTTTGTTGTGGCTGTTGCTGTTGGATGTGTGGGTCCTGGTGGGAATAGCTTCATCAACACGTTACATTGATTTCCAGGTTTGACTTGGTGGACTTAGCTGGCAGGGCATTTGGGTGTTCTTTTCCTTTCTAGCTGCTCCTTGCTGGTCGCTATGGCAGCTGTGTTGTGAAGAGAGAGTGTCTAGTATCTGTCTGCTTTTATTCGGAATAGCATATGGAGCCTTTCCAAAGGAGGCTGGATCCTACCTGTGATGTACCAGTAATGCATGGAGCTGCTATGATCAACAGTGTCCACCTTACAGGGCGGTCTGCTTAGAACTTGTCCTGAGATGGATGAGATTTCCAGTTTGAGCTTTATGGATTCTGTAGTCTGTCTTTTAGAAAAGCATGGAATATTACAGCCGTTACTCACCGAAGCTGTCCACCTTAAATAGTGTGGTGTTGAAAACTGAGATCAGAACTGGTAGGGAATATCTTAAAAGGATATGGAGTGTAACTGAGGCAATTTCTTGCACATGAATGGGTAGGAGGAAGTGGGGGAGACGATTGTGTAAGGAGGTGGAAAAGAAGTACGTGTGGAGAGCTGACTCAGAAAGATGACTGGAGCAAAGGACACATGTGTAATAAATTATCTCAAAGTTCGCCTACCTCTTTGAGTCTTATTGTGAGTGTTCCTCCTGGATTGAATTCAGCACTTCCTACCATTACCCTTTGCAGAGTGATCACAGTGCCTATAACATTGCACATAGGTCTGTCCCTCTCCCTAACTGGTAAACTCCTTGAGGGCAGCTACTCTTTCTTATATCTTTCCTCTTGTTTCCAGAACGAACTGCTTTCTTAGTGCCTGAAATGTCTGAGGTAATCAATAGATAACTTCTAGAATAAAGGAATACTTTATTTTATACTGTATTTGGCGATTGACTTACATAGGTAGGATAGAACCATATCACAGAGAAAATTAGAGGCTAGATAGAAAAATCACGTCAAAGTCATGGTAAATGGGAAGAAGTGGGCAGAGAAGTATGGAGTAAATATGTATTTTTCTCTTGGTTGTGCGACTAATAGGCTTTGTGACTTTAGGTGAGGTAAATTAATTAAATCTTCTTTGGAAAATTAGGGAGGCTTACTTGAGAGAAAATATTAAATATTTGACTTGAAAATGAGTGTAAAAATAATTGCTAATAAATTTATAATTGCTGTTAAAGTGATGTTTTATATATACTGATTTGGAGGATAAGAAATAAGTAGAATCGCTCTAAGAGAAACTTGAGGCTCTCATAGAGAGATAACGAAATGTTCATGGTGAAATGTTTCTTTTATATCAATTTTCCCATGCTGACATAGGTCCAGAGAGGCAGCAAGGCATCCTGGGAAGCACCTGAATTTTGGGAGACAGACCCAGGTTTAAATCTGCCATTTAGATATATGTCTGGGTAAATGACTCACGTTCTCTGAGTTTCAGTTTCCTCATGTAGAATTTATGTAGAATAATGTCTGAATTTCAGGGCTTCTGTAAGGACTTGACGTAATATTTATCACAGTTTTCAATATAGTGTAGGACATATTTGTTTAGGACATACAAGTGTCTCAATAATTGGTAGATACTGTTGTAGTTGTTCCGAATACAATCTGCTTGCACTAGAGCCTTTTCCTTCAGAATTTCTCATCTTTTTATTGCTACTCATATTTAGTGTTGCTGTGGAGGAACGTATCCACTAGCCCCAGTTTATGGAGGTGTGTGTGAAAGCACCGTGGTAACTCTCCCAGAAACGTTTGGTAATGAAACAGCAATTCTGATTCTCTGCGTATGGAGGGCGCAGACATCATGGCAGCTGGGCTGGAGGAGAAAAGGAAGCATTGACACGGAGCTGCACTGACGTGCTGGAGCACTAGGTGGCTCTCCCACACTTGTTTTCAGCCACAGGATTCAGCCAGGCTATTTTAGGGTTTTGGATTTAGCCCTTGATTTATAATTCTTCTGAATCTTTCCCCTGCACTTAAAATTCTTCTCTGATGTTTGTGTCAGTCTCCTGCTAATTCAGGAGCTCTGCTTAAACCTCATTCTCCTATCTCAACTCCCTGAGCTATTGAAGGAGAAAACTCCTTGATTCTCTCCATTTCACTGCTTTCAAGGTCCCAACATTTTTGCTCTTCTTTTCTAAGAAGTGTCCTGCAGTATAACATGCCTAGACTTCTATCCATAGTTCTTTTAATTCACTTGATCCAAAATACCTTATATAAAGTATACTGAGTCACTGATTCATTAACTGAGTAAAGATTTATTGAGTTTGTGCACAGCACAGGCTCATCTGATGTTTTGATGTGCAAACACAGGTTTGTTCCTGGTGCATTTAGATGAATCTTTGGGGAAAATGGAAATTCCCAAAACATAATAAAGGATCTCTTTATCCACCAGAGTGTGTAGACTGGACATTTTTTTCTAAAATATATGCATTTTCTACCTTAGAAAAGGATAAATATGTTCTGTGTTGCTAATGCTTTTGGGAGCAGGAACACGTGGAGTTCTATTGTGCAAAAAAAAGAAGCAGAATGAGAACTTTTATGTGGGAGGGAAAATGAGTGTTTGGGCAGAGCAGGAAGAGACCACTGAAGGGAAGGGGAAGAAGGCAAAAGGATGGGTGTAGCAAGGCAGGGCCTGGATCCAAACCGCCTAGTGGTCTGATTGTGATCGATTACCTGGAGTGGACATACCATTTGTATATCCAAGCCCTGTGATTCTGGGGTGACCTAGATGGGCCATCTGTCTCAGATAAGGGGTCATTATTGTTATTAAATGGAGCCATTATTGTGCTTCATTCAAAGTCCTCTACAGCTAATATCAACAACTAAGAAGTTGACTGCATATTAGTGGCAACATCTCTTTGCCTATATCTAGAGATATTTTTAGCCAATTACCTCATCATCTGTTTTGGGGGGAATCAGTGTTATGCCTCAGGCCTTGAGCATGACACATATTTTGGCTAACCTATACAAATGCTTCTCTCTGCAGTGCCATGGAAGATAGTAAGCTCGAGTGACTCCTGGACTTCTAGTGGTGGGCAGTGATAGGAGCTTCTATTTTAGCAGGACCATCCTGACCTGAGAAAGGCAGGAAGTAGACTCCACAATATCATGTACGAAGCTGTGTGCTAGTCATTGCAGAATTAATGGAGATGAATAAGATTTGGTCCCTCTGTCTGATTCCTATGTACAGGGTAGAAGAAATACTGTGGGTCCATGGTGAAATGTCAGGTCAGGAAGTGAATGCAGGGTGAAGCATTTGCCTACTTAAGCCAGTAATTGCAACCAAGATTTTTTTTTTTAAGATTTTATTTTTTTCCTTTTTCTCCCCAACCCCCCCCCAGTACATAGTTGTAGGTTCTTAGTTGTGGGTCCTTCTAGTTGTGGCATGTGGGATGCCGTCTCAGCGTGGCTCGATGAGCAGTGCCATGTCCGCGCCCAGGATTCGAACCGACGAAACACTGGGCCACCTGCAGCGGAGCGTGCAAACTTAACCACTCGGCCACAGGGCTGGCCCCGCAACCAAGATTTTGTAGTTTCCTTCACCCTTAAGATAGGGCTCAACTCTGTTTTAATAAATTTTTGACCTCTCTCAGTTCATTGGTATATGTATGAAACAAAAAGGTCACTTTAATTTCTTGAAAAAGTCAAAATATCCTCTTTAAAGTCTTTGTTGATATCATATGATAGTCACACAGAGGGAGAATTATGGGATGAATCATAATATTGTTAGCTTGATGAGTTTCTGGTTGAACACCTGTATCCAGAAGGTGTTAATCTGATGATCGCTTTCCTGGTAAGTATCAAGACCTTGTCCTGGTCCATATTCTGTTTGATACGTTCATCAGGGACTTGGATAAAGATATGGAGGACACACTCATCGAATTTGTGAGTGATGCAGACTTAAGAGACTTAATAAAGAAACTAAATGACAGAATCAGATGAAAGAGGTCTTAACATGATGGAGAGATGAACCAAACTTTGAAAGAAGTTTGATACCAAGCACTATATAATTTTTTTTGGTTTAGTATGGTTGACTCTTAATATTAGAAGCATAAAACAAAAACAAGCAAAAACATCTCAGGGTATAATAGTTTAAAACACATTTATTTATAAGCACATATAATTATACTATTAAAACATATAATTATATTGTTATATTTGTATAATAGTTCAAAACACAATATTTTACAGTGGGACATGGCTAAATAGGTATGACACAGATTCACCTTTGGGTGTTCTAGATCGCTTCACCAAGATCATTAACATAGCAACAGCATGAATCTTGGAGCACTGGTTCATTTTGTCTTCTTTGGGAACTTTTGACAATGGCAGCCCCAAAGTCAGCCCTATTTGTTCTGGAAAGAGCTGGCCAAAGAAAATGCCATGAGTAAGAATATCTTAAACTTTCATGATTCCAACCAAGAGTAGCTTGTCTACAGCATGGGGTATAGGCTATACATGTCTGTCTTGTCATTTGTGAGAATTGTCACAGACTTTATTTTTTGGTGAGGAAGATTGCCCTTGAGCTAATATCAGTTGCCAGCCCTCCTCTTTTGCTTGAGGAAGATTGTCCCTGAGCTAACATCTGTGCCAGTCTTCCTTTATTTTGTATGTGGGACACCGCCACAGCATGGCTTGATGAGCAGTGTGTAGGTCCATGCCTGGGATCCGAATGCATGAACTGCCAGAGTGGAGTGTGCTAACTCAACCACTATACCACCAGGCCAGCTCCTGTCACACACTTTTTCACATCACCAAACAAAACCACCCTATCCATCTCATTGACTTTCTCTCTTTGAGAATCAAAGTAAATTTAGCATTGAATCTATCTGTCCACACTTTTGGAACCACTTGCATGAGGGAAAGCAATGATATAGTTCCTCCACTTTGCAATAGTTTCTTGAATCCACTGCAGACTGTAAGTTCTGCATATAAACTATCCACAGGAATATTTTAAAATATCTCTGTGTCAGAGAAGTGTGTGTCTGCCCTAGTTACTGAAATTATATTGGTTACAAGTTTTTCAGGAATTGAAGCATGGCTCATTTTTCTTTTAATCTTGTTGAACATATGGAAACACCTCCCTGGATGACAATGCAGTTTTGCAAGTGTTGATCATGGTGAGAGGTTCCAGTGAGTTATCCTTAATTTCTTGACAGTCACTCTGTATGATATAGACGGCTTCGTCTCTTATACTTTCACTAGTCTCTACTCTGGTGTCCTGATTGCTGAACCACCTTGCTCAGACCCAGGCCCACCTCTTCAGCAATTGCTGGAAGAGGTCCTGGGGTGAGCTGCCGCTGAACCGTATCATGTTGGACATGGTAGAGTCTGGGAGAGGCTGGTGCGGCTCAAGGCAGTGGTAATGGAAGTAACTTAATTTAAGAATAAAAATTTTATGAATTACAACAAAAGGAAACAAAAAACCCAACTAATGTTCAAGAAGAAGGTGAGCGAGGAGAGCTAGTAGTAATATTTGTAAAAATGTCTTAGAGGCTGTAAAGAAGAACATTCTCAAAATGAATCAACAGTGTAATGAGGCTGCAAACCCACCAGCGTGTTATGCAGTATTAGTGGAAGTGGATTAGAGTGAGGGAGTGGCAATCCACTTCCTGTGAGTTGATCGGGATACACTTTTCAGCTTTTTGCTTTCAGTTTTTAGCAATACAAGTTTCTTTTAGAAATAATATTTATTATTTGCTTTTATTACAAAGTAATGTATTTCAACTGCAGTAAATCAGGAAAGTACAGAAAATACAAGTAAAAATCATCTAGAATCCCAGTGGTTGGACAGAACCACTGTTAACATTTTGTTATATATTCCTCTAGGTTTATGCACACACAGAGATATATACACACAAGTGATCTTATTATACTTTTTTTGGTAATCTTTTTCTCCAACTTGATGGCATGGTAAACATTTAAATGCTATTCAGTTACGTCTTCAGCATACTTTTTAATGTTATCATATAGATATACTATACCATACTATTATTTTTAAATACTATAAGTAATACTGTGATGAACATTATGATAGACAGATAAATATTTGTTCATACCTGATTATTTCCTTAGAGAAAATTCTTAGATGTGTAAATTCTGGATAAAAAGAGTATTGGTATCATTCTTTAAGAGGTACATGGACAAATGAAGTATGTTCAGAAGAGAGTGACTTATTTTATGAAGGGGCTAGAAACGATGTCATTTGAGAATAGTTGCAGGAGAATAATTGAAAATAGTTGCAAAAGAAAAAATGAGAATCCAAAGCTTCTTCACATATTTCAGGGCCTGTCGCAAAGAGAAGAGGAATTGTATGACTCAAAAATATAATAGTTAGTATGACTGGTTTGAAGCTACAGGGAGACAGATAGTATGATGCAGAAACACTATTAAAACACGGATGAGAGTGACTTAGGGGGAAGAGAGGTCTGAACTTGGAGGCATCAAGCATTGGTCAATGGCCACTTACAAAAAAACGTGGTCAGGGGTATTCAGGGGCTGAAAGTGGATTGGACTCTTATAACCTTCCAAGTCAATGATTTGTCCTAAGCCGAAAGTTGTCTTAAGAAATGAATATCTGATTAGATCGTTTTGTTCTTCTTTGTTTCTTCAGCCTGGTAGAAAATAATTTACACAGAATTTTGGGAAAAAAAAAAAAAAAGCCAGCTGTAAAGCTGGCTTGTTTCAGAGTTTAAGTATCTTTCCTTTCTAAAATAATTTTAATGAAAATGTTTTTTGTAAAGCAATTGATAATTTCCATCATCTCTGTGTTCATTATCACCTGGGCATTTTAACATTTTAGAGTTTTTTTTGTTGTTATTTATAATACACTCACATATGTAGCCGGGTGCCTAACTGGAGGTCCCATCTCTAGCGTTGTTTTTTTTCCCCCCTTTATTCTAGGGAGAGAACTGTCAGAAAGTCAGTCTTTGTTGGTATGAAGGCAGCGTCCTCCACAAAGGGTCTTTCTGGAGGCAACTGGGGCTGAGAGCAGTGCCTGTCACAGAGGTGGTCAACAAGTATCTGGTAAGTAAATGAATGGGTCAAGGAATGAATAGTGTAATGCCTTCTGGAGATTTTCTAAGAAGAGTGGCTTAATCAGACTCTTTGGGTTTCCCAGATGGAAAGGGAATGCCTGCCTGATATCTGAGAAAGTGGGTTTCTTAGAAGGGAAGGGGTATAATGGCTCAAAGTCTACAAAGGGATAATGCCTAAGTAGAGGGCTCCTGGACTTGACTCCTTGGGGCACACTGAGGACCAGACACTAAAGGAGTTGAGGCAACAGAGAGCCTTGTTATGGGTTGTTCTGATTTGGAGGGACTTGGGTTGTCCTCTCTTTAAGATCCACTTGGGGTCTATGTGGAAACCAAATGAAGCCCAGCTGACCAGCATCAAAATCAGAATCAGCATCAGAATCATCTATTGAACTGGGACCAGTGGTATCAGCCACCATGTGCCAGCAAGAAACAATGGCAGTAAAGAAATTGTCAGAAGAATATAGATTCTCTTTGCTTGGGTGTAGAGTTGGACTGATCTTCTCACATTTGGTCCAAGAAAACCGTTCATTTTGGGTAATTTAGGGGGAATGTTGCCTCCAAAGAGAGATCTAGTAGAACGTAAGCTAACTGAAGGCAGGGATTCTTGTGTGTTTTGTATATTAGTGTGTTCCAGGCATAGAACAATAACTGGCACATGGTTAGTCACTCAATAAATATTTGTTGAATAAATGAATACCGGATTTCCTGCTAATATGACAAGTGGTGCTCAAGCTGTTAATTAATTAGAAAAATAAAGTTTTGGCCATATATTTATCCTAATTTGTGGAGCAGTTTATGTAATCTCCTCATTATCTACTAACACATGCATAAAGAGATGTGAGTATAGACAAAAGACAACATTTTTATTCTGAAACAGGAATCCTTTTCAACTCACCTCAATACTGCAGTCTACCCAGCCATAATTTTGTGAATGTCATCACTGTTATTAGTGAGTAGATTACAATATTGACTTATCTTTCAAACCGAATTTTTGTCTGTTATGAGAGCCAAAATTAGTTGGAGCAACGATCAATAGAGTATCCAGCTAATACACTATAGCATAAATGAAATTAATAATAAGAAATGAAATGACTTCTTCTGACAAATACTGTTGCAAAAAAACTCAGGTTGTCATTTGAAACTGACATTATAGGGAAACTAGTTGCAGCATGAACTTTAATCTAAATTCTTCATTGGGACAGGCGTTCACTACAAGATTTCTAAAGGTGCTGGGCATTATGAAGTATATTTCTGAACATTTCTGACTAATTTACTGATTCAGATATCTGTTTCTTTCCTTTTGCCTGTAACTCACGCATGGTGACTAAGAAGGATGTTTATTTTAGAATTCTAGAATTCTCATTTTTACTTAAAAGATTAACCATAATTAGGTGATTTTTCTTTTCCTTTATTTTCCTTCTTGTAGAAACACTTCAGGATAGGATTTGAAAACACCACCCACAAAAATGAGATTATTCAACCTGAAGACTTTTGGCAAAATAAATATATTTTTGTGCTATATTTGATATAAATGCATTATAAATGCATAAAAGAGTTTTGATGGACAGCGGCCGTCAGGTGAATTAAAGCTTCATTCTTCAGAAGTGTGCTCAGTTGTATTGCAATGTGCACTGCTGGATATAGTTCCCTGAGAAGGATAAAGAGAAATGGGAATTTTCCTTGAAGATTCGAATTTATGTAACAATAAAACAGGTGAGAAAAATGCATATGGATATTATAGAGTTTTGACCAATTCCCAGGCCAAAGAAATCAAGATTATAAATTGAGCTATCAACAAAAATAAGAATAGTTTTTCCATACATCTCTAATGGTTTTGGGATGTAACTTGAACATGTTCTAATGAGCCGAGGCACTGTAATACAAGGAGAAGTCCTTTCAATTTGTTGGAGACAGGGTGTGAAGATTTTTAACACCCAGCAAGACAGGGGATGTGAAGTCCACATTCTTACTGAAGCTATTCGTTCGAGATTAGACTAAAAAAAAATTGGCTGAGTTCACATGTTCAAAGCCCAGATAATCGTTTGGGAAAGGACTTTTTCATTCACTTTAAGTCCAAGGATGGTTCCAGCATTTAGAAAATATTCAGATTGTTTGAAAGTTAATGCCTAAGCAAGCACACATGCTGAACAACTCTTGTGTGATATTTTCTCTGGTAATAGACAATCAGATCTGCGCAGTCACCCAGATCTTGGCAAGGAGCTTCCATTTGGCATTGTTATGAATATAAATGAAGGCGAAGGACAGAGATTTGGGACTGGGAATCTTCAAACTAGTGCGAAATTGACATTGTTCTTTTGTCAGTTACTAAGTCTTCAACCCAAGTTGTCTTTTCTACCCCAGTTTGAGAGACGTCTTCATTTACTTATTTTCCAGCTTTATTGAGATATAATTGACATATAACATTGTGCAGGTTTAAGGTGTACAACATGATGATTTGATACACTTATATATTGCAAGATTATTACCACCGGAGGGTTAGTTAACACCTCCGTCAGCTCACATAATTGTTATTTCTTTTTTTGTGTTTGGAACTGTTAGGATTTATTGTCTTAGCAGCTTTCAGGTATATAATACAGTACTGTTAACTATAGTAACTATGCTTTACATCAGACCCTCAGAACTTATTTATCTTCTAACTGGAAGTTTGTACCCTTTGACTAGCATCTCCCTGTTTCCTCCACCCACAACCCCTGGCAACCACCAATTTACTCTCTGTTTCTATGAGTTCTGCTTTTTTATATTCCACATATAACTGAGATCATATAGTATTTGTCTTTCTCTACTTGACTTGTTTCACTTAGCATAATGCCCTCAAGAACTACCCATGTTGTCACAAATGGCAGGATTTCCTTCTTTCTCATGGCTGGATAATATTCCCTATACACACACACACACACACACACACAAACACACACACACACACACACACACACACACACACACACACACACACCACTCTTCTTTATCCATTCATCCACTGACAGACACTTAGGTTGTTTCATGTCTTGGCTATTGTGAATAATGCTGCAATGAATATAAGATTGCAGATATCCCTTCCAGATCCTGATTTCATTTCCTTTGGATACGTACCCAGATATGGGATTGCTGGATCATATGGTGGTTCTATTTTTAATTTTTTGAGGAACCTTCATACTGTTTTCCATAGAGGCTGAACCAATTTACATTCCCACTGACATAGCCCTCTAAGAGGTATGAGGTGATATTGCGTTGTGGTTTTGATTTTCATTTCCCAGATGATCAGTGATGGTGAGCATCTTTTCATGTACCTATTGGTCATTTGTATGTCTGTTTTGGAAAAATGTCTGTTCAGTTCCTCTGCTCATTTTTTTTTTTTTTTTTTTGAAGATTAGCCCTGAGCTAACTGCTGCCAATCCTGCTCTTTTTGCTGAGGAAGCCTGGCCCTGAGCTAATATCCATGCCCATCTTCCTCTACTTTATGTGAGGTGCCTACCACAGCATGGCTTGCCAAGTGGTGCCATGTCCGCACCCGAACCGGTGAACCCTGGGCTGCAAAGCAGAATGTGTGCACTTAACTGCTGCACCACTGGGCCAGCCCCAGGATGAGTTTTTAAAAAAATCAATATTAGATATTAACTCATTATATACATGGTTTACAAATATTTTCTCCTATTTTGTAGGTTGCCTTTTCACTTTGTTGATTGTTTCTTTTGCGTGTAGAAGCCTTTTAGTTGATGTAGTTTAATTTGTTGATTTTTTGTTTTGTTGCTTGTGCTTTTGGTGTCATATCCAAAAAATTGTTGCCAAGACCAATGTCAAGGAGTTTTTTCCTTATGTTTTCTTCTAGGAGTTTTATGGTTTCAGGTCTTATGTATAAGTCCTTAATCCTCTATGAGTTCGTTTTTGTGAGTGGTATAAAATGGGGGTCCAACTTCATTCTTCTGCATGTGATTATCCAGTTTTCCCAGCACCATGTTTTGAAGAGACTGATTTTTCCGCATTGAGTATTCTTGGCTCCCTTGTAAATATCAGTTGACTGTATATGTGAGGGTTAATTTCTGAGATCTCTGTTCTGTTCCATTGGTCTATTTGTCTATATTTATGCTAGTACCATACAGTTTTGAATATTATAGCTTTGTAATATGATTTGAAGTCAGCAAGTGTGATGCTTCTGCTTTGTTCTTCTTTCTCACAATTGCTTTGGCTATTTGCAGTCTTTTGTGGTTCCATATGAATTTTAGGATTCTTTTTTCTATTTCTGTGAAAAATGAAATTAGAATCTTGATAGGGATTGCATGAATCTCGAGGTGGCTTTGGGTAGTATGGATATTTTAATGATATTAATTCTCTCAATCCATGAACACAGAATATCTTTCTATTTATTTGAGACTTCATCAATTTCATTTGTTTCGAGAATTTTTAAACTAATGGAAAATTCACAACAAAGTTATCTTTTGACAATTACTAAGTCTTCTACCTAAGTTGTCTTTTTTTGTGCATTTCAAATTGTTCTGTTTTCACCTAGAGACACCTAGAAACAGTAACAATTCCCTCTGTACATAACGTATAATATACCTCCATTTTTCATGACGTTGCTCAGTCGTTTATTTATTTTTATAGTTCTTCTTTTTATAGTCACTCTACTGTCCATGTCTTTCCACATAGGCAAAGCGTGTGGACTGAGGGAGTTTCATGAGGTATGTGTAGAGCGGGTCTCATTTGGGCCCCTGAGCTCCTGCTTCCAGCATGCCAGCTGGGGAATGGCTGCCAGCCCAGTCAGTCAGAGAGATAATGGGACTGTGCCTCATCCCTCCATAGCAAGAACTCTAATGGTTGAAGAGGGACCCAAACAGTGTTTGAGAGTCTTTTACTCCCTGCACAGAGTTAGGTTTCTTTTTGCTCTCTAAATTCCTTAATAACACTGATTTTTTTGCTGAATATAAAAATAATTCACTGTCATGGTAGAAATATTGGAAAATGCAGAAAAATTTAAAGAACAAAATCAGAAATCACCTATGAAAACACAGAGAGAAGAATTGTTAATATTTTATGTTTCTTTCCAACTTTTTTCTATGGAAAAAGGTCCTTCCCCCAATTTGGGGGGTCTTCCCCCCAAAATTATATTATACCTGGTTTTTACCATTTATACAAAATTTTCCTACTTAATATTGTATCGTGAACATTTTGTAATATCATTAACTAGCCCTTGAATGCAGGAATTCTTAATGGCTACATAATTCTTGAACATATAGTTATGCTATAATTTATCTGATCGTTTTCCCACTGTTGGATATTTCAGTTATTATCAACAGTGACTATTTTGCATAGCCCTGCAGTGCTCATCCTGCACAGAGACGATGAGTTTTAACATGTTTATCATGCAAAATGTCAAATAGATGCAATGGAGGGGAGAATAGTAAAATGAATCCATGTATATGCTGCATACAAGAGACACACTTCAGACCTACAGACACTCACAAACTGAAAGGGAAAGGATGGAAAAAGATATTCCATGCAAATGGCAAAGAAAAGAAAGCCAGGGTAGCAATACTTATATCAGACAAAATAGACTAAATTGAAAACTGTAATAAGAGACAAAGACGGGCACTACATAATGATAAAGGGAACAATCCAACAAGAAAATATAACGCTTGTAAATTTCTATGCACCCAACATAGGAGCACCTAAATATGTAAAATGAACCCCCATCTACCCATCACCCAGCTTCAACAATGAAAAATTCATGGCCAATCCTGTTTAATCTACACACTCTGTGCCCCAGGTTGTTTTTAAGCAAATCCCACACATCATTAACATGTTAATATGTACCTCTAAAAAATAAGGCCTCTTTAAAAATTATAGAAACTCCACCAGATCACATTTAAAAAATTAACCTTAATTCCTCAATATGGCGTACTTCTTTTACAGAGTAGATTTTTAAAAATCAATGTTCACTTCTGGAACAATACGACTCTTGGTGAATATTACTTTTTAGAAAAGCTTTAAAACTTGTACTTCTACAGCAGTATATGGGCATTTCTGTTGGTATCTAGAATCTCATTGAGCTATCATGTTTAAATGGTGACCAATCTGAAGGGCAAATAATGGGGGGCAGTAGAAAGAAGCGGTTAAACATTCAGTCTCTGGGCCTGTGTCTGGGTTCTACCACTTCCTATTATTTTATCTTTGCACAATGTCATCTTCAGCAATAGCAATTGCACTTGGGTTCACATGTGTTTGTACACTAACTTCCTGTCTGCTTTTGCTTTGTTTTGTCTTGATCCCATTTACTTAAAAAATAGGTACTAAGTTAGAGAAGTATTAGTTGCTAAGAAAGAAAAAACACAATACGAAGTTATCACAAAACTGGTAGTTCAACTAATCGTTAAAATCGCTCCCAATTTTTGCCTATTTTAAACGATGTTGCAAGGAACACATTCTGAGAGCATTTTTTCATCCATTTTGATTATTTCTTGAGGATGATTTCCTACAGATGGGGTTACAAGATTAAAGGGCATGACACAGTTATTTTGCGGGGGAAAGGAGGCTCCTAATCACTTTTTCTGACTTGTTTTCCAAAATGTTTATATCCATTTGCACTGCTTTCAGCAGATATGAGCTTACCAGCTTACCTTTGGAAACGTTGACTGTCATTTGGAAAATAATTATCTTTTTGCTAAACAGCTAAATAGTGATACCTCAAATTGTTTCATTACTAGTAGAATGGAATATTTTCCTCATATGTTTGTTTGTTAATTAATTTCATCTTGTCTTTTGGGAAAGAATAAATGAAAGGTAAAGAGAAATCTGAAATGAAAATGTAAAAAGAGAAGATCAAATGGAAATTCTCAGAGCGCTAAATTGTGCTTTGAGTAATATCAACGAATTCTAAGGATGATAAATTAATTTGTAAGCTGTAAGAAAAATGATGAGATCTGTGCTAGGAGACACGGGGCCTCTACAGTGGTAGAACTCACTCCACTCACAGATTCCTATGACTGGAATGCATCATAAAGGAGGGGGACTTGAGCATAGAGAAAGCAGCATTTGGAAAGGCACAAGAGAAAGGGCATTTCAGACCTCTGGGTCTTCATTTGCTTGCTTCAGATCAAGTCTTCAGTGTATCTCATCTGGGCCCTAGAAGTAGCCTCAAATGCTTTTGTTGTTTTCATCTCTCCACATGACAGTCATTTCTTCCAAGTTGCTTGCAGAGTGATATTTCTAAAAGACAAATATGTATATTGTTGAATGTGTCTGCCTACTTAGGGTTTTAGACTCTTGTGGGCTACAGCTGACGAGGAAATTTGTGAACCAACACAAGCCTTCTGAAATGTATGTGGAAACATGTCTGCAGATTGATGGTTGGCTGTAAACCATCTTCTCCCTAGAATTTATAGCTCACGTAAGATCTTGGGGTCAAGACCACCTAGTTATTTCTTGGAATGACAGTTTATTGCCTTGACAAAAAATTTAACAACTTTTTGTACTGTAAATCTTTGGAAAGAAAGGTTCCACCTGTTTTACTACCTGAACATAGTTCAGAAATTACAGAGTGTAAAAAAGTAGTATTCGTCAACAATTTTAGTGTCCTGTTTTTAACCGTCTAAGTATTTACTGGCAATACATTTTGTATTCAGTACAATATTAGGAGTTTTGGGAATTTTTGGAAAGCTAGGTATAATATTGCGTTTATCCCTGTTGCAAAGACAAAAGATGCATATAATGAAATTAAATAGTAATATCATAAAATAATGTAATAATGATAAAAAATCAGAAATAATCATAATAACAGCTAACTACTGAACACATACCATATGCCACAAACTGTGCTAAACACTTTACATTAATTAAACTATCAAATTTAATTTTTACAACTACCCTGTGAGAGACATAACTAATGTCAAAAGTGAACTGTAGATTCAGATGTGCTCAAATACTAATTTGATTAAGTCCATAGGAGGGAGACATCATTCCCAGAATTGTCATAGAAGACTTCAAGATAGGGTCGAATTTGAAACTATATTTGAGGGCTGGGTAGGATCGGATAGACAAATGTAGGTGGGGAGCAGTTTATATGAGGGGGTGCCATGAGAAAATTCCCAGAGATAAGGATCTAAATGAATGTTAGTGGGAGAGTGTTGTAGACCATAGAGAATTTGCCAAGGATGCTAAAGGAAAATAAATGAAGCAAAGCAGGCTGGGAATAAAATATATACGTGTACAGTTATGACTCCCAGGCAGTGAATTCTCACTTTTCCCCACGAGTTTGGAAAAGAAAGCAGTTAGGTTTCTGAGCCTCTCCATTTCTACCTTTTGCCTTTTAATAGTGTAATGTCTACTGGAATTGCTCCTTAGCAGCAGATTCTGACTAGGAAATTGCCTTGCTATATAGTCTCTGTTGATGTCAGAGGAGATTTGTACAACCTTGAGGTAGCATTCAGACATTCTTGAGGACTTATTTGAAAACGCTCCAGATTTTGGAATAAGGATTTATGGTTTTGAACATCCTTCTCCAGCCATGACATGGCAGTTCTGCCTGATTTCAGCTACTTTATATGCCCAGCCTCAGATAAGTACTCTGCAGTCACCATGCATGGGGTATAGGCTGTGGTAATATCTCTGAAAAGAGAAGCCTGTATGGATCCCTGGCCTTACTCTTGACACCTTTTCTCTTTGAACTATGGCTTCTCTGAAATCGCCCTTATGGTCTCAGTTTGTTGCTTACTAGGCCCTGTATTTGTCTACAGATTAGTGTAGGAGTTAGGAGTGCTGACCCTGGAGCTGAATTGTCTGAGTACCAATCCTAGCTGCTTTTCTGACCCAGTCTTTGTTTCTCCTTCCTCACATTAAAATCTATTTTGAGTTCCTTGATCAGATCATTGAGTCTCTGGACAAATATAACCTTTCAATTTATATAAGACATACCGAGTCTTTTATCAGGGATGTGTTATTGTTTTATAGACCAAATTTCAGGAAGCCACATTCTTTCCTTTTAATATCATGTATATGGACCATTATTCCCTTCCTGCCATGTTTCTTCTTTCTTATAATCACAGTCCTCAAGTGACAGAACTGATAAAACTACTAGTTGTGCTTATGAGTCCTGCTGTCCTGGTCTGAGCTTCAAAGTACCTAGAGATGCTTGCTAGTTTTCTAGATTTCCTTCACCTCCACATCAGCAGGTGTGGGTAGGCAATGACTGGTGAGTCTGGTGAGCTGTGGCCAAGGCTTGGGCAGATTGTGCCTGCATGAGCCCAGAGGCTGTCTTCCGGGAGTGCGCAGCATGGTAGCCTTGGCTGTGGTGGGCCTGCTTCTTGCTTCCTCCCTCTGGGAAGATAGCATGACTTCCGATTTTCTCCAGTATTCTATTTGGGGCAGGCTCATGCTTCTCAGTGGGAAGTAACCAACTAACACGAAGTCCTTCTCTACTTGAACCTTCTTAGACGTCTGGGGCATATGAAATGGTTTCTATTATGGAGACTGAAACTCTTTCCTATAATACAGAGTTTCTCCTTTATTTACTAGATCATATTCCTTTACTTGCCTATCCGATTGATAATGATTTCTGTTTATCCTTCAGAATATTTTTTTCCAATTCCTTCTCATGTTTTTGTTTCTAGTTTTGTTTTTTTTTTTTTTTTTGAGGAAGATTAGCCCTGAACTAACTGCTGCCAATCCTCATCTTTTTTTTGCTGAGGAGGATTGGTCCTGAGCTAACATCCATGCCCATCTTCCTCTAGTTTATATGTGGGATGCCTGCCACAGCATGGCATGCCAAGCGGTGCCATGTCCGCACCTGGGATCCAAACCAGCGAACCCTGGGCCGCTGAAACAGAATGTGCACACTTAACCACTGCACCACCGGGCCAGCTCCTGTTTCTAGTTTTTAAAGAATGTTCACTGTCTTAGCCAGCTTGGGCTGCCATAACGAAATACCACAGACTGGATGGCTTAAACAATGGAAATTTATTTTCTCACAGTTCTGTTGGCTAAAAGTCCAAGATCAAGGTGCCAGAGGGGTCGGTTTCTGGTGAGAGCTCTCCTTTTGGCTTGTAGACAGCTGCCTTCTTGTTGTGTCCTCATATGGTGGGATGAGAGTAAGTGAGCAAGTTCTCTGGTTTCTCTTCTCATACGGGCACTAATCTTATCACAAAGACCCCACCCTCACGGTCTCATCTAACCCTAATTTACTCCCAAAGGCCCCATCTCCAAATACAATCGCATTGGAGGTTGGGCTTCGGCATTTTAGGGGGTCACAATTCAGTCCATAGACTCATCTCTAAATGAGAAGTTTGGAGAAACATTCCTCGCCAGCTGGGAGAACAATTGAACCTGCTCTCACGGCTGTGCCTGAATGGGCCTCTCTGTTGTCCTGCAGCCCTTTAGTCTTCATTTTCCAAATATAAGGATAGCAAGTTTCTTTCATTTCAGAAATAACAGGATATCTTATTGTTAATCTGAGGTGTTTAAAGTTTTTTGTTTTTCATAAGCATAATTACACAGAAATAATTTCATTGAAAAAATCTCGTAAATTCCAAAATTTTCAAAACAACACCCACTAAAATTCAAATTTGAACCAAACCAAAACATAATACACAAACACACACAGATACACACACATGCACACAGACACACACACCCCAGTGAACAAAGTTGGCGTTAATTTTACACTTTGATATATTTGGAATTGTTAGTTGGTAAATTTTTGAGGTTAAAAAGATATAAATCCTGGTCTCTGAATCAAGACCAGAGGAAATAAAATAGAAAGCAAAGTAATGAATTATGTTAAAAATGAAAGGACTGTGAAGCCAGACATCAAATATGACCAAGTGCGAGCTATTTTATTTCCTTGAGTGTTTGCAGATGCATTAAGCATCTCTGATTTTTCGAGATTCAATATGAAAAGCTAGTCAAGTAGCTGGAGTTCTATTTCTTTGATGGGAAATTAGGCGAGACTGGAGAGCACATCAGAGCCGTTTTTGCATATTTTTGAGGTAACATACAAAAGGGCATGTCTCTCATTAGTATTAGTTGTGAACAGCTCAACAAGCCTGGAATAGGACAGAAAGGCTGGGGCACTGGAGCAGACTTAATACTGTAGCATTGCAGCACCTGGACTGTGAAGGCACAAAGAAAGTTCTAGAAGCACATGCCTACCCTTTCTGCAGCTTGACAGCACTGTTTGTTTTGTTTGGTCTTTTTCTTTTGAAGCCATGTAACCGCTGAATTTTATTTTTTTGCTGCTACAGTGGTCTCAACCAGGCATCAAATAATTCCATTCTTTTAGTGATTCCATTGATTTTTCTTGGCTTTAAGAAAAATGGAAAGAGCAGCTCCTTCCCTTTTACATTTTTGTTGTATCAGTTTACCGAGCATTGAATAACATGCCAGTTTTAACAAGGTCTAGTGACACAAGCAGTTGTGTGAACAAATAAAATCTGTGAGCAGTTGTGAACGGAAGGAAAAGTGTAGGAGAACACAAATGAGGAGCATCCGTGTGACATGGGCATCAGTGTGTTTTATTGAGGAAAATAAAGCTTCAGACATTTCAGTAAGTAGGTAAAGTAGAAGGCAGTTAAGAGAGCTCTTTTTGTATGTGGAATTCAAATAAGTATGTAATCATTTATCTTTAATGTATATACTATTCCTCTAAGGTGTGTGAGTGCTCGAACATGGATTAATTTATACAGGCATTATTGGACAGCTATTTTCTCAAAAATTAGCTTTGTTTTGTGTCAGGGTTTCATCTGTCCTTAGCTGAGCAGTCATGGCTCTTGCACTGAATACACTGCTGGATTTAGCATTTCTGCCCTGATGTCTCAGCTGACTTGCCAGTCTTTTTTGTGATTTGTTTAGGGGATGATTCAGAATCTTCCATCAAAGATAGCTCTAGCCTAGTTCATTTTACGATCCTGTTTTGTGAAGCATACTTGATTTTTTTTCATACTTCAACAGATTTTAAACATGATAAAGAGTTCTGAGGACAGTGATAATCTATGGACTCATGCAGATCTGTCAAGGTATCGAGAGGAAGCAATTGCTTCTTTGGTGAGAATGATGACATCGACCGTACCCTAAAATCTATGAACAGCATTCTAATGGCAACTCGACATTTATCAACAAATTTCAGCTTTGTGCTCAGCCATCTTAAAAGTTAGACCTTTACAAGAATTCAATAGCAGCACTTCTAATAAATGGCGATATTAACTATTTAACCCGTCAAACTCATGGCTACTGGCTGGATGACATCACAAACCACAGTTTAAACTTTGTATGGGACTAATAGCAGTTAGTCTTTTTAGACGCAAAACGGATAATACGTGGATTACTGCAGGAATAAACATGAGAAACCCAGAGGTTATAATTTCAGAATTACCAGCTGGGTCTATAACATGTCAAAATGCCAGATGAAAAGGAAAAAGACAGTTGTTAATCTCTGCATAGCATCACGTGCTTCTTCATGTTGCCTAATTTTTTTTTTTTTTCTGGTTTTAGGAAAGAATTTCCACAGAAAAGTCAATGATTTATGCTTTGCTGCTGACTTCAACACATTTCTGCATGCCCATAAAGCATAAGTACTTTAGGGAGGGGTTGAGGGGTTATCTCAGGCAACGGGCTAGATGTTTGGGTATACAAAATAAATACCACAAAAATACATTCTGGGAGAAACTCATGTTCTAGTAAAGCAGACGAACACACCAAAAATATGTGGAAAATATGTATGGGAGATGGAAGAACAACTAACTGATTGAGGAAGGAAAGGGAGCTTTCACAGACGAGGTCACCTCTGAACTTCAGAGATAAGTAAGCGATTGTCAGGCAGACAGAGGTCCCAAGATGGCAGAGCACACAGCTCAAATGCCCAGCCTCTTGGGACTGTATAATAAGGGTCATCTATGTAAAGGGTAAATAGCTTAAAACTTTTAAGTCACTTTTTCTTTAGTTACCTTTGATAGTTATAAGATAAATAATACACACAGAAAACTTGTTTTTAACCAAACAACCTATTAAGAGCATTTTCGTTGGAGAGATTAGTAAGATAATACATGCCATGACGGCAAAGCGGATTTGGATGAGAGCTGTAAAGGGGGTGTAGGTAATGGAGAGCCATTACGTATTTTACTGTAGGACTCTGAAGTGTGTGTGCTTGTGTGTTTGAGAGAAACCTTAATGGCAATGTGAAGGATTCGCTTGGGCAGGAGTCAGAAGAGTCTGGAAGCAGAGACACCTGGTAGGAATCTCAAACAGTGTAGGTAAAGAGGATAAGCATGTGAACTAGAGGACTGCCCAATGAAAGAGAGAACAAAAAATTAAGTTGAGCTATTTTGCAGATGGAATTGACCAAATATTTATTTATTCATTGACCATTCAATCATTCATTTGATATTTATTAAACACACTCTATCTTTTTTTTTCTTTTGAGGAAGATTAGCCCTGAGCTAACTACTGCCAATCCTCCTCTTTTTGCTGAGGAAGACTGGCCTTGAGCTAACATCCATGCCCATCTTCCTCTACTTTATATGTGGGACGCCTACCACAGCATAGCTTTTGCCAGGCGGTGCCATGTCCGCACCAACAAACCCCGGACTGCTGAGAAGTGGAATGTGCACACTTAACCACTGTGCCACTGGGCCAGCCCCAAACACACTCTATCTTTAAAGATTGTTCTTTGAGGAATAGGAGGATAATTTCTTTTGATGAGCTTATGGTACAGCAGGGACATCAGACATCATACTGTATTAGTTAGGGTTCTCCAGAGAAACAGAACCAATAGAAATGGAATGTATATATATTTGTGTTTATGGTCTATTTCTTATGATGTGTTTATACATCTATCTATCTATCTATCTATCTATCTATCTATCTATCTGTCTATCTATCTATCTATCTATCTATCTATCTATCTATGTGTCTATCTATCTATCTATCTATCTATCTGTCTGTCTATCTATCTATCTATCTATCTATCTATCTATCTATCTATCTGTGTGTCTATCTATCTATCTATCCATCATCTATCTATCAATAGAGAGAGATTTATTTTAAGGAATTGGCTCACATGATTTTGGGGACTTGCAAATCTGAAATCTGCAGGGCAAGCCAGCAAGCTGGAGACCCAGGGAAGACCTGATGCTGCCCTCTTGGGTTGGGAAACCTCAGTCTTTTCCTTTAAGGTCTCACATGATTGGATGAGGCCCCCCTACATTCTGAAGAATAATCTGCTTTACTCAAAGTCTACTGATTTAAATGTTAATCTCATCTAAAAAAATCTTCACAGCAATATCTACACTGGTGTTTGACCCAAAACTGGGCACCAATGGCCTACTCAAGTTAAAGTATAAAATTAACCATCACGCATACAAATAACTGATAGAAATCTGTGTGTGTGTGTAAGAAATTGTATTTGAGCTGAGCTTTGAAGAAAGAGTTGAGGAAGAATATTTGAAATGGAAGGCACACCATGAAAATAAGGATGGAAATGAGAAAAAGCAGAGTGTGTATAGAAAATTATGGAGTTTCCTTTGATCGGCATGAAGGGAACAAGGAAGAGAGTGATGAGAATTAAACTTGAAAGAGGAATCATGGTGTTCCATGAAGACTGGGATAGGCAGTTTGACTTCATTTTCCAGGAGCTGGGAATCCAGCAGAGTTTTTTTGCTCGAAGGATCTATTTTCTTTGAGCTACTATTGAGTTTAATCTGACAGCAATCCCAAATCTGGTCCATCATGGACTTATTTGGCTTCTGTGGGGCAGCTGTTCTTTCTTAACAATGCAGAGTGGTTCACTTGGAAGATGTCTATGAACAAGACCAAAACTATAATTTAGAGTTTCAAGATCGTTCAAGATCGTTATTGTTGGAAAATTGCTTGCAATTGTTTTATAAAAAGATATTACCCCAGTTACAAGAAGAAGGCATAAATGAAAAAAAAGAACCTATGGGTAAGATGTAGCTCTTCAAGAATGATCAAGTTTGGAAATAAATTTTATCAGCCTGCCTGAATTCTTTCTTTAAACCCTTGGTGAACTTGTGGATACAAATTTATGTAACACTGGTTAAATGCCTGACTGAGAAAGGGCAGATAGCTCATTCTCCATTATTTACCCTTTTACTCTGATGACTCTTCATTTAAAAAAACATTGCATTTGCTGATTAACCAATGTGAGTTAATGCCTTTGGTTAACTGTAGTCCTCTTAGTTAAAATGTTGCTTGTATTGCTTCAGCAGGGAAAAATAGTTTCCCTAGAGTTTTCTTCTTTTTGTGTTTATGGCTTATTTCTTATGTTTTCAGAACACTGAGTTGTGGTATATTTCCTGTTGTGCTGAACCATGGATTATCTTCAAGAAGCACAGAAGTTTGATGATGTTTCTCTAGGGCAAAACACTCACAGGCTTTAGAAGAAATTTGTGTATACGTTATCAGAGTTTTAATAGTAAAGGCTTTCCCTTTCCCACTCACTCACAGTTCCTTCTTTACTGGACCGTGTTAGAAAGATGTTCCATCTGGCTAACTTGCAATTTTTTTTTTTTTTTTTTTAAGAATAATTAGTAGGTTTTACTAAACTGGCTTCTACACTTCTAAGATATTGGATACCCTGACAGTCTGCCTGGGGGCATAGCGTTAAGGGCGTGAACTTTGGAGCTGGATTGCCTGGGTTAGAATCTGGCTCTCTTACCAGTTGTGTGCCCTTGGGTAAGCTCCTTAGCTGTTTTGCCTCAGTTTCCACATCTGCAAAATGAGAAAAGTAATAATAACCTATTTAATGAGATTGTCACGAGGATTGGGTGACTTAATGCTATGCAAAGTGTTTAAAACAGTACCTGCCACATAGTACACATTCCATATGGGTTAACTCTTATCATTTTAGATGAAAACCGATGAGGTTGTATCAGAGTTGTTCTGAAGATGCTAGTACCATTAACAAATATTGGATGGCTTGTCTTCTGCATATATGGAATTTTGTTTCTCTGGGAAAACCACCACTCCTAAGCAAAGTTGTCAGTGGTTAAGCTGCAATTTTCCCTTTCCTATATCCTCACTTCCTTTTTGGTATCTAATTGTTGTCCAATCTGGGAGGAATTTGTTAAAGAAGCAATGTATAGTTAGTTTTAAAATGATGGAAGAGGACAGGGTTTCACAGAGTCATTCTGCTATAACCTGTACTTATAGATAGGTAGGGAGATGTGTGAATAGTTAGGACTCTTGCCAGGCTAGAATGGAGATTGTGGGGTTTTTTTTTCTGAATAAATATCCCTAAGAACATATTAATCTTTTTTTTTTTTTTTTTTTGAGGAGGAGGATTAGCCCTGAGCTAACATCTGCTGCCAATCCTCCTCTTTTTGCTGAGGAAGCCTGGCCCTGAGCTAACATCCGTGCCCATCTTCCTCTACTTTATATGTGGGACACCTACCACAGCATGGCTTGCCAAGGGGTGCCATGTCCGCACCTGGGGTCTGAACCGGTGAACCCAAGGCTGCCAAAGCGGAACATGTGCACTTAACTGCTGTGCCACTGGGCCGGCCCCCATATTAATCTTTTAAAGCTGATCCAATGATATTTAATTATTGATAAATAAAATAACTTTTGCCAATCTCCCCTGACTTTTATGGCCAGACTGGTAACTCAGCAGGGATGTTGTGCAGCGTGGACTGTACAAGTTCTGTGAGTCTATTAATATAATCAGAATGCTTGTGTGACAACTTGCTTTATTGTCATCTGATAGTTTAGAAAATCGTATATGCCATGCTAGCCAGAATAGGTAGTAGTCACGTTTCATGAGAAAAATTGAAGTTTAAAAATTGACTAATAAAAATTTAATTCTGAGTCAGCATAACTACTTCTATCTTTTATAGAACTAGAAAAACAAAGAGAAGGAAACAAATTTGTAGCTCCTATCCCTTAGAGCCAGAATAGATACAGAAAAACAAAAGAGAATTTCCTATTTAATTGGTTTCTTTTTATATACCCTTTTGGTATTTCACAAATCCCATTTTACTTTTATTGACATCTAGCTCTTCTGTTCATGTGCCCCACAGCTAGTGATCTTTTTTTTTTTTTTTTTTTTGTAACATTCTCAATAACTCTGGCTCTGTTTCTTTTCCTCTTGCCCTTAAATAACTTCTGGGTCTTATTCTCTTTCCACTTGTATCTCCCACAGATGATTCTTTACTTTAATTTCCTCTTCTGATCAAAACTCCTTTGCCTGGATGACTCCAAATTAGTCACATCTAATCTTGATGGTTCCCTGAATGACATTTCCACAAACTTTTCAGCAGGTAGTACTCTGTATGGTTAAAAAAAATTAAATTGTGAGGCCAGTTTTGACAGGAAAGATAAACATAAAGATTCTTCCCCAGGCAATGCTGAGCAGTATATAAATTTGAGCAATGAATCATGATGAGAATTATAGAAGTTAATAACAGATAATAAAACCTTGTGATAAAGCACCTTGTTATTTCACAGTTTTGATAATATTGTGAGTCAAATAATCTCCCTGAAGAGTAGAGTGAAATATCATGACCGTATCCCTTTAATGCAGTCCACACACTTATGCATCATCATTATTCAGCAAATATTTATGTGTACTCTATGTATAGCATATCAATGTTATGAGTGCATTCTTTTGTTTTTGAATTATGAAACATATTTCCTTTTCAAGACTCAGAGAATACTTTTTGGCCCATCTTCATAGCATTTTAAAATGGTAAGATCTTCAATAACAAAGGGAAATATGAGACCCCACTGCTTAATGGAGAAACGTTTATGAAGCACTAACTGTGTCTAGTCTAGTGGCAGACACTGCAGGGAGGCGAGGATATGATAAACAAGTTCCCAACATCAGTAGTCTACATTTTAGGGGAGAGAGAAGAGGTAAACTAACATTTATTGAACAATGTGCGAGATTTCACAAATCTCATTTAACTATAACAACAATATTGTGATATACCTAGTATTACCTTTATTTTACATAGAGAAAACTGAGTCTCAGAGCAGTGCGGTAGCACCCCCATCGTCCCAGGGCCGGTATGAATAGCAGCAGAGTTTTCGACTCAAGTCTGTCCTCCTTACAGTCTGTGCTCTGTCCATACATTACAGTGGCCACTGACAGGCAGAAAAGAAAAAGTGGCACGAAAGTAAATGATTATGGGAGGTCATAGTAGTGTGCCTTAGTGAAGGAAGAAGCAATTATGAAAAGAGTACACACAAAAATAAAGATGAAACTGATTATTAAACTGGAGATCAAACTTTCTCTTATCATCCTTGAGATGGTAAAACAGACTAAAAAAATCTGGAAAACTTTTATATGTGATGAAAGCAGAGCTTTTCAGACTCTGACCCTTCATAGCTCCATCTGATGTCAACAGCTCTTGAGGTGCAAGGACAAGTCGTTAGATGGAAAGTCCCAGTGCAGCAAGTGACTTCAGTGTTCAGATTTTCATGGGAAAGATTCTTTCCTGAGGTCTTTTTTATAGGCATGACTTATGGGAGAATACCAATCATGAAATAGAAGCTAAGTTTTAAAATGAAAATGCATCTGATAGCTCACACAGAATCCAGTCATAGGATAATAATGGTAATCTAAAATAGACGTGGGGATACACATAAAATACATAAATATTTGTTCACCCCAAATTTACTTGTCTCACACCTTCTGCTTCCATTACTAACCTGAGAAGAATATTTGTGTGTCTGTCTGAGTGTGTGTGTTGAATTTTTCACTATCTGAGAAAAGTTGTTTTTCCTGAGAGTATTTTAGGTTTGATATTGTTAGAAGATGTACCAGCTTCATGAAAAAAAGAATGGGACTAGTTTCCGGTAGGTTGGAGCTGGTGTAAACTGTGCTTAGTATCCCACGTTATGTTTTGACTCCTTGTACACTTGAGTAATTGATAATTCCTAGGCTTCACAATCTGACAGTCGTTTATACTGGGCGAATTAGAGATTCTTGCTCTAACGTAATAGTTGGCAAACTAGGGCTGCCTCTTTTTGTAAGCAAAGTTTTATTGGAACATGGCCACACCCATTTATCGACATATTGTCTGTGGCTGCTCTCGTGCTACGATGGCGCTTGACTAGTTGTGATTGTATGGTCTGGATTTTCACCACCTGAACCTCAAGAGAAACTTTGCTGGCCCCTATTTGGAGCATCCAGACTTCATCTCAATTTACCTGGACTAATCCTAAAATACGTTATGTTGCGCTAGAGCTTTCCAAAACCAATGTTGTATTAATCATATTTTAAGACAAGTCAAAGTCCTTTGGATGTAGAAAACTAGGAATGGAGTGTTCACACTTTTTGGATTTTCTCTTGCCCCAAATTTGTATCCATAGATTTCCAAATACTTGTTCTCCTTCACATAAGCTCAACTGGCTTCAGTTGTTAAATCTGAAATCTTCAGAGGGTACAATGCACAAAAAATGTGATACCTGGCAACATAAGATGGGATCAGAATTTAGCCAGTGTTTTCTAAGTTAATTCTCTGTGGAGTCATGTCCCTTTCCTTCTTGTTTCAATGCATAGCCTTAAGATGTGCATCATTCACTGTAATTCATCCTAATATATTTTAGTTTTGCCAATTTCCTGAATTTAACACTCTCATCACCATTATTTGCAAAATGTGACAAATAAAAATCCTGTTGTGAAAATGATTGAAAATTTCAATAAGCTGAAGTTTTGACTTCTTGGCACTTGAGTAACAGATAATTCCTAGGGTAATATAGAAGACAATGAACACCACCAATTCTTTTCAATTTCTAGGTAGTAGAAGCCAGCAGGAAAACCAACATTTTTGTTGTATAAACAAAAAAAAAACTTTGGGGTGATTTTCTGGGAGAAATTGTTTTTGTATTCCCCATGTCTTTAAGTTTTATTGAAGCTACTTCATGATACAATTGCTCAAAGGACATTTTACAAAGCTGGAGAACTTTCTTGTCTAGTAATGTCAGTATTAATATAGCAAGAACACCAAAGAGAGGTCCTGAAATCTGTTTTAAGATGAAAACTCATATGGCAGGAGGAAATAAACCACAAACAATCTGGAGAATTTAATGAGAACAACCACCCAGTTTTAATTACAACATTACAAATGTGCAGATATAATAATTACATTACCTTGTTGTATTTTTTCCACGAGGAATCCATAAAATAAATTCAAAGGCAAGCAGATTGCTATCACTAATAGCACCATTTCTCCTTAGAAACATTACAATTGCTGCTATTGTTTTGTAAAAAAACAGATTAATGGCACCATCCTAAGCCACAATACAACATTTAAATATTTTCTACGTTTCTTGTTTAAAATGCTTTTCCTTATGGTTTTTTGCCAAAGGGTTAGAGAAAAGTAAACCCATCAAGATACTAGATTAGCGTGGTTAATTTCAGCATCTTTCGTCTTCTCTAGATGGCAGTCAAGTCACAGAGTTTTCGAAACTGTTCTTGTCGAAAGCCACGTTAAGAATGCTCTAGTGCTTCTGCGGCAGGGTTTTTTGTTTGTCACAGTCCTCAAGTAATGGTGACGAGAGCGTTAGCCTCAGGAAACTGACATAACTGAGACACAATAGGCTGGATACAGCGAATGAGGCACATCTTAAGGCTCTACATGGAGACAAGAAGGAAAGGGTTATGACAAGTCTATAGGGATTCAAGGGAAACAAAACCGTGGACTAAAGTTTGATCCCATCTTATGTTGCCAAGTATCACATTTTTTGCTCATTGTGCCCTCTTTGAAGGTTTCACATTTAAAAACTGAGGCAAGTTGAGCTTGTGTGAAGGAGAATGAGTATTTGGAAACTTATGGATACAAATTTGAGGCAAGAGAAAATCCAAGAAGTGTGACTATTCCATCCCTAGTCTCTTACATCCAAAAGACTGTGACTTATTTTAAAATATGATTTAAGGCAAAGTGTCATTAAGACAACATTGGCTTTGGAAAGCTCTAGTGTAACGCTACTTATTTTAGGATTGAGTCCATGTAAACTTAGATGAAGTTTGTACTCGGTCCCCCTTAATAGCAAAAGTAATCAGTGTTTTAGGGCAAGAATTTTTCACTTGCCCGTTTTACGTGACTGATTGTGAATCCTGAGGAAGATTGATCATGTAGCACATATTCAACATGCAACAAATATGTTTTGACTGCTTACTATGTACCAAACATTGTGCTAAGGGCCGGGGATTTAGACAAGCATTGGTCCCTGTCTCGATGGCGTCATGAATATTCAGTCTACTAGGACAGATAAATATGAAGTCAAATGAGGACCCCTGATTTTTGTTTCATGCTTCCAGTATAGGATGGAGAAGAACTGAGAAGACGTAATTAGATTTTCCACCAAGATCTTTATCCAGGACTGAGATTTAATAAGATAATAATGAAAATATCAACAAAATCACATTATTGAATTTGTTGTATATCTAAATGGGATACATGTTTTAAATACTTTGTCTATACTCATTACGTGAACCCAAGCAGGTGGGTGTTAATATCTTTGTTTATAGGTAATCAAACTCAGAGAAGTAAAAAATGGCTTTCCGAGGGGCACACAGTAGAACTATGATTCCAATTGGAATTTCTGTAACTCCAAGGCTTAAGCTCTCCCACCACACCGTGCTGCACCTTACTCAGAGCTGCCCTGCTGTGTCTGTGTCTTCTATCTGAGAACCTCAGATGGACTCATTCACACAGAGATGACATGTATGGTCTTTCCCAGGTGGATTTGTATTTGGGAAGACCCTGGAGAGCGCAATGCTTAACCTAAAGGGCTTATTGTCTGATGACACTCTATCATGGAACAGTAAGAGGGACGTTTTGGCATCAAGAATATTTTCCTTATCCCCTAAATCAAGTGCCGTAGTGACTTCTATTCTTCTGGTCCTGATGTGACTTAAAATATAGCACAAAGGAAAAAGAAAAAAATGGCCTTTTCCACTTGTATGCTTGTGAACTTTGGTGTATGAAATTGAGGACGTGGAGTAGTATTTCTGCAATTTCTGTTATCATAAAGACAAGATTATTCCACTCAGAAACAGCCTCTTAGTAAGTTTCTCGATCATCCCCAGGACGCAGTATGAGTGAGGGGGTAGGAATAGACATTTTCTGAGGTTGTCTGTATTAGTGTCCCAGGACTGCCCTAAGAAAGTACCGTAAACCTGACGCCTTAAAACAACAGAAATTTATTGTTTCATAGTTCTGGAGGCTAGAAGTCCAAAATCAAAGTGTTGGCAGGACCATGCTCCCTCTGAAACCTGTAAGAGAGTGCTTCCTTGCTTCTTTCCAGCTCCTGGAAAAACTTCCTAGTGTTTGCCAGCAAGCTTTGGCATTCCCTGGCTTGCAGCTGCATAACCTCCATCTTCACATGACCGTCTCCCTTTGTGTCTCTGTGTCTTCACATGTCTGTCTTCTTTTAAAGACACAGTTACATTGGATTGGGAACCCACCCTATTCCAGTCTGACCTCAACTAACTACATCTATAATCACTCTATTTCCAAATAAGGTAGTATTTTGAGGTACTGGGGAGTTGGAACTTCAACATATCTCTTTTTGGGGAGACACAATTCAATCCATAACTGTGTGTTAAGCAAAGAGTAGACTCTAGCTGCTAACTAGCTATGTAACTAGCTTTTAAGTTTACCTAAACTTCAGTTTCTTCATCTATAAAATGTGGGATTTAGAAAAGTTGACCTCTAAGGTCCTATTTTGTTAGCCTGAGAATGGAGACCACGGCCTCTGGTCATGTACCTCTGGCCCAGAGACATTTCTGTTAGAACAGGGTATGGCTCACCATTCTTGAAATGATAAAATTCCCTTCCCACCCCTGACCCTCATCTCCGTCTTTTGTCAGTTGTTAGACATTGGGAATCCTCAGGATCTGAGATTTTATTTACTTTGCTTCTGTGCTGAGCTGTCTGGCCCTGCAGCACGCCATGATGCAACAAAGAAAAAGCTATAGGGAAGGAAGGCCAGATATATAAACAAGACACCATAGAACTAAAGGGAAAAACAAAGAAAATGACCAAAGCTCCAATAGGTTAACAATGATAGAGTCTGCTGCTGGCTCAAGGGATCACGCAAAATTATGGTCTAGGGATTAAATGCAGACTTTGTCATGTGACCACCCTTTTCAGATGGATTACTTCATTACACTGAAACAGACGTGTTTATGATCAATCATCCAAAGAGCAAGTTCAGAGCTAATTAAGTTTGTATATGAAATTGCCAGTGGCCTTAGTTTCATGTAGATCGTGTTCTTTAGAAATACCATCATTCTTTCCACAACATCTCATACTCCCTGCCTGGGTCAATGCATCCCACCTTCCTCTAGTGACCATCTAGTCAATTCTGTTGCCCCATCCACTCCTCCCATGTATGGGAACTCACCTGGAGGGGATGCTAGGGGATTGCTCTCCACTCTAGATAACTGCAGTGTTATACATGTGGGCTCAAGAGTAATAACATGAGAGGTCTCACAAAACCATCAACACTGTCAACATAAGAGAGGGACTCAGTCTGTGACCAGGTTTCTGGTGCTCAGAGCTCCCCTTTTTCCCTGGATCTCATGCCCTAGGGTGAACTCAGGCCTGTACCCTGGCCAGCTGACTGTTAGTAAAACACCCAGATACCAATGAACAGGCAAAAATTAGTTGCTTTCCCCTTGCCAGCAATAACAGGTTAGAAGGCTTCCTCTGGAAGGAATATTGCAGACTCAGGTGTGAGACAGGAGAGTAGTGACACGTGAGCCACACATTTGCCAGCTTGTAATCTAGATCAAAAGAGGTAATAGTCTCCCTGTGCTCTGTGCTGGTCAGACTGCATCTAGACACTGTATCTTCTAATGTCATTGATAAAACAGAGATGGGAAATCAGAATGTTGAACAGTCAGAAAATTATTGCTTATCAAAAATTATTACAGAGAGGATATTTAAACTGAAGGAGGCAAGACTAACGGGAGGGAAGAAAACAATACTCAGTTGTGGGGTCATGAAGACAAAAGCAGATTTATCTCATGTAGCTCTGGAAATGTGATGCTGTGACAGCCACTTTAATGCCATTACATTTTTTCTACTGCAGCTCTCCATGGGCCTATTCTAGTTTTGCATAAATTAAATGGTCTTAGAAGAATCTTAATAGTGACCAATTTTCTGAGTCTGTATTTTTATTGTCATTAATATTCCTTCAATTTTGACACACATTTTGAAAACCTGGCTTAGATTTCTCTTACATTTTTGTTTTCATGAATTTAAATTGCTGGAAAATTTTCTCATCATTATTATCCAGTTAAAAAAGTCAATAGAATTCAAGCATATTAGCGACCAGTGTTTTTATTTCCACAAATAAGTATGTATATTAAAACATATGATTCCACAAACAAATTGTAAAGAACGTCTCCAAAAAGCAACTATCCATCATCTTTTTTAAAAACAGCTTTATTGAGATTTATTTCATATACCATAAAATTCACCATTTAAAGTGTATAATTCAATGGTTTTTAGTATTTTCACAGTATAGCATATTAACATTCACAGTATATATCAGACTATATTCACACTGGGCAATTCTCATCACAATCTAATTTTAGAGCATTTTATTAATTCCAAAAGGAACCACGTAGTCACTAGCAGTCACTCCTGATTTCTCCCAATGCCCCAGACCTTGGTAACTGCTAATCTACTTTCTGTCTCTATAGATTTTCATATTCTAGACATTATACGTGAATGGAGTCATACAATATGTGATCTTTTATGACTGGCTTCTTTCATTTAGCAGAATGATTTAAAGGTTTATCATATTGTAACATGTATTGGTTATTTCATCCCATTATTGCCAAATAATAGTTCATTGTACAGATGCATCACATTTTATTTATCCGTTCACCAGCTGATGGGAATTTAGGTTGTTTTCACTTTTTAGCTATAATGAACAATGCCGCTGTGAATATTCAGGTGTGATGTTTTTTCTCTGGACGAATGTTTTCACTTCTCTTGCTTTTAAGTGTAGGTGTGGGATCATTGGGTCTGATAGCAGCTGTGTTTAATGTGGGGAAACTGTCAAACTGTTTTCCAAAGTGCCTGCACCATTTTACAATCCATCAGCAATGTATGAGGGCTCCAATTTCTCCTAATCCTTGTGTACTCTTGTTATTGTTTGTCTTTTTGACTATAGCCCTTCTGGTGGGTGTGAAGTAGAATCTCATTGTGGTTTTCATTGGCACCCCCCCCCCCCCAATGACTAGTGATGTTGAGCATTATTTTAATGTGCTTATTGGCCATTTGGGAAAAGATCCATTCAGATTCTTTGCCCATTTTTAAATTGGGTTATTTATCTTTTTGTTATTGAGTTGTAAGTGTTCTTTATATTTTCTGGACATAAGTTCCTTAACAGCTATATGTTTCACAAATGTTCTCCCCAATTCTGTGGGTTATCTTTTTACTTTCTTGATGGCATTCTTTGTAGCACAAAAGTCTTAAATTTTGATGAAGTTTAAATCTATTTTTTCTCTTGTCACTTGTGTTTTGCCTAAGAAACCATTGTCCAAGTCAAGGTCACAATGATTTACTCCTATATTTTCTTCTAAGAGTTTTATAGATTTGGCTCTTGCATTTATACCTATGATCCATTTTGAGTTCATTTTTGTGTATGAGAGGTAGGAAGCCATTTTCCTTCATTTACATGTGGATGTCCAGTTGTCTCAGTACAATTTGTCAGAAAGACTATTCCTTCCCCATTGAGTTGTCTTGGCAATGTTGTAAAAAATCAATTGACATAATTGTTTTTTATTTTTATATATCACTTTGAAATACTTTTCCATATTTAAACTATTTTGATAGTTATGCATATACTAGTTTGTAGTCTGCTTTGTAACTTACCATCAACATTTTCTAGATTCCACAGAGAATTTAGTGTGTAATCCATCATGTTAAGGTATCATATTTTACCAAACCATGTAAATATATGTGGACACTTCCACTGCCATGTTATATTGAAAAGAAAATAAATTGAATTTTGATTGAGTTTGGGAGAAAGATTTCAAACATCAGGCTCTTTGATTTGAACATACAGGTAATAATATTTTCTTTCATCAAGGGAGTGAAGTTCTTATATTTTTAGAATTTAAGGTAGTGGTGTGAAAGTCTCAAATCAGATTAAGGATTAAGATATGAAAAACCTCAAATGCTGAGCATTTTGACAAAGATAGTTATTTCATACTGAAGAAGTTTCTAGCAAGTTTCTTTATGAAGAAAAGTAATACAAAGTTTGAAGAAGAAATTAAATAACAATGAGTGTTTTCCTTTGGGGAATGTTCTAGGTTTGATTAGAAGTTCTTTGAAAAATGAAAAAGGCAAACAAGCAATTCCAAACTGCTAATTTCAGGTGTCATGTTTCAGGTCATGAAAATAAATTGCCATCTTTAGTATTGAGAAGAGAAACACCAAGTGATTGCAAATGAACATAATGTTTATTTTTGTTTTTACAATTTAAAAAATAAAGGGGTTACCAGAGGGGAAGGTGGGAGGGAGGAGGGCGATAGGGGTGACAGGGCACATGTGTACACTAACGGATGGAAATTAGTCTTTGGGTGGTGAACACGACATAGTCTACACAGAAATTGAAATATAACGATGCACACCGGAAGTTTATATAACGTTATAAACCAATATGACCTCAATAAAAAAAAAGCAAAAAACTAAGCTTGAGTAAGAGGCATAGAACATAGTTTTTGATACTTGTCTCCTTTGGGTGCTATCATGAGAGAATGAAAAGACAGAAGTTTTTTTCCAGAACTTTCTCTGTAGAGCTGGTGGTAAGATCTTTGTATAAGGCACTGGTTCCAAGAAAGGTGAGATTAGCAGATATTTTTCATTATACCTTCATATCGTTGAAACTATGTACTAAATTTAAAGATTTGAAAATACCAAAACCATGATTGAAGGGCCATTTATATTCAACTTTGAGTAGTTTTGAATTGACGTGAACTCTAGGACCCACAACACCACCTAATACAGATTGTAGAATGTTAACCTTATATCATAGTAAGTATTATGTGAGAAAGAAAAAAGTGCAGGCAGTTGGATTATGCAAGCACAATTGTGCACATTTTGGAATGGAATTGCCCTGTGTTAATATCTACTCAGATGTTCAAATCATCATGGTCAGGTAAAAGAAGAAATTTAGCTATGGTGAGTTAAAAATGGCAATATACCTTAAAAAAAATCTCTATCTCTGTCTCGTGCTCCTGAGAGGTGCTCATGGAGCTGTCCTAGATCTTATCTAGTGTGATGCCGGGAGGGGAGATGGGAGCCCAGCAGAATTAGCTGGAGGTGGACTCTTGGATTTTTAGGGAGCTACAGAAATATGAACAAGAAGAGAATGCATGATACACTTCAAGGGAACTGCAGAAATGGAGGAATTTCTGAGGAACTCTGAAAAAGAAAGAGTGGGCTGTAAAAACCTGCCAGGTCCAGAAAGCATGAAGCAAACTGTCAACAAAATCAGTCAGGTGAGATCTCTCCTTCACTACCTCTCTCTCTTCACTACTCCCCTCCCCCCAAAATAATTAGAAGATGCAGATGCCAAAGTTAGCAGGCTAAGGTAAACATTGGTGGGAAACAAAGCAGATACCAGAAAGATGTCTGTAGGCTTTTTTTTTTTTGCTGAGGAAGATTAACCCTGAGCTAACATCTGTTGCCAATCTTCCTCTTTTGTCGCTTGATGAAGATTAGCCCTGATCTAACATCTGTGCCAATCTTACTCCACTTTATATGTGGGTTGTGCCACAGCATGGCTGACCACTGGTGTAGGCCCATGCCCAAGATCTGAACCTGTGAACCCAGGCCACTGAAGCAGAGCGTGCTGAACTTAACCACTATCCTGGGGGGCTGCCCCCTGTAGGCTTTTTGCTTGCAGCAAGCTCTAACTAAATAAATGGAAAATTAATGTAAAAATAAATGTGAAGTTTTGATTGTTATGCGGAATTAGACAATCTAGTTTTCAATTGAAGTCATGATTGGGGTTTACATTGGATGTAGGACTGTACTTACTTAAGATTGATCCAAAAGTTGTGGGACTTCCTAAGTTTTCATTCCAGGTAAGTAGGAGGATAGGAAATTATAGGAAAACATATTCGCTTTAACCAGGTTGAGACTTATATACTTATTTCCTTTTGTCTCGAAGGATGGGAAAAGAAGATGTTATATGAATTTATAGAGAAGTAATAGGATCTAAACTTAAACAGGTAAAAACATCAGGATTTTCTATCCCTTGTGTTGAGTAAATTACCTAGAACAATCTTTAGCAAAAACAAAATGAGAACTATCTATTAGGCAGTAGAACATCTACAGATTATTCAGGAAAGAGCTTCATCCGTAAGTCCTCGGAGAATCAAAACATTTTGTGTGGCTCTGAACTAATTAATGTGATGAGTTCGTAAACGGCAAGGGCGACAAAGAACAACAGCGAGCACAACACTCAGGGAAGTTCGACAGAGGACTGGAAGGACATTACGCCTGATCCAAAGCGAAGAAAACTGAATAAAACGGATTATCATTTGCACTGAAGACAGGTAGTTTGAAAACGAAGAGTTCAGATTTTTTTGTTAATGTTTTTCTTTTGGCAAATTTTTTTTTTTTTAATATCACAAAGCGTTGTTAAGTGCTTCATTGGTAAGCAACATAAAGGGCGGAAATTGTGTAGGAACACATTATGAAAAGTTTTGGCTTAGAATTATATTTTAGTTTATAATTTCACAGACTGTCTAAAAGTTTTGAGTTGTATGCAACATTTTAAGTCTCTTTCAAATTGTATTATGCTTATCTCTTGCTCTAAAACAACTTATCCCTGAATTCCATGATTTAAAACAACCATTTCATTTTGTCCATGGTTTTGTGGGTCAGGAATTCTGGAAGGGCCAGGCTTGGTGATTCATCTCTGATCAATTTGGCAACAGCTGGGGTGGTGGGATCCAGCACAAAGATGGTATCGCCACTCACATATTGGTGTCTTGGTGCTCCTTGGCCTCTCCTTCTGTCCAGACAGTGTTTCCAGGGCCTTCTGCCTGTGACCTGAGCTGCTTACTTCAGTGGTCTCAGGATAGCAGCTCAGGACTCCAGAAGCCCGGTGCAGAAGCTGTTTGCCCAGGCTGAGCCTGGAGCTAGAGTCACATGGTCCCTGATGCTCCCTATCCATGACAGCAGCCACAGTCCAGTTTAGATTTAAGGGGAGGGGAGTGGAAGCCACTTCTCCATGTAAGGAGCATCAAAGATTTGCAGCTTTATTTCATCCTCCATGCAGTTGTTCTTAACTTTTTTAGCTTCTGGAGTCTTCTGAGAATCTGATGAAGGTTATGGGAAAATGCACTCTCACCACATTTGTATGCAGTTTTGGTGGAAACACTCAGGCTGAAGACTTGAATGTGTAAAATTAAGCTGCTTGATGAATGGAATTATAAAAATAGTATTAGAATCATTACCTCGATGTCAGATCCATTGGTCTGTTCGCTAAATCCCTACATCCTTGACCCTTTTCTTTCCTCTTTAAGCACTCTTGATTTTCTTCTTCCCCACCCTTAACCTTCTCTTCCATTCCCCTTGAGGCTTGTCTTTGAAAGGATCTTGGTTGTAGTTCAGCAGTTATAATTTCACAAGGTTCATTTCTCTCAGGGTAGTAATAAACCTATGAAGTATGACTGGGTCAATATTTCTCCAAATGAGTTCTTTTGTCCATAATTTATACCCAGCAGCAGACATTCTGTGACTAGAAAGACAGAAAGGAAATAATCTCCTGGGACAATATTTTAATAGCCAGATGTCATTGCCACTAACCAACTTTTAGGCTGTGCACAAGGATAACCTTGACAACTGATTTTCCTACTCCTAGCCAAGCTGTCTACTTGGATTTTATTTTTTGTCAACCACAGTAAACACAAAGGCGGTTTCTCAGTTTCATTCTGTAAACATATGATTTCTGCATCCCGCAGGAATTGAAATTAGGCATCCCAGGCTTGGGGACTTTTTTTCAGAAACAATAAAAGGCTTCTTTGGCTTTGTCTTTTTATGAGGATGTTTGCATCCTGCTCACATGTCTTGTAATGTAATCTCAAGACACAGCTGTTGTTTCAGAGAGTTCATTCATGTCAGCAGCAATTAAAAAGTCCTTTGTTTTCCAAACATGCTTCCCGGCTTGCCTTGAAGAGCTTTGCAAACAATGATTCCTGCAGTTTGAGGAAAGGAATCTTTATCGTGTGTGGCAGAAAGGGTGTGCCATGTTCATTTTCAGTCTTGTTCCAGGATTTACAGCAGGTACACCTGTGCCTTTTCTTGACAGTGAAGTTTTAAATATAGGAAATCCTCAGTCATCACTTTGCCACTTTGAGGTATGACCTCTTCTCGTAGCAATGAGTTAGAGCGTGCTTACTAGAAGGGATGAAAATCAAACCACGCTCTTGGAATCACTGTGTTACCCTGCCTTTTTTTTTTTAATTTTGTGTATCGAAATGGTTGCATCCTTGGGACTTGAGCCTTACTAGCCTGAGCTGCCTCTCTTGCAGGGGAGGTGCGTAGTACAGGACCGCATCTCGAGGGCTCCCTGCGTGTGTGCTCTGTGCTTCAGGATATGGGCACCTGGAGACTGAAGACTTGGAGGAGAGATGCAAGATGTGATTTCAAAGCATCAAAAAGTAGGTTCTTTTCCTGTCGGTCCTGTCATCCTCTCTCAAGAGTGAAGGAATTGATTCCTTTTGAGGGATTAGAGAAAGTATGCATACCATTGTCTTATCTGACTCTTCCACCTGTGGAGTGGGGCCTCATATGTGTTAAGATAAATGTTTGCTATGAACATTTAAAATATGTGTCATTAATATATCTGTGTATCTTTTAGATTGCTACTCATCTACTCTTTCTCACTTTAATTATGTGTGTGTTGTGGTGGTAGTGATTAGAGAGATAATCAAATAACAAACCCTTTCTGTTTTTGTTTGGTTTCTAGACTTTTTTGTTTTGGGGGAAGAGGATAGAGGTGGGGATGGGATGGGCGAGGGAAATTACTAATTTATAGCAAGCTAACAGGCAAGTTGCGCAGCCAGAAGAAATATTTTCCAGTCACTTCTTAAATGATCAGCGTGAACAACTGGCATCTCAAATGAAATATTAGTTTACCTACTTAACAGTGAGTTTTATGGTCTTGCAAATATCAAAAAGCAAAACAAAACAAAACACTACCGGCTCCATAGTCTGGGGAAGACATCAAGGTAAAATAGGATGAAATATTTCCAATTTGAGTTCCATAAGTCTACAGATCTTACAAAGTCTGATGATATCACAGTAAGGAGTGTCGGGCATATAGAAGAGGCGATTTTTAAAAAATGAAGTTTTGAATGTCTTGCAAGCCAGCTGGTGCGCACACATCTTGGCCCTGTTCCAGCCATGTGACTTATGTGTCTCAAGCTTCCCTTAGCTGGACACCTGCCCCAGCAGTGGTATGCCATTCTCTCACGGTGTCTGAGTGTCCCAGTGAGAGACAGCAGAGAGGCATAAAGTGTGCCATCCTGGTCTGTTGACACTGCAAAGCATTTTGCTTATTCTGGCTTTATGAAAGTAAAAACCAGCATAATCCTAGTTTGTAAAGTTAGACTTGATTTGGAATTGCTAGTGAAACCTTACTTTGCTTAAAAGGAGGGAGCGCAGCAGCAGAGAGATTAAGTGATTGCCTGGATCACACACTGCTTAGTAGCAAAGTCGGCATCTGAACCCAGGTCTTTTGACTAAATTGATCTTAAAATATGAAATCAGAAAACTTGCCCTGAGTATACTAGGTATTCTAGACTGAATGTTTGTGTGCTCCCCAATTTTCATATATTGAAGGCTGATCCCCACTGTGATAGTATTGGGAGGTGGGGCCTTTGGGAGCTGATTAGGTCATGAGGGTGGAGCCCTCATGCATGGGATTAGTGCTGTTACAAAAGAGACTTCAGCAAGCTCTCCTGCCCCTTCTGTGACATGAGGACACAGAGCGAAGATGGGCCAATGATGAACTGGAAATTGGGTTCTCACCAGTCACTGGGTCTGCCTGTGCCTTGATCTTGGACTGTGAGAGAAAAATGTATGTTGTCTAAGTCACCCAGCCTAGGGTAGTTTGTTATAGGAGCCCAAGCAGACTAAGATATTGGGGATTATTTTTTACAGTTTTATTGAGATATATTTCATACACCATAAAATTCATGCATTTGAAGTGTACAGTTTTGTGGTTTTTAATATATTGAGTGCAATCATCACCACATTCTAGGACATTTTAATACCACAAAAAGAGAATCTGTCCCCATTGGCAGTTGCTTGGCATTTACCCCCAACTGCCCCCACTCCCCAGCCATAAGCAACCATTAATCTACTTTGTGGTTTTATGGATTTGCCTATTCTGGGTATGTGGACTATATACAATATGTGGGTCTTTTGTGACTGGCTTCTTTCATTTGGGATAAGGGTTCATGGTTCAGCCATGTTGTAATATGTATCAGTATTTCATACTTTTTTATTGACAGATAATATTTCTTTGTATGGACATTCCATATTTGTTTATCTATTTGTCAGTTGGTGGCCATTTAGGTTGTTCCCACTTTTTGGCTATTATTAATAATGCTGCTGTGAACATGGTGGGCAAGTTTTTGTATGCGCATATATTTTTATTTCTCATGATTATATGCCTAAGAGTGAAATTGTTGGGTCATATGGTAACTGTATATTTAATATTTTGAAGAATTACCAAACTGTTTTCTACTAGTTTGTTCTTAAAACAAAGTCAAAATGTTATGTTAACAACTACCACGAACCAGGACAACTTTTAGCCAATTAAAAAAATATGTATTACTACATATTCCCAAGTCTGCATATATTAATACATATTTAAAATTATGAAAAGGCACAAGATATTTCTCATAGCTAAAAATACAACTATATAAAGCAAAAATCGTGCTTTCTACATCACGATAATTTGCATGGTCTTTGTTTAAACCAGCTAACACACAACAGGCTTTTGATTTGCAGTTATACAAATGTGGCCAAGTTAATGTTGTTAACTCTCTCATTTTGCATTTCAAGATGTAGAAAATGGCAACAGGTTTTTGATAAAGTTGTTAAGATATTTAGAAAAGTGAAAACAGGAGCCAACCTTATGTGTGGTGGTTAATTTCACGTGCTCCACTTTGGTGGCCTGGGGTTCACAGGTTTGGATCCTGGGTGCAGACCTAGCACTGCTTGTCAAGCCACAGCAATCAAGCCATCCTGTGGCAGCATCCCACATAAAATAGAGGAAGATTGGCACAGATGTTAGCTCAGCAACAATCTTCCTCAAGCAAAAAGAAGATTGGCAACAGATGTTAGCTCAGGGCCAATCTTCCTCAGAAAAAAATTAGAAAATGAAAACAAAAAATCAACAAGAGTGAAGACTGCCATTAAAGAGAAGGATTGGTTTTAATGCTCAGTTCTCCAAACGCTGACTTCAGTGGGACATAGGTGTCAGTATCATGCATATACTGAAGAAAGCATTTGTCTGGATTTGAAGCCCATGTGTAAACAAACCAGAATGAAGCTATTACATTTTTTATTTGTATTTCTAGTAAGGCATTTTGCCAGCCATTTTTTCTTACCTTATACCACATATAATCACAGGAATGCCAAGACCCGTGTCCTGGTCCAGGCTCCACCACAATCCATGGGACCTGCTCTGTACCTTGGACCCCACCTTCATCTGTAGAATAGGAGTAATTACCCACCTACTGCTTCAAGGGTGGGAGTTTATGTGAGAACAAATGAGATAATATGCGTCACACTGTACTTTGTAAACTGTCAAGCTCCAAAAGGTAAGGCATTTGTGTAGACCAAATAGAGCTGTGTTCTCATTGTAAATGTTCAAAGGGATATTTAAAGTGCTCAGAGCACTGATATATATTTTGTTTCCATATTGACCTATGATTGATGACCAGTGCTATGTAAAGGACTTAAAAACACGTTTCTAAGCTAATAGGCACCAATAAAAATATAAAATTGGGAAGAACTGACAAATTCCCTTGGATATTACCACAACAAACATGAAAAAGATTTCCTTGGCATATATTGGAAAAAGCATGGAATGCAGAAATTACAGAAAAACTGAATTTATATTTTGCATGATTTCAGATTGCAGTTCTTTTCTTTCCTCTCCCACAAAAAGCTGGAAGTCCACCACAGGCATAACTCCACCTCTCGGCACTGTTTTTGTGCTTTTGCCGGCAAAAGTAGATGTGAAGGCATTTGAGACAGGTCAATTGTGTGGCTATTTTAAAGAAAATATATGTAGCTCGTTTCCTCTGCTAACCTCTTGTGTCACCAATACCAAAAGAAACTGTTTTCTTACAACAGTTTTTGTGAGCTTTATTTTAAGCAAAAGGGAATATGAAATAAAGAGCTACCACTACACAACATCAATTAGCAAGTTCAAAGCAATGCTGGGAACATGGTCCCACAGTACCATTTCTTTTCCCCTCCACTCACTATTAATATAATTATAGTTTCATCAGCATTTGTTATTAACGGTATTTGTAAACATTTGCCCTAAAACATTATGTTAAAAACTTAGAAAGATGGCTATATACTTTTCTGTGATGGAAGATTGCAGACAGAAGGTAAGGCAAATAATAGAAAGTTTTAGTAAGACTATATCAACAGAAAAATATAGCTAGCATTTTGTTGAGAACGTTAAATTTTGCTACTGCCTAATTTTATGAATAGTAGCTGCTCTGCCACTTAATACTCAAGCATCAATATCGTAAGACAACACAGAGCTTGCTTTTTGTTATTTTTTCCCCCACCCAAGGAAAAAAGATGAAGAATTCAGCAGGTGCTATTTCTGGAGAAAATGACTTGCGTTATGAACATCTTCAATTATTTGCCTTGCTTCATATAACTTCCTCTTTCCTCCCTCCAAGTTCTCATTATTCAAAAATCATTTACCACTAAATTATAGGAAAATAGTTTCTCTTAAAGCAGAAGTGAAGTGAAGCTGGGCATGAGTCAATAAACAATTATGAGGCTCTCAAATCATCAAAAAGATGCCACCTATGACATATGACCTGTTCTGATCTCAAGGCGTATGGCATCATTTTATGGAGAATCTAGAAGGAGTCGTATTTTCTCTTCTCTAGAACTGATGGTCCCTGTCATCTCAACTTCAGAGAGAGTTTTTCTTTGGAAGAACCAAAACATATTAGTGTTTGGAGGATATACTGACGATACATATGAGCATCTTTTCTCGAGAAACAGTCTGAAGCTCTAATCATATTTTTGCAAACAGCCTGACATCACTGGCTTTCAAGCTACAGTGACCTGGCCCATTGTTTTCTTCATGGTGTGGCTGTACCAGCAACTGCCTGGTTTCTAGAGAGGCTTTGGAACCAGTCAGACCTCAGTTCAGACTTGCCTGCCTGTGAGCAGTGTGACTTTGGCAAATCATTGGATGTCTTGAAGCTTCAGTTTCTTCATTTATGAATTATAAGCATACGCACTATGGTTTTCTTTTAAAGATTTAAAAAATATGTCTCTAGTATATATACAGCACATGCTATGTGTGGCAAACACTATTGAGTTTCTTTACTCTTTTTTTTTTAAGATTGGCACCTGAGCTAACCTCTGTTGCCAATCTTCTTTTTTTAATTCTTTCTTCTTCTCCTCAAAGCCCCCACAGTACATAGTTGTATATTCTAGTTGTGAGTGTCTCTGGTTGTTCTATGTGGGACGCTGCCTCAGCGTGGCTTGATGAGCAGTGCCATGTCCGTGCCCTGGATCCAAACCAGTGAAGCCCTGGGCTACTGAAGCGGATGGAGCACATGAACTTAACCACTCAGCCACGGAGCCGGCCCCATCTTTACTCTTTCTTTGCCAAAAGAATCCTGAGGCTATTTGAGTGACAGCATGCCCAGGCCAGGGGATTAGTCATGATTGTTTTAAAGGCATCATGGCAATCTCATTTTCTATCACCATGATTGGTTTGGGGACTTGAAATCCAGTTCTAGCCAATGACATGTAAGGGAAGACTCATGGGCTTCTAGGAGAGACTGTCCGACAGACAGAGGGCTGAGAGGAAACGTTCTCTCTGGTGTTGGGCTTCGTTATGTGCTGCAGCAGCCAACTGGCTGTGGCAAAACTGAGTATGAAGAACCAAGACTGAGGATGCAAGCTCAGTGGTGGAGTGTGGGTCCCGATGTCATCAGGGAACAACCATGGGACTGCCTCGTTCAGCCTTGTGTTAATAAACATAAATATTGTATGTTTAAGCCACTCTGAGTCAGACTTCCTATTTTTTGTAGCCAAAAGTATCCAACTCAAGTAGACTGTTATTAATATGTATTAATCAGTGTATTTTGAAAGGGGTAAATTGATATTTAATAAACCCTTTTCATTGAATTAGTAGAAAATAGTCCCCAACTTAATTCTGACTGTAATTCTATGATACTTTTTTTTTAGGATTTGAGAAATTAAAAAAATTTAAAAATATCTTTTCTTTCAGGGAATGTCTAATAAAATTTAGCTGATGGTGATTAGTTATATTTTATTTTAAAACAAAGTGGAAGGTCATATAATCATATACTGGAAGGGAATTTAGTAGTTATTTTAGAATCTAAAATTTAGATCATCTTCCTGCTTCTAATTAAAAGGCACATTAAAATCATCTCAAGAGGGGCCCGTCTGGTGGGTAGTGGTTAAGTTCGTGTGCTCTACTTCAGCAGCCCAGGGTTTGCAGCTTTGAATCCTGGGCACGGACCTAGCACCGCTTGTTAAGCCATGCTGTGGCAGCATCCCACATAAAATAGAGGAAGATTGGCACAGATGTTAGCTCAGTGATAATCTTCCTCAAGCAGAAAGAGGAAGATTGGCAATAGATGTTAGCTCAGGGCCAATCTTCCTCACAAAGACAAAAAACAAAAACAAACCATCTCAAGAGATACAACTGGGGTTTTAGAATCTTTCAAAAGTGAACTATGAAATAACAAAATTTCCAGATAATTCTAGGTTAGGTTCATGAAGTACACTAAGTGCGGGAGGGGGTTAATAATTATGGATGCAGGAGGATAGATTTAGTCTGGGTAAGCCATGGAAAATATCTGATCCTTTATTTTAATAGTTTACATGAAAGAAAGTAGATCTTATTCCCTCTTTTATTTATTTATTTATTTATTTATTTATTTATTTTTGAGGGAGATTAGTCCTGAGCTAACTACTGCCAGTCCTCCTCTTTTTGCTGAGGAAGCCTGGCCCTGAGCTAACATCTGTGCTCATCTTCCTCTACTTTATACGTGGGATCCCTACCACAGCATGGCTTTTACCAAGTGGTGCCATGTCCGCACCTGGGATCTGAACCAGTGAACCCGGGGCCGCCAAGAAGCAGAATGTGCGAACTTAACCACTGCGCCACCGGGCCGGCCTCTCCCTCTCTTAATTACACAGATAACATTCCCCGAAGCAGAGAAGCCTAATTTTTGTTATATTTTCCTTCCGTTACTGGAGATCTTTCTCTTCTCTTTGTTCTGCATATATCTGACAGATGACAAACTAAGAGAAGTATAAAATTTCTGAACAAACCAATATCTTTTTACATTTTGTTAGACCCTATGGTATCAACCAGGAATGTGAATTTTCTTGTCTTTATCTTGAAAGCTACAGACAGAGACTTTCTGTCATGTTCTCTAAAAAAAAAATTAGTGAGAAACGGAACACAACTCAGGCAATTACTATATACATATATAAATTAGATAATCAGGTAATTTTATATATATAAAATATGTATATATTTTTTTCAGTACCAGCACCTGAAACAAAACTGTTTGAATTTGTTTGATAGAGGGCATAATGTTAAAGTAAAATGCACGAACCTCTACATCCTTCATCGTTCGAAAAATAATTATTACACCACTTCTATGTTCCATGCTCTTCTACGTTCAAACCTGTAAAAGTCTCAGGGGTGCTAGGCCCTAGTGAATAGTAAAGACGGTCCAGAAGCTCCTCTCCTTCCTCTGGCTGTACTTTTGCTGTTCCGAGTTACATCACTATTCATGCATGAATGTGTAGTTAGAAACTTCAGTCCAGAATGACCGCCTGGATGCAGGCACGAGTGTATCTTGTACTAACCTCATGCAAGGTGTGTTGGGTGTGTGGATTATGAAATGCTAGGATGGGGGCTATAGATGGGAACTGCATGTGGTTTAGGGTTGTTTGGGGGACATCAGACAATTTGCTCCCTTGTCATGGCCTAAATTGTCAAAGTCTATGTTAATTCTCAATTTATTTAAAGCCTCTGATGAATAATCTTACTTTGGGCAACATTTTTTGGGGCACAGATGTTAGCTCAGTGACAACCTTCCTCAAGCAAAAAGAGGAAGATTTTTTTGACATAAAAACTGAGAGCTAAAATGTAAGTAATTTGAATTGGGTTTCCAAGATTACTAAAAAGAAATCATTGTGAACCATTACTTTGTCCTTGCACCACCAAGGGGAGTGAGGCTAGAACTGCTTTCCAGTGTAATCAATTTCCTCTGTGATCTTGGGCATTTTATGTTAAGGAATTTAAAAATATGATTTGAGAAAGGCCTATAGACTTCCCCAGGCTCTGGACAGGTCTATGAGCCAAGAGAGGTTAAAAGCCATTGAAAGGAAATAGAAGCATTTTGGGCAACAGTGGAGAGAGGAATACAGTAATTAAAATAAAATAATAGAAACAACAGAACGATGACAGTGAGGTTGGAACTGCTGGGTCCTGTCTTTCTCCAGTGCGTCGGGGTGAGGTTGGAGGTGGTAGGACAGACAGGCTGAAGTCTGCATGCGCAGGAGCCCTCACCCATCCTCATGAGGGACGGAGTGGTCACAGCCACTTGATTCTGGGAACAACCCTCTTGGAGCTGTTGGATTTAGTTGTGGCTAAAAATACCCATATTTCTTGAAAAGGAAGCAAGTCTTAGTGCTTATGAGGTTGAAGCCAGCAAGGAGTTGCACTTTTTTCCCTCTCTGACTACATTTCACTTTTATTAGATCCACAAACATTGCTAATATTGAAGTACTTTCATTAAATACTTTTATTGGAAAAGTAAGACATTTCCTCACATCAATCCTGTGATACCTTTTTCACTTTAAGCTTACAAATTGGAAAAAAGGCCCAGAGATTAGCATGTCTTGGGTAGCCTCAAATGGCCAAAACTAGCTCTAAAAACTTGTCTCCAACTCTCTCCTCTCCCTTTTTCTCTCGTTACTCCAGAATTAACGCAGGGTCAAACTGTGGCCATGTTTTCAGAGCCACCTTAATCATTGTCCAAGAAACTCGTAAATTTGCAGATTGTTCACAAGTAAAGGCAGTTTTCCTCCAAATGAGAACACTGCAAATAAAATCTGCTCAAAAGTTATTTAAAATCAAAATAAAATTTACTGAAAACACTCATGAAGTGTTATCATTCGCAATTCAAGTACTATTAAAACTGTCGAGTCTTGGGGCCGGCCCGGTGGCGCAGTGGTTAAGTGCTCACGTTCGGCCTCTCAGCAACCCGAGGTTCGGATCCCGGGTGCGGACATGGCACCACTTGGCACACTATGCTGTGGTAGGCGTCCCACATGTAAAATAGAGGAAGATGGGCACGGATGGGAACTCAGGGCCAGGCTTCCTCAGGAAAGAAGAGGAGGACTGGCAGTATTAGCTCAGGGCTGATCTTCCTCAAAAAAAAAAAAACACCACAAAACTGTGGAGCCTTAACTCACAGCAGTCTAAAAATGGAGAAACTTTGCCTTTCTTTTATGTTTCAGGAGGAGAATGGAGAAGGAAGCGGGCTTAATGTGGCTGAAAAATCTTTGCATATTCTAATGTTGCCACTTGTACATTTTCCCTTCTGTCTTTCCGCAGAGCTTAAAGGCAGGGTAAAAAGTCCCTGCTTTGGAAATCAGAATTAATTTCCACTTTTGCAGCTGCTCAGCCTGAAACCCTTGGAGACTCCCTTGAATTTTCTTTCCCTTTGCATCCTACTGCCGATGTGTCAGCGAATTCTGTCTTCTTTACCTTCAAAATATACCCACACTCCGCTGTCTCTCACCACCTCCTCCGTAAACATCCATCCTGCCGCTTTCTCTCACCTGGAGGACGCCACCAGCCTCCCAACTGGTCTTCCTGTTCCCTCCCTCGTTCCCCTGAGGCTACTTTAAACTCCTTGCACAGAAGTATGGTAAAAAGTAAGTCAGGTCGTGTTATTCCTCTTTCTGGTGGCTTCCCATCTCACCCAGAGACTCCCATCTCACCACCCCCTCACCAAGCCCTTTCAGTGGCGACCAGGCCCTATAATCTGTCCGTTAGCTCTCCTGCCTCATCTCCTACCATTTTCCTGCACTCACTCTACTCCAGCCATCTGGTCCACTTGCTTTACCTTATCTCCAAAGCCTAGAAGAGTGGCTGGCACATTGTAGGTGCTCAATAAATTTTGGGTAAATAAATGGTAACCCAGATATATTCTGGGCTCATATTGTCTTCTGAAATCCAAAGAAAAATTGGCTTAAATCTTCCATTTTGTGTTTAGCTCTTAATATCTGTTGTGAGTTCTGGGAAGCTTACATTTCTTTTTAGTTTCCACTGGCTCTGAATTGCTATTTCCTCTGAATTCTCCATTTCCATCCTGCCTTCTGCTTTCCCCATGTGCTGTCCCTTTCTCTGTATCCTGTTGCCCTGTTGGGCGCCATTCAGATCCTTCACTCCCCAAAGTTCTGTGAATAACTCTTTGTTAAAGATTTGGAATAGTGGAGGGGATGACAAGACCTAAAATTAAATTACAGGGTAACACTTAAATTTAAATTTTAGGCATCTGCTCTCTTAAAAGTCATTAATTTCTGCACTGGAAACTTAAGATGGTTTCATCTACTCAAGCACCAGCCTCCCTAAATTTCCTTGGTCCTATTTTTTTTCTCTTTGCCAGGGTACTTAATTCTTTTTTAGGACATCTGACTATCAAGACATTCTTTTATTATTGGGCCCAAATCCATCTCATATAATTCTTACCTACTTGTGGATAAAATGAGTTTTCCTAATCTGTGAGGTCTGTTTAGAACAAATAGCATCTCTTTTCCAGTGTCACTCTGTCTTCTAGGGTTCTATGACAGTATTAAAAGTCTAGATATCCTTGACTAAACATAGTTTTTTTTCTTGAGGAAGATTAGCCCTGAGCTAACTGCTGCCAATCCTCCTTTTTTGCTGAGGAAGACTGGCCCAGAGCTAACATCCATGCCCATCTTCCTCTAGTTTATACGTGGGGCGCCTACCACCTCATGGCTTTTGCCAAGCAGTGCCATGTCTGCACCTGGGATCTGAACCGGCGAACCCCGGGCCTCCGAGAAGCAGAACGTGCGAACTTAACCGCTGCTCCACCAGGCTGGCCCCTAAACATAGTTTCCTTATAAATAAAAATATTCTTCCGTATGGGAGGTCACATTTATTTTGGAAAAAATATACTTTATATTGATTAGGCTTCAAACGTAAGCTCATTGGTCACATTACAGGCTGCAGGGTGTGTTTTTTGTTTTTGCTGAGGAAGATTCTCCCTGAGCTAACATCTGTACCAGTCTTCCTCTATTTTGTATGTAGGTCACCATCACAGCATGGCTGATGAGTGGTGTGGGTCTGCACCTGGGGTCCAAACCCAGGAACCTGGGCCACCGAACTGGAGCGTGCCAAACTCAACCACTACGCCACAGGTCCTGCCCCTACAGCCTGCAGTTTTCGAGACACATCAACTTTTTAGAAACGCTTCCATAACTAATCTCTTGGTACAGTGAAAACTTTGAATAATTTTTATAGTTCAATATGTATTTCATGAAAATAAAAATATTTATGATACTTGAATTTATGCCTTATTGCTCAAATTTAGAAAAGTTACAAATAAACTACATTAAATATCACATTTTGTTGGAGGAAGCTTTTTATGAGGCTTACTGTGCAGTTTATTCAGAGCCTAAAGAAGACTGGTCTCCCCTTGTAGGACCAGCTATCCATGTACGTGCATCCTGTAGAGAAACTTAAGTAAAACAGTGTAGGCAGCTTCACTCCAGTTCTTGGCATTAAACAAGACTGATGATTAATGGCCTAAAATGGTAATTGGCTCTTGCTTACAGATGCCTTGGACATTCAAGAAATGAGACTATAATGAGTGGAAATATCTCAGTAGTTCAACTACTGCTTATTCACTGAGGGATTAAGGTGACCTGACATGCTAGGATAAGCCTGGTTATATAAAATTGCATATGCTGTTTTTAGCTCTCCCTTGCATGGCTGTAACTTTTTTTTTCATTAAAAAAATCTTAAAGTTAGGAAGTATGCCAAAGAGAAAACATTATGAAACAAATGCTACCAAAAAACATTTGAAACCAACCCGTTAATCAACCTAAAGGAAATAGTTTCTTATTTTCTATGTAAGTGACATTTCCTAACAGTCACCTTCTAGGAATGCGCTATAATGCTACATTTTGTTGGACTCTTGCCTTCTAGAGGTCTATGCTTAGGAGAACACCCATGAGAATGGAGTCCTGGGTCCTCCAAAGAAGCACCAAGCCAAGAATCACTGTCCGTGACCACTTTACAGATAGATTAAATACGTCTATTGGAAGTTTGCCTTTTTCCTTATTAAATTTTGCCAGCTTTGCACTTGGATTTGCCCCCTTCCCATTTTAAGACCCTTGTACATTCAGATTTGTCGTGTAGTTTTAAACTTTGCCAGTATCTGACCAAATCATGTTCACCCACCTGCTTTTACTTCGAGGACTAGTTTTCCACAAGCCCCTACTCTTTCTGGCTTCCAACCAGAGATTTCAGACCTGTGTAGTCTGGAGATGTGGTGGTAAGCAAGGGAGCATTCTCTGCACAAGGACCAGTGAGAGAAAGATGAACATCTAGATAGCTTTTGGAAGGATAGGATGTAGTTCAGCATAGCATGAGGTGTGCGGACGCATATAGTTCAGTGGATTCTAACAGTTAAGCTGCTCCAGATTGGAGGGGGCTTGAACGCCACTCAAAAGAGCTTGAACGTATCAGCCGAGATTTTCAAGTAGGATAATGAGACATGACCATATCTTCATGTATTTTAGGAAGGTAAGTCTTGTGTTAGTGCAAAGGATTTATGGGTGAGGGAGGAGATTGGAAGAGGTACTGAATATTTTCATTAGTTCACTACCAGGTTTATGAGGATTTAAATTAGGGAAAGTGCAGTAAGATGGATGAGGAGATGAACTTAGGAGCCATTTCTGTGGTAGCATAGGCAGGGCTGACACTAATGGAGGTAAGAGAAAATGTGAAGAGCTGAAGCTGACCCACAGTCTTCCAGCTTGTGGGAGGAGGAATGATGATTCTGTTGAGTGAGGTGTGAGCACATGAGGAGTTTGGCTTTGTTAGGGAAAATGGTTGAGGTTTGGATGTTAAGTTTGGAGACTATTGAGTCATTTTTCTATTAGTTAATGTCCAGCTAGCAGGTAGATGTTGGGGATGTGGCCAGGGATGAAAGATATAGAGGAGACAGTCATCTCCTTACTAGGAAATGCTTTCTCCAACCTGAGGAAATGGTGGCTCCTCAGAAGGCAGGTCCAGGTTTTGCTCACTCCTGTGTTCCCAGCCTCCAGCACAGTGACTGGCACAAAGATTACACTGAATAAATGTTGAGTGAAATGTTGTGTCATTTTTACCATTCTCCCTTCATATTTCTTCTTCCAGTTCTTTACCAATTACTTCAAAGAAAAGAAATATTAACCTTAAATATTCGATCATTATTTTTCTATCCTTAATTTGGATGATAAATTTGCATACTGAGGAAAGAACGGATTGGCTAATATTTCCAGTACAATGGTTAAGTATTCTAGATGGCTAATTTTCAGTTTTTCTCAAGCTGGCTTTTGTTTTCCTTCACATTATGATTAACCACTTCTGCAAAGGCTCAGAGTTTATCACAAGTCCTTGAACTAAAATTAATTTTATTGTTTTGTTGAATGCCATAGCAATACATTGAAAAAAAAAGAAATATTCAGTTACATAATATTAGGAAAAAGGTTGGTTTTCAACAAAACATGTAGTGCTTCTAAAACAGAGAAGATGGTTAAGATAGTAATGATAGGTTACAACCAGAACTGGTTCTTTGTTAGTAGAGTAGTTAAATGTTTTTGGGATGATGATTTTCTTTTGATAATGAAAATGATTTGGTGGGAAAGTTTGGCTTCACCATGGTTTTAGTCTATTGTTGTGTCTCCCAAGCTGACCGTTTCGAAGGTGGTGACAAGAGGGACGTAGTAAAGGTCTGAGAACCTTCGTTGCTTCTTCACTCCCTTGTGTTATTTGTAGATTATCTTTATGTGGTTTTATAAATTCCTGATGATATTTTTTTTTTCCTGAGGGGGAATTTTTCTCTCTAAAATTAGCTTTTAAGAGGTTTGACTGAAAAAATAACTTTGGAAATGGTGTCTGACTTCACATGATACTGAATGATTATAATATATTGACAGTAATAATCACCAACCACTTGTAAACTCCTTGAAGGACGAAACTGAGTCTCTGTGTGTGTATTTATGTGTACGTGTCTGTTACAGAGTTTCTGTCCAACAGAGGATATTTATGTAATGTATACACGCCACATGTGGACGAGAAAAAATGAGTGGTTATTGAATAGTGATTGTATCCAGCATATTTTCAGAGACAAAAACTACATTAAACCAGTTTCAGGAAACATCATTATTCTTTGCTATAGCTCTTAAACCAGTGACTTTCAGAGTTGTTCAGAAGGATGCCATCGGTAAAGCTCGTTTCTGATCAATTCAGTCTGAGAATGACCTATGGCATATCCGAACTGGCAGACGAAAGGTAGAGAATGCCTAGGAACTGTTCTTTTTTGCCTCTACTGGGTGAATCAGACATTCAGAAGACTCGATAACTTTCCTTTTGCAGCTTCTTTTCTATTCCAAGTCAAATATCACACAATGTAGTAGGAAAATCAGCATTGACAGTCTCTCTCATTGAACAGAAGCTGACTCAGTATTTTTTTTTTCTTCAGGAATCCTAGTTAGGGCTGTCACATCCCCCGGCGGCTCTGACCATCTCAGAATACATCTCTACATGAGGAAGGAAAGTGGCCTGCTCATGGGAGTCATATTCAATGAGGCCCAGTGACTCTTTGCATTTTAAACGTTTCGGAGCACGAGAGTGGCAGACGACGCCAGCAGAGCGCTGTCCCTTGTCGGTCTTTCTCATTTCTCTGCTCTTCAGCCCTATGGCTGCCTGGGAGAAGAGCATAAAACCTCCCAGACTATGTCTAATTGTGTAATCCCAGGTGAGCAAAAACTGCTCCCTCTCTGCAGCTAATGATTAGTTTATGATCTAAGGAAGAAGGATTGATAGTCCTGGTTATTTTTATCCTTGTGGGTGACAGCACAGAGGCTGTTTTCATTCTGGAGGGTGTCTAGAGAGGTCTCTCCCTAAGGCACACCATGGAAACAGACTTGGACTATTTTCTGAGAATCAGTTTGGGAAGTTTTTCTTTCTTCTCCAGACCTTAGGGTATGATGCCAAGTTTACCTGTTGGATCTTTTAAAAGAGAAATATCCTCTTTTGAACGGAGTGAAGTCCATTTGCCTAACCCATGTCCTCCCTTCAAGTTAATATTCCTACCATGCCTTCCTTCACTGCTGTGCCCCTGGACCCACTGCCGTACTTGTGTGCCAGCCCCCTGCCCACACCCTCTGCCTGGCTCAGGCCTCAGAATGCCAGCCTGACCACCAGCATGAACTCCTACTTTGTTTCTGATTGAAATAAATTTGATTCAGATGCTGAATCCCTGAATTCTCCATCAGTCATCCAACTGTAGCTCAGCCACTCCCCATAGGTCCCTAAAGGAGAGAAAGTGCCGCAAGGACACTCCAGAGAAGGATGCGTCTTGCCCATGAGTCAGGAATTTGGCTATATACCTCTCTTGCCCTGGTGAGCGAACCCTGCAGGAGCTGGCAGGGTTCCTCTTGCTCTCTCATCTAAGGCTCCACTTCTAAGAGGCCTAGGGCCTCTGATCCTGACACTGCATGGTCCTATCACTCTGAAGATGCAAAAAAGGCACGAAGAGAGAAACCCATGAAAAACCCTTTTAGGTTTTCCCAGCCGGTAATGCCTCCCCTGCCAAGAGCAGCTCTGGGCTGATCTTTGGGAGAAGCCCAGAGGGAGAAGCCATCTGAAAGGGTACAGAGGGGCCGGAGGCGAAAGATTACCTCAGAATTTCCTATTTATTTTATCTGGATTTTAAGATAATCCACCCCTTTGTGCAGTGCCCTAATTAGGTCCTTGGAGCTGCTTTTTCACTTTGCCTGCTATTAGACTTCTCTTCCTCCTTGGAGGTGGGTGAGATGAGCAGGTAGAGAAGGAAAAGCATTGACTGCTCCTAGAAATCACTCATTCCAGTCAATACTATGTATTTCAGTGTTTTCTCTTTTTGCTGCATAGACCAGACTCTGACATGGACCCGGCCTCCTCCATCTTGTGGAGTTCCATGACTTCAGCTGATGGGACCTCAGGCCTTTCCCTGGGCTCTTGGTTCCTGGGCGGGTCTGTGTCTCAGCATTCCCTGGGAGCAGTTGAGGTACTCCTGGGCACATCTGCCTTCTGCTCCTACACTCTGGCCTCAGATGTGATCCTGCCTTGAAGCTGGGGTGCAGGTTCAGAGCACTCGTTCTGCATGAACAGACTAGGGGATGGGGTGGCCACAACTTTATATCCCTTCATATAGCCTAATTTCTCTGCAGTAATTCACAGCACAGCTAACTTATTCTTACCTCTGTGCCTTCATGCAAGCTGTTTCTCTCTTTCCTGGAATCCTTCTCCTTATGACTTCCAAATTGACTTATCCTTCCAGGCTTTTGTTATCTTAACTCCAAAGGACTTATGTTCTCTTCTGCAAATGTAGAGATTTACTTCATACTGTCTTATACTTTTCTTCTTTGAGACACACTTGTGTCCTTATACTAATTCTACCTCCCTATTTTTTATTCTCACATTGGTCAAAGTTATTTTGAATTATTTGCAGAGTTCCAATTACTACACCTGCCCTACACTTCTCATCTGTTCAACCTGTAATCTAAGAGTCCCTTGGGGCCCCGTTCCTTCTTAGATATCTTATTAAACTCAAGCCTCACTTGCCCAGCCAGTGACAGTCTGGAAGTCTCCCTACAACTGCTGAATGTCTGGGGTCACTTTCTCCCCACCTAGATAAATGCTGCTCTGTTTCTTCTGCCTCTCGCTCTGGTCTAGAGCAAGAGCTGGCAAGCTGTGAGCATGACTTGCGGACTGAATCTGGCCTGCTGCCTGTCTTTTTATGGCCTGGGAACTGAGACGGGGTGTTATGTTTTATATGGTTGAAGAAAGTTGAAAGAAGAACAATATTTTGTGAAACATGAAAATTATATGAAATTCAGGTTTCAGTGTCCAAAAACAAAGTTTTATTAGAACAGACATGAGCCATACATTTACATATTATTTATGGCATGATACAATGGCGGAGTTGAGCTGTTGTGCCACAAAGCAAATGACTTGCAAAGTCTAAAATATTTGCTATTTGGCCCTTTTAGAAGAAAGTTTGCTGGTCTCTGGTCTAGAGGCAAAGACCAGCCTTTCAGTATTCCCACAAGAGGATCACTCCTCCCAAGCTCTAATAAATTTTAGTAATTACGCATGATTTGCGGAGAGGTCATCCCTCAGTCATGCTTTTTTACTTTTTTCTTTGCTCCACACCCCATTATTTCTTTTTTTCTTTCTACCTGACCCTCTCCCTGTCTGCAGTGTCTGGCAGATTTCTCTCCCTATCTAACAAAGCTCAGTTTTACCTAAAACGATGTCTCTTGGAGTCTTACCAGAATTCTCAGGGCATATTTACCTCCCATGAGGAAATCTGGTTCCAGCTGTTAATAGAATTGCATTTCCCATCTTACTATGCATTTTTTATGACCTTTAAACAAAATGCATTGTCTCACTATACCAGTTTCTTTCCTCTAATTTTTGTTTTAACATTTGTTAAAATATTTGAGAAACAATATATCTGATACCTGAAGTCAAAAAATGAAACTTGCCTGTTATGGTTTCCAAGAACTATGGAGCATGGGACAGGGTGGAAGGTGGAGGATGGCAGGGGTCTAAAGAGGTTATCAAGGGCCTGAGAGGTAATGGTTCACTCAAGGTCCCACAACTCATTAGTAGTGTAGTTGCTCACCTGAGCCCAGGACTCAGGTTTCCTGACACCGCCCCCCCCCCACCCCCACCTTATGCCACGTAGCTCCACACATTTCTTTTAACTTTTCTCCCAGTAAAGAATGATGAAAGCAAATAAATGAACAGATAAACAAACTCTAAATTTCACAAATTTAAACTAGTGGAGTAAAATTGTCCGAAATAATAATCATGATGTGACGCTAACTGCAGAAAGTTGTTCAGGAGAGAGTTACAAATGAATGACTTGAGAAGGCAAGAGCACTGCTGTGCATACAGACAGGTAGGGAGAGCGCCCGTCTGAGCCTCCTTCATTAAGTAGCACAGCATCAAAGACAATTAGCTGCAGTGAACTGCAAAGGCGGTAATTATTTTATCTCCTAGAATATTCCACTTTTCCTATTTTCCCAGCTCATCACTAATTTAAGATAACTTGATGGCATTTAAGTAGGAGAAAAGAATTTGTATGTAAATGAGGGAAAGAACAAAAATTGGCTATTAAAGTCCGTTGGATTCTAGAAAGCTTCAAGTTTGATTAAGAAACCAAGAGGCTACAAAAATGTTTAAGAATATCTGGAGAATTTTTTCTACTAAATCATTTTATTTTGAGAATAATAATGTGATTCTTAATCTAGAGTAAAATGGATTCTGCAGCAGCTTTGTAATAAAAAAGCAACAATGTGAAAAGTGTCTGAAAACTTTGCCTGCCTGAGCTATGGCTTTATGAGCATATAAATGTATATAAATCATATAATAAATCATATAAATCACATAATATCAGGGAGTAGAGACATTTCTGCCAATTTGCTCTTTTTTAAATCTGACTTTTTGATATGATGTATACATATATGTGTGTGTATACATGCACATGTAATAATAAAAATAAAAATTATTATTACTATAAAAGAGAAAAATTATGATCTGCTTCACTTAAATAAGATATTTTAGAGCTTTAAAATCATTTAAGCAAATTACATGGTTAAAATAATTCACGTTAATGCTTATTATTGAAGGTAGTCACTTCTAATCTCTAGGAGGGTGTGAGGTGTCTTACTGCTTTAAACACATTGTGAATCAGATATTATGAAAGATCACAACAGAGACCATTCATTCAACATTGAAGGAGTAGGAAGAACTATTTCATGCCATCAAATCAGGCAGAGTTTTAGATCACTGATACCCTAATCTCTTTTCTCAGGTAGGCACAAGAGAGTAGCTGCGCGAGAAGAGACCAAGATATAGCTTAAACTGATCAGAACAGTTACAAACACTTGATACTGTACTTGTACATTTTCTTTTAGATTTTTAAACCTCTAAGAATATCAAATGAGATTATCAATATTTGTTTGGCAAAGAAGAAAGAGAGGGAGAGTGGGAACGTGCATGCAGGAGAAGGACCATTGTATAAATTTTCCAACACTGGATGGTGTCGGTGTCGCGATCCAATGTACACACCAGGATAGATGCGGAGAGGGCTGATGGCCACTCAGAGTTTATTATAACCAGCATTTCAATATATACATAGCTTACATCTATTAAACATACACAGGTGTTCTGGACAATGTAATTAGTGGATGCCAAGAATTCTTAGTGATTTCTCAAGGAGCCCTCCCTCAGCCTCTGTTTTGATATTATCATGTTTTTGCTGTGCTCCTGTATTTTTATCTCGGAGCAGGCAAGGCCTCCTAGGCAACAGCCCCTCCTGCTCCTGATATCGTGTCTCCATCTGTGCCCCCGGGCAACCGTGCCTGGCTTAGGTTGTCTCCCCCTGGAGGTCTTACCCGTCATTGGCTGACTGGCCTTCTCACCTCCAGGTCGCAGTTTGTTGGCAAGCCTTTTCCAGTGACTATTAACCCTTCCTGTGTCAGGGGTGGCTACAGATGGCAAGTTGAGAAAGATTTAATAAAATTAAAAAGAAATAAAATTTAACTCCTCTAACTACTTTTTGTAATGCTCCTATTATCAATCAACTTTGACCTTTATTTAAGGACAGATCGTCCATGTGTCCCCTTCTTGGGGAAAAAAAGTCTTTCGAATTTGTTCACTGAAGCTTTTACATTAATACCTCAAAGGGATATAAGATAGATGCTCTCCTTGAAATCATTTTGCTTTGTTCAAAATTTTGTACCAATTTTGTATAAATTCTAGACTTTTCAGTTTCTTAGATGTGTGTATATAATCATTTTCCACTGAGTTTTTGGATTTGTTATGTCACAGATTTTGTGATTACAATGTTAACATATTCTCTAGAACATGACTGTGAATCTCAAGAGTAATTATTGCCTAAATAAGATTTTTAACAAAGTTAAAGAACATGACACTTTGTTTTGAGTTGTGGAGGGTGTCATTGCTACTTTTACAATATCAGAAAGAGAGATAAGAAATAGACCAAAACTTAACTTGTGTGTGTGTGTGTGTGTGTGCTCACGCGCATGTTATGGACACTTTAGTAAGCAGAACAATAGGCCTCCAAAGGTATCCATGTCCAAATCTCAGGAAACTGTCCATATATTACCTTATATGGCAAAGGGGGCTTTGCATATGTGATTAAGATTATCTTGGATTTTCTAGGTGATCCCAAGGTAGTGACAAGTTTCCTTATAAAGGAAAGAAGGAGGCTGGATGGTCAGACAAGGAAATACAATGGTGGAAGCAGATATTGGAGTGATGCACTTGCTGACTGGGAGGGAGGCAGGAACCAGGAAATGTGGTCATCGCTAGAGCTGTAAAGAGATTCTCTCCTGCAGCTTCTGGAAGGGGTCACAGCCCTGTTGACACCTGGCTTTTAGCTTCATGTTTTTAGCACGCATTTGGGACTTCTGACCCCCAGATCTGTAAAATAATAAACGTGTGTTGTTTTAAGCTTCTAAATTTGCGGTAATTTGTTACAGAAGCAACAGGGAACTAATATAGACACCTTTGGGCAGTCTGGTGAAAACTATGAATCTCTTCTCAGAGTAATATTTTAAAATGCATACAATAAAATACATAGAATTTGAAAGGAAATCAATTATATTAAAATACTTTTACCACAGGATTAAACAAGTTTTGACATCATAATATATGTGCTTCTGTATTCATGTATTAATTGACAAGATAAACCATGTAAAGTATAGACAAGTTAAAGTTCAATGTTTATCTTTTAAATATTTATCACTGTGAAGGCTAACCACTTGTGGCCTGTGGCCAATTCATGTTTCACAAGTTCTACTGTTCTACAGAGGATTAAGAATTGAAATTTGAACCATCTAGATTTGTAAAACTTTAACATTTAAGTTTTTGTCTTCTTCTAAGTTTGGTCAACAAACAATTGTAGATGTGGAACACTGGAAAACAAAGTCATTGTCTGGGCATGAATATGCAAGTAAGTGATATCACTATTAACCGAGTAACTATGACATGAGGAATTATCCAATAGTTGGCCAGCTGTGCTGCACAAGCATCTTTAGACAAGAAAGTGGGGTGCAGTCAGGAAGTGGATTTAACAGCTACCATGACTTCAAGTTAAGTATGAGCATAAATAATATTTTGAGATACCTGTGATGACCATAGTGTGATACGAAAATATCTATGCTATTTGTGACAAAATGACAGATACCACTAATACTTCTTTCCTACGTTTATAATTGATTGTAATGCTAAATTTCACCTAAAGGCATTTACAACAGTAGAGATGTATTTTTTTTCCAATCCAAGTTCATGGACTCTCTGACGTCTATCCAGAGGTCCCAGGTTAAGAAGCACTAGAGTGAAAATGGAGCAATGAGTGGTTATGCAGGATGAGGCTCTTTGTCTTCCTCCTTTTTACTCTGATTTTGAGGGGAAGGATTGTCTTATTTATGAAAATAGATCACATTAAAATACACAAAACACATGGAGCACATGATAGATCTGTCTTACAATGTCCCGCAAGCCCCGTAGGGTAGGGCTTTGAATGGATGTGGTTAAGGGGTCAGAGTTCTCTTCCTCTCTATTTGCCTTCCATTTTTTTCCTTAACCAGTGTTTCTTCTCTTAGGGAGACAGGTAATAACCAAAGTGTTTCTTCTCTTAGGGAGACAGGTAATTTTTTGCCTATGCTTTGATAACGAGAAAATCACATTCAATGCATAAGAAAGAAATTAAAGGGGAGGCAGAGAACGGAGGGTAGGCAGATATTTAGACCAGATCATTTGTGTGATGATATTTGTAATACATCATATGGAAACTAAGGGGAAAATGATGGTAAGGTGTTTATATTATGATTTCCTCAAAGGAAGTTATAGAATCTGTTTTAGCACAAACATCCTGATACCAGAAACCAATCCAACATTTGTTACTTTAAGAAATCTTGTCCTATCAGGGAGTGGATTGTATGGTCCAACAGATCTTCTACAACTTTAATTGTACAATCTGCCTTGCAGAGTGCGTGAGTGCTCTCCAAACACTTAGGTAGGTGTCCACTGATATAAAGAGTGAAGTGCCTAGTGTTTTAAATTGAGAGAAACAAAATAGACTCATTTCCTAGAATTCTTTGTCGATTTAACATTACTCATTTTTCATTAAAAAACCCTCTTCTCTGTATAAAAATAGTGCTCTTATTTAACTTGCTGTCATGAAGACAAATTGAGCTAGTCGAGAGGGTAGTAAAACAGACCTCTGTTCAAATGTAGTCAGTAAAAAGTCCAGCTATGTTGGCATTTTGCAAGGTTTGCATTAAAGCAAGAGAAATGATAACCCGCTAAAGAGCAAAGCAGGCAAAACAGATAAGTTCAAGAGAAAGTTGAATCTGGAAGCAAGGTCTGAGCTTTTTCAAGATGACAAGTAAAATTGCACCTGGATTCTGCTGTGAGCACAGTGGATTTGATTCTATTACTTAGCCAGGTGGGACCAAGGTGAATCTCATGAGGTTTTTAGAAAGGACCCAAGATATATTATGGCAAGTGGGAGTAGATAATAAATCAATAGCTTGCTGCTGCTGGGGTTGTAATGGAAGTTGTTGGTCATAACAGAGACTTTGGATTAATTTTCAGTGTAAAAAATGCATCAGAAATAGCTGACTGAAACTTTTAGAAAACTGAGGGGAAAAATGTCTTATTTGATTAAAGACTGAAGGGCAGAAGTAATATTCACCACAGTGTGAATATTCCATTCCGAATAAGTGATTTTTTGCTTGTAATCTTAGAGTTAATATGTTTTGATATTTCTTTCCTCCCTCACTGACCAGCCACACTCATATGTAGTTGTGTATATGCATTTGTGTATGTGTGTAGAGAAAATATGGATTCATGAATGTGAATTCGAGTAAACCTGGGCTATTGGATATATGAAGGACATGTTGATCAGTCTGGAGGGTTTTTACAGTTATCTACAAGAGTCCTTGGTGAAGCCCATGGAGCTAAGCACAGAGCTATATATGTATATATACCCCAGACCAAATCCTCATTGAAACGTTCAGAACTCAAAGCCCAAACATCCTTTGTCATTCATAATCACTATTGATAACCAGGTTGCTGCAACTTCGTTAGATACAAGGACTCTTGGGAATACACCATTATGTACAAGTGCCCTGCCTATTTCACACTCACACTGTAAGCTGCCCTGTAGGTTTTAGACATGATGCCAGATGCATGGATGGGGGACCAGAGGTTGGGAAGTAACGTATCTGTGATTAGGTCCCAGAAAAAAGAGGAGAAAGAGGCAAGAGAGTTCTGTGTCATACATAACCTGGTTAAAAAAAAGAAGAAAGCAATGATTTTCATTTTGATATGGCTCTTTGACTATGCAGTGTCAACATGAGTGCCTCAAGCTGGGTATACCAAAATGTTCAGCTTTGTTTCTTTTGCTCTTTTTCAGACTTTCCAGTAATTTCTTTGGCCTTTTGGATGAGGCCAAATATTTAACACTATTTTCTTTAATCTTGTTGTTTTATCATTTAATATTCAGCAGATAAATAGTGAACACCTACCATGTGTACTGTTCTAAGTATATCTCTACCATTATATGGATACCATGATGAATACAAGATTTTCTGCCCTCAAGGAGTCTGAATTGAGGTTGGGGATGTAAATAGACAATTTCAATTTGCTTAACCCTGTGAGACTCTGCTGGATGGGGGTTCTTGTTTTTAAAAGAGAAAGGAACTAACATTTACCGAATTTTGATTAGTAGCTTTTACATTCATTATGTAATACTTAATCCTCGAAACAATCCAATAGATTTTAGACAGACTCAGGGCTGAGTCTTACTTCACTGCTTTCTAAATGGATCTTGGTCATACTGCTTAACTTCCCTGAATACCAGTCGCCCCAATCTAATAAATTAGTGAAATTAATAATATCTACTTCACAGGGTGAAAATTAAATGAGATAAAGTAATTTACAATATTGAGTATACTGTCAGGACTCAATGAATGTTTCCTCTCCTACATTCTTTCCATTTTACATTAAAATTAAGGCAATTGTCCATCTTTCACACACGGCCTCTCAGGAATAGAGCTCCCTTAACATATGTGTCATTGGCAACACTGGAAAGAATCCAGTGGAAATAAAAGCTTGTGATGAATGGTCAGGGCTTGCCTTCACCCTATCGGTGCTCCAGGGACATACAACTCCTGCTATATTGGGCATGAAATGATTTAACTGTTATGTTCTGTGCTACTCTTAACAGGGGATGCTTAATGGTGTGACATGGGGAGTGTCATCGCTCTGTGGGGACAGGGAGTTCCTTTTCATCTACTTTCTAAAAAGAAAAAAAGTTTAACTTTCTTCCTCTCTTCTCTTTTTGACTGCAGAAGAATGCTGATTTCACCAATGAAGTGGCTAATCATAAGAGCTCAGAAGCAGACATTTCAAAGTGTCTCAGACCTAAAAGGAAAAGAAGGCCTTGGAATGTTCAGAAGAGGCTTCTGACTGGCCTGGAACCAATCCCTTAGGCCCTGAGGGAGGACGATTCTGTATCAGCCATATAAATGTTAGATTTTATTGCATATCTGTATGGTTAGTAAAATTGATTTCAAAAAGTATATTTAAGTACTTTTATAAAATAATACATATCTATGGTTAGAAAAATCACACTGTAGATTTAGCTTGCTTAACATTGTTGGTGCGCCTGCCAATATACACTTTTGTTCACTACTTTTAGATCTTTAAGATAACCTTTGTCACTTGAATAATATGCTTATGCTTTTATTTGTTGTTTCAACTTCTATAAATGGCATCTTTTAACACTCTAACTTATAAATGGGACTATTACCTTTGTTATCCTTATTTTTACCTCTTCTTTCCCCTTCTACCTCTTTCATCAGTTCTTTTGCATTTTAATTGTTAGGGTCAAACTGAGATATAAAAGGGGAGAGGAGGAGACCATCAGATGAAGTCAGGAACGAAGTTTTAAAGAAAATATGATTTTTTCAAACAGTGTATTTTCTCTGGCTTTTACTTCTTCGATTGTCTACCTCGGGGCTTTCAAACTTTGCTGTGTGTGTATAAGAATTAGCTGGAGTATTTCTTCAATATATAGTTTCCTAATATTCAAGCCCTAGAAATTCTTGTTCTGTATCTTTTGGGTGGACATGGAAATCTTCATATTTAACAAGCACTGCAGACAATTCTGAAGCAGGTGGCCTCTGAGCACACTGCACAGAATATTGAACCTTGTTTCCCTAGGTGATAAATAGTAACTCTTCTTTTGGCCCAAGACAGCAGAAGATGCCATTACAAATGTGGGCCATGTGCATCCTAAATCTATTGGAATGACCAGCTTATCTAGAGACCATACACAGTCATCCAGCTCTGGAGTTGTTGGAAATAATTGGAACTCAAAGATGGAATCCAGGAAATATATTTGTAGTGTTGAATAACTTCACCCATCATGCACAAGCTTATGCCCTGGGTTAATAGAAAGCACTAAGTTGTCGCACACCCTGAAGGAGATCTTTCAACGAGAACCAGCTGCTTTAGGAAGAGGTTCACCTAGTCTTTGTAGAGGTAACTGGAGCTGCTCCCCAGCAAGACTGCTAACCTGATAGGTTTACTGAACTCTAAAAAAGAAATGGAGGATATTTTCCCTTGAACAGAAGAGCTGAGGGAGCTAGCACGTGGCATTCCAGTTACATACTTCTAGTATGCTAGGAGAGATGCCACTGGAATTTTCCCTTAATTTTGATGTCGGCAGAAACCTTAGATGTCTGTCCATGCCTACTTTTGGATGGATAAGTGGTATACTATAGCGAACCTCACTTTGTTTGCAGCTCACTTCAGGGACAAATTCCAGGACATGACAGACATATCTCTGTTCATCACCACCCACCCAGTGAGGATTCAGTCAGGAAAGCAGAAGCACTGTGAGTGCTCTGAATTAGGGTGTCTTACACAATTGCAAAGATTTTGGGGTACGTGAAGATCTAGAAGAGGGTGCTGGAGGGTCGGAGAAAGAACACTAACCAGTATTCCTGAAGTGCTGGTGTGGGTGAGGGAAATAGGAGAAGCCATGTTGGAGGACTCTCATGAGGCCCTGGCTCTCATCCTTCTATGGCAGGGCAGAGCAAAGAGCAGACCAGATGAACCGGGTGCCGGTGGTGGGGGAAAGCATGCATGAGGATGTTTCTTGTGGACCAGACGTGAGTCCCCAAGGAGAGAAAGCTGTTCCGGAGCCACTTTAAATCCTGTTTGAGAGGATACTGCCACAGGGGATAGACTCCTGGATTTACAGGGACAGAAGGACCAAACATGGCTGCTGGAGGAAATGTTATTGCTGCTGTCTCTATAAGTGGAGTCAGTTGTTCTCAGACTAGACTGAGCCACACGTGCCATCCAAAGAAAGGAGTCAGCAGTAGCCATGCCTCCCAGTGAGAGAGAACTGACTTCCGCAACTGCTGGAAGAAACCAGCACCGGATTATTCTTTTTCTGCCATTTACCTTTCTTATTGCTCCAAACCTGCCTAAATCAGAGTTAGAAACTGAGTTGGGGGGAGAAGCAGTAAGGTAGGGAAATTGAGAAGCCTCCTGAGCTTCTCGAACCTAGGAGAGGCAAGACACTTTAACGTTAAAAAATAAAATTCAGGCTTTAGAAAATTGCACTAGGCTGGACATATTTATTACTGTTCTTACGCTTGAAAGTGAATGGAGATCTTTTTATTACCTCATAGTGATTAAAGAAGTTATGGACTTTATCAGAGATCTCATGCAGGGATAGGAAAATAACTAGGCTCAGAATGAGTTTAAAGGTCAGTAGGGCAAAGAATAAAGTTGTTTTCTGATTGAGCCAAATGGTCTTGAATGTTCAGCTTAGTAAAAAAAAAATCAAGTAACACATAGTATGTAGAACCAGCTTTTCTTGACTCTACTTACTTTAAAGATGAGCAGAAAAAAGGACTTTCTGAGTATGTGAAAGATTTCACTAAAGTAAGTAAATGCAGTTGTGTGTAGTTTTAGAAGTATCAGATAGTACAAAATTGAGTCTTGCTGCAGAAACAAAGCTTCTTCATTGGCACTGGGGCTGCTGCCACGCCCTCAGTCACCTGTCTGTAGTTTTCAGAAAGTGCCTCTCACCTCCCGTGAGGCTTGGCTCAGGCAGTAGCTAAGCCTCTGATGAGAGTCTTTTCCTGCTTTGGGGATTTGAAAGTGTCTACTGTTTTACTGTCTTCATCTTTCCCCAGCCTGTAAAATTCATGCAGTTGAGTTGAAATACATGTTTTCTACTCAGGAAAGTAGAAAATGAAATCTCAGGGTGATGTCATCAGTCTAAATTATTTAAATCTCAATTCCTTTTGCCTGAATTTATAAACTTCTTCATGCTGGTGAACCCTTAAATCTAGTTGGAAATGACATGGCTTATTCAAAATAGGATAAAAAAATTCAGACATAAAAATAAGAATAAAAGTAAACTGGAATATGACTTTTAAATAACCCTAATCTCTATCCTACCCTTGGAAGCAATCCTAATTCTTTTGCTAAACCTAACCCTTATCATAATCCTCCAAATTATCTTTAGGAAAAGATCAATTCTTAATTGTGTTACTATAAACATTTTTATTAAGCTGTGTATTTCTGAATACAAAGAAATCCTGAGAATGAAGCATTTGGTTGAGCTAAAGTTGTGTTGCTAGTTCTTATGAGCATTGGTTTCTATTCTTGCACTAAGTATAATCTCTCCAGGAGTGAATTAAAAGCGACCATGTGAGGAACGTCTTATCTTTCCAGCCGGTTCACCTGTGCTCATTGTCCCATGCAGGGTGGCGTCAGTCCTCTCAGGGTTAAAATACTGGTTAAACTTCTTGTGGCATGCAAATCTACCCTTAAAACCAAATAGAGGGTCTTACTAGGCTGTCATCCAAGAATATAAGTCCAAAATGGCCCTATTCCAGCTTTTTAAAAATGCTCCTTTGAAAGAAGCATCTATTAGAAAAGACCATCTCAGGGAAATAATTGACATCGACTCCTCAGCAGGCTTTAAGTTGTGTCCTTGAGTTGGATTCTACATCTGAAAAGCAATGCGCTTGGTGATCAGCTTTGCCCTCTCCAGACGCCCTCCCTGTGTTGTGGCATAATGGGATATTCTCAGTTTTTATGGAGGTCACAACAAGAAAGAGCCATATGAAATTTGCTCCCTCATTTACTCTGACACTGTCTATTACAATATTTAATGTGCTCTACATAAATCCTCAGATGAGACATTCTTTTAGAATTTGGTTCCAGGTAAGAAAACTTGTCTCCCCTCAGGAACTCATTGCTAAACTTCTTTCTTTCTGATTCAGGTAAATTACTATGATTTACTTGCTTACATTTTATTTTCGTGGTTCTGAAATACTATTGCAATTTATTAACCTTTTTAACCTGTATTTTATATGTTGTTTCAAATTATTTTTGAGAAGGGGTAGGAGTTAACAAATTAAACAAATTAGTAATCCTCTGTGATTTGCCCTTTTTTGTAGTCTTAGAAAACTGCCTTTTAGGAATGTTCTAATTACCATGCTATTTACAAAGCATAACATCAAAAATATCCTTATTTTAACATGGTGATAACATTGTCTATTTCATGATGCTATTGTAATCACAAGACATGACATATGTAAAATGCTTAAAACAGAAACTGACCTCCCCTCCTAAAAATAGTGGTTGAATATATCTTCAATTCATACTCTCCATATGGTACATAACAATGCACCTTGCCTAGAGTGTGTTTATTTTCTTTATATATTGAAATTTTATTGATATTATGTATAGTTACATCAAGAGTTAAGCCTTTATTATACAATAAGTATACACCTTCACAGTAAAAATGAAGTGATTGATTTACTGATTTTTAAATACATATCCCCCGACTCATTCATTTTTTTAGACTGTTCCTTTCAAAGAAGCAATAAACAGTAGCTAGTCTTTGTTTTTCTGACATGACGTTGTCTTCTTTTCATTATCAACTGTCTTTTTCTTAGCTTTTTGAAAGCAATGCTTACTTTGGTCTCTAAGTTTTTTTAGAGATTGGCACCTGAGCTAACATCCATTGTCAATCTTCTTTTTTTCTTTTTCTTCTTCTCCCCAAAGCTCCCCAGTTCATAGTTGTATATTCTAGTCACAAGGTCCTTCTGGTTGTGCTGTGTGGGACACTGCTTCAGCATGGCCTGACAGGGGGCGCCATGTCCGCGCCCAGGATCCGAACTGGAGAAACCCTGGGCCGCCAAAGTGCAGTGCGTGAACTTAACCACTCGGCCATGGGGCTGGCCCATCTAAGTTCTTTTATTGCTACATTGCTCCGCTTTTCTCTTAGAAGAATTTCAAAGCGCATAGGAGGCAGCTATCTAAATTGTGCAGTGAAGCACATTTAACCATCATCAGATTACAGCTGAAATAGTTTCTAAGACAGCTATTTTCTGGCTAAGGTAATTTAAGTAACAATAGGTTTGTGAAATATTAGAATGAAAACTTCCATAGTTAAATTTGTGTTTTATAAAAATAATAATTGTTATTTTTCAAATCTGTTCATGAAATACATACTTCCTGGAAAAAATTTACCTGTTAGAAAGATAAATTTCATTATTAAGGGAAATTTAAAACCATGTGGGCTTCATGTCTGCCTCATAAAAGTACCTAGACTGATTTATCAGTGAATTCTTAAGCTTTTTACTTCCATAAGTTAGAATTGTTTCAGTGTACTGCTCTTTCATGGATTTTTTTGAGTTCTTAGAAGCTTAATGACCCTATGTATTAACCAGGCAAAACAATATTTTTATAACATCTACTGTGGGTGGACCTGACCACTAGGCTCACATAGTGTCACAGCTATCACCAAATACAATTATCGGTCATAGCAATGATGAAAAATTGAGAAAACAATGAATAGCGTTTGTTCCTGCCTGCCTTTCAATTTTTCTTCCCTCCTTTCTTGAAAGTAAAAGCCTCTGGGTTAGTTTGTTATTTTTTTTTGTAACTTTCATATAGACAGAGTAAACAGGATCTTCCAATCTGTATTTCTAGTTTGGCTACTGTTTACTTTTTTGTTTGTTTTTAATTCTCCTGGGATAATACGTGTCTATATTTGTATGATCAACAAAAAAGGATGCATTTATTTGGGCCAATTATTCATTAAGCTCTATTGATCTCTTATCCCTCTACCATGGCCAAGTTCAAGTTTAAATTCTGGATTCCTAACATAATTAATAATCCAGAAAGAACTTGTTTCTCTGTTGTTTATTTTTTTAACCTAAACTGTAGCAAACTGGTGTAAAATATCGTGCAATTTAGATAAGCCTTAAAAGTATTTACAGTGCTGGGACTTGGTTACAAAGGTTCAAGTTGGTAGCAGGGGTGGTCAATCCTTGACCACCCTGAGTTCTCTTTTGGGCAAGTCTTGCCAAAGAAAAAAACTATCTGAATTCAGAGTATAAGTTTGTTCATTAAACCAATATTTATTGGGCTCTAATAAGTGCTAGGCAATTTTTTTTTTTTATTCTGGGGATAAATAAGTGAATAAATTCTTGTCTCCCTAGATGTGACAAAGAGTTCTAGATTTGGTATCATAATTGAGGCCATCAGTTTCAATATCTATTTGATTTTTCTAATACATAGGTATCAAATTGCCAAGGAATTCCTTTTCTAATGGCTTGGGAAAGAGCTAATTTTTCAATAGGAAATAAAAAATAGGTATTTAATTTATTTTACTATTTTCAATTAGACTGATAGAAAAATAATGTTTGAAGAATTATTTTTTATTTTTCTAGGTTCTATGATAAATGGTTATTTTTTACATAGCTGATATGTATCTTTATATGTAAAATACATAATTTAAAGAGAAGTTTCACTATATTCATTTTATTCACTCTACAGAGATAAAACTAAGCAAGGAGAGCTATTTAAAAACGTTATTAGCTTTTCAGCATTATTTAAAGGTTTTGAGAACTGAGGAATAGGGAGTCTTACAATTTCCAATATTTGTAAAAACAAAACAAAACAACAACCAAACAACGAGTGACATTACATTAGTAAGCGAGGTACTTACACACAAGAGGGCTCTGTTTCCCTAGGGAGAAAGTGCCATTACATCCAAAGTAGTTTTATTGCCTTGTTTCATGTTTCCATGAATCACACTCCCCCTTCTGCCTTCTTTGTCACGATTTCCCCCCAAAGTGGTAAAGCTTAAGAAAGAAGACTAAACCTTCCATCCCTTAGGATGCTTATTGCCGTGTCTTTGAATGATTAACACGTGAAGCAAAAGAAATATCCTTAATTTTTAACTTAGAGGATTAACAAGGGAAGGAAAGTATTTTCTGAGTGGTGCATAGGAAAATATTGAAGAGATGTGTTGCTGTGGCTGCTCTATGAGCTACTGAAATAGCCTGATAAAGAGCAGAATAGAATAGAAACTAGGAAGGGGAGCCAGGGAATTTCCAGGCAATGATACAGTTTTTAGGTTTACATCAGTAGCTGAGGGATCCCCCATCCAGAGAGTAACCTGAAGCCTAGGGAGCAGACCTGGTCTATCAAAGCTCTGGCTGCGATGTTGAGAGACTGTCAGATGGCCGTGTCATCTTACTTCACTCTTGTTAAAACTTTCATCTCAGTCTCCCTGGGGATTGTTTTTTTCTAAGGGGAATATACTCTGATTTTAAAATGCAATTCATTTTTGATACTAGAATTCAGTTTATCCAAATTTAGGGTCAACTTTGAAAATCTTAAAGATGTTGGTATTATTAAGCAAAGCCATGTAAATTGTGTTTGGTTCGACGCATGAGTGTTTCTATGAAATGGAATGATGGATGAAAGTTAGCTTTAAAGACTTTTGAGTTGCTATGGGCTCATTGCTCCTGGTGTATTTTGCTCTTTCTTTTTCTCTCCAATTTTTTGATACTTAAAAATTCTCCTTAGTTTAAAGGGATATTGATAACCAAAAGAATGTTGATTTCCATGGTAACTATCCAGGTTACTAAGATATGGTCCATGAATCTAAGGAAATGTTCAATATTTTATAGTCAGGAAAAATAGATTTTGTATCTTGACCTTTACGTTAAGCTTTTCTTTTCAGAACTATATTACCTTGCAAAGTACACAGGGAACCAGAGCCAGCTTGTGACCTTTTGTTAACATGTAGTTTTGAGAAATGGGAAAAAGGCATTGCATAGATCAGGAATTTTATTACCAAAAAGAATTAGGAGTCAGTTGCAAGTTTTACCTTTTTTAGAAAGACAGCCATATAATTTTTGGGACAGATATTCTCTTTTGGAGAATGCTCTGAGTAATTCCTGCAATGCCATCCCAAGGCCTCTATGTAAGGTGAGAAGCAATTAGATTGCAGAAGGTGAAGATGGAAAAGGAGGTGAGGAAATGTTTGGCATGTTGCTGTCAGGAGCATCTGTGAAGGTTGTTCTTATTAGTTAAAGTCAGCTTGCTTCAAATGTAGCAGACTCTAACTGAAAATTCCCCTAGTGGATTAAGCGCTTAGCTGAGTTCTGTTCCATTGTATAAATATAACATTCGTCTTTATCCATTCATCAATAAAATACTACTCAGCCATAAAAAGATGTTGCACACCTGAAACCTAGACAATGTTATAAACTAATGTTACCTCAATAAGAAAAGAAAAAGCTTAGCTATGGTCAGTAAGGAAGTGATCTATGTGGGGAGAAGGTGCAATTATGTATCCATGAAACCACACGCCCAGATGGTTTGTATCAACAGCTGATCTTCTGAGTGCTTCAGATCCTTTGCTCCTGCTTGGATTTCCTGCTGGATCAATCGCCATGTCTTTGAACGTTCCCTTCTCAGTGAGGCCTTTCCTAACCACCCTAAATAAAAGAGCAACCCTCTTCTCTCTACACTCTCCTGGGCCTGCATATACCTTTACGTTCTCTGCTTTTCTCCATAGCAGGCATCACCACCTGATGCCCTATGTATTTACTTGTTCCTTTGTTTATTTTCTGTTTCTTTCACTGTAACGTATCCTCGTTATGAACAAGAGCTTTGTTTTGTTTACTACTGTTTCCTCAGCACTTCAAACGTTGCAAAGAGTAGGTGCTCAATAAGTAGTTGAGTGAATAAATGAATACTAAACTAGCAAAATAATTTCATTTTTAGCAAATACTTATTCAGGAATTATAATATTTAAAGCATCTTATTAAGTACTTGGAAGACAGAATGCTCCAGGATGGTAAATTTCACGGACTCAGAGAGTGGCCTGGAATTCAGACATGATCAAATTAACAAACTATTGACTATTGGTATAGTTTCTATAGCATGCATGGAAGAAGCAGAAGACTTCCAGGGGATGATGGGATCCCTTCGGCATTGTGAGGCAAACTAACCATTTAATGAATAACAAAAAAATACTTCCCTTATATAAAGGGATGCTGTTTTTTAAAAAATATTTTTCTCCAGCTTTGTTAAGATATAATTGACATACAGCACTGTGTGAGTTTAAGGTATAGAGCATAATGACTTGACGTATATATGTGTGAAACAATTACCACAGTAAGTTTAGTTAACATCCATCATCTCATATAGATACAAAAAAAAAGGAAAAAAATGTTCTTTTCCTTGCAATGAGAACTCTTAGGATCTACTCTCTTGATAACACATACCATACAGCAGTATTAACTGTAGTCAATATGCTGTACATTACATCCCCAGTAATTATTTATCTCATAACTGGAAGTCTGTACCTTTTGTCCACCTTTATCCAATCAATTCCCTATTCCCCAGCCCCTGCCTCTGGTAACTACAAAGCTACTCCTTTTTTCTATGACTTTGGGTTTTTAATATATATATATATTTCACATAAAAGTGCGATCATATAGTATTTGTCTTTCTCTGTCTGACTTATTTCACTTAGCATGATGCCTTGATGGTCCATCCATGTTGTGACATATGGCAGGATTTCCTTCTTTTTTATGGCTGAATAATATTCCAACTGCCGCCCCTGATGGTCTGGTAGTTAAGATTCAGCACTCTCACTGCCATGGCCTGGGTTTACTTCCTGATCAGGGAACCACACCACTTTTTGGTTGGTTGTCATACTGTGGCGGGTGTGTGTTGCTGTGATGGTGAAAGCTGTGCCACAGGCATTTCAAATACTAGCAGCGCCAACAATGGTGGACAGGTTTCAGCAGAGTTTCCAGACTAAGACAGACTAGGAAGAAGGATCTGGACAGCCACTTCGAAAAAATTTGGCCATGAAAATCCTATGAGTAGCAATGGAACATTGTCTAGCGTAACACTGGAAGGTGAGCTGATGGCGCAAAAAGACCAGACAGGGTTCTGCTCTGCTGTCCACAGGGTCACTAGGAGTCAGAATTGACTCAAGAGCATTAACAAAAAAAATTTACTCCATTTACATATGTACTACAACATCTTTATCCATTCATCCAACAGTGGACACATATATTGTTTCCATGTCTTTCCTAATATAAATAATCCTGCAATGAACTTGTGGGTACGGATATCTCTTTGATATAGTGTCATCATTTTCTTTGGATATACTCTCAGAAGTGGAGTTGCTGGATCATATAGTAGTTCTGTTTTTAACTTTTTGAGGCAATGCCATACTGTTTCCCATAATGTCTGTACCAATTTACAGTACCATTAACAGTGCACAAGGGTTCCCTTTTCTCCACATCCCCACCAGCATTTGGTATCTCTTGTTTTTGTTGATAGCCATTCTAACAGATGTTAGGTGATATTTCACTGGGGTTTTAATTTGCATTTCCCTAATGATTAGCGATATTTAGCACCTTTTCATGTACTTGGCCATTTGTATATCTTCTTTGGAAAGATATCTATTCAGGTCCTTTGCCTATTTTTTAATTGGATTATTTGTGTTTTTTGCTCTTGAATTGTATGAGTTCTTTATATATTTTGGATTTTAACTCCTTATCAGATACATGGTTTACAAATATTTTTTCTCATTCCTTGGGTTGTCTTTTCATCTTGTTGATTGTTTCTTTTCTTGGAAAACCTTCTTAGTTTGATGTAGTCCCACTTTATTTTCAATTTTGTTGCTTTTGCTTTAGGTGTCATATTAAAAAAATCATTACCAACACCCATGTCAAGGAGCTTTTGTCCTATATTTTCTCCTTAGGGCTTTATGGTTTCTGGTTTTACGTTTAAGTCTTTAATACATTTTGAGCTAATTTTTGTGAGTAGTGTAAGACAGGGATCTAGTTTCAGTCTTTTACATGTGAATATCCCATTTTCCCCGCTCCATTTATTGAGGAGACTGTCTATTCTCCATTGAGTATTCTTGGCTCCTTTGTCAAATGTTAGTTTGACTGCATATGCATGTGTTTATTTCTGTGGGTTTATTTCTCTTTATTCTGTTCCATTTGTCTATGTGTCTGTCTGCCAGTACCATACAATTTTCTTATTATAGCTTTATAATATACTTCGAAATCAGGAAATATGATGACTCCTGCTTTGTTCTTCTTTCTCAGGATTGCTTTGGCTAGTCAGAGTCTTCTGTGGTTCCACATAAATTTTAGGAGTTTTTCTTCTACTTATGTAAAAAATACCATTGGAATCTTGACAGGGATTGCATTGAATTAATAGATGGCTTTGAGTAGGTAGTATGGACATTTAAACAAGATTAATTCCTTCAATCCGTGAACATGGGATACCTTTCCACTTATTTGTGTCTTCTTTGATTTATTTCATCAATGCCTTGTAGTTTTCAGTGTAGAGATCTTTCATCTCCTTGGTTTAATTTATCCTAAATATTTTATTGTTTTTGGTGCTGTTTAAGTGGGAGCATTTCCTTGATTTCTTTTTCAGATAATCTGTTGTTAGTGTATAGAAACACTACTGATTTTTGTATGTTAATTTTGTACCCTGCAACTTTGCTTAATTTGTTGTTTAGATTTAATAGTTTTCAGAGGAGGATTTTCTATACACAAAATCATATACATAAAATATTTATAAAATTGTAGCATCTGCAAATACAGTCAGTTTTATTTCATTCTTTCCAATTCTGATGACTTTTATTTGTTTTTCTTGCTTGATAACTCTGGCTAGGACTTCCAGTACTATGTTGAATAGGAGTGGTGAGAGTGGGCACCCTTGTCTTATTCCTGATCTTAGAGGAAAAGCTTTCAACATTTCACTGTTGAGTATGATGTTAGGCTTGTCCTTGTCATATATGGCCTTTATTATGTTGAAGTACGTTCATTCTATACCTAATTTGTTAAGAGTTTTTATTGTGAAAGAATGTTATTTTTTTTTTTCTGAGGAAGAGTCATCCTGAGCTAACATCCATGCCAATCTTCCTCTATATTTTAGTATATGAACCACCAGCCCAGCATGGCTGCTAACAGAGTGGTGTAGGTCCATGCCCAGGAACTGAACCCAGGCCACTAAAGCAGAGTGTGCTTAACTTAAGCACTAGACCACCAGGGCTGGCCCTAAGAATGTGGAATTTTATCAAATGCTTTTTATGCATCTGTTGAGATTATCATATGATTTTTTTTCTTTCATGCTATTAGTGTGATGTATCATGTTTATTGATAGTATGTTGAACCATCCTTGCATCCCAGGGAAAATTTTACTTGAGCAGGGTGAATCATCCTTTAATGTGCTGCTGAATTAAGTTTGCTAGCATTTTGTTGAGAATGTTTATGCTTATATTCATCAGGTGTATCGGCTTGTAGTTCACTTTTCTTTTAGTGTCCTTTTCTGGCATTAGTCTCAGAGTAATGATGGCTTCCTAGTGAGTTTTGGAGTGTTCCCTCTTCCTTAGTTTTTTGGAATAGTTTGAGAAGGATTGGCATTCATTTTTTAAAAATCTTTGGTAAAATTCACCAGTGAAGCCATCTGGTCTTGGAATTTTCTTCATTGGGAGATTTTTGATTACTTATTAGATCTCATTATTAATAGTTGGTCTGTTCAGATTTTATATTTCTTCATGATTTGGTGTTGGTAGGACGTATGTTTCTGAGAGTTTTCCCTTTTCTTCTAGGTTGCATAGGTTGTTGGCATATAGTTGTTCATAGTAGCTTCTCATGATCCTTTGTATTTCTGTAGTATTAATTGTAATGTCTTCTTTTTCATTTGTAATTTTGTTGATTTATGTCCTCTCTCTTTTTTCCCTGATTAGTCTAGCTAAAAGTTTGTGAATTTTGTTTATGTTTTCAAAGAACACACTAATTGGTTTTGTTAATCTTTTGTATTGTTTTCCTATTCTCTATTTCACTTATTTCTGCTCTAATCTTCACTATTTTCTTCCTTCTGCTATCTTTGGGCTTAGTTTGTTCTTTTTTTCTAGTGTTTGGAGGTGCAGAGTTAGGTTGTTGATTTGAGATCTTTCTTATTTCTTAAGGTAGGTGTTTATTGCTATGAACTTTCCTCTTAGACTTGCTTCTGTTCTGTCCTATAAGTTTTCTGTTCTTTTTTTTTTTTTGCTGAGGAAGATTGACTCTGACCTAACATCTGTTGCCAATCCTCCCTTTTTTGCTTGAGGAAGATTGGCCCTGAGCTAACATCTGTGCCAATCTTCCCCTATTTTGTATGTGGGTCGCTGCCACAGCATGGCTGCCAACAAGTGGTGTAGGTCTGCACCCAGGAACTGAACACAGGCTGATGAAGCAGAGTGTGCTAAGCTTAACCGATAGACCACCAGGCCAGCCCCTGCTTTGACTTCTTAATCTTCCGTTTGGGCAATTACTGCAGGTTTTCCCCTTGTGGTTACCATAAGGCTTACATAAAATATCTTAAAATTATAGCACTCTATTTTAAACTGATAACAACTTAACTTCAACAGCATTTCTAAACTTTACACTTTTACTTCTCCTCCACCTCACATTTTAGGTTGTTGATATTACAGTTTACATATTTTTCATAATATTTATCCAATAACAGATTATTGTTGTTATGGTCATTTTTACTACATGTATTTTTAAACTTTTAAACAAGAGTGGTAAGTGAATTATAGACCATTACCATATTACAGAATCTAACTTTGACTATATATTTACCATTCCCAGTGAGTTTTATGCTACATTTTTATGTTTTTATGATGTTAATTTGCATCTTTTTCTTCCCTCAAAGAGCTACCTTTAGCATTTCCTGTAAGGCAGGTCTAGAGGTGGTGAACTTCCTCAGTTTTTGTTTGTTCTGGAAAGTATTTCTTCTTAATTTATGAAGGACAGCTTTGCTGGTTATGGGATTCTTGGTTGACAGTTTTTTCTTTCAATATTTTGAATATATCATCCCACTTTTTCCTGGCCTAACACGTTTCTATTGAGAAATCTGCCAATGGTCTTATGGGGGTTCCCTTGTATGTAACTTATCTCTTCTCTCTTTCTACTTTCAAAATTCTTTGTTTGTCTTTGATTTTCATAATTTAATTATAATGTGTCTTGGTGTAACCTTATTAGGGTTCAACCTATTTGGGGTCCTTTGGGCCTTCAGGATCTGGATGTCCATTTCTTTCTCCAGGTTTGGGAAGTTTTTAGCAATTATTGCATTAAATATACTTGCTGTCCCTTTCTCTTTCCTGTCTCCTTTTGGAATTCCCATGATGTGAATATTGTTTATTTTCATTGTGTCCCATCAGTTTCACAGGCTTTCTTCACTCTTTTTCTCTCCCTTGACTGGATAATTTCAAATGCCCTGTCTTCTAGGTCAACGATTCTTTCTTCTTCTTGGTTGAGTCTATTTTTGAAGCTCTCTATTGAATTTTTCAATTCAGTCAGTGTAGTTTTCAACTACTGGATTTCTGGGGGTTTTTTTTTGATGGTTTCTATTCCTTTTTAAACTTCTTATTTTGTGTATGCATTGTTTTCCTAATTTTGGTAGTTGCCTGTCTGTCTGTTCTTGTAGTTCACTAAACTTCTTCAAGTTTGGAATTCTTTTTCTGAGAGTTAATAGATCTCTATTTCTTAAGGGTCAAAGAGATCAGCTTGGTGTTCTGGACGTGTCCACTGGTAATGTCCTTTGGCAGGTGGGGCTTGCATCAGGGTCTATTTGGGACAAAGCTAGTGCCTGAACTCTGAGGGAGGGAGTGTCATGGCTTGAGAACAGTTGGATAGGACTTTGGGCTTGCTCCCTCCCCAAGAGATGCTTGGGAAGTCCCATGGTTTTCTGGGTTCTCTAGTCAGGCTTCCTAGATGATCAGGACTGGGTACTATATTTAGAGGTAGGGATGCTCTGAATTAGCTTCCCTGTCATGGCAAGGCAGCAGAATGTGCCTCAAGGCCTGCATAGCCCATTGTTTGGGGACCCAAATCAGACAAGACTGTGCACTGAATTCCCTGGCTATATGGGACCACTGGTTTTGCTCTTCAGACTGGGCAAGTCACAGGTTGTGCTGTTTGTTAAAGTGCCACTGTAAGCAGGGGTATTGGAAGGGCTATGCAGCTTCTTGTGAGCTCTGGTTAGATTCTCTTACTGGGCAGGCTGAAGGCTGTGTTCAGCAATGGGCAGGGCTATGAATCATTTTTCTTGCCTGGGCAGAGCAGGAGAACCAGCTCCAAGGACAGAAAAGCTCTTTGTGTTCTTGACTCAAACTGACCTTTGCTCCAAGTTCCTTGATTGAATGGTGCCACTGCCTTTGCTCTGTGCATGATCAGCTCTGCCAGGTGGACCTGACACTTTAGTGTTGCTAGGCAACCTGGCTTTCCAGGTGTTCCAGCCAGGCTTTCTATCTGACATGGCCAGGAGCTACACTCAGCACGTGTGTGGATAATAATTAGCTCCCCTGCCCAGGTGAAGCAGAAAAGCCAGCTCTAAGCAATCTCTCAGGTGTTCCTGGTCAGGCTTTCTGATCAGGCGAGGCTGGGATCTACACTCAGCAGTGAGTGCGGTTATGAATTGGCTCCCCACCTGAGTGGAGCTGGGAAATAGCTCCATGCCCCACAAGGCTCTTTGTGGCCTTGACTGAAGCCAACCTGTGCTCCAAGTTCCCCGGCCAAACAGCAACACTGGCTTTGCTCTGTGGATGATCAGCTCTGCCTATCATACCCTCTCCTCCAGTGTTACTGAGCTAAGCAGATTCCAAGTGTTCTGGCCAGGCTTTCTTGTGAGGCAGAGCCAGGAGCTATACTTGCAAATGGGCTGCGCTATGATTCAGCTCCGCTGCCTTGAGGGCAGGGGCAGTCAGACCAGGCTTCATGGCTGGCAGGCCTCTTTACTTGAGGACCTGAATCTGGCTGACATGTGACTCACCCAGCTCCCTGGTCAGATTGCGTCACTGTCTTGACTTTGCAGATCAGCAAAGCCACTGGTTGGAAGTACTACTTGGGCACTGCAGATTGGAACCCAGTCTGCCAAGATCTAAGTACTAGTTGTTGCAAGCCCTGGCCCCTTCTCTTCACAATCAGATTTCTAGAGATCAAGCCCTGCAGATTCCTCCAGGGTTCCCTGTGAGGCAAGACCAGAGTAGGGAGTCCCAAGAAGTGACTCACAATGCTGAGGGAGCTGGATGTCCACTCTGGGTTCTCTTTTCCCACTGGGGGAAACGTAGGTTCAGTGGAGATCTCTCAGAGTGGTGCTGTGCTGGCCTTGGGGAGGGGTAATGTAGTCAGTGTGTAGCCATTCCTCTTACCCTTCTAATGTGGTTTATCTTGGTGTCTGTGGTGGAGGGTGCTTCAGCATCACATCCATGTTCTAGGATTTTCCTAGTGGTGTCTTGTCTATGAATAGTTGTTAGTTGTTCTTCTTGTGAAGGGGAGCAAAGTCAGGAATGACCTATGTCACCATTTTGGTGACATCACTCAAGGGATACTATTTGTTTTTATGTTAAATGTCTTCTTGTGTTTCTTCTCTCCTGTCCTTCTGTCTTTTCAGTCAGGTATCAATCTTTGTCTCAGAATAGTCATGATGCTCCAGAAAAGCAAAGAAAGGCTTTTGGGTTTCCAAAATATTGGATTTTGTGTTGCAAAAGCCTAGGGAAACATTGATGATATAAGACTATGTGTTCCTGAGAGAAGTGTCAAAATAGCAATGTAGACAGACTCTGAACTCACTTCCTCCCACAGACACAACCAATTAACAACTACTCTGGGGACAATTACCCCTGAGAGAGAACTGAAAACTGGATAGAAAGAACCCCCACAACAAGGGATAGTCCTGACTGAGGTGGAAGAGGCAGAAATTCCTTTCTGGAGAGGAAAAAAGCCACCTTGACAAGCCACAGCACTTCATGGCTGGCTGGGAGCAATTGTAAGGTATGCAGCCTTCCCTGGAGGAGTAGGGGACCTGAGTAGGGGAGTGTTATCAATATAAGCATCCTTTGATCTCAGCACTACTGAGATGAGTCTCATAATATCTGGCTTTGCTAGCTACTAACAAAAATGCTAAATACCCCTAGAAAAGCTATCAAACATAAGGGAAAAAAAGCTGGCACTTAAAGGCCCCAAACATAAATGCATCCAAGTTGGAAAGCAACGTAAAATCCCAAGAAAGAAATGTGCACCATCCTTTTGTGAAAAGAGACTCACCTGATAGGCTCTGGGTACATCTCGGTGAGAGGTGAGACCTCTCCAGGGACTAAGACATTGTCAACAGCCATTATTGTGACCTAGTGCAGGCATGCTGACACAGACACTGGTAGATGCCATTGGAATTCTTCCCCTGGCCTTTTAGCCCAGGTTCCCTAAACCCACTAGATCCCCAATTTAATCCAGCTCAGCCAGGACAGACAATCTAGCCTAGGGACTGTCCCCAGTGAAAAGCAAGCCCTCAGGCAATTTATGGAACTGCATAGGCTGGGTGCCTGGATCCTCTGCAGCTGGGCATGTGAGTCTGCCTCTGTGGGGCAGGACGTGTGTGAGGAGCAGGTGGAGTGTGTGGGGCCTCTGCAGTGGGGTGACTGGGTCCACTTCAGGGGGTTAGGATGCACACATGGGGCAGGACTGTGTTGACAGTGTGTATGGCCCTGTTGGCAGTGGGACTTGTCAGGTGCAGACTTGTGATTCTCAAACAGGCACAGAGGGGATCATCCCCACCTTCCAAAGCCTGAAACAATTGGGTGCTCCCATGCCTGGGACCAGCTGCACTCAGCTGCAAACCTGAGAGAGCTGACAACAACCTTGCCACCCAGAGATCTACATCAATTGTAAGCCCCCAAGGCTATCAACCAGCCATGCTGGGGGCCTACTCACTTAACAGAAAAACTTCAACATGAATGTGCTATTAGACCTTGCAGCCAACTGTGCTGGGGCTCCCCACACCTGATAAAGTTACTGAACAGTCCATAGCAGCCACACACAGCTGAGAATTACAACCATCAGGCCAGGGGAACAGCCTAGCCACCCTGGGAACCCACAGCAAGAACAACCCTGCCACAACAGAAGGACATATGTAGCCCACACAGGGGACACTCTTGGAACATTTGAAACTGGTGATGAGAGGGCAGCACACTGCTGGGCCTCATAAGGCATCTCTTACATAAGGCCACCTCTTCAAGATCAGATAATGTAGCTGACCCACTAATACAAAGATATAATCACAGACAAAGAATCAAAATGAGGAGGCAAAGGAATATGTTCCATGTAAGGGAACAGGACAAAACCCCAGAAGAAAACCTAAATGAAACAGAAATAATCTACCTGACAAGGAGTTAAAACAAAAAGTCATAAGGATGCTTACTGATCTTAGGAGAAGAATGGATGACATCAATGAGAAATTCAACAAAGAATTGGAAAATATGAAAAAGAACCAATCAGAAATGAAGAATACAATACTGGAAATGAAAAATTCACTAGAGGGACTCAATAGCAGAGTAGATGATACAGAAGAATGGATCAGTGAGCTGGATGAAAGATTAGAGGAAATCACTCAAGCTGAACAGATAAAAGAAAGAAGAATTAAAAAAGAATGAGAACAGTCTAAGAGACCTCTGGGACAACATCAAGTGCACTAACATTCATATTATAGGTGTCCCAGAGGGAGAAGAGAGAGACAAAAGGGAAGAGAATCTTTGAAGAAATAATAGCTGAAAACATTCCTAACCTAAGGAAGGAAACAGGCATCCAGATACAGGAAGCACAGAGAGCACCAAACAGGATAAACCCAAAGAGACCACATTATAATTTAAATGTCAACATTAAATATAAAGAAAGAATCTTAAAAGCTGCAAGAGAAAGGCAACAAGTAACATTCAAAGGAAACCCTATAAGGCTATCAGCTGACTTCTCAGCAGAAACCTTACAGGCTAGAAGGGAGTGGCACAATATATTTAAACTGCTGAAAGGAAAAAACCTACAGCCAAGAATACTCTGCCCAAGAAGGGTGTCATTCAGAATGGAAGGAGTGCTATGGAGTTTCCTGGATAAGCAAAAATTAAAGGAGGTACCATCAAGAAACCAGTTTTACAAGAAATGCTAAACGGACTTACTTAAGTGAGAAAGAGAAGACCACAAATAGGAATAAGAAAACTATCCAAAAAGAAAAAAGCAATAAAATCACTGGTAAAGGCAAAAATACAGTAAGGGTAGCAGATCAACCACCTATGCAGATAATACGAAGGTCAAAAGATGAAAGTACTAAAATTATCTGTTTCAATGATAAGAGGGTAATGGATACACACACACATGAAAAGAAGTTAGGTATATATCAAAAACATAAAATTTGAGAGGAGGAGAGTAAGAGTAGAGCTTTCAGAAAGAGGTCATACTAAAGAGACTATCGAGTTAATATAGGTTGCTATATATGTAGGTTATTATATATGAACCTCATGGTAACCACAAATCAGAAACCCATAATAAATGCACAAAAAATTAAGAGAAAGGAACCCAAACATAATACTAAAAAAAGCCAACACATCACAAGGGAAGAGAGCAAGAGAAGAAGAAAGGAACAGAGAAGAACTACTAAAAGACCCAGAAAAAAAGTAACAAAATGGCAATAAGTACATACTTATCAATAGTTATTTTAAATGTCAATGGACTAAATGCTTGAATCAAAAGGCATAGGGTGGCTGATTTGATTAAAAAAACAAGACCCATATATATGCTGCATACAAGAGACACACTTCAGACCTAAAGACACTCACAAATTGAAAGTGAAGCGATGGAAGAAGATACTCTGTGCGAATGACAAAGAAAAGAAAGCTGGAGTAGAAGTATTTATATCAGACAAAATAGATTTTAAAACAAAAACTGTAACAAGAGACACAGAAGGGTACATTAATAATGATAAACCACAAGAGGATATAATACTTGTAAATATCTATACACCCAACATAGGATCACCTAAATGTATAAAGCAGTTATTAACAGACATAAAAGGAGAAATAGACAGTATCACAATAATAGTAAGGGACTTTAACATTCCATTTACACCAATGGATTGATCATCCAAACAGATCAATAAGGAAACATTGGCCTTAAACAACACATTAGACCAGATGGACTTAGTATATATATGTACACAGAACATTGCATCCAAAAACTGTAGAATACACATTCTTTTCAAATGCACGTGGAATATTCTCCAGGATTGATCACATATTAGGCCACAACACAAGTCTCAATAAATTTAAGAAGATTGAAATAATACCAAGCATCTTTTCTGACTACAACGGTATGAAACTAGAAATAAACTACAGAAAGAAAATCAGAAGAGCCACAAATATGTGAAAATTAAACAAAATGCTACTGAACAATGATTGGGTCAGTGAAAGAATCAAAGTAGAAATTAAAATATACCTGGAGACAAACGAAAATATGACACCCAAAATTTGTGGGATACAGCAAAAGTGATTCTAAGAGGGAAGTTCATAGCAAGACATGCTTACCTCAATGAACAAGAAAAATCTCCAATAAACAATCTAACCATGCACCTAAAGGAAGAGGAAAAAGAAGAACAAACAAAGCCCCAAATCAGTAGAAGGAAGGAAATAATAAAAACCAGAGCAGAAATAAATGAAATAGAGACTAAAAAAACATAGAAAAAAATCAATAAAACCAAGAGCTGGTTCTTTGGAAAGATAAACAAAGTTGACAAACCTTTAGCTAGACTCACCAAGAAAAAAAGAGAGAAGGCTCAAATAATTAAAATCAAAAATGAAAAAGGAGAAATTACAATGGACTCTTCAGAAATACAAAAGATTATAAGAGAATAGTATGAAAAGCTATATGCCAACAAATTGGATAATCTAGAAGAAATGGACTCATACAACCTTCCAAAATGGAATCAAGAAGAAATAGAGAATTTAACAGACAAATCACCAGTAAGGAGATTGAAAAGGTAATTAAAAACCTCACAAAAAATAGAAGTCCAGGACCAGAGAGCTTCCCTGGTGAGTTCTACCAAACATTCAAAGAAAGCTTAATACCTACCACTCTCCAACTATTCCAAAAATTTGAAGAGGAAGGGTAGCTTCCTAACTCATTCTATGAAGCTAACATTACCTTAATACCAAAACCAGACAAGGGGAACACACAAAAAAGAAAATTACAGGCTGATATCACTGATGAACATCAATGCAAAAATCTTCAACAAAATACTAGCAACTCAAATACAACAATATATTAAAAAGATCATACACCATGATCAAGTGGGATTTATTCCAGAGAGGCACTGATGGTTCCACATCTGCAAATCAATCAATGTGGTACACCACATTAACAAAATGAAGAATGAAAATCACATGATCATCTCAATAGAAGGAGAGAAAGCATTTGACAAGACACAGCATCCATTTATGACAAAAGCTCTGAATAAAATGGGTATAGAAGGAAAGTACCTCAACATAATAAAGGCCATATATGACAAACCCACAGCTAATATCATTCTCAATGAAGAAAAACTGAAAGCTGTCCCTCAAAGGACAGGAACCAGACAAGGATGCCCACTGTCACCACTCTTGTTTAACATAGTATTGGAAGTTATAGCCAGAGCAATCAGGCAAGAAAAAGAAATAAAAGAGGTCCAAATCAGAATGGAAGAACTGAAACTGTCACTGTTTGCAGATGACATGATTTTACATATAGAAAACCCTAAAGAACCCACTAAAAAACTTTTAGAAATAATAAATGAACATGGTCAAGTTGCAGGATACAAAACCAACATACAAAAATCAGTTGTGTTTCTACACACTAACAACGAAGTACCAGAAAGATAAATTAAGAATACAATCCCATTTACAATTGCAACAAAAATAATAAAATACCTATGAATAAACTTAACCAATAGGTGAAAGATCTGTACACTGAAAACTATAAAGCATTGTTGAAAGAAATGGAAGAAGACACAAAGAAATGGAAAGATATTCCCTGCTCTTGGTTTGGAAGAATTAACATAAACTGTCCATACTTCCCAAAGCAATCTATAGAGTCAGTGCAATTCCTATCAAAGTTCCAGCAACATTTTTCACAGAAATAGAATAAAAAATCCTAAAATTCATATGGAACAACAAAAGACCCCGAATAGCCAAGGAATCCTGAGAAAAAAGAACACAGCTGGAGAGCTCACACTCCCTGATTTCAAAATATACTACAAAGCTATAGTAACCAAAACAGCATGGTACTGGAACAAAAATAGACTCACAGATAAACGGAAGAGAATCAAGAGCCCAGAAATAAACCCACACATTTATGGACAGCTAATTTTCAACAAGGGAGCTAAGAAGATACAATGCAGGTAGGAAAGTATCTTCAATAAGTGGTGTTGGGAGAACTGGACAGCCACATGCAAAAGAATGAAAGTAAACCATTATCTTACACTATACACAAAAATTAACTCAAAATGGATTAAAGGCTAGAATGTAAGGTCTGAATCGGTGAAACTTCTAGAAGAAAACATAGGCAGTATGCTCTTTGAGATGGGTTTTAGCAGCATATTTTCAAGTACCACGCCCGAACAGGCAAGGGAAACAATAGAAAAAATAAGCAAATGGGGCTACATCAAACTAAAAAGCTTCTGCACAGCAAAGCAAACCATCAACAAAATCTAAAGACAACCTAACAATTGGGAGAAGATATTCGCAAAGCATATATCTGATAAGGGGTTAATATCCAAAATATATAAAGAACTCATACATCTCAACAACAACAAAATTAACAACCCAATTAAAAAATGGGCAAAAGATCTGAACAGACATTTCCTCTAGGAAGTTATACAGATGGCCAACAATCACATGAAAAGATGTTCAACATCATTACCTACCAGGGAAATGCAAATCAAAACTACAATGTGATATCACCTCACTCCAGTCAGAATGGCTATAATTGACAAGACAAGAAACAAATGTTGGAGAGGATGTGGAGAGAAGGGAACCCTCATAAACTGCTGGTGGGAGTGCAAACTGGTGCAGCCACTATGGAAAACAGTATGGAGACACCTCAAAAAATTAAGAATAGAACTACCATGTGACCCAGCTATTCCACTGCTGGGTATCTATCCAATGAGCATGAAAACACAAATGCATAAAGATACAGGCACCCCTATGTTCATTGCAGCATTATTCACAATAGCCAAGACTTGGAAGCAAGCTAGGTACCCATCAAGGGAAGAATGGATAAAGAAAATGTTGTATATATACACAATGGAATACTACTCCGCCATAAAAATGAATCCAGCCATTTGTGACAACATGGATGGACCTTGAGGGTATTATGCTAAGTGAAATAAGTCAGAGGGAGAAAGCCAAATACTGTATGATTTCATTCATAAGTAGAAGGTAAAAACAACAACAAACAATCACATAGAGACAGAGATTGGATTGGTGGTTATCAGAGGGGAATGGGGAAGGGAGGAAGGTGAAAGGGGTGATTAGGCACATGTGTGTGGTAATAGATTTTAATTAGTCTTTGGGTGGCAAACATGGTGTAATCTACACAGGAATCAAAATACACTGATGTACACCTGAAATTTATATAACGCTATTAGCCAATGTTACCACAATAAAAAAAAATGGGTAAGTCTTCCTGTCCACATCCTCTTCTCCATTCCCAGGGTTAGGGAAAGGAAGGACCCTTGTCTTCCATGATGTCACAGAGTCACAGAATACATACAACTGCATTATGTGTCTGGCATCACAGAGGTCCTGCATGTTCCACTGTGGGGAAGGAAGTAGTAGCGTATTTCCAGAGGGGACTAAATTTATCAATTCAGATGGACCACACTGAAGAGCAACTGCAAAAGGATTGAGTTCCCTTCATGAAAGATGCCAGGAGAGATTAAGGGCTTCATCATTTGCAGCCAGCATGAAAAGAGGATGAACAAGAACAGGTGGTTTCTCTCTCTCATGGTTATTCTATATTCACCTGGAATTCATGCACAATTCCTTTCAAGCAGTTATGATTAACTATACCACAGTGCAAAATCTCGCAATAGAAACTAAGTTCAGTTATAAGAAAAAATAATTGCACACTTGAATAGATGGACTGGAATTTGTACACAATGCACTTATATAAATCAATTGTCTATAAACTGAGTGATCCCAAGTGCTGCAACTTCCTCTAGTCTCTGTTCCTTTAATATCTTGATAGAATAGCTCAGATCTCCACCCCTTGTATTGCAGAAAATTTAGCCAACCTTAATGTCTCTGAGTATGCTTGGGAATTACATTTTCTGGGCATTGCTCACCTTTATTTCTTCCACTGAATTTTGTTTCTCCTTTTGCTAACTGCTTTCCCTTTTTCTGTACACTGGACACCAATTTCCTACTTCCTTTATTCCTCGAATGCATCACTAACAAAGGTCGATGAGAACAGCAGATTCTTAAAGGAGGTTTGAGGTAATGGAGGGGAATAACAGCAAAAATTACTGTAAGCAACTACTGGAAATAGAACATTAGATATTAGAGTCCTAAAAAGTCATTGCTTCTCTAGGTAGCTACTTAGACATCTTTTTTGTTCTATCAAGAGCCCCCTAAGCCAAAAATCCTAGTGGATTTTCTCTGGAATGATGTTTTAAGGCTCTCTGTGCTATTCTAAAGTTTATTTAAAAATGACCAAAACTGTTTTGGGGTAAGATCCGAGATAAAAGAAGTAAAGATTTAAGAAAGGAAGTCAGCATTCTAGAACACTTAAACAACGTGGCAGGGTGAGCTGTTTACCAGTCAACAGCCTTACCTTCTTCTTTAGCTCTTCTGTGTTTTGTCCTATTCTGTAGTTTTTGCCTCCATATAGTACATCACTGTGCAGCTCACGCAGAAATGTCAGTAACTCAACTCAGCACTTCTCCTATATCAGTTGCTAGGTGCACACCGCGCTACCATCATTCTTCAAAGTGCCAGTTTTAATGGAATACTCTTCATTATACACAGAACCCTTATCATGAAAGGTCATAAGTTGCACCACATGAAAAGCTTGTTCCACCTAAGCTTTGGTACTACTGAAACTTGTTCAGAAAGTCCTCCTCAGAGTACTATGCAAAGACAATACCTATTCTTATCAAGACCTTAAAAAAGTCTATTGGACTTTCCACAGAGGTGATAGATAGCAGAAGGCATACTAGCCTCACTCCTCAGTCATTAACTACATTGAAATTCAAAGACAGCAACTCCAGAAGCATTGAGACCTGGTGCTGTGGAGTTGTCTAATCAACGTAACTGTTTAGCCTTGAATAAATTAACAGGAAGCAATGTCAGCCCACTGAATCCCAGGAAATCACATCTTATGGAAGAGTAATTAACTTGCTAAAGCTATGAGAGCAAGAGATGCCAAAATTTGTTTAGAAGATTCTAAACCCTATTAGAGATCACACTAAAAGCAAATGGTGTGCATGCTGACGGATTGCTCCTTGAGGAATGAGTTGGAACTTGCAGGCTGAGCCAACCAGTGCACCTAAGTTAGGTTATAATGCATCAGAAGGGAAGACATTGAAAAATCCCCTTGATGCATTGCTTAGAAAGGAAGATGACTCTCCCCAGTCAGTGCTCCATAATTTTATGGCCTTACTCTGAGCCATCATGTACACCCGGAGCACTTGTCACCCAAGCCTGTGTTTATTGACTTTTTTTGTTGGCGGATGCCATTTGGCCTTCACAAAGCCTGGTGCAAAATTACAGTCATCTTGCATCCTGAGTGCCTAACACATTGCCTTGCATATGGTGAAATTGACACCATATGTCTGATGAAGAGTAATATTCATAACTTAGCTCCTGGTCAGGGAACTGGAGCATAGTGACTTACTCATATCAGCAGTTCAGGACTACAGAATACAGACAAATAGAATAATGCGAAGAGCCAAGCCTAGTTAGAGTAGGTATATCTGTTGCTATAGTAACCGAATAATTCTCTTTCACGTGCTCTCTTGACACATTCCAAACATACGGGACATCTTTAAAAATAAGCATCTCTCTCCTGCTTCTTGATCCTGGTACATGCTCTTTCTTCCACCTAGAACTCTTTTTCTCTTGCTCTTCACATGGCCAGTGTGTTCTCATTTTTTAATATTATTTTTGTCACAGTGGTCTTTGACCATGTAACCTAGGTTCTTTGCCCTCCTGCAACCAATTTTATAGCACTTACAACATCTAATTAATTCATTTATTAGTTTCCTTCTTTTATTAGTCTGCTTTTCCTGTTAGAATGTAAGCTCCATGAGGACAAGGACTTTTCTACTCACTCTTTCTTCAGTGCCTGGCACAGTGTTTAGCATAAAATAGGCTCTCAACAGATATTTGTTGACATTTAATTAGTAAACACTCTATATTCATTGTTACATGTTTTGAGACAAATAATGGAAAAACATTTGTAAAGCACAAGCAGATTTGAGGTCACTGTCAGAAGTGTGATGATATAAAAGGTGATCTTAAGTTAGATTTGCAGGAATAGGATATCCCTTTCGAGTTGCAAATGCTGTGTAGAAAACATTTCAACCTAGCGAAACAAATGGACAAAATAACTTTTAACAAGGGATTTCAAATAGCTGTTATCATAGAAACGATTCAGGTTTTATCTATTACATAAGCTATAGAAAACTGACTGTTTGAAAGTGATTATTTCATTAATAATATTACAACTTTCCGTCTCAGAATTTTGTAGACCAGTGTGTGTAAAATCCATCCTGGTAGAACTTTACTGTCAATTTAATAACATTAAGGCCTCAAAACCATATGTCTTCAGCTTGGGGTTAGGACTAGACAGTAGTGTAAAGAAGTCCAATTTACACCTCTGTAGCTGTCCTCATTTCTGGGGACATGATTGAGAGAGGAGGCTCTGCCTGGGTTCTCAACTCTGACCTGCTGAGTGATTTTGAGCAAGGCATTGAACTTTGCTCTGACATATCTGCAAAATAAGCCAGTTATAATATCTACTTCATAGTTTGTTGACTGGATTAAAGTGAGGTGATATAAAGTAATTAAAGCAGAATGATGCATAACAAGAACTTATTAAGTGTTAACGCATTGTTATTGACATTCACTATTATTTTTTATTAATATTTTGTTTCAACTAAGCAATTAGGAGATAAATCATATCTTCTATAAAGAAGCAAGGAACAGAACACAGAAGCAGGCTCACGTGGTGTTAGGCTCTTGTTCCATGTGATCAGTGAGTTGAATTTTTGATTGACGTCTGCTTTGTGTGAAATCTGCATAATCATTAATATCACTTTTCCCAATGATCCAACCGCATCTTTAAAATGATCAAAACATCAGAGCATTTATTAGCCTGTTGTTATTGATCGCAAACACGTGACCTCAGGCAGTATAGATATTTGTTTTATCAATAGTTGTCCCGAAACTACTGTGAGACAATGAGTAGTATACTTCTTAACGGGTCAGATGAAACTGGAGAGACATTTTCGAATAAGAGATGTGTAGGTTCATAGTGTGTTAGAAATCTGTTTTACTCAGACTTGAAATCTGTGCTATTCCAAAACATTATACTACTCCAAAAACAGCTGTCAGTGATTTCTTTGTGGAGAAAATGAAATGAAGTCAGAGTTTCTTACTTGATCAATATTATGATTATTTAGCTCACATCCCTTGAGTGTGTGGTATTATGTTATAAGCTGTGTGGTTGTTTATCAGGCATTTTGTACTAAAGCTTTGTTAACTCTCATCTTCTTCTAACATTGGAGAGAAATTAACTTATTACATTATATAACCAAATAATGAATATAAGCAGTTTTGTGGCCATGCAAATAATAAGAGGACTGTGCCCAATATGACTTTCTTCCTTACTGCTGGCACCAAGATTTGTGCAGGAATCAGGCAGCCATGTTTCTCAGAAAAATCTGGACCTCTACCTGGTGCTAGGTTAGAGCTCTGTAATAATCACGATGTTTCCATTTTCCTTGGCAGGGAGTGGTTTAGGAATAATAGTAAAGATGATGATGATGATGATAAAAATATTGGTGAACACTTACTCTGTACTTACTACATGCTTGGCATCAATCTAAGTGCTTTGCGTGTTTTAATTCATTTAACCTTATGAGGTTTTTCTTTTCAGAATGTGAACGTGGTTTTTTGCTATAGGGGGAACTGAAAAACAAAGAAAGACCTTTAAGAGCTTTGTAAGATATGGAATTAACCAATTTTGAAACAAAGTTACCACATAACTTGTTGTCAAATGATACAATAAATGTGCTTTCTGTTTGCACCACTGTTTTTGTTGGGTCTTCTGATAACTGCAGCTGAAAGCATCATAACTCACATGGACTATGCATTAAGTTATTTCAAACAACAGTTCTCTGACTGAGGAACTCACTTTACACCAAAAGAAGTAGGGCAAGGGAATGAGGCTCCTGGGATTCAAAGGTGATGGTAAGCCTATTAAAGCACAAGTTAAGAAAGAAAGTCTTAAGAAATTGGGCTGCTCCCTAGAGGATATGCTTGCTGCTCTCAGCCAATGACCAATCATAGTGGGTTTCCTCCCTTAGTCAGAACACATGGATACGGGGATAAAGGGTGTTAAATATGAATGAGACCTCTCAGTCTTACAATAAATAGCCCAGTTACAAAAATTTTGCTTCCTATTTCCATGACTTTGAATTCTTCTGGTTTAGAGCTCTTAGAGCTCAAGGGAGACTTGTTTCCACAGGGGAACATAAGAAAGTCCCCTTCAATTAGAAGCTTCTAGTAGCACCTGGTCATTTTGGGCTTCTCATGTCGCTGGGTGAGCAGATATAAAAAGAAATATGGTGTAGAGTTGGATAATGAATTCTGACTGCCAAGGGGAAATCGGATTTCTTTCACACAATGGGGGCAGGCAGGATATGGATGGAATCAGGGGTACCCACTGGGATGCCTCCTAGTACTGCTATGTCCAGGGATAAAATTTGATAGGAGACTTTACACACCTAGTTTCCATGGGCTCAGATCCCTCAGAAATGAAGATTTGGGTCAATCAGCTGGGTAGAGAACCCTGACAAGCTGGGTGCTAGCTGAAAGCAGAGGGGATATGTAATGGATTGTGCGGAAAGAAAGTCATAAATATCAATTTGACTTCCTGAACAGTTGCTGAAATAAGAACTGTAGCACCTTGCCATACTTTCTTTGATATTTAGTGTGTATATTTATAACTTAGAAGTTATTATAAACATAATTTAAATATAATTTGTTTTCCTTTTCCCTCTCTTTTCCATACTACTTTATATGGTACAGTTAATGTTACAAGTTAGATTGTAAATTGCAGAATATAGAGAAAGGCTTGTAAAATATCTGCTGGAGGAGTAGACAAACCCAGAGATACTGGATTTAGATCTGGATGCCTAACTGAGGCCTTGGGTTGCTTCCCTTTGGGGAAAGGGAAAACATGTTTTTGTCTATTAAGGAAATGGATGCTTAGTGCTAGGAAGAAAGATTTTTAAAAATGTTTTGTTTTAGTAAATTCTTTAAATGAAGATTCAATATACACACAGAAAAACAGACAAACTAAATGTGCAAATCTTGATGAATTATCACTCTTGAGAAAACACTGCCCAACTCAAAAAGTACAACATTACCACTAGCTCAGGAACTTCCTCGTAAATTCTCCCAATCGGCAACACTATCACTCTTTCCAAATTTAACCACTACCTTGTCTTCTAAAAGCGTAGATGTTTGCTTGTTTTTGAACTCTATATTAGTAGAATCCTACTGTTTTAATTATTTTTTCTAGCTTCCTTTGCTCAACCTTATGTTTGTGAGATTTGTCATATATAACAGTAATGTATTCATTTTCATTTCTGAATAGTGTATAGAATTTTAATGAGTGTACATTTTTCTTTGCTATAGAATATTCCATTATATGGTTAATAGACAGTTGGATTTTCTTGTAGCTCTTTTTTTGGTGGGGATGTGGGGACTTGAACTGTAACAGTGGCTCTTCCTGTGTCTGTAATCTGTCAGCCCACCCTGCAGATTTGGACTTGCCAGCCTCCATAATTGCATGAGCCAATTCCTTAAAATAAATATCTTTCTTTGTATATACATATTCTAATGATTCTGTTTTTCTGGAACACTCTAATACACCTGTTGTTTAACTTTTTAAAATTAAAGATACATGTTCTATTAGAGTTCTTAGTTTCAAGCAACAGACTCTGACTCTGGCGGAGTTAGTTATGTTTTCCAGGAGCCCATTGAATAAGCCGTGGGCTGGCAGAGGAAACAGGTTGTCTGACAGCCTCAAGGTGGTTCATCTTGCTACCTACTGATCCAGGAGATCATCAGAGGAGCACTTGGTGAGCATTTGCAGCAGCCACTGCTGAGTCTAGGTTTCAGTCAATCAGCCAAGCAAACAATATCTATGTAATTCCCTCAAATATTAATCCAGAAACTCGTAAGTGCACTCATATCAATAAATTTAGCTAAATGCAAAATTATTTATTCCATCCTTCTTGTTCTATTTCTTTTAGGATCTATTACTATACGTATTTCCTCCCTCCCTCCCTTCCTTTCTTTTCTTTTTAAATTGAGATATCATTGACATATAACACTGTATTAGTTTTATGTGTTCAACAGTGATTTGATATAGGTATATATTGAGAAATGATTGCCACAATAAGTATAGTTAACATGCATCACCACACAGTTATAAAATTGTTTTTTCTTGTGATGAGAACTTTTAAGACCTACTTTCTTAGCCACTTTGAAATATACAATACAGTATTGTTAGCTATAGTCACCACTCTGTACATTACATGCCCGGGACAAATTTCTTTTATAACTGGAAGTTTGTGCTTTTTGACCACCTTCACCTGTTCTTCCACTCCCTACCCCCCACCTCTGGAAACTACCAATCTATTCTCTGTATCTATAAGTTTGGGTTTTTTAAGATTCCATATATAGGTAAGATCACACAGTGTTTGTCTTTCTCTGTCTGACTTATTTTGTTTGGCATAATACCCTAAAGGTCCATCCATCTTGTTGCAAATGACAGCATTTCCTTCTTTCTACAGCTGAATAATATTCCAATTATATATATACATCACATCTTTATTCATTAATCTGTCTATAGACACTTAGGTTGTTTCTATATCTTGGCTATTGTAAATAATGCTGCTATGAACATGGGGGTGCATATATCTTTTTGAATTAGTGATTTTGTTTCTTCCAGATAAATACTCAGAAGTGGAGTTACTGAATCATATGGCAGATCTATTTTTAATTTTTCGAGGAACTTCCATACTATTTTCCATAGTGGTTGCACCAATGTACAATACCACCAACAGTGCACAAGGGTTTCCTTTTCTTCACATCCCTGCCAATACTTGTGTTTTTTCTTTTTGATAATAACTATTCTAACAGGTGTGAGGTTATATTTCATTGTGGTATTGATTTGTTGAGCCCCTTTTCATATACATGTTGGTTTTCTTAGCCCTTAATTATAATGTCACTATGAACATTCTTGTACATGTATTTTTGTACAAAAATGTAATATTTCTATTGAGCATATACATAGGAGTGGAATTGTTGAGTTAGAGTACATGTATGGTCAACTTTAGCGGTTACTGCTGGACGGTTCTCCAAAGTAATTTCACCCATTTCCGTTGCCATCAAGAGTCTATGAGGGTTCTAGTTGCTTCAAAGCTTTATCATACATGGTATTTATAGTCTTTTAAAAAAGTAAACTTTGTTGAAATATAGCATACTTATTATAGAAATGTGCATAAATCACAAAAGTACAGCTGGATGAATTTTAATAAAATAAAAAATTCTGTATAGCTGGCACCCAGATTAAGATGTAGACCACTACTCATACCCCAGAAATATCCCTTTGTCCACTCCTGTCTACCTTGCCTAAAAGTACTCACTATTCTGTCTTCTGACACCACCGATTAGTTTTGCCTGCTTTGAACAATATATAAATGGAATCATGCAAGATATGCTTTTCTGTGTTTGACTTCTTTTGCTTGACATTATGTTTGTAAGATTCATCCATGATGGGGTTGTATATAGTCATACTTTTGCTGAATAATATTGTATTGGATGAATATATCACAGCTTATTTTTTCTACCATCAATGGACTTTCGGGTTGTTCCTAGGTTTGATTGTTATAAATAATGCTGCTATGCACATTCTTTTGTCTTTCTTTTGGTGAACACACACACACACACACACTTACATACTTCTTTTTGTATGTACTGGAGGAGGATTGTTGGGAAATAGGATATGTATGTGTTCAGCTTTAGTAAATACTATTGACTAGTTTTCCAAAGAGATTTTACAAATTTGCATCGTCATCAGCAATGTCTGAGAATTCCAGTTGCTCCACATTCATATCAATACTTGACATCATCAGTTGTTTTAATTTTAACCATTTTCCTGGGTGTGTGGTGGTCTTGTTTTTAAAAAATACTGTATTTCCCTCATGACTAATGTGATTGAGCGCTTTTTATTTTTTGGAGGAGGGGAGAAGATTAGCCCTGAGTTAACGTCCACCACCAATCCTCTTCTTTTTGCTGAGGAACACTGACCCTACATCCATGCCCGTCTTCCTCGACTTTATATGTGGGATGCCTGCCACAGCGTGGTTTGATAAGGGGTATGTAGGTCTGCTCCCGGGATCAGAACTGGCAAACCTAGGCGCTGAAGCAGAGCACGTGAACTTAACTGCTATGCAACCGGGCCAGGCTCCTGAGTGAACACTTTTTGCTCACGGGTCATTAGGATATCTGTGTTTGTGAAGTGCCTATTCAGGTCTCTTGCCCATTTTACTATTTGCATGTTTTTCCTTTACTTGTTGAGTTTTAGGAATTCATTATATACTTTGGATATGAACCCTTTCTTGCATATATTTATGGCAAAAATCATCTTATGCTCTGTGGCTTTGTAATGTCTTTTGATCAACCAAAATTTTTAAATGGTCTACTTTATTGTCCTTTACTCTATGACTAGTGATTTTTGGGTACTGTTTAAAAGTATCTGCCTACTCCAGGAACATGAAGATATTATTCTATCTTATCTCCTGTAAATTTATTATCTAGCTTCCAAATTTCAACTTACAATCCACCTGGAATAATTTGTGTGTGTGTGAGGCATGATGCAGGGGACAAGTTCATTTTTTTTGTATATGTATATCTAATTAACCCAGCACCATTTATTAAAAGAATTGTCCTTTCCCAAATACTCTGCAGTACCACTTTTGAACCATACCAGTAAAAAATGTAATTATGAGAAGCCAAAGGAGAGGACTATATTGGGCAGTTATCATTTTTGGCTGGCTAAACTTGAGCCTCTTCCAGCAATTATAGACTTAGACACTTTAAGAGGTAGATTTCACACCCAACAGAGAAGCTGAAAATGAGGGCCATACAATTCTTTATGGAGGAGGATATGGGCACATGACTTATGCTTTGCTAATCAGACTCAGTAAACCATGTTTTGAATCAGACTTTAGTCACTTGAAGATTCAGAGACTACAACAGAATTCATTCTGAAAATAGATGTCACCACCAGCATGGAGTATGGTCTGCAGAATTAATAATGCTCAGAGATGGTATTTGGTAAACTCACTGATTACACTATAGAGCAGAGTAAGCATGAAGTTGTCAAGATTCCAGCTGAGGATGCTGATGATGGCAAACAGATCTTGGTTTTGAATTTTGGTTTCAGCATTTCTTATCTTTGTGACCTCAGGTTTTTCTAAGTCCAGTTTTACTCATTTTTAAATTTGGGAATGCTAATACTTCAGTTTTAGTGGTTTGGTAAGGATTAATGATGAAGGATATGAAACATCCAGATCAATCACATATTGTGCAGCCAAACACAAGACAGATGCTCAACGAATAGTGGCTGCATTGGTCAACATACTAGTCAGAATGAGAATGTGGTTTCAATTCCCTTATTTTAATAAGGGAATTCTCATTGGATTTTTGAGGAGAAAAATCTTATTCTAATACAAAGACTTTGTGCCTTATCTTTGGTCATCAAATTAACCAATTTATAATATTGCTTATAAGAAGCATGATAAAAGATTTAAGAAAACTCAGCCCAGATTCATTATAACTACTGGATATAAAATGACCTCTTAGATGACTCGTGAGTATTTTTCTTCTTGTATTGTTCAGAATATTGGCTGAAGTCCCAGCTTAGTTCACTATAGTTAAAAAATTTTTGAAGCAAATATTTCTATTGATACTATAAAAGTGATACCAGATCATTTTAAGACATTTAAGCAAAGTGGACAAGTTCGAAGAAAAGCAGAAAGAAATCCTTAAATTCCACAACTTAAAATAATTGCAGGGGCTGGTCCAGTGGCACAGTGGTTAAGTTCGCATGTTCTGCTTCAGTGGTCAAGGGTTCACCAATTTGGATCCTGGGTTCGGATCCCTGTGCGGACCTACGCACAGCTTGTCAAGGCACACTGTGGCAGGCATCCCACATATAAAGTAGAGGAAGATGGGCACAGATGTTAGCTCAGGGCCAGCCTTCCTCAGCAAAAAGGAGGAGGATTGGCAGCAGATGTTAGCTCAGGGCTAATCTTCCTCAAATAAGAAAAGAAAAAAGAGAATATAAAATTGCAATGTTAACATTAGTAATAATTATTTTAGACATCTTACTAAATATATGCAGACTGAAAAGTGCATCTTTTTCTCTCTCCATATGTCTCATAAAGGTAGGTATTATATGTATTTCACATAGGAGACATAGAATACTTTAATAACACTGGAATCATGCTCTTTTTAAAGTAAAATGTATTTAATTGTACCTAACTGAAAAAAGAAATTGGAGCAAAATTGCTAGAGTCAACAGATTTCAGATATAGGATAAAATTTCTTCACCAGAAGAGATACTAGCTCCCAACATTATTCTAATGTTAATTAAAGAAAATTATGAAATCCATTAAGAAGTTTGAATTGCTTTTTACTGCATTATATAACATGGTTTTTTAAATTGATCGTATAGACTGACTCTGTTTTGAAGCTTAAAGTGATTAACAGCGTGATTCTTTGTCCCATCTCCTGCTCTTGAACCTCCTGATTTTGACTTACATTATTTTCACTTTGTTAGGAATTTTTAGAACATTTGTATTATATTTTAAAACCATCGTCTCCTGGGCATTCTGTTTCAATGTCTATTTTATATTCAATGCTGATTCTTAATCTTTTAAGGCAGCTTCTTCACTCTCAAATTTCATATTTGGTTCTTCCTTTGTTCATCAGTTTGACCATCATTTATTCGAGAAAGTCCAGTGATCCCACATGCTTGAGACTGTCTGCCAATTGATTTTCTCTTTGAGTAACTAGCGGGTTGTTGTTATAATATTAGGCCATGCATTTTTTCCACTTTATGTTCGAAATTTAATAACTTAATGAAAATATATCAGTCTTGATTATTCTGCAAGCTTTTTTAATACTAGAAGGTATATTTTAAAATTTTGATTTCAGTTTTGTTCTAAATTTAGAGAAATGCTTCTGTATTATTTCTCTGTGTACTTTTTTCTATTTTATTTAAATGAAGGATGTCATTTATCTGCTCTTTGCGTTTACCAATTTCTTTCAATTTGCTTTAAGCCTTTTGCCTTTCTGATCTCTCCTCATTTATAGGTGTTCCAATACATTCTCCATGCTATTATTTCAATTTTTATTTTTTTTCTTCCTGTTTCTAATTTATTTATTAATAAAATGCTGAAGATTTTTTGTTCTGATTTTTTTCCCTTTAGCTCTTCAACTTCCCTTTTTCTGTTTTATCATTTTGTCCTTGAGCTCTTATTTTATTGAACTTATATTCTTTTACAGTGTGAAGCACTTCTGGGGAATCAATTTTGTTCTTTGAGTAATATTTTCTTTATGTTTTCATCTGTTATTCACATGCTAAGACTGAGTTTTTTTTTGCTGTAGTCTTTTGGCGTTACTTTCATGACGTATATTTTCATCCAGCTCATTTTTGACAGAGTGCTCTGTCAAAGTTTGTTATTACATAGTATAGGTAAATTCTCTTTGCCGTATTTCCCTTCATTTGGAGAGCTGATTGATTTGTTAACTTAGGTGCTACATTTTGAGGGCTGGTTGTCTGTTCTATCGTTCTTTCTGGAGCCCGGGGGCTCACGGGTAGGGGAAGGAGATATGCAACCCTTGTTCTGGAAAACGTGGATTTGGCTTTCTCCATGAAATGCTACAAATGTCTTCTACTAGGGCCTGCTTCTGTTAACTGTCATTATGTTTTCCTACTGAAGATGATTGGCCGCAGTGTCTGTTCTTGTCTCTCTGGGATCCCCCAGGATTGTGTAGGGGCTGATACTATGCAAAGTCTTCCCTTCTCTTTTCCAGAGTTGCCTTCTCACCTCTTCAGTTTGCGTCTCTCCAAATTGGAGGATATTAGTACCATTCTTAGGATTTTTTCAACCCACTTTCTTTCCTTTGCAATATTTTTGGAGAATGAGGATCACATGAAGTCTTATACTGCAGGCTATTTATGGTCTTCACTTACCATACATATAGTGTATAGTCACAGCTTTTGCTGTGGACTTGTTAATGTATTTGATTATGTGGCACTGCCCTAAACACCTCAGGTGTAATACAATACACGGTTTATGCAAATATTTTTAAAATTCAAAAAAACTCTGAATTTCTGCTTTCTTTTGCTTTCTATGCTTCTGTTGCCCAACATTTATAGTGCAAAACTTCTCTCCTTCCTTTGTCTTCTTGCTGCTGTGAATTTGAGACTGTTTTCTTTTTCATTACTCCTTTTTAAAATTGTCTTAACCCAAAATACTGGGCTATGACTTCATGTTATGCTTTATATTACAAGGCAAAAAAAAAAAAAAAAAAAAAAAAACCTATTCAGAATAGGGAATTGCATAAAATCAGATGTATTCATTTAATGAAAGTTCATTTTTGACTATCTGGCCATTATTTACCAGGAACATTAATTCTATCATATTTTAATTTAAAAATATAATAGTGCTCTAGATACCAATTATCTTTCTTTTCTCAGCATTTATTATCTAACCAGTCTTAAAATGGAAAATTATTTTGAAAGAATTCATGTGTTGTTTAATGATGCTATATTTTATATATATACACCCTTTTGAAATAATATTTTTCTTTTTATAAAAATGCTCCTCAGCAAAATGACCCAGTCCTGCAACCCTTATTGCAAATATGTATAGTTATACTAGTTTTGTCCTTTCCCTGATGGTAAATTACACAATCACCTATATTTCAGCCAGTAGCTGTGCTTTATCCTCCTCTAAAGAACCCATAGACACACACACACATAGACACACACAGATACACAACAAGACAGTTGTTTTTTCAGATTACCAGAGTGATATAGCAAAATGTTTGACATTGGATACTGGAAACTTTAATACAAGGAATTCAGCTTGAGATTTTAACAAATCTCTAACTAGGCTTCTAAAAACAGATTCGCAATACCTGAATCAGGATTACTAAAATGATTGCTGGAATGTAGTATTTTATATTCCTTCTTCTAATGATAGAACTATCTTATAAGATGTTTTAAAGAAAATCTTCATTGTTTCAGTGTTTCTATACTAAAAAAAAGTAAAGAATATATTTCATTAAAAATAGTGTATTGTAAGTCCAAGGAAAAGTCTTCATTTTTCGTTGAAATCTAAACATTTTCAATGAAATTAAACATATCCAGTAATTTTTCAAAAAATAATTTGATCCAGATTGCATTTTCTCTTCAGGAGTATGCACTCTTCTCTCATGTTGGATGTGGTAGTTTTCATGTACAAGCAGGAGAGCAACTACACTGAGATATTTGAAAACGTTATATAGCATAAGATCAGCTTGAAAAACTGGTGGTTATTTTTCTATGCAGAAAGAGTAAGACTGCCAGCATTTAAAGAATTTACTACCTTTAGTAGGTGTGGCAGTTACTTACATTTACTAAAATATTTACCATAATCAAACGTGCACTACTATTATTTATAATGTGTGTTCTTTTGTTAAATTAAATACAGCCCTTGTAATAATATTCCAGGCAATAGAAAACTGCTAAATATTTCTTTGTTTGCTTACTTAATTACCTAAATAAGAACAAATTTACGAGTCTTCTGTTCCATAGATGGGAACAAAATCCTTTCCTTAGATGCTGGGAATCATGAATTAAATCAGTGAGAGAACCGATGTGCTGTACTCTTAGATCCCAGAATTTTTCCTGGAACTCTTAGCTCCTATTAGCAACTACTCTGCAATAATATCTGAATGTCATTAAATTATATTACCTTATAAAAATTATTAGTGTCAAGGTGTGGCTTTTTATTGGTCTAGTTTATATTAGTTTAGGTGATGATTTGATTTCTTGTTTTTATATTTAATTGCTACTATTGAGTCCAAAATTCCGTTCCTAATTTGAGAATGCTCAGGAAAGGAGGCTCTAGTGCTATGCAATTTTCTACCTTTTTAGCAGTCATCTGTCCTTCCTCCTTCACTTTCCACAAGCTTATGCTTGCATCTGCTAATTGCTGGAGAAACGTACACAGCCATGCTGTCTGTGTTTAATTTACATCCTGGTCCAGAATCTCAAGTGGGTCCTCAGTGCTGTTGGCAATCATACCATTTTTCCCTAGTATTTTAATTCTTCTGCTTTCTCTGAGATGACTATTTCATACATTCTCTATTTTCAAAACTCTCAACATTTTCCCCCCATTCTCATTCCCATCTTCAACTTTTATTTTTATAATAGGAAAGAATTTCTACACTACCCCATGACCACAGCTTGCCGGGGTCCAGCCCCAGCCGTACAGGGTCTCCTGAGGGATGGATGGTGTCGGCGAAGGAGGAGGCAGTGAGACAAGGAGTTTGGTGTCCAAGTCTAACTTTATTTTGTGTATGTATGATTTATATAGGGCTCAGGGTATGCAAGGATGATTTCATGAAACAGTCCCAGTACATATTTTTGGCTCGCGTAAGCGGGTTTTTGCAAGGTAGACAATAGTCCTAAGAGTAATTGATTGCAAGGTAGACAATAGTCCTAAGAGCAATTGATTGTGTGTAGGCCTGGGGGGAGTCAAGCTTCTGTAATTCTTTACTTCAAGGAGGCCACCCCCAGTGGCCTCCTGACTCAATGGGTCGTGGCAACCACCATCCTCCTAGAGAGATCTGTGGGGGCTACAGATTTCTTTGTTCCCTCTCCACTCCCATCGCTTCACCCGACCAAAGGACGGGTCAGAATGTTCTTTCCCTAGAAGATGTTTTTCCCCAGAACTTTCCCTAGAATATTGCATTGTTTCATTCTCATTCCCAGGGCCGGGCTGACTTCCCCTGAAATAACCCCAGGTGCAGAACAGAGTAAGCAGAAGCAGGAAAGTCAGAAGTACCAGGGAGATTTGTTGCAGGGGCAGCCTGGTATATTCCCTTGAGGGTCGCCGTGCTTCCCCTCATCTCTCTCCTGGACCGTGTCACAAGGCAGAGGCTTAACCTGTAGGCTGACAGCTCCCAGCAACACCTACCTGCTACCTTCATCTGGGCACTTACACTCTGCCATCTCTTCTGCAACCAGACAGGAATTGTCCACATTCCTCCTACCCCCTTGCTTAAGCACAGGATTCCATCATCTCCAGCTTACTCAAAGACATTGTCCTAGCAATCCTTCCCTCTCTCTGCTCTGTCAGTTTCCCCTTGTCTACTAGGTAATTCCCGTGAGTATACAAGCAGACTCATACTTCTCACCTCACACCTTAAAAAAATAAACAAAACCCTTCTCAGGTCCAGTTAACAGGGCCATATCTATCCTTTCCTTTACAACTAAGCCTCTTAAGAGAGTTTTCTATACTAGATGTCTCCTATTTCTTCTCCACTCTCTTTCTCTATTGACTTCACTCCAAGTAACCCAAGATCACCACTGACCGCCATACTGTCATATCTAATGGTTGTAAGTAAAGTATATCTTACTTTACTTATCAGTATTATTTGAAACAGTTGACCCTCTGTTTTGTTGTCTTTGCTTTGGCTCTAGGACACCACGAGGAGAACATCACTAACCCCAGATGTGCCCCCAGTACCCTCTCCCAATCATTGTCATTTCCCTTCTCTTCAAATGAGCCACCATGCCAACTTTCATGGTAATCACTTCATAGCTTTTCCATCTCACTATGGATTCCTAAAAATTATACTTGAACTTTACCTTTTTTTTTGAACTTTTAGGAGTGGGTCATGCAAAAGGTAATATTTTGTGTCAGACTTCTTTTATTCAACATTATTTGTGAGCTACACCCATGTTGTTGTGAGCAGCTGTGGTACTTGTTTTCATTGCTTAATACTAATCTGTTGTATGAATACCTCACAATGTATCTGTTCTACAGTTGATAGATATGGGTTTGTGTTTGCGTGGGACTCCATTTCTGGACTATTCCAAACTTGTGGCTTGGGCTTGCTTTCTAGCTGGGGTGCCCCAGCAATGCTGGCACTGTTCCCAGGTGCTGCTACAGATGAGAAGCCCTCTGTGCTTTACTGATGGGTGAGAGGGACGCTGTAGCTATGACTTGGTCAGACTTGTCCTATGGGGCTTCAGCTTTCCTGGTTGCTGCATATAGAAACCCCTGACTCAGCTTTAAGTGAGAAGATTTTACAGCTCATCATGGTGGATTTTGACTGAAGACAGAGAAGCCAAGGATAAATTCTTTTCTCTTCTAACCATCAATACACACATATGTGTGAGATATAGTACTTATATGGCCTCTCAGAAGACATCCTGAGAAATTAAGGCATTGGCTACACTTGCTGCCATAGAGGCCAGCTCTGTGACAGTTCTCCATATGTTCTTCCTTTTTCCCCACGTAATTCCCCTTTTGCACTCACTGCTGTTTCTCTAGAGTATACTTCTCAAGATGGTGATAGCACACATGCTTTTGCCTCAGGCTATGTTTTCTAGAGAACCTAGAAACTCCCTCCCAGGACCAGCCGCATAATTTATGGGACCTAGTGCAAAATGCAAAGGTGGGAACCTTTGTTGAAAAATTATTAAGAATTCCAAGATGATGGCAGCAGAGCCTCAAACCAAGTGCAGGACCTTCTAAACTCTGGGTCCTGTGTGACTGCACAAGTCACATGCCCATGAAGCTGGCCTTGAATCCTCCCATTCCAGGCCCTCCCCTAACCCCCTCACCCCTACATTCCATCCTCCAAATCTCCATACTCCCTCCTCAGGTCCTCCTCTATTACCTGTTTCTTGTGAGCACTTCTAGAAATTCTCTATCATCATCTCTCTATATATGGGTTGATGCTCTTTTTAAAGGTACTCTAGCTCTCTGGTGAAAAGTGTTTACTGGTATAGTCGCGAGGAGGAATTTTTAATGATTAAGCAATATGATGTCTGTTACACATACTACTGTTAGATAAATGACAACTTAATTACTTAATAAAGTCACATATAATTCACACATAGTACTGCTTTATTCTTTTAAAATAATTTATTTTGGAACATATTAAGTCTTGGTTAAACACATTTGCCCATACACACCCTCTTTTCTAAGTTTAAGTTTAGTTCTTGGCACAGGCAGGCATCCCATAAATGGCATTATTCCTGTTTAGCTGCTATAAGCCAGTACCTTTTTCCCATCTTTTCCCTTTCCTATCACTGTCCCCTCCTAGGATTACCAGATTAAGCAAATAAAAATACAAGATCCCCAGTTAACTTTGAATTTCAGATAAACAGCAAATAATTTTTACTCTACATCTGTCCCATGAAATATTTGGGACATATTTATACTAAGAAATGACTCATTGTTTATTTGAAATTCAAATTTAACCAGGCATTCTGTATTTTCTGTGTGAAGCCTACCCCTTCCACCGCTTCAGATTATGAGGTCTCTGAATTCAGTGGTTGTGCATGCTACACCTGTATCCTTATATTGGGAAGAGCAGTGTTAGGTTCTTAATAAATATTTATTGATTGATGGAGAAGTCTCCTGGAAAGCACCCCAAACAATCAAATATTTCAACTATAATTTTCATTAGGACTTTCTGAGCCTAGAAAAGATGTTCTGAGCTATTTATCAATGAGCACTGTCTGGAAGTTTGTAAGGGAAGCTATACTAGGAAGAGCATACACTCAGCTTGATAATTCTATAGAATGCCAGCCCAAGAAGACAGTCATACATAAACCTCTCTGTGCCTATCTTTGCTCCAGGACATGAATTAATGACCCATTAGAGACAGAGCTACTTTTTGAATTGTCCTATGATTTTCTGCTTTCATCTTGGCGAATAATTTAAACTTGATCCATCTGTCTTTGTCTTTTCTCTTGGGTTAATTGTGCCTCTCTCACGGCGCTTTGAAAAAGACAAGTAGCGCCTCACAGAGATGATTGTTGCTGGGATCCTGTGGCAGAAGGGGGACAGGGCCCTAGAAGTGGTGCAATAAGGACGCCTCCTGAGTCCCAGGCACATACCAGAGATGAATGTGAAGGGAAAATTGGGTTTCCTTCAAATTGTGTTTATTTCACAGACTCACTGCTATATTATAGATGTAGATTAAATTAGTTAATTCAGGGAGCTGATTTTGTAAAAATTAAAATATGAATAAACGTAGTCAGTTCAGAGATGAGGAACTCAGCTGGCCCTTGACTCTTTGGATACAAGTGGCTTTCTATGCCTAGAAGATTCCAACGACACTTTCAGACGTCGGAGTGGTGTCCACTGCATTTTATCAAGTGACTCTATGTCGGCCTGAGACATGTGTGGTTGTCTTAGAGTCTGATCCTGTCATTGCTGTGAGATTTTGTGTCATAGCTGTGTTTTTTTTTTTTTCCTTTCCACATGAAAGTAAGCTGTCTGACTTCTGTTCTAACGTTTGTGATTTCACATCTGATCTGATTGTTACTGAGCAATTGCCTTGTTTGGAGAATTCAATGCTTTGATTAGAATTTTAAAAGGTTCTTTTCCTGTGGCCAGATTTCTGTTTCTCCCTATGTCTTATGTCTGGTCCCCTCACGCAGAGGAAGCTTTGAAGTCAGGGGAAGCTCGACTTAAAGGGGGAAGCACTGCCCTGTGGGGCGGACAATGGGGAAGCAAGAATACAGCCTCCGGTTTTCGTTTTGTTTGTGACCTAACTGGAAAACCAATGTGATTAGCAGGAAAGAATATGTTTGATGTGTTTAAAATAAATTTTAAACAAAACTTATTTTGAAAAAAATTTGCGCAAATTTCTCATTTAGGAAAATGAATGGCTGAGTATTCACATTGATAAAGCAACTACTTGAATACGATAAATCAGGTAGATATGTTCTCACACTGTTTATCTCTAACGTTCATACTCATAAGTCCAAAATCTTGAAAAGGAATAAGTGTGGTTCTTACCGGGATATCATCTTCAGAATGGGAATATAGTATTCCAGCATATGTACTTAAAACCTCCACCCTTCAGAGAGCAATTCATTAGAAAATGATCCAGAAACACATAATCTTCAGAGATAAAAATCAGAATGTGTTTGATAGAAGAGGCATTGAGTAATCTTGGTGTATGTGGCATGCAAATAAGACATTGATTTAGATACATTTTTATTATGGGGGAAAGCTCACCAAGCCTCACTTAATGGATTAGGTTCTTCCTTTTTCTTTTAAAATTTCGTTTTCATTACAACGGATTCCTGGCTTTTGTACTTTGTTATCTCTTCCAATTAATACCACTAAAATGAAACCCATGAGTTTCTTTTCTCGGATATGCTAAAAATTCTCAGCATTTGGAGGACTTGTAACCTTTCTTAAATGGGCCCATCTTCTAGCATGAAAAATAATTCTTAGATGGTGTTTTAACTCCTAGTTTCAGTACAAAGACAGATTGTCAGGGTAATAAATTAAAGGCACCTCACTGCAGCTCTTTTGGCCAATGTTCTACCACAGCCCATATTAATATTTTATTCCCTTTAATATTATTACATGATGCAGGCTTTATTTAAATGGATTTGACGGGTCTCTTGGTTGGCTTGACAACCAGAGGGAAAAATTAATGTTCTGCATTTAATCTCGGCTCAAGGCGCTAAATTATTTTGGAGGTCAAAACCGTCATGCATATCATGCTAAATTATTGAATGTAATAACTATTAGCTAGCTGTCTATTTATGGGTTTTTAAAATTGTTTACTTCATGCATCTTGGGCTAATTTTTAAGTAAATCCCCCTTTAAGTTTTTTTCCCCTTGTATGTGCCACGAGCCTTTGCAATTGTGGTAACAGGACTAATGGAAGATGCCGGGGGGGCCATCTTATAAATGATGTCTAACTTGCTAAATGTTAATAAACTGCAGAGAGCATCCTACTCTCATTGGTTCCACCTTCATATGAAGTTCAAGCGTGTTGAGAGAAATAGCGACTTTGCTGTAATGGAAGCTATTATCTTACTCAAGAAAAATCGCAGAATACTTTGTATAAAAAATTGATTGAAAAATATAGTTGCTGAGGAGATGAGTGAACCATATTCTAATTATTTTAAGAATAATTGGAACAGTATTGAAAAAAGAATTGAAGTATCAAATGATACTGTTAGATTTTTAAAGACATATGTTTAATGAGAGATCTGACAAGTGAAATATAAAATATCTATTACTTATAATGGAAATAAGTTCTATATCTTTGTTCTTTAGTATGATCTTAATGTAAAAGGTGAATTGATGTCAATGGTCTTTAGCAATATTCAAGGCATATGAGTGTAGTATTCTTATTTCCTGGACATTTTTGTAATGAGAGTTATAAAAAACTATCTTGAGAGTAGGGTCTTACATCTGTAGATACTAGAAAGACAGTAAGGGGAAGTTTGAAGAAGGCACCCATTGTCCTGTCAAGATTCTGCCTCCTCTGGATTTTATCTTCACTGTAGCTAGCACTTTCTATGTATGAGAATTTGAGGTTAAGCAGTTTTAACTACTTTGCTTAAAGCAACATCAGTCATAGCCAGTGGGCCATGATGAAAAAAAGAACCTCAAATAAGAAGGTGATTTTTCTTCCTGGTAATGAATGGCGATGGGCCAAAAAAACTTCCAGTACTTTCCAGTGCAGGGTAACATCTTATCCGAGTAAATGTAGTGAGCACTTGACAAGGCAGGCTATTGCTGTATAGACTGGACCTCAGTGAAAGGGCTGAAACAGCACTCTTTATCCCATCTTTCTTTCTGTCGTTCTTATCTTGCTTATAAATTACTTCATTCATCTAAATGAGAGCTTTTCGGAAGGCTGTTAGTTTGGAAATGGCAGGTCTATCTAGTGACCCAAGATAGCTTCTTGGTGGCACCTAGCCATGCGGGGAGGCTACTGAGCAAGGAGCAGGTAGGTGGTTTGGGACTGTTCAGCCTCTGCCCTTCTCAGCAGCCCCTGAAGTCAACCACAAGGCTAGAGTGTGGAGCAACTTTGGTAACTAGCCAGGCTTGGGGTGAGGTGGGAACAAGAAAAGAGTTTGAGTTTTAATCTCCCCACCAGGAATCTGACTACCTGACAGTGAACATTTAGGACCCATGCTGTGATAGTGATCTATCACTGGGGGAAGATAAATTTTCTTTTCCTTATCTTCATCAGTGACTCAATTAAAGCAAAAACAAAACACAGTGAATCTAAACTACTCCAATTAGTACTTGCCTGATAGGGCTATGGAACAGGGTCAAATAAGACTTTGTTCAGCTTTGAGGAGCCCATAGGCTACTGCCTTCCTTAGGCTGTTTGCCTTGTATTCACCACTCCTTCACCTCAGCCTTCTGACAGTTGAGTCCTAGGAGAAAACATCGAGGGCAACCAAGCTAGGGAAAGCTATGGAGAGCAGATGAATGAGTGACTATGGAGACGGGAAACAGGATTTCATAACACAGGACAGGAAAGACAGAGAAGATAGGAGGATATTCACCTCTTTTTGGGACGGAGAAAACAACATTCAGGGTGTGGGAGGTTTTGATATGAGGACTGTGGAGGATGCAAACCCTAGGTGAATCGTAGTAGATGGGTCATTATTTTTCTCTTGTTATTAATTATCTCTTTGGGCTTGTGAGCTTTTGAGATCTAAATGTTTTCTTAGATGGCATTTTTGAGTTGGATGTTTTTGGCTTTTTTAAGACCTTTATTAAAAAATGGTCCTTCCTTGCTCTCTATCACTTCCTTGCTCTCTCTCATTTAAAACTAGAGACATCTTATGCTTAGAGAGGCCTTTAGGTTTGTAAGAACTGGGATGGGGCCTAAGGAAAAAGAAGCAGAGAATTCCTTTAATTATTTCATTCTACTTACTCCTTTACCACCTGTACTTTCCAGAGGAAGAATAATATTACTAAATTTTAGTGGGAAATAAATAAGTGGAGGAAAACATGTCCAATTCTGTGACTAATGGCAGTTTGCAAGAAATCACTATGTAATGCAAAAAAAAAATGTTCTTTAAAAATACATTTTAAAAAGCAACACTCAGACGCTGGCCCAGTGGCGTAGGGGTTGAGTTTGTGCACTCTGCTTTGGTGGCCCTGGGTTCATGGGTTCGTATCCCAGGTGTTATACACTGTTCATCAAGCAATGTTGTGGCAGAGTCCCATATACAAAATGGAAGATTGGTACAGATGTTAGCTCAGGGACAATCTTCCTCAAGAAAAAGAGGAAGATTGGCAACAGATGTTAGCTCAGGGACAATCTTCCTCACCAAAAAAACCCCCCAAAAACCCAGCAACTCTCCCTCTGCAATTAGGAAATATATCACAACAGTTTTTGAGTTGAAACTTTATAAGAAAAAATTTTACCAATATTTTAAATACCTACATTTGAAAATATAGATATTATTCTAAAGAATGCTGCCCATAATTCTATCATCTTGAGGTACTCAGACTTCAATACATAAAGAAGAACAGATGCTAACCATTCTCTATTATTTATAGAAAATCTCATTAGTTAATTATTATGTGACAATCTATGGCTAGGAGAATGTGACCAGCCTCTGTGGCAAAGGATTCTAAATTTTTTAGTAGTTGCAAAGTGATAATTGGTATAGTAAGTAATTTAGCTTCACGAAAAGACTTTAGAATCCTAGTAGGCATCTACAAGGAAGTAAAAGTTGTACTTGAAATAAGGTAAGGACAATCACACATACACAAGCTAGAGTTGATAACAGCCAAAGATTAGGGGGAGAAGTTGTTTCATTTGTTCTTACATATTTGCAGACTCTATGCTTTTCTAATTGGATATTGGATAATTAAGTTTATTGGGTGAACTAAATTTGGTAGAGTACAGGTAGGAAGCAGATTTATTTTTCTGCCTCTATTGGCTTTGTAGATATCCCACTGTCACCTCTGGGAGACATCTTGTATGAAACCCATAGCTTTTCACTCCTTTTTAAATTTTTAAATGTCCGGTCCAGTCTAAATCAAAACCTTGTTTTCTTCTCAGTTGAAAGCTTTTCCAGTCCGCTCTCTCACTTAAGGGGAGTAGAGACTGTCTTGATAAACTCCTGGTTTCACTCCCCTGTCTCTTGCTTCTGGCTCCTCCAAGTGGGGTTGGGGGAAAGGAAAGATGAGAGAAAATGTGGTTAAGCCCACTATATTAGACTGCTTGACTGCCTTAATAAAATACCACAGACTGGGTGGTTTAAACAGCAAAAATTTATTTTCTCATAGTTCTGGAGTCTGGGCAGTCCAAGATCAAGGTGCTGCCTGATTCGATTCCTCATGAGAGACCTCTTTTCCTGGCTTGCACACGGCTGCCTTCTTACTGTGTCATCAAACGGTGGGGGGAGAGAGTTCTGATGTCTCTTGCTCTTCTTATAAGGGCATGACCTTATCCTTATGACCTCATTCTTATGACCTCATTTAACCTTTATCACCTTCTCACAGGCCCTAGCTCCAAATACAGTAACATTGAGGGTTAGGGCTTCAACATAGGAATTTCAGGGAGATATAAACCTTTGGTTCACAATACCCAACTTACTTACCTGGTGTTTTATCTGCTGTTTATAAATCTCTCTTGATTCTCTAGTGACCTTTGTCATGGCAAATCTTCTTTCATAGGCTATAAATAGTGGTTTTTGAGGGGAACCCGGAAGGGACTTCCCCCCTACTCAGTTCTCTCACTTTATTATTGAGGGCAAAGGTTAAGCTGCTGTAACAAAGAGACCAAATATACAGTAGTTTAAATCATGCATTCTCAATAGTAGTGAAAATTGGTTCTTGGGGAAAGGCGGAAGGAAAAACTCTTAGCTATTACAGAGATTTGTGTCTTCCAAAGCTCAACAAAATCTTATTTCTTGGTATTTAATCTCTCTTGCTAGAAAGAAATTGATTTAAAATTAAAAATTTAATTACTTAGTTAAACAAATTTATTTTTTCTCCTTAAGGGGGCATTAATGAAAAAATGTTGAGAAATATTGACAAACAAAATAGAGATTTATTATTCTCTCACTGAACAGTTCAGTTCTGCCTCATAAGATCATTTATGGACCCATGTTCCTTCCATCTTATTGTTCCACCATCATCTAGGGTGTCACTGTTATCTGCGTGATCAAACAGCTGTCATGAACACGTCGATTTCAGAGAGGGAAAGAGGAAAGAAACAAATCTAGGGCAAATGGTTTCATTTTAGCAAGTGAGGCAAAGCTGTGCCCATTACTTCTGCTGCCATTGCACTGATGATAACTTACTCATGTGGTTACTTTTAGTGGAAGGAAGCAGGGAAATATAATCTGTAGCTTGGCAGCCATATGTCCAGCAAGAGGGACAGGAAATTTGTGAAGACAACTAGCAGTCTGCCATATCAAGCCAGAAAATGCACTCTTTAGACAGCCTCTTTTGGCCTTCCTTTAGCTGCTGCCCTTCGGCGGTACATCCCACACAGCCCCTTGCTGCTGTGGTTCTTTATCCTGCAGGCAGCTATCTTGTGCAACATCCTTTCAAGACCATCCTAGCCTATTACACAAAGTGTCTACTTGGCCAGTGGAAACTCATACAATCTTGCTGCATCAAATGGTAGAAGGACACTTTGATCTAATAACTGCGTTCTCTTCTCACTCTGCAACATGTGGACTACGCCAGCTAACTTCCTGACTTCAGAATTTCCAGGTGAGAGGAAGGTAAATTTAAGGGAACATATGTTAAGATCTAGAAACTCTGGTTCTCTATTCTGTTAGCAGCAGAGGTGGGCCTAAACACTTCTTTCAGATGAGGAGAAAGATGCCTGATGACAGTGAGATGCAAGACTCCCCTCTTGCAAACATCCCCCAGGCGTTTAGAGGAGTTCTTTTTAAGCTTCCTCCTTGACCTTTGGGGACGAAAAGTTACCCTATACCTTCCCCTATGGGAATAGAAAGGGAAATGTCACAGTACTTTGAGTTCCTTTGCTTTAAGGAATTGTTCCCTGTGATCAGTTCCCCTAAAACTTTGAATCTCTTCAGAAGGCTCGGGGTGGGGTGAACCAATGTAGCAGATGCTTTGGGTGCACTGCCTCTCATCCCCTTGTTCATTTTTTATTTCAGTCTTGGCTCTGGTGGACAGTACTAAGAATATCGATGTCATCCCACTCCAATCATCTATTATGGATCTCTCAATTTCTGTCTCAGGACCTTCTCTAAAACAGAGTCGGCTTGGACCACTGGTAGGTTCCCAAAATGTGGTGCAGTTAGCCCTGCAAGCAACACTCAACCAATGGGTAAGCAAGTAGATAAATGCCTACGACTCCCTTCTTTTGGGTGGATCATCCTGGAAGGCGTTCTATGTGTTCCTCAAGTTCCTGCAGAATGGAGTCCCTGTCACCATGGCAGCAATCTCAATAATGTGCCATGAGTTGGCTTTCCCACATTCCCTGTCTCAATTTCCCTGCTGCTTCACTCCTGATTTCTTGTCGTTCCTCAGTACAAGTCCTTTTCTCAGACTCTCCTTTTGGAGGAACTCAAACAAAGCTACAGTTTTGCTATATTTTGGTAAGTCTTACAGCTAAAGGTTTGGTAGCTCTCTTTACAACATAAAGGTACTTATTCATTTTTATGAGTTTTGGGGACCTCAGCTGAAACTCTGAGTGAACAGAAAGACGTTGCTTTTATCTTTTCATTCCTACAATAATATAGTTTCTTAAATTCACTTAGCTTCATATTAAACATTAGTGTTTAATTAAACAAACAAACCTTGTTTTTCTTTTACAAAGGGCATCCTTGAATGAACTATGTGCTAATGTCCTAAGATTGAGCTATCTAAGAACAACCTGGCCAATTGGCCAGTATGTAAGATATCAGGCAGTCTTACTTGGTAGCTTAACTGTATGCATGGTACCTAGGAGTAATTAGTTTATGCAGGAATTAGCTTGTCATCTATGAGGTGACATAATAACATCCTTATGTTTTAAATTCCAAGGCATTCATTTTGGCATTTTGCAATTTTATAAGTTTTATCCTTTATCTTGGTTATAGAAATTGTATAAAAATTTTGAATCTATGTGATGAATATTTGAGAGGAAAATTAAGAGGCTATTAAATGTGTTTTGGGATTATTATAAATATAATAGCTAATAATTTTCATGGTGTTTTACCTAATCAGTATTGGGTCTCTTCCTTAGTGATCATTAGGAAAGCTAGTAGAAGAAAACATGTACATAGGACAAGTATTTGCTTTCTTTATGCCTTTTTATAATTAAAAGTAATTGGCACTTGACATGAAGTAGGATACAGAAACCATGTGCTAACATGCCATCCTGCCTTCTTCATCACAACTCTGTGGAAGGTCAAATTGTGTTCTGAAAAGTACTAAAATGCTATTATTGGTGTGTTGCAGCAATATTCTTTGGAAGTTTAAATAATGGCTAGCTTTAATATAGAAAGCTTGATAAAACTGTAATAAATCACCAGAGGCTTAGGGAAAAAGACCAGATTCTGATTACTTATGATTTCTATAGTTTCTCAGATAACTGTCTAAGACTTTTGAGTCTCTTTCTGTTACTATCTCCAGTGATTTAAATTTGTTGAATTTGAAGGAAATTGGTAAGAACACATCAAGATTATTCAAAAAGTTTGTTTTCTACCCTCTTACAAGAAGTAGGTTCGCAGTTGACGAGGGAGTAGAGTGAACTCTCCTGGAACATTGTTAAAACAAGCTACTCCACCCCTTGGCTCAATTCTTCCCTACTATATACAAAAAACAACTTCTAATTTTCACAACTGCACAACTCAAGTTTTTTACTCCAATGTTGTTTATGACCCAGTTTTAACATTTTGAGATTTTTCTTTCACTCTTTTTCTAGGACAAAGAATGGTGTCCATCCATCATTAATTTATTCTGCTATTATGCAGCTGACATGTACTCGGGAATCCTTTTGGGCCCTCCAAAAGAAATCTGAGGGATAGATTTTCAGTTCACAAATTATTCTTGGGCAATAAACGTAGATAGATACACATATTTAAAGAGAGAAGAAAGATTTTAAAAGACCACAAGTCCAAAGAATCCCAGACGTCAACACCACCTGTGAAACTTTCTCATGAATTAGGAGCCCACCATGGTGCTAGCTCTCATCTACTTGTAGTCTGCCAGAAGTTAGATTCATTTCTTTTTATATTGAAAGTGGTGTTTACTCATTGATTTGAGCTCTATTTTAACTAATCAGCATTTTATTATAATGTAACAAAAAGAAAAATATCAGAATTGTCCAAATTAAATTGGCTTAGTTCCAAACACTGAGGTATGGACTTTTCTCTCTGGTACCTGGGGATCAGTAGCATAGATAATATCTAGATCTAGGAATTTGAATTTTAGAATGAAAATCTTAGAGGAAGGAAGACCACTTAAGTACAAACCAGCATGTCTCAACTTTTAGTTTTCCAAGGAATTATTTCATGACAGGGCACCTTGAAGTCTGAAGGCAAATATGTAGGAAATGATATATTAGTCAATTTTTATTTTGCCTCTCTGAAAGCTTTCTCATAATTATCTACTGAAACTATCCCCCTTTGTCCTATCTGCCATCATTACCTCAGTTTAGACTTTTATGGAGTCATGCCTAGAATATTACAACAGTCTGCCAACTGACTGCTTATGACATTTTTTAGGCACTTTCTCATATTTTCTTGAACAACATTTGTGCTCCAACTATCGTTGTGACCCTCAGTTGCAAGCATCCATATCATCTCAGTTGTACCTCGAATCTACCCTAGATCCTCTCTGCCATTGTTCTTTGAGAGGCCTGTGAGAACACACTCATCCATTCTGATGAATGAGAAGACCTGGAAGTATGAAGCGGTTAACACCCTTTGTGCAACACTTGACCAATCCAGATGGGTGTTGGTGATAATCACTACCCTCTTCCTGATTTGGGTGGACTATTCTAAAGCACGTATTACAACCTTCTCAGAAGGTTGCTCTTGTGTCCACACTCCATTTATTTGTTGATCTGTGCAAAAACCAAATGGATTGTCGCAGATGACAATGGCTTACTATAAATATAACCCATTAGTAGTGCCAACCACAACTATTGTGCCAAATGTGGAACAGTATTTACAGTAACAAGTCAGTACAGACTCTGGAACTTGATGTGTATCAGCTTGTCTGACAAATACATTTTTCTCAGTCCTCATAATTAAGAGGGTCAAAAGCAGTTTGTGTTTACGTATGAAGGACAGTAATACACATTCACCAACTTGTCCCAAGATTCCATAGCAGTATACTCCTCAGGAAGCTTGAACATCTTAAAATTTTGCAGAATATCATGTTACTTTGCTATGTTGATGACAACATGCTAATTGGATTTGGTAAGCAAGAAGTGAAAAGTTCTGAGGGTACCTTAGTAATATCCATATGTGCCAGAGTCTAAGAGATAAACCCTATGAGCATTCAGGATCCAGCCAGAGCAGTGGTATTTTAAGATGTCTAGCTGTCTTTGGCATGCCTAGACATTGCCTCTAAAGGACAAGTTGTTGGATCTTGTACTTCCTACCAGAGGCATAATGTTTGGTGGGCTTATTTGAATTCTGATGGTAGCATATCCTGCACTTGAGAATAATATTCTTACCCTTTTATTGAGTCACTCAAAAGCCACCAGTTTTGAGTGTGGCCCAGAGCGAGAGAAGGCTCTGCAGAAAGTCCAGGTTGTGAAGAAAGCTGCCCAGCCAACCAGATTGTATAACTCAACAGAAAAGGCAGTGCTAGAGGTACTCATAATGGATAAGGATATGGTGTGATGAGTCACAGCATAGTCTGCTAAGGTTTTGGAGAAGACCATACCTTCTGCAGTAAAGAACTACTGCTTGGTATTTAAAAAGCATCTCTTGACATCCTGCTAGGTCCTAGTATACTGACCACCTGACCATGGGACATCAAATGAGTATGAAATTGGTGTTGCCCATCATTACCTAGGTAATTCCAAATCCATTGCATCATAAGATCATATGTAACAGTAGCATGTTGTATAATACAAAAGGTACATTCAGGAATGAGTACAAGAAGATTCTGAGGACACAAGAAGGTGCATGACAGGTGGCCCAGACTCCCTGTAACTTTCCTCTGTTGCACCAATGCCTATTCTGCAGCTGTCACCTATGGACTCATGCAGGTTTCCTTATGATCAACTAACAGATTTGTGCGTCTCACATTAATGTCTGTTTGAGAGCAACTACCACAGAGGAGGTACTCAATAATCAGATACGTAAGACGATAGGATCATTTGTTCTGTGAATATCAGTCAGCCTCTATCCTCAGCCTTCCCAGTACTTGGGCAATGGTCCCATGAATAGAAGGGTGCAGTGGTGGAGGCCACGAATGTATCCAACAGTATCTGAACTATGCCATTGTTGAATGCCCAATATGCCACAGCTGTCACTGACACTGAGCCTTCTATCTGCACCTTCCCTTGAAGTTGACCGTTTAGCCACTGGAGAAGTTAGCACTTTGTTTTCACTGGAATTTATGCTTATTCTGTATCTGGTTTTATCTTCCTTGCCTGAAGTGTCTCTGTAAGCAATACCATCCAAGGGCTTACAGAATGCCTGATTTACTGATATGGGATCCCATATAATATCGCTTCAGACCTCTTTTGTGCTGAAAGAGGTACAACAATGGGTACATATCATGAGAGTCAATGATCCAACCACATATGACATCACTTAGAGCAGCTGGCCTAATAAAATGATGGAATGGTGCATTAAAGGCTTAATTAAGGTGCCAGGTCAAAAACAACTCCATATGGTATGGAAAAACAATTTTCTATTGTGTTATATTGCTGATATATGGTGCTTTGTCCAGGATCCAGGGGGCTGAAGTAGGTTTTGGCTTCTCAACCATCACTTCCAATGACAAACTTTCAGAATTTATCCTTTGGGTCCCTATAATCTTAAACTCTGCTGTATGGAAAGTCCCAATTACAGGCGGAGGTGGCAGTTTCACTGAATCTGAAGTATAATTGCCATTTACTCATTTTAGGGTAGTGATAAGGGTTCTGCAGAATCTGAATTTGTACCTATCAGCTGGGTTTTTCAGAGAAAGACAGAAAAAGTTGATACTGATTACCATGAGGATTTAGGGTTGGCTGCTACACAATGGGAGCAAAAAGGATTTTCCTTAACAACTAGGGGATTCACAGGGGTGTCCTTTTGTGCCCACAAGAACAGTGATAATTGCATATGGCCAGTTGCAGCTACTATTGTGAAGGGTAAAGTAATTATGGTCAGCTCCTTGAAGATTAAAGTGCTGGCTGAGGGTAAATTTGAAATGAATAGCATACAACTGGTTCTATGTTGAAGTATCAGAGATTGTTCCACTAAGCCCTGTAGAATCTTTTGTAAAGATTTTGGGCATACCAACTTGAAGGCTCTGTGAAGAACTGAACTTAAGATAGGGCACAAGAAGATCTAAGAAGTGCAAGGGGCAGATCGTGTTGACCATTTTTTTAAAGCTCATTTTACATCCACTCTGCCCACTGTGTTTGCTCCTCTTCTTACCGAGGCAACTAGCTGCATGCAAGTGTAGTCTGATATCTCCTCACCTAACTGTACCACATGTCTTTTGTTTTCTACCTTGAGACTTCCTTGCTGCTGTTTGGAATTCCTGCAGGAGTCTGGTCAACCATGCTGGTTCATGAACATACATGGAGGTACAAAGGAATTAACATTCCTCTGGGGAAGCTACCCTATACCTCAGAGGACAACCAGTAGAACTGAGTCACAGTAGCACATAGTGGTAATCTACTCAATAACGCATACTTAGATTGGCCTTTTCTCTTATCCTATTTCTCTTTTTCTAGTGGCCCTATTACTGTTTCCTGGGATCACTTCCCAAAATAAACTATCTGTACACAAGTCCTGAACTCTGAAGGTCAGGTATGGCCTTTCTGTTTTCACCCTTTTTCATCTCCAAATCATTGCCCTTCTTCTGGCCAGGCATGTCTTTCTAAAATGCAAAAGGGATCATGTTACACCATTATTTACAACTTTTCTTTGCACTCCAACAGCAAGACATTCCTTCATGGCACACATTGTCCTCTGTACTTGACTTGGAGAGTCATGTCTAGAGCACGAATGGGTAAGACCCTTAAACCTCAAAGAAGGTAACAGGAATGTTGAGAAAGCAGAATTCACTGCTCTTTCTCCCTGACTTGGAGGGCAAGAGAAAGCTTCCTGAGCTATTTTGGGAAAAGGAGAAGAAGCTATGCAAGGAAGGATAGCTTTGAGAAAGATAATATTTTTCTTTGATTCAAAGCATATTTTTCATTATGTACATTAACTGTTTCAGAGAATCTCAATCAGTTTCATTCAGTTCACTCATCCATGTATTCAGCAAACTTACATCTAGGAAAGAACTCAGTAATTACTCTTCTTATCTCAGTGATGTCCTATATTTAGGCAGCTTTTTTCTTGTCTGGAAGAGGCTGGGTTTAGTTAATCTTAGCTCCTTCAGAATGGGGCTTATTAAGGATGTGCACCAACACTGGCAGGCAGATAGAAGACTGAGACAAGAAAATGCAGTCGGAAAGCTCTCCTTGGGTACTTCTAAAATATTAATATAAGTGCCCCTTTATTTGCTAGTATTTGGGGTACAAATTCGCAACCAAGATACCTGAGTTTAATTACTCATCTCTGCTCCTAATTAGTTATGCAAACTTGAGCAAGCTCCTTAGTTTCTCTAAACCTTATTCTCCTCATTTGTAAAATGAGGATGAAGGAATCCCTGCTTTAGTATTGTTTGAAGATGAAATAAGATAATGTGATAAAAACTGATCCCAGCTTCCAGCATATGATAAGTACTTAGTAAATGATAGTGTCCTTGTCTTTATCATATTCCCATCCCTCTATTTCATTGTGCTAAATAGCTGGTTAAATGGATATCTTTCCCTTTCCGTTGAATTAACCAGTAGTTTTATAATGGGTAGAATTTATGGCTCTTGAGTTTTCTAGACACAGAGTTTTAAAGGGCTTGATGACTCTCGGTCCTATGTTCACTATATACATTTCAACCTGTTCAGGGAGAAGACTTGATAGACATTGAAGACTTTTAGTCAATAAGGTACCAGGAAAGTGTTAAGAAGCCAATAAGGCTAAATATTTACAGGATGAAGAATTGTGAATATGTCTATCATAATAGAAATGGGAAAATTCAGGGAAAGGGTAAAACGTGCCCTGTCCTTATGTGTGTACGTGATGGAAGAGGGAGCTGAAATCTTTCCCTTCTACTTTTCCCATTTAAAATGTCAATATCATGAGAGTGAGGATGAATCTCTGGTAAAAGTGAGGGGTTAGGAAGGTTGGGAGGCATGGGATGAGGACACTGTGGGTGTTATGGAGAAGTTCGGCTGAGGGTTCCCCTCTTTATCACTCTTTCACTGGATTTTTGAGGGCTCTTTTTCCTTTTGAGAGATATTTCTCACACTACAGAGCTACAAACAAAGATTAGGGCTCAGAGGACAATAAGCAGGGTGCTGGATGCTTAGAACTTACTCTTGGATTTAGGAAGTTCCCCTACGGAGACTAGTACGATTGACCAGATGAGAAGAGAAGGCAAGACAGGAATTCAGACTAGGAATCAAGTTATGCGTGTGGTAGAAGCATTTTCTGGGCTGTAGTCCTCCAAGAAACATAACGATGACTGATGGTGTGGGGCAGCAATGAGGAATCCCGTGCATACAGTTGCATCAATAACAGAAAAAAGCTGATGTTAACTTACAGCCTTACATTGTCAGTATACCTAATAGTAAGATAAATGGGTTGAGGAATAAATGACCACTAGTATTTTTTTCTGGTGGAGAGGGGTTGCCTAACCAGCCAAATCTTCTTTACACAGAGGTGGGATGAATATATGAGAGAGGTAACTACCCCAGGACACATCTGTGCACCGATATGATTAGTGTTCTTGTACTCTGGCTTTGCAGAATGGCTGATGCCAATGGGAGGGGGCAGTTGATAGTTCTTTGCTTTTTCCTCAGCTTAGAACTACTTACTGGGTGTGAAGGTTTCTTTAGGCCAATGAAATTAATGACTTGAAAATTTCAGCTTTTACTAGAATTAATTGTATTTAATCAGACTCTTACAAAACTTTCAATTTTGTCGGCTGATGAAATCAGAAATGGAGAAGGCATAAAGGTAAGGATGAGTTGAGTCATCTGAGAATGGGGAGGCTTCCTCAGAACACAGCACCATTAGTAGACAGAGGGACAAGTTTGGAAGAAGAATGCAATTTGCCTTTATGAGAAGGTTTTAAAAAATGTGTGACTAGTCACGATTTCAGGCCTATGATTGTGAATATAATTTTAATGGTCTGGACAAGAAATAAGTCTAAAAACAGGCACAGCCTTTGATGTGTTGAGAGATGAGGTTGATGGACCCATTTTAGATTCAGTGGCTGAATAATGATAACTAAAAAGCTGTAAAAAGCCTCTTTTCTGAGAGACTGAAACAATGGTTTATAATGATTCTCTACAGATTTCTTGAAAGGTGTTCATTTGAATTCAAGCTTATCTTTGAAATTCTGGCCCAATACTTCTAGATTTGATATGGAACTGATTAAAATATTCATATCCTACCTCTCAAATACTTTTGGATTTGACATTCAGAGAATTATCTTTTTTTTTTTTTACTGGTTTAAATCTACAGTTTTAGAACTGCAGGGAACATTTTAGATCATTTAATTTAAACTTCTCTTTTAAAGATGTAGAAACATGGTGCTCAGAGAAGCTATGAAGTTATATGCTTATTAAAGTACCAATTGTTTACATAATCTTGAAATTTGTTCTTACCTATTTGACAAAATAGCAACTTTCTGAAAATAGTCAAGAAGAAAACCTTTGTAAAGAAATGTTACTTGGTTTCTCTCTGGTATTTTTACCAGTGCTATGTGATTGTGCTGGCAAAGGTAAGGATTGAGGCAAACAGGCCTGTATCAGCTCGCATGTAGATGTCTGCAATAGACTACTAACTGGTCTCACTGTATTATTACTCGTCTCTTTAGAATCTAACTCCTACATAGAGGCCAGAGTCTTCCTTAAAAAAAAAGTAAATCACATCATGTGATTTCCTTTCATTTAGAATACAATCCACACTCCTTCCAGAGGCCTACAAGTCCGTGTGCCATGCTGTCATAGGCCGAATTGTGTCCATCACCACCTGCCGCCCCAAGTTCATACGTTGAAGTCTCAACCCCCAGTACTTCAGAATATGACTGTATTTGGAGACAGTGTCCTTATAAAGGTAGTTTAGTTAACATGAGGTCATTGGAGCAAGCCCTAATTCAATGTGACTGGTGTCCTTATAAGAAGAGGACATTAGGACACAGAAATGCACAGAAGGAAGATCATGTGAAGACACGGAGAAGACAGCCGTTGACAAGTCACGGAGGGAGACCTCTGAAGAAACAACCCTGCTGACACCTTGGTCTCAGACTTCTTGCCTCCAGAACTAAGAGAAAATAAATTTCTGTTGTTTAAGGCACCTAGCGTGTGGTACTTTGTTATGGCAGCTCTAGCAAGCTAACTCACTTTCCTGTGACCCTAACTTCTCATTATAACCCTCTCCTCCTTAACCATTACTCTCCGTTTATGTTGTCATTTGTTTTCTCCATCCAGCATAGTAAACTTAGTCCAGACTAAGAGCCATCATCACATTTGTTTTTCTCTCTGCCTAGAATCATTGGCACCATAATCTTTAATCAGCTGGCTTCTTCTTGTCTCTACAAATATAGTCTCGGCTGAGAGGTCTTCCCTCATCTCCCTGTTTAAAGTAGTTCTTCCACCAGCCTCAGACACTGTCACATCACCCTGTTCTCTTCATTATAGCCTTCCTTGTTGGGAATTATGTTCTTTATTAATTCGTTTATTTGTTTGTGATCTGTTTCTTTCTTCTGCCAGTCCCAAAATAGAATGTCAGCTCCACGAAAGCAAAACGTTGACTCTTTTTCTAGGCTTATTCCCAGTGCTAGAATAAAGCTTGGCACAGAATAGGCCCTCAACTAATATTTCTTGAATATATACATGAATGAATGAATAATGAGTTAGTTCAAAATATTATTTCTAGGGGCTGGCCAGGTGGCGCAGTGGTTAAATTTGCGTGCTCTGCTTCAGTGGACCAGTGTTCACAGGTTCGGATCCTGGCCTTGGACCCAGCACTGCTCATCAAGCCACACTGTGACAGCATCCTATGTAAAACAGAGGAAGATTGGCCCAGATGTTAGCTCAGTGACAATCTTCCAAAGAGGAAGATGTGTAACAGACATTAGCTCAGGGTCAATCTTCCTCACACACACACAAAATAATAATAAAATAAAATTAAATAAATAAGTAAAGAGAATGAACTTTAAAAAAATATTTCTAGTTAACTATTTGAGGGAAGGAGTCACAGAGAAGGTGGTGAAATGTAAGTGGCAGCATTGGTTGGATTTCCACAGAAGTTTTGAAGTAGCAATAAAATGTGGTAGAAATGATTTAAGGATAGGTATTGTGGTTGGAGAATTTAGAACAAGTCCAGGGAACATAAAATTATTACTTTTTTGAACATAGATGGTATGAAGGGAGAAGTGAAGGGTAAAGGTTGAACTATAGGACGATGGTTATGCTAAAGAGTTTATGGCTGAGACAAGGTAGAAGAATTTTGAGGTGTAATGTCACTCAATGAATACAGTGTTTTTGAATGTTTTAAACTGATGGCAGTAAGTAGGATGGATTGGATGGGGAGAGCCTAGTAGTAGCAAATCATTGAAATGCAAATTACAATTAATCAGGTATTGGAAAGGAGGAAATTATCTATTCTGGTAGCCATAGAAATGACCGGTGGAGGATAAATCTATGAGTAGTTGCAGAGGCAGAAATGCCAGGGCTTGGAAATTGACTAAACGAGGTGTTGGTAGTGAAATAGAGGAAATGTCTTATATAACTTTCTAGAGTACATATTTCTGAATTATTATAGTGATATTAACATCAATAAGGAGGGAAAGACAGAAGAAAAATCTTATGGGGGGATATCTTGAATGTTAAATATTGCTGGAACATTCAGTTAGAAATATTCAGTATTGAGATTGAAATATGTACCTTGGGCTTAAGAGAAAGGTTAGAGCTAGTAATATATATTTCAGTGTCAGCTATATAAAAATGATATTTAAGACCATGTGAGAGAAAATGCAGATGAAGTTTCCAGGGATACAGTATGGAGTAGGGAGTGGAGAGAACAAGGACAAAATTTGGGATTTGAGGGTACTCCAACACTTAGAGTACTGGGGGAAGAAGAGAAGCCATAGAAGTTGGATAAAAGACGAATCAGAATAATTTATCAGCTGTGTCCTGCATAGCAGCAACTATACAATATGGTGGAAGAAAAGGGGGAGGTAACAGGGAGAAGGGGAATTATTGAGAAAATCATAGGAATGTATTCCACGGTCCCCTTATTCATTAATTCGTGACTCATATATCTTTGGCCACCATAATTTTGATGGTACTAATAGTGTCCTTTGGCATATTGTATTTTCCAACGATGATAGCAACAATAGCTCCCATTCTTCGGGCTCTTCTAGAACCTCACCACTCTCCCACCAAGAAGGAGTCTAAATTCCCTTCTCTTGAATCTTGTTGGCCTGGCAACTGGCTTATACCAATAGAATATGACAGAAACTATCATTGCATGACTTCTGAGGCGAGGTCATAAAAAGAGAAGCAGCTTCCACCTTTCTTCCTGGAAAATTCGCTCTTGAAGTCTTCACCTGCCATGTAAACAATCTGTCTGCCCTAAGGCTGCCATGCTATGAGGAAATCCAAGTTAGTCCACATGGAAAAGGCCTAAGATTACATGAAGAGATAGAGATGGCCAGCTAGTCTCCAGTTGTTCCAGCTCCAGCCTCTCTGTTCCGGTTCTAGCTACAGTCTTACTGCACCTGCAAAATGGACCCAAAGCCAGAACCATCCAGTCTAGCCACTCCCAAATTCCTGACTCATGGAAATCATAAAAGATAAAATGATTGTTATTGCTTTAAGCCAATAGATTCTGGTGTGATTTTGGTTTTTTTTACAATCCAGAATTTTTAAATTCTTTTATACCTATTATGCTATGAATTCTAGGGCATAGGTTCCAGCAACTCAAGTTCCTTTCCACTGGTTCTCACAAGGTGTGGCTCTTTGTGTGGAGGGGCCTGACTCTTCAGTTGAACCAGGCACCTTTCTCTTAGGCTTCCTTCTTTTTCTGGTCATTTTCCTTCACACATTTCAGAAAGTTATCTCAGCTCTCAGTGTGTAATATTTTCAATACGTACATTAATACTCTTGGCAAGATTCTTGCCCTTAACTTGTTGGTTTAAAAACAATGCCAACAGCATCCTAAGTAACATTGTAGACTCTTCCAGTTTTGCCACGGTGACAATTGTGGGGCATTCCTTTTGTGAACAGTTCCCATTCTCTTGATGTCTACAATATTACAATTCTTGTAGATGCACTTGTGAGTAGCCAAGGGAAAAATTCCATGTTTTCCAAAAGGCCTAGAGAGTATGTAGCTGGTGCATCTTCTCTTTTCTTTTTGTTGTCATTTTGGTGAATTACTGGGAGATGGAAGTTCTGGTCAAAAGGTTGGGGTGATTTGTTTTTCAGCAATAGAGACTGGAAGAGGTCACAATAAAAGAAACAACATTCATATTGTTTAGCTTTATGTCCACCTGTTCCGTGAGAAATTCTGCTTCCTCAATTTCTTCCCCTGAATTCTGAGAGTCCTTCTAAAATTGTATCACACTCCCAAGGAGGCCTATCAGTTGTCCTGATGGACAGGTGGCCGCAATTTTTTTCCTCTCTTATTCTGACTCTGCAGAGCTGGTTGGGGTTGACGTAGTTGATGGGTGCATCTGAGAGGTGCTCATGTATGCCCGTGTTTTCCCATCCTCTCCTCCATTTTAGATGTAGGATTTCTGGAGTACAATCCAACTCTTTAGTTTTCATGCTCCATTAGTGCCCCCCAATCATACTGGACTATGATCCTCTTTTAGAGGCTTCAAAGAAATATGGCCACATGATTTTGGTGTCTTATGGATATTTTGAATGCTCGCTTCTACTCCTTTACATGGTTCCCTCTTTCTAAGAAATAGACATGAATCCACAGAAGCTGAACAGGAAGACCATATGAGTGATAATTATAATTGCCTCTCCCTTATAATAACAATCTATTGTTCTCAAACAAACTTGCTAAGTTTTATTTTCCTTACCTAGAACTTGGGGACAGTAATGACATTTGCCTCATGGGGCTGTTTGAGGATTAAATATGGTAGTGTTATCAAGTTCCTAATAGAGACCCTGAAACAGACCAACTTGATAGCTATTAGCTACTCTTACTGTTGTTCTTGAACTTGAAGCCCTGAAATAAATTTTTGATAAAACCATTTGATATAAATCTATACGTGAGCATACTCTTAGTTTACTTTCTTAAAATGTACCCTAACCACAGATATCTGAGTATCCATCTGTATTTCTCTATATTACAAGTGCTGCTGCTACTGCTGCTATTTTTAGCCTCTTCACATTGGTGATTTAAAAACTCTTCACTCAAAGTCCTTCATCTCAAACTGTTTATTGCTTCATTTGAAAATAATAAGGAGTAGTAAATTGACAAAAGGCTAGCCTGTATTCCTAAAGGAAGTAATTCAATTGCAATTCTGATTATTTAGTTATGCAGAGCAGAAGGTAAAATGATAATTTGTAGGCTGTTTTATTATGCTGTACCAAATATTTATCACAGTATTAGTAAAAGAGCCATAAACTTTAGTAGACTTCAGAGATACAGCAAAGAATGCACTGCTATTGAGGAGACGGAGTCATTATAATGCAGGAAAATGCCTGGGTCTTATTAGATCCTAAGGGAAATAGCACTAGGTTAGACTTGTGGGAATCCAAAGAACTTGTTCTTCATCTTACATGAACAAGTGATGCTGAAGTGACTCAGATTTATATACATCATAAATACTGATCCTGGACTTTGGCTGTTTTTTTTTTTCCTGGAGTTAAATTTCTCATGTTAGAATTTATGACATAGAAAAAAGCTCAGTGAAGGGGAATCAACTGAGGCCAACTGCTGTGTAGAGAAAATCAAGAGTTCATATGTTTAGACTTGTCATTCTCACATATTTTAATAAATATTAGAGGAGTGATATTAGCAAGTCTTTACAATGACAATTCATTTTCATGGTTTTGGCTCATTGGCTGAAGGCAAAGAAATTAATAGCTTTATTTTGTTTTATAGCACGAGCAGCATTTTGTGTGTGATATCTAAGCTACTTAGGTGATTGATGTGTTCATTGCATCTTATGGCTTATGATAATAAGTGCATATATCATACAACAAGAACTAAAACAGATATGTCCTATAACGCACTCATCTCACTCTATTTTTGTTATGATTTTTTATCCACATAAACTGTACATGATGTACACACTTGACTACTTGCCTGCAATCTTATATATTTCAAACTCCAAATATTGCTGTTTTGGAAGTCTACTGGGATGGGCTTTCTACTTCACATTCTTTGAAATTGATCTGGTAGGAATAGCATAATATTTCAAACCACCTCATTGCAATATAAGCATCAGAGGCATACTGAAAAGCCTTTTTATGTTGATGATAGCCTAGTTATAGAGATTTACTCAATAGCAGTAATAGTCTTGGCGTGTTTCAGAATTCTTGTGACCACACATTTTTTATAAATGTTAACGGCATTCTCTACTAAGTTTGAAGGTAAGGTAGATTTCAGGGATGGTATTGTAGTACATTGTATTTGTTTCTTACAACTTTCTAAAATTCTTCTATTTTCCTGAAACATCTGGTAATAAGAAATTCAGGATGCAAGGCTAGGGGGCTTGTGTCTGTTTCCATAGGAGGGCAGCATTGTATTGGAAGGAAAATGTAAGAACGTGGAAGTATTTCCGGCGCTCTGGCTTTAAACCATTTCCTGCAAGGGGAGTGGGTGGTACTTCAAATCACACTAATAAATCTATGGATTAGTAACACGTAAGTCAGAACAGTATGCACCATAATCACTGCTGTTGATCCATTTGTCTCTCTTTGCACGGTGTATTGATTTTTCCCAAGAATGTAACAAAGAAAGAACTTTATAAAATTCCCTTATCTTTAAACTCTGCATGTTAATATATTCTTGTTGCCACTCATCTGTTAGTAATTTGCTGACAGGTAACTATTGCTGTTATAATTTAAAATAGTCTTGAAAAGCAGTGGCTGTGTTTCTGGCGAAACTTCTTATTACTGGTAATTGCCTGCATAATGAATTGCAAGTACTAGCTGGTTCCAGCTGAGAGCAAAAGTGACCATTAACTCACCTATCTGCAAAGGAGGATTTTCTTTCCAGGACTGCATGACAATCTCCTTTCTCATTTCTTAAAAGGCTCGGCTTTCTTCTGTCGGGTTCGCAGGTATCAGCTCACACACGTTTAATACTTACCTTGTCTTGTGGGACATTTACAGCAGATGAAAAAGCATCTTTATTAATTTAGAAGTATAAGAGTAGAGGGAATTGTTTGTGCATTCCTATTAAAAGCAAACTAAGCAGGCGATTAAACTGCATATATTTCAGAGACTGAGAGCTTCTCATTAAAATGGATTTTAGGATAATTTCATATGCTCACACGGAATCTCTCAGATTGCATTTTTGATTCTTTTCACTCAGACAACCTGACACTTTCTCCTCTCTTGAAAAAGGAAGTAGATTGCAAGTTAGTGTTTTTAACAATGAATGAATATTTTCTTTTCCTAATTGTACTTCACTTTTTTGCCCCTCTATGTAAGCAGGGGTAGAATTTGAAGAGTGATGGGGCTGAGAAAGGCCGAGCATTGAGTTTACTTTCTTGAGGGAGGCGGGGCATTGGGGTTGAGGAGGGGCTGAGAAACAGGGCAGTGTAGAAAAGGGCCCACAGACCAGGATAGAAGGATACTAACGTTTGACTGATCAGGACTTCAGGTATACTTTAGTATATAGATGACGGGGGGAAGGGGAAGATGGTTGAGATGGATGTTAAAATATGAACTCTCTTTAAAAGGGGCCTTTGCTGGGCTGGTCTGGAGCTTCAGTGGTTAAGTTCGCATGCTCCGCTTCAGTGACCCAGGGTTTCACTTGTTCAGATACTGGTTGCCTACCTAGCACTGCTCATCAGGCCATGCTGAGCCAGCATCCCATATGGCAGCGCTAGAAGGACATACAACTAGAAAATACAACTATGTCCTTGACGTTTTTTGGGGAGAAGAAGAAGAAGAAAAAAAGATTGGCAACAGATGTTAGCTCAGGTACCAATCTTTCAAAGAAGAAAAAAGAAAAAATGGAGGGGGGCCCTTTGCCAGTCTTGTGTTACTGATTATATAAATGTCACTTTTGGTTCAGTTGAGTACGCTGATGGATTTTGTTGTTGGCAAACCTGAGCTTGGATCTAAGTTTGAGAGTAGGGCCTGGAGACGTTGGATTAATCTATGTTATAAACAAGAAAAAGAATAGTAATTCCAGGGGTATTCTGGGAGGGTGGAGATGGGTGGAGTTAGGAAGGGTGGCAAGACATAGAGAAAATCAGCACTGGGAGGTGCCTTAACAGATGGACAGTCTCCAGTGGGGAGGGTGTCAGAAGCACTTGTTCACTAGAGAGGTTTAATAATTGTTTGCATTTCTCTGGTGTTCACTCTTTATCTCTCTGACCTTCATTAAAGTTGGCTACGCATACAAATACTGTGTGTGTGTGTGTGTGTGTGTGTGTTTTGGGGGATGGTGTTTCACTTTTGAGTTGATGTAGTTTCAGGGTTCAGATTCATAGGCTAAGAAGAAGATTCATAAATGAACCTAAGTGATCAGACTCTTGTCATACTTCCCATCTGTTCTCCTAAGGGCCCATTTATCTTTCCAAGAAAGTCGTTTGTTTTCCCACAAGTGCCCTCTCATTTCCCCTCCCTCTATTAAGATTGTACATAAGCCCTAAATTCTTACTGCCCCTGTGAGTTACATTTTTCTGTGAACTCCCATGTACATGATTAAATTTATCTTTTCTCTTGCGAATCTGTCTTTTGTCAGTTTAATTCCAAGGCCCCTCCCCCTGTCACTGAACCTAAGAGAGTAGAGTTTTTCCTCCAGACAGAACCATCACTAAGTCAGTATGAATGGGTGGTATGAATGGGTGGAGAGGTACAACTTGGAAAATTACTACCACATATGCCCACTGCTGCATAATTAAATTCAGGCTGGGTTTGCCAAGGAAAGTAATGTCCCCTTCTTTCAGATACACATTCACCTCACTATAGGCTGCTCTGTGACTTGGCATATGAAGTTGTTCCCCACTTTGTCAATGTAGATAAAATTCTGATCTAAGTACTTTACCGTGCTTAAAAAAAAAACTCACAGAATTCACATTCTCAACTTCTGTTCAAGATATTTGTGCTAAGTTTTTATTCAATAAATTTGTTTTATTTCTTCCAGCTGCAAAATTTTTGATCTTCTGCCATCAATTGGATATGTGACGCATCTTAATGTATGCTTCCTTTTTTGGAAGCATGCTGAACATAAATAATAAATAAATGCATATGTACTTACTGATATCTTGCACATATGACTTCTTAAATTATTCTCATATGTTCTATCTCTTCTAATTAACATACAAGCATTTATTAAGCATGTACTGCATGCCAGGCACCATTCTGACTGCAGTGCCACCACAGAATTGCTGTATCCAAGGGACGAGTGGGAGATGGTAAGAGATGGAGGACATTTACAGTTGAATGCTGCTCTTTTATCCTGCTGTGGCATCTAGTGTCTACTGGCCATACAGGGCATGCTTAGATATAGTTGAATGACTAAATGATTGTTCATATATTTGCCCTCATTTTAGAAACCCATTTCTTCCTTACCTCCAATTGATTTTCCATCTATTCCCTTTGCCTAAAAATCTCTTAACTGATAAACTAAAGAAAAGACAGAAGGCCTTAATATTAACCTAATATTTTATAAAGTCTGGTCCAGCTTTCCACATTGCTCTTATTACTGTCTTCTTATAATGCTTCACTTCTCCGATTGGTTTAAAATTTTTTTTTTTTTTATAAAGAATTTATTTTTTTCCTTTTTCTCCCCAAAGCCCCCGGGTACACAGTTGTATATTCTTCGTTGTGGGTCCTTCTAGTTGTGGCATGTGGGACGCTGCCTCAGCGTGGTTTGATGAGCAGTGCCATGTCCGCGCCCAGGATTCGAACTAACGAAACACTGGGCCGCCTGCAGCAGTGCGCGCGAACTTAACCACTCGGCCACAGGGCCAGCCCCTGGTTTGAAATTGTTTGTCTTGTGTTTCATCTTGTTCCTTAACACTAAACTACTTATTAACCCGAACCCGTGGTTCCCTAACTGTGGCACCACAGTGAACTCACAGGAGCACTCTGGGATATTTTAAATTTTTGAGGGAAACACAGTGATGTTTCTCAGACACTGTGTGAACTATTAGCTCAAAGACGGTTCACAGTTTCAATATTCGATCACACTACAGTCCTTCTGATGACGTCATATCTTTGTGAAGCTGGGTTTTCTGCCATTGCAGCGATAGAAACCAGGACCATGTGAAAATCAACATGGAACATGAAATTTGGGTGGTGGTGTCCAAGGTTTGATTCTAAGGCTCGAGAAGTTGTTTGAGAAGTTTGAAAAAAACTTGAGAAGTAATGAAGGCCCTATTAGTAAATAATTGGGCTTATTTAAAAGTGAAATAAAAATGTTATGATCTTTCAATCTATATATATTAATTTTTAAAACTGAGACTCTCTTGTTAAACATGATTTTTTTTAGGTTGTTTGGATCTAACTACTTGATGAAGGGAACTGTTAGATTCCTTTTGGCACCATGAAAAAGAAATGATGAAGATGCTAAGGCTACCATGAACTCAGAAAGTTTGGAAACCTCTGACCTTGGCTCTGACTGCATCCTCTGTGCCTTGGATAGATCTGATTCATAGTGAATGCTCAACATGCACTTATTGAATAAAATGCACCGCACTTATTTTTGAGGGTAAATGTTTCTTTGAAAATTGGAATGTCTTTTTAATGAAGTTTTTTATGTTTTCAGAAATTCTCTTAATGTACATAGCTTCATTTAGAAATTTCTTACACACGTACCTGTATAAAGACTCATAGTATTAAACACAGGATACCTATTTTGCAATGATTATAGTTTTATATGGGATTAGAAGAGATACTGTTTTTATAACATTTTTTTACTCAAAGATAACAAAATAAAACCAAAGTAATACAAAAGTTAGACTGACAATATTAATTATTGTCTTAAAATTTAGAAAACAGAAATTATCACTTACTTGATTTATGAAATTATGTATTAATATATAAATAAAAAATTGAATACAATTTAACTACTGCTAACATCTCTAGGTCAAAAATGCTAAATTTTTGTATGTTTGTCTTTATAATTTCCTATTCTAGAGTTGTAATAGTATCTAGTAAATTCTTTCACTTAGTAAACCTGTGTCTTTTAATATATCTCCTCCTCCAAAATTGATACGATTTTGTTTATTATTGGCACAAATGAATTAATTTACTTAGCCATTCAACAAACATTTGTTGACTACCTGCCATTTGTAGACTCTGTGTTGGTATATACTGAAGGTCATGGAAGAAGATTAGTAGTTTATTTGGGTCCACTTTTCTTCAAAGATTCTCTAAGAAAGTATTGGATTTAACTAAAAGGAAGACATTTAAGCTCTAGTAGGGACGGCTAGAGAAACTCCCTGGAGTTTGAATTACGAGATTCTGAATTATGAGTATTGGTGAAGGTATAGTCCTTTACCTGTCAGAGGGAACCACCAAAACTCCTTCTGGTTCTATGACTTTATATTGAATTCTCTGGAATAGCAATCTCCTTGTCTGGATTGCTAATTTCCCTATTTATCTGATGCTTTTTCTATTTTTTAAAGTTTTCTCCTCCCCCATTATCATCTCCATTGCTTTGCCAAACCAAAAGCAAAGGTCTAAATGTGAGTTTTAGGAAGCCTTGGGGCCAGTTTCCAGTGTATGGTAACATCCATATGGTGGTTATGTGGACCTCACTTCTTTTGTAAACCAATTTGCAAAAATTATTTTCTTTCCTGTGTCCTATCTACAGTTTTTCTAGTTTATTTTCAGTTCAGCAATTGCTTTCAATAATAAGTCTCTTGTGACATATGTTATTGTTTGAATACCAGCTGATACCCTGGTAATGAAAAACAGAAATAATAGCTCAGTGTTCAGTTTATATTTCTATGGGGAGAAGAGTGATTTGTTCATTTATACTTGGTTTGCATAACTTGACACTTGAAGGTATGGAATGAGTCCTCTGCCTTCAACGTGAAAAATATATTTAAATCAAATCTAGTGGTGAAGTTAAACATAATAAGTTCCCAGATACTAATGGCCTTAGTTTTGTCAGAATATTTACAAACAAGTAATTAGACTTGACAATGGAAACATAAATAAGACAATTTCATAATTTAACAAAATTTTTTCTTGTTTTCAATATTGTTTCCCATCAATCATATTAAATACACATAATCAGAGTGCTCTGTAGCAAACCTTAACTTGCTACTTTTTCCTCAAAATGAAAAAAAGTCTTTCTGTTTTCCTCTTGCTATTTTGGAAAATATAAATGAAAGCTGAAAGGGTATAATATACAAAAAAATGATGTTAAGTAAAAATTGATTCCCAGAAATATGATATGTAACATTATTCATAAAATATATTTCATTCTTAATCTAAACTTGAGCTGGCTTTGTATGAAAATATATAGGAATATGAAAGAAATCTACAGTATATTGACCATTGAAATTCATAGGTCATACCTTATCCAAGGAAAATAATTTTATCACTGGCATTACTTTCTTTGTTAAAAAAAAATGCTTACGTAAAAGAATTTAAAAACTTGGCAGTTTTCTCGTTAGAAATATAAATTGAGGAAACTACCCAGTAAGTTTTCATTGATTATAGATGAGAAACGACTTCTATAAATTATCTAGACGTTGTTCCCACCTTTATTTAGTATTGGCCTAAACTGATTTAGGTGCATGTCTTTCACGTAAATCCACAGAGAAAGGAGCCTTCCCAGTCTAATTCAGCGATATCTCCTAGTGCATAGAAATTGATGCTGGGTAAGTTAATGAGATACGTACATTTGGCCAAGGCATCCTTTCATCTCCCTTTTGTTTGTTTCTCTAGAACCTCTGTATCTTGCCTTCTAGTTTCCTGGTGCTCGAATGGAGACAAAAAGTCAAACTGGAGAGAAGTGTGAATAGCCAGTTGCGAGTCTTGGCTAAATTTCTTACTGTGCAACTTTAGCCAGGCCATCTCACCTCTTTACACTTCTTGACCTTCCCCATAGAATGGCAATAAGGTAACAATATTGGACTTTTAGGGTTGAGATAAAGGCACATGAAAGGACTTTGCCTTTGGATGGGCTTCAGAGGTCTTTTAATATGCTAAAATTACACCCCCTTTCTTAACTTCCCGTCCTCCTACACCCAAAACTCATTGAAATTGCCAACCTTACTCAGACACCTATTGGGGAAATACTTCCTGTTCTGATTATTCTGCCTTTACATGTGTAGAAATGATCAATATTTAACAACAAATGTATATTTCCAACCTGGACTTCTCTGCCAAACTCTAGCCTCATATAACCATGTTTCTACTGAAATCTTTACTGGAATGTATAGTTACCTCAAGAACAACATGTTCAAACTTAAGTTCTGGTCTCCCCTCCCATCCAAACCTATTCCACAAGCAGCCATTTACGAACTCATTTGATAGGAATTCTATTCTACTAATAACTCTGTTCAAAAACCTTGGAGTACCTCTCTAACACCTCTTTCTCTCTCGCTATTTCCAATCATCACACAGTCTTATTGTATAAAACTTCAAAATATATCCAGGATCTGATTCTTTCTTACTACTTCTAAGTTACCATCCTGTCAAATTTTTTAAATCATTTCTTGCCTGGATTATTGGATTAGGCAATAAATATCCCAACAGGGTCTCTTGCTTCAACTTTCATCCATCTATGACTATTCCCAGCAAAGATGTCAGAATGATCATTTTAAAATATTGGTTCACATAACTCAAAACCCTGTAGGGGTTCCCTGCTTCGCTTAGAGTAAAAGCCAACATCCATACCATGCCTGGCGAGGCCCTATATGATCAGAGTCTTATCCCCTTTCTATCTGATCAGATATCCCACGGTTTTTCTCCTCCCTCACAATTTCCAGTGAGATACTTGTTTCTTCTGTAACACACTGAGCTACTAGGCATCCTCTGTGCTCAGGTCCTTCACTCTGTCTGGCATCTCTGCATGAATCCTGGTCCACACCCCTTCTCCCCCAACATCCTCTTGATTAACTCCCTCACCTCCTGCATCAAATCTTTGTTCAAATATCACCTCTCAAGAGGTCTACCTTGACCGTGGTATTGAAGATTGTGATCTGTCCCCACCCTACCCAGCTCCACTACGCCAAATCCTCCTTATCCTGCTCTACCCTTTTCCACAAAGCATATATCGTCTTCTCAAATTCCATATTATTTACCATATTTTTCTTATTTTCTCTCTCTGAAGTCTGCATGAGGGTGGATTTTATTCATTGATGGGTCCCAAGTGCCTAGTACTGTAGCTAGCACATAAACACTTGATAAATATTTGTTGAAAGGATGGATCATGCATTAAGCCTTCTGGAGATATTTGCATGTTAAAAAATTAGTCACTCATCCACAAGAATTGGTCTCCAATAACAAAATTCCACGCAGTGTGGCAGACTCCTAGGGGATATCCTGAGACTATCCCGCCACTCCTCACAGTACACAGTTCGCATTTCTGGAACTTGTCTAACTGGCATGTCTGAAACTTCAGAATTAAAATCTGGGTCTATAAATATCTGCAAAACTGTTAATATGTTTGGAGATATAAAACATACATATACATATAATGTTATAAACATAGATACATACACATGAGGAAGTGTTTTAAGAAATTATTGGTGGGTATATGCTAATTAGTAAAAGCTCCCCTAAGATTTTATAGCTTAGCAGTTAAGACCAAAGGTTCTGGAGTCTCAGTTAAATCTTGGTTACTCTACTTCCTAGCATGTGACCTTGGGTAAGTTATCGGACCTCTCTCTGCCTCTGTGAAAACTGCGCCTTCCAGGAGTTAGCTTGTGATACCCGTGGGAAAAGGAAACATAATGGCTGTATACTTCTCATAATCTGCAAAATAATATACCAAAATTTGTGTGTGGATGTTTATATTTTTGGAATATAAGTTCTTGTGTGATCCAATGAATTGTATAGTAGGCGAACCTTCAGTGATAATGTAAAGACATGAGGGTAATGATATGTATCTCGCGCAGTTGTAAGAAATAAAACAATGCTTCTCAAGTACTCAGATCAGTACCTGGTACATAGTAAGTGCTCTTTTCTACATTAAAAGAAAACAAAACAAAGCAAAATAGAGTATGCGAGCATTAAGTTCTTTAATCAAGCATAACACTTTATTAAAATCTGTGCCAATTATTTTTGTTCTTGTACTAACCTATATTGTAATATACGTATCATTTTATTCTTTGAAGATTTAAATCCATAATATTTGCTGTGCAAAGAAAAAACAAAAGCAGCTATGTTGGTCCCTTCACTGACGTGTATGTGTATGTATTATTTTCTATGTAACGAACACAACATTTATTGTTGAAAAGTCGCACAGAAATGCATGATGAGGGCAGATAAAAAATATCAAGGAAACAAGTTGTATCCTTTTCAGGATGAACAAGTTCTTCTGAACTGCAGCACCCCAGCACCACAGGATGTCCAATTAACCTGTTCCATGAAAAGTTTCCATTGTTGAAGGACACGGAGTATATTTCACACTTAAAAGTGTATTTGTTACCTTTTCTTCAATCTCACATTTACTTTTATGTTGCTGTGGTTTTCAACCTCTCTGTATATCTTCCAAAAAAAGAGCCAAAATAAATACAAAAATTAAACGAAGAAAAGAAACCCAGACACAACATTTAAGGTTAAAGAATAAAATTGTACAAAGTAATTAAAGAATTCAAATGAGATCTTAAACAACTTCCTCAAAGCATTGAAATTCCAATTTGAAGTCAACCTCCGTATTAAAGCACCCCAGGATTTTACTACAGCAAATGACCTTTGGGAAGCGGGTGAAGAAAAGGAAGAAAGGGATACTATATTTTAATTATTTTTATTGTACTTACCTTTATTGTAATAAATGATAGTGATTGAGATGGAGGGAAAATACGGGGGGTTTCTGAGTTGCTAGTCAGATTCCACTTCTTGATCTATGTGGTTGTTACTTTATTCACTTTGTGATCACTTTGTATAATTCATCAAGGCTCTATATCAATGATTTGTGTGATTTTTAAAATGTGTGATATACTTCAATTAAAAGTTTATATAAAACTTACTCTGCAATATGCAACAAAATGGGTGAACCTTGAGGATATTATGCTAAGTAAAATAAGCCAATGGTACAAAGACAAATACTTCATGATTCCACTTACATGAGATATCTAAAATAGTTAAATTCATAGAATCAAAGCATGGAAAGGTAGTTGCTAGGCATTGGGGAGAGGGTGGAATGGGGAGTTACTAATCAATGGGCATAAAATTTCAGTCAAGCAAGATGAATAAGCTTTAGAGATCTGCTTACAACATTGTGTAGCCGTCCCTGATGCAGGAAGGGTTAATAATCACTGGAAAAAGCTTGCCAACAAACTGTGACCCAGAGGTGAGAAGGCCCGTCAGCCAATGACAGGTAAGACCTCCAGGGCGGGGCAACCTAAGACAGGCATGGTCACCTGGGGGCACAGATGGAGACACGATATAGATATCGGGAGCAGGAGGGGCTGTTGCCTAGGAAACCTTGCCTGCTCTGAGATAAAAATATATGAGCACAGCAATAACATGATAATATCAAAACAGAGGCCGAGGGAGGGCTCCTTGAGAAATTGCTAAGAATTCTTGGCATTTGCTAATTACTTCATCCAGAGCACCTGTGTATGTTTAACAGATGTAAGCTATGTATATATTGAAATGCTGGTTATAATAAACTCAGAGTGGCCATCAGCTCTCTCCGCATCTATGCTGATGTGTACATTGGATTGTGACACTGACACATTGTACCTATAGTCGACAATAACATATTATACCCTTAAAATTTTGTTAAGAGAGTAGATCTCATGTTAAGAGTTCTTTCCACACTAAAAACATGTAATAACGAATACAAAAGGAGCACCAAATGTATTAAAATGAGTGAAATATTAATTTTATCCTGCACCTTCCTGCAGTTGGGTACTGCAGTCAGCTTTGATAGCTATGGGAAAGAGAAACATAATGGGTGGCATAATTCTTAGTTTACCTAATAACATAAAATACCTAGACTTGTGTGTGGAGGTTTACCTTTTTGGAATATATGTTCTTGTGGGAGCCAATGAATTGTGTAGTAGGCAAGTCTTTAATGATCATGTTTTAAAGGTATATTGTTCAAATTTACATTTTCCTTATTAGATCCTCTATAAAAGTGAGGGCACCCCATTAAATCTTAACTTGCTTGACGTTATGCTACAGGAAGAGAAGATATTAAAGTCTAGGTATATTTCTTTCTGTTGATTTAGCAACATAAGGCATAGGCATATGATATCCAAGACAATAAATAGTAAACACATTCAGTAGAATCTATTTTTAAAATGCCAGTTATCTTAGAGGCTATTTATTCATCAATGTTGTGGATATTATGGTTGATTTCTCTGATGAGTGTCAAAATCCTCTGCTATGGTGAAGAAGGACTGATAAATTCCTGCACTTTAAAATCCTGATAGATAGTGGGTAGTGTCATTGTTTCGATTTGGGAAATGTAACAACAGAAGGCGATTTGCTTAAACTGAAGGCCAGGCCCCTTCCTCAGGGAGGTGGACCATAAGAGAGCTTTGCTCAGCCTGGAACACCCCTTTCCCATGTCTTTATCTCTCTCATTTCTTCTTCAAAACTGTGCATCAGTATCGACCTGCTCCAGGAACTTCTAGATTACCTGGTTAATTCTGAGGCCCCTGCTCCATATATCCATGATGCCCTGGTCAAATCTAGCAGAGCACTTTATAAATGAAAAGATTTGCAAAGATTGGTTTTCTTGTCCTCAGGGCATAGTCAATAGATGCTTGTGGAATGAAAGAACTGTCACTTGGGGCTGTTAAGTTTCAGAGGCGAAACTGTGTACCTCCTTGCTAATAATCAGAAGATGTCTAGTGGTAAGAAACATGCTCAAAACTTAATTGTTTTAATTATTTAAGAAAACTAAGAAAAGGAAAAAAAAGGAAAGAAAGAAGGAAGGAAAGAAAGAAAAGGAAAGGAGAAAAAGAGAAACTTAAGCTCAATAGGTTTGACAAGTTTCTAAAAGGAGGCTCGTGGAGCAGATTCCTCTGTGCCTCACAAAATAAGTAGCTTACTATTGACCAATGGGCTAATTTCATTCTGAAACTAAGATTTTTTTGAAAATTGAGAACAAGCTGCAATGAGTTATAGTAGAGAAAAAGCAAAGAAATATAACCTAAGGTAGAAATCACATGTGTCTTGAGTTACTCATTTTTAAATTTTAATCCCTGAACTAAACTAAACATCCCTGTCTATTGATTTTCTCCCTCTTATTCCAAAAATCTTTCTGTAAATTGTAAGTGGAGATTCAAAAGCTTTGAATTTGATTGATAGTTGTGTAAGAAAGGGTTTGGTTCTTGGAACCAGATTAAAAATAAATTTCATCCAACCAAGCCAAAAAACAAAGATGGGGCTATCCATGAAGAGACCGACTAAATGGAGATGCATCTGGAATCCATGTCATGTAGGAAATTGGGTTGTAAAAAGAGGACCAAAGTGGAATATGCTAGATGAGTTCACATAATCAGTTCAACCGGGAAGCCAATGCAGGCCGACTTCACTTCGATATTGGTGACTTTCGAATCATGAGAGCTGTGTAGCACCAGGCAGCTGGGCCTCCTGAGGGAAGGTACACACATTACTGGATATCTTCAAACAGGGCCTGGATGATCATCTCTCAGGGGACTGGATGGGCTACACTCAGATAAGTTATCCGATAAGATTTCTAATTTTTAGATTCTATAAAGTGTGCTTTACTACAAAACATGGAGAAACATCTCACTATTCTTTTGTTCTTTCATTTTTCCATAACAGACCAAACAGAGTAGGAAAAAAGATATCTTGGAATGAATAGTAGAGTGTATTTGGAAACAGTTCTTGAGTAGATGAAGTCTATAATGCTTCAAACAGAATAAATGGTAGCTTCAAATGCCAAAAGCAAATTGAGAAAGGAAAAGACCCAGGTTGATTTTTCATAAAAAATAAATAATATTGTGTTTGATATCTTGCTAATTTTCTGCATTTTTAGTTTGTTGTAATGGTTATTAGTTACATCTGAATTGTCCAAAAATGTGTATTTGTAAATATTTGTGCTGAAAGGAAAGATGAGTTTAAACGATGCAGGATTTGTTAGTCCTACAGAACATATTAACTAGAACATATTAACCAAGTACTGTTTTCTCCTTTTTTATGTTTAAGAGGGTATTAACCATACACCCTCTTGAAAAGAGAAAAGTATAATAAGCTCTAAAAACTGGTCTAACCCACTACATCTGGAGCCAGGAAGGAGATAGGGCCAGGGTATTCACTTGTACCTGGTTAGGGCTGTTCATGAAGCCTTGAATGTGGAGGTGTTTAAAATACGTTTTCAATTAATTCAACAGATGTTTGAGTGTGCGAGTTCACGTTGGCCAGATGAAGAGGGATGAAAGGATTCCAGCAGTGGAGTGGCTCAGAGTTATCAAATAGCCTGACGCCTCCAGAGAACTGGTGCCCCAAGAAAAGGGGGGCCTCATCAAGTGGAGAGTGAAGAAGATGAGTGGAGAGTGGAGCGTTCCATAAAATGAGTTGCCAAGTGTGGGGGAAGGGAAAATTCCTTCCTTCCTCTCTTGGTTCTCATGGCTGGTCGAACAAATAAAATAACGTAAGACAGGTTAACAGGAGAAAATCAGATTTAATATGTACACATGGGGAATTCACATAAGCATGAAAAATTCCCAAGACAGTCGGGTAAAATGAGGTATATATACCATACTAAACTAAGGAGAAGGAGGTAGAGGTCTGGAACATCAACAGGAGAGAAGACAATTCACAGGAAAATGAAAAGAGTTAATGTTTAGTAAACAAATATTTGCTGGGCCATGCTGAGATGCTGGGCCACAGAGGGGACTTTGATGAAGTGGGCCTTGCTAGATTTCTCCCTGATTATCACACTCAGTTCATATTTTACTTTAGCTATCTATGGTGATTGTTCTTCCTGCAACAGGTCCCCTCTCTTTAGGTTCTTTTAGAAAGTAAGGGGGAAGTTCAAAATTTCTTCCTGAGCCTTCTGGGCCTTGATTGTGGCTCAAAATAATCCACATGCCAGAATGGCACTTCTTGGGGAGACTCATTCTGAACCTCTACAGTTTCCTCTTCTGAAACATCCCTGGAAATTTCACATACAAAAAGCTGAGCCAGCGACTATGGGGAAAGAAAAGTGGGTTAGCAACTGAGTGGTGAGAAATCTGCAAAGGGAGAAAATACCATAGATTAGAATGAGAATGAACAATCAGAAAAGAACAAATCAGAGCACATTTCTCCACTCCCTATTAAACCTAGGAATAGGTCAATCCCTCATCCTGGGAATTGGTCAATCCAATAAAATGTTTTTGCTTCATTTATCTGTTGGAAAGTATTAGTCTTCTCTTTTAATAGATGTAAGTTAGATACTCCTTGCCCTGTTTGATTCACATAAAAGCAATATTTTTTCACTAATGATTGCACAAGCTCCTCCTTGCTGGGCAGTCAGTGTGTCCAGAGCATGTTGTTTTTGGAGTACCATAGTGGGTAGGCTGGTAACCTCTGACTGGAGTATTTTCAAAGTTTGCATAGTGGCGTTGAACTCTTGTTCCATTACTATGGAGAGATTTAACATCGCCTTTTCAAATTCATAATTTCCCAAGCTGGGGAATAAGACTCTCAACATTGAAAAGAACTTGGAATTGTGACACACAAGTAGATTCTCTACAATTTCTTGAGTGGCACGTTTATATGGCACAACTTTATGAACAAAGGATCCCAGGTCTGTAATTTGGCTGGCATTTAGGGTGGAGTATTTGGTGATAGAAGGAGCCAGGTATTGGAGTTCACATTGTTCTGATCATTTAGCTGGGAATCCTTTATATACTTTGTTGCCACATAAAATAAAAAGACCAGTGTGGTTTACAGACAAGGTTAGAATTGAACCTGTAATTCTCAGGTCTGGAGTATTCCATGACCGTTGCCATTGGTACTGTTAGTGTCCCAGCACCTCAATTTTCCATGTGCTCCATGGTCTTGAGAACGATGTTCTGGGTCTATTTTGGCATGGCTTGCATGGATCCAGGAATACTTTTCCTTTATTTTGATGGCAGTGTATGTGGTCAACAGTACTTCATAAGAGCAGAACAGATTGCAAAATACCTGTTATTGGAGACCTGCAGGCTGGTTTTGACAGCTGTAAGGTTGGTTCTGTCACTTGACCAAGTAAGTCCAGATTTTTGATCCACTCATATAGTTTGTCGTATTGGGTAGCTTAACTATGGGGGCAGCTGCAATATTCCAAATTATACAAGGATGGCTTGTGAGGCATCCAGAACATTTGGTGACTTGGCAGATGTTCATGCTGAAGAGCATGGCGCTAGAGTCACAACTTCCTTAAGAGGTGTGAAGATGCCATCTGTGGATTCAAACCACAGAGTTTGACTGCAGCATTGTCTTGGTGTGTCACCCAGGAAAAGTCCAATATCATGTTTGTGTTCAATGCAAAGGGAAAAGTTTTCACCTATTATTTTTATCTGGGCAAAAGATAGTCCTTGACATTCTATAGAGGATTTCCGGGGCCCAAATGACTCACCAGAAGAAGGAGCAGAGTGATGTTCTCCTTGTCCTGGATACCATACCATTGCTCATCCATCTTCTGTACTTAGTTCACAATGGCAGTAATAAAGACTAGTTCAGGTTCTTTTGCACTATCTAGATATGGACATAACCAACAGTCAGATTGATTAGTTGGCGTGGCCAGGGTTTGGCAAATTGGCATAAGGGGGTGTTTGGTCTGCTCCTAACCTGTTGAAAAAGAGAGGGTTAGTAGAGCAAGACACAGGTTGAAAGAGTCCATCGTGGAGACTTAGAGGAAGCAGGGTAGATAAAGACCAGCACTCTCCAATCAGCTTTCTAATAAATGATTAAGAAATGTGGAGAGAAAAAATATTCATTAATAAGAAATGGTTTTTTTTCTTTTTAAGTGTGTATACAGGGAGTTTTAAAAGTGGAGGGTGGGGGAATAGGTGGAAGTGAGGTTTCTTGATCCATAATCTTTTTCTACTTCGTAATGCTGGCTGCTTCCAGGGCCTGGAAATTGGCCCTGAAAATCCTTGGTTTCACCTCACCTGTGGGGAGTGTCTCCAAGTTGTCCTGAGAACGGTGTTCTGGATCTATTTTGGCATGGCTTGCATGGATCCAGGAAGACTTTTCCTTTTTTGATGGTAGTGTATGTGGTCAACAGTACTTCATAAGGTCCTTCCCAGTGAGGCGATAGCACGTTTTCTTCTTGATGTACACTCGGTCTCCTGGTTGAAAGGGATGGTGAGGCTTGTCAGTGTTTTAGCTGTTGGTGATATGCTTCAAATCTACTAGTTAGTCTTGTATATAGCTAGTCATAGCATCAAATTGTTCACTTAAATTCCCCTAATATTCACTTATTTCAGGAATGGAAGGTTTAGAGATGCCAGTAAGCCTCAGGTGTCCAAAAACTATTTCAAAAGGAGTCAATTCATGTCTCCTATTTGGAGTATTCTGGATCTTTATAAGGGCCAAGGGCAAAGCTGCTGGCCATTTAAGTCCAATTTCTTGACAGATCTTTCCTAAAGTCCTTTTTATGTCTAGATTTTTATGTTCTACTTGCCCTGATGATTGAGGACGATATGGCGTATGAAATTTTAATGAGTACCCCAGAGTCTTTTCAGGCAAGTGGTTTATCTCTGGTGTAAAATGAGTTCCTTGGTCTGATTCAATCCATAAAAGAATGCCAAATGAGGAATAATCTCAGTTATTAATTTCTTTACAACTGTTGTAGCGTTTGCACAAGTAGCATTCAGTCCATCCACTAAACATGCAGACGATAACCAGACAGCGAGAATAGCCTAAGGCTGGGGGCAAATCTATAAAAGTCCATTTGGAGAGCTGCAAAGGTCAATGTGTGCCTGGAAGGACTTCCTGGGGTATATTGATTTCTCCCAGAAATTTGGCGAGATTTACAAGTAGTGCACTGGCAAATAACCAGCTCAGAAATTTTGTGGATGCCAAGGTAGAACTGTCTTTTACTTAACTATCCCTCATTTGCACATATATCCCATTGGTGGGAGATAAATGCGAGCCAAAAGGTCAAAAGAAAAGGAGCTACAGGAAGTCCATTTGGTCCAATGTATAATCCATCTGATCATTCTTTGGGATGCTTGTGTATCTGTTTGTCTTTTTCAGATTGTTGGGCATTTGCCTGATGGTTAATAATATCAGTCAGGGCTAAAGGCAGGTTTAAAAATTGGATAGAGAAAGGATTTAAGGGGGTCCATTTTGAGCTGCATATTTAGCATCCCCATCAGCTCTATCATTTCTAAAAATGTAGTATCTGTCTCCTTAGTATGGGCTGAACAGTGAACAATGGCAATTTTAGAAGGGTGGTGAATGTCTTGTGATAGGGCAGCAATTATATGTCCACTAGCGATAGGAGAACCCACAGAAATTAAGAATCTATGGGATTTTTAAATTGTGCCAACAGCACGGCAGACTCCAAAAGCATATTTAGAGTTTGTGTAAATAGTGGCAGTGTTTTCTTTCGCTAATGTGCAAGCTCTAGCAAGAGCTATGAGTTCAGCAGCTTGGACTAATTTTATAGTAGGCAAAGAATAAGCTTCAAGCATTTCATGTGGGAAGACTACAGTATGGCATAGCCAGTTATTATGTTTCCTTGGAAATTTCGTTTACAAGAGCCATCACAAAATAGAAGTAAGTCTAGGTCATCTAAAGGGATATCTGAGAGATCCTCTTGTGGCTTTAAAACCATTTTTATAGTTGCAAAACAATCACGTGGAATGGAGTGGGGCTCTCCATCTTCAGGGAGGGGTAATAAAGTAGCTGGATTTCAAGTGTTACAGTGATATAAGATGATGGAAGGGTTAGTTAAAAGAGCCTGTTCATAAGTGGTCTTTGCCTTGTAGAGAGGTGCTGTGTCCTATGAATTTGTAAATAGCAGACACAGCATGGGGAAGAGAGAGATGAATGGGGGAGCCTAATGTAAGAGTACTGGCTTTGTCAATCAAGGTGGCAACTGCAGCCACTGCATGCAGGCATGGAGGCATACCTGATGGGTCTAGTTGACATAAGAAATAGGTTATAGGACATATTTGAGAGGAAAAAGGTTGCCCTAGAATGCCTGCAGCAATCCCATTATTTTCATAACAGGATGGGTGAAAAGGTTTATCAAAATTAGGTAAGCCAAGAGCTAGGGGTATAGGCAAAGCAAGTTTTAAGGCTTCAAAGGAGGTTAATGCCTCTGAAGGCCAGGGCATAGGCTCTGGAGTGATGTCAGGAGGAGAGCACATAGACGTGTAGCAAGGGCTATAAAACTAGGAATCTATTGGCAGCAGTAGCCACCTGCCTCTAAAAATTTATGTAACTGTATTTTCTTTTGGGGGAGAGGGATGGACAAAATTGATTCAAGGTATTTTGGGGTGAGCTTTTGGATGCCTTGTGATATCTTGTGTCCTGAGTAGGTAATGGTCATTTGTACCCACTGAAGTTTAGATCTGGAGGCTTTATGGTCTGTTCAGCTAGTGCCTTCAGGAGAATGAGTGAGTCTGTAAGGGCTTCCTGCTTAGTCTGGTTTCAGAGTAAAAGGTCGCCAACATATTGAACAAGTGTGGAGCCTTGGCTAAAGGCTGTAGACTCCAAGTGTGCCTTAAGGATTTGGGAAAATACCGAGGGAGACTCACAGTATCCCTGAGGTATATGAGTTAATGTTAATTGTCTTCTTAATGCAAAAAGAAATTTCAAGTTGGGGTGCAATGAGATTGAAAAGAAGGCTGAGCAGAGGTCAATTAATCAGGCTGCATCAACAGGAATTGAGGTCAGGATAAAAGCTGGATTAGGGACGCCAGGGTGGTGAGGAATTACAAAAGAGCTTATGGCTCTCAGGTCTTGTACAAATCTATTGATTTGATTCTCACCTGAGTTAAATTTTCCTTTTTCTCCACTGGCAAGATTGCAGTATTACAGGATGAGGAAGTAAAAACTAGTACATTCTGTTGCAAAAGGGAGTCTATTATAGATTCAATTCCTCATTTTGCATCTCTGGAGATTAGTATTGGGCTACTGATGGAAATGGTTTATTCTTTTTCCAAGTGATGTGTACAGTTTCTGCTCTCAGTAACAATCCAACTTCATTTGCATGTGTAGCTCAGAGACAAATTGGAGCATCTTTTAAAGATTCATCCTCTTCAGAGGAATTTAAATCAGGATGAGTTTCTAGTAAGGAAAGTAGGAGATTTGGGGTTTGGTCTGAGGGCAGGGAAATAAAAATGCCTTTTTCATTACACCTTATAGTGGCATTAAATTTACATAACAAATCTCTGCCAAGAAGGCTTGCTGGTGAGCAGTCAAAACTAGAAAGGCATGATGAGTGTTAAGGGGATCTACAGATATTAGGGGGGCTGAGACATGGGCGATGAAATTGGTTGCCCAGAGACTGACAGCTTGAATAGAATCAGAGATGACAGGTAGAGATAAATCCTTTGAACGGATAGTAGAGAAAGTCACACCAGTGTCAATTAAGAAATCCAGTTCCCAATCTTTTATTGTAAGTTTAATGGTATCTTCAAGGGTGGGACTGAGAATTGACTGACCCCATCATTTTGGGGGAATTGTCCCTCAGGGAAGCAAAGTGAACCTTCTGAGGGTGGGGCTTGGGGGCACTGCTTCTTAAACTTTCCTTTTTCTTAAGCGTAGGACGATTTCTTTTCCAATGTCCAGGTCTCTGGCAATACCTGCAATTGTCTGGAGGAAAATACGATGGCCTCTGAGTGGGCTTTATTTTGCTCTCAGAGTCATATTTTTGCTTCTCTAGAGATTCAAGTTGCAAAGCAAGAATGGTTACTTTTAATTTCTTTTCTTCTGCTTTCCTGCAGACTATTTTCATAGAATTATGTCACAGCCTCCACTATTACTCTTGGTGGTGGCCCCAACCAACCAACCACACTACTTTGAATGTGTTTTTTAATATTGGGGTGAAGGTTTCCCATTAGAGCAGATATTAAGAGGTTTCTGTGCTCTGGGGCTTCCGGGTTGAATGCACTGTGCCTTTGAAAAGTTTCTATAAAACCTTCAACAAAGGCTTTTGGATGTCCTCCTTCTTTCTGAGCGCATAATTCAATTTTTGACCAATTAACTTTAAAAGGAAACAGCTCTAGAGTTGCTCCTATTAAACCTTGAATATCAGCCTCCAGCAGAGTCCTCTCCTGGTCATTTGCAGGAGGGCCTGGGAGAGAGTCTGGCCATCGATTTTCCCTGTGAGGGGGATTTTCTCCTGGGGGCTGTCTGGTCTGTCTGATAACTACAGTATAATCGTGGGCTGGAAGAACACCTTTTAGTAGACAAAGTCTCTGTGAGGGGGGTTACGAATAGCACTAACCTTTCTAACTCTTCTCTAAATTTTGTAGCATCTTCTGACAATGGAGGCAGGAGGGTTTTATAATTTAAAAGATCGGCTGCTGTCCAGGGACATGAATTCTCTGCGGTGGGGGGTCCAGGGTACATCTGCAATGGATACTGCATAGAAACACCTGAAGCTGGCAGAGCCGGCTTACAGAGCCCTGGAAAGTAGGAGTCATAAGCGACAGCAAAGCGAGCCTTCCTGCCTTTCCTTGGCTGCTTCTGCTAAATTTACTCCCTGGCTCTCAGCGTTTACACGAGTGACCTGTAAGTCCCCAGCTTGGAGGTCAATCTTGAGTGTCCTCTGCAAGTCTTTTAAAGAAAGGAAAGTTAAAATACTCAGCTGGACGTTTTCTGGAGATTTTAGGGTTTTAGGATCTAAGGGAACTGGCTGAGGAACCAGAGGAGGAGCTGAGTTTTGAGAGGGGGCAGTTTAGACAGGGGACCTAGAGACCCAAAATGTCTTCTGGGGGGACAGGGAATTGTGGATATAGGGGGGTATCTGACGGAGGGGAAGAGGAATTTTTCTGAGTTTTGATTTTTAATATTTGTTCTAAGTCTGACTTCTATTCTTTCATTTTATTAAGGGATTCCCTGAGGCTAGCCATTATACTTTTCTGTTTTTTTTTTTCAATTTGAACCTCCTTTAGATACCAATAAGGCAGCTACTTGTGATGACAGTTCTCTAAAATATTTTTTAAATATGGAGTTTTTCCAATTCAAAAGATCCGTAGTCTGGCCATTGATGAGTAGGATTGCCATTTGTATATTTATTCCAATGGTGACTCAATCCACTAAATATATATATATTTTTTTGGTAAGGAAGATTGTCCCTGAGCTAACACCTGTTGCCAGTCTTGTGCTTTTCACTTGAGGAAGATTGTCACTGAGCTAAGATCTCTGCCAGTCTTCCTCTATTTTATGTGGGATGCCACCACAGTGTGGTTTGACAAGCAGTGCTAAGTCTGCTCCTGGGATCTGAACCTGCAAGCCCTGGGCTGCTGAAGCGGAGCATGAGAACTTAACCACTAAGCCACCAGGGAGCCCTCAATAAGCCTTTCTCCCCCACCCCGGGGAGGATTAGCCCAGAGTTAACATCTGTGCCCATCTTCCTCTATTTTATATGTGGGACACCTGCCACAGCATGGCTTGATAAGCAGTGTGTAGGTCTGCACCCAGGATCTGAACCGGCAAACCCCAGCTGCTGAAGTGGAGCATGCGAACCTAAGTGCTGCACCACTGGGCAGGACCCCAGTAAGCCTTTTTATGGAAAGACTCAGAGGTAACTTTCCAGGCTTAGAACAAATCTTTACCGTGGATGGGAGAGACATCCTTGGAGAGGGCACAGATAATGAAACCCAAGATCCAAAATAATCATTTCCAAAAATAGTCAGAGAAAGCAAAGACCTTTATTACACAGGTGGGAAAGATAGTGTAGTGAAAATGGCAGCTCCGGTCTTCCACGAGAGCATGGGACGCCTCCAGTCACAGACCCGCTAATGTGTGACACTGGGCAGGTGCTACTGGAATGGGACTTCTTCTAGCACTAAGTGACGAAGGCTGAGATGACAAAGGCCCCTTATGGACTGGGATTCCTTATGACAAATTCCCTTAACAGCTCATACAGCTGGACAAAGTGTGCTGTTTGCGATTTTGTGCCTCAGAATTCCAGTCTATTTGACTGACCACCAAGGTGTTCCTGGTAAATGTACCTTCAGAACGGTGGAGACTGGAAATAACTAGTCATAAAGCCAAGCTCTCAGGACATAGAACAAGATGAAAGGGAAAACCTTATCCTCTTTTTCTTTTTATTTTTTTAATATGCATATTAACAGCTTTAGCTAAGCTTTGGGTCTCTTGGAGCCAAACTAATACCTAGGAGGTATATGCCACAGGGTTGGGGATTGTGTGTTGTTTTCACAGTGTACCTTGTTGCATGGAAGTTTTCTTGAGGTTGATGGGTGACCTAGTATCAATCTAATCTGTTCTGTGACCAACTTACCCTATCATGGGAGCTTTCTTGAGTTGGTGAGCTCCCTAATGGCTCTTAAATGCTCAACCTGTACCCATCAACTTTCTGGCTTTGGCTTTCAAGATGTCCCTTAGGGACAGTTTTTACTGCATGTGCACATTAACCCACAGCAAAGTTTGTCAAACAGATGCCAACCTGATGAGAACCATGACCTCAGCAGTCTGTGGAGCCAGCTCAGACGGCAGGCTTATAGGGTCTATACCTGTGTCCTGCCCTATGGATTTTCCTCCTTATGAAAAATGACACAAAGGACAGAGACAAAGAAAAACAGTGACCATCCCTGGGAGGAAATGGATCAATAAAGCCAAGAGTGCACTCCCAAATTTACCAGTCATAACGCCCGAGAAACTAACTTGACAAATATTTTCTCCTGCTAATCTAAATTTAGAAAGAGAGAGAGAAAAAAATTCTTACCATTTGCTTCTACTGGACCCTACATATAGAGATTCTGAAAAGCTAATGCGGCAAGAAATCTTACCTCTTGCTGGCTTTCAGCAGGTGACACAGGATCTCTTCATTTCCAGAAGTCCTGGGGGAGAAAACAGTTATTCTAGCAAGAGAGCATCCTGCCAGCCAGTGTGTATCCTGCTGACCACATCAAAACTGATGGGGAGGGGAAAATTCCCCCCTTCCCCTCTTGGTTCTTATGATTCAACCCTGCTTGGTTGAACAATTAAAATGACATAAGGCAGGTTAACAGGAGAAAGTCAAATTTCATACATGTGCATGGGAAATTCACATAAGCTTGAAAAATTCCAAGCACAGTCAGGTAAAATGAGATATATATACATATATCATCCTAAACTAAGGAGAAGGAGGTAGAAGTATGAGACTTCAAAGGAAGGGAAGATAATTCACAGGAAGATGAAAAGAGCTAATGTTTAGTAAATAAATGTTTGTTGGGCCATGCTGAGACACTAGGCCACAGAGGGGACTTTGATCAAGTGGACCTTGCTAGGTTCCTTCCTGTCTATCACATCCAGTTCATATTTTACTTTAGCTGTCTATGGTAATAGTTCTTCCTGGAACGGGTCTCTTCTCTTTAAATTCTTTTAGGCAGTAAGGCGGAAGTTCAATGTTTCCTCCTGGGCCTTTTGGGGCTTGATTGTCTTCAGCTCAATATAATCCACTTATCAGAGTGGCACATCTTGGGGAGGCTTGTTCTGAACCCCTACACTAGCTGGAAGGGCAGGCCATAAAACAAAGGTTGGAATAGGGTAATTAGAGGTGAGCTTGATATATGAGTGAGTTGAAGGCAGTACTGAGAACTACCCTGCTGAATATTACCTGTTTATATAGCTTTCTCTGGTATGTGGCTTGTGGCTTTATGGGTCATGATGTGTCTTTAGAGTAGCATCAGACACCCAGATGGCAGCTCTTAGTAGCCCTTTCTGTGTCCTTCTGGAAAAGCTAGATATTGGTCTGTTTGCTTTTTGCATGAGCTTTATAAGACTATAGTAAATGCAGGGGAAAGGGAACTTTTTAGTCATATTTTTCTGCCTTTGGCGAGGATGCGATTTTAGTAGGTGTGAGAGAAATGATGTCCTCGATAATATGGTGTCATTTCTCATTATTTAATGAATATATAATAATCATTAAATAAAAAAGTGGTAAGAAAAAAATCTATGATTTCCAGGAAGAGGTGATCTTAGTGGGGATTCTATAAAGATGGCCAGGGATGTGAGGAAGATGATTGAGAATGGATTGTAGCTTTCTGCTCTTGGTCGTCTTATTGCCCAAATGCCCATTACTTCCTGACTTTTAGATTGCCTCCAGAGCAGATCAGCTCTGCACATCTAATTGTGATAGGTGAGCAAGATGGCCTAGTTTTCCACTCAGCTTGACTAAACTTTAGACTTTAGAAACCTAAACTTTGAGTTTCTTCCTAACTCTGGACCTCTGATTTCTCTTTTCTTAGAGCATTTACTTCAGAAAACTCACAACTGTAAATTCTTTCTCTGTCCTTTTAAGATGTAAATATTTTTAAAAGCCTCTTGCCAGTTTTACAAACCAGGAATGCCTTTCTTAAGGACCTGGAAGTCATTCTTTTGAAATATAATCATCAGGAAAGAGAAGGCTCCTAGCACCTATCTCCAGGCTCTGTGGGAGGATAGAAGCCTAACTTCAATAAGTGTCAATTAGCAAACCCGGACAGTCTAATCACGTTGATCAACCTTCCCTCTCCCCTTCTCCATATCCTCCAGTACTTTTCCACCAGCTCAACTCAGGCTTGAAAACTCTCCCACCTTTGGTTTCTGTGGAGCTGACTTCAATCTCTCTTCCCTATTGCAATAGTCTCGATCTCTATTGCAATAGTTTTGAATAAAATCTCCCTTACTTGTTTAAATTGTCCATTGAACTTATTCTTTGACATAGGATTGGCTTAGAATCACATCAAAAGATGGCCAAATAGAACTATAGCCAACGGAGGGTCCAGTATTAGGTGAAATAGGCCACGGTGCCATGTATTTGTGTTCGTGATTGGAGATTTTGAAAACTTAGGCAGAAAGCATCTTCTCTCTCTTTGAGTTCTGCATGCACTGAGTGAATCTTTGACACATTTTTCTCTGGGCTGAAGTCTAGGCCAAAAGATCTTTAAAAAGGTGTAAAGATCAAAGCTACTTGGAGCCAAATTATTTGGGGCAGAATGATTTGCGAACTGAAAGTGAATGTGGAATCTTGAGAAGAGAATAGAGCATGCAGGTGATTATTTCCCTGCACATTGAAGGAGATGAGTTATTTTTTTCCAGGGGTAAGATGGAAAATTGTTATATATGCAACAAATCTCTTTTTATGTTGTTGAGTTTTCTTTGGACTTCTTTTCCTTCCTCCAACTACTGAAGATAATTGGATGGGGTATTTCAAAGATTCTTATAGGCCAACTTTGCTTATGAAAACAAAGTGGGTCAAAAATGCAAATAAAGTGTTCTCCTTTAATGCAAAGATGGGAAATAACATAAGCAATTATCTGACAAATGGCAGCTGTTATAACTGCGGGATACTAAACTGGTCTCTTAGCGGGGGTGTCATTATCTACAGGCCATTAAAAGTTTGTTTCTTTATTATTTCATTTTTATTGGCTTAGGTTTTAAAAAGAGAAAGATAAACTCTCAAACTGAAGGCTTTATTACTTTTACCACGTGAATGTTGCTCTGTCATTAAAAATATATCATGTTTGATTAAAGGTCTCAAAAGATTAGCTCAACTTTTTTGTTATTTGCATTTAGAGATAACAGAACTACCTGAATATGTGTGTATGTGTGCATGCATTCTGGTGAAGCTAACAAAACTTGTTGACATTATCCTTGTTAAAAATTATCTTCACAATTCATACAAATGATTGATTCATGAAGAATTTTAATATTCTTACTAAACTTTAGATGAAGTTAGCATTTCAAGACAGAACACCTTTTATGCATAGGATTCTGTTTGTCCCTATGGACGTGGGTAGGAAAATGGAGCTAATCGTAGTGAAATGGCAAAGTAGATGAGATTACCTTTCGTTACTCCTATTTACTTTTTCTCTTCTTTCTTTTCATTCCTAAGTACCCCCTCCCTATTTCATTTCAGGTATTCAGTATCCCACTAATCGTAATCCAAACTCCCCCGGAGAGAAAACGGCAATTACTTGCGGGTTCATGAATACCAATTAACGCACTTACCTCATTATTTTCTTTGACATGACAACTACACTAATAGATCAGAACAAAACATGTACACTTAAGATCTTGACTTTATCAAGACGTTGTGCAACTTACCTCTGATATATGTGTGGATTAGTTATAGAAATATAAGCTAGATGCCAGTATCTCTAGATAGATTAATAATAAAATGTCTGTATTTGTATCATGCCTATTAATAAATTCTTGTCAACAAGAAGAAAAAAAATCTCTTTTTGTAAGGTGTGGCTGTGTCTTTGTTCTTTTACAATATATTTTTTTAAATTAATGTATTTAATGCATATTTATAAATACTCTAAACTTTAAAAAAAATAATGTGTAGCCTGGAAGAAAAGTGAGCCTATTGCGCACAGTGGCATCAGGATCCATTTAAAAATTATCAGATTGTAATATTGTGTTAGATCTAATAAGATTACTTTGTTGAAGATGGAAATAAGATTCTGCACTTATAGCCTCAAACCCTAAGAGGTGGAGTCATGGCACAGAACTTGCTTTTGCAAAGAACTGAGATTTTAGTTGACAATAGGTTTGATATGAATCATCTGTCTGATGTGGTTGTCATAGAAGCTAGTACAAGTTTGGAAGTTTGGCTAAAATAATAGAAATGTAGTTCAGAAAAAGAGGGCAGCATGCCCTTCTCTTTTTTTGGGTGTCAGGTCACCGCTTCCTGACTGCTTTTAGCCTGAGTGCCACAGGTTAGGAGAAACATGATAAGTTGAGGATATTTAAAGGGAGTGACTGGGAAGGAGATAGTACCATGCCATAGAAGAACTTCAGGGGACATTGGAGGCATTTAATTTGATGAAGTGTGTGTGTGTGTGTATGTGTGTCTGTGTGGTTAGGGAGGTGAATGTGAAATGGGTGTTTTGGAAGGTCTGCATATTCCATTTAGATTCAAGAAGCAGAATTAGGATCAAAGAGTGTGTTCTAAATGAGAAACTATTTCGTTTAATAAAACTAGAAGAACTTTTTGAAGACATGTCTTAGGATGGAATGCAGTTCCTCATGATGGAGGCATCTGTAAATCTCTTCATGATACCTATTTTACATTTCCAGCTAAAGCTGATATTCTTTTAGTAAGAATACAATGGGTTTTTTCTTTTTTTGGTGAGGAAGATTGGCCCTGAGTTAACATCTGTTGCCAATCTTCCTCTTTTTGCTTGAGGTAGATTGTTGCTAAGCTAACATCAATGCCAACCTTCCTCTACTTTGTATGTGGGACACTGCCAAAGCATGGCTTGATAAGTGATGTGTAGGTCCATGCCTGGGATCCAAACCCATGAACCCTGGGCCCCTGAAGCAAAGTGCACAAACTTAACCACTATGCCACCAGGCTGGCCCCTCAGTATTATTTTTGATGCTTAACCTCTTTTGTCAGATGCTTCTCTGTGCCTCTATAAGAAAGCTGATTGTGACAGCTTGTTTTAACAATGACTCTTTTATTAATAGAGGTGTTGACTGTATGTCTTATGTCAAAGTTGCTTAAATTGTCTCACATTTTTTATTATTAGTTATGCAATTACAAGTTCCATTCGTCTTTTGTTTAATTGCCTCATTTAACCTTTGTGATTATAGCTGCAACTGATATATGACTAGTCAAATAATTCCAAATATGTGGATAGAAAGTAAAAATTTTAGCAAATCATTAAAAGATCTGCATGATGCTTCTTCCGTGTTTTTGTCTTGATGTGCAACTCCAGAAGCTGTTCACTTTCATAATTTTGTCTGGAATTAGGATAATCTTTTGACTGGAAAATGGTCATGGCTCAACTACGATTTTGAAAAGTCAGGCTCCCAGCTTCAACTGTGATCCAGAGAAGAGCCCACATTTCCATTCAGATTTTTGCCATGAAAATAGGACAGTTAATTAAAATAATCAATGATTGATACTAACATAAACTTTAAAAAAATGATAGAATAAAATGTAAGATTTAAAGAAATGTGAATAGTAGTTGAAGAATCCTGAGAAAACATCAAATTCTACCTGTTATGTCTCTCTTATTTGTCTCACGCTACTTCTATCCAGACTTGAGTAAAGCAAACTCATTCTGAAAGCATCGCGATTTCAAGCCCTATCTTTCTGGGGCGCATAGCTAGTAGCTGCTGCCTATTTACAGCCACAAATGGCTTAGTCACTCTTCCAGGCCATAAGCTGACAGAGGCAGGGCCTCCTCAGGTGTTTCAGCGTTCCTGATCAGCTGTTGGAAGGTTTCTGCTGTCTTCCTGAGAACTCTTTTTCATTTGATACAATAGAAAGAGGAAGAAACAGTTGACTAGCTTGTTCTTCTGTGTGAATCCTCTTATGATTTTTATCACCACAATCACCAGCTTCCCTGCAGTTTCATTTCAATGTTCTTTTTCCTTAGTTAGTGTGTTATCACTAGTTTAAAAATAAAGATACGGCTTACTCATTAAACACCACACTGCTGGTTTCCTTAGCAATGGTCCTAAAAGGTTTCCAGATCATTTACAAACCTGCATCTGCGTCAATCTGCTTTCCCTTACAGTCCGAACTTATTATTACATAAATTTTAAAGCATATTTAAACATGACATCATTTGTGGTTTAAAAACAGAGATGTAAAATGATTTTGAAAATGGGAACCTGCAGCCTTGCAGTCATGTAGACTCACTGCCTGAATGATTTACTGACGATTTCACTTGTTAAATACATTTTACTAAAATTAGTGCAGATCTTTCAGCTTGGTTCGTGAGGTGTATAACCGAGTGTCAGTTTCTTAGGGAGCTCAGTCCTCATGGAGTTTATAATTAAGAGAGGCAGGTGATCATTTAATTGACGTTAAGATATTCATAAAATGGAATTGCTATTCTTTGAATTCACCCCGTTACACTGACTTACTGAAATCCCCTAGGTTCTCCATCCCTTTGGAGACATATCCTAATTTATAGCCAGGATATGCTGAACGCTCACACCTAGTAGATTATACTTTATCAAGCCTGTATGCTTTTTCCTATTCCAGTTGGGTCATTTTCTTGCCAAGAATGAGTTATTGGTTCTCAAATCTATTTATGGCAGTTGTATATATTTTTGTAATTATATATTATAAGTAAATATTATACAAACTAATGACATGGAATATAGATAAAAATAGAGTATTGTTTCTGTGAAGGAACTATTTGAAAGGAAATAAAAAAGAATCCTGTTGAATTATGTATGGGCAAGACAACTACAAAAGATTGGAGAAGGTCTTAAATTTCCAAACGGTGTTGTACTCTGATTATTGTAGGAGTCTTTAGGTTTTTACCCTATTTCAATAAAATGCATACTGGGACACATGGGTTACTACAAAAATATTTTAGAATTTCACTCAGCAGACTCAAACTTAAAGAAAAGGCCTTGGTTCTATATCAACATATTGGCAAATGCAGATGTTTTTAGATAAAATAAAGAAATCAAAGTATGTCAGTTTTTTTATTTCTTTTTTAAACTAACTTTTAAAATTAACCCTGGTAACTGCTAACTTTGCCCATGTATGTTAAAAGGACTTTTACAAGAAGAAACTGAGGATAACTGTTTTGGTTCAGAAATTGCCAGAGTCATGGAATAAGAAGGCATAAGCAAGAAAAAAATTCTTTGGAATAGAGTTTATTGTATTAATTGGGCTGGTAATAAGTTTCCGTTAAGGCTTTGGTTTGTATTTTTCAAACTGTTTGCATAATAACGATCTCCTGTGGAATACACGGGAAACTTCTCCAACAGTTCACAGAAAAATAATTGTCTGTTCCACGGGAATGTAGACCCTTTCAAGTTTAAAATGGAGTCACCTTGGTGATGGTGGGTAATTCTTCCTGAACGAGGGTAAATCTGGGATTTATTCCTAGATTATTAACTCTTCAATGGCAGACTCTTGTTTCTGCAATGGCAAGACTGCTAAACTGGGGAGTCAGGAGAATTCCAAGTTTAAGTGTTATTAGCTTGACTTTTTCAATGTCACAACTGTCAGAGGGACAAAATGGGTAACATTTTCTTGTCCTATATGATGGTCTTGTTTTGACATTAAGTGAGACAATGCAATGACGTTGCTGTGTAAGAAGAGCCCTATACACAAATGATGTGCATTATCTGCCATGGCTGAGCATGGGAGATATTTAATGACTTGTGTCCAGACACAGACTTTACAGAGAATGTTTCTTTGTTGTATTTTGTTGACATAGATAATACAAATTGCAGAGTTCTTTTAGGGGATTTGAAGATTAATTCATCTGTAACCTGCTTTTCCACCTCAGCCTTGCAGGGCACAGTAGTAATCTCTCTAGATAGCCAAAATGAAGAAAAATCCTCGGAGCATTAACAATGCATAAGGGAATCTGCTGCCTATTGTCTCTGTGTAGAATTTTTACTTTGCCTTCTGATATGCCAATTGAAGTCTCAGTTCTTCCCATCTTATTTATTGATGATCTTGTCAAAATTATCTGAAAGAGTATTAATAATCATATTGGATTCTAAGATATTTAAAGTTATCCACTATAACCAGATCAACGATAAAATTTCACTAAAAAAGACAAGTGAAAACATGTTTTCTGGTGTGACAAATACTCTTTCTCTGGAGGCAGGTATTGAATACTTCTTTAGGTCTCTTTAGTTTTATTTATTTTTTTTCTTTTGATAAATAGTGAAATTCCAGTATACATGAACGTATACATTGTAATATTCCTGTCTTCTCTTCAGACACCTCCTGCCCATTTCCTTAGCGTGTAAAGTTATCCTTACCAAAAAGATCAATTGAAATGAGAATATTAATTTATTTAGGGGTGATGGGGTTCAGGACACACTATCCCAAATATGGTGCCTTGGCATACTGATTATTGTAAACTGAAGGAACTTGAGAAATGACATGGGAGGGAAGGACTTTCTGACCTTCCCCTGAAGTGGATCATAAGATCTTCACATGAGAGGCACCCTCCCTATATCTGAAAGAAAGGAGCATCCTTATCTCTGAAGATAAAGGGACACAGAGAGGAATCAGAAGGAACAGGGCTTGCTAAGTCTCCCCCAGTTTACTACACTTAGCTCATACTCTTTGTCCTATCCTATCTTCCCACAACTTTCCAGTCTTCATCAAACCTAGCACAAAAACACCCAAGTTTAACTGTTTCTTTGGGTCTTCATTTCCTTATAAAGGCTCTTGTGTCACCTAAAACATATTAAATAAATTTGTATGCTTTTCTCCTGTTAATCTGTCTTTGGTTGCAGGAGTCCCAGTCAAGAACTTAGGATAGAGGAAAAACATATTTTTCCTCCCCTACAGGGGGATGTACGTCAATGTTGCTTTCATGAAAGCTCCCACTGTATACTCCCACTCAGTATCATCAAAAAGTGAACTAATAATATTATTACTAATATTTTTTTAGGTTCCACCTAAAAACAGAACCCAACTGTCATTTATTGAGAGTTTACAGTCCTCTAGGCTCTAAAACCTAAATAGATGACCTCATTTAACCCCTATATCAACCCTGAGAGGTAGATGTCTTTTATAGGTGAGAAAACAGACTTAGATGAAATGACTTTCTTAAAGTCAAAGCAATTTTAGGAGGATGAACACAGATTTGAATCCAAAACTCTGAATCCTAAGAATGGGTTCCTAACCCAGTGGTCAATCCTGGCTTCACAGGGGAATCACCTGGGATACTTTAGGAAAATTCCCTCGTCCAGGTAACACACCTTGAAATTATTAACTGAATTTGGATGAGGGACGTGATTCCAGTGTGCAGCCAGGATTAAAATACAGGTTAATCAATATCTTTGGTTCCCTCAAATCTAATGACAAAGCAGACAGGAAATATGGCCCACTTTTTCTTCTTTTCTGTGTCATTGTTTCAGTAATTATGAAAAGAGCTGTAGTCGATGCTTCTGCCTGATTCCCACTTGCAGGCTAAGTCTTAGAAGAAGTTGTTAGCAAATAGCACAGGTAGAACATCGGCAAAGAAATCCACTGAACATAAGATGATAAAAATCGTGTTGTTGGATCTTACTTATTAGCCTAGGTATGTTCATTAAAAAGAAATTCCCGCAAATCAGAGGTTAGTGTGAGATCATTTTTCTAGGCAAGGATTGATTTAAAAAAAATTTAATATAGTGAAGTCAGTTGGTCATTACTTTAACTTAGGCTAAATCTTGTTTAAAACATTTCAGCTGAAAGAAATGAAGCTACATTTCTTGATAAAAGTATTAAGGAGCTCCATTCCAGCAGTTTTATAGCTCAGCATATCCATTTAATCTACAAAATCACCAGAATAAGGAATGTTTGAATTTGTCTTTCTATCTTTAATATTCTGTTATCTCAGGTTATTTGTTTTCCTGAGATGTTAAAATACGTATATTGTTTTAACCTCTACTAACGCATATGTCAGTTTGTGAAATATGGAATTTTATTCTGATTTTCATCTTGAATGAATGCCTCATGTAAACACATGGGAAATATAGGCTGATGGAATTTTCTTGCTTTTGTTGCTGCATGCTTATCTACCTAGTGAGGGAGACCTATCCCTCCCTATCTATGAACTCAGTCTGCCCAGAGTCTGGCCTTCCTGCTGCCCGAGGTGGCAAAAAAGAGCCTTTGAGGGCCACCCGGTGGCACAGCGGTTAAGTGCGCACGTTCTGCTTTGACCGCCCGGGGTTCTCCAGTTCCAATCCCGGGTGCGGGCATGTCACGGCTTGGCAAAAGCCATGCTGTGGCAGGCATCCCACATATGAAGTAGAGGAAGATGGGCACAGATGTTAGCTCAGGGCCAGTCTTCCTCAGCAAAAAGAGGAGGATTGGCAGCAGGTATTAGCTCAGGGCTAATCTTCCTCAAAAAAAAAAAAAAGCCTTTGCCTCAGAACATAACTGTGCTCCTTTTTGCCTTGGTCCCTTTCATCAGGTGCCCAGATTTTCATCTGGGTTTTAATGGCAGTTCCTGAATGACAGAACCCCATGCCTTGATTCATGCTTTTATACTCCTCTGGGTCCCAGAACCCTGAGACTAATTGGAAATCCATTCTTGCTTTTCTGCTTCAGTTATTCTCATGGACTTTGGATATCTGTAAGAATTCCTCCCTTATCCCCATTTCTGACCTTTTAAACTAGATTCATAGTCCTGATATACCCTGGATTCCGCTACCCCAATGAACTCCTGTTAGCGCCCAAGGCGGGTTAGGTCATCTGCCCACCACAAGACATGCCAATAGTCAAGAGGCAAGGTGGTAGGAGAGAAAGGACTTTTTATTACAGCTTGCTAGCAAGGGGCAAGATGGCTGACTAATGTCAGAAAGAATCATATTATAGAACAAAGACTACAGGCCAGTTATACACGGGGCCAGTCTCCCACTGCGGGAGGCACCTTGTCGGGGGGTGGGTGGGGGTATCCATCTGATCTCCAGGTCAGGGCAGACATCTGGTCTTAGTTCCTGATAGTCTTTTGTTTTACTGGATGTGCATCAGAGACTGGAGTAAAGCCCTATACCCTGATCTTTCAGTTGTCATTGATGATGGCTATCAGCATAGATTCTATGCTCAGGGGTCATCACATTCTTAAGAAACTCAAAACAAAAAATTCGTCAACTTATAGCAGCTGGAAGGGGCCATAAAGTCTACAGTTATAGCTTAGTTAATCAGACGTCATTCAAAGTTACAATATAGTTTCTTTTCTACAATACGGCTTCCCTTATATCAACCTTGTGTTGAGCCAGTATCACTTCTATCATTCATTTCTTTCTCTGTCGTATCTAACATCCCATCCAGACTCTTAATATTTTTAAGAACTTCAACATTCATCTATTAACTAGATTCACGGTCCTGGTATCTCTTGGCCACGTAAGGCCGATCCACTAGGGAAACAAGTTTTCTGATAACCGTCACCTTCGGCGTTATTGTTGATCAAATTTTCAAGGCTGACATGATATATGTTCACGTTGTAAACTAGTTCATAATCTCTGGCCTCTACTTCCATAATGTAAGAGAAATACTCAGATTTCTAATAGCAGCAAGGATACTAAGGGTTTTTATAGTAGAAATTCCCGATTATTTTGTGATTACCTTTTAGCCTAAAGTAATTTATTTTTTCATTGCATTTCTTAGTTCAAAAAACAAGAGATCCTGAATAGAGGAGAAAGCTTACTTTTCTTTTGATAAGCCCAATTAGCAAACACAGATGGCTTATGATCCTCCCAGCTCTTAAAAGCTCTCAAAATCTTTTTTGTTCTTTACTTTAGCGGAGTTGAGTTCAGAATGAGCTCTGGCCTCTCCAACTGCAACCACCTTCAAGTCTTCCTCGCCTGTTTAACTTTGGTACAATTTTTGCTTTGACACTTGTTTTTAATCAGTCTATTGACCTTTTAAAACAGCTTTAATTGAGGTATAATTTATACATCATAAAATTTATCCACTTTCAGTGTCAAATTCAATAATTTTTCAATTTTATGGCATTGTCTCTCCCCTGAATAGGGAGCCTGCCCAACAGCTCTGAGTAAAGGGTTAGGGCTCGTTAACTGATGGGACTTATTTTAGGCTGAGCAGGTGGGAAGCCAGCTAGGAAGTTGTAGGACTCCAAGTAGTTTGCTTTGATCTTCTCACATGTATTTCGATTCTTGGCCTTCAGATCTCTTTTATTGTTTTTTTGTGTTTTTCTGGTCAAAATTAACTTTATTTTTTAGCTTTACTTCACTGGGATGTGGTAATAAAATTGGCGCACACAAAAAAGATACTGATATTGAGCCTAATTAAAGAAACTGCCTCTAGCCAGGCGGTAGGAAGATGAAAGCAGGAAAGATAAACATAGAAGTTGGAGTTTTTCAAAAGTTAGTTCAAATGTTAGTTCTGTCACAATCTGAGTGACTGGAGGTGAGTTTTCCTTTCTAAGCCTATTTTCTCCTCTGTCAGTGTTTGGATTTGAGATCATTTGTGTTACTATTGTAACATTCTGAGCCTTTTGTCACTGGTGTGTCCCTTTGTGGCCATGTGAGATCACACTGGTCTAGGCAGTGGAGAAAAGGCCATAGTGGTTGAGATGCTTTGAGGACCTGGACTTGGCTCAATAAATCTCACTGGGTTTGCTCAGATTGGGCAGCCTGGGCCCAACATCAGATGCTTGACAGGCTGGTGACACCACACCCAAACCTTAGGAGGCAGGAATAGAGGGATGGGGAACCATCTGCACCTATTCTGGAGTGGGCAAGCCAATGAAAGTAGAACTCTTCACCTCTGCTTCTAATTTTTCTACCCTGATTATTTGTTTTAAGCTAAGTTCTGCCCATATGGAAAAGACTCGAACTCTTGTGCAACTTGTTCTTCCACATCTGCTTTTAAAAAATCTTTCTGTCTTTGTTTTGACAAATATTTAAATAATTATGACAGGCTTTGCATAGGTAGTGCCTCGAGCCCATCTCAACATGCCTGAGAACCTCATCTCCCTGATTTTATGCCTAAAACTAAATGTGAACTCTCCTAGGGCTCTGCTGTTTCCTTCTAGTTTGAGATTCTCTCCTCCCAGTGTCCAAAATGGTCAATATGCTTAGAGAGGAAATGATCCACTCACTTGGACTGAAAGGCTGTGGTTGTGGGGAGGCAAGAAGATGTGAATGCTGATGACCAGCCCTGGGAGTTAAGGCCAGACTCCTGGGGCACATTTCTATGTTCACTCTCTAGAGATGGGTTAAACTGTTTTTATCTTTTAAAAACCAGGAGACTAAAAAAATGATATTTCAGTATTAGACTGATAAGCTTTATAAGAGGTTATCCTAAATTCCTACCTGGTTTCCAGTAGAGAAAGGTCTAATTTAGGTTAGAGAAAATTTTTTACAGCCCTTATATTCCTTATCACTGAAACTCGTGTTTTCCTCATGACTGGTCTCCCAACTTAGTCACTTGTGCTCATCTTCTCACTTGCTTGTGGAGCAAGCAGTGGACTCTCTTGTCCTGGGAGTGTTTTATTCCTTGGGTGGTGGTTAGAAGAGGTGAATCAAACGCTGAAAGGATTTTTCATGGTTAGCAACCCTCTCTACCAGCTGTTTTGGCAAGACCTAGGACCTCCCTTGGTACCCTGGATGGAACACGAGACCAAAATCAATAGTGTTGGGATCGTTCAGGGCCAGATGTCTCCAATACCAAGGTCCTGGCCTTTGCCCTGCCTGCTTCTGAAAGTGGAAGAATGACTTCTCCCAGGAGCGTGAGGCAGACATAGGTCACACCTAAGCCTAGAGAGTGAGCTGAGCTCCCAGGCACTGTGTTGTACCAGGCTGTAGAATTCCAAGTACTAACGCTTCCTTTCTAAATCTTGCTCAAAAGGGTCAGGTGCTTTATCTCCCTCTAGTCTGCAAACCCCTGAGGTTTGCAAGCAGGGTGGAAAATGCACTGGGAAGTGAACCAGTGAGACGAGCTCACCCCAGTAGATCCTCCTTATTCTTCTGACAACCTCCTGGCTCCCTCCTTTGCTCACCAGTCATCTGCATCTGCCAAATGAGAAAAAGGAAACAACAAAACACTCACATCCTTTTCCCAATAGTTCCATCCTTCCTACCAGGGCTTATATGTTCCTCCACCCCTCTTTGGGAGTTAGATCTGTGCCTAGAAGATAAACTGAGGGGTCTGAGGGCCTTTTTCTCCCCAAACCCACCCCCTCTCAATATTAGAATTGTAGTGGCATTGGCCCTCAAGCTCCACTCTGCTTTGCTCATAGGCTCCCCTTTCAGAGGAGGGACTTTTGTTACTGATGAAGATAAGCATCTAGCCAAGGCTGCCCAGACTCCTTCACTGAGTGGACAGTGTCGGCAAAGGCTGAGAGCAGGGGCTTGGACTAGTAGTCTCTGCCATGCTTGGCACACAGGGACTGCACCAGGGGAATCGCTTTGTGGTAACTGTGGTGAGGCATTCCAGACAGTACTCAGTCTGGAAGTTGAGATATCTAGTGAACCAGTCACTGAAAGCAGACTTGTGGATGTTGCGTGTTGCCTGGAGCTGGGTGGAGACCCACTCCATGTTCCGGTTGTGATCAATGTACATGGGGACGTGGTTCATTTGTGTCACCCACACAAATCAATTGCTTTCTAGGAATCTGACCATGAAGAAAAGGTCCAGGAAGGCTTTCAGTCCCAATAATGACACATAAGCAAGGAAGATGCAGGTGTAGAAGGTGATCATCCAGGTCAAGTCCATCCGCTTCGTCCACTGAAAACAAAATAGAAAATATCCCACTGGAAGCAGAGAGGCAGCAAGGCTGGAGGCCCAAGCAGGAAGAAGCATTTGTCCTGGTGTTTGTATGGCATGTGCTTTTTCTTTTGTTTCCCAAGCTCCACAGAGAGGATCTTCCCCAAGGCAAAGAAGGGGTTCATGTTGATGTCTGCCTTCTAGTGGAAGCAACTGGGCTTGGCATGGTGGTGGAAGTGCATGTGGTCCCACTAACAGGCAGGGGCCCCTTCAGGTGGCCAATGAGGAAATGAAGTAGCAGGTGGTTCCACGTAGAGGTGCTGAAGAAGGACAGCTGACCGACTGGACCTGACTGCACTGAGCAATACCTTATAGAGAAGGAAGGACATGAAGGACATCCCAAAGACCCAAAGAATGAGCCAGGTAGCAATATCCACCCGCAGGGGGTGCAGCAAGTACAGCAGGAAGAAGAAGTGGTTGGCCTTCAAGAGCCCCCTCACGCTCTATGGCGGTCCGCAGCTGCAGGACATCAGCGGTCAGCTTTTTACTCTTAGTGGGCTCAAAGCTGGGCTGTTCCGGAGACAGCTCTTCACTCAGGAGACAGCTCATATACTTCCTCACAAGGCCCTTGTTGAGGTGTGGAAGGCCGCAGAGGGATCCGTGGCATCCCGCCCTGTGTAATGGCTGATGACCAGGGAGACCCCCTGGTCCTGCGGCTGAACTCACTCATTTTGCAGACCTTCCGCTCCATCACCAGCCCTCCGCACTGGAGAGCTGCGCCCCCCGGTCCCAGGCGAAGTAGTGCGGGCTCGGTCCCTGGGCTGGGGTCTCGGCAGTCACCAGGTCGGGGGCCATGGGGCCTGGCGACGCCAAGTGCCGGCGGGGCAGGAGCTGTCAGGTGCGTGCTCGGAGGCCGGCGGGGTGATGGGCATGTTTTGTGTTTTTGTTTTTTTAAATCAGTAAATACCCTTGCTTTTATTCTCCATCTTCCAAAAATGTTTTAAAACCACTGGTCTGCTCGTGCTCCTTTTGTTCTCTCTACTGTCATGATTTATTTATTTTTAGCATTTTTTTTCAGGAAGTCGGGAGGCAATTCCAATCTTGAATTACAGCTCAGTTGTCTGCTAGGTAAAAGTTCTCCGAAGTTGGAGAGTCTGATGGGAGATCCCTACCAAACTGGGCCCGGAATGTTATATACCCTCTCTTTTTTGTTTTTTGAGGAAGATTAGCCCTGAGTTAACTGCTGCCAATCTTCCTCTTTTTTCCGAGGAAGACTGGCCCTGGGCTAACATCCATGCCCATCTTCCTCTGCTTTATATGTGGAACGCCTACTACAGCATGTCTTGCCAAGCAGTGCCATGTCCGCACCAGGATCCGAACCAGTGAACCCCTGGCCATGGAAGTGGAACGTGCACACTTAACAGCTGCGTCACTGGGCTGGCCCCATACACCCTCTTTATGAGGATGGAAAAGGAGAAAATCCCTACACAATCCCCAGGACTGCAGGAATTTAGCCTTGGTTTTGAGAGGGGGCAGGGTAGGGTGGGGGATGGGAAATTCCATTGGGAAGTTGTAACCTCAAGCCAGCATGGATTTGGAGGCCAAACTCATATATTTTACATTGTCTGTAAAACTTCAAGCCATAAATTTATTGAATTTCATTGATTCGACGATGTAATTACTTTTTTCACATTTAAACATCTGTAAAATCAAAATGCATCCTACTATCAACAACATCTTATATTCAATGAAATATTGGAGTTTAAAATTTCTTGCCAAAAGCTAAAAAACTTTTCTCCGAACTAACAGAAATTCACCCTAGTCTCAAAGAATTCTCACAAATAATTTTTCATGGAAAATGAGTAGCTCACTGTAGACGATCGCTAAGCATACAAGTAACAAAGCACACTATCTGTGAGACCCAACAGGAAAAAAAGCAGGAACAAATTTTTTTGTTTGTTTGAGGAAGATTAGCCCTGAGCTAACTGCTGACAACCCTCCTCTTTTTGCTGAGGAAGACTGGCCCTGAGCTAACATCTCTGCCCATCTTCCTCTACTTTATATGTGGGATGCCTACACAGCATGGCATGCCAAGCGGTGCCATGTCCACACCCGGGATCTGAACTGGCTAACCCTGGGCCACCAAGAAGCAGAACCTACGAATTCAACCACTGCACTGCCGGGCCAGCCCCAGGAACAAATTTTTTAAATTGATTAGATTATTAGAAATTGAGGATTATTAAAGAAAAAGAGAAACTTTTGACAGCTATGTTTAAAGAAATAACAGACAAGATTGAAAACATCTTCAGGGAACAGGGAGATGTAAAAAAGACCTAACAGATTTGAAAAAGAACCAAATAGATAATCCATAAATGCTTTGATTTTCTTAATTATAGATATATGTATATATATATGTATATATATATAGAGAGAGAAAGAGATTTTAAGAAAGTGTCTCATGTGATTGTGGAGGCTGCCAAGTCCAAAATCTACAGGGTAGTCTGTCAAACTGGAGACCCAGGGAAGAGCTGATGTTGCAGCTCAAATTCAAAGGCAGACTGCAGGCAGAATTTCTTTTCCCTTGAGGGACCTCAATCTTTTTCCTGTTAAGGCCTTCAACTGATTGTATGAGGCCCACCCACATTATGGAGGATTATCTGCTTTATTCAAAGTCTACTGATTTAAACGTTAATCTCAACTAAAAAATACCTTCACAGCAACATCCAGACTGGTGTCTAACCAAACATCTGGGTACCATGGCCTAGCCAAATTGACACATAATATTAACCATTGCAGTTATGTTTCTCATTCTGTAGATTTTTGGCTTTCTAGAATTGCTCTTCAAGCTTTGAAAACATTTGTCTTTTGAAGATAACTTTCCTCAACATTTTATATATGCTAATTTCACACATCCCTTTTTGTAGAAGATTATAGTCTTTCTTATTCTTGTGTAGGAAAAAGACTTTATATATTTTAGAGCCATATCTTCAATATGGTCTGTTTTGCTCATTTTCCTGTATTCTTTTCTATCTCTGAAGTCTGAAAAACAACCATGTGACATGTTGGTTAGGATTTCTGGGCAGCACTGTTGCTTCTGTAAGGTATATATTCTAGACTGAGGATAGTATAGACTATACTGTACCTATACTACAGGTAATCAGCTATCGCCAAACACATTTTTGTATATAGTTTTTCAGTGTCACATTGACCCTCAACCCACTCGTCCAGTGTCTACCTTGTTCTTTGTGAAGTTAGCACGTTACCTGGAGGGTGAAATTTAGAGCTATGTTTTGAGGATGGTGCTGATAGCACCGTTGCTTAGAACATAAAAGTAAGGAGGAAATAAATGTGGCTTCTCCTGTGGGTGTCAGGATTTTTCATTTGAAACTCTAGCTCTAGAGAAGTCATACCTCTGTACAAAAATGTGAGTTAGTGGCATATTAAATGTTAATTTGTTTCAGTCTAGAAAAATGATGCAAATGGCTCATCGTACTGCTGTTTTAGTAGCACCTTTTGTATATGTAGTATAGCATTTCAAAGAAACTATTTTGATTTATTTCCATTTTTCTGACTCGTTTTGTACTTGAAAATAGTACAAAAAATGGGAAATCCCCAAGAAATGTTTCTGTCATCAAGGACATTTCTACCCGGTGTATTCTACAGCAAGGATTTTTTACACAGCAGTCTGTTTCTGCAGAGGCAAAGTCTTTTTGTAACCTTCCCCGAGTTGATGGATATGTTTGGCTTTCATACCTTCCCTGTCAGTAACTGTTCAGCATCACAGTGGGAGTCAAACGCATTTCCTATAACTCTTTTTTTTGCTTAGAAACTGCTAGGTGGAAGTAACATTTGTACATCTTTGACAGCTGCTAAATCTCTATGCTTTTTTTTCTGACAAGGGGTAAATGGAATTTGTTTTCCTGTTAATTTGACAATATCTCCTTGTCAAAGCATTTCTTCTTAGATAATTCAATAATTATGTGACAATTATAGCAGATATTTTTTTTTTCTAAGGAGTTTCGAAAGGTTTTTAGACTCCAAAGTCGTGTCACTCACCATGGCCACATAAAGGTATGTGAAGTGACTGGGTGAATGAGGGAGAGATGAGGCATACTTCATTAGTACAACGTACTACATCCAATCCAAAGGAGCCACAACACCAGAGACAGACAGCCCCACTGCCATGAATGTTTGTGGGGATGGAAGACTCTAAGTCACTGGCACTATTAACATTTTGGATTGGATGCTTAGTTTTGGAGAACTATACCATGCATTGCAGATGTTTAGCAGCATCCCTGACCTCTATCCAGTGGATCTATCCAGTTGTGACAATTAAAAAGTTTCTGGACATTGCCGAATGTTCCCAGGGTGTAGGGGGAACAAAAACTGCCCCTGGTTGAGAACCACAGCTCTAAGTCACTGTCATAAATCCTGGTCTTATGCAAGGCTAGGGAGAGAGACACCAAGCTTCGGGAATTACAGTCCACATAACTTTAACGGCTTGAGCTAAGATAAGGTGGCTTCTGAAGTGTCTTTTCAGCCTGTCTTGGGATGTCTTTTGTGCTCACAAATTTTTCTCATGGTTTTCTGTTTCCTATGAAGAGAAGCAGGATTTTCTCACAACAGGAAATGAAGTAACAAAAGGCCACCTTGTTTTGAGAGTTACTCCTCATTTAACAGTCGCTTAAAGAGACAGTATAGAAAGGGTGTGTGTAAGTAGAGTGTTAACGGTGTGAATTCTGGGGCTGGACTGCCTAGGTTGGATGCCCAGCTCTCTAATGTCAGGCTGGGTGACCTTGACAAAGCACTAACCTTTCCCATGCCTCAATTTTCTACCAACAGCACAGAGATAATGTCAGAGTCTATTTAAGGAGTTGTGAGAATTAAATGAGGCATTGTGTATAAAGTGCTTGGAACAGTACTTAGTGCCTAGCAACTGTTGGATAAATGTCAAAGGTGACAAAAATAAGGTATTTTGTCAGAGAAAAATGGATATGAAAATTGATTAGGAATTTTCATAGTCTGTAACCTCATTAACATAAGTAAGCCATGTCTGTTTCATAAGCTCTTTGACAATTATTGATTTAATCTTATCATTGTAGCAAAGAGCATTACAAATGAAGTTTGATATACCTTAAGTGAAATCATGACATTTAAAACATAAACAAATAATTACTTTCATTTTCCTGATATAAATTGTTTGGCTGGTAGGAATGTAAACTGGTGCAGACACTTTGGAAAACAGTATGGAGATTCCTCAAAAAATTAAGAATAGAACTACAATATGATCCAGCTATTCTGCTGCTGGGTATTTATCCAAAGAACACCAAAACACTAAGTAGAAAAGATATATTCACCTCTATGTTCATCACAGCATTATTCACAATAGCTAAGACTTGGAAACAAGCTAAGTATCCATAAATGGTGAATGGATAAAGAAGATGTGGTATATATACACAATGGAATACTACTCAGTCATAAAAAAATTGATATCTTGCTGTTTGCGACAGCGTGGATGGAACTTGAGGGTATTGTGCCAACTGAAATAAGTCCGATGGAGAAAGCCAAATACTATATGATTTCACTCATAAGTGGAAGATAAAAATAACAACAAACAAACACGTGGAGACAGAGATTAGATTGGTGGTTGCCAGAGGGAAAGGGGATGGGGGAGGGCGAAAGGAGTGAAAGGAAACGTGCGTACAGTGACGGACGGTAATTAGTCTTTGGGTGGTAAACATGATGTTGTCTGCATGGAATTTGAAATATAATGTGTACAGCTGAAATTTATATAATGTTATAAACCAATGTTACCTCAATTAAAAAAACGTTTGGCCCATAAATAAGTATTAGTCCTATCCTCAATGCTGTTAGCGAGGGATTTTATTGAAATTTTGTCTTCACTGGCCACAACCATCAACCCTATATGCCATCTTAGTCTAATCCCACATATGACAAATATTTACTAGGCCCCTTTCATTTAGTTAATTACAAGTATCTGGCCAGGACATCTAAGGCAAAAGAGCCTGAGCAGACATATCTGAAAACTACAGGAGAGGCAAACCAGGGCAGGTGTTCTAGAATGAGAACCAAAGCAAGAAGAAACACAAAGAAGTAACTAACAGTCACTCAAATCCTCTGAGTCTGCTTAACTTATTTTTATGCAGTGCTAGAAACACATAGAGAAATTTAGCCATAACCTGAAGTACCATCTAATTGCAGCAATATAATATTTTTGTGGTTTAGATGAAAAAAAAAAAAGGTAGGCAGCAGGTTTTTATTATTATCTACTATTGTGAGTACAGATACTTGGGATTCATAGAAATGGCAACAGAACTTGGATTCCTGTTATAGGCGTGAGTTCATACTGAGTCCATTCCTTGTTGTTTTAAAGAAGTTATGAAAAGCCCATGTTAAACTAGATATGTAGCAAACATTATGTGGATTTTTTTTTACGGCAACAGTAAATAACTTCATTTTAAGATCCTGGTTGTAGTATATGATTTTAAAGCATAGGGCAAATATAAATTGTCTAAATTATTTCAGGTCTTAGGGGTATGGATTGAAGGAAGTCAGTGTGGTGGTGTGTACTGGGCCAAGTTCAGGTGGAAAACAGAGACACCAACGACCTGCTTTGGGTCCCTCCTATGGTATGAATCATACAGGAGTGGTGCTGACTTGGCATCTTTCTTAAGGATGCTGTGTTTATCTGTTCTGAAAGTGTCTGTTGGGTTGGCCTCCTGGTTCAGTTACTCTTCTGAAACTAATTTGAAGGAGGTTTTAACATTTATGAAGCATTTTTAAAAGGTTAAACTCATACTAGCAGGAAAGTATTGTAGATAGTCTAGTTTACTAAACAATAAGCTACATACACATTTGCTATGAATTGTACTTTACAAACTTAATTGGGCAAAAAAGCACGGTTGTATATACAGTCTTGCATAGCTTAACAATGAGGGTGCATTCTGAGAAATGCATTGTTAGGCGATTTTATCATTGTGTGAACATCATAGAGTGTCCTTACACAAACCTAGATGGTATCTCCTACTATACACCCAGACTATATGGTACTAATCTTATCGGACCACCTTCGTATATGCGGTCCATCATTGACTGAAAAGTCCTTATGTGGCACATGATTGTATTTGTTTTTCTGTAAACACAGCTAAGTATCCAAATTCCCCCTTCCTGGCAGCTTCAAATTAGTGAGAAATTTGATGTGAGCCATTCATAGTGCATGTTCTCTCTTAGAAGTTATGGGTTTATTGGAAAATGGGAGGAGGCCTCTCTAATTGTCACTTCATCATGTCTGTCCACAAAAATTCTTAAGGTGGACGGTCTCACTACAGTTGTGCCTGGCAGGGCCCTGGTGTGCAGAGTCCGGCAAAAAAATCTGATATTATTTCCTCTTCTGTGTCCTACATTTTTCTATTAGGACATTTATCCTGACAGAAGAGTATTTTTATTCTCCCTGTATGCAATACCCTGCTGTTAATTATTATGAAGACTTTATCCACCACGTTTTATAGCTTTAACTACCTCTGTTCCGAATTTGTTATCAAAGGGTTGTTCTCCTTCAGTGCAGACTCTGAAAATGCCATCCCCACCGCCAGTTAACAGATATGGCTCTGCTGTCTCTTAAAAATCCTCTCTTAGCTTCGTGTCTCTTCTCTCTTGAACCGGCAGTAAAAGGTTGTTATACATAGCCTTGGCTTTTTGGCAGGAAAAGGGCAGTTTCCAGACTAAGTAATACCTGAGAAAAATCTACCCACTGTGCAGAAGTCATTTCTTTCTGATGCTTCCAGTGTCAGGCCATCCAGAACCTTTGTGGCTGCAGTGCCCCAGGATTCAATTGCTCTGTGTGTTCTCTGGATTACATGCAAGTGAATGGAATAAAACTGAATGAGGAAAATCCAGGTTTTGATCTCCCGTTTAGCAAGGAGACTTGAATGACAGGTGTCCACATTTTCCTAATTTTTCTTTTTGCAGTATTTTATTTTTCCTCCTCTGAACTTTTTTTTCTCCTGAGTTTTAGATCTCTTATACATTTTCCCAAGGGGACAGCCTTGTCTATTTCCTTCACTTAAAAGAGTATGAAGAAGTTGTGTGTGTTTGATCTCTTGTGTGACTGCATTGCGATGGATGTTGAAACAGACTGCTGTTTAAATCTTAATTCACACCTCTTGCAGCGGAATGGGAGAGCTCACTGGGTTGAAGTTTAAACGAATAATGAGAGACAGTCAAATTCACAGGCGTCACACCAGCACAAGCTGCCACAAAGATAGGACATTTAGTTTGCTGTGTGGTCATCTTTGTATTAGAATAATTCTATTCAAGCACGTTTATTTGTTTATTATCATTATGCTGATAACTGTCAGTAATTAAAGAAGACGCATTACTTCCTACTATATTATTAAGCTTATTATCATAAGTAATTTCTGACATAACTTGATATCATAAGTTTATTGAAACACACCTATTTGAGTCTTCCTGTTTCATAATAAAAGGTGAAAAACTTATTACTGATCATGGTCTTGAAAAATGTATATTTTGAATAAAATTTGTTGAATATGAAAATGTCCTTATATGAAAGATCAATATCATATAACTGTAGAAACAGACATTTAAAAAAAATTATTGGGATCACATTGGTTTATAACATTGTGTAAATTTCAGGTGTACATTCTTATATGTCAGCTTCCGTACAGACTGCATTGTGTTCACCACCAATGGTCTAGTTTTTATCCATCACCATACATGTGTGCCCCTTTACCCCTTTTGCCCTCCCCCCAGCCCCTTCCCCTCTGGTGACCACCAGTGTGTTCTCCTTATCTATGTGTTTGTTTATCTTCCATGAATGAGTGAAATCATACAGTATTTGTCTTTCTCTGTCTGACTTATTTCGCTTAGTGTAGTATCCTCAAGGTCCATACATGTTGTCACAAGTGGCACATTTTTGCCTTTTTAATGGTTGAATAGTATTCCATTGTATATATATGCTACATCTTCTTTATCCATTCATCCGTTGTAGGCACTGGGTTGCTTCTGAGTCTAGGCTATTGTGAATAATGCTGCAATCAACTGCAATAGGGGTTTATGTATCTTTTTGAATTAGTGTTTTCATTTTCTTTGGATAAGTACCCAGAAGAGGAATAGCTGGATCATATGGTATTTCTATTTTTTTGAGAAATCTCCATATTGTTTTCAATAATAGCTGAACCAGTTTGCATTCTCAACAGCGGTATATGAGAGTTCCCTTTTCTCCATATACTCTCTAACACTTGTTCTTTCTTGACTTTTTAATAATAGCCATTCTGACAGGTGTGAGGTGATATCTCATTGTAGTTTTGATTTGCATTTCCCTAATAATTAGTGATGTTGAATATCTTTTCATGTGAGTCTTGGCCGTCTATACATCTTCTTTGGTAAAAATGTCCGTTCATATCCTTTGCCCATGTTTTGATCAGGTTGTTCATTTTGTTGTTGTTTTTGAGTTCTATGAGTTTTTTATATATTTTGGATATTAACCCCTTATCAGATGTGTGAATATCTTCTCCCAATTGTTAGGTTGTATTTTCACTTTTTTGATGATTTCCTTTGCTGTGAAGAAAGTTTTTAGTCTGATGTAGTCCTTTTTGTTTGTTTTTTCTTTTGTTTCCCATGCCTGAGGAGACATGGTATTCAAAAAGATACTGCTAAGACTGATGTCAAAGAGCATACTGCCTATGTTTTCTTCTAGGAGTTTTATGGTTTCAGGTCTTACATTCAAGTCTTTAATCTATTTTGAGTTAATTTGTGTATATGGTGTAAAATAATGGTCTACTTTCATTCTTTTGCGTATGGCTGTTCAGTTTTCCTAGCACGCTTCTCCATTGTATGTTTTGGCTCCTTTGGGGAAGATTAGCTCTCCATAGACATGTGGTTTTATTTCTGGGGTTTCAATTTTGTTCCGTTGATCTATGTGACTGTTTTTCTGCCAGTACCATGCTGTTTTGATTGCTATAGTTTTGTGGTATATTTTGAATTCGGGGAGTGCGATACCTTCAACTTTGTTCTTCTTTTGTTTTTTTAAGATTGGCACCTGAGCTAACATCTTTTGCCAATCTTCTTTTTTTTCTTCTTCTTCTTCTCCCCAAAGCCCCCTAGTACATAGTTGTATACTCTAGTTGTAGGTTCTTCTAGTTGTGCTATGTGGGACGCTGCCTCAGCATGGCCTGATGAGTGGTGCCATGTCTACGCCCAGAGAAACCTTGGGCCGCCGAAGGAGAGCAGTGAACCTAACCACTTTGCCATGGGGCTGGCCCCAGCCTTGCTCTTTTTTCTCAGGATTGCTTTGGTTATTCAGGGTCTTTTGTGGTTCTATATAAATTTTAGAATTCTTGAAGCAGAAATTTTATTTATGCTCATTGAATTAATCCCTTTAGAATCTAAGAGAACCAAATTTATTTGGCACACCTTCAATTTCTATTCATCTTGGCTTTACTCACTTTGAAGGAGAAAGAAATATCGTTATCAGAATATACATAAACCAGGCATATTTAAAAAATGGAATCCAACTATCATTCCAAAATATTTTGTAGTTTCCATTTGAACCATTGAACAAGAATCAAAATATTTTTCAAAGGCAACTATGAATATTTTTGAAACCTCAGAGACTCAGTGGCTTGAGTTTGAATTTTCATTGATGATATGGTTAATTTGGATTTAGATTTAGCACAGTCGTATTTTAATGGCAATTAAGAATCCTCTCATTGAAGACCACCTGATAAGCTGGACCCTTTTTACTGCTCTCCAGCAAATCATCTTTAAAATGAGGGCTTAATTTTGTTAAAAAGGGAACCAGATGAGTTTAGACTGTGTAAACCCACTCTCAAGAGCACTTGAGAAGCAATTGCATATGGCCTCCTTTTGCATGCTGCCTTACGGGTGGTTCAATGGCAAGTTTGATGACAATTAGGTTGATGCCTGGAATTCACAGTGAGAGGGGACTTCAACATGTTTTGAAGCTCCCAGGGTATGTTCTTGACTGCCTTTAGGCAGCTGAAATTTATCCTGTAAGATCTTACAATGTTACTGCTTCATCTAGTATGAGGATTTGATGAATTAATTAAATTTTTGAAGGTGTTTTTGTATCTAGTGTCATTATTCACTGATCGAGGATGTAAAATAATAGAAGTTAATTCAACAGTCATGCTTCTGCTTGTGCTTCAGTCATTCTTCTGTTTGACATATTTTTAGATTTCATCCAATGAAGTCCACCAGCAGCATCTTTTAATTGAATCCAAGTGGTACTTACCATAGCCCAAGAAAATACTGTAGCTAATGAGACCACATCATCATGTGTTACAGAATTTAAACTATTAAATTCCATATAAATGCAAAGTATAAGATCTGCATAAAGCTAGATAGTCAGCATTTAATGATTTCTTCATACATACTGGCCTCTACGCTGTCTGCAATTCTTTGTTCCCAGATAAGAAATCTATTAGAGTGACAAATAGCTACTATTGCAACATCATTTGTCATCAAGGATTTATAGTTACACAATGACTTGAAAACTCAAGGGAAGATCTTCCATGATATTCTCTTCCTTACCAGACACAAAGTTTGGCATTGGCTGTTATTCAATAAGCATTTGCCAAATAGCAGAATAAAGAGCTTTCCCAAAGAATCAAGTTTCACCAGTTCAATGAATTGCAAAGCAGGAATTCTATCTTTTGCTTCAAATTTCAAAAAAATTATAAATGCTTTAAGCATCTACTCAAACACCAGATATCTCAAAGTACTTTTGCTTTGTTCATTGAGCAGTCATCATATATTTATTATACATCTATTAAAGTTCAACCCCCTTGGCAGTTTCTACAACCACGAAGATAAGTGACATATGATCTTAGAACTCAACAGCTCTCTGACCAATAGGGAAAAGGCACATGTAAACCATTATAGAGTGAACTATGATGGAAAACCACATACAGCACTATGGGTGTGTAGAGGAGAGTGTGTTAAATGGTACTTGGGCTTGCAGATTGAAATGGAGAGGATAGTGAGAGATTCTTTGATGAAGGATGTTGAAGTATTTCCCAAGTGGACAAGGGAATGATCCTCCAGGCAGAGGAAATCACTTTTATAGAGGCATAGAGGATTGAAGGACTCAATGTTGGAATTGAAGAATATAGATGGGTTGGGGAAAGATGATGCTGGAGAGAAATAGAGCTTTAATATGATGGATCTTACATGTTATAGCAAGTTTGGATTTTCCTATAATAAGTAAACAAGGACCCATATTAATTTTGTAGTTCCAATATGTGCCTGATTTCCTTGACGGTAGTAATTCTTTCTCAAACTGGCTCAAAGGTCTACCATTTCATCTCAAAACTCTGCTCTAACCATAACAGCTTCTTAATTTGCTCATTTATTCATTCTTTCATGAAATATTTAATAAACGTTAGTTTACTCCAGACACTCTACTAGGCACTAGGGACAGGAAGCTTAATAAGAAAGGATTCCTCTGTTGACAGATTGCCAAGTGTGTTATCTACTTAAGCTGTAATAGTTAAGGCCGATAATGACCTCTTAATGTACAAACCCAATAGATTTTGATACTGACCCTTCTCCAAACACAGAGAATTGATAGATAAAATAAAAAGAAGAAAGTTAAAAAATATATGTGTATTTAAACAAGGTATACATATTTATAGACCATAAAAGGAACAAGAAAACAAAGCAGTAAGTAGGGCTAAGGGCTGCTAAGATCTAGACCCCCTCAGGATTAAAATGACCCCTTTGAAGTGTACAGTTAGTACTGATCTCTTCTTACAACAGGGGGCTGAGGTGAGGTTTCCCTTCTCAGAAGTGGAAACTGAAAAAAAATTGCAGCACCTTTTTCGGTCTATGGATTATATAAAACTGCACACCTACAAAGGGAGAAAGAAGGGATTAGAGACAGCCTGCCCACCAAATCTAAACTGTCAACTGACTCTGCAGTATCTACCATATTCCATGGAATAGGAGCCCTGCACTGCAAATACAAGGCATAGTCCTGGACTGGGGGCTTTGGGGAGAGACCTAGTAAAGATAATTACAAACCTTTAGCTAAGGAAGCATGTAGAAGAGGGAGGAGGAAGAGATGGGTAAAGAGAAGTGCTTTCTCAAGTGAGTCTGTGTACCTAATTACTAAAATATACCAGAAAAGCTAACATTAAGGGAGATGGCCAACAAAATCAACGCTAAAGAGATAAAAATTAAAAAAGAGATAAACTTGATAATGACCTTAAAAAGTGTCTTGGATCATAAAAAATAAAGGAGTGACATCCACAGAAGAACAAGAAATTATGAAATAAGGAGCAGAACTAAAATAAGAAGAGAAGTATATGTAAGAGAAGAAGTTAGAAACTTTAGAAATAAATAATAGACACACTGATGTAAAACAGATTTTCTAAACTGGATAACCTGATAGTGGGATCCAGTCAGACAGAACATTAGTGAATTGAAAGATGATACTAAGGAATTTGTACCACATAGTGGCAAGCAATGATAAGGTATGAAATAGTTTGTTTATCCGCTCTCCTACTGATGGATGTCTTGGTTTGTTTGGGCTGCTATCACAAAACATCCTAGACTGAGTGGCTTATAAACAGCAGAAATTTACTGCTCACAGTTCTGGAGGCTGGAAGTCCAAGATAAGGGTGCCAGCATAGTCAGGTTCTGGTGAGAGCTCCCTTCTGGGTTGCAGATGGCCAGCTTCTTCTTGTATCATATGGCAGAAGGGGCAAGGGAGCTCTCTGGGCTCGCTTTTTGAAGGGCGTTAATCTCATTGCACATGAGGCAAACCCTCATGACTTAATCACCTCCCAAATGTGATTATACCTCCTAAAACCATCACCTTGGGGGTTAGGTTTCAACATATGAATTTTGGGGCAATGCAAACATTCGTACCATAGGAATGAATGTTTAGGTTGTTTTTGGTTTTTGGCTATTATGAATGAATTTGCCTTAAACTTTTTGTAGAAGTCTTTTTGCAGACATATGTGTTTATTTCTCTTGAGTAGATACCTAGGAGTAGAATTGCTAGATTACAGGATAGGTTGATGTTTATAAGAAATGTCAAAAATTTTCCCAGGAGGTTGCATCATTTTACACTCATCAGCAATGTGTGAATTCCAGTTGCTCCACATCCTTGTTTTAACATTTGGTATTGTTAGTCCTTTTAATTTTAGCGTGTGCGAATTGGTATCTCATGGTGATTTTAATTTGTATTTCTCTGATAAGTGATGATATTGAACAATACTTCATGTTATTTTGGCCTCCAGGTGTCTTCTTTTGTGAAGTGTCCTAGTCTTTTGTTCATTTGTAGAAAATTAGGTTGTTTGTTTTTCTTATTTTCCAGTTGTGGGAATTCCTCCTGTATGCTGGATTCAAGTTCTTTTTGAGATAAGTATATTATGAATGTTTTCTCCTAGTCTGTGGCTTGCATTCATGTTATTAATGATGTCCCTTGAATTTTTATTTTCTATGAAGTCCAATTTGTCAACTTTTTATTTTATGGCTATTACTTTAATATATAGTCTAAGATTGCAAAGATGTTCTCTTATGTGTTCTAGAAGGGAATATTTACAAACTTATAATTATGCCTGTTATATATGGACAAGTGGATTCTTTATAGAAATTTACTATGTTCATTGGAAATATCTCTTTTATATTTGCATGTATTACAGGGAATTGATTATAGATGGGGTTATTTAAAATTGATTACAATAATAGATCCGTAGGCTTAAATGGCAGGATTTTCATTTTTAACAATGTACTTCAGAATGAGAGACTCTGAGATTATGCGTTATAAGTTCATATTATCTTTTAGACTGCACAAATAATGGACACGCTACTGATTTCATAATATTCCTGTTCTTTCCAAGGGTACATTAAAAAGAACATTTCCATTCTATCCTCAACATTGCATGATTTTCTGAAAAATGTAAGAGACATGAACTTTTTTATTTTAACTACTGCAGACTTTGTGAGCATGTATGCTAAATGTTATTGGTATAGTTATTGGGAAGGAATTTAGATAAAAATAAACATTTTGTTAATTTCAAACATGGGAACATCACTTATAGCTTGTTGAGATCAAATATGTTTTCCTTCTAGTGTGGCAAAAATACTACTGAGATCATAATCAAACTCCTCTTTTTTCTTTTTGTACTTTCAAAAACTGTAAAACACAAAGATAAAGGAATGCATAGCTATTGTTCCTTTATCTGCCCAAATTGCTCTTGACATTTACTCCAAAATGGCCAATGGAACTAATGTCGTACTAAGTTTCAGAGTTTACTGTCTTTTTTGCCTCTGGACTCAATGAAAGTGATGTGCCTGTCTATTCATTTGCTTTGCTTTTGTTTATTTTTTAATAGCTTTATTGCGATATGATTCATATACCACTCAATTCACCAATTTAAGTTACATAATTTGATTTTTTTAGCATATTCAGAGAGTTGTGCAACCATCACCACAATCAATTTTAGAGTATTTTCATCACCCTTCAAAAGAAACCCAGTATCCATTAGCAGTCACTCCCCTCTTCCCCCAACCCTCACCCACTCCCCAGTCCTAGGCAACCACTAGTTAACTTTCTATCTCTATAGATTTTTCTATTCTGGATATTTCATATAAATGTGATCATACAACATGTAATCTTTTGTGACTTGCTTCTTTAACTTAGCATAATGTTTTCATAGTTCATCCATTTTGTAGCACGTACAGTCGGCCCTCCCTATCCACAAGTTCTGCGTCTGCAGATTCAACCAACTGCAGATTGAAAGGCCGACGATGGTTGTGTCTGTACTGAACACATACAGACTTTTTCTCTTGTAATTATTACCTGAACAATACAGTATAACAACTATTTACATAGCATTTACATTGTGTTAGGTGTTATAAGTAATCCAGAGATGATTTGCAGTATACGGGAGGATGTGCATAGGTTACGTGCAAATACTATGCTGTTTTATATAAGGGACTTGAGCATCCATGGATTTTGGTATCTGCAGGGTTCCTAGAATCAATCTCTTTTGAATACTGAGAGACAACTGTATCAGTACTTTGCTCCTTTTTATGGCTGAATAGTATTCCATTATATGGCTATACCCCTTTCTGTTTATCCATTGATGGATATTTGGGTGGTTTCCACTTTTTGGCTTTATGAATTATGCTCCTGTAAACATCCACATATGACTTTTTGTGTGGATATATGTTTTCATTTCTCTTGGATGTATACTTAGGAATGGAGTTTTTGAGTCAAATGTTAACTCTCTGTTTAGCATTTTGAGGAATTGCCAAACTGTTTTTCCAAAGTGATTGCATTTGGTTTATTTTAAAATTTATCTTACATCTGCTTTCAAGAAGGATTTGAGTCAACTTGCTACAGATACTTGGGTTTGGCTTTGTGTTTCGTCTCGGAGTCTTCAAGATATTCTCATTTCTTCAGCTCACTCTTATGTGTTCTGCAAAAACAAATGATTAGAATAATTAGAGATTGTATCTTGTCTTAGAGCTATGTGCTAGAATTTGGCTTTACTGACTTATTGCAAGGTGGTGCTTCAGTTCCTTGAGATCCTGCCAGAGCTTCTCTATTGTGTTCAGCTGCCCTCAGGTGGGGAGAGTTAGCTTTATCCCAGCGAGGGTTTCAGACTGAAAAGTTGGGAGTTAGTTGCCACAAACCTGTGATTCTTCCTTGTAAATTTGAGCTGGATATTATTCCTTGATAAAGTGTGAGTTATCCAGGGACGTTCTTGTGGCTTGATTTGCATGTGGGCTCTATGAGAAGATATATAAAGAAAAATCGGGGGTTATTGGTAAGTCTGTTAAATCCCTGAGGTTAGAGCTGGAGCTCGGAGAGCCGATGAGCAGTAAAGGGCGTGCTTGAGAACTTTCACTGGACTCAGTGAAATCTGTGCAGAGCTGAAGGGAGCTGACGGGGCATTTATGTGTGTTACAAACACCAGCTGCCCTGTGCAACACAGAGGGCTTTTAAATCATTTTTCTTAATATACCACAGTGGTCCCTGGAGGTTCCAGCAGAGGTCTTTAGGTATTGTCTTTTAGTGAGGGTGTGAGAGCCTCTTCAGTCTCCAGTCACAGAGAAGCAGTTCTCTGAATGGCATGAGGCACTAGAGACCCAGTGACAACTGTCTCCAGCAGCTGGGAAGAGACCCCCGGGGCAACTGCTATCATGGGGAGCAGCTGATGGGAACAACTAGCCTCCAGGGAGAGCATGCTCTGGGATCTGCCTCCAGACTCATTGCCTCAGTGTCTTCTCCTGGGATAAGCATATTAAGTGTCAAGTTGGAGAGGACTCATTTTTCAATGGTATCTCCCAGCCTCTGCCAACTCAGCCTGAGTCATTTAAGGGAAAATGTGGTGGACTACGCTTTGCAATTGCCAACCTAACACTTATCTTTTATTAATTTCTTGTCTTTTATTACATACTGAGAAGAGTTAATAATTTCTTTTCAAGAAATATGGATGGATGCTGGTCTTCCCAGAGGCACCTGGAGTTATTAACCAGCTCTCAGATTTCTGGTGATAATGCAATCCAGAAGGAAAAGATCAAATAAAAAATAAAGCTTCTGTATTAAAACTCTAGAACTTATTTAAAATATTTCAGAAATTATAAAATAAAAGTTCAGAAAACAAAGAATAGATAGAAATTTCTGACACAAGTATTTTCATTCTACATTGATTGATATGTCTGTCATATGACAGTCTCTTTCAACATTTTGTCTGGCCACGTTGCTGCTAAAATGCTTTTTCTTTATAATGAGGGTAAGAAGCTTTCGTTAGAGAGCACTACTGCCTCATTTTATAATTAGCAGGACAAGCTTGGGATTTGCAGTTAAATCTGAGTTAGAATTCCATTCCAGTACGTAATAATTTTGGAGGTCTAGCAAGATACTTATCTTCTCTAGACCACACTTTCCTCAGCTGTTAGGATAATACTATCTTGGGAACCTTTTGTCTGATGGAGGTGAGCATGTTATTCTGGTGGCCACAGGTTTTGTTCTTTTTCATCGAGGATCACCAACTAAGAGGACTAACTTTTATGTTCAATATTTGTTTAGAGGAGAGGTCCTCAGTTGGGGGTGACTTTGCTCTGGAGGGTACCACCGGCAATGCCTGGAACCATTTTGGGTTCTTACAAGTTGAGATGAGCGTGTAGCTGTGCTACTGGCCTCTAGTGGGCAGGGATCCTGCTACACGTTCTGCATTGCACAGGATCGCTCTCTCTCTTTCCCAACAAAGATGTATCCAGCCCCAAATGTCAATAGTAATGAGCTAGAGAAACCCTGGTTTAGAGGAAGGAAGAGAATGGTGCTGCCACTAGGAGAAGCCCCGCACAGAGGAAAAAAATGTTGATGTTTGTGGCAAAATGTCCCTCTTTGGAAGAGATTATAGTGAGAAAAAGAGTACATTGCAATATGTAACTATTGGCTTTTAAGTATTTAAACTGCTGGAGCAAGATGAGAATTGTTAACATTTAAGAATACATTATAAATTTCTCGAAAAGAATATTACAAAAAGATGCTTATCTGAAGGGAACCTGAACCCTGTGGATATTATTATGAGTAGGAATAACAAAACAAAACAGGAACTTAGAAACCACACATGACAGGGTTCCATTCCCACCTCCAATTCTTCTTATCTGTGTTACCTCAGGGAAGTGATTAAACCTCTCTGAGCCTTGCTTCCTTCACTATAAAGTGTAAATAATGATACCTCCCTTAGAGGGTTGTGAATTTTGGATTTCTGTTATGATTAATGAGGTCATAGAGTGTCCAGAACATCATACTGGATCAACCAATGTCAATTTCTTCTTTGCCATGGCAAGATTTGGAAATTGTATTTGGTAAACATAAAAACTGTTTTTTAATTAGAAAAAATTTTATTCTGGGAAAAAAATGGCAGAGGGTAGCAGAAATAGATATAAAGACTCTATTTTGTTTTTTTAGATTTAAATAATTGACTTACTAGCTTATTTGTGCATATGGTAAAAACATGAAAAAAGAAATAAGACAAATTATATTCAGTAAAGAGGTAAGTCTACTTCCAACTATTTTCACTGTTCCCTACTTCTCTTCCCAGGGGTAACTGCTGTTTCCAGTATCTTATGTATTATTCCAGATAGAAGAATCCTTGATATTCTGACCCAAAATATTGAGGTTAGTCTTTAGGATATAAGGACTATAAGTCTTTAGGAGGCACTGTGACGAAAGGCAAAGAAACTCAGGTTAGGGAAAGCCCAGTTTTACACGTCCAGATCTCAGGGATTAAAACTGACAGCCCTGGATAAGACCTATGATAAAGACAAAATATAACAGAGGAAAGAGCATTTCTAGAAGATAGCATTAGGCCGTTAGCTTAGTTATGGGGGCGGGGGGAGGGATGATTCTAGAGACAAAAGTTACATCCAGAAGTCAAAAGACTTCTGTGTGACAAAAAGGGAGAATAATATCAACAGATAGGCTGAAGATGTAGCATAAATAGATCAGGAAGAAAAAGATACTTTGAGTGCCAGAGTCTGTATCAGAATGACATAATAATGGGGAGGAGAATGAAGGGAAATGGTAAAGACTTTGTACATCTGCTCAGCAGATATAAGAATGTATTTGGGGTTTACCTCAAGAGTATATGACATGTATTTTAAAGTCTCTTTGGATTATACTGATATTGAACTGACTATGGCTAGACAGCAGTTTCCAGAGCATGGAAAGTGACAGAAATGGAGAAAGCATGGATTAAAATGTCTTCATACTTTATTCGCATGGCTGAGAGCAGGGAATATTAATCCTGAGACTCATCAAGGATGACAGTGGGGTGACCTCTCCTGCCAGACCCAGCCTCCCAAACTAGAGGACTTTTGGCCTAGTAATATAGGAGAACCTATGTGGATTCATGAGAATGACTTGCTATTGAATTTCCATTATGTGTAAGAAACTATTGAAACCGATTTGTGTATTCTAGGTACTGACATGCTATTTAACTGTCTGAACCTTAGTTTTCATCTGTCTAACCTTTGCTAGTCTTTATGCAAAAGAACAAATTGTTACTTTTTATTTTCAAGCCATTTCCCTCCAGCCATGCATATAAAAGCCATTTCACAATAAATTTTGTCCTGGGGCCAGCCTCGTGGTGCAGCGGTTAAGTTTGCATGTTCTGCTTCAGCGGCCAGGGAGTCACTGGTTTGGATCCCGGATGTGGACCTATGCACTGCTTGTCAAGCCATACTGTGGCAGGCGCCCCATATATAAAGTAGAGGAAGATGAGCATGGATGTTAGCTCAGGGCTGGTGTTCCTCAGCAAAAAAGAGGAGGATTGATGGCAGATGTTAGCACATGGCTAATCTCCCTCGGAAATAAATTAATAACTAAATAACTAACTAACTAAGTAAATTTTGTCTAGAAAGTCTACCTAGTCTCTAAACAGAGGATGTTTCCCCTCATCATCCAGGCTGGACATCTGTTATTTTCACTCTTGCTTCTTAAACTCTTGCCTTCCTGGAATGCATTTGTTAACTCTTTCTTCATAATATATTCCTCATTCATTGTCACAATCATACTCCTACATCCTAAGGCAAACCCTTACACCTCCAGGCTTGAACTGTCTTAATTGCTTCTTGTTGGTGTTCCTGCCTGCATCCACATCTTCCTCCTACTGTTCGCTGGCTACACCAGTCTGTTAGACTTAATTTGTGTCTATATCTATGTTATTCATTTTCCATGAAATGTGTTTCCTTGCTTTGTTCAGCTAATGATATCATATTCATCCTTCAGCTTACCTCCACCTCCTGATCTTTCCAAGCATATTTGGTTACTGCATCCCATATCCTACCCTACTCCTAATACTGGAGTCCTGTTGATGTGGGTAAGGTTTATAAACATATTTTGTACTACGTGTATACTACTACTATAGTTTATACCCATGAAACCTGGATGGTGTTTCCCATGTGGCATGATATTTATTTTGATCCATTTCCTACACTAATCTGTGAGCTCCTTAAGGATAAGAGCCATGTATTTTCAACTTGGTATTTCAAAAACAAAATAAATGATCCAAGATCAAATGAACCGATGTAAGAATAACACACTCTATACTCAAAATAATGACTCTCCAGTTTTACATGATGAAGCCCTGATATTCAAGCTACCCAGTCTGCCTAACACTGTTTTCCAATAAAATCTCATTTGGGTGGGGGGAAACTCTTTCAATAGACTTCTGAGATTTCTTTCCAAGGGAAAGGTTGTTAGCTAGTTTCACACTCCTGGGCTCTGCTCCTGCTCCTTCCTACCTAGAGGTGAAGGAAGGAATTCTGATGAGTAGTTTTGGAAATAGGACCTGAGCATGTTTGGCTCAGCTCATCTCTCCTCCCTTTTTGGGTGATAGCTGTTCACTGGAAATATGTCCTCGTTTTCTCCTCATGTGTTGTGACCAGGCTTGTGGTTGTTTGGTGCTGCCTGTGACTCACTGGGTAAATCTGTCTAATTTTGGTATGTAGAATTTGTAGGCATTTAAAAATTTTAATTTTAGGCACTTTAAAATTTAAATACGTTTACATATTTTCAGACTTCATATATTTCCTTTTCCCATAGACGTTGATGCTCTCCCATGTTTCCATCTGCATGTTTAAATAGTAAATGTCAAATAATTTGTGAAATAATTCTAATTACTTTATATAAGAATAAGAAAAACCTTTTAAAAATAGTTACATCTACATGGTAGCCTCATTAACATTTTACTAAAATAATTTTAAACTTATCTCTAAATTTGCTGACATTTACTATAGTTTTCTTTCATGTTATAAAATATTCTTAGTGTACCACAAAATGTTAAGTGACGTAGAATGTGCAAAGCCCTTTGTAAGCTGTCAGGTGCAATTCATTTATATCATTTTGTTATAAAGATTAGAAGTTTTCAAAAGTAATTTATTCTAAAGATTATGTGGCCTTTAATAATATTTTCTAAATTATAGGAAAATAGAACTTTCATATTTTGCCTCCTTCTCTATCTTATGTTCTTACTTTCTTTTCTTTTCTAAATGTTAGCAAATCTCCATTTGTTCTCTATTTTTCTTCCCTTTCATAGATGACATATTCTTACTAGTTAATCATCTACAGTCAGCTATGGGGAGATTGCTGCTTTAAGGTTAAATTCATCAGCTTGGTGGGTATGGTATTTTGGTGATTTATGGATGTTTATGACTCAAGTATGGATACAAACGAGAGCTGTCACAGGTACCATCGTCTTCCTTTCCAGTTCACTGTAGTGCCTTATCATCCATGAACTAAACCAAACAGACAAAAATCTATAATTGCAAAACCAGTTGTACCTCCAGTAGAAAAGATCCCCAGGACAGATAGCCCCAGGCTGTCTTAGGTAAATCGGCACACCACCATGGCACAGATGACTTTGAACTGCATAAATTCAAGAAACAAAACTCAGTAAGATGATTAGACATTCTCATTACACGTGTCCACATTAGGAGGCATGTTGTTAACTTCTGGTTTACACTTTCCAGGCAAATTTTGCATAAGAGCTGCTTAAAGGAAGGAGAGAGGAAATGCAAACATCCTTATATGCTGAATTTTTTGCATTAGTTAATCAGCAGGTCAGAATATTAGATGGTACATGGGTGATGATGATGTGGCTTGCAGGCATCCAGAAAAAAATGCTGTTCCAAACTCAGTTTGTGAACCTGTCAAGTGCTGACAAGGATATATAAACAAGTTGGAGGAGATATAAAAGAAGTGGTACTTGGCCCACGATGTATGCACTGTACCTGGGACATTTAATGATGAAAATTGTTGGAAAACATCAGCCTGTTTATCTAATCCATTATTTCAACTCAGTGATTTGGAGCAGATAAAAATGACTGCTCCTATTTGAAAGAAATGTAAAAGAACATATGGCGGTTTATATTCAATGAAAATATTTTTCATGGTTAAACTGAATGAGCATTATGTTTTAGGGGAATTTGACATACTCTTAATTGCCAGACTCTCTCAATTGTATTAAAAATAAATAAGGAATATACATAATTAAAAGAGCCAAGGGTGATTATTTAAATAATAAAAGTGTTACAGAACTTTATTCTTAAAAATAGCACATTATATTGGAATTAACTATCCATATTACAGCCTTATTAATATTATACCAAATATTTTACATTTATTTTTAAAATAATGTAATATAATGTTAAAGCAATTTTAATGTGTGTTGTATAAGATATGGCTCTCCTATGGCTGGGCAATATTCTTAACTGGTTTAATATGTAGGAAAGTCCTTTGTAAATTGTAATATGCAATTCAGCTGTAACCTTTTCAAAAATATAAAGTGAGAAGGTCAAAAGATTTAGGACGTTTCAGATACTTTGAAGATTCTCTGGCATTAAAAAAGGTCTTAGAAGACGCATCTACCCACTCCCTTTCAAAATAGCCAAGTAGGTAATGTAATTTTCCAAAATATTGACTCAAATGTTAATATATGTCTAAAATTTTTAATTAACATATTAATAAAATGATTACAAAGTGCCATTATTTCAAAGTTTCAAATATATATATATATAGTTTTATATTTTGGAACTTAACTCGTTGGTCATCTTTTCTTTTTCTTTTCTGTTTTTTTGCTGAGGAAGATTAGCCCTGAGCTAACATCTGTGCCAATCTTCCTGTACTTTATATGAGGGTCGCCACCAAAGTATGGCTGACAAGTGGTGTAGGTCCATGCCTGGGATCCGACCCTGTGAACCTGGGCCTCCAAAGCAGAGTGCACTGAACTTAACCAGTGGGCCACGGGGCCAGACCCACATCATCTTTCTTCGTGATTTTCTTTCTCCCCTTGTCTTTGGAGATTATGCCTTTAAATATTTGTGTCTTGACTTTGATCATGTCTGTAACGTGTGATGATTGTGTGTAACTCTAAGGAAATGAAAAAGATCTTTGACTTAAGTAATGTAAATGTGTCCTAGCAGGACAGTGATGTGTCTGACAGATTTACCAATGCAGTTCAAGGATATAAGGTTCTTTTGATGACACATAATGCTGAAGCTTACAAGACATTTAGATATGTATGAGGCCGTGTGGCAGGCCTCTCGTGGAGGGGAGGGGGGTTCCTTGGCCTCCATGAAGCTGCAGGAAACCTCAGCCGTCTATGAGAGCATCTGCATGGATTAAAGATTCTGGTAGCTGCAAGGTCAGACCTCTGATTCTCAGGAGTTCTTTCTACATTCTGGCCTCTCAGGAGAGTTTGGCCAGGAGGAGCAACCTGGGCATCGGCCCCAAAGCTGGGAGTGTGCGTAGAGTGTTTGAAGAGTACGCATTGGTTTCTCAAGGCTGCCCTCAGACCACAAACTGAGTGGTTTAAACAACAGCTTATTGTGCCGCAGTTTGGAGGCTGGATGCCCGAGATTGAGGTGTTGGCAGGTTGGTTCCTTTAGAGGCTGTGAGACTTTTTAAAATCTCTCTGTGTCTTGTTTTTATTGTTTTGTAGCAGAATGCCTAACATAGAACATAACTGCAAATACTTGGCTGTGCAAAAGAAGATAGTGCTTAAGTACAGATGGGAGATGTGTTTGTTTTGTTTTAAATAAATACTTAAACACAACTCAAGTCCTACAGCTCTCTGTCCTCTAGATCTACATAGTGGAGCTGCCTCACCTGTGGACCCACAAATCTATTCCAGGCCTCTCTCCTAGCTTCAGGTGATTTGCTACCAATCTTTGGCATTTCTTGGCTTGGAGATGCATCACCCCAATCTCTACCTTTATGTTCACATCACATTCTTGTGCATGTTTTTCACATGTGTGCATGTTTTTGCGTAAATTTTTTTTGTTTCCCCCTTTTTTAGTGACACTAGTCATATTAGACTAGGGGCCCACCCTACCCCCGGTATGACCTCATCTTAACTAATTACATCTGCATTGACCTTATTTCTAAATAAGGTTGAAATCTAAGGTACCAGAAGTTAGGACTGCAACATATGAATTTTAGGGACACAATTCAATCCATAACAGAATACCTAGGGGGCCACTGGTCATGGAACATGAATAGGGTGCAGTGCAGAGAGTGATAGGAGACAAGGTCAGAGAAATAACAGCTGCCAGATTGTTTATGGCCTTGCGGGTCATTGTAACATCTTAGGTTTTTACTTTGCGTGATATAGGGTTTTGAATGGCAGAGTGAGATGAACTAATTTAAAAAAGATAATGCTGGCTGGTGGGTTGAGAATAGACTGCAAGTTGGCAAGGGAGAAAGGAGACAGTTAGCAGGTATCATGGATACCAAGGCAAGAGATAACGGTGGGTAGATAAGGGTGACAGGAGTAGAGCTCCCGACAGGGGGTCAGGTTCTGAAGTTAAATACATTCGAAGATAGATAGGATAGGATTTGCTGAGGATTTCCACGTGGGGAATGAGAAAGAGTCAGGTAAGATTCTAACATTTTGTCTGAGTAACAGGAAGGAGAGAATTGCCCTTAAATGAGGTGGGAAATGTGTGGGTGTAGGAGGTGGAGGGGTGAAATCAGAAACAGCCTGGACCTCCTATTATTTGTATGTTAGTTCTCCTGAATCTCAGGGTTTCTATTCCTTTGTGTTTTTCCTGGTTTTTTAATTGGTGTTTGTTTTTGTTTACTTTTTCAGCTTTATTGAGGCATAATTGACAAATAAAAATTGTATATATTTATGGTATAGAATGTGATGATTTGATATACATATACATTGTGAAATGATTACCACAATCAAGCTAATTAACATATTCATCACTTCACATGGTTACTATTTTTTTTGTGTGTAGTGAGAACACAAGATCAATTCCGTCAGCAGGTTTCAAGGATATAATACAATATTGTTAACCAGAGTCACCATGCTGAACATTACAACCCCAAAACTTACTCATTCCATATAACTGAACCTCTGTACCTTTTGACTGGCATCTCCCTTTTCACCATCCCCCTTGAGGCATTACTTCACCTTTCAGGACACAAATCCCAGCCTTGACAGTGGTCTTTCTCTTCTTCAATTCATCTCTTCATTGTGCTTTTCTTCCAGTGTGAGGTTTCAATTTTATTAGTCACCACTTTGCAAGAAAGTAACGACTACTTACTACATTTCAGAGGAATGTGTCCGTTTGATCCTCCCAGTTCTTTCTGCCTTTGTATTCTTTCTTGTCATGGTTCAGCAAACAGAGGAAAAAAAATACAGTGTTGTATGATACACTGACTTACTTTAAAAACACACAAAGGGCTTTTATAGCTGTCTTATTAATATGCTTGAAATTTCCCTCTTCCATTTATTTAAATAGCTTCCTTTACAAATAGCGCATACAAGATTATTCTGCACTGGATAAAGGTAGCCTTCTTTTAAAGTGATTACACCTCTTTGAAAAAGTAATATTTAGAAACGTTCAAATAGATAAGATTTTTAATGAGTATAGTACTGATGCTTTTGTGTAGACACTTGAAGCAAGAATTATTTATTATGTTTAACACCTAGCTTATCTAGCATTAATTAATTAGTTTATTGTTCACTCAAGCAAAATTCAGTATTGAGTTTCTGCATGTTTCAGGGACTATGGAGAATGAAGCACAAAGCTTACTTTTGACCTGTTTATTTCCCTTGGGAAGCTCTTAAAATGCCTTTGAGATATCACTTTTAAAACAGAACACACTTGTTTGTAGTATTATGGGGCTTACAAGGCCTTACATAGTAACTTTAGGAAATGTATTAAGGTACAATTTCCTTCTCTGTAACATAAGAAAAGCCAATATATGTCCTCAACAGCCCAGGAATGGGAGTAAAAAGGAAAATAAATGGAAAGAAGAAAGTAGGAAAGTTGAGTCCCTGTGAAAGACAAAATAAGAGAATAAGGGACAATTTCAGACATACTCCACCAGGAAAAGGTCAACACCCACAATGATCTAGCTACATGTAAGCCCCTTGTACCATCAATGTGTAAAACCTCTAGCACTGAGTAGATCAAGCTAAATTCTGCTGACTACAGTTGTATCTTTTGACACGACCTTTGTCTATCGACAACATAGTCATCCTCAAACATCAATATCTGTGATATGTGTTTCACAGAGTTTTGGAAAATTTAAAATTCCTTAAATCCTTGGATAAGCTCTATCAAATCTGCCTTAACGTCTTTTGAGCCACAGTGACCTCACCACAGCCATCTTCAGACACATGATCAATTTAAGAACATTTCTTCCTGAATAGGTGCCATTTTTGTGAGCTTTCAAAACAAAATATCAGCTTGACAAAGATAAAAATCTATTAATAAAAATTAAGATAAATTTAACACAAGCTACATGTAAAACCATGAAACATGATGAGAAACCTGGTGAGGGCATTATAATATCAAGAGAGGCAGCAAAATCCACACAGAACTTGCCATAGCCTGATGCCCAGTTTTGCCTAAGAGTCCTGATTCAGTTTCAAAACTCAACAGAAGAGACACTTGTTCCACATGACAAAAAAAAAACGAAAACAAAAAAACAAAAAGAGGTATATTTAAGTAGATTTTGAAAAATTTGTAATATTTAGGCTGCTGACTATTTTCAAAATTATACCATCACATGGCCTAGCAAAGGATTTTATCTTAGTATTTGATTTTATTTATTTAGGTTTCTTTAGTATTTGATTTTAAAATATCAGGATATTTTAAAAACTGACTTAGTAATATATGACAAAACAAAGTTTTCTGATAAGTCCCTGGACAGCAATTAAAGAATACTTGACAACTACCATTTTGGAAGGTATTTGAAGGACAGGAGAGGTAGGAGGATTGATGCTTCTTTCTTGTAATGACATCCACCAGTACCTCTGCTTTTCTTCAGAGATCTGCGAAGACATGCTGCTTCTATTAGGTTTTCTCTCACTGACCTCAAAGACAAAGATGACCCTTTTCCTTCAAGCCACATTTCAGTATTTTTGCACATTACATGGATCTTTATAATTTTATTAATTTGGTCTTAAATTAACAGTTTTTTAAAATTTTATGTCATTTTTTTGTAAAAATTACAACTTTTAGTTCCAACTATATATACTTTTATAGTCATCTTCATTCAGAGAATGCCTCAGCACTTGCTGAAACATGAGTTCCATTAGAAAAATCAAAGGCAAATACAAATACCAAGAAATGTGTTCTAATGAAATCGTATTTCTTCCCCTCCCTCACTCCGGGGTAGGAAAAGTTGGAATGGGAAATGTTTGTGGCTGGTTTAAGATCATGTAATGACAGTGCAGAACACAGTGTGGCATACCCTATAGAAACAGTGATAATCAGTTGATGCATGTTATTGATCCTACCATCAACAAGGATAAAATTCTTAACCTAATCAGACTTCTAACTCTGATCCTGGAAGCAAATGAAGATGTGCTCTGAACAGTAAGGAAAATGGTATCTCCAGACTTAGCCAATGTACATCAATTTATAGTAGAGGTAAGAAGCTCCCATATGTCCACTAAAACAAGGTGTGTCCTAAGTAGGAAAAGTGGATTGGGATCATCAGTCTTGAGAAGAAGGCAAAGTCAGATAGGATGTAATCAACTCACAGAGGGTATAAGAAGTCAGAACTGGGTGATATTTCCATCAGGACGGAGGCAGATAGCCTCATAAATAGAAGTCAATGTAAGATAACAGACAAAGCAGAAGGAAAGTTAGTCAACTGGCATAAGTTAGAGTCCGAAGAGCATTTAAGGAAATTTCTGGGGCCTAGGCCTGAGACAGACAGTAGAGACTTCTCCCATGGAGGGAGGCTGACCAACGAGAATTAAAGCAACTGGTCTCTTCTTACCTTGGATTGCTCAGGAATTCCTGGTCAGATCCAGTGTAGACACATATATAATGATTTATATTGGCCTATGAAGCCATGCTGTAGTTGCTAATAATGTGTGTGCCCTTATCTACTAAGCAGTGTTTTGTTATCGAGTTGAAAGCACTGTAGCTTCTGAAAATACCTGGGTGTGGGTGTTTAAGGGGCAGGGAGGTAGTCCAATGGGATAGACTTCTGGGGTTTGGCATCCCTGAAAACTAACCCATAATTCATACTGACTCTCATTTCTTCTACCATCAAATTTGCTGCTCATGTTTTTCCTTCTCTAATTAGGCACATTTTATCTTCCAAATGATGATTAAGAAATTATACGTTATTCACTGGCTCTGCCTCTCTGTTCCAGAACTCCACCTTTGAAACACGTCAGATATTATCCTCTCCCTCTCTCTCACTCTTCCCACTTGATTAGTTTTCCTACCTGGGTGCTACCACAGCTGTCCACTAGGAAGACTGAGAAAGGCATGGGACTCATAGAGATATGGGTATTAGAACTGAACTGCAGAACACCAATGGCTGTGAGTAAAGGAAAAGACTATAGAAGCTGCATAACACCAATGATAAAGTGGCCTACGGTGATGAAGTACCAGGATAAGCAGCCTTAAAAACCTAAATATCCCATGTAAGCCCCACCTCCAAATACCATCACATTTGGGGATTAGATTTCAACATATGAATTTTAGGAGGACACAAACATTCAGTCTGTAGCAGCCTTCCTTCCAGAAAACAGTTTATGTGGATAGAGTTGGTATGGAAATGATAAATATAATACTAAAGAGGGCAAAGTGACCTTTTGGGAATGACACAGCCAAAGAGAACTAAGCCTTCAAAAAGATTGCAACATCGTGTGCCAGAATGTTCTGACTCCTGGTAGGGTTCCTTTGGAAGCTCCACTTTCTCTATTCTAGAGGCCAACATCTTTTTGTCCCGACTAAAGCTTGGCTCTCTGTGGGGTGTACAAAACCGATAATGATAGTAGAGGAATCCCCTGGAGGGAACAAGTTTTTTCTTTTTTTAAATCAAGTAAGTCAATTCAAGTGTTTATGTTCTCAGATTTTATAGCTAGAATATGATGTCATTGTCATACAAAGAATCTTTACAGCACTTTTGATTTAAAGTTTTATATCTATTTCTATGAAAAGTGTATTTCAGTGACTGCAGGCTCTGCTTTTGGCACAAAAGTTTTGCTGTGCTGTTCAATCCAAATCAAGCCATATTTTCCCACCTGCTGTCTGCTGCTGCCGTGCCCAAGAAGCTGCCACTGTTGTTTGCCTTCTTGCTGATATAAGTGCTTGTCCCTTAGGAAAGACACCAGAGGGGAGCCCACATATTCAGCAATCAGTAGAGATTCTCGCACAAAGACAAAGGATATAAATACCAGTCACCTGTTTGAACTAGCAAAGACAAAAGTGCTCTGTTCTAAGCTTACAGGGCCTAGAAAGAAAATAAGGGAATACGCGGAACACAGTTAGTGAAAGAATTTGTGTTAAATTCACAACCTTTGACTGGAGGAAGGCAGTAGTACCTCAAATGTGAAATTTTTATTCTATGTCCAACTTAAATGGGTGGAAGAGAAATCTACAGTATTTATTGTTCCAAGAAAGTGGGTTCTGTTCCTAGCATAACAAAATAAAGTGTATGAAATCTATTCTGTTCAGTAGATAAACTCAAATATTTTTTATAGTATTTTCTGGTGAAGGGTTTCATATAGGAAGAGATGAAACTCACTCAACAGATGTAGCTCATAAACACTTAAGACAGCGCCTTATGTCCTGACTACAGAAGGGGGAGGTCAGAGGCCCTGTTCAGGTGCGGGTGGGCTCTGGCCCAGGGCTGCTTCCTCTCCACACCACACCTATCCTGGATCTACAGGGTTTCCGGAATTGGCAAAAGTTTAGTGAGTGCTTGGGAAGTGCTGCAGGAGGTGCTAGGAAGTAAAACAGCCTGCTATTGGGGAGCTTTTAGTCAAGCGGTGAGTGTATAATTCTAATGTATGTTCTCTTCCAACACTACCAAGCAATTCCCCAATTCTCAGAGGACTCTGACTGAGTGTTCTACAAATGTAATTCAGTTCTAGCTCTATCCCCCTGGAGATAGCGTCAGATCCCACAGGTTAGGGACTCAGTTATAGGACTGTCGCTACTTTGGCCTCCAATCACAGGTCCAGGTTGTCACCTGTGCTTCTGGCTGATTTGCTATAAATTGGAGTTTCCCACAGCTCCTTCCTCACATTTGATTAATTTACTGAGTAGCCCACAGAACTCGGAGAAATATTTACTAATGTTATTTTCAATGGTGGAAAAATCAATGATTTTAAGTATATGAGAGAAATTATGGTTTAAATTTTCCTCTAAATCTGTGATAAAATAGATCAAATAATATGTGAGAAAATACTTTATAAGTTGAAAAGAGCTATAATAGAATAATAACTTAATTATGTATTATAAATATATATTATATATTATCATTAGCAAGATGACATTATAAAGTATCAACAAAGTGTTCTGGTCCCTAACACATCTTTGTTTACCAAGGACCTGGCCTAAACAATACTCTTCAAAAAGTACTGTTGAGGCGGTAGGAAAAAAGTTGGAGAAGACGTAAGTGTGTTCCTAGCCAATGAGAGTCCCTGTAAAGGGACCTTGCACCTGGGGATCAGGATCTGGGCCCCCTGGAGGCCCAGATGTGTTAGGAAGTCTGTGAGTAGGGAAGCACTATGCCTGTTTGCAGTCTGGTATCCTGGGTGGGTCTCTGCTTCCATTGTCTGTTAGCAGCGAACCCAGGATGACTGAGAGGGATTTCAGGGCAAGACTGGTCTTGAGACACCTTCACCAGAATTTCCACAGCTGAACAGCTGAACCTCTGTGAGCCCTTGAGAAAGGCATGGAAGTAAGGTGAGAAAGAGAGTAAGAAAGCAAGAGAGAGAGGGAGAGAGAGAGGGAGAGAGAAGGAACAGAGAGAGAAAGAGAGAGAGGGAGAGGGAAAGAGCATGCAAGTAGACCTGAGATGTAGCCAATGGAATGAGTGGGGATAGCAGGCGAAGAGGAATGGACTATATGATCAGATTCAGCTGGGAGGGAGGATGCATCAGTGGACACCAGTAAGGGTAGAGGCTGACCAAGGGCCAGATGCCTCCCCTGATGCCAGCACGCTACTATGTAGGCTTAGAGAAAAGAGGTATAGGGATGAACCATGTATGTATTTCCGTAGAATTAACTACAATACTCTTAAATTGACTGAATTTTCCCTTAATTAACACAGTAAAGCTCGCTGCAACTGGCTATAATGGCAGCTTGAGATAGAACCTACACTTAGTTATAAAAAATGAAATTGCAGATTCATACATCTGAGCTTTGTGGATTGAGAATATGCACACACACACACACACGTGTGCTTACGCTGCATTGCAGACAATAAAACTAGGCTTGTGGTCATTCACAAAGTGTTCCCACCCTGTGTGGAGAGAAGCTGTGGTGGAGGGAAGGGTATGAGAACAGCCTGCAAGAAGAGCCTGGGTGGACAGTTAAACCATAACTGAGAAGCCTCCATCTAAGTATTCCTATTTTTAGCATCATCAGGAGCTGTGTAAAGTTCCTACCTCAAGAGCTGTAGCTTGCTCGGTGACATAGAGCATAGCTAGTCCTTATATTTCCTGCCAATTCTTGTGGAACAGAGCACTACTGACATTTTGGACTGGACAACCCTTTGTTGTTGGGGACTATTCTGTACTTTGTCAGATGTTTAGCAGCATCCCTGGCCTCTATTCACCAGATGCCCCTAGCATCTCCACCCCTAGCTGTGACAACTAAAATTATCTCCAGTCACGGCAAAATCACCTCTGACTGAGAACAGTTGTTCTAGAGTATAAATTCTCTACCACATAAAAGTTTCCTGGACTGCAACATAGAAAACGAAAGCATCCAGCATTCCCCATATGTGATAGGAAACCAGAGGAAGGGAAGATACAGGAGATGCGATGAAGACTGTGAGCAGAGCTGAAAAAGCAGGCAAGGGAATTTTGGAGGATTGGCTTTTAAAATGTTTGCTTTCATTTTGTTTTTGAACTATACTTAAGTAAGTGTCATTGAAATTCAAGACATCTCTCTAGAAGACTGCTACTGAATATATTCTGATAGCAGCTTTCTCTTTTATCTGAAATATTGCCTTTCATCTTTCTTTCTACATCCTATTTCCCAAGCACTTAATCACGTTTATTACTCACCTTTGGACTGTCTCCAAAGTTGGCATGTCCGGGTTAAGTCTCAGGACACTGAAATAGAAAAGATAGAGTTGAACAAGAGTGAGGCTATCCAAGGGATTCCTGAACTAGAATATGATATCGTAACATTTTACTAAAAAGTGCTATAGAGAAATAAGAGATTTGCAAGGAAAAAGGATAAAACATTGACTAAGGGCCCTTCTTGTATCTCATCTTGAATTTTAATAAGATGTAGTAGGGCAATGTTGTGACTTAAATGTTTTGATGGGGAGTAAAGAAATCATCTACAAAAGACCATCAAGTTAATAGGAACCAGTAGATAGAAAGTTAGAAAACAAATCACTCTACTGGCACACTTATTTGCTATCCTGATTTTTCTCTTAAGCAGAGTTTTATTTAGGTTTTGGAGTGAAAGAATCATAAATCTTTCATTCTCGGGGAAATGGAGATTCACAAGAGAAGTGCTTCCCCTACCCTCTGAAACTTGATTCAGCTATTCCAAGGCTTAGTTGCTGTGGCACTATTTTATGCTTTCACACTCACAAAGCCTCCACTGTTTTAATAATTTGAATGATTTATAGGTTTGGGTTTGAAAAAGTAGTGTCATCATGTTATCTGATTCCCAAACTTATCTTTTTCCCGCGAGTTAGGATTTGTGCCTATAATTAATTCAGCAACTTTAACTGCAAAAGGTTTGCCCTATAATGAGTTCCCCAGTGGCATGAAAACCGTATCTTTCAGGTAAGATGAAAATTGGCACGTCTTCACCAGGGAGCTGATGTAATAACAGGATTCAATCCATGGTTCCATCGGGGTAACTGATCAAGTCTCAACTGTGTGCGTTACAACGAGCCTCGACTTACACTGCTGCTCCCATCAGCTGGAAAATGGGAAAGTGATCTTAGCTTTTTTATTATCCACTCTGTGCTGTCATCTGTCTCATCCTAGAGCAGTTTCCTGGGCTGGGGACTTCAGCTGTTTAGCATCTCAGGTGTCATAACTTATCTAAGCATCTGGTGCCTAAGACTTCTGCTACACTGGCCAAAGAGACAAGAGTGCTGTAGCAATACTTCAGCGTTTCTTAAATATTTAAGTAATTTAGAGATGTACCACTGAGGCTTTTCTTTGTTTTAATTTTGCTTTGTTCTGTCTCATTTTGTTTATTTTTTTAGCATAGGTTAGCTGAGATCATTGGCCTACCAAATGTGTCTTCAACAATTTATTATAAGACATTTCTATTATCATTTCTTGACATGATTATTGATGTTTGCTGTGAACATAGTTTTTAGAAGTGATGCTGAGAAAGCGTCTGGTTAAGTTAGCTAGTCTGTTTCAAGAGGTGATTCTAAGGCTCATTAACTCAGCATTCCCATCATCCAATAATGGGCACTCTAGAGTAACCGCTCAAGAGACGAACTCAGTGCTTTCTGCCTATTGCCTTTATGGAGAAGCCTTTTAAAATCAAGTCATGAGAGATTGTTTAAAAAGTATCCTTGTTTACCTGCTATTTGCATAATCCAAGGTTTTTATAAATGCTTGGGGTACTGAGAAAAGCTGTTATGTATCTTGTATACATTACTCACAAAAACATTGTAAGGAAAAGCTTAACTGTAAACCAGAATGACTCATTTCACTGAGGAATAGGCTGGCATTTTAGTGACTTGTCATAAATAGTGCAGTGGGACTAAGTAAACTGAGTTTAATGATGAGTTTTATAAGGCAGTTTGTTCCTTCTTCTTCTTGGGCTCAATGACCTTTTTCTGAGAGAGAGGTATTTATGGGAAATCTACATCTCTTTTTTTATATCCTTCTAAACCTTTAGCTCACTAACTAGGAGCAGAGGAGACAAGAGGGAATAAAACAAAAACAACAACAACGAAAATGCTTTTACCAAGTGAAAGAAACAAACAGTATCCAGCAGACAGCTTTTCTCCTTGGGGGAAAAAATTAGAATCAAGAGTTTTTGGTCTTGAGGGGATCATTAGTGATCAACCAGTGTAACGGGAGTGCTGATTCTCCCTCTGAACCCCAGTGCTCTGCAGGATATCATACCACCATCCACACTATTGCTTGGCCCAAACTCCGACATCTCCCTTGGTTTTTCTCTTTCCTTCACTTCTCCCAACCACTCCTACCCTCCAACTCCATTTACCATACCTACTGCTGGTCATTTGCGTCTATCAACTTTCAAAGTATGTCCCATCTCTTTATTTAGTTTTTTTCCAGTTTTATTGAGGAATAATTGACATACAACACCGTATAAGTTTAACGTGGGCAGCATGATGGTTTGATTTACATATGTGGTGAAATGATTGCCACAATAGGTTTAGTTAACATCCATCATCTCATATAGATACAGTAAAAAGAAAAGAAAAAAAATTTTCCTTGTGATGAGAACTCTTAGGATCTACTCTCTTAACAATTTTCCTGTATATCATACAGGGAACGTTAGCTACAGTCCTCATGTTGTACATTACATCCCTAGTACTTATTTATCTTATAACTGGTAGTTTGTACCTTGGGACCACCTTCCTTCAATTCTCCTTACCTCACCCCCTGTCTCTGGTAACCACAATCCTGATCTCTTTTTCTATGAGTTTGGTGTTTTTTTGTTTTGTTTATTTTAGATTCCACATATAAGTGAGATCATACAGTATTTGTCTTTCTCTGTCTGACTTATTTCACTTAGCATAATGCCTTCAAGGTCCATCCATGTCGTCACAAGTGGTAGGATCTCCTAATTTTTTATAGCTAAATCATATTCCATTTATATACTTACCACAACTGCTGAATGCATTCATTCATTGACGTACGTGTAGCTTGTTGCCATGTCTTGGCTAGTGTAAACAATGCTGCTATGTGCATACGGGTGCAGATATTGTTTTCTTTGGACATATTTCCAGATGTGAAATTGCTGGATCATAGGTATTTCCTTTTTTAATTTTTTGAGGAAGCTCCATACTGTTTTCCAGAGTGGCTGCACCAATTTACAGTCCCAATAACTGTGCACAAAGGTTCCCCGTTTTCCAGACCCACACCAGCATTTGTTATCTCTTGTCTTTTTGATCTATCACTCTATCTGAACAAACTACACAGGTCTTAGCCACCATCATCTTTTTCTTGGAGTAACAGAAATTGCCTCCTGTCTGGTCTTTCTGCTTCTGTTCTTGTTGCCGTGGTACATCCTCCACAGTGTGTAGCTAAAGAGACCTTTGTAAAACTGATTCTTATCATGTCATTCCTCTGCATGAAACAGTAAAATGACTTCTCAGAGCACCTAGAATAAGAATCTTAAGTGAATTTTAAATATCAGAAATTATTATACGGGTGTATATTATATGGATTCTATATGTGTACACACACAAACAACATCCATGTTATAGATGGAATGTCTCAAGAGTCCGCTATTCATGGAACATCCAATTATCTTAACATTTTCTATTTCCCAGATATTTTCTAGAAATAAGATTTTATTAAAATATCTTGTTATGCTAATAATGAACAGAAATCTTAAAATGTTTCTTGTAGAATAAGTTGCATCTTTCTTAAGTTTTTTTTTTGTGAGGAAGGTTGGCTCTGAGCTAACATCTGTGCCAATCTTCCCCTCTTTTGTATGTGGGATGCTGTCCCAGCATGGCTTGATAAGCAGTGTGTAGGTTTTCACCTGGGATACGAGCCTGCAAACCCTAGGCCACCTCTGAAGCAGAGCATGAGAACTTAACCACTACACCACCATGCCAGCCCCATTCTTAAGTTTTCTTGATCCTAGCTTGTAGGTGCTTCTTTAGCTGGTCATTTGAATATTCATTTTAATTTGGAGAGATGTGGCTGTGTGCCAGGAATTTTGCTGGAAGTTGAGATAAAAGCAATAAACCTGGACTTCAAGGATCCTCGTGGCCCATATGGGCATAGCTACAAATAGCAAGTCCTTAGATTTCTATTCAACCTTAAACTCTGATTCCTGTTACAACATAGTAATGATGATGATAAAAATAATAGCAGTCATAACAGTATCAGTTGATATTTATTATTTTTTCATCACGAGCATTATACTAAGACTTTTATGTGCATTATCTCATTGCAACATGTAGTCACTCATGAGGTAGGTACTATCGTTATTATTCCCATTTTACCTATGAGAAACTGAGTTTCAGAAGTATCTTGGCCAATGGCAAGTGGCAAAGCTAGAGGGTGCCAGAGAGCAATTTATCCCCTCCGTGTTTTATATTCTCAAGGCTGATTCTAAACCATCACATAATGACAAGTGAGAATTAGGAAGATAGGAAAAGAAATGACAATGATTCTCATCTACACTTTTGTAATATTGCTGTAATATTGTTTATATTTTGATGGTCATTCAAAATAAAATAGGCAGTCTATTTTAAAGCAAAAACGCCAATTGAAATTATTATCTCAAGGAAATTTTCCCTTTAGAAAGATGGACCTCCCTGTCAATGAACATGGAGAACTTCACACTGGTCATCATAACTAAGAAATGGTACAGATTCTGAAAACAAGGCATCATTTGTCTTTCTACTAGAAATGAAACCTCTTGGGTTTTTATAAAACATACTCATACATGGATTTCTCTTCAGTAAGTGTAAAAAATGTAGCAAAATAGGAAGCTCTGCTTTAAGACTTTCATTAAGGGAACTTTTATTGGATGAGGCTGCAGTATCTTTAATGTGAATTATCTTTTAGCTCAAACTTAGAACAGGAAAAACACCCACTCCAACACATTTGTGCAATAGTAGGTAAGCCCATTCCATGGGGCAGAGAAGTGCATTGTGCTTCTTGCTTTGTGGAGCACTGGCTGCTCTCTATGGAAACAATCCAGTGGGGTCTTTGAGAACTTACACCAGGGTTCTTGAGCCTGGGCATTATTGGCATTTAGGGTTGGATAATTCTTTTTGGGGGGCCTATCCTGTGCATCGTAGGATGTTTATCAGTATCCCTGCCCTCTACCAACTAGATTTCCCTTCCCCTCCCTCCACCTCAGCCAGGTGACAACCACAAGTGTCTGTAGACATTGAGATCCACTGACTTACACCGATATGCAGACTTGTCACAGAAGTCACAAATCCATTGCAAGCACACTCTTTGTGGCTTCTATTTCTGAAACTCATTTTGAATGTCCTGAAACAAAGTACCGAAAAAGCAACTGAACTTCTCAAGTGAGAAGTTGGGGCATTATTTGCAGGAGATTTTTCTTATGATGAAATGGGAGATACACATCAGAAATAGGCTCAGTGGTACATGGGAAGAAGATGAGTCAGTTATTTTGCTATAAATTTACCCATAAATGCATGGATTAAACAGGGATTCATTTTAGTTACACAGATGTATCCATGAAGGCCATAGTCAGGTGCGTATCTTAAATTAATTTACATGTAAGTACACTAAAACATATTAATCTGACACCATTATGTTTAAAACACTATGTAAGTCAAAGCAATTATTATTTCCCAGATGACCAGATGCCAATTTGTGTTCTTGTAAAAATATTGAGTAATCTCAAATTGGAAGTCTATTTTCCCTTGGTTTTATCAGGTTTATGTATTGATTTTATAAGCTTTAGCATGCTTTGTTAGACTTTCATGTTAGTCCGCGTTGGGCTTTTAATGTGATAGCTGTTTCAGATCCCATTGAGTTTTAGCACATGATGTGTGTTTCAAATGCTTTACTTGCTAATTTGCTTCCTGAGAAAGCATTTCATTTTCGAATGGCTTTGGAGATGAAGCGTGGGGGCTCAATGTGCTCCATGAAATTTTTTAGCATCTAGCACCACCAAAAAGTCTTTTAATAGTATGGAAAAAAAGAAGTAATATTGGACATTCATAATTCTCTAGTCCTCACATAAATTCCTGTGGAAAAAATGTGTATCAGAATAGGTGGAGCACAAAGGATTTTTAGGGCAGTGCAACTACTCTGTATGATACTATAATGCTGGATACATGTCATTATAGCCAGCCCTGGTGGTCTAGTGGTTAAGGTTCAGCATCGTGGTCCAAGTTCATTTCTGGACTCAGGGAACCATGTTACCCGACTGTTGGTTGTCATACTATGGCAATTGTGTGTCGTTGTGATGCTGAAAGCTATGCCACTAGTGTTTCAAATACCAGCAGGGTCACCCATGGTAGGCAGGTTTCAGGAGAGTTTCCAGACTGAGACAGACTAGGAAGAAGGAACTGGCCACCTACTTCTGAAAAAACTGGCCATGAAAACCCTATGAATAGCAGTGGAGCATTGTCTGATACAGCACCAGAAGGTGAGAGGATGGCGCAAGAAGACTGGGCAGGGTTCTGCTCTACTGTACACAGGGTCACTAGGAGTTGAAATCGACTCTATAGCACTAACAACAACAAAGCATGTCATATAATTGTTCAAACTATAGAATGTACAACATCAAGTCAACCCTAATGTAAACTACAGGCTTTGGATGATAATGAAGTGTCAAGGTAAATCCATCAATTGTAACGACTGGATCATTCTGGTGGGGGATTTTGATAATGGGGGAGGCTATATATTTGTGGGATATATGGAGTATATGAGACATCTCTGTGCATTCTGCTCAATTTTGCTATGAACCTAAAAATGATCTAAAAAATAAAGTCTGTTAAAAAAGAACTATATTCGTTCTTTTATTTCATAGTATAGGAGGCAGTTTTAATAGCATAAGTATCTCATCCTGGCTTATTATCATTGTAACCTCAAAAGACCTGTCTCTGGTAATCTGTTTTATCTCTAATCTCTATTGTAGATAAGGTATATATTACAGGCTACATTTAAGAGGATATAATACTAAAGGCATAAATATACTCCTTTCAGGCAATAAAGACTTGTTTAATTAAATAATTTATAAATGATATATTTTTGGTCCTGAGGACCCAAGCTACACATTTCAATTTAGTCTTTCAAATCTCAAAATTGAATTTGTATAGTAGGTAATTTGTACCCTTATTTATCTTTTTCTATATATATAGAGAGATATATATATATTTATTCAACTACAGGTAAAAGGTGTATTTCCTTTGATTCCAAAATACTTTACTAGAGATTGTCTGGAAGTTAATTCATTTTTTATAGTATTCCAACTGATAGACTTGGTCAATCCTGTTTGCTGTGGCCCAAACTTCACGGCCATAGAAATAACAATGGAGGCTGTAATGATCATATTTTATTGATTCTGTTTCAGTCTTCAAAAGTAACTAAAATTAGCCCACAAACCTTCTGAAAAATCTCATTCAGCCATGATATATTTTTGAAAAAGCAAGGTGGATCTTAAATTTCCAATCCACTTTTAGTTCTGCCACTGAAACTTAAGTACTTGTAATTAATATTTTATGTTCTTTGACTTATTATTAGTAGGATTTTAGGAATTTCATTCACTGATGTTTGAAATAGCTAATGACATCATGATCTGATTATTGACTGCCGCAACCCTTTGCTAGTAGTTTCTGTTCACATTTTTAACAGGACCTTATTCTTCAAAGTTGAATTCATCATTGTCCTCCCCTCAAAGTAACTCTCTTTTCGAGTAGCTTTTGTCTACATTGACACCAGTTTGAAAACTCTGAAACTTTAGATCTACTCATTCTTTGAGGTTTTTTTCTCCTTTATTGCCTATACCAAATGTCACTGAATCCTGCCAATATTTACGTTCAAGTGCCTTCAAATAATTAAAAGAGCAACAACAAAAACAATTCCTCCTGCAGGCCTTGTTCTAATTCAGGCGCTCTTTCTACTGACTTTTAATTAATATCCCTACTTATATTCTTTCTCCAATTAGACCAATACTACATACTGTGGACAGATCTGTTTCTCTAAATACCAGCATTCATGTTATCACTATGCCTCTAAAACCTTCAGTCATTCTCTACTATGTGCAAGATAAAATATAAATCTTTTAGTCTACCTTTCAATCCTGTCATGACCTGTCATTTCCTATCTCCTCACACTCATTTCCCAAAGTATTGAATAGAACCAATACTCGAGACCCTCTAGGTGAACATTTTTACTATTCATAAAACACATCATGCCATCTACTTTCAATACAAATTGGCCTCCCATCTCGGATCTCAGACATCGCTTTTTTTATTCTTTTGAAAAATTAGCAAATATCACTGTTTGATCTCTTAACTATTTCCTATTAATAAATTTATTAAACATATATTATGTGGTGGGGCTGTGAGAATTTCAAAAGTAATTTATTATATGTTTTCTTCAAGGGGCTTTTAGCATAGTTGGGGTAGCAAGGAAGGGTAGAATTAAGTGCTAAATTGTCTGCTTCAGTCTGTGTATTTTCAGTGGTTGGAAACATAAGCATCTAGCATGTGTTTATGTATGGTATTTGCGTCTTTTTTTTTTTTTAAATTAAATTTTAAGCTCTCGAAAGGATAGGTGCTGTCTTCTATGCGTGTGAATATGTGTTTTTGTACTTCTTCACAATGTCAGGTAGGTTCTTGAGAAAAACGTATTGTGTGAACTTGTAGAGTTGGGAAGGAGGGTGTTTTTTCTTGCCAAATAGCTTAGGCGATTTAGAATTCCTTACTTCTCACAAGCAAGGCCTGAGAGCAGGGTTAGTAAGTGAAAATGCCTGTGGAAACTAGGCAGGTGAGCTGGGCATGTTGGAGAGGTGGAGACTGGGCCACACTGGAGAGCTGTTGCCTTTTCAAAAGGAGGCAGCTGCTGCTTGGCAGTGGCTATTGTTGCCACAGGGGATTTCAAGTCCTGTGTTGTCCAATCTAACTGTTCAAGAGAAGATGCAGATTTGAATTTTTATGCAAAATACCCATTTTTTTTTTTTTTTTTTTTTTTTAGAATTCGACAGGCCAAATTTTATACCCATATAGGCTGCTAGTTTGCAACCTTGGCCCTACAGAGATTATTGGTGGTGGTGGTGCTGAAAGTATGGTAGAATTCTGTCCTGTGACATACTCGAGGTTGGTAGCTGGTCAGTTAGTTAGAAAAGTCAGTCAAAGTGGCGAATCACAACCAAATGATTTGCCTGTACAATGATGCGTATGCCAAACATTTTATGTTAACTTAGAACAAGTATTTTCAGTTCTTTCATCAATCTTTCCATGTTGGCATAAAGCCTTTTCTCTGAGTGTGAGTTCACTGATTGGATTGCCAAATTATTTTTCCTGTGTAGATCATACACATTGTCCTCCAGTCCCAGTATCCATTTCCTTAAAGTGGAGGGAGAAGTTTAATCACTTGTCAGGCAAGCTGAGTGCAGAATCCTTCTAAATTTCTATGACCTTCTTCCAACTTTGACATCACCTTGTCTCTAAATGGGACTACATTATTTTTAGTGCCTCAAGTTTAACCAAAGCATTTAGATTAGTTTTCTTAGAAGCAATTCTCTGTTCATACCCCTATTTCATTAGTTGACATAGTATTTAATCTATATAATTGCAATGTACAATAAAACTCGCAGAAAAAAGTTTGGGAACAAATAAAACTGACTCTGGCACCTTTCAATTCAACAGATGGGAGCCGGAGTGCACAGGAATATAAAGATTAACCTTCTAGCTACAAGATTCAGCGTGTCGTGGACAGTAATCGGTAAATTTCAAGAGAAAACTAGAGAGCATGGGTTAATCCAGTCACTTGATTAAGGGAAGGTGAGTTCAGTGAGTGACAGAGTATAGCACTATGGTTCCTGCTCCTGGTCTATAGTATTGGCCTATACTTTGAAACTCTTAGCACAGCATCAGCTACTTTCTGAAGAGTGATGCTCCATAGACTTTAATATGCTTTTGGTGACTCTCTCGGGGAGGGGAACTGAGGGGTAATTCTAATTCTTGTACCATATATTTGCTTCCAAGGAGGCTGTCTTGAGTAGAAATAATTCTTCCAGGAGAACTAAAATATTTTAGTGCAATTTTGCTTCTTTGCAAGTATACAGAACCATGTTTTGGAAAGAGATATTGCATGAACTTATTATAAGAGCAAAAGAAGAAAATGCGCCAAAGTTCATGTTGCTTCTTTTGGAAAAAAATTCTGTTTTCTCACCCAGAATTCCATTCCATTTTTTCAAAGTTCTTCCATAGAGCAGTTATTCATGCCCACAAAAAAGTGGTTCACACTCGGAATTCAGATTTTTTTATCCTCATAAAGCTGTTCATGTTCCTTGAAGGAATCTAAAAATATTCTATACACTTCTTCCCTCTGTGCTCATTATTTTTAACCTATTGTTGATGATTTTTGTTTCACACAGGTTGATCTGACTACATTAAATCTTAGAAGCATTGATTAGGCTCACAGATATTATATACATTTACTTCCAAAATAAAGGATATATTTGAATTGCAGAATTACAAAAAAGTTAATGGTTAGCTAAATGACTAGTCGTTTTTAAAAATACTTGTGGTAACTAACCTTTCCTACTGGTTTAATAATTTGCAATAGCAATAATGAATGGTTATGGTAGGTATTTTAATACTCATTCATCAACAAGCATTTACAAAACACCTGTTAAGTGAGACATCTGTCTTAAGGAAGTGTCCAACATTTCTCCCAATGCTTTACAAATCTCCTGCAGAAATTTGTTCAGCTTCCAGTTCCCTGGACTCCAGTCCAGATCTATGAGGTTGAATCTTTAGCTGTGGAGTCTGGGATCTGCATGTTTATCAAACCCTGATGGTGATTTTTCCATAGAGTGACACTGAGAACCATGACTCCTGGCATTTGCAATCCATAGAGAAATTATCTCCTCCCAAGAGTAGGCCCAAAGTGGTGGTTAAAATCTGGCAAAGAGCAAGTAGCATTCTCCCAAGATTAGAGCTCACACTGAAGGTTTTGCTGCCATAGTCTTTCTGCCTATTGAACTCTGGAAATTTGCTCTAGCCATACTCAGAAATAGCTAATAATCAACCAGAGCAGACCTGGAATACAGCTAAGCAGGATGTTGGGGACATGGTGTTGAGAAATAAAACAGATTCAACAAAGGATATAACCCATGGTCAAGAGAAACAGGCAGGATCTCTTGGTGCAGAAACCTAATAAGGCAGAATCTATAGTCGAATATTTCTCTGATATACCTCTTGTGGGGCATGGAGGGTCCTAGGCCCACAGACATTGCTTTTAGCCAGTAAGAGATTCAGAAACCTGCAAATAAATCCTATTTCTGACTGACCAGCAACTTGGGAGCTAGGATTATCACACAGCCTGCCTTGGATCTCAAAATCTGATCAATTTTTTCAGGGTCTATAGTTCAGCATCCATCCCCATGCTAGGGGACATTTAGAAGCTGAGCTTTATTGATAGTGCGTTGTAAAGAGTTTGTGGGCTGTGTAAAAGCTATCAATGAAACAACAGCATAAAGGAATCTTTTTGTTCTGTTTATTGTATTTTGCTTCAAAAGGAGACTCATTCTCTTTTTTCACAGAAAATGCCATTGTGGAATGGATTAAAGTCTATTAAAACATTTCAGGTATCTGATGTTTAAACATAACAATTCTTTAGCTCCTTATTCGATGAATGTGTAATAGGCAGAGACTTGTGACTCTTTTTAAAGTTTTATTTGCTCTGAGTGTCATGAAGTGCTAGAAGACATAACATTCTAATTTATACCCGTGTTCACTTTGAAGGATACAAATGATTCTCTTTTTATTGAGTCACATTTTGCTCCCTTTCACCTTTTGAAAATGTCACGTGCAATCTTTTAAAATTAAAGACCACGTGGTTGATAGGGAGCCTCACATAGCATAGGAGAGGCGAAGGTTTAGAGTGTGTGCCAGCTACCAGGAGAAGCTACGTGGAGTCATATTCTGGAGATCTTAAAGAAAAGAGAAAGATGCTGTTTTCTTGAAATGCTTTCACAATAATTCTCTCTGAAAGAAGAAAAAACAACAGACTAGCTTTGCAAGGCTGTTCTAGGCATGAGTTTGTTCCCCGTGGACAGCTCTGTCCTCACTGGACAGCTCTCCAGGGATGTTCAGCTCTTTTCCACTGACCTCAACCTTGTACTGGGACTCCTTGCCACATCTCCATCTTTTCTGCTCTTCTCCATTTAACTGCACAAACAATAATGTATTGTACATGTCATTGTGTTTTTTTTTTTTTTTTTTTTTCTGAGGAAGATTAGCCCTGAGCTAACATCTGCCACAAATCCTCTTCTTTTTTGCCAAGGAAGAATGGCCCTGAGCTAACATCTGTGCCCATCTTCTTCCACTTTATATGCAGGACGCCTGCCACAGCATGGCTTGACAAGCGGTGTGTATGTCCACACCCAGGATCTGAACAGGAGAACCCCGAGCCACCAAAGTGGAATGTGTGAACTTAACCACTGTGCCACCAGGCTGGCCCCATACATTTCATATTTTTGAGGAGTGGCATCTCAAGTTTTTTCAAGGCTGGATAAACAGAATCTGCATCATTATTCCATCTAATCCAGAGATTTTTACACCTCCATAAATTTGTTAATCCTTCAGGGTATTGACTTATTTGGCCTAGGTTAAACCTAATTTGGTCCTAATTTTAGTTCTGTGATCAAATTTATGATGATTTATACTGATCATATTTGTGTGCCGGGAAAGGACATTGTAGTTACTTGCTTGACTTATTTGAAAATTTTAGATTAAAGATTTTTTTATTTGAGGAAGATCAGCCCTGAGCTAACATCTACCACTAGTCCTCCTCTTTTTGCTGAGGAAGACTGGCCCTGAGCTAACATCCGTGCCCATCTTCCTCTACTTTATATGTGGGAACTTCCTCTACTTTATATGTGGGAACGCCTGCCACAGCATGGCTTGATAAGTGGTGCGTAGGTCCGCACCTGGGATCTGAACAGGCGTACCCCAGGCTGTGGGCCGCCGAAGTGGAACATGCGAACTTAACTGCTGTGCCACTAGCCAGCCACTAAAGATTAAAGATTTTCAAAATGCATTATAGTGCCTCTGTAGTCTGGAAGTCGCCCTTAACCCAGATTATTCTATTTTCCCTACCCATTTAAATTTTGTTCCTATCCTTTAGTTTAGATGTGCTTATTCACTTTAAATAGATCTGAAAAGAAGGAATTTTCCTACTGATAAAATTAAAGTTCTTCCTGGTTTAGTACAAATTAACACCAGGATCCTTCAAGGAGGAAGCTGATGTTTGCACACCTTCTACACAGGTGACACTGTAGAGAATCAGGAATGTTAATTCCTCAAGAAAGGCATTTCTTAAGGGAAAATGCATACTGTTTCTAGAATCTAGTCTCCTGCCTTATATGACCAACAGGTTTTTGGTTTCTAAAGTTGCATTTGTAGAAATTAATTTGTTACTTGTGTTTTCAATAGATGATAGTCCAGGATTTTACCCACTTCTCAGTCTATTAGGAATTCACACTCTGAAACAAGAAAGGGTGGCTATGTTTTATGTGCTAAGCAGTTACTTTGGTTGTTAGTTTTAGTTTTTAAGTTCCCTCCTTAAACTATTAAAACATGTGTAAAAATAGTTATTTTAACAATGAAAAGAAATATTGGCAGGCCAATTTTTCATACTGGAAAGTTTTCCAGGAAACAATTTAAATGTATTTTGAAAGTTTACTTTCTATATAACCATTTTACCATGTATGCCACATATCATATATACGAGAGTCCAAAAGGTGATTAATATTTATGATATACTTTCACAATGATGCATATTTAAAAGTTCAAATTTGAGCAACTTCCTCAACTTGGGAAAGAACAGCTATAAAATACCTATAACTAACATCATAGTTAATGGGAAGAAATTGGGCACTTTTCCCCTACCATCAGAAACAAGGGAAAGACTTCCCCTCTTACTACTCCCCACTCAGCATTATGCTAGAAGTCCTAGCAATTCAGTAACACAAGAAAAGGAAGTAAAGATTATATATATGTGGGAGGAAGAAATAAAATTGTATTTTTTTGAAGATAACATGATTTTCTATGTAGAAAACCTCAAAGAATCAACAAAAAAAATTCCTGGAACTAATAAGTGATTATAGCAATGTCATAGGATACAAGATTACTATGTAAAGTCAATTGCTTTCTTATATACCAGCAATGAACAACTGGAATTTGAAACTAAAAACACCATACCATTTACAATAACATACACACACGAAGAAATACTTACAGATAAATCTAACAAAATATGTATAGAATCTGTATGTGGAAAACTACTGTAATGAGAAAAAACAAAGAAGCTCTAACTAAATGGAGGGATATTTTCATGTTCATGGACTGGAAGGCTCAACACTGTCATTTATATATAGAGAGGAAAAAACCCCAAATAGTCGAAACACTATGAAAGAAGGACAAAGTTGTTGGAGTGATACTACCTGACTTGAAGACTTATTATAAAGGTACAATAATCAAGACAGCGTGGTATTTGTGAAAGAATGACACACAGATTGACGGAACAAAATAGAGAGCCCAGAAATAGACCCATATACATATAGTCGTTTAATCTTTGGCAGGGGAGCAAAGGCAATTCAGTGGATAAAGGATAGTCTTTTCAACAAATGGTGCTGGAACAATTAGATTTCTGTCTGCAAAATAATTACATCTAGACTCAAACCTTACACATTTTACCAAAATCAACTTAAAATGGATCACAGATCTAGGTGTAAGATGCAAAATTATAAAACTTCTGGAAGAAAACATAGGAAAAAAATCTAGGTACCTTGGGTTTGGAGATGAGTTTATAGATACACAAGCACACTCCATGAAAGAAAAGATTGATGTTTGACTTTACTAAAATTAAAAACATCTGTTCTGAGAAAGATACCATTAAGAGAATGAAAAGACAAGTGCAGACTAGAAGAAAATATTTGCAAAACATATGTTTGATAAAAACTCTTAAAACTGAATAATAAGGAAACAAACAACCTGATTAAAACATGGGCTAAAGATCTGAACCCCTCAAAATATATATACAGATGGCAAATAATATGAAAAGATTCTCAAAATCGTTTGTCATTAGGGAATTGCAAATTAAAAAAAAAATGAGATACCACTACACACCTATTAGAATGGCTAAAATCCAAAAAACTGGCAATACCAAAAGTATGCAAGGATGCAGAGCAATAGGAATGCTCATTCATTGTTGGTGGGAATGCAAAATGGTACAGCCACTTTGGAAGACAGTTTGACAGTTTCTTAAAAGGCAGTCTTACTATATGATCAAGCAATTATGCTTCTAGATATTTACCCAATTGAGTTGAAAACTTATGTCACACAAAAACCTGCATGCAAATTGTTTACAGCAGATTTATTCATAATTGACAAAAACTGGAAGCACCTAATGTCCTTCAATAGGTGAATTGATAAACTGTGGAATATCCAGACACTGGAATGTTATTCAGCAATAAAAAGAAATGAGCTATCAAACTAAAAACACACATCAGAGGAACCTTAAGTGCGTATTGCCAAGTGAAAGAGACTAGTCTGAAAAGGCTATAGACTGTATGATTCCAATTACATGACATTCTGGAAAAGGCAAAATTATAGAGATAGTGAAAAAAAAATCAGTGTTTGCCAGGGGTTCAGAGGGAAGGGAGAGGGATGAATAGGTGAAGAATGGGGGATTTTAAGGTAGTGAGACTATTGTGTATGATATATAATGGTAGATACACGACATTATTCATTTGTCAAAGTGGCACAAAACAGAGTGAACCCTAATGTAAACCAAGGACTTTAGTTAATAACAACGTATCCATACTGGCTTATCAGTTGTAACAAATGCACTAATGTGAGAGGTTAATGATAGGAGAGACTGAGGGGTGGAGGGTAGAGGAAGAATATGGGAACTTTATGTACTTTCTGCACAATTTTTCTATAAACCTTAAAAAATGCTCTGAAAAGAAAAAAGTTTATGTACCACACATCCACCTTCATCATTTTTCAATATTTTCTGAATCCTCTTATCCACTCAACTTTGCTGAAACAGAAGATGAGAGAGTTTTTAAGCACTGGGGCGAGCTAGTGGAAAAGTACAGGAGGACATTTGGGAAGAGGTTGATCAATGGGATATGTTGAACACAACGTTATTTCTAAATTTCAGGTGTTTTCCTCTGTGATTAACCATCCGGGTTTGCTAGATGGTACCCATGGAAGTTAGGCTTCTACCCTCCCACACAGCCTGGGAGATAGGGGGCGCTATATTTCTCCATGATTACATTTCAAAGGGATGACTCCCAGGTGCAGGAGAAAGACATTCTTAGACTGCAAAACTGGCAAGAGGCTGTTAAAAAGATTTACATCTCAATAAAAGAGGGGAATTTATAATGACAAATTTTCTAAAATAAATACTGTAGGAAAAGGTAGGTCAGGGGCCTAGAGGCAGGAGGAAGCTGTCTCAGGTTTCATCAAACTGAGGGGAATGTTAAGGCCATCTTGATCACTTTCATCTCTTGCTCCTTTTGTCCCAGAAATGTGACTTAGAAGGAACTGAGGCCCGATTTGTGATCCCATTGTCTTCATTTGCTAAAACTCTGGCCCTAATTTATGGATGCTCTTTTTCACTAGAGAAAGTTTCAACTTCAATACAGGGAAGATAGACATGAGGCTGCATAAGATCTATAGAGTTCTTAATAAGCATTGAAAATAGTGCATTGCTCCAAACCTCTAATATGTAATTTAAAACAATATCAAAATTAATGCATAAAGTTTACAAGAAATTCCACCAGTGTTCTGATTTTTCATGTTTTCTGTTTCAATGCTGTTTCTAAAATGTTAAATTTCAAATTACAACAGAAAATTGATGTTGGTCCCTCTGGTTAGTGGAACTTCACGCTTTGCTGCCTGTTGGGTGGTCTACACTGAAGAACAGTGGTCTTTGCAGGGTCTGGGGCCCAGCTGCCTTAGATTGGCCTCTAATTTTGGTGATAGGACCATTCATATTAAATCCTGTATTTTATCTTCTGCCATTTGTACTAAAATCATTGATGTGATGTTACCTCTTTTTCCTTAAAAGCAATTTAGATTTTGAGTCATGAGCGTATTTTTCTCCTACTTTCTTTCTTGGGTTGCGTACAAAGAAAGCATTATCATTCAAATGTTCTTTTAATCATCCAGTCCATAACACTACCAGCAATCAGAACAGATTTGTAATTTGTGAGCCATGTGCAAAGAAGAGATATCTTGCTTCACTGAGAAAATAGACAATTTTGTGAAATATTGGCCGTTTATCTGTCAAAGTGGGCCATTATACATTGAACCACAGTAAGAAGCCACCGTACACCTTCAGTTCTTTTCATTTATGCTTTGATGAAGTTTTTTTGTATCTGGTATAAGGCTGATCCAAATTCTGCTATATTTGAATTTGTTTTTGATAAAACTAGGTATATAAAAATATTAATCAGGAGAGTACAATTAGAAGAGTAAAATCAGAATGCATAGTCAGGGCAAATGCATTTCTTTTAATTAAAAAAACAGCAATCATGAAAAAAACAATGAGGGAGAAAGGGATGGAAAATAGTGTGGATTGTCTTTTTCTTTCCACTGCCTCTGTTTCATATGCTGGGTGGCTCCTAATGCAGCAGACATGAAGGCTGTCCTATTATCTGCATTTAAGATCCACTATTCTGCTTAGAACATGCAAACTGCTGGAGGCTTTTCATGATATGTTGAAATAGGTATAGAACTCATTGTCAGAAGATTTGCTTTTTAATTCTTATTCTGTAGTCTACAACATATAAAATACGTGACCCTGGATAAGTCATTAAATCTTCCTGAATCCTGATTTCCTCATCTGAAAAGTGAGAAAAATAAAAATATTCTTATTTCCTCTGGTACAAAGTTGTAATAAGCAGCAAATAATTTAATGTATGTGAAAGCATACTGAAAACCGAAAAGCACCACGAACGGTTATTATTTATGCTTCAATGCGTGCATTGAACGTGGTCTGTGTAATCCGCATTTTCAGAAACGAACACTCCATCATGTTGACATTTGCTAATTTTAAATCATGCTGCAAATGAATGGTTCAGATTGGAACACCTGCTATCATCATTTTTTAAGAAAATGAACTATCATTTGATTTACAAGAACATTTTATCTTAATAAGTTCAGTTCAGTATTTATTAGCATGTATTAGCCCGAAGTTCCCTTAACAGAAAATCATATCTAATTCTTTTCTCAGATAGCAGAATAGTAACCATATTATTCTCGAACGCTATACTCAATAAGACTTGCTGGCCTCAATAATTTCATTATTTTCTCAGGAGTACTTTAAAAATTAGAAGATTTGAAAATAAGTAAAGGGAAAGACTATATGTGGCTCAAGAGAATACACAGCTTTTGACATCATATTTCTGTGTTATATAATGTGTTCTGTATTACGTAAATCAGATAACCAGCAATAACTTTATTTTAAACCACTTTTCCTATTTTATGTTTCAAAAAGACAGTAGAACAAGAAATATTATAGGAGAGTTTCCAAAAATAAACATGAATACTCACGATTCCAGAACACAAACCAAATAATTTTCATTTTTTAAATAGTTCGTTGAATTAGGTACCACAAAAAAATTGTGAAGACAGCACAGAATGCAGGCTCACTTTCACACAGTGAGCAATTATGAAGCGTGGCACTGTTGTAGATTTTAAGAGGGGGGGAAGAAAGGAATGTCTGACCATTGCCCTAACGATGTAGTTAGATGCTAAGGTGTAACCATAGAAAAAAGTGTTCGGTACTGCGTGATTTTTGGCTAAAATAAGGAATCTAATTTAAATTTCTATATTTGTTTAGAGCAAATAGGTATTATACTTTGGGAAGATACTTGAATAAATGTGGTAGCTGAGTTGAAGATGTACACAATTTGAAAAGACGGAAGAGAAGATAAAGAAGTTGCAGAGCAGAACCACACAAGCAGACTTGGCATCAGAAAGGAAAAAGATTTATGAAGTCTCATTCTTTAAAGGTTGTATTGCAACTTGCTGCCTATCTAGACTATGCTTTTATATCTGTGAAAATACAATTGTGTTAAATGGAGAAAATTTAAAGAGCCATTGGAAATATTTGTCATCATTGTTGCCCTTAAATGGAATTAAATGTAACCTAATTTTTTAAATTTTATTTCTCCTTAAAAGAAGATATCTAACAGTTCATTTTATAGCAATCATACTTCATAATGAATATCATTGTTTCCACATAAACCTTTGCTTTGGTCCACCTTGAAACATCCTAACCTGAGTGTTTTGAAGTTATATATTTTCTGAGCCAGAAACCTCAGAAACTGAGAATGGCTTCTCAAGTGTGGTCTTGAAATAATACTATAATTTTTAGCTTCTTTTGTTTCTCCTAAATGTGTTCCTCTATAGAAGGGTTCTTGAAAGTTGTGCTGTACAAGAAGATTTAACAAAAGCAAACACTTCTTTTGTCTTTTCTTTTAAATACGGTCCTTTAAAAGGCCTGATACTCTACGATTTTCTTTCTTAGCATTGCTTAGCATTTTCACTAGTAGCATTGCTTTGGGTATAGCATAATCTTAAAATCGGTTGCCCATTAAGTGGTATGAATAAATAAACACTCCAAGCTTTCTTCCATTTTGTCAAGAATCTTCATGTTTCTTTGACAATGTGCATATAATTATTGAATCAATGCATATATTCTGTAAAGAGCATGAGGGCAGAGAGTGCAGAAATGTACGTACATTGTCTTTTCTTGGCCCTTCAGCATATACTGGAATTTTGAGAGTGGTTTAGGCATAGAGAAGGAAATAGAAATCATGTTTCCACTCTAAACTTTCAAGAACATCCTGAAATATAGTACTTTGGGGGTACATGTAGTTCAAGGATAAATAGAGGAGTAATTTGCCATTTGTACCAAATTAAATCAGACTTTCAGTTCAATCAAAACAGCTTGCAGCTGGACGCAATAATCTGATTTCCTGACACTCAGAGAAAAATTGAAGCCCTCCAAAAGGCCCCTGCTGATCTTCAACATGAAATACAGTTTGCTGGCAATTTCCCTCAACCTCTGAATGCCTTGACGTTTAATAACCTAAAAAAAATGCAAATAAACCATAAAGTTAGCTGAGATGGCTCTCAGGTAGAGCTTTATTACAGCTAGATGAAACACAGCACAATGCCTCTAAAGGATCATGCTCTTGTTGCTTCTTAAAACAGCTATTTTGTTAAATATGCCATTAGATGGATCTCTGCATTAGCGTCCCGGGAGTACTGTTTTGACATTAGATGTGCGTTAAAAACATAATAAAAGGCTTCAGAGAACAAATGCTAGAATTCTGTATGAATAACTTGCTATTTTCTTGGGAAAGTAACGAGACAGATCAAGGTAAATCCTCAAGTATCTGTTAACTGTTGATTATTCAAGATAGTGAGGACCCAAACTTATAGATATGTGCAGTCCTGGTAAATTAGCTCAATTTATAACAATTTTTATCTTGAGCTTTTACTGTATAAGCTGATAAATGCAGGTCTTTCAGCACGTTGACTGGACTTTCTCTATTGTACCAGAACTGAACATTGTTGAATTAAGGACAAAGAAACACAAAGTGATACACCTTTTAAAGAAAACTTGCATTTAAAATATGAAATTCCTTCTAGGGCTTATAGTGAGGTTTTAAAACAGACCCTGCTTCCTTTATGACAAGCCTCATACTCTTCTTAATAAGCATACAACATAGGGAGAGGCAGAAGGTCAGAGAAGGATATTGGTCAGACTATGAGTCTTCAACATAGGGGGATGCTGAGATTTTCCCTCACTTCTTTTTGGGGCAGGAAAAGAAGTGCTTGGCCCTTTCCCATTCAATATCCCAAGAGTAAGCAGACAGTACACTCAAATAGGGCAATCGAGGAGAGATTCATGAAGGGACTATTTACAAAGATGTGAACAGAGTTAAGGAAGCCAGCAAGGCGTGGTGAAGCATCCCGGCCATGACACAGTGCGAAGCTTTAACCAGCATGAGCCCAAAGGGGTAAAGAGAGGAAATGGTTACTAGAATCCAGAGCTGTTGCTGAGGAGAAGGGCAGCCTGCCAGGACCTGTGATTCTCTGAAGAGGGACACAGTCACTGGCAATCAGGGGCCAAGCAAGGAAGGAGTCAAGGAAATAAATACCTTGATATCTTTCTCCAACCTCTGATCTCCTACCAGTGCCTCCCTTTGGCGCAATCCAACCAGAAGCCAGTGAGTAAAAGAGCCCAGTTGAAGCATTACATAGAGCTGAGCCTCCTAGTGGCCCAGAGCAGAGAAGAGAGGCTGGGAGTGGATCTGGAGAGACAAACAGATGATCCAGTATGCTAAGAGGAAGGGCACTCCAAGGGAATCACTCTTGAAGATTAGAGGGATCTAGAAGGAGGGGAGCTTGGGATCTCATTCCCTGGCTGGGATCTTAGCTACTGTGCTGGTGCAAGAGCAATGAAAATGTGATCCAGCCCTCGGCCCGCTCCAAATCCTTTGGCCTAAACCCAGTGTAATGCTGGGGAGGGGGAGAAAATGAACATTAAATCAAATATAGTGTTGATATCGTATTGAAGTGTTAAACTCTATTGAAGTGTATTGGAGCTTTTACTAACTAGAAGTGAATGGGATGCTTTAGGACTTATTTAGGATGCCATTAACAAGGATAAGAAATGGTGGTTCAACATAGCATGGTTGTAGCCAATGATTGTAAAAAAGAAAAATTGTTATATGTTTGTACTTCGATGAGTTAAGTCTTTTCAATGAGCAAGTTACATTGGAAAACTTGAGAATAATAGTGCAAGCGTACAATTCATGTGACAAGTGACAGTTTACGAGCTTCTGATTTGATTGTGGCAACACTCCAAATGTGTAAACTGCATATCTTGATTCTACTTTGTTAGTTGAAAGACTAGGACCAAAACTTCTTTGCCCAAAATGCTATCATGAAATTTTTATCCCTAAATTAAGAATACTTCCTCTTTTCTAAAGAATTCCTAAGTCAAATTACCCTTGAGTATAGAAATTCTTATGAAAACCTGTAGTTTTTGATCTTGACTATGGAAGAACTTTACACTGCTTTAAATATTTCTATTTTGCCATGTGTCTTCTCATTGTAATGTATGTATTTTTAAGCAATAACAAACTGGTGACCATCTAGTGAAAGGATCAAGAGGCCTTGTATCCCCCTTCAGAGGCTTGTTAGCATCTTTAAAAGGCCTCTCCCTTTGGAGTTAGCTGAGATTACTCATTGGGTGTGGCAGTTGACAGTTTTGCTCACCGACTCCTATCTCCTAGACACTGGGAAGACTGAACTTCCTGCCCTTAGTGGTTGAGTAGGACCGTGTAACTGGTTTGAGCCAATAACTGTTTGAGGTCGTATTTATGATTTCCAGACCAAAGCACCTACCTTTGATAGTTTGGAGTTGCTACTGCCGCATACTTTAGCCTTTTCTGACTAATAGCCTGGTGATGGGTGAAAATGCATAGATCCTGTGAGTCAAGAAACATATATCTCCATCTCGGAGACCTGTGTGTATAGACATCTGATATGCAGATATGTGAAATCACATACTATCTTGAGGTCACCTGAGCCTCTCATCCTGATTGAGAGCCGTACCTGTGGATGGACGTATAGTGCAGTAACACCTTGATACTTTCAGAAAAAAAAGTAGTCATAGAATTCTCTATTAGTCTACCTGGGCTCCAGAAACCTATAAGACATATAAAACATCTTTTGGCAGAACGGTAGAGTCTTTTATCCAATGCCCTGCCTCTTACATAGATAGGAACCAATTGATCCAGCTCCCCTTGTGGTAGGGTTCTATAAAGTTCCATTTTTTCTTGGACTTTTCTCAATTTCTTTTCAGTATGAAAGCAAAGATGAAGGTTTCTGAGGTCAGGATTGTTCCCAGAGGTCTCTTCAGGAGTCTGTGCCTCTGCTCCACTCCCTAAAATCCACGGGGACAACCAATCAGTACTGAGAGCTCAAAGACCCGTAGGGAAAGCTGCAGAGCTCACTAAAGACATCAGACATTTCTTGAAAAAATATTACTTCTTTTGCAAAACCGTTAAGAACAAACAGGCTATTTTGTGTAGTCTTGACCCACTCAAAACAATCTGGCAACATCCTTTAACTAGGTCTTTAAACAATAATTTTTATTTTTATTACACCAGCTATACACAAACATACTCTCCTTTTAAAAAATAGCTCAAGATCATGTTAACATTCCTTTTACCCCCACCATTAGTCTCAGTCCCCTCTTGGTCTTTTTCAGAGGCAACACTATCTGGAGTTTTTTGAGTATAGAAATAAAACTTAACACGAATTTTCCTCTCACAGACCCTTCTTGGATAATATTCCTGTCATTCCGCATTCCCTGTTCCTCTGCCCTTTTGTTCTCTGAGCACTTTTGCAATTGAGAATCTTGTTTCCTCTGTGAAGTCTGCCCTGTTGGTACTCTCGTCACCTGTTAACATTAATTATCCTCCTCTGTGGGAGAATTACCCCTCATATTTCTTGTCACCTGATAAATCCCATCTCCAATCTGACTCTCATATAATCCCAGCCTTACACTATAATTGTTATTTGTCTTAAAGAAGCTCCTTTTAAAAACCCTCCTTTCTTGAGGGGAATGGAATACCAAATCCATTCACCCCCCCACCTCCCCAGCTACAAGGCACTGAGTCATTATGTGATAGCTTAGCCAAGAGAAGCTGACCCTTTCTCTTGCCAGTAGTGTTAGTGACACGGTAATGAGGGACACACAGAATCCAATGTTCCAAAGGGAAAATGAACATATATTCTCTGAGTCTGAGTGAGTCCTTGATCACATTTTACAATGGCCAAATGCCAAGTTCAGAAATGTGGTAGGATAAAGGAGCAAATGTAAAGATCCTCACCTTCTAACTTTCCTGTCTAGTTTTTGCTTCACTTGTGTATGAGAGATGTGGTTTTTAGAAAATGAATTTCACCGTATCTGAGGTTGCTGCCATCTAATCTCCCGAAATATCTTTTCTAGCAGCAAAGGTGAGCTGTAACTCTGGTCAGTTAAAGGCAGAGAGTTAGCTTTCAGATACCTGACTCAGTAATCAATGACACATCTTCTCAAAGTAGATATGCCTTAATTCTTAAATCATACTGATGATCGGGGCTTCAGATGTCTGAAACTAATGCCACAGGAGTCTGGGTAATCTTATAGAATTTAACATTTGTGAAGGTTATCCGTAATCTTTTCTTATAAAATTTGTCTGTAGAGATATCCTGACACATAAATAGAAAATAAAATTTGTTTCTCTAGAGGGGGAAAAGACAAAAAAGTTTAGTGTGATATTTTGGCTAATAAGTAAGAAATCATAATTTATTCTTTTCTGAATCTTTTCTAGGTGTCAGGAACTTCACTGTGCTTTGAACTTCTCCACTCTGTTTAGCTGGGACTACTCGAAAGACTAGCCAACCTGGGAGCATTTGCCTCAGAGGGGGTGTGAGGTTCCTTTAAACCATCCTTTCAAGGGAGGGGATCTTAAAGAAGAGTAGGACACAACTGTTAACACATTTCTTATTAACGCAATGCTAATACCATTCCAGTTTCTAATTCCAATACCTCATCTTTCATTTATCTCTGTGGCTTTAGATTTCAGTTCCTCTGACCCTGAATTTCAAATTCTTCTTTCTTATTGTTTCCCAGTGTCTGATCTCCTCATTTGTACTCTCTTTCTGCTTGCGTCCTTGTCTCAATCCTAACTCTTGCTTATTTGTAAACAAACAAGCAAACAAACCCCAAACTCTTACCTCAACCCCTTTTTCCTAATGTGTATTACTTGTCCTATTTCTTTTGCTGTACCTACGTGTACCCCTATGAAGTCTTTGTCCCTGACTGAAGACTTTCCTCATTTGGACATAAATATTCATGATCTTGCCCCTCTCTCTCTATACTTAACGAACTTCGTAGCTGTGACCCTGAAAATATAGTCTCAGTCATTATCAGTTTCCCAGTCCTGTTCTTTCTTGGTCTGCTTATAGCCTGGGATTTGCTGCTGATATTGCAGAAGTGCTGGGGTCATAAGAAGGAAACACCAGCTCCAAAGGAAAACTTCCCTTACCACTTCTTAAACAATTGGAATATTTGCCCTAAAGAAAAGACTCCACAAAAGCGGAAAGAAAGGAAGAAACTAGGCCCCTGGCCCTTCTACTCTCCTGTGATATTTTCTCCCCTTGTTCCAAGCACACTACTTCCAGTATAGAGCAAACTATTTCAGCTTTGCAGGGAAATGTACAAATGTACAAATATAAAAATTAGACTAGTCATGCTATGAGGAAGTTATGAATATCTGTATTTAAAAACTTATACTTTTATCATGAATTTTAAGGTGTGCAAAAAAAGGAATATCTCTTTTTAAGGACTGCACGTGCAGCCAGCTGGCTACTGCTGGAGGGTGGTAGATATCACAAAACATCATACAATCAGGCGTCCCTTAACAATTTGGGTCTAAAATGATAATTTTTAATATTCCTTATAAGCTATTTTTTATAGAAATGTCTTCCCTCCCTCTTTCCTTCTTCCCTCAATACCAATCTCCTTCCTTCCTGTCTTCGTCCTTTCCTTCTTTTCTTACTGCCTCTATTTACTTCTTCCTTTTAGCATTTGGTTTTTGCACATGCAGTGTCTTCTTTTTGGAGTTTTCTTTTCTTCTTTCTCTTCCTTTCACATGGATAAACCTGACTCAAACTTCAGGAATCAGGTTAGAGGTAAGTTTTTCTAAGAAGCCTCCTGTCTTCCCCAAGAAATATTTCTACAGTATCCTGAATATGGCCCTCTTGCAGCACTTATCCTTGCTGTTAAATTTTTCTATTTTGCTTGTATCTCCCCTGCTAGAATTCCAGTCCTTTGAGGAAAGCAGCTCTACCTTTGTTGCATTGGTAGGACCAAGTATAATGATTGGAACATAGAAGGTGTCAAAAATACTTGTTTAGGATGAAATATGATATCTAGAAAACCACCAGCTTGCCCTCCTTATTATAAATGTACACTATGGCAATGAACTTCAAGATTTTCTTCATTTACCCTATAAAAGAGTTCTGAAAAGTTTTATTTGCTTTTATACATTTTAATTACGATATCTAAAAGTTCTAGTCACACATTAAAATAGTTCTAAGGGCTGTAATTTACAATGCTAGTGAATATTGACATTTTAAAATGAAACCATTTTATCATTTTTAAATGCATCGTTGGACTATAACTATCATGGTGACTTGATGATGCACCATCGTTCATTTTTAAAAATACATGAATAAGTTCATTTTTTAAATCAGAAACTTTACCTCATTCCTTTTTCTCCTTGCCATTATATTTCCATTCCTTTTTCTTCAGAAAATATCTTTACTGTAACACATTGTAATGATTAAATATGCCACTGCTTATGCTATATTTGTTGTAAAGAAATAGGATAATCAATAAAAAACATTTACGTATAATCACGTATTACAATATATAGTATATATACGTATACTGAATTCTATGTATATCTACACATAATAATTTAATTCACATATATGCTTTATGTATATATTCTACTTATACATCTCATACATATATATCATACATATGTACTGTATGTATATATATGTAGATTTTAATTGTTCAATGTTTTATTTTTAATTATTATACTCTGAATATTAAAAAACTCTTTTGACATAACAATCATTTATTTACATAATTGATCAAAGCAGCATAAATATATTAAAAAGTTTGATAAATAATTATGAAACATGAAAATAAAATTTTATCATAAATGCAATTTATAGTGTAAGCACGTGCACATATACACACAGAATATATATGTACATTATTCTGTTTATAGGTCTTTGTTGATTACCCTAATTCTTTGCAACAAATATGGGGTAATCAAAAATTCTTTTTAGATGATCTATTAGCCAGAAAGTTGATTAAGCCCCCTCTTAAATATTCTTGTAAATAATCGTAAACCACCTGACTTGCAGAGGGATTTGTTACCAATAGTTCACTATTACCATTTACTTTGTCAGTTTCTGAGTATAGTAATGTCTTTACCAAGATGTATCAAATGTGTATAAATGATAGATTTTATTCATTTGTTTAGAGGCTTGAAGTTTAACTTGATGTACTCAGAAAAGACTGAGAAAAATGAAAAGTATTGTTATTTAAACACATTTTGCTGAAATTTTGGTCAAAATTCTTTTGTCTTATGTTTTAAATATGTTTTTAAAGAAAATCATTGGAGCTGCAGATGTAGGTCATTTTGTTTATGGAAAATATTTACTGTATAATCTATATGCCAAAGCCATTTCTCATCATCAAAAAATCTGCCAAATCAGACATAATTTCTGTCAGAAAAAGTCTGACTTTATTTTTCCATTCAAATAGAGGCATTAACAAGTGCCTCTGAGACAGATATCTCACTCCTGAGCCGGGTTGTCTTGTCATGAGTTTGCTGTCTGAATGACCCTATGGAACGATGTCTTCCTCCCACTTTAATATTTCTTCCCATCGTTCTCTTACCCTTGCTCTCAAAGGCCTCTCCCTCAGGAGCCATGTGCTCTTTGGCCATAGTTGAGAAATGGAGAAGGTGAGGTTAACTGAGAATTGCTACCACTCCCACCCTGCTCTAATACGCCTAAATTCAAAACATCACCCTATGAACCAAAATGCCAAGTTTCTAAGGCCAGCTCTATACTTAACAGAAATGTATGCATGCAAAAGACAACACAGGTCTTTTTTTTTTTTGCTTTCTTCTTATTTCCCTGAATTTTCTAAATTTTCAAAAATAAGCATACAGTGCATTTATTATGAGGAACTAGAAAATCATACAGGATGATTTTCAAAATTTAAAAATGGCACATCAATATTAGAATAAAAACTGGGTTAGGCAGCACTGTAGCAACCAGAAATCTCCAGGAACAACTACTATTGACATCTTCTGATTGAAATTAGTTTTCCGACTAGCTATAGCACAAAACCCATCAGATTAGAGCAGTTAAATGCAAACGTTGAATTGTGGTGAGCTTAGCCTAGGTCAGCAGAAGACTGTTTTTATAAATGATCTTCCAATTAAAATGCATGATTCATCTGTGCCTTTGCAAAGAGTTATGATTTACTTGTGTCAATACTGTCCATTCTTTGCCTTTTAGATCTTGGTGGAATAGTGAGTGAGCAAATGGCAATTTAGAGGGTTTTCGATGCAATCCAAATTAGGCTTATCAAGCAGTTTAAAAAAAATAGAGTTCTCTCAATGTAATGTAACATTAAGCTGACATGGTACAAGAAAATAGGGAATACCTAGGACTTAAAGTGAGGAGAACAATTTCAGTATCTCAGATGATGCCATGTATGTTATAATGAAACAAATGAAGAGTTTGTTAACGTTAATTAGAATAAAGTGGAATGAGAAGAAAAGGGAGAAAATAAATGAAATAACATTTTAACAAAATCTCTGTTATTTTTCCGGTATAGTATTGCATATTTTACATATATTCTCATCTATTCCCCACAGCAACACTAGGAAGTGGTTACTATTACAACTTTGCAGATGAATACTTTGAAATTTAGGGACATTAAGTAAAAAAGTTGGTTTACAGTCAGTTAGATAGCAAGTGATAGAAGGAAACTTCAAATTCCAGGTGAGTCTTACTCCAATGCCCATGTTTTGCCCAATTAGGCCTTACGCATCTGAGTGCTCACCTGATTTGAATTGGTGATTACTGGATAAAAGACAGAGAAAAGCTTTTCTAAAATATGATTATACCACTAAACCAGTACTGTGTGATGTGGGATGACCAACAGGATCTCAGCCTTCAGCAATGTGTATTCTGGCGGATAGAAATGATTGATAGATGCATAGCAGCAAAGCAGAAAAAATGAGAAAAAAAGTGGTTTCAAGCAAGAAAGTATTAGAATCAGCAGGAGATGACACTTATGAAAATATATACAGAAAACTTAGAAATGATAAAATTGCTAATCAGTCTTCAGTAAACTCAGCAGGCAATAAGTTCCAAAGAGCTGCTAATGAATTATTAAACCGAAATGTGGCCCTGGATTAAGATAAAAAGGAGCTAGAAAATGACATCTTCTAAATGATATGAAACAAATGTGACAATCAGCAACTTTGAAAATATTGTGAGGATGTTAAGAGGGTGCTATTTGCTTCACATGTTTCTACATCAATTATGCATTTTAAGTAAACTTAAAGAGGTTCCTAATTAAGCTCCTTGTGCAGCTGTCAGAGGACTTTTTTCTTTATTTAGTACCAAGCTTAGAGCCTGTGATAAAACATCCATGATTACAAATACCAAGCGAGGGAGCAAATGAATTAAAGATGTGCCCAAGATTCTGAGCGTGATTCAGGTAGCTTCTGAGTAGAGTTGTCCACAATATCTCAAACTGCTCAATTTGGAATTTTCCAGTATCTCGTTCTCCTTCCTTTATTTCCACATAGATGTGTACTGTTGGCATGTGATTCAATTGTAAATGAGTCTAATAGGTGGAATTATTAAACTACTAAGAAGGCTTAGTACCCGCTACGGAATGAGAAGATGGATACCACCTGGAACAAAGAGATTTTGAGAGGCCATTCATCAACTGAATTTCAGTGCTGATTTAGCAAGATAGCAGTCTCGAGAGCCAGACTTTGTAAAGAGAGAAAAAATTGTATCTCAATTACAATTTCTCCCTTAATACACCAAGAGCCAGAGTGCTGGAATCAGACTAAAGAGCTTTACTTTACATTCTGGGCATGAGGAAGTGACTAGCAGGAAGTTGAATAAGCCTTCTGAGAGGATGAATGCAGAAAAGACAGAAGAAAGACAGGAGGTCAGAGGAAGTTGCTGTTAACTGTGTGGGGCAGACAGGTGTGTTTTAGAAACATCGGGGTAAGTTTTGGTCTGTAGAAACCCTCATATGTTGAGGGAGAATCCAAGAACATCTGGGATGGTACTCCATTTACTCACTCCCCATTTGATTATATGTCACCAGGCAGAATAGTATCAGAGGATGGAAGAGGTATATAGATAAATGAATGTTGCTTATTTCCCACAACCTACGGAGAGTGTGTAGGAAATCCAGGAAGCCTCACAGGGGGCAGAAGTGGTTAGAGTCCTAGTAGACTGGCAGAAGCCTGGAGTCAGGACCAGGAGAACACAGAGGTACAGTGGCAATGTCTACACTCAATGAGTAGTAGTGGTGGATAGATATTGGAGATTGGAGGAGACCACCAGTGTGGATGCAGTGACCCAAAGGACAGGGCTAGCAAAGCCTCAGAGGGCAGCACATAGAACAGAGACCCCTTTTACTATTGCTATGAAGATGATTGCTTGCTTTGGGGGAAGAAGATGCTGTCCTGGGAAAATGAAAAGGGAGTGAGGAAGGAGCCATGAAAGTGTGAGTATCTCCCCTAAAGAGACTGAGTTTCTCGTAAGAAGACGGAGACTTATTTTTAACTGGCAAGATCCAGTGTCCTCCGGGAGTCACCCTCCCAGAGCCTGTACTATAGCAGAATGAGCTCGGTTATAGAATGTGAACAAATGTGTTTTGTTTTAATTTTACTGAGAATGAAAACTGTTTCTCCCATGTAAAAGTCCAGAAGTATGTGAACAATGGCTACACCATAATGCCATGCTGCTTCTAGCTCACTATTCTACCATTTCTAGGATGTCATAATTTTTCTCCAAGATGGCAGCATTTGCATTTCAAGGAGAAGTTTGGAGAAAGGGAAGAAGAAGAAAGGAAGGGAAATGCATCAGATTTTTTTTGTGTGTGTGAGGAAGATTGGCCCTGAGCTAGCATCTGTTGCCAATTCTTCCTCTTTTTACCTGAGGAAGATCATCACTGAGCTAACATCTATGCCAATCTTCCTCTATTTTGTGTGTGGGATGCTGCCATAGCATGGCCTAATGAGAGCAGGTCTGTGCCTGCGATCCGAACCCGCAAACCCTGGGACACCGAAGTGGAGTGCATGAACACAACCACTATGCAACCGAGTGGTCCCGATCCAGATTTCTTTTAAGGAAGGCTCTTAAAAGCTGCCTAAGGCACATCCACTTATGTTTCACTAGTCAGAAATTAGCTTCATGGCCACATCTAGCTGGAAAGGATGTTGGGAAATATGGACTTAATTTTGAGTAACCATGACTAGCTAAAAATTCTACTATTTCGGAATAAAAAGATTTGGGGAGAAAATTAGGAACTCTACCATAGGCTCCTGAATGTAAGACAATACAAAGAGGGAGCTGATAACAGATTTACAGGCCATGTTGTAATTTACTAGTCTTTCAGAGTTTCTTCCACATTTGGCCGTAGTTGGACTGCAAATACTGGCTTATAATATAGTGATTTTCACATTTCTCTTTGTCATTATAGGATTTGAAAGAGAGATTAGGAGAAGTGTGTCCAGTTCTGCTGGCCAAATACCACTCAAAATCTATCTTTGAAGTTTGATTCTGTAGGAATTACATGGAAGAAAGAAGCTTGGTGTCACAAGTTGGATCTTTCACCTATTTTGGGACTTTGTTTTTAATGCTACTCTTGACCCTTAAAGCAATCATAATTTTCCTCAATTGATTCCCCACTAAGCTACTAATTTTTCTTCTCTTCTCTTTTGAAATTCTCATATTAGTGGTCTTTATTTTTGTTCCCTGCCACCTGTCTGCCTCTCTTTTCATTCTGGAAACACTGTTTAAAAAAACAACTTTATTAAGGTACTCATAAATAAATTTATTGAGGCATAAATTCAGAACTTTTAAAATAACTTCATCAAGTTATAATGTTTTGTAGTTTTATTGGTGACAAAGAAAATACACTTCCTATTACAGGAGTATAATTCAATGATGTTTTCAGTAAATTGACCAAATTGTTCAGCATCACTGTAAATCAGTTTTCAAATATTTCCATCATCCCAAAAGGATCTCTTAGGCCCATTTACTGTTAATTTGCATTTGCCTTTTCTCTTCACCCCAGGCAACCAATAATCTGCTTTCTGTCTCTATAGATTTGCCTTTTTGAGACATTTCATATAAACAGAACCATATAATAAATGCTTTCTGTGTCTCACTTCTTTTACTGAGTTGTAATGCTTTATTGAGTTTCATTCATGTCTTAGCTTGTATCAGTAGTTCATTCCTATCTATTGCCAAATAATATTCCATTTTATGGATATACCATATTTGTCTCTCCATTCATCAATTGATGGACATTTAGATTGTTTCTACTTTTTGACTATTATGAAAAATGCTGTTAAGAACTTTGTATGCAAGTCATTTTTATGGCTATATGTTTTCAGTTCTGTTGAGTAGATACCTAGGAAGAGAATTCCTGGGTCACATGGTAAATTTATGTTTATCATTTTGAGTAGCTTCCAAATTGTTTTCCGAAGTGGCTGCATTAGTTTACTAGGGTGCCATAACAAAATGCAATAGACTGGGTAGCATATAACAACAGAAATTTATTTTCTCTCAGTTATGGAGACTGGAAGTCCAAGACCAAGGTGCTGGCATGGTTGGTTTCCTCTAAGACCTGTCTCCTTGGCTCACAGATGGTTGCCTTCTTGCTGTGTCCTAACATGGCCTTTTCTCTGTGTAAATGTGCCCCTGGTGTCTCTGTGTGTGTCCAGATCCTCTTTCTTATAAGGACACCAGTCATGCTGGATTATGGCCTACCCTAACAGCCTCATTTTAACTTAATCATCTCTTTAACGGCCCTATCTCCAAATACAGTCACATTCTGAGGTCCTGGGATTTAGGGCTTCAATATATGAATTTTGAGGAGACAATATCGTGGTCGTACCACTTTATGTTTCTACTAGAAATATGTGAGGGTTCCAGTTTGTCCACATTCTTGGAAATATTTACTCTGGTCTGTCTTTTTATCATGGCCATGCTAGTGGATGTGATATCCTATTTTGTGGTTTTAAGTTACATTTACCTCATGACGAGTGGTCTTGAGCATGTTTTCATATGCTTATTCATTCGTATATCTTCTTTGGTGAAATGTCTATTCAATTCCTTTGCCTATTTTTAAACTGGTGTTTGGCCAGCAAAACTGGATATAACCTCTTCTAGTTTCTCTTTGAAATGCCTGTAATGACAAAGAAAAAACACCTTGAACAGTAAAGAAAAGATACCACCAGAATATACAAAGAATTCTTATACCTCAAAAACATAAAAATCGTGTTTAAAGGTTTTCCAAATGCAGTTATAATGACTAAATTAATTATCATCTCCTCATATCTCCATTTGGTTCATCAGTCACTGAATGGGGGCTGAGTCTTGCAGATACTCTGAAGTATTCTCTAAGCATAAAAATATTCTGCTAGATAAGAATATGTTAATTTTTCTTTACCATTTATAAATGATGATTCATACTCATCTAATACTGGAAAAAGCTGACTCCCTAACAGGATTTCTAGGTGGACTGCGGAAACTGGAGGCCCATGTGCCTAATATTGGCTAGCAGATATTTTTTTGGCTTGCATAGTGTTGGGCCATATCTTGTTTTTAAAATATTTAGTATTAATTAACTGATTGCCAACATCAAAATATTAAATTAGGAGATTACACACAAGTATATGGACTTTTTGGCTTCTTAAAAAAAACAAAACACTGATCTACATGGCCACATGGATTAATTGGCTGACTGTGAGTAATATTCAGTGGTCCCTACCCCTCACCATTGGTCCCTGACATTGAGGCTGAATGTCACTGCCATTTATCTTTGTGTTACTCATGTTAACCTTATAATGCAAGTAAGATAAAAATGAGTTCTTTACATCCATTGAGCTTCTGAGTTTGCAACACACAGGCATCTAAGTTTGCCATCCACAGTGTAGATATCTGAAATTGGGGCAAACTCAACCATACCCTTTAGTTCACTGAATGGTCTCCCAAATAAATCTTTAAGTACTGCCATGTGTACTGCTTTAAGAGAGTATAGTGTTGCAAGCTTTGTGATGGCAGGGAAGTTTTTTCTGTATTTTCTATTGTATCCCCAACACATAGAATAATGCCCAGCATGTAGTAAATATTTAAAAATTATTTGTATAAGGGATGAAAAACTAGCATATAATGCCATTATTTACTATGGTCTCTAGCTCCAATGCATCATCAGATGCTATCAATTTTAGCTTTTAAATATCTCCCAATCCAACCACTTCCCTCCATCTTTACCTCCACTCTAATCCAAATTACCACCTGTCCTAACAGACTATAGAATAGTCTCTTAATAGATTTTGTTGACTCAAGTCTGGCCCTTGTCCACTCTATTCTCCACAGAACATTCAGGATGTGCAAATATGATCATTCCAACTCTACTGCCATCCTGCCTCCCAGTACTCCTTGGTACAAGTCTCAGTAAAGTAGGTATGTAGATTTATTAATATATAATCTATGGCATTATTTGATGTATGTGAAAAGAAAAGACTCACTGATTCTTCATGAATAAAGCCTCTTAAAATTCAATTGACACTTGAAGTTCTCACTTGATACTGAGATCTTTACCTGTGGACTCACCAGTCTTGGAGAAAAGACAAAAATTGCTGGGGGATTGTTTCTAGGAATAGGCCCAGATTGGCTGAACGAGGCTGAGTCAGTCATCAGAAGGGCCAGTTGGCTCTAGCCTGAAGCCTTAAAGACTACATCCAGATCACCAAGCATCTTGTTCTTGGTAGTTTCCCGCTGGGTCATCTCATCTTGCTGTCAGAGAAGTAAGTTTGGGAGGTGGTAGACCCAGAGAGAAAGAAGGAAGGAGGCCCCTTAGCTATCTGTGATAAAGAGCCACTTAAACCTGCTTCATCCTAGGCAAGAAGATCACCCAGGTGGTGAGTGTGGTGGGACCACATAGAAGTTTTGGGACAGATCTTATCCAGTCATGTGTTGCTTAATGATGAGGATGCATTCTGAGAAATGCATCTTTAGGTGATTGGATCATTGTGTGAACAACATAGTGTGTATTTACACAAACCTGGATGGTATAGCCTACCACACACCTAGGCTATGCGGTCCTAATCTTATGGGACAATCATCATATACATGGTCTGTTATTGAATGAAAGATCATTATTCAGTGCATGACATTAGTGAAATAATGAATTCTTTAACTCAGTAGTATTTCTCTCTTTCTGTCTTTCTCTTCATTCTCTCAATTAGTGTTGGCAGGTCAGGAGTTGAAAAATCAGCATTTTAATTTAAAATATGTTGAAAAGGATCTATGAACTGTTAGTAAAACTTTTCTTTTCTGAAAGGAATTATATTTATAAATAATAATCCTTACTGACTTGCATCTGTGAGAACCCTAGGACGCCGAAGAATATGGATCTACTGCATTGCAGGAATATTCATTATCTTTGAAATAGCTGTCATAAAAATATACAAAGAGGTAATCTGCATGCTACTGAAAAATGAGATGTAAAGTTCTCTGTCAAAAAAAGAGATATTGAAAATCTAGATCTTTATTGACTCAGTGTAGATTTGAGTCTCATTGTATCACGTTTCAATAGCTTCATCATCCCCTTCACTACCTTCTTCCTGTTCATCCCCTCTCCTTTATGCCAGCAACATAAATAATCTCAAACAGGTGCAAAGTCAATAATTTTTATGTATATGAGCCATTGCACTTTTTTTGCATCTATTATTTTGGACTACATGGACTTTGAATGATTTGGGGCCACAAGATTCAATTTATTTTTTGTTGGGAAATTTGAACCTATTACCCAAGCCCCTGCTAGCTTGTACAACGGTGCTAGCCTTTGCTCTGTTCTCATTTTATATTAAATTACTTTCTGGGCTATGATAATGACTTATCTCTCCTCTTAATTGGTAAATATACAGATTCGTGAGAGAATTGTACTAACATGTCTTTCTTCTACATTGAAAATAGCATTCTTTTGAGAATAGTTTATTGTGGAGAAAAACTAGATGTGTTTTATATGCAGATTAACAACCAGCAAATTAAATATGAACATAAATGGAGGGAACGGAGCTATAAATGTAGAGAATTCTTGATTTGATTATGCCTGAATAACACTTCTTGGGAAAATATTTATGGGTGTCTTGATATATATATTAAGAATATGATCTTGTTCTCACTTGTGTTCTCACTTGTGTTCTCACACTTTACTAGGTGCTAAAGTCTCATAAGCCTGCTTCTGTCATTCCCTTATTGAGTCACTTTGAGTCAAGGAGAAGTATAATAAGCAGTATGTCTACCAACCCACCAAAATTTCCTGGGACGTCAACTACCCCAAGACAAGCACTGTCTTAAGTTCCCCATCAGACAGCCTCTCCCTAGCTGGCTATTCTATCAAAAGCTGTATCCCAGTGTATCTTAAAGAAATATCCCAGTGACTTACAGTTTGCAACTAAATACTCTAGAGAAACACTGTTTAGTGGGACTTTTTCCTGTGATGGAAATATTCTATATCTGTCCAACATCCAATATGATAACCAGAACTTGAAATGTGGCTAGTTTGACTGAGGAACTGAATTTTAAATTGTATTTTATTTTAATTGAGTTTAATTTGAATAGTGGTTAGTGACAACAACACTGGAGAGTACAGCTCTAACGGTTCCCTCAGCCTTCTCTAAGAGACCATTCACCTCAGTCACTGCCAGAAGTTTCTACCTTCCAGTTCTTCCATCACAACCCGGATACGTAGCCTCACAAAGCTCTTTATATTTCTAATCTCTGACTCTTCACTGCCCTCCATGATGCCCTCTGGATTTGAAGTTTTATAATATCAATAAATTCTCCTATAACCTCAACTTCTTTGACGTAGCTGAAATTTGACCATTCCTCATTAGCACATGACTTCCCCATGCCAAGTGAAAGATGATCTTCCTCCTATATTTCATGCACTGCAGGACCCAGTGTTGAAGTAAATATCTTCTTAGCCCTTCAATGCTATTTCCAAACCATTTTCCACTCTCCTTCTTTAAGAAAATGACAGCTACTTTGAAACTTATGCTTAGTCCATGTCCATGTCACCTAAAACCAACTTGTCAGTCACTCTCCCCTCCCACTTATACTCATTGAAAACTTTAATATGGACTTCTTTTCCACCAGTGTTTTATTATCATTCTTAGTAATTTCAGAATTCACATAGATGGTTCATTTAACATTTTGTCCTCTCATATTCTTAACTCTTTTATCTATCAAAATCTTTCTTTCACCTCAACAACTGAATCTTAATTTTTTATATACCAAATTATCTTGACACTCTCCATTCTCCTTTTTAACAATGTCCAACTAAGATTCAGTCTCCATTACTTTATTGAGATTCCTCTTTGTCAAGGCCTCCAACAAACAATATCTTGGCATATTTCAATCATTATCTTTCTCAGATTCTCAAGAGCATCAAATCCAGTTGTCCGTTTTCTCCTTTGAAAGTACGTTTCTTCATCTGGTCTTCCATAAAGCCACGCTTTGCTGTTTTTGCCTCCTCTGCATGCTCTTTCTCAGCCTTATTTTTCTCTCTCCTCTTCTACCTGACTTATACTGAACAGCTTCAAAGAGTGGATCCCTGGGTAATCTCGTCTAGCCTCATGACCTTAAATGTAGCTATGGGATAACATAAATAGCATTCTAGATTTGAAAACTATCAGAAGCAATTAGTATTTTTAATAATTTTTTCATAAATTGTTTCATTAATTTTGTGAATAAAGGAAATAATAATCATAGAATCATCTTATCCTTCCAAAAATTATTCTGGTTTTTAGAAGCATTTTGGAGAAAAAAGAAGAGAAAAAGAAAAAGAAATTAATGGTGTTATTTGCCCACTAAGCACATATTCCATGAACTAACCCAGTTTTCTCATAAAAATATAATTTCATAGTGCCTTGAAATTATTTTGAACCTATAAGTTAAAGGCTATACTGCAGATATAACTGTCTTAGTGAATTGAGACAAAAGAGATCAATTACTTCTTCATCTTTAATGGAAAGAATTAATGAATTTTGCCATTTGGGACATAGGGCATACTTAAGTTTTGTCTTCTTGAGGTCTTGGTTTTACTTGGTTATTTATGTTATCAAAACTCTTTGTTTAATTTTAGTTTTTCTCTTAGCTCAAGGTTTTTTGTGTCCTGTATATGAAATATTTGCCTACCCAAGATTACAAAGATTTTCTTCTATGTATTTTTTTGCAAGTTTTTATAATTTTAGCTTTTACGTTTAACATTATGATCCTTTCAAGTTAAATTTTATGTACAGTATGAGGTAAGGTTCAAGTTCATTTTTTCCCCACATGTATATCTAGTTTAAGCACCATGTGTTGAAAAGATTTCGCTTTCTCCTTGAATTATCTTGGCACCTTTGTTAAAATTCAGTTGACCACATGTGTGTTGCTTTTCGGAAGCGTGAGTACTCTTTTCTACTTCCACATTTTCTCTTTTAAAAAAGAAAGAATTTTTGTTTTAATAATGGCTTTTTAATTTTGTTTTTATTTTCGCAAACTTCACACATAATTAAAAAGTATAATAGTTTTATAAGATTTGTGATGAAAAATTGCAGTACTCTGCATAAAACCTCTTACTTCTAACCTTCTTTTCAGAGGCAATAATTGTCCATTATTTTTATAGCTAATTTTTTTTCTAAACAACATCTGACCTGTTCCCTCACTCCCACACCCTGGTAACCACCATTTTATTCTCTGATTTTCAAGTTTGGCTTTTTAAAATTCCACACATAAGTGACATCATGTAGTACTTGTCTTTCTCTGACTTATCTCACTTAGCAAAATGTGCTCAAGGTCCATCCATGTTGTCACAAATGGCAGGATCTCTTCCTTTTTCACGGCTGAATAGTATTCCATTGTATATATGTGCCACACTTTCTTTATCCGTTCACCTATCAATGGACTCTTAGGTTGTTTACAAGTCTTGGCTATTGTAAATAATGCTGCAATGACCATGGGTGTACAGATAACTTTTTTTTTAAAGATTTTATTTTTTCCTTTTTCTCCCCAAAGCCCCCCAGTACATAGTTGTATATTCTTCATTGTGGGTCCTTCTAGTTGTGGCATGTGGGATGCTGCCTCAGCGTGGTTTGATGAGCAGTGCCATGTCCGCGCCCAGGATTTGAACCAACGAAACACTGGGCCGCTTGCAGCGGAGCGCGCGAACTTAACCACTTGGCCACGGGGCCAGCCCTGTACAGATAACTTTTTGAGTAGTGTTTTCATTTTCTTCTAATAAATAACCCAAAGTGGAATTGCTGGATCATATGGTAGCTCTATTTTTAACTTTTTGAGGAAGCTCCTTACTATTTTCCATAGTGGCTGCACCAATTTACATTCCCATCAATAGTGCACAAGTGTTCCCTTTTCTCTACGTCTTCATCAGCACTTGTTATCTCTTGTCTTCTTGATGATAGCTATTCTAACAGGTATGAGGACATATCTCATTGTGATTTTAACTTGCATTTCCGTGGTGGTTAGTGACAGTAAGCATCTTTTCACTTACCTTTTGGCCATTTGGATGTCTTCTTTGAAAATATGTCCATTTATTTCTTCTGCCTATTTTTTAATTGGAATTTTTTTTGTTGTTATTGAGTTGTATGAGTTCTTTATATATTTTGGATACTAACCCCTTGTCCAATATACAGTGTGTAAAAATTTTCTTCCATTCTGTAGTTTGCTTTTTCATTTTGTTAATTGTTTCTTTTGCTATGCAAAAGCTTTTAAGTTTGATGTAGTCCCATTTGTTGATTTTTGTTCTCATTATTTATGGTTTTAGTGTAATATCTAAAAAATAATTACCAAGACCAATGTTAAGGAGCATCTTCCCTATGTTTTTTACTAGGAGTTTTATAGTATCAGGTCTTATATTTAAGTTATTTATCCATATTGAGTTAATTTTTGTGAGTGGTGTAAAATAGTGGTCCAAATTCATTGCTCTGCTTGCATTTGTCTAATTTTCCCAATACCGTTTATTGAAGAGATTATCATTTACCCATTGGGTGCTCTTGGCTGCCTTGTCGAGTATTAGTTGACTGTATAAACAAGGGTTTAATTCTGGTCTCTCTATTCTATTCCACTCATCCATCTGTCTATGTTTTGTGCCAGTACCATATTGTTTTTTTTATTGTAGATTTGTAGAGTAATTGGAAATCAAAAAGTGTGATACCTCTAGTTTTTTTCTCAGGATTGCTTTAACTAAAGCAATTGGGGGTCTTTTGTGGTTCCATACAAATTTTAGATTGTTTTTTCTATTTCTGTGAAGAATGCCATTGGTATTTTGGTGAGGATTGCTTTGAATCTATATAAGGCTTTGTGTTGTATGGGCATTTTATCAATATTAATTCTTCTGTTCCATGAACATGGGATATCTTTCCATTTGTTCATGTCTTCTTCAATTTCTTTCAGCAAAGTCCTCTAGTTTTTGTTGTACAGATCTTTCACTTTCTTCTTTAAATTCATTCCTAAGTAATTTAATGTGTTTGATGCTATTGTGAATGGGATAGTTTCCTTTATTTCTTTTCCAGATGTTTCATTCTTGGTGTATAGAAATGTAATTGATTTCTGTATGTTTATTTTGTATCCTGCAACTTTACTGAAATCATTGATTAGTTCCAATAGTGTTTTGGTTGAGTCTTTGGAATTTTCCATATATAAAATCATATCATCTGCAAATAACGACAGTTTCATTTCTTCCTTCCCTATTTGGATGTCTTTTATTCTTAGTCTTGCCTAATTGCTCTGCCTAGAACTTTCAGTACTACATTGAATAAGAGTGGTGAGAGTTGACATCTTTGTCTTGTTCCTGATTTTAGAGGAAAAGCTTTTAATTTTTCTCCATTGAGTATAATGTTACCTATGGATTTCTCATTTATGGCCTTTATTTTGTTGAGGTATGTTCCTTCTACACCCAATCTGCCAAGGATTTTTATCATGGTAGGATGTTATATTTTGTCAGATACCTTTTCTGCACCTGTTGAGATGATCATGTGATTTCTATCTTTCATTTTATTAGTGTGATGTATTACATTTATTGATTTGTTTATGTTGAACCATCCTTGCATAAATCCCACTTGGTCATGGTATATAATCCTTTTTATGTGCTCTTAAATTTGATTTGCTAACATTTTGTTGAGAATTTTTGCGCCTATCTTCATCAAGGATATTAGTCCTGGTGTCCTTATCTGGCTTTAGTATCAGGGTAATGCTGGCCTCATGAATAAGTTTGGAATATTCCCTCCTCCTTTGTGTTTTGGAAGAATTTGAGAAGGGTTGGTGTTTTCTTTAAATGTTTGGTAGAATTTTCCAGTGATGCTACCTGGTTCTGGGGTTTTGTCTGTTGGGAGGGTTTTTTTTTTTTTATTACTGATTCAATATCTTTGCTCATTATTTATCCTTTCAGATTCTCTATTTCTTCCTGATTCAGTCTTAGTAGGTTGTGTTTTTCTAGAAATTCTTCTGGATTATCTAATTTGTTGACATATAGTTGTTCACAATAGTCTCTTATAGTCCTATGTATTTCTGTAGTATCAGTTTCACTGTCTGCTTTTTCATTTCTAATTTTATTTATTTGAATCTTCACTATTTTTTTCTTAGTCTGGCTAAAGGTTAGTCAATTTTGTTCCATTCCCAAGACACAGATTTTAGTTTTGCTGATTCTTTCTATTATTTTTCTTGTCTTTATTTTGTTTACTTCTGCTCTAATCTTTATTATTTCCTTTCTTCTGCTAACTTTGAGTTTAATTTTGTTTTCCTTTTCTAGTTCCTTGAGTTGTAAATTTAGATTTTTTATTTGAGATCATTCTAATTTTTTAACCTATGCATTTATTACTATAAACTTTCCTCTCAGAACTGCTTTTGCTGCACTCTGTAAGATTTAATATGCTGCATTTCCATTTTCATTTGTTTACAGAGAATCTTTTACTTCCCTTTTGATTTCCTCTTTGACCCATTGGTTATTCAGAAGTGTGTTGTTTAGTTTCCACATATTTATAGGTTTTCCAGCTTTCTTCTTCTTGATTTCTAATTTCATATCATTGTGGTCAGAAAAGAGAGTTTGCATGATTTCAATCTTCTTAAATTTGCTGAGATTTGTTTTGTGTCCTATCATATGATCTGTCTTGGAAAATGTTCCATGTGCACTCAAAAAGAATGTGTATTCTGCTGCTGTTAGATGGAATGTTCTATTTGTGTCTAAGTCCATTTGTTCTACAGTATGATTTAATTCCAACATTTTCTTATTGATTTTCTGTTTGGATGATCTATCCATTGCTGGCAGTAGATTGTTGAAGACTCCTACTATTACTGTATTGTTATCTATTTCTCCCTTTAGATCTGTTAGTATTTGCTTAGTATATTTTGATGCTTTCATATTGCATGGGTGTACATTCACAATTTTTATATCTTCTTGATGTATTAACACTTTTATCATCATATAATGATCTTCTTTGTCTCTTGTTATTATTTTCAGCTCAAAGTCTATTTTGTCTGATATAGCTATGACTGTCTCCACTTTCTTTTGGTTTTCATTTACATGGGATATCCTCTTTCATCCTTTCACTTTGAGCCTATGTGTGGCTTTAGAGCTAAAATGAATTTCCTGGAGGCAGTGCAGTATTGGTTCTTGTGATTTTATCCATCCAGCCTTCTGTGCCTTTTGATTGGTGAATTCAATCCATTTATATTTAGAGTTATTATTGATATGTAAGGACTTACTACTGCCATTTTATTGTTTGCTTTCTAGTTGTTTTGTATCTCCTTTGCTTCTTTTTCCTTCTGTTTCTGTCTTTGTAAAGTGGTGGTTTCCATGGTGATTTGCTCAGTCTCTTCCTTTTTTATGTTTTGTGACCCTACTCTGGACTTTTGCTTTGTGGTTACCTTGTGGCTTACATAAAACATCTCATAGATAAAACACTCCTTTTTATGCTTAGGACCTTATCTTCATTCACCTATAAAGGTTCCACCTTTTCTTCTCCCTTTTTATATTTTTGATATCACAATTTACTTCTTTTTATGCTGTTAATTGGTTAAGAAATTATGGTAGCTTTAGTTATTTTTAATGCTCTTTTCTTTAAGCCTTTATACTGTAATTAAGTGGTTAACATACCATTCTAATATAGTTACAGTTTTCTAATTCTATTTTTCACCTATGCTGAAGTATTATGTACTTTCACTTGCTTTTATGTAATTAATTGGTATTTTTTAATTTCAGTTTGAAGAATCCCTTTCATCATTTCTTGATAGTCATGTCTAGGTGTGGTGAAGGCCCTCAGATTTTGTTTGTTTGGAAAACCTTTATTTCTCCTTCATATCTGAAGGATAGCTTTGCCAGATAAAGTATTCTTGGCTGGCAATTTTTACCTTTTGGCACTTTGAATATGTCATTCCACTCTCTTCTGGCCTATAGAGTTTCTGCCTAGAAATCTGCTAATAGCCAATTGGGGGTTTCTTTGTAGATTACTTTTTTCTGGCTATTGTTAAGATTCTTTCTTTGTCATTGATTTTTGACAGTTTAATTTTAATGTATCTTGGAGAAAGTCTTTTTGCATTGAAATAATAGGGTGTTCTATTACCTTGTTGGAGTGGTATGCCCAATTCCTTTCCTTGGCTTGCAAAGTTCTTAGCTATTATTTCTCTACGTACACTCTCTACTCCCTTCTCCCTCTCTTCTCCTTCTTTTAGACCTATTATCTTTATATTTGTTTTTCTCATCATGTCTGATAGTTCTTGTAGGATTTCTTCACTTTTAAAAACTTTAGTTCTCTCTTCTCTTCTGAGTCAATTCTAAATTCCTATCCTCCAAGTCACTAGTTCTTTCTTCCATCTCATCTGCCCTGTTTCCTAAACTCTCTAATGCATTCTTCCTCTCATTCACTGAATTCTTCAGCTCCAGAATTTCTTTCTGGTTCTTTTTTAAAATTCCAAACTCTTAGGTAAAGAACTCCATTTTTTCATAATTTTATTCCTGAGGTCATTGAATTTCCTTTCTGAGTTTTCTTGTAGCTCATTGAGTCTCTTTATAATAGCTATTTTGAATTCTTTATCAGTTTGCAATGTTATGCTCCATTGGGTTCAATGGCTGGAGAATTATTGTTTTTGATAAATAAAACAAAGTATCCCTATATTTGTTTAAATAATGATAGTTTTTATTGAGTAAAAGGAAAGAGAGTGCTTAAGTGACATTTTATCCAAGCATGAAGTAATTGACATTTTTATCAATACAGATTCTCCAGTTGACCTAGAGATTTATGTGAGAAAGAAGAGAAATGAAAAGAATTAAAAAGAATGAAATTCATTAAGATTTTTCTCCCCATATTAAAATTTTCCAGTAATTTCTGCTTAGACTCATATTCTCTAGTCAACTGAGTACATGTACTCTTTCTTTGTTTTTTTTTTTTCTAAGATTGGCCCTGAGCTAACTTCTTTTGCTAATTTTGTTTTCTTCTTCTTCTCCTCAAAATCCCCCAGTACATAATTGTATATTCTATTTGTAGGTCCTTCTAGTTCTGCTATGTGGGACATCACCTCAGCATGGCTTGATGAGTGGTGCTAGGTCCTTGCCCAGGATCTGAACCAGTTAAACCCTGGGCTGCCGAAGTGGAGTGAGCAAACAGTTGCTCAGCCAAGGGGCCAGCCCCTCTTTAAGATTTTTAATGTAAACTTTTAATAATCTAGAAAATCCAGAATTATTATTTACTTCTCTTTTGTTTTTACTGAGTTATTGTCTAGTATTTAATTCATCAAATATTAGTAAATTTATATTTATGTTTAAAGCAAATTAAGAGATCCACAAACTTGTCTAAGGTAAGATCTCTTATATCAAATTATACTGAGCTATTTTCTCTCCAAATGGAGAGATGCTTGATTATGTCTTGGCACTCAAATATGCAAGAATCCAAGAAAAGTCCTTTCTCTTTCACTACTGCAAATCAAATGAAAAGTAGAGGATATCTTTCCTCTTGAAAATATATTCAAGCCTTGTACCAAAGTAGTAATAAACTTGATTTCAATTAAACTTCAATTCATGAGTTGATCCATGTAAGAGAAAGGAAAAAGATACCTATACTTGGATGAGACATATCTTCTTGTCTTTGTTGATCTGACCAGACAGAAAATGCATTACATTTTCTTTCTAATAATTTTCAATACCTTTTAAGCCTTTTCCTTTACTTTATCTTAGAGGGAATTCTTATAGGTTCGGTAACAAAAAGAGAAGTACTCAGCTCTACATGATCAATAAATTGACATAAATACTCAACCATACTCTTAAAGTTCCCATTAAAGACTTAGAACCTTGCCTAGTGTTTGAGGATTTGGCACTGGTGAGATTCGTCCTGCCAATTCTCTGTTTAAATCTAAATGACAGCAAAAGGTTGATGGGAGCATAAGTCAAAGTCTATAGTATGTCTATTTTTACAACTGTCAGAAGCTCTTTAATTTCTTTACAATTTGCTTAGTCTTTTGCAAAATTGAGATGGATAATGGAAAATAGTCAACACAAAAAAAACCTCTTGTGACTTTTCCTGACATTTTGGGGAATAAAGAATATAAAGGGAAAAATATATACATAATGTCATTCCCACTTACAGTGAAAAGTTATACACTTCATTAACTAATACTATTTTCTAAAAAAAGAATTACACTCATACCAAGAAATTCTGTTAATAATGGAGGTTAGAGGTCACATGGAACATATAGCTGTCATAGTAAAATGTAACGCAAATGTCCTTGGAAAGATATCACAAAATGATAAAAATCTGCTTCATGAAATATAGAGCAGGGTATGGTTAAATTTAGTCTTATTAGGATCTTGTTTTAACTTGATAAATCAGCAAGTCAAGTTCTTATTTAGTGTCAGTGTCTTTATCAAGGAAAGCAAGTCTTTCCAGCACACCATTCGCACAAGTAAAATATCTTTCAGTCCCAGGAGACTGTTTCCTCTTTGGGCAATAGTTTTTCCTTTCTTGGAAAAATGGAGGCCTACGTAGAAACACAAATACATGCTTTTATATTTTGACTAATTTTACTCTTTAAAATAATGTTATAAAATATTTGACATACTAAAAAATCAGAAAAGCAAACCAGAAAAAGAAACCCCATGTATACTACTTAGCCAAAAAATTTAATTACCAAAATTTAAAGATACTTTTGTAATCCTCTCTGATTCCATCTATCTTCCTCCTGTACAGAGGTAGCTACTATTTCATATTTATCATTCCCATGAATGTCTTTATACTATTTTTATAGGCATATGTATGAATAGCTCCAATTAAAACTTCATATTTGAAGACTTTCTCTTTGATGCATGTGTTTCTTGTATGTTGGCCTGTTTATTATTTTTGCTGGAGTGTTAGATCATGCTTTTTATTTAAAATCTTTGGTAGATAAGGAAACATATCTTCCTGCCATAACTCTAATAGCCTTCAACTTTATTCTATCTTTTCTGGAATTAGTTCATTTTACTGCTTCAATTCCATTGACTGTCTCTTCTTATTTTAACTAGTCATCTTCTATTAGGCAATTATTTTATTGTGCAAATTTTTGTCTTTCTGGAACTTATAGTTTACCTACATTTTTTAAAAAAAGGATCTCGACCTTGGTCAGATGGTCATTTTCATTTAACTTCTCAGTTATTTGATACTCTTTGTGTTCCACAGTACCTCGCTCTCATGTTCTTCATCCTCTCTATTCCAAGCTGGACAGGATGTCCTCTGTGACTGCCCTTCTGAGTTGGGTACACTGTTCCCGTTTCCTCTGTCTTGTTTTAGTTCTTCTAGATCCTCAAAAATCTTCCTAAGCAAAGGTGTGTATGTAAGTTGTTGTTATGGATTTTTATCTTTTCTTTCTTTCTTTCTCCCTTCCTTCCTTTCCTTCCTTTCTTTCTTGTTTCTTTATGTCATTCTTTCTTTCTTCCATATATTCTAAAGGTAGTTCAGGAGAAGGAGATACAAGCATATGCTCAGCTGCAATCTTGGTCCAGAGGTTTCTTTAAACTTTTTCTTTGAAATAATTTCATACTTACAGAAAAGTTACTAAAATAGTATAAAGAGATCTCAAATGTTCTTTGAGATTGTCCCTCTCAAATGTCTAAATGTTAACATATTACATTTGCATTACTTTTTTTCTGAAATGTTTGAAAGAATGTTGCAGAAAAGATATTCTCTTTTCTCTAAAAATGTCTGTGTGCATTTTCTAAAAACAATGACCTTTTCTTACATTAGCACATTACAATGATCAAAATCAGAAAATTAATCTTCACACAATATTCATAGGTAGATAAAATTTATTGCATCCTACTAATGTCCTCTATTGTGGAAGAAAACATTTTTTTTCTTGTCCAAGATCTAATTCCTGATCTCACATTGAATTTAATTATCATATCTCTAGTTTTTTCACTTTGGAACTCTTCCTTAGATTTACTTTGTCTTTCATAATGATAACATATTTACTTATTTTACTTAAGTAACGTTGATTAATAACATTATATAAATTTTGGGTGTCTATCATTGTATTTCTACTTATATATAGACTACATCATATTCGTGACCAAAAGTCTAGTTTCTATTTGTCACCGTACAGATGTCCCCCTTTACCCTTTTTGCTCTCACCCCACTCTCCTACCCCTCTGGTAACCACAAGTCTCTTTTCTGTATCTGTGTGTTTGTTGTTGTTTTTTATCTTCCACACAAGTGAAATAATACAGTATTTGTCTTTTTCCATCTGACATTTCACTTAGACTAGTACTCTCAAAGTCCATCCATATTGTCACAAGATTTCATCTTTTTTATGGCTAAGTAGTATTCCACTGTATATGTTATACCATATCTTCTTTATCCATTCATCCTTCAATGGGCTCTTAGGTTGTTTCCCAGTCTTTGCTATTGTAAATAATGCTTCAATAAACATAAGAGTGCATATATCTTTTTAAATTAGTGTTTTCAAATTCTTTGGACAAATACTCAGAAGTGGAATAGCTGGATCATATGGTAGATCTATTCTTAATTTTTTGAGGAATCTCCATACTGTTTTCTATAGTGGCTGCACCAGCTTCCATTCCCACCAGCAGCATACAAGGGTTCCCTTTTCTCCACATCCTCTCTAACACTTGTTATTTCTTGTCTTTTCAAAAATAGCCATTTGGCCTATAATAGTCATAGCCATGACAGGCATTAGGTTATATCTCATTGTGATTTTGATTTGCATTTTCCTAATAATTAGTGATGTTGAGCATCTTTTCATGTGCCCACTGCTATCTGCATATCTTCTTTGGAAAAATGTCTGTTTAGATCCTCTGCTCATTTTTTAATTGGGCTGTTTGTTTTTTTGTTGTTGTTGTTGAGTTGTATGAATTCTTTACATATTTTGGACATCTTATTGAATATGTGGTTTGCAAATATCTTCTCCCAATTTTTAAATTTTCTTTTCATTTTGTTTATGGTTTCCTTGGCTGTACCGAGGGTTTTCAGTTTGATGTAGTCCCATTTGTTTATTTTTCCTTTTGTGCCCCTTACCTGAGGAGATATATTCAAAAAGATATTGCTAATACAAATGTCAAAGAGTATACTGCCTAAGTTTTCTTCTAGGACTTTTATGGTTTCAGGTCTTACATTCAAGTCTTTAACCCATTTTGAGTTAATTTTTGTGTATGTTGTAAGATAGTGGTCTACTTTCATTCTTTTGCATTTGGCTGTCCAGTTTTCCCAGCACCGTTTTTTGAAGAGACTTTCCTTTCTCCTTTGTATGTTCTTGCCTCCTTTGTCAAAAATCAGCTATCCATAAATGTGTTGGCTTATTTCTAGAATCTCATTTCTGTTCCATTGATCTGTCTGCCTGTTGTTATGCCAGTACCTTGTTGTTTTGATTGCTACAACTTTGTAGTATACTTTGAAATCAGGGAGTGTGATACCTCTGGCTTTGTTCTTTTTTCTCTGGATTGCTTTAGCTATTTGAGGTCTTTTGTCTTCCATATACATTTTAGTACTCTTTGTTCTGTTTCCATGAAATATGTAATTGGGATTTTCACCAGAGTTGCATTGAACCTGTAGATTGTTTTAGGTAATGTGAACATTTTAACAGTGCTTATTTTTCCAATCCATGAGCACAGAATATCTTTCCATTTCTCTGTGTCTTCTATTTCTTTCAACAATGTATAATAGTTTTCAGTGTATAGGCTTTTCACCTCCATGATTAAGTGTATTCCTAGATATTTTATTCTTTTTGTAGTGATTATAAATGGGATTGTATTTCTGATTTCTCTTTCTACTAGTTCATTGTTAGTGTATAGAAATGCAACTGCTTTTTGTATGTTGATTTTGTACTATGCAAGTTTACTATATTTGTTAATTATTTCTAATAGATTTTTGGTGGATTCCTCAGGATTTTCTATTTTTAAAAAATCATGTCATCCACAAATAGTTAAAGTTTTAATTCTTTTTTTCCAATTTGGATACCCTTCATTTCTTTTTCTTGTCTACTTGCTCTGGCTAGGACTTCCATTACCTATTGAATGAGTGGCAAGAGTGAGTATTCTTGTCTTTTTCCTGTTCTTAGGGAGATAGTTTTCAGTTTTTCACCATTGAATATAAAGGTAGTTACAGGTTTGTCATATACAGCCTTTATCATATTGAGGTACTTTCCTTTTCTATCCATTTTATTCAGAGTATTTATCATAAACGAATGCTGAATTTTGTCAAACTATTTCTCTGCACCTATTGAGATGATCATGTGATTTTCTTCTTCATTTTGTTAATGTGGTGTATCACATTGACTGATTTGCAGATGTTGAACCATCCTTGCATCCCTAGAAAAAATCCAACTCAATCATAGCATATGATCCTTTTAATGTATTGTTGTATTCGATTTTGCTAGTATTTTGTTGAGGATTTTTATATGTCCATCAGTGATATTGGCATGCAATTTTCTTTTTTTGTGTTGTCCTTGTCTGGTTTTTGTATCAGGGTAATATTTGCCTTATAAAATGAGTTAGGAAGCATTCCCTCTTCAATTTTTTGGAAGAGTTTGAAAAGGATAGGTACTAAATCTTTGCATCTTTGGTAGAATTCATCAGATAAATCATCTGGTTCTGGGCTTTTGTTTTTGGGAGGTTTTTGATTATTGTTTCAATCTCCTTGCTAGTGATCAGTCTATTCAGATTCTCTATTCAGTTTTGGAAGGTTGTATGATTCTAAAACTTTATCCATTTCTTCTATATTATTGTTTGTGTGTATACAGTTTTTCATAGCATTCTTTTATAATCTTTTGTGTTTCTGTGGTATCCATTGTAATATCTCCTCTTTCATTTCTGATTTTATTTATTTGACTTCTTTATTTTTTTCTTAGTGAGTCCAGCTAAAGGTTTACCAGTTTTTGTTATTTTTTCAAGGAAACAGCTCTTAGTTTCATTGATCCTTTATATTGTCTTTAGTCTCTATTTATTTGCTTCCGCTCTGATTTTTACTATTTCCTTCCTTCTACTGACTTTGGGCTTTCTTTGTTCTTTTTCTAATTTCTCTAGATATAATGTTATTGTTTATTTGAGGGTTTTTTTGTTGTTGTTTCTTGAGGAAGGCCTCTTTTGCTATAAATGTCCCTCTGAGAACTGCTTTTTGTAGTATCCCATAGATTTGGTATGTTGTATTTTCATTTTCATTTGTCTCCAGTTATTTTTTATTTCTCCTTTGATTTCTTCATTGATCTAATGGTTATTCAGTAGCATGTTGTTTAGTCTCCACAAGTTTGTGACTTTTCCAGCTTCTTCTTGTAGCTGATTTCTAGTTTCATATCATTGTGATCAGAAAAGATGCTTGATATGATTTCAGTCTTCTTAAATTTATTGAGACATTTTGTTTTCCATGATATGTGGTCTATCTTTGAGAACGTTCCAGGCGCACTTGAGAAGAATGTGTATTCTACTGTTTTTGAATGAAATGTTCTATACATATCTATTAAGTCTGTCTGGTTTCGTGTTTCATTGAAAATCAATGTTTCCTTGTTGATTTTCTGTCTGGATGATCCATCCATTGATGTAAGTGGGGTATTAAAGTCCCCTACCATTATTGTGTTGTTGTCAATATCTCCCTTTAAGTCTGTTAATTGGTTTATATACTTTTGTACTGCCATGTCAGATGCATATAGGTTAATAGATGTTATGTCTTCTTGATGACTTGTCCCCTTTATCATTATGTAATATACATGTGTGTCTCTTATTATCTCTTTTGGCTTGAAGTCGATTTTGTCTGATAAAAGTTTAGCTACACCTGTTTTCTTTTGATTGCCATTTACTTGGAGTATCCTTCCACCCCTTCACTTTGAGCATATGCTCCTCTTTAGAGTTGAGATAGATCTCTTGAAGATCTGCATATTCTTGGATTTTGTTTTTAATCCATCCAGCACTGTATGTCTTTTGATTGGTGAATTCAATCCATTTACATTTAGGGTGATTATTGATTATGAGGGCTTAATACTGCTTAATACTACTCTTGTTTTGTGGTTGCTCTATATTTCTGTTGTTTTCTTTACCTTGTGTCTCTGTCAGCCATTTCAGTTTGGTGGTTTTCTGTGTTGTGCTTCTCAGATTCCTCTCTCTTTTTTTTAATGTTTCATGACTCTGCTCTGAATTTTTATTTTGTGGTTACCATGAGGTTTACATAAAGATCTCACAGATAAGATAGTCCTTTTTCTGCTGATAGCATCTTATCTTCATTTGCCTAAGTGGATTTTGTCCTTTTCCTCTTCCCATTCTGTATTTTTGTTGTCAGAAATTACCCCTTTTTGTATTGTGAGTTTGTTACCAAATTGAAGTGCTTATGGTTATGTTTGATGCTTCCTTTTCCATTAACCTTTATGTTCTAATTAAGTGTTTACTAACCTATTCTGACATGGAGTTGCAATTTTCTGCTTCTGCCTATTTATCTCCTTGCTCAAAGCTTTGTATACCTTTCCAGGTAGGAGAGCTTCTTTCAATATGTCTTATAAGACAAGACTAGTGGCAATGAACTCCCTCAACTTTTCTTTGTCTGGGAAAGCCTTTATATCTGCTTCACATCCAAAAGATAGCTTTGCTGGATAGAGTATTCGTGGCTGACAGTTTTTATCTCTCAATATTTTGAGTATATCTTTTCACTGCCTCCTGACCTGTAGAGTTTCTGCTGAGACATCTACTGACAGTGTAATGGGCATTCCCTTGTAGGTTATTGTCTTTTTATCCACATGGCTGTCTTTAACATTCTTTCTTTGTCATTGAATTTTGACAGTTTTATTATCATGTGTCTTTGAGAAAGTTTTTTGCGTGTTGAGATTATTGAGTATACTATTAACTTCATGGATTTGTATATCCAGTTCCTTCCCCAAGTTTGGGAAGTTCTGAGCTATTATTTCTTTAAATAATCTTTCTGCTCCCTCTGTCTCTTATCCTTCTGGGATATCCATTATCTTTATGTTGCCTTTTGTAATGGAGTCAGATAATTCTTACGGAATTTCAAATTTTTAAAGAAATCTTAGTTCTCTCTCCTCTTATATTTGCATCATTTCTAGTTTTCTATCTTTGAGCTTAATAATCCTCTCTTCCATATCATCTGCTGTATTTCCAATGCCCTCTAATGCATTCTTCACCTTCCTTATTGAGTTTTTCAGCTCTAGATTTCTGTTTATTTCCTTTTCAGTATTTCGGTTTCTTTGGTAAAATATTCCTTCATTGATTTTATTTCTCAGCTCATTGGACTGCCTTTTTGAGGTTTTTTTGTAATTCAAGTTTATTCATGACAGCTATTTTGAATTCTTTATCAGTTGAATCATAATCTTTCATGACTTTATGTTTTGTTTCTGGAGGGTTATTTTTTTTTTTATGTAATGCTGTGTTACTGTGGTTTTTTGTGTGCTTTCGGAATTGTTCCTCTGCTATCCCATTTGTTGTAGCAAGCATTTTTCTTATTTAGGTATAGCTTTGTATGTTTTGATTCAAACTCTTCAACTAACAGATTATAGGCCTTTGTTTTGTTTTTTTAGCAGGTGACACTATAGCACTAGTTTTTGGTTTCTCTTACTTGAGCTACCTCTGGCTGTGTTTGAGGATATGCATGTTCCAACCTCCACCATCTCTATTCAGATATTGCCATTAGTCTTGTTCTTGCCTGTGCCTCTAGAGGTCACTGTTGCCTTGGTATTTTTGGCATTGCTGAAGTGCTGGCTTCACCACCAGGGGGTACAGGGGTGTCTGATGCTTCTACCATGTCCAGTATGACCTTGGTCAGATGCTCCACCACCTTGGTGGGGGAGGAGGGGAAGGCTGGGAAGGGAGCTGATTTCACAGGGCACTGCCTCTGCTGTTGCTTGTGACCTTGTGGCTGCGGGTGCCTCTGTGGTTGGGATGTCAGATTCCTGTCCTCACTTCCTCTGCTGCAACCATGCTCTCAGCTGCGGCTGAGGGGCCTGGAATCACAGAGTTCTGCCTCTGCTGCTTCTCCACTCCCTGTGGTTACAGGCACCATTGCAGCTAGCTGGCCCAAGTCACACACATACCTCTGCTGCTGGCCACTGGCTAATCTGGTTCTGGAGGTGGCTAACTCAGCTGGCACCGCCTGTGCTGTTCCTCTGCTTAGCCTCCTCTATGTGCTCCAATACACCCACCTTTGTATGTTCTGATGTGTGGATCTCTCCAGCGTCCCGGTGTGTTGGGTGACGTAAACTCTGTTATGCTATGGATGTTTTACTCACTGTATATTGAAAGGGAAGGTAAAGTGATCCTCTCACACTACCATGAGGATGATGCACTGTGACGCATATTTAATATCAGAGGTCAGTATTTGTAAAATATCCCTAAATTTAGGTTTGTTGACTTTTTCTCATGATTAAATTCAGATTACTCACTTTAGATAGGAATACATTAGAAATGTTCTTCTATCTGCCTCAGTCACCAGATCAAAATCTGTATGATGATGTCATTTGTCCCATTAATGGTGATACTTACTTTGATCACATGGTTAAGATGATATTGAAGTCTCTCTTAAAATTAATAAGGGCTTTCACAGAAAGGATAATGAATAGAAATGACAGAGTCAGGAATCTTGTTGTGTCTGTGTGTTTTATTGTCAGTGGATACGCAGGCAAGTTCTGGTAGTGGGTCTGGGGTTACTATTGCTCAGCAGAATGAAAACTATATGGGTAAATATGAAGCACATTTTTTCTTCAGTTTTGAATTTCCTTTAAATGTTAGTTGAAAACAAATATCATTTACAATTGTGCTAAAAATATGAAATTTCTAGGGATAAATTTAACATAATATGTGCAAGACTTAGATATTGACAACTACAAATCGTTGCTAAGATTTATTAAAGAAGACCTAAATAAAGAGATGAATACGACACTAATAGATTGAGAAACTCAATAGTGTTGAGACGTCAATTATCCCCAAATTAATCTATAGCTAAATGCATTCCAGATAAAAATTCCAGCAGACTTTTTTTCTTTTGATAGAAATTGACCAGCTCTTTTTATGGAGATAAAAAGACACAGAATAAGAAAAATAATTTTCAAAAAGAAAAACAAAGTTATAGGGTTCAACTACCAGATTTTAAGACTTTTTTAAAAAGCTATGTTAATCAAGGCGGAATTGGTTCATATAGATCAGTGCAATAGAATAGAATTTAGAAATTCCAAAAATAGGCAAAATATATAGCCAATTACTTTTCAGCAAAGGTGTTCAGGCAAATCAATAAGAAAAAGGTAGTTTTTTCCACAAAGGATGCTAGAACAAGTTAATGTCTATATGCGAAAATATGAATTCTTTTACTTTACATCATATATACAAATTAACTCAAAATGGATTAAAGACCTAAACATAAGAGCTAAAATTGTAAAACTTCTATAAAAGAACATAGGAGGCAATCTTAATGAACTTGCAGTAGGTAAAAATTCCTAAGTAGAATATAAAAAGCATAACTTATTTAAAGATGATAAATTTATTTCAGCCTAAAAGGGATGATAATTCTCTAATACATTATTTTTATTTCCAAAAAGTCAAGCATTGTTCTATGAATCTCTGTTACCCAGTTTCAGGATGGAAAAAGTGAATTAATCCTATAAATTTTCTGTTACTCGGTGTTTACACACTAAATTATTTATAGTGGGGTAAATATTCTGAGTTGAAAATTATTTTGTGAGCATTCCCATTTTTGAGAAAAATAACAACATGTCTTTCAAACATGCTACCTGTGTAATTTGAAAAACTGGGTTGCACAATTCCACTTCTTCAAATTTATTTTCTCCCAGCATATAGCAGAGGGGACAGTATATACATAGTCTCAACCAGTTTGTTGCATGCTTAAATTAATAACCTAAAAACCTTAGAAGGAGGACTTCTGGGGATACATAATAAAGGAGAGACAATTGAATATGTGGCATTTAACTGAATAACACACAAGGGAGTCCTTTTTTTAATATATATTTACAGTCAGATGGTGAGAAAAGTTTTTCCTGCGCAATTTATAAAAGCTGCGTGTTCTCGTTTGTCTCTTTATGGTAAACACATGTATGTATATTAAAAACATTTAAAAATATTTAACTATAGATAATTTATATTTCTCATTAGGTTTAATGAGAATGCAATAATTAAATATGAAATAAATTAATGGGGAAATATACATATCTAGAATATAAAAGAAGTGAATTTGATAAAGGATTTTAAAGAATAAAATGTTGTCATGTGTTTAAAGCTATGCCAAATGATTTTCTGAGACTTTCATCACATAAATTGATACAAAGAGACTGCTTATCCTTTAACAATTATAAACAGCGTATATTTTCCTATTATTTTTAATTTTTCACATTTGGCATTTACTTTCGTCTGACATTTAAGAAATGTGAGGATGAGAGAAACAACAGTCTTTTAGTATTTTGGAAAAGGTCAATTAACCTAATTTGATATCAAAAAATGACATCTTCTACTTCCAACAATGGAACTTTGAAATCAACTAGCTTATTGAGTGGTAAATAACCAACCTGTTTTAGAAAACACCACTATGATAGAAGTTGTATAATTCTCTTATATCCCTTTGAATTAACAAAGTAAGGAGTAGCAACATCCATTAGCCTGTGAAGTCTCACTTTGCTTTGGAGTTGCTAGGTTCAGTTTTAGCGGGGAGCATGCAAAAGGCCAGATTAATTCCATTTTACAACCAATGGCTTTCTATAGGGAGGGCAAAAGGAGAAATGTGTGGAGTACGCTACTGACAGTGGAAGTATAAAACATCTCGTTAAAAGACCATGTTACTAGCTTCATATCAATTTAAAAAATATGTACAGGCCCTCTGCTGAGTTTTGAATACATTATTTAAAGGTTTTATAATCAGGTAGCTCATAGTCTGGGAGAAAGACAGACATTCCAATCTAATCATAATTTAATATGACAAGGAACATAATAAATCTAACCAGATATGGACTTGAGATGCAAAAGATAGCACTCATCAAGTTTTAGAACCAAAATGTAAATGTGATTAGTTTAGGCCTAAAATTGTTTCTTTCACACATGGCCTTTCTGTAAACAGAATTATAGGCAAAATAAAATTGAGTGGAAAAGAAGCCTTTTACTCACTTGCTCTCCCTCAATGATTTCCCATTTGACCTAGGACAAAATCCAAAATTCTTCCCATGTCTTTTGAGGCAAACACAATCTGATGCCTGGTTATGAATCCAGCTTCACCTTCTTCCACCCTCTCTGTGCTCACTGTGTTCTGGCCACATTGGCCTCTTTGCTGTTTCTCAGACATGCCAATCATTTTCTTATGCCAGGTATTTGCATGTGCTGCTCCCTCTGCGTGGAATAGTCCCCACCCGGATATATACATTACTTACCTCTTTGTCTAATTGTGCTCCTTGCTCAAAGATCCCTCAGAATGCCTTCCTGACATTCCATAAATAATAACAATCCACCCTAGCATTTTCCATGTTATACTTTTCTTCACAGCACTTAGCATAGTTGATGCATGGTTGTTTATATGAATGTTTATTACTGACTTCCCCACTAGAATGTAAGTTCCTAAGAGCAAGGACTTTTTCTATTTTATTTAATGCTGTGTCCCCAGCACTTCAAATAGTGTCTAGACTTTAGTAGAAATGTGATAAATATAGAAATAAGTAATTATTGAGATATACCAACTGGCCATCCTTCCTCATGATTAATCATTAGGAACTTAGACACAACTCCTCGAAAGAAAGACAGATGGAAAGATTCAGATGTATTTCCCTATTCTATGTCCCAGATATGTGTTATAATTTAAAACTTCCACTGGGAAAGTGATTTCACAGCAGCCTTAGATATGCACAATTCTCACTCTCATTAACAGTGACATCATCCAGAATTACCAGCAGGTTCTGCTTTGTTTTGGCATTATTTCTGGTAACTTATTACACTTCATTCTCTTATTGTCAAATCTTCCTATAAATTCAGGCCAAAAGAAGAAACTCTCAAATACTAATTAAAATATAAATTGACATAATGCAAACGGATGTGGAAAGTGAGAATACTCCCGCCCAAGAAGGAAACTTACATCAATTAGGGACAAAAAAAGAAAAAGAAAAAAAAGGCACCTGAAGAGAACTGCCCAATTAAGAGCTAGTAACTGGAAATGAATAATGCTCAACCAACTATTGAGCATTTGCGCTGTGCTAAGAAAAGAAGTCAAATTGCACCCAGAGTACTATGCTAAAGTGAAAATCTGGACCTGACCATTAAAAGCTGACCACAAAATGTTCAATTATTTTCTAATGTCAACAAACTATAACTGAATTATGCAAAATGACATCTCATTAACACTCAGTTAACTGCTTGAATCAACGACAATAATTTCTCCTCTATTTTTGTGTAAAATAATTAGCAGCGATTATAAAATCTATAACAAGCTTCAGTGTAAGGCTTGCTAAAAATTATTTCTCATTATGTTCAAAGAGCTGAGGGAGGGTCATCAACATAGAAGGTTCCATTATATAGAAGACACATGCAACCTCACATGTATTAAACCATTCTTTGATATTAATCCTAATTGGTTGATAATAGCATTTTTTCCCCATCATTCAGCCTCAAAATTTAAAGCCTGTGTAAAGTACACTCGAGACATATCTCCTATCTTTCTGGATGTGGTACAATGATTGTATTCAGGTCAAATTGGAAATTTGATGGGGAATTGTAAACTAAATATTATCGACAAGTTGTGTGAGGTCTAAAGAAACAGACTAAGAAGGTTTTTTTTTTTACTGTAATAAAAACTGAATATTCACAAAGAGTTTCAATTTTCAATGTTGTAGCTCATGATATATGTTGGCACCCCTGAGGCATTATGGTGTAGAGAATATGATTAGCGTCAGGCAGAGCTGGAATCGAATGATCAAATCATCTCTCTGGCATTTAATGTTAGGGTCCCCTTTGACTAGTCACAAACGCTTTTTGGAACTTTAGTTTTCTTGTTTATAAAATAGGTGGAATATTTTTCCCAGAATAGAACGTGGAAAGTTCCTGGCAATAAGTACACTCTCAATTAAAGATAGCTAAAATCACCACAGTATTAATATTTCAAGTATTCTAAAAGAAATAAAAAAAGATAACTAGATTTCTCCTCTAGCTAGCTTATGTTCTTTTGTTTTCAAAATGAAAATGAAACAAAAGTATAACTTGTTCTCATTAATAGGAGTATACTTTATGTCATTGCTTTTTCTGTGTTTTTAAAAAATCAACTTATTGAAATATAGTTATATACAATAAAATGCACCCATTTTGAGTGTAGATTTTGACATAATTTAACAAATTTACATGTATTTGTGTAGGCCACTACTGCAATCAAAATACAACACATATCCACAACAGAAAAAGTTCCTTGTATCCCATTCCAACCCATCTTTCCCCAATTGCCCCAGCTCCCAGACCTGGGCAACCACTGATGCACCTTTTCTATTGGATATTTGATTCATCTTTTCTAAAGTTTCACATAAATGGAATCATACAATATGTGCTCTTTTGTGACTATCTTCTTCCCCTTAGCATGTTTGAGATATATCCATGTTGTCATATGTGTTAGTAGTTTATTATGTTTTTATTGCTGATTAGTACCCCTTGGCATGATTATGACACTGTTGTTTAGCTATTTACCTATTGATAAACATTTAGGATGTTACTCAGAATAAAGCTGCTATGAACATTCACATAGAAGACTTCATAGGGACATGTTTTCATTTACCTTTAGGAAACACTGACGAGTAGGATTACTGAGTCTTATGGTAAATGTATATTCAATATTATTGGAAACTCCTAAACTGTTTTCCAAAGTGACTGCCATTTTGTCTCCCAACAGCTATGTGAGAATTCCAGTTGTCCCACATTCTTGTCACTACTTAGTATAGTGAATCTTTTTAATTTTAGGTGTTCTGTTGGGTTAGTGGATATGTCAGAGAATCTCATTGTGGTTTCACTTTGAATTTCTCTAACAACTAATGATGTTGAGCATTCTTATCTTCTTTGGTGAAGTGCCTTAAAATATTTTCATCTTTTAAAAATGGAATTGTTTCTCTTCTTATTATTGAATTGTAAAAGTTATTTATATTGTCTGGATGGAGGTCCTTTATCAGATATATATCTTTCAAATATTTTTTCACAGTCTGTGTCTTGCCTTTTTAATTTCTCATGAGCATATTTTAGAGAGCAAGAGTCTTTAATTTTGACCAAGTCCAATCAATCAATTATTTGTTTCATAGTTTGTCCTTTTTGTGTCTTTTATGAGAAGAATAACCCAAACTCACAAAGATTTTCTCCTGATTTCTCTTAGAATTATATAGCTTTAGTTCTTTCTTTTAGATCTATAACCAATTTCAAATTAATTTGTATAATATGATGAAGTAAGTATAAGGTTTATTTTTTTCTCTATATAGATATCAAAAATTTCCAGGACTATTTGCTTAACTACTATCACTTCCCCATTGAATTTCTTTGGCATCTTGGTCAAAAATAAATTTCACTCTACATGTATGAACATGTTTATGAGTACTCCATTGCAGATATTGGCAAACTTACGCTGTACAGAGATAGCCAGTAAAAACTTTAGACTTCTCAGGCCATTCAGTTTCTGTTACAACTACTAAATTATGCCATCGTAGCATGAAAGAAGCCATAGATAATATATAAATAAATGAGTATTGCTGTGTTCCAATAAAACTTCATTTACCAAAAAGACAGCTTACCAGGTTTAGCCTGTGGGCCATGATTTGCCGACCCCTGTGTTGTGTTTCACTGATCTCTATGTATATCCGTATACCCATACCACAGTGTATTAATTATTGTAACTTTCTTATAGATCTTGAAATCAGGCCATGTTTGTTCTTCTTTTTCAAAAGTTTTAGTGTTTACAAACTTGCCAAATCTAATTCTGTGTCATATCAGTCTTTTACTTTTATTTGTAGGTTCCTTAGGAATTCTGTATAAGTGATCATGTCATTTGCAAATAATATAGTTTTATCTCTTCATAACTTATAGTTCTTTTTCTTACCTTATTCCACTGGCTAGCACCTCCAGGAAGGTGGTGAATTAAAGTGGAAAGAACTTGCCTTGCTTGCTTGCAATCTTAGGGGCAAATCCTGTCTGTAACGATTAAAGTTTGATGTTATTGATAAGTTTTTTGCAGATGCCAATTTTCAGGTTCACTTCCTACATTTCCTAGTTTAGAGTTTATTATAAATGGGTTTTGAATTTTGTCAAGTTCTTTTTCCAGCATTTATTAGGATAATAAAATTGATTTTCTTTTTACTCTGTTAAAATGATGAATTATATTGATCGATTCACATTCCTGGGATACTTTCACTGCAATGGATTAGAGTTCTATCAACATTTGTATGAGTTGCTTCAAAAATAATAATTTTAGTCATTCTAGTGATGTGTGTTTGTGTATGTACATTGTGTGTGTGTGTCTATGTCTGTGTGTAGTTATATCTCACTGTGGTTTTAACTTACAGTTTCTGATGGCTAATAATGTTTAACATTTTTTTTAAAGTCTACTGGTTATTCTTATATTTTCCTTTATGAAGTGCCCATTGAGTCTTTTACCATTTTTAAAACTTCGGTTGTCTTTTTACTGCAGTTGTCAGGGTTACTTAAATATTATGGAAGCCAATTTTCTCTTGAAAATATCTGCTACAAATATATTCTTCCAGTTCATGGCTTTTCTGTTATTTTTATTAATGGTGATTTTGGGTTAACATATGTTTTAGTTTTCATGAAGTTCAAATATCAATTGTGTTTCCTTTTAGTAACAGTGCTTCTACGTCTTCCCTAAGAAAATTTTACTACCTTCAGTTTATAAAGATTTTCTCCTGCATTTCCTTCTATGCTTTATAGTTTTAGCTTTTATGTTTTGAACTATGATCTATCACAAATAAATTTTTGTGTGTGGCAAAGATTCAGATTCATTTACTTCCTTATAGATACCCAGTTATTCTGGTACCTTTTATTGAAAAGATTCTCCTTTCCCTAATTGCTTTGGTCTGTTTGTCAAAATTGTTTGATTGTATCCTTGTGATACTATTTGCTATTCTATCCCATTGATCTGTTTAGCCTTTCATGAGTAACACACTGACTTGATTACTGTAGTAAGTCTTTAAATCAGAGACAATAACTCTTCCAACTTTGTTATTTTTCAAAATTGTTTTGTCTATCTTATGTTCTTTGATTTCCATATACCTTTTAGAATCAGGTTGTTAATTTCTGCAAAAGGCCTTGTTCAAATTTTGATTAGTGTTAAGTTCAATCCCAAATTTGGAGAGGATTCATATTTTAATATTATTAACTCTTTCAATCCAAGTCCAAGTTATTTCTATTTTTTTAGGTCTCATTTACTTTATCTCAACAATGTCTTATAATTTTCAGTATGGACATCATACACATCTTTTATTACACTTATTCCTAAATATTTTATATTTGTGTGTTCAATTGCAAATTTAAAAAAATTTTTATACAATTGTGCATTGTTATTACATAAAAATAATTTTTATTTATTGACTTTATATCCTACAACATTGATAATTGACATTATTTCTAGGGTCTTTTTTAGATTTCTTGGAATTTTCTACATACAGGATCACGCCATCTGCAAATAAATACAATTTTACTTACTTCTTTCCAATATTTGTGTATTGTATTTCTTTTTCTTGCCTTAGCACATGGACTAGGTTCTCCAGCACAGTGATGAGTACTAACAGTAATGACAAAAATCCTTGACTTGCTCACAATTGTAGGAGGAAAGTGTTTAATATTTTATCAATAAATATGTTGCTAGACACCATGGGGCAGTAAAACTGGTTCATCATAGGTACAGGATATGTTGGTAAATTGTCTGCAGAAAATTTAAAAACAATAACAATACTGAATTAAAATTACTTGGCTTTTTTCCTCATAATGTGACAGATTCTAAACAATGTCAGTGTTATGGGCTGAACTGTATCTCCCCCCAAATTCATATGTTGAAGTCCTAACCCCTAGTACCTACTGCTGTGACTGTACTTGGAAATAGGACCTTTAAAGGGGTGATTAAGTTAACATTGAGGTCATTACAGTGGGATCTAATCCAATATGACTAGTGTCCTTAAAAGAAGAGGAAATTTGGACACACAGGGATGCTGGGGGTGCAAGTGCACAGAGGAAAGACCATGTGAGAACACAGTGAGATGGTGGTCACCTACAAGCCAAGAAGAGGCATCAGAAGAAGCCAAAACTGCTTACACCTTGATCTTGGACTTCTAGACTATAGAAATGTGATAAAATAAATTTCTATTGTTTAAGCCATCCTCTCTATGGTATTTTGTTATGGCAGCCTCAGCAAACTAATATAGTTAGTGCTGAAGTTCTCTCTCCAGAAAAAAATATTTTGCTGGCCTAATTTCTAAAGAATTTCTGTAGTTAAGCAGTCAAATTAGCACATTTTTATTACTTATCTTTTGATTAATATTATATTTTATAAAGATTTGATTTAGCGAATTCCTAGTTATAGAATAGGCCCCTAACAAACTGGAATCAGCTACGCACATTCATTTTAAAAATAAGTTTTAATGGTTTGGGATTGTTTGAATTAACTTTAGGTATAGTGAATGTTTCTGAAACCTGTGGGGTTATATATTTCTGTATTTAAACAGTGGATTTAAAATAAACAATGATAGTACAGTTATTGTAAAGTGAAAGAAAGGAAACATGAGTCATCGGGTTTGAGAAAAGGGACAAATAAAGCTTTTACTTTCGTCTTTTTAATCAGTCTCTTTTATTACTAAATATTTTAGATTATAACAATTCTCTAACATCCTTGGAATTACATGAATTCATCTGAACTAATTAAGCTTTTAATAGGAGTAGTCCAACTTTTAGCAACATAAAAGGAATTTAAAGTGAATTATTTAATCCCAGCATAAATGTGGTCAGAAATGAATAGCATAAAGTTTTGAAAACTTAATATGTCTAGATCTATGGCTCAACGGATTTTATTGATTTAACCTCTCTAATCAGTCAAATTCCAATTACACAGTCCAGCCAAAATTCATATGAAACAATCCATCTGATTTTTGTATTGCTTGCCAGATCTGGCTATTAGAAGAAAAGTAGGTCATTAGGCTTATTTCGAATAAAAAGATTTTAGCCTTAATTTAAGACTAATTTCTTTCAGTTTATAGGTTTATTTAAAGATATATTTATAGGAGATTAATGTTTGGAGGGAAAAGTCTCTGTGGTAATTCACATTAATCTTTTTTAGCATTTGGAAGATATAATTCACATAGGTGATATATATTATCTGTGATTTTTACACTGTTTAGAGGTGATTGATTAAAATCCTTTAAATTTTCTTTTCTGTAAATACATCTGTTAGAGTGAAAGAAAAGTTGTAGAAAGGCCTCAATTCTTATTATCTCAAAATAATTCTAACATTTTTAAAAGTAGTTTCTCTTCCTTGCTCCTCTGATCTTATAAGCAATTACAATATAGTAACTTATACTAAAGTCACATAATTTTGTTTTTATAGAAAACATGTGTTGCAAAGACAGGGAATATATGTCAGTCTGTCTTTGCATTAAGAAGTTAAAAGTAGTACTTTTATAGAAAGAAGAAATATATATTTCTCTTTCCAGAGATGTGGATATGTCTCAAGGGAGTATATTAGAATTATATCATCCAGATTGTTTATCAGTGAGAAATAATATTTTCTCTTTCAACTAGTATTTATTTAACGCACCACTTGTACTAAGGTCTCCCAGAGATAGAGAAGCACATAAAAAGGTATCATATTGATGAAAATTTAAAAGATCTTGCAATTTTATGACAGATTAAAAACTGTGAATCTAGCTATTTGTGATTTCAGAATTCTAAGGGGACAAGACTGATTAAAATTGGAAATTAACCATTAATTTCCTAATTATTTTCAGAAAGTTTTGTAGCAGTGGAACAGTCAGAGGTGGTTTGAAGGTGAGATGATTTAGTAGGCATGTTTTAAAGGTGGTCCTCAATGATCCCCACCATCTGATATTCACACCCCTACCCTTGAGTGTGAGCTTCTGTTAGTGACTTGCTTCTAACAAATAGCATAAGGCAAAAGTGACGAAATTTCACTGGCATAATTAGATTACAAAGGACTGTGACTTTGGTCTTGCTGGCGTTATCTCTCTCTTTCTTCTCAGTTTGTATACTTTGATAAAAAACAAACAAATAAAAAACTGCCATGTTGGAGATGCTCATGGTGCCAAAGAACTGAGAGTGGCCTCTGGTCAACAAACATTGAAAAACTAAGGCTTTCAAATCAACGGACTATAAGAAACTAAATCCTGTGCACAATGACAGAGAGAGACTGGAAGTGCAATCTCCCCATCTGAGTCTTGAGATGAGACTACAGCCCCAGCAACACCTTAATTGCCGCCTTGTGGGATAACCGGAAACAGAGAGTCAAGATAAGCCATGCCTGAACTCTAGGCCTTCAGAAACTTTGAGATCACCAATGTTGTTCTTTTAAGCCACCAGGTTTTCGGGTAGTAGTGCATAGTGTGGCAATTGATAGCTAATAGAGATGGAAAGAGCTGGGGTCTAGAAGAATGGGCATAATAGAAATGATCAGGGTGAGGAAGAACATTTTAGATCACAAAACAGCACAAACAAAGGCAAGAAAGTGGGAATTATCATTGGGTTAAAGTAGAGAGGGTATACCATGGAATACTGAGGAAAACAAACACAGATTTAAGTTGTAACAAAATCTTGCAAGCTAGGACTGGGAGCACATGTTAGTAATAATATAAATACAATAATAGCTAACATTTAATTGTACTGAATGTAGCTAACATAGTTTAATTAATATATGTACTACACAATTTGCTAAGCATTTTATGAGCATTATCTCATTTGATCCTCACAATAATCCTAAGAGAAAGAGATACTTATTACTTTACTTATAGATGAGCAAACTTGGGGCTCAGTTTATTTATTATGAGCGATTTTCATCTGGAAAGATCATAAACGTATTGCTTTTTCTAATAATGTAATGGAACAAATATCTGAGTTACGTATCTATTCAACTGTTATATAGGTATGTTTCAATTATGTTGATACAGTGTCATGATCAAGTAACTATTTCTTTTGTCAAAAAATAGCTGCTTAAATGATTAATACTTTATTAGGGCACAAGCATTTTAGAGATTTTAAACTGACAATTAGATTGGCTCAATGGAAATTAAGCAATTCTTCACACTAATTTTCCATCAAGATGCTCTTCCTCCTTCTATATATTTAACCCTAGGGATCAGTTATGATTTTAAGAAAGATAGTGCATAGGAGACATCTTGTCTATTTGTTTATCAATGGGTTTTCATCTTTGATTTGATCACTTGACTCACTGATTATTAAGCAAAATTAACTTTTAAAAATTTGATCAAAAACAAATGTTAAGCAAATGAGTATGAAGGAATATAAGAGAGAAGAGCTGTAAAGTGTCTCTACTCTGCCAACTTGAGAATTCCAAGTGACAATGAGGACAAAGCTCAGGTTTTGAATTAATTGTGAGAGTTGCAAAGATAAGGAAGTTTTCTTTGCAAAGCTCTAAGTGGAGAGTTTAAGATTAGGGAAGTGGAACTTTTCTAAGTGATAAGGTAAAAACTCTGAGATTAACTTAGTTACAGCAAGTTAAAAATGATTGTGATTGCTTTGAATAAGGAACTGTGAGTTCAAGAGTTAAGATTACTTATTTATTTACTTATTTTTAATCTGATAATAAAGATGCTTGAAATTATGGCAAAAGGTGGTTGCATGGGAAGATTTTCAAAAAATCAAATGCCAACAGGGGGCATCTTCTGTTGAATTTCTAAAACAAATTGTTACTATCATCTCCTTATCAATCCATATATAATGGTAACAATTAAACAGAGTCGTTCAGCATTTCCGAAATGTAAAAGATCTATCTAGTTACTGAATAAGCTACTTAGAGTTACCTTATTAATTAATAAGTGGCAGGGACATTAAAAGAAAATTTACATGGGATTATTTATCATAGAGCTATTGGGAGGTAATCCTTTAAGACTATGAAAATACTCAGCAATATCTCATCATTTTACTATGAGGTGTTGCACATGTAGTTTTTCTTTGTTATGGAGATAGACGTGTGTGAGCAAAAAAGTTATGGAAAAAAGAATATTAAGTTTTCAAAGAAAACTATCAACATTTTATTCAGCTCTCTCCATCATGAATATTGCACTTATTTCTCAACTGTCACTCATTACTTTTTTATTCAGTTAACTAATCAGTCAGTGAGATGAAATTGAAGAGCCTCACAGATAGAGAGAGCTGGAAGTAACATAAGTATTACATAAAATCATGGGATTTGGAATAAATAAATATGTGTCAATGCTGAAAAAATGGCAGAGAGGTAATGATTGTGCTCTGCCTTATGAAAAATAAAGCTAAACCTTCTGCTCTTGAAAAGCTGACTTATCTTGTGCAGGGTTCATGTAAGTCTGGAGGAATTTTACTTTTGCCCATTTCTGATATTGTTACTGAGACACTTTTGAAATGTGATGACGAGCTTTTATTAGTGAAGACGTGTTCTGCTGGTATACTTTGAAAATTTTACGTCTTCATATATATATGCAGGACAACGTGCTAAGACTTGTGTTGCACATGGGAGAGTACTCTTTTAGGTCGGGGTGCTGGATGCATCTTCACAATGACTATGATCTTTCTCTGGCCATCAGCATTTAATACTAGGTGGTTTTCTAAGTCCCCTATGGAAGAATTTCTAACACTGTGGCACATGGAGAGCAAGAAGAGAAAGTTGTTGAATTGAACCTTGTTTTCTTCAGGGATCTCAACTCATGCTTACCATGCTTGGCTCCTTAGACAGGATAAATCTTGTAGTGTGAAACTTTTTTAAACTGAAAGTCAGACACTGTACACTGTTCAGAGATCTCTCTTGAGGAGTCCTTCCCTGCAGCCTTCTCAAAGGGTAACTGTTTTTCCACTCCCAGCCTGCCTCTCAAAGTAGAACAGATGCCGCTTGTTTTCCATTGCCGCTTCCAGCCCACTCTTTCCCTCCTCCCTAAAACTCCTAGCACTGAATTTCTCGTCACCAAAATTTATCATCTACTCTTCCTAAATGTGGCTGCCATCTGCTTATCCCAGGAGTCACTCTTCCTCATTTCCTTACCCTTTTAATGCCTGGATCACTGTCACTCTCTCCAATACGATTTCGGTGTTAATTCAAGGTGACTTTGAAATACGTATAGATGATCTTTCCAAAAACCTGGCCTCTCACTTACTTCAATGCCTCTTTAATTATTTTTGTCCTTGTCTTGTCTTCTTCAGTCATGTACTCCCATAGTCATATATCGTGGAGCTTGTCATTACCAATAACTGCAATCCCTCTACTGTCTAAATTTTATCCATCCCACTCCAACCTCTAACTTTTAAGTTTTGAAGTAACTCAAAATTATTCTGACCCTGACAATACTTTGACCCCCACAAAGATCGCTGATCCATTGATTCTACAGCTTTTCATTGCTCTTTAACCCCTTAATGTTCTCTCTTTTCTTTTTTCTGAGCATAAATCCCATGATAATCTGTCTAATCACTTCCTTGCATTCATCCATCAACCCATTGTTTCATCATACTCCATTGGCGAAATCATAGCCCTATCTACTTTGTACCAGCACTCACGTTGCTGATGGTGGCTGTGAAAAACATATAGACATGTTGGGTATGCCTGTGATGATACCCACTGGACACTTAATGCTGCCTGACAATCATAATCCATCTCCTGAGGCCATTTATTTGTTCCCTCTCCTAGGCAGATATTGCATACCTTCCCCACTCTCCTCAAACTTCTGACTTCTCCTTCCTCATATTTTCTCTCAACTAATTACTTGGTTCTCTATTTCACTGAGAAAATTGAGGTAATCAGAAAAGAATTTCCACAGATTGCCACCATCACATCTATCACCTACTAGCATCTGCATCACAAATTCTGCCTTCACACCTGTGATGAAAATGAGTGGTTCCTCTTCCCACCTAAGGCTGATTTTTCTAACTATGGCTTTTCTTTTCTCTTTTCACTCGCTTCCTGTTGCTCAGCTATCACCTTTGAAATGATAGCTGCAGTAATGGTCCTCTTTAAAATTGCAAACTGCCTCCCCATACTGACAGATTATCACCTTCTAACATGATATGCAATTCATTCATTTATAATTATTATTATTACTTTGGAGTGGTGAGCAGATTGGCCCTGAGTCAACATCTGTTGCCAATCTTCCCTTTTTTCCTTGAGGAAGATTGTCGCTGAGCTGACATCTGCGCCAATCTTCCCCTACTTTGCATGTGGGATGCTGCTTGATGAATGATGGGTAGGTCCCCACCCAGGATCTAAATCCAAGCCTGACCCCTATAATTATTTTTTTCTTGCCTATTCCTGGGCTAGAAATTAAGCCCCCTTGAGGGTAGGGATCTTTATGTTTTTGTCATTGTTGTATCCCAAATGTCTAGAACTGTGGGTATAATAGGTACTAAATATGTTCCATTGAATCAATAAATTATTGTTCAAAAGTATGTAAGTCATTCAAGAATGGGAATACTGAAACATATTTGGCACATTGCTGAGTTTTTAAAAGAAAATCTTTCCTATCTTGCAATTTTTTCACCTAGTTTGGAAAATTTGTATAAATTAGGTTTCTTATTCATTTACTTTATGTAAAAAAACATAATTTCCACTTACAAAAATTATTTGTGCTCAGGGATCCCTGCTATGATACACTTTAAAAATCCTCAGGCACCACCCAGAATTGATAGAACCTACATCCTTCTGTCCTGTGCCCTTACTCCCTCTACATTTTCTTTTTTTTAATAATAGTTATTTTATGCATTTCTTTTTTTGAGAAAGATTAGCCCTGAGCTAACATCTGCCACCAATCCTCCTCTTTTTTGCTGAGGAAGACTGGCCCTGAGCTAACATCCATGCCCATCCTCTTCTGCTTCACATGTGGGATACCTGCCACAGCATGGCTTGCCAAGCAACGTATAGGTCTGGACCTAACTGGTGAACCCCGGGGCCACCAAAGCAGAATGTGGGAACTTAACCACTGTGCCACTGGGGCGGCCCCTACATTTTCTTTTAAGAGAGATGAGTTGACCTCTAATGGCACATATATTCTCTTACAGATAAAAACTGAGTAGTGGTAACCATAGTCTTCGGATGAGCAATACCTTCTAGAACATAACTTTAAAAACATGCAGATTTTTTGTTTTTAAAACAAGGAGTTGTTGATATGCTCTAATTTCAGATATTAAAATAAATTTTAATCACATATTTTAATTTAATCATAAATTTAGAAGAGTTATATTGCCAAGGTACTATATTTGCATATCAATTCTTTTACTCTTTCTTCATTCATTCGTATGTAAAATGTTTTGCAAACAGTTGATTTTAAAAAGAAAGTCTTTACAATGCTGAATATTACCTAAGAAATCAAAACTTTATTGTAATAATTCAAGAATATCATCTCTTTCAAAAATATTCCCTTGTCTATCATTTCATTTACTGACATCAATTCAAAATGGAACCCCCCGTGAGTCCATTTATTCCGTAACATTTTTTTCGACGATGCTATTAATATTTTCTGATTATACAGCAGAAATCTGAAACGTCTCTGGAGTCACTAAACCTGCCTTAACTGATTTGTGTGTAAGGCAAGCTGAATTCAGACACGCATTCATCACAGCGAAGTATTTCCTTCTTTTTTTGGCGCAAGTGTGTAGAAGAGTAAAAGTGCCAGCCAGCAGCTTACTCACATTTGCAGGCAGCCTGCATACATAGGATTCTTCCGCACTGCCAAGGTCACAGCCCAGGGGAAGAAGGGACCAAAGCTATGTGTGCTCTGCTTCCCTTCCCCACCCTCCCTTCTCGTCAGTGTTCTTTCCTCTCTTCTTCTAGTCAGAGTGCCTGAGACCGTCATACTGACAGCTTCCTCCGTTTCTGTGAGCTGATCTAAAGCCACATTTTCACTTTGTTCCGTGGATGGCTTTTTCAGTCTGCCGCCTCTGTTTCCTCCCTCCTCACCTCCTCACCAGAGAGAATATAAGTGAAGGATGAGAGCGTGGTAATAAAATATTCCTTTCTTTCTTTGTCAAAGGCGAGTAGTGTATTCGTAAGGTCAGAGTTCTGAGTTCTTTTCCTAAAGGACTTCAATTCGAAAGTTCCTTGAGGTGTCTGCAGTGGAATAGGATCAATTGGAGAGCTGTATTGCTTTTGAAACTTTACATTCCCTTTTCTCCTAAAACAGCTTCATTAAGCCAAGCCTGCTATTTCCCTCAGACTTGCCACCCTATAGGGTAGTGAAAAAGGTTCAAGTGAGACCTAATTAGATGCTAGCAGTTACCCCATGTTCCACTAATAAAAGGCTTCTTACTTGGTAAAAAAGGGGGTTTAAAATTTGTGAAATAAACATATTATTGTGCTTTTCTCTAGCTGGCTCGAATGTCATATCAGCTTTTTAATGCTTTTATTTGTCGGTGGGAAAGGGGAAATGTATTAAAACACTAGGCAACCACCTATATTGGTGTACAGTCATGGATTGCTTAACGACAGGGAGGTGTTCTGAGAAACGCATCATTAGCCGATTTTGTGGTTGTGCGAACATCATAGTGTATTTACACAAACCTAGATGGTATAGCCTGCTACACGCCTAGGCTATATGGTGCTGATCTTACAGGTCTGCCATGGTATATGTGGTATGTTCTTGACCGAAACATCGTTGTGTAGCGCATGACTGTAATTTGAAAGATGCCCAAACCTCTTTGTCTATAAATCTCTTTCCCAACGACTCTTTGCAATTCTCTCATTTCTTGATTTGCATGATGGAGGCAGTGAAGTTATCTCTTAATATGACTGTATTATTTGGGTGCATTTAAAATACGTATTATTAACAATGTAGCTTACCTGTGCTGGTGGGAAAGCCTTGAGAGAATAAGACAGATTACTGCTAATTTTCTGTAGTTAGACCAAGAGTGGGATCAGAAAATATTAGTCCTGAAGGCACTCTGGATAAAGCATAGCCTGGTAACAAAGAAGTGATATGGCAGCATTGAATGCTTTTGAGAAGAGAATGCTCAAAATGAGTTGGAGAGGAAGCAGATGCTGGCTTTATATGTCCATTGGGCAATTATTCAACTTAGCTACTTAAATGTCCATTTAATAATTATTTTTATTATTGATTTTGTCCAAGGTTTTCTTGTGTTTCCGATGGTAGGAGTCAGGTTGACACTGCTCTTAAAATCTGGCAAGTTACACAAAGGAGGAACCTAGAAGATGGTGGTAGTCAGAAAAAAAACAAGAAGAAAGGACAAGAACACAGATTTAGCATCAGGCAGTCAATAAACACTTTTTTTCCCTTCAATGAACACTTGTTGAGAGAACAAAGGAAGGAAGGGAGGGAGGGAGGGAGGGAAAAGAAGGGGCGGTGGGAGAGGAGAGAGAGGAAGGAAGGATTTCAAATTCAAAAGGCACTATTAGTGGTTAGAGCAAAAGAGAAAGTAAAGAGGCAGGAGCCAGATCATGTAAACTTATTATAAAAAAGGCAAAATCAACCTTTTTCAAATGAAACCTGATGGTTCACAGTCCAAAGCGGGGCTCATCTGATATTTCTAACCTTCTAGTGATTATTTCCTGTTCTTTGCCTATTCGTTCTGATAACATTTGAGTCTTATTTTATGAATTAAATTTCTTCTTACGTTTCTTGAGTACGCCGAGTAGAGTTTTATTTAAACTCTTCTCTTTCTTGAATTATATGCACTTCCTCAGAAATTTTTTTTTAAAAAAGATTGTTTATCTCGTTATTTCTCCTTGGTGGCTTTTCTCCTATGCCTGGTCACCCTTGGTTCTTCACACATTCTTGAGCCCCACAGCCTGTGTAAACCATGCCCTTTTGTCCTAGGGTCTCCCACACTGCATCCCTGAGCATGATTCTCATTTAGCTAGGTCACCGGGGTTGTCAGGATTACCAAGCTGCTGGCTTCTAAAATGCAAGCTTCAGGAAGATTTTACACTGTTGTACCATCTTCCTCTCAAGAAATCCTAGGTCTTCCCAGCTTATGTGTTCAATTTCTTGGAGATGAGCCCTCTAATCTTTTGCTTGCAGTTAAACCCTGTTGCTTTCACTGTGCGTTGGAGGGCGGGAGGTGGTGAGAAAGAGAAATCAGGTGTTCACATTACAGGCCTTCAATTAAGTCTCCTGTTTTAAGCTTTGCTTTTAACTCCCAGCCTCAGTCCTGTTCAGAGTCCTCACCTCCAATATCTCTGTCACTCCACTAGGGCGCCTGCTCCTTCCTCGCCTGCAGCCCTCTCAGGGTACGTGCTGGTCTGTGCCTTCCTCAGGTCAGTTTCTATCTGGCAAAGCTGTCTCATCAACTTTCTAGCTCTCAGAAATTTGTGAGATGGCCTGAACCCTGACGATGCGCCTTTGACTCTTTTTTCTTTGAGTAACATCTGTGCCAGTCTTCCTCTATTTTGTATACGGGACGCCACCACAGTTTGACTTGACGAGCGGTGTGTAGGTCTGTGCCAGGGATCTGAACCCGCAAGCCATCGGCCACCAAAGTGGAGTGCACAAACCCAACCACTATGCCACCTGGCCAGCTCCTCAAATTTATTTTTATTCTCAAATTTTAATGAGATTTGTGCTCTTTCTGTCATGTTGAAGGGAAAGTTAATTTGTTCTAAACGTTATCTGAATCTTGGAAATTAAACCATACATATGTTTTTTTTTAAATCCTTATTTGATCATGAATAAGTGTGGACATGTCTATTGCTGATGTGGACAGCAGAAATTATTTATAGCCTATTTTACTGACAAATTTTGTGTATGGAAAGTGAGAGGAAGGTGAAATGTTTTACTGAAAATTACTTTGCGGTTAAGCTTCTGATGCGAGGAGAACTTGTGTAAGCCCCCTGTTTACCACGTTTTCTGTGTATGTCTCCCTCTGACCACCACTCACAGACTTACAGATGATTCAGACGAGACCTAATTGAATCCTGATTCAAACCTGACACAATAAAGACTTCTGATTTTTTTTTTAACCTGGAACCAATAATGAATACCTGGTTCAGTTGTAGTGAAGCTGTTATTGTGAGTCTGAGGGGTGCAGGGGACTACATCTATATCCCACATCTATATCTATATAGACCATGTCTATATGTGGGAGAAGCCTGCCTGAAAGAATGCAGCTGACCTTTAGAGAGAAGAGCAGATGAGATATCAGACAAGAGAAGGTGCTAGTAGTGTTTATATTTCTCATTCTAGTGATCTGTGAGGTTGATCCCCACTCATACTCTTTTATACTTTAGCTGCCCAGCCAAGAACATCTCCTTCTAACTAAAGTAGCAGTACATTCCTGTCAAAAGCAACGAAAGTTCTGATTTTAATTCACAGCCCAGCCATCATTTCAGTCTATCGGAAACATATGCAAATTGACTCATAAATAATTTACTCATAAACAATTCCAACTCTGCCCTCTATATTGACTTCCTCAAGACCAAGGTAGAGAAGAGATTTCACAAAATAACCAAGTGGTTCTAATTCTACGAGTGACATACAGACATATGCAAGCAGCGGTTCTTAGATTCACTTATCTCATAATAGGGCAATAAAATTTTTTTCAAGTTAATTAAAGTAATTGAGATGTGGTGCCATCCTCTGAAATTTACTAAAGATGAGAATTAGAAAATAATTTTAAAAAGTCTATTCTTGCAAATGATTAATAGACCAGTATTTCCTGTGATTTTTCTGGACTCTTAATGGAGAAGGTGGTTGGTCAATTATTTGACTTTCTGCAAAACTGAGCTATTCTGTTAAATCTCTTCCAGAATAATGGAATCAATTATCTGGGTTGTTGAGCAGGTGTTAGCCTAGATTCTCTAAAAATAAATCATGTCAGACTAATCTGAATTTTTTGATGAAGTAACTAAGTTAATTTATGAAAAGGCATAATTTATCTTGATTTTAGCAATGCTTTTGATAAAGCATCTCTCAAAAAGCTTGTGAATAAGTCCCAAAATACTGGCGTTAGCATAGGATTGCTAAAATGGATGACTAGCTGGCAAACTAGAGAAGGTAATAATACACGGACAATAATTCTTTAGGGCAGAGTTGACAAGCAGGTTTCCCATGGGCTCAGAGTTAGGGAATAGTTTAAATAAGATTTATATCAGTAATTTAGCAATAGGCTCGCAGTGTTCCAGCAATGCAATCTGCTGATGACTCATAGGTGGTAGTTTGAGATTCAGAGGAAGATGGGCAGCAGAGATGAGTAAACAAGTAAGTCTCCAAACCAAGATCAGAGTCTGAATTTGGAATTTCAGGTTGAAGGAACAACTCAGTAACTGAACAATGATGTAAGTGAGGTAGAGGCAGGTAGACTGGGTGGAGTTTAGGTCGTGTGGATGTCACCATTGTTGAATGGGCTGTGCTCTACAACTGAAAAGCTAAATCTGGGGATTCTTTGAGATCCTATATTATTGGCTTGAGTACTCACCTCTCCATATAAAATTTTTGGGCTTCCAATACCATCAAGTATTTGCCAGAAAACTCTAATCACTCTCATATAACCCCCTAATAAAAACCCAGCACTCCTGACTTTGCTGAGATGTATAGAGATCTCTTTATTCTCAAGGGTAACATACAATATGGAGAAGCTAGTAATTCCGAGAATTTAGGCCTCCCAAACAATACCCTAAGTGCTCTTCCTAGTGGTTGATCTTTTTGGTGGCTTCCCATATATGGTTCCCAGAGCTTCCCTTAATAGGATTGCAGCTCCTGGCCACAGCAGGGGCTTCTTAGAAGTCACTCCCAGGATTAATTCTCAGTGGTAGTCCTCCTGTGACAGACCCAGTCCATTTCTCAGTATCTCACTACCATAATCTCTCATGGGTTCCGTCAGATCCACAAGGGTTGCTTACAACCTTTTACAGTCCTAGATTGTCTTTTTGGCCATTAAAGGCCTTCATATCAATCTTTCTCTTGATCTATCTCTAAGGGTAACTCATAGTAACATCTGAAATTTGCCCTCTAGTTTCTATTTCATGAGGAATTTCACAGTTTTTTGAAAGAACTAAAGTTGTACATGAGACTTTAGCACCTTTTTACTCAAAGTGTGGTCTTCAGACTAGCAGGATTGGTATCATCTGGGAGCTTGCTAGAAATGCAGAATCTTGGTCCCAGCTTTCGCCATTAAAATAGAGTATGCATTCAACATGATTTCCAAGTGATTTCTATGCATATTAAAGTTTAGGAAGCACTGGTCTAGAGTAGTTCTAGAGACAGGCTAAGAGAGAAAACTAAGCTTTGGTGTCACATGGTTAGAAATTGATAGAGCTTGTTTAACTTCAATTATATCTTTTGTCCTCCATACCATACTGTAACGATTTAGGTTAAAGGAAACAATAGGCTGCTTCAGATGACTATGTTTTCTGGTTCCTGAATCTTACAAATGCCCCCCTGAATGGCACATCTAACAGTAGAAGGGTGTGATTATGCAGCCTAGGATACACCCAGTAGAAGGACAAACTGCTAGCATCAGAGCACAGCATGGTGGAATGCTTGGCACAATTGCCGTGGAACAAGAGAGCCACACTGAGGTCACACAGCCCTGCATGTTAACAAAGAAGATGAGGTTACATGTGAGTACTTTGAACCCGCAAGCCCATCCCTGCTGTGATTGAACACACAGCGGCAAAGCGAAGTTGTCCTGTTTCTTCTGGTTGCGTTGTTTCCTCAAGGCCACAGCAAGAAGATTTGGAAGGGTAAAGTTTATTAAAAAATCATGTTATTTCTTAGAGAACTTTGCTCTGAATCAAGGAAAATCATGCATCTGTTGTGCAAATCCTCAGAAGCAATGCTATATTTGGTTTTAAATATTGAGTGTAATTAAGGAGTTTCAAATTGGCGAATGATACTGAAAATGACTGTAAAATTTATTCAAAAATCAGAATACCTATTTTTGTAAGGGAGGATTCAAAATGAATATATGTATGTCTGAAAAAGACATTTTAAAACAGGCTGAGAAGATCTGATTGCATCTAACAATTTTAGAGGGAGAGTAAATAAATGACTATGTATAAAGAGGAAAGAACAAGCATCCTGAAAGCCTGAACTGAAGGAGAGTGCTAATTTCAACTGTTTGATCATATGATTGGATAAAGCCTGGTGTCAGCTCCACAATGTAAACACGTAAACTGGAAAAACCCTTGAAAAGTAACCTAAGTCCACATATAAATTGCTTAAGGAGACATCAATGTGGTTGGGTATTTCACCAGAATCTCTTTTCACATACTGTCTGAGGGTTAAAAAATCAAGATGTGGAAGCAACCCAAGTGCCCATCAACAGATGAATGGATAAAGAAGATGTGCTGTATATATATAAAATGGAATACTACTCACCCATAAAAAAGAAAAAAAATCATGCCATTTATGACAACATGGATGGACCTTGAAGTTATTATGCTAAGTGAAATAAGTCAGACAGAGGAAGAAAAAAACTGTATGATTTCACTCACGTAGAGGATAAACAAACACATAGATATGCGGAACACATTACTGGTTACTAGAGGGGAAGAAAGTGGGGGGAAGGCAAAGGGGTAAAGGGGAACACATGTATGGTGACTGATAAAAACTAGACTATTGGTGGTGAACATGATTCCATCTATACAGAAACTGAAATATAATGTACACTTTAAATATACACACTGTTATAAGCCAATATGACCTCAATAAAATAATTAAAACAATATCTCTAATCTTCAGTGTATGTTAGAACTCTTGTCTCCTCTTACCTGTTCACTATGGATCAATTCTCTTTGATGGATATTAATATACCTTCTCTCGGCCTAGTTTGAATTTTTCTCTATGCCTACTGTTTTGATCAAGGTAACAAAGCCCAGCTACTGAATAGTCATACCTATAAAATTCATAAATTTCCTTAAAGATGGATGAGAAGGGTCTGGGATGTGAATAGTAAAGTAATACTTTTGGACTCTGTTACATTGATACTCTAATAGAGTTATTTGTTTATACTTCAGTTCCCCTTACTGGTTTCCAATATAAAGAGTTGGATGGAATTCTTATTTCAGTTTTCTTCATAGTCTAGCAGAGTGCATAGGTCATGGAAGGTGATTCTAAGATTTTTTTGAATAAATATATTTGGAGAAGAGGCTAACATGCAATAATATAAGATTGTGGCCATGTTTGACATTAGCTGGCAGTTTTAGCAAAAATTAAAAAATACTGTAGACTACAGCCTTTCTATCAGAAGTGTGGCCCATGCACCAGCAGCTTCAATATCACCTTGGAGCTTGTTAGAAATGCAATCTTGGTCTACTCACGACCAATTGAATTACAGTTAGAATTTCAACAAGGTCCCCAGGGGGTTGGTAAGCACGCTCAAGTTTGAGAAGCATCATTCTAAAACTGATCAAACATAATTTTCTCCTTTTGTCAACAATGTAAAAGGACCCATCACTCAGGACATTTCATATTTTCTTACAGCACTTCTGTTGCTGTTCCCTAAGATTGTAATGTACAAAATGTGCTATAGTGTACAGCTAAATGCCAATTGGACATTGGAAAACACCTGAAGGGAAAATTTGAGCACAGGTGAAGGACAAATTTGAGATACATAGATTTTAGAGGATGGGCACTATATTCCCAATGAATCTCCAGGGTCTAGCAGTAGACCTGGAATGTAATTGGAACTCAGTAAACATTTGTTTAATGAATTAATGAGTGAATGAGGAGAATCCATTGACCTGTTACAGTGCTTTTCTTACAAGCATTGTGCAAACGTTTTTTAAAGTAATAGCCTCTCACATATTGCTTTTTTTGGTGATCAAGTCACTTCACTAGTTATCTTAACCTTGATCTATGGGTGGTTGGGAGTGTTCTTTATATTAATCATAGTTTGATGTCTTCAATTATGTTTATTAACAGCCTGTGTTTGCTGTTGCTTCTGCACTCGCAACTCCTTATGGGATTGAGAAAGGTACTCTAAGGTGTTTATCTGTTCACTATTCACTAGCAAAGATATTTTAGATGGAAGAGTACTTGCTTTGGTAAACCAAAAGCCACAAAGATTTAGCTTTGTTTTCTAAATTTGGAAAAGTATTTTGCTTTTTCTGGTTCTCTGAGATTGTCCCACTACTTTCATTTGAGACTTTTGCCTTTGAAGTTAGAAGTTTTGCCTAGAAGTTAGTCTGATATTTTTGGACTAGAAATGCTGGTTGAAATTAGAGTTAAAGCTAGGATTGGAGTGGCCACTGTAATACAGGAGGACACCTAGAAGGACTTCCACTGCGTTAATTAATGTCCTGCTGCCATGGAGATGAATCTGCCTATTTGCAGGGACTAGGTATGTATACAAGTGTATTACAGGCCAGATTTGTGTGTAGGTGTTTCACTTGTTTCTGATTTGGCTTTTCCATGCTGAGAACATTTATTGAAATGTTCCCAGAATGTATTCTTTCTCCTTTCCTCTCTTCCAACACTTATTACCTGTTTCCTAATATGGGTGTTACCCCAGCTAACTTCAAGGTTAGAAAGTAACTGTTAAAATTCACAATAAGTAAACTTCACAATAAGATGAATAAGAAGTAAAGTTCACAGTAAGCTTTTGGTAACAGTAAAGGTTAGCTAAAGCAAATAGCTACCAAAAAAGTTTATATTTTAATTCAGCTAATTTTTTAATAATCCAAAGTCAAACATTTTTAATGCAGCCAGCGGTTAAGTATGAGAGATTGGAAGTAGGGTCAGGCAGGGGAAGGAAGATTTCCCCATAGAATTCATCTTGATGCCAGTTTATGGACATCTGACTAGATGATGTAACATGAATATAATAAATAAACTGTGTTTTCAACTTGATTCCTGGGTTCAAATAATGAAGAGCTGCGAAAGTTCAACTGAGCTTACTTTTAAATGACTGCTCATTTACAAAACAACATTGTGACCAATTTTTCTTGCTATTTTTTGGAAACTTTTCAAACTTGTATTAAAACACTTAAAAATGCAAGTTTGGAAGTTTTGAAACTTGCGGGAAACAAAGAAAACTCTAAAACACAGTGGTACTTTTGACTATACTACTGTCTTTCTTTGTGCTTTTTTAGTTTCTTCTCTTTCTCTTGCTCATTTTCTTTTTTACCCTAAAACTTATATGTTTGGGGTAGTTCATGATATTAAAATTTTCTTCTTTCTTCCACTTACAGTAATAGCTCAATCACCATTTCACCATTTGGACAATTTGATTAGGAATTTTGTATCTTTGTGTGTCAATTTGTTATTGATATGTAGCAAGCATTTATAATTTTATTAAGGAAAATTTGGATCATGTGGAAAGTTTCTTGATGAAACGCTAGCCCCAAAGCACACTACCAGGCAAGCTATCATAGAGATCACAGAACAGAAAGTTCACAGACAATATAAAATTGCTTGAATGACATAGTTTATTAAATATTAACATTTCTTCAACTTTTTCACTGCTTTAGTACTTTTGTAGCAAAGAAAAGAATGAAAATTATATAAAAGGTTGAAAATAAAAAAAATAAAGCAAGCAGAAAGAAATTGTATAAGTTAACATTTTAGGATAGGGTACAAGCCAGTACAAGGCTGAGTCTTGGAGTATGCAATGTTCACATGTCTTCTCTCTTTTCCCATCAGCCTTCCTTGCTGATGGTGTAGTTACAAGAACTAGAGTGGAGGTTTGAACAAGGAGCCCCGGCAATGGTAGGTGTCCTGGGCCAATGACCTACACTTGCGTATCAGGGAAAAGCAGAGTCCTCAATGCCTGGCACAGCTTAACTTGGCAAGTAGACTACTGAACAGACGTGGGTTTTATTTATGGGTCTAGTATAGTGCATGCATGGGGCTAGAATGGGACCCTACTAGGAGTGGCCGATGCCTGCCTGTTTTATTTTATTTATTTGAAAAATTTTTTTCCAATTTATTGATATTATAATGCTTTATAACATTATGTGATTTTGGGTGTACATTATTGTTTATCACTTCCTGAATACACTTCATCGTGCTCACCCCCAATAGTCTAATTTTTATCTATCACCATGCATATGTGTCCTTTAATACCTTTACCCACTAGCCCCAATCCCCTTCCCCTCTGGTAACCACTAATCTGTTCTCTTCATCCATGTATTTGTTATCTTCCACATATGAGTGAACTATGCGGTATTTATCTTTGTCTGTCTGGCCTATTTCCAGTGCGTGCCTGTTTTAGAGGTAACAGCTGTCAGCCTAGAGATGGCGTGATCGTAACTTGGTCTTTCCATCCTTCCAATTTATATGTCATGCTCTTGTTTGTTCCATCATATTTTCTATGTATTCAATCTACCTTTAACTTGTTTTATAAGTTATTAACTTACCATATACGTTTAATGTCTGACGAATTCTGCCTGTGGTTCACCAGCTACTTGTTTGCTCATTCTCTATACTTGACACAGTCTGTGAGCTTCACTTATCTTTCATAAGCTCCTAGCTTACATACTATCTACGCTTACTATTTCTCATGAGTTTCATCTATCCAACTTCCTTTAATTCCGCAGCAGAACTAAATTTGTTTTAAAAATCCAGCAAAGGAATGAGACAATTTGCATGTGGCATTTCATTGCTAGTACAACTTGATTTCTTTTTATATTTGAAGGATTTATATTTACTTAAGAAAATACTATTCAAATTTCACGGCAATATAAATCATGTTAGTAAATAGTGTTAATGTTAACACAATGCTAATATTAACAGTATCAGTATTAACATAATATTAGTATTAACATGGATAAAAACATCAAGAAAGTTAGGATCAAGGGTGAAATGTTGATGTTGGAAGCCCAGCTGATACTGGACGTATGCTGCAGAGTGACAGAAGCCGTTGAAATCAATTCACCTAGTGGATTTTTTTATTAATATAATGGTCTATTTTTAAAATTCTCTTGTGATCTGCAGGCTTTATTTGCTATAAAAGTATAAAACAGCAGGGAAGTTGAAGGAATTTCAAGAAACAAGCTTCTCTTTAACGTGTTCGTTTGGGTGAATGTTTTGGTGTCTAACCGTTTCTTCATGCTCCCTGCTAAAATGTCTCTCTGACCTTGGCTACCTCCTAAGTAGTTCCCCTCTCTTTATCGTGCTGCTTTCAAGGAAACACTCAACATGCCGAAACTGATCTACTGACTTTGAACTCACCACCTCAAATATTGTTGCTTAGATTTACTACTTGGACCTAGTGCTGTGTAGTGGTTGTAAGCAAAGATTTTGGAGTCAAATTTCATCACTTCAAATCCCAGCTCAACTAACCAGTCGAATCTAACTCCTTCCTGGCTCAGTTTCCTCATTCCGACAATGTCTCCCCAAATAAAATGTAGGTTACATCAGAGCAAGATTGTTCTACCTCTAAGGGTAATTATGAAGGTTAAAGAATGTCTTGCACATTATTTCACATAAATGTGTTAAATTTCAGAGAGTTCAGCAAACAATTTGCTGTAACTCAGGGACTTTAGGACTCTGTGTGGAGATTCTTTTGCCCATTATCTCTAATTTTACGTATGTTGTAGACAGAAATGAGAAGGCAAGGTTTTTCTTTTCTTTAATCATGGAAAAATTCATTGAACATTTACATTTTCAGGACAGCTCCTGATACTTTCATTTTCTTGATTTATTTAGCTAGATGAGAAGAGAGAAGGGTTTGGGGTCTATATTTTCCAGATTAACTGAAGATCTTTTTCAGAAAATTTTAAACTTTTTATTTTAATTTTGTATACTTGATATTAAAGCGTTTCTGTGACCACTCATTTAAATAATAGTCCGATCTTCTCTAATCAGCATAATTATATCCTGCTTAAAGATTTATATTACATTTTACTAAGTATCATTTTTATGTTGCCATTAAAATTTTATTGGTATACTATGTCACTGTATTTTTCGTTTTGTTCTTATTCTATCAGGTTCCATGAAGGGATATTTGTAAGCTCTGGCAATTTGCTTACACAATAAATATGACTAAAAGGAAGTTAATTGACTTACTGATCACAATAAAACTTAATCATCTTCTGAGTAAACAGCTTGAACCCAGTGTTGCTGTAGTTTATTGATTAGTGAGAAGACTAAGAATGATAAATATTTAAAAAATTTAACAATATTTTAATTGATGATTTGGAATGAATCTCCTGTATAAGGCTGGTTTTGTAAATAACAATAAAGCTGAAATTGAAAATTGACTTACCTGCTCTGAACAATACCATAAAAGTATTTTGAATGAACCAATTACTTTTTTATTGACCAGATGTTTTGTCATTGGTTAGAGTGACATCCTTTGTCCTTCCAGCATAGAAAACTCAATTCATTTTCAGACACTGACTTAACCTCCAGAATTGGCACCACATTTTTAGGGGGGAGTAATGCACATCCATTTTGAAAGAAAAAATTGTTTGTATTTAAAGCGCCCAAATTTTTCATTGTTCTCAAACCTCCCAAGTGTTTGATGATTATAGGTAAAGGACACTCAACTTGTTCTTTGGGGTTTTATTTTGTTATTCGTTCATGCATTCATTTATCAAGTACTAATATGCTAAGTTCTATTCTGGAATCTTGGTATTGAGATACAGAAGATAACAAAACTGACCAATTTCTTGCTCTTATGGAACATATATTTTTATTCAGGACGACAGGAAATTGAATACACACACGCATACACACGCATATATATATATAGGCTGAAGACACTAATGCAGATTCTGTTACCAGAAAATGGGGTGCTGACACTGTAAAAATACTGAATATATGGAAGTGACTTTGGAACTGGATAATGAGTAGAGGCTGAAAGAGTTTTGAGTGCTTGATAGAAAAATATCTAGATTGCCTTGAACAGATTGTTGATAGAAATATGGACATTAAAGGAGATTCTGGTGAGACCTCAGAAAGAAGAGAGGAGAGCATTAGAGATGCTTTCTCCCGTCTTAGAGAATGCGTATATCATCATGAACAGAATGTTGTCAGAAATTTGAATGTTAAAGGTTCTTCTTCTGGTGAGGTCTCAGATGGAAATAAGGAACATGCTATTGGATACTGGAGGGAAGGTGATCATTGTTATAAAGTCACAGAGACTTGGCTGAATTATTTTTTGCTGTTGGGAAGAAAGTAGAACTTGTAAGCAATGAACTTGGATATTTAACTGAGGAGAAGATTTCCAAGCAAAGTGTAGAAGGTGCAGACTAATTTCCTCTTGCTGCTTATAGTACAATGTGAGAGGAAAGGGGATAAATTGAAGAACGAATTGCTAAGCAAAAAGGAATCAGAACTTCCATGATTTGGAAAATTCTCCAATTTCCATGCTAGCCTATCCAGATAGCATGTTCTGGAAACAGGACCAACGTTATGGCTGGACAAGTGTTTGATAAAGAGAATGGAATTATGACTTATGGATCCTATCAACCAGAAGTCAGAAATAGAGATGTAGTTATCTAGGAAGGATCTCTGGAGAACCCTCATGTCTAATGATGTGGCTCTTCTCAACATCTATGGAAGACTCACAAGAATTTTAAGAATTTTATGACAGTAGAAAAACTACCAGCTTGAATTGAAAGGGACAGAGTCAGGGTAAAATGAAGGAAGGATGACTCTGAGGATGGAGAAAGGGATGCAGAGGTCTTAGCCAACCGGAACGCCTAGGGCAGTGAGAGTGGAAATGCACCTCCTGGGGGTTGAGAGGTGGAACTGCTGCCTCTTGGGCCTAGAGTGCAGGGCTGCTGTTAAAAGGGACAGAGTCTCCAACCACAGAGGGTATTGTCAGGCCTTGAAATCTAATGGAATATACCCCGCTGGGTTTTTGACTTGCTTGGGACCTCTGACTCTTTTTTGTTCTTCTAATTTCTCCCTTTTGGAATAGGGATGTGTATCCCACCATTATAATTTGGAAGTAGATAACTTCTGTTCTAGGTTTTGCAAGTCCACAGATGGAGAGAAATTTTGCCCCAGGATAGATTATACCCAGAGTCTTACTCATACCTGATTTAGAAGGTGAGATTTGAGACTTTTTGAGTTAATCATATTAGATGAAATTTTGGACTTAGACTTGATGCTGGAATGGGTTGGGATGGAGCGAATATATTTTACATCTGGGAAGGACATGAATTTTGGGGGGCCAAGGGCAGACTTATCAGTTGAATTGTGTCCTACGAAAAGATATATTGAAGTTCTAATGTACAGTCCCTCAGAATATGACCTTATTTAAAAATAGGGTCATTGCAGATTAATTAGTTAAGAGGAGATAATACTGCAGTAGGGTGGATCCTTAATACAATATAACTGGTGTCCTTAAGAGAAAAGGGAAATTTGAACACAGATATGCACAAAGGAAAGACAATGTGAAGATACATAGAAAGAAAATGGCTATGTTAATACAGAGGCAGAGATTGAGTGATGCATCTACAAGCCAAAGAATGCCAAGGATGGCTGAGAACCGCTAGAAGCTAGAAAGAGGTGAGGAAGGATCGTCCCCACAAACTTCAGAGTGAGCTTGGCCCTACCAACACCTTGACTTTGAAATTCTATCCTCTAGAACTGTAAGAGAATACATTTCTGTTGTTTTAAGCCACCAAGTTTGTGGTACTTTCTTACGACAACCATAGGAAACTAATCTATATACTTCAGAGTCAAACATGCAAATAGATTGAAAGTTAAAGAATAGTAAAAAGATATACGATGCTAACAACCAAAAATGAATTGGAGTGGTTATATTAATATCAGACACAAAAAAAGACTTTAATACACAAATTGTCACGCAAGTCAATTTAATAATTGACAATTTGATAAATTAAGCACATTAAATATTGCTGAAGGAGTCAATCCATCAAGAAGGTAGAAAAATTATAAAAACATATGCACCTAGCAACAGAGCCCCCAAAACCATGATGTAAAAATTACAGATTAATATCCTTTGTGAGTGTAGACACAGATATCCTCAACAAAATAGTAGCAAACAGAATCCAGGAATATGTGAAAATGACTGTAGTACCATATAAAGCTATATACGGGAATGTTCACAATAGTGCTAATTGTGATAGGTAAGTATTGGTAACAACCTAAATATCCATCGACAGGTAACTGGATAAGCTCTGTGGTATATCTATTTGATAATACCACTTAGCAATAAAAATAATGAATTATTGATACATGCTACAATGTGGATGAATATCACAGTAATTATGGTGAGTGAAAGAAGATGTATAAAAAATCAAACATATTTATGATTCCATTTATGTGAGTCTAGACAATATAAATATTCTAAAGTGATGAAAATAAGTCAGCAGTTGCCTGGAGAGAGTGGTGGAGGTATGGGAGGGAGGAACCACAAAATAGCAAGAGGAAATTTTTGGGGTGATGGATATATTCATTATCTTGATTGTGATGATAGTTTTATGGATATGTACATATGCTAAAACTTTTTTGGTGAGGAAGAGTCACCCTGAGCTAACATCTGTGCCAATCTTCCTCTATTTTGTAGGTGGGTCGCCACCACTGCTGAGTGGTGTTGGTACACACTCAGGAACTGAACCTGGGCTGCTGAAGTGGAGCGCACTGAACTTAACCGCTATGCCATGGGGCCAGCCCAATTCAAAGCTTTTTTTAAAAAAGCAAATACAGTAAATGAATGAAAGAATATGAGATCTTAGTTCTCAAATCAAAATATCAAATGCTTGTTTTGAATTTACTTATTCTTTGTTTTTTAGATTTTTAAATTTTTCCTTCTGCTCTCCCAAACCCCCCAGTACATAGTTGTATATTTTAGTTGTGTGTCCTTCTAGTTGTGGCATGTGGGACACTGCCTCGGCATGGCTTGAGGAATGGTGCTAGGTCTACACTGAGAATCTGAATCAGTGAAACCTTGGGCCACCAAAGCAAAGTGCGTGAACTTAACCAGTCAGCCACAGGGCCGGCCCCTGAATTTACGTATTCTTACTTGAAGTCTTCCTTGGCATTACACCTTAGCTTGAGGCCTACTCTGATGTACTTTCATTGACTGGAACTGAAAATACACATATTTTATTCTTATAGTTAGGTAAGTACCCATTGCTAAGCAAGGAATTCTACCCAGCCTTTCATTCACCTGTAATTTTCATTAGCTTTAATTGGACACAAATTAGCCAGTATTAATCATTAGATGTCTCTCATTAAAAACAGAAGCTGTAGATGATGTTATAAATATTGGAAGAAATAAATGAAATGGATCAGGAAATATTTTCCTGTAGGGGCTCATGACTTGTTCCTGAGTGTCATTAAATTTTAACAGGTGAAGGGGCCCTACTTGTACCAAGGGCAGGAGAGAGGTAGTTAAAAATAACCTAGAAGTAATGTTATGAGGTCTGTATCTTCTAAAAGCGTGGAAAGTATTCTTATGGCTTAAGTACTTTTTCCAATTTAATAAATTAAGAACTTTGAAAATGAAATTTAATTTGTTCAAAATTGCATTGGCGTAATGAAATGCAGGTCAAAGGAACAGTTAAGGTCTTCTAAAAATCCTTGTATCCATAGTAAAATGAAAACATGATGGATTGAAGCTTTAATGCATTGTTTCTGGAACCAAAGCCTCACATTTCACATCTTTTGGGATGTAGTAGAAAATGCTTAGTGGATTTAATAAGATTTGGTGCTCTAAGAACATAATTAAACATAAATATCTTTCTGATTTAATTAAAATTTTTACTTTTAAGTTTGCTCTGTGTTTACTAAGTCATTGATTTGGAGATTTTACAAAGTCTTTTTATAAATAGTATTAAAAGAAAAAAGTAAACAATATTTTATTAATAATTCAAATAAATAGCAAGTATAGTATTAGTATGATTAACTTATAATGCATTTATCTATAGGTTATAAAGTGATCACTTTTAAAATAAGATTACAATCTCTCTCTATCTGAAATTTGAAATCTTTTTAAAATTTTCATTTTATTTGTATTTTTATTTGTGCGTAGGCTGTGTTTAGTGTTTCTATATGCAATATTTTATGTTCAGATTAATAGTTTTAAGGGTTTAAAGTTAGTGGCTGGTTTATATATGATCTGTTTTTCATATGAACAACTGCTTAGCCAAGATCCTTCAGTAACATCTTCCTTCTCTGTTATTTAGTCCCTACTTAGGAGCAATATCTGATTCTTAGTACCAACTTTGGTCCAAAATTTGTCTTGGTGATAGCTGATGGAAAAGGGGGCATTCAAAGCAAAAGGAGAAGCTTCTTGATTGCTCTCCTCTTCTCCATTATGCCTGTCTTCCCACTGCTGCATCTCTTTTTCCTCTAACTTCCTAGTTCTATCTCTAGTATCTGCGAGGAGTTATCCAGGGTAACTAGGGAGGTGGAGGCTCAGGTCCTGAGTTAGCCCCCTGGCTGCCTCTGCTTCTGTTTTCTGAGAAAAATTCCTTTCTCTATTACCCTACTTGGCCCCTGAAAATACTCTGTAAGGTTCTTCCTTGTGACTTATTCTTTATGGAAACATCTAGAAGGGACATTGGTAGGCTTTCTCCCTGAGAAGGTTTAGGCTATAGGAGATTGTTTTGAAGCTTGGATAGGCACAGGTTTTTGAAAACTCCACTTAGAATTGTTTTGGCCATGCAATTTCAAAAAATTTAGTGAATCTTTGGTCTGTTTATTTCCGGACACTTCTATATGAGTAACCATGGCCAAAGTTCCTTGGAAGATAATTTTTAAGCCTGAACACTGGTCTTTTACTTATTGGTCCATTCTCTGTCTATCTTTCTCCCTTCCACCACTACTTAATGGTTATGAAACACCTGAACACCTGAAACAATGGGCTTCCATGGGAGGTCAACATACTTAAGAAGGCACAGACAGCTCTCTCACAGGCCCCAATCATCCTGAGATTTCCTTGCTTGCTTAATTTTTAGTCTCAAAGTACTTAGTTTGTAGATTGAATCAGGTAAGAGCACTGGAGTGAGAAAATGAGACTGACTCCTAAGTAAAGCTTGTTTAAATGGATTTGAAGCGAATTTTATGACTACTTTAGTGTGTCCACAAACCTGCCAAGAACATTTTTGTGCCACTTTATGTGTTATTGTAATGTACTAAAATTTAATGAAACTATAAGTAATATGTTAAACGTATTTTCAACTCAATATCTGGTTAATCATCTAAGAAGCTTTTTGGACCACTCCTGAGTATTATAATCATTCTAGGAAAATAAGTTTCAGTGCTGAAATTTTGTGTTTTGGTGAGTTTGGATAATCTTTGTGGACAATCAGAGTCCTTTCAAAAAATTCTAGGATATATAGTAAGATTTTCTATATTTTATGCAGCCAATATGAATATTTTTAAACTGAGGAATTATTATCAAGATATTTTATCTATACCATACAAAATAGCTTCCTTTATTTCTTGTCAAATTGTCTGGGCATTTTGACATCAAGTATTACTTAATGAAGTAGGTGGGATGTGCACATGATATGGCTGCCCAAGAAACGATATGTCAAAACTTGCTAGAAGTTATTTTAGAAGCTAAAATCACTAATGTCTTCCAAGAAAATATATTACTGATAAGCATATCAGAGAACATGCATGATAGTATCTTTTAGTGATGATACCATGCTAATGACGTCTAACGGGAGCTGGTATCTTTATCTGTAGATCGTACTTGAGATGACACTGGTGCTGAATTTTACTCTAAGGAAGAATTGACCCTCGGAATATGTCTAGTACTAACCGTTGAATCATCCTATTAACAAGAAAACATAATACAGGAGAACTGATAGTCATTTACTTCCTTGTAAATAACTCTTGAAAATGCCTGAGAAGCAGGGAGTCTGCTTTAATTGGTTTTCACTTCTATCATTTAAAATTGGTACCTCATCACACTTGTATATTAACTTGTCAGTGCTGCAAATTCTAGGCCAGAAGGACACTTACTGGATGCAATTCAATAATTCTATTTGTGTATTCATTAATGTTTAAGAGTAGCTAGAGCAGCTAGCTGCAGATATGTGACTGACCTGTAACAGCAGCAGAAGCAGAAGTACTTGGGTCATTACCGAATAAATTGTTGTTTCTGTTCTACAAGGAATCAGGAAGAAGACAGGTCAATTAGGACCTAATTAATTTTCTCTCACCATTTTTCATGCATACAAATCAAACAATCTTCAGTCTTCATCTCTGATAAAGGCTTTTTAACCAAAAAATTTTATAGTCTTGATTATAATTATTAGAGAGACTAATAACAATCCCATTTCTTGTTCTGTGTGTCTGAACGGCCTTCAAGGTCCAAGATAAATTTCTCTCTTTGCCATATTGGGGCTTCGTCTTAGAAGGTGGCAATAATTGCAGAGCATTACAGTAAAATGTGTGAAATTTCCTAGGTTGTTAATGAGAAGAAATGAGGTGATTGATTTTCCTATATTGTTTCAGTTTTTTTTTGAGGAAGATTAGCCCTGAGTTAACATCTGCCACCAATCTTCCTCTTTTTTGCTGAGGAAGCCTGGCCCTGAGCTAACATCTGTGACCATCTTCCTCTACTTTATATGTGGGACTCCTGCCACAGCATGGCTTGACAAGCAGTGCATAGGTCCGCACCTTGGATCTGAACCTGAGAATCCTGGGCCGTCGAAGCAGAACGTGCAAACTTAACCACTGTGCCACCGGGCTGGTCCCTGATTTTGCTATATTGGAACAAGAATTTCTTCTGCTGTAACTAGACGATGCTTGAATTTTTTAACCCCATAGCTTATCAGGTTGATGAATTTATCTGAACTGTCTCTCAGTTGGTGAAGAAAGTTAGGTATTATCAGGCTTAACTTTATATTTCAAGAAAGATAAGGATAGATGGCTATTATTAATGTCTTTTAAGTTTGCTCAGAGTTCTCTGATATTTTTGGTAAGATGTCACATTATGTTGTAGTTACTAGCAATAAAATATGTATAGAAAAATAATAAACCATGCGAGATACTTAGAGGAAATAATATAAGGTAAGGATTTAAAACTTTCTGTAGTAAGCCTGGAATAAAAGAGTCTTGGATTTTAGGAAAGTTCTGGATGCAAAGAAGGGGAATGGAAAGGTCAATTCATGAAGTCCTGGAAAGAAAAACTAGATGTATGAGTTAAGAAATTGTTTTATGTTCTAGAATTGATCACAGAATATGTGCACTTATAGTAGACTTTTAATGATTCTCAAATAATAATAGTTTGCTCTAGAGTTTCTTCTTATTTTTGATCAGTCAATTTTTCTTCTATAGGAATGATGTAAATAGGGCTACCTATTTTACAGGGATTCAGTATGGAGGTTTCCTATCTCCCTATTTGAAACTGTAGAAGAGTACATTTATAGGATTCTCTGTGCAAACCAGCTAGTCAAAACAAACAATCAAGCAAAAATGTTCCTAAATACAGCCATGAATTTATTCCCTACTCTGTGCCAGACACAATAATAATATTTAATACTCATAACAATACTATGGGGAAGATATTATCTCTATTTTATGGATGAAGATAAATAAAAAATTCAGAGATGTGTGTCAGACCTAGTACAGTTAGATCTAACCCTCAAGTGTGTTCTTTTTCCATCACTTTGTACCACTCCTTACAAAATTTCCTCTCAGCATAAAAGAAAAGGAAGTATCTTGACTTTCTCTATGTCTCCTTGCTGATGCTATCTACGTGGCCAATGAATAACATTGGAACAAATGTAGTTCTTCATCAGGTCCAATCATATCATATTACAAATATTTATCTGAGCTGTCTGTTTGAAAATTGAGATAAATTTTTTTCTGCCTTACATTTACACTTTCTTCTTCTTTTCTCAATAATAACTGGTTTGGCTTGAGTTGTTTCTTAGATACAAAGTTTAATTATAGGTGTGAAACAATGTTAAACCATCAAATTCTGTACCATCATGACAAAATGATCTTCAAGGGATGAAAAAATAATTTTTAACTTTAAGAAATCTTTAACAGTAGCAGTAATATAATAGCACCTGGAGCGTCTATGTTTTTATGTATGATATCTGGCATTTAATAAAAATATTTTAGGTATATCAAGAGATTGAACTGTATGATGAAAATCTAAATGAAAAGTAAACAATAGAAACACTGTATAGGTGAACCAGATATTGGAACGAGCAGACAAATATTTTAAAATACATATGGTAAATGTATTCAATAAATAGAGGAAAAATATAGAAAGTAGATGTGAAGATGGATAATTTCACCAGAAAATTGTAATCTATAAAAAGTAATAAGTAGCAACTCTAAAGATGAAAAATACAACAACTGAAACAAGCGATGCTAAACAGCACTTTACATGGAGCAGATGAGAAGATTTGTGAATCGGATGACAGGTCAAATAGAAAAAATCCAAACTGAATTTCAGAGCGAAAATAGATTAGAAAACAGAAAATGCAGAAGACATGTGTGGGACATAATCAAGGTGTTCAACTTGTGTAATTGGAGTGAGAAAGAGTGAAAGGAGCAATAAATTAAAGTAATAATAGCTGAGAATATTCCAAAACTGATGAAAGACAACAACCTACAGATTCAAGAAGCTATATGAACCCCAATCAAGATAGCTTGAAAGAGAATCACACCAAGGCACATCACAGTAAAAGTGCTGAAAAGCATAGACAAAGGGAAACCTTAAAAGCAGTAAGCCTGGGGTTGGGAGATGGGTGGACACATTATCTTCAAAGGAATAACAGTACAAAATGCTGACAATGGGCTTTTCAATAAAATTGATAAAACCCAGATACTAATGGAATAATGTCTTTAAATTGCTAAAAGCATGTAGTTACCAATCTTGAATTCTATTCCTAGAACAAACTTCCTTCAAAAACAGAAGGTGAAATAGAGACACTTTTAGAAAACCAGGAAATTAGAGAATTTTTGACCAACTGACCTGAATTAAAATAAATGTTAAAAGGTTTAAGGAAAGAGATTCCAAATGAAAAAATTAGGAAATTCAGAATGAATGAAGAACAATAGAAGTGATAACTATGGAAGTAAATATTGATAAACAGTCAATATTCAAAATAGCAACAATATCTTATGAGGTTTAAAATGTATGGCAATGTAACACAAAAGGTGGGATTGAGGCAAATGGAGTTAAAATCTAAAGTTTAAGAAATATTAGTGAAATGTTAAAGATAATAATTTTCTTTCTACTGTAATAAGTCAAGGATACATGTTGTAATCTCTTGGGTAAAGTAATAGTATACAAATGCATAACTAACAATTCAATAGAGCTAAAATAGAATAACCAAAAATGTGTGATAAATCCAAAATAAGTTTGGATAAAGAACATAGAACAGGTGTATGTATTAGAGTTCTCCAGAGAAACAGAAGCAATAGGATATATATATGTATCCATTACATGTACATTTATATATAATGATTTATTATAAGAAATTGGGTAATGTGATTATGAAAGCTCAGAAGTTTCACAATCTGCCATCTGCAAGCTGGAGACCCAGGAAAGCTGGTGATGTAAATTTCAGGCCAAGTCTGAAGGCCTGAGAACAAGGAGGGCTAATGGTGTCAGTCCTAGTTCAAGGGCAGGAAAGACTGATGTCTCAGCTCAGTGGATCAGGCAAAGAAAAAAATTCAATCTTCCTCCCCCTTTTTGTTCTATTCAGGGTCTGAATAGACTCAATGATGCCTGCCCACACTAGGGAGGGAACTCTGCTTTACTCCATCTACCACTTCAAATGCTAATCTCTTTGGAAACAGTCTTACAGATAGACTAAAAAATAATGTTTAAGCAAATACTGTATCTGGGTATCCCGCGGCCTACTCAAGTTGAAACTTAAAATTAACCATCAAAGTGTATCAAATCAAAAACAAATAGCAATATGGCATATATTATCAAAAGTATATCAGTAATTATACAAAATGCAAATGCTCTAAAATTCTCCAACTAAAAGACTAAGATTACTAGGCTGAATACAAAACCAAAACCCTGTTGTATGCTCCTTAGAAGAGACATGACTGAAATATTAATGGGATGGTTAAGGTGGGCCTTCTTGAGAAGTGAGATTTGAGAATAGACTGGTCTGATTGAGCAAACAGACATCAGGAGGAGAATGTTTGGGCGGAAGGAGAAACTAGAGCAGTGGTTCTAAGCAAGGAATTTTGTCTGGCAAGGTCAAGGAGCAGGGAAGAGGTCAGTGTGGCTGGAGTAGAGTGACAGAGTAAGAGACTCATTGTAGAGGCAGTCAGAGAGGTAAGAAGAGTCAGATCATACAGAGCCTTTCTGGCCACTGTAGGGTTTTGAATTTTAGTCTAAGTTAACTGGGGAATGACTGGGATTTTTTGTAGGGAGGTCACAGGATCCAGTTTAAACTTTGAAAGGATCATTCTGGCTGCTGTCTTGAGAAGTGAAAGCAAGGAGACCTATTAGGAAACTATTGCCACAATCCAACAAGAGTTAACGGTGGCTGGGACCAGGATGGTAGCAATGAAGGTGTTGAGAAATGACAAGGTTTTGGATACAGTTGAATTTCCTATAAATTGGAAGCAGAGGGACGAAGCTTCCTGCCAGAAAATGTCCATAAATCTGATTTAGGAGACTTTAAAGCAGAGACAAGATAAAACGTTTCAGAGGTAAAATTTAGCCTTATAGCCAACCAAATGATTATATTAGCGGACAAAAAAAGATCAGATATGGGAGGCAAAGTATTGGGGAGTCCAGGATAGCCAGTAAGACAAGAGACAAAAATGTCCACAAATGAATGATGGCTATACTTCTATTGCATTTGTTAAATATCTTTACCTTTGAAAGGGTGTTGACATGAGGGTCCTACTGCTCACAAATCAAACATTTTCAAGAGTGAACACACTATGGGTGAAAGTATTTTTAAAAAAAGGAAAAAAGAGAATATGTCATCTTTTCCCAAACTAATAGATTTATAAATAAATATTAGTTCCCTTTCTCTCTGCCATATATCTTAGCAACACATTGAGTGACTGTATAAACATGTTCTGTTGAAAATTAATATTGTATAATAAGTAATGATCAATGATAAATTGGAAAAGAACACTTACAAATACATAAATTATTCTTTCTTCCCTAGGTGCATCTGCAACAGAAGATAATTCCTTGTATAATCCATAACTGCTTTCTACTTTTTTGGAAAGCAGTAATCCATACTTATTTTTTCCTTGTAAAAAGGAGCATCCTATTGTTATGAGCATTAATTAGTTAATCCAATAGGGACAATTCAATGACACCACGAAGATTAATGGTCCTGTGATTTCTAAGACAAGATGTATTTTAAAGTCTTATTGATTGAATTGCTCTCAGCACCTTGTCAAGTAATGTAAATATCTACTATAGGACATTCTTCTGCACTGACAAGGGAAGGGGTTATGCTTTTACATTAATAGTTGGATATATGGTCTCACGGTCCCCTAAGTAATTTGCTTTGTAGAAGTCTAACCTTCAATTATAAAATATTGATTTTTGCTAAATTTGGAAATCAGATTTTGTTTTAGGAATCTCAGATAAACACTGTGAAAGAGAGGGCTAGTGGGTTTTGTTCTTCTTGGTATCCAGGAGACTTTGCACAATGACCAGTCCATAGTCGATATTTAATATATCTTTCTTGAATTCCAAAATACAGAGTGCTCATCACCTTGTCAAAATGCAGAAAACTTTTTCTTTTTCCTGCACTTGTTTAGGGAAGGAATATAAGGTTAGAAGCAAAGGCACATCCCGAAGGAAAAATCCTGGTTCTTTCCATTTTAATCATGAAGATAAATGCTTTATAAAATTAATGAGACTTGAACAATGATTATAATACTTCCCATGTTGTTAAACATTAAGGAAAAAATCCACAGAGATCAAAAGTTTGCATAAAAACATTTTAAAAATCAATTCTCTCTAAGTAAAAATAATAGACAATTTACTAAATGGTAAGGACTTTGAGAGAAGAAAATTGAATCCACTTTGTATGGTAGGATATAATATTTAGTGAAGCAAAACTTACTGTTCTAAGAATGAGGTAATTTTTATTTAGCTAGCTCATTCCTAACAACTATGATTTAAAAACCAAATAATTTCTTTCTTTAGAAAGTAAATCTAAAATTAAGAAACGTACACTGATGAACTTATAAAAATTATTTATGTTAATTAACAAGTATTTACTTCCGAGAAGACTTGTCTCTAAAATCACAAATGATTTCAAACAGCAAAGTTTCAAATCATATTTGGGAGAATGGAACGTATCACTCTTGTCTGAAGGATCTGAGCCGTGTGGGTCACTATGACACACAAAAGTAGCTTCTTTCTCCAAAATAAGTACAGAGCTTTAGATGATGGTTTTTTGAATACATATAAGATATATTCCACATACATCTTAACTTTGTATTTTCCAAGGAAATAAGACACTGAGTACTCTTCTAGCCCTGGTGATCGAGTATGATCCTAACGTAACCTAAAAAAACCCAGTAATCAAACAGGATATGGCCAAAGACATAAACAATGCTTTCCGCAGGCCACACTGTGGCTGAAAAGTCACTGACACTTTTTCCTCTTTTGAGTGGTCACTGCTTTCTTACCAATGACTTCCTCAGTTCCACTTTATTCCTCCTGCCTCCTGAACAAAGATTGCTGAGATACCCAATTTCTAAACTGTTGTCATATGCTGAGCTGATCCTTTATTTTCCTAGTCTCTTCTTAAAATCATTCAGCACTGCCCCACCCGTTAATAAGGCCCTCCCAATCCCCTCTTTCTGAAGCATCCCACGGTCGCTCTTGTGTACTCTTCCTTGCTACAGCAAGTTCATACACAACAAAACTAATTTAGTTTGACTATAATATGTTCCCTGTGAGTCTTTTCTCATGCTATGTTAACAACTTTAGTTGTTGCACTAAACTTGAATACATAGCAAAACCATATTCTTTTCTGGGAAATAAATTCAAGAAGAGCAATCATTTTAACTTTCTTTAGATATTTACATAAACATATCGCTACAAGCCTTGAAAAAAAGAAGCTAGATAGTTCTGCCAGGAATTGTAATTAGTATTGAAATTGTCAAGGGAATGTTTAGAAGATATGCTTATAGGACATCTGGAGTGAATTTTTTTGAGAAGCACTGGAGAATGTAGAATGGGTCGGAAATGTGGATATAGGTTAATATCTAGGTTTTCAGAGACGACAAAATAACAGTATGTTTCAGAAGCAAACCTGGGGAACTTGATGTTGATTCTTGTGGGTGGGTGGGTGGCTGATTAACTGGTAGATTTCTGAACATCTATGAGGAAAAATAATCAGGCCCTAGACCTCAAAAGAGTAGACTCAGAGTGGGATAGATTAATAAACCAGTGAGTTGGTTACTAGAAATCCACTGATCAGAGCTGGGGGACAACATCGACCCTGATGTGGAAGCAGGCTTGTCTTGGTGTAGCAGGACAGTGTTTCTCTGGGGCTCCTCAGTCCTCTCTTATGGGCGCTGTCTATCTGGGCAATGGATGGGGCTGACCTCTAAGCATGGAAACAGGAGAACCTACAGTCCTGTCAGAAGTGAACATCTCTGCTTATATTCTATGGATGATAAAATTGATCTTGAGGCTCATGTTTTCAGATATCGATGAAAATAAACATGAGAATTCATAACAAAATTGAACACTTGAAATCTCAATGCATAATGAAAGCAATACTATTCAAGTCACAGGTATTCATCTTCATTACATACATGATGAACGTATATGAGGAAGATAAGATAAAACTTTTAGTGAATGATAGTACTTCTTTGAATATTTATTCCTCAACATAAATCTGCCCCAATTTTTCGCTACTGTGTGTGTGCGTGTATGTGTGTGTGTTTTAACTAGTTCTTCTATAAAGGGCAGTTTAGAGACCAAATTTAATTTTTTGCTTTACAACAGTTCTGGTGGATATGTTAATATAAATATCCTGTGTATAAAACTGTGAGGCTCATGTTCATAAGTGAATATAATATTTTTAAAAGGCAAAATGTAAATCTTTGATATGGCAGAATAAACACCTCTCCCAAGTTTCTCTTTGTCAGAGCATGTCTCAAGATAGAGTAAATGAAAACAGATTAAGCAGAAAATTCAAGTTCTGGTATTCTTATCATAGTAGGTACCTTTCTATACACAAACAATGGGGACATTGTGATTGTCCCAAATCATTGCCTGTGGCGGTGTCCACACACCGCTAAAGCATCTGACACTTTAGTCACCAACAACATTAAAGAATAATGTGACAGAAAAAGCAAGTCATTTGTTCACAATCACATATGCAGAATGACTAGTTTTATTGGCTTGGCAATTCCCAATCTTTTGATATTTTCAGTCTGCCGTCATATGCCTCATGCAGATTTAACACATTCTCCCAGTGCGTTGGATTATGTATTCTGATTTTTACTATTTATTTACTTTGATGTTGATATCTTGCTTCAGGTTTCACTCCTTTTTATTGCTTTAATTATTAGTATACTGTGAAAGCTCTACTTGAGGCATTTGGCAAGAATTTCTATAGGGGAATCACTAGAAAATAGACTGCATCATTTATGATACTTTTGGCTTTAAGAAACAGAAAAAAACCAACAACTCCAAATGGCTTAAATAATAGGAAATAGATGTAATGCACAAAATGGAAAGTTTTAAGTAGAGCAGTTTAAGGAGTCCTTAATTCCTTGACTGAATAGCACTACTAAGGCTGCTGGTTCTTCTCTGCCCTCCTCTGTGTCCTCACTAGCTCCTCTCATGGTCACATGTTGGCTGTAGCCATTCCAGGCCTCACATACAGACTGCGGTTCTCAGCAACAGGAAGGGGTCATCCTTCTTGTGTGACTGCTTTTATGACCAAGCAAATCTTTGGTAGAAGCTGCCTGGTAGACTTTCTTTCACTTGTCGGAATGGGTCACGCGCACTGCTGGTTGTGGCCTGTTTGCCCCATATCACAGGAGGGCTTGCCCTCTGCAGGCCATTTCTCAGGCTCCTAGTACAACTGGTTTCTGACTGAGTTTGGCCAAAAGGAGGCACTAGTGGGAGGTTGAGGATGGGCAGAAGAGATGAGGGTATTTCTCCTCCTTCTCCTCCTCGGGCTGCATCTCCAGCAGCTGCTTGCCTCCTCTGATGCTCTAACACCTGCTACACTGATTGGCAGTGAGTTTAGATTCCCAGATAATCCAAGCTGCTGCTGGTCTCTGGTTAAACTTCCTGTTCCTTTTGTTTCTCTAGTTTAGGGGTGATTGTGGTTTCGTTGCCTCCTCTTTCCCTTGTCTGGTTTCTCAACTCTTCCATCGCTTGTGTGAAAGATTCCCTGCACTGAATTCCCTTTGTTTCAAATATTTGCAGTTTGTGTTTCCTTGGTTAAATCCTGAATGAGACACATGCCCACCTCTAAACCAATTTCTAGTGAGGAGAATGGGGTCTCCAGGATTAGATTAAATAATTCAGGGCTTACTCTGAGATGGGAACCTACCACATTTTCCACATTTTTCTTGGGTGTAGATAACCTCAAAAGATGGTGCTTCTGTTTGCAAAGAAGAAGGTAGGCAGTTTGTGCTATACAGATTATGAGGTTACTCTTCTATTTTCTTTCTAAGATTCTATGTATGTAATGGAGGGGCAAAAACCCTATATTTGCCTGAAAATTATTTGCCGTAAAAGTACACAAGGGATAACTGTTGCAAAGTAAGAGGTGATTAGAAAAGGCATTCAAAAATTTGCGTTTGGTTCCTGTATTAGTCTGTTGGGCTGCCATAACAAAATATAGTAGACTGGGTGGCTTAAACAACAGAAATTTATTTTCATAGTTCTGGGGGCCAGAAGTCCAAGATAAAGGTGCCAGCAGAGTTGATTTCTGGTGAGGCCTCCCTTCCCGGCTTGGAGATAGCAACCTTCTTGCTGTGTTCTCATATGTCCTTTCCTCAGTGTGTGTATAGGGAGAGAGAGCATGAGATCGTTGGTGTCTCTTCTAAAAAGGACATCAATCCTCTCAGATCATGGCCTTATGACCTCATTTAACCTCAGTTACCTTCTTATAAGCCCTATCTCCAAATACATTCACATTAGGGGTTAAGGCTTCAACATAAGAATTTTTTAAAATCATATTGTATGTTAATTTTCTGTCCTGAAGTATGGCTATTGACACATTGTTTCTGGGATGAAAGGGTTTATGTCAGGTAAAACTTGGGTTGCTATTAGGCTTTACTGATGTTGTTGATTAGATCATATATACTGTGCCTCTAGGAAGAAGATATCTTATTTCCTCTTATGTGGCCGGGTTTCTGTGTTGAGGGATGTGCTAACAGTGTGGATACCCTTCTCATCTTGCATTCCTTGCCTTGTTTATGTTTGTTACTACAGAGTAATGAATTGATGCTTTTTCAATGACATAATTAGAACAGGTTTAGGATTTAAAATACAAGTGCTTAATATCTTAATCCTTGGAGTAAAGTTGAGGAAGAGGGACAATGTATTCTTGCTGCTTTTTCCTTAGCTGACTAAATCACAACACGGATTTGAGAGATTTAAATTTCACATGAATCAGTGTGAAGAATTAACCACTGTTTCCCACATGTTGTGAATATTATTCTAAGCCCTTATTCTATGTTCCAGACCAAAGGTCTGGAGAAAGAAGATAAAGAAAGAGAGGCCGGAAACACTGATTTTTGTATACGTTAAGGTTTATTAACAAGAGAACTAGAGATCTGAATATATGGACTAAATGAGAAGAGGCCAGACACAGAAATAAAAGTTAAATGTTCAGAAAGCAGCAGGATTTGTTTGAGGGTATAGGGTATGCATGAGAGGTTGGAAGTTAGATTGTGTTAGTGGGAAGCTGTTGTGAGAATTTGCCAGGAAGACAAAAAGGGATTTTAAAAAAATGAACAATCAAGTTTTAGAAGAAACAGTGAAAAATCATGATTAGGAGGCCTTAAAACTTTTATTTATGCCCCATATATTTCTAAAGATGACTGTATTATACCAATGGAAATTTGATTTAATTGGAAAATCCCCTACACTTGTGTCACTCCAGTCATGTTTAAAGAAATGAAATTCTGGTTTGTGACAGTAATCACACTATAAAGTTGAGTCATATTTTGGAAAAATTGTTGCTTATCTATGCTTTATAGAAGGACCATCTTTAAGACACACAGGCACACATGTACATACATAACCAGAAATACTCTTCTATTTCCTGTCCAGAATAAGAATAGTATGAGCATCCAGATCTTTATTTTATGGTTTAATTTCATGCCTTCACTACTGAGAAGTGAAGTACATTGTATGGTTTCCTAGGGCTGCCATGATAAATTACCACAAATTTGACACCTTAAAACACAGAAATTTATTCTCCGGAGGCCAGAAGTCTAAACAAAGGTGTTGGCAGGGTTACATTCTTTCTGAGAACTCTAAGAGAAAATTCTTCCTTCCTCTTCTACTTTCTGGTGGCTCAGGCATCCCTTGGCTTGCGGCTGTGTACCTCCAATCTCTGCTTTGGTCTTCACACACCTGTCTCATTTTTTGTGTCTTTTCCTGTCTCTTGTAGGGACACTTGTTATTGGATTTAGAGCTCACTCAGAGAATCCAGGATGATCTCATTTTGAGATCCTTGATTAAGATATCTGCAAAAACCTACTTTCCCAATATGTTCTTAATGACAGGTTCCTGGGATTAGGATGTGAACACGTCTTTTGGGAGCCACGATTCTACTCACTATATACATTACGGCCATATTTCATTTTTTGCATTTGTAAATTTTCCCAGAATGGCTGTATGGACTACTCCATGCCTCCCCTCCTGGCTTGTTGCAGAGTGGCTAAGGGCCTAAAGAAGAGAGCTAATAGCAAGAAAGAAGGGATTAGATCATCCTGTCTGCCATTGTAAGGGCTGATTTTAATCTTTTTTCTAAATCCTCTCAAAGCTTGGTATCAGGGGAATGGGAATCTATTTCTTTAACTTAGAATGTGAAGTAAACTTAGCTTTTAGCCTGGGGAAATAAAGTCTGTTCAGTTTGTATAAATCTGACTTATGTTTCTAAGTGCATTTTAAGCCTTCTTGCTTAATGAAGGCAACGCGAGTGAGTAACCACTCATCTGCCAGCCTGCAGGAGCTATTCCAATGCTGTCCACACACTGCCTGCCACATCATTAACTTTAATTTTTTCTTAGTATTTTAAAAAAAGATGAAAGGAAAACAACACTAATTAATTTAAAACATAGATGGTATATCCTTTTCAGTAGAATTTAATTTCAAGTAAAAGTGCAAAATAGCCTTTAAGAAAAATGCTAGCACAGGAGAAAAAGGGAAGAAATGTGGAAGAGATATGGATGAAGATCTTGAGTGTTGGTGTTGGCTCTGGATATTCCTTCACACCCAAGGAGCAGCTGTTAGTCCTTGCTACAGGATTGATTAAAAATGGTTATGATAACACAAAAATCCTAAAGAGCTGCAAGAATTGTGTTGTTCACCATAATCATATAGCGATAGGAACTGTAGCTTTTGAACGCTTACATGGTTCCCAAAGAGCGGTATTGATTTTTACAGCACAGGGTCCATAGTGAGTGTGTCTAGAAGAAAAAGACTGCACAGTCCAGAGAGCTACATGGATAAGATCACAAGGGAAGACAAAGGACTCTACTCACCTTGCCTTTTAGAAAAAAATATCCCACAATTTAGAGGAAGTGAATCATGCATTTTCTTACTTTCCTGAGCAGGTAAATTTGAGCTTTGATGTCTAACTTTTAATACAATTGATTTCAGAGACCACATTTAAAAATTCAGTAAAAACTAGAGTATTTTTCTGGCAAAAGGAAAGTAAAATATGTATACAACAGGTTACATATTGAAGAAAGGTGTAACCTGGATGTTTTTGATATCACGTTTAAGCCACTCAGTCAGAACACAATTTGGAAAGATTGTTCCTCTTCATATGGAAATATGATGCTGGAATAATTTTCAAAGATCTTCGATACCAAAGAAAAGGACTATTGTACATAAGCTTTACGGTTTAGAATAATGCCTTAGAAAAGTTATCTTGTGAAGTATGGTATTACTTTTTAGGTACAATGCTGAAGTGTTTTTAAACTCGAAATATTAATTGCAAATCTCCAAAATATCTCCCATGTATCCAAAACACTTTCCTTAAAGTGAAGTGGCATTGTTAGAAATAGCACAATCTACAACTTATTTCCAAAATTCTCTGTGTGAAGAGCTGTTTTGCTCTGGAAAGATGAAATCAAAAGCATTCTAAGTGACCGGTTAGCATGAAATTCTAAATTCTATCCTGTAATTCATATGACAAAGTTATGGAATTGAATTGAGGCCCCCGAGAAGACAGTGTTAATTTTGTGTAATTTACCTTTATATCTTCTGATAGAGCAAAAATGCCATTTGTAATTGTTTCCTTCTAATCACCATATTTCAAAAACCAAAAATGGTAAATCTATATATGACAACAACTATTCAATAGCCATGAGTTTATTGTCTTTATCAATTGTCTTTTCTATCTCTTCCAAAACAAACATTTCATACCTCTACAATGAATATTTGGCCTTAAATATTTATCACAGAATCTATTCTTTTAATTTTTTTAATGTCATACTTTTCATTAGAGCTTCTTAACTACAGAAATCGTGTATCAAGTATTAGCAAAGAAGCATGGTTCTTTTGTCCTTACTTTTCATATGTTAAATCTGAAAGACTTTGAATTACTTTGTGAGTTTTGATTGATCTCAAAGAAATATTCCAGAGACTTATAAAATTTAAACATTTCGCTTTTCATAGTTTTCTCCAAGCAAGCACTTATAGTCAAACACTTAATCTGTAGGAACTTGGGAGGGGGTGTTTTTTTCCTCAATAGAAGTGTTAGTCTTTTGGGCATCAAAACTTCAGTGCGTTTGCAAAGAAATTTTATGTATGAACAGCAGAGAGGGAGCAAAAAACTCCCTTCTAAGTATAATATGAAAACTGTTACCAATATTCTAAATATCTCAAATTACATGGTAGTATTATCTAGATATTTAGAAAATAGGTTCTATTAATTGGAATAGTCTTTGCTGTAATAGTAATTGTTGTTTAATATGCTTGAATTTTGTTTATTTACAATATAAATTATCAATATAACTTTTGCAAGACATTCTTGAGTGTTTCCAGAGCTCTTTAGCTCATGTGTTTAAATGATTGTTCTACTCATTTTTTCTAAAATCTGCTCTCTCAATCCATCTTTATCACAATGTGAGTAAGAGATTTAAGCATCATATAACCAGTTTTTCATGATTAGAATGAAAAACCATGGCTATTGTCAAAGTGACAATAGCCACAAAAAGAAGGAGAGAGGATTGGAAATATAGAGAGAAAGCTCTAAGTTTAAAACAAAATGATGGAGATTGTCCACTGAAGAACAATGGATATTGTAAAGTTCCTTAATCCATTATTTATCTCCTTTGCTTTGCTTTGGAAAAAGCAGTGGCAGTAATTTCATATCAATAAATTCAGGTATGGCTCCTTATGGATGCAAAAGGGCATGAATAATTCTATTTATCCTTCTTAGATTTCTCTTTGCCCCGAATTCTTTGAGAATAAAAAAGAAAACTATAGTGGATTGGGGAGGGATCATTTTATCAGAGTTTATAAATAGTGTCTTCTGTGTTATTATACATCTGATTTCAGACTGGACTGCCTGACATAAACTCTATTTGGATTTTTATTAACCAACAGACTCCTGTAAGACAATGGAAAATATACATGCTGTAGTACTACAGTAGTTTATGTACCTATATAAGATCACTAATACAATGTGCAGGAAGGCTATTTTACCTAAACTCCAATCTTCACAGGTACTACTGTCAATCCTCTCTCACAATTTTTAAGACTCAAATTTTAAGCCTTAAAATCAGCTTCTCACCTTGTGTAAGAGTCTACCTGTATTGGGATTAAATTTAAAAATACAATTAGTTTGCCTATAATTAAAAGGTGGCAAGGCATCTTTGCAGAGTCACCCATAGAACCTAATGTCAAAGTGATTCTGTACCGAAATAATTTCATGAACTTGGCTATGACTGTTGAACTCTCTGTAGAAGAAGTCAGCCCAACCTGTTGTGTAGACATATTAAGATTAGGTAAGCAACGATGGCTTAAAAATTTGGTCATTCTGTACAGGCTGAAACTTGACTGGCAGGGTTATCCAAATGTTCTGGGAAAGAAAGGAAAATGCCAAGTTGTGAAGATGCTACAATCACATAAATGTCTTAAACATTGACTTTGTGTTGGGCATCAAATTCTTATTTCGTTAACATATAAGTAAGTCCCGGAGACACTAAAACTCCAAGTATTTTGCATGTATGAATGTAAATTTATGTGTGCTATAAAATCTTAAAAGGGAGCTTTTATCTGAAATCATGTACCCAGGAAAGCTGTGGTTTTTCATTCTAATCATGAAAAACTCATTATATGATGCTTAAATCTCTTACTCACATTGTGAAAAAGATGGATTGAGAGAGCAGATTTTAGAAAAAAGTTCAGGAAGAGATTTTTTGAGAGTGCTGTGTAGTATATCTCTGATATAGGAGGGAAAATGGAGGTATTTCCCTTCTTCAAGCCTACTAGAAAGAGGCTTCAATAATATCATTTGTAAAGCTTGATGTGTAAGACCTGAAGCTAAGGGGATACGATAAGCTTGTGTTTGATTCCTGTCTGAGAAGTATGGCAAGAAAGAAAGAAAGCTAATTTGTGTCACCATATAATGAGTGTAAAATGGAAGTTGCTTCTTTGCGATAATTCTCTTTCCAAAATTTGTCAGAACAAAGGATGCAGCAGTGTTTCTCATAGGTTAAGATACGGGTCACGCAGTAAGTACAGTGTGAAGGTTGTAAGTCTTCTCCAATAGAGCCAGTTAGGTGGCACATGAAACAACAGCATATAAAAAATGGAAGTGTACCATTAGATCTCAAATATCTACAGAAGAAGTAAAGCAAGCCTACAGATATACTTGCTCTATTTAGGGAAACTTCAAGTAAAAAACTCCCAGTAATGGACTGGAGCTTCAAAGCTCCATGTAAGAGAACCCATGAAAATATTCATGAAAGCTTTCCAGCTCATACAGCATGAAGCCATCTTATAACAACTTCAGTCGAGTAAAAGCTTTCTGGCTCTCCTTTTCCTTCCTCCTATGCTTCAACATTGAAGAGATCAAAAAGAGTGGATAGTGAGTGTTGGGAAAAGTGAGTGAGAAAGAAAGAGCCAATTATATCCACTTTCATCATGGTCGGCAATCTGGTAAAACCACGCCTTTCCAGGAGAGGAGAAGTAAATGCATCTGATTTAGGTTGAAAGCTTTGATTATCACCTGGGACTACATATTAATTTTTGAATTCAGTCTGTGTTTAGTGATTTGAAAAGAATATAGAAGTAAGAGTTATCCAAAAAATCTTAGAATTGCCTATATTTTTGTCTGGTGATGGGGGAAGTACTAGACCTGATGAGTAAATTTGATGTAAGCATTGGAGAAAAACTAAGCTCTTTTCTAATTACATCCCATAAGGCGTGTTAGCATTTTTTTCTTTTAACTTTTTATTTAGACGTAAGAGAGAAGAAAAGAACAAAGAATTCCCTTATACCCTTCACCTAGATTCCCCAAATGTTAACAATTTACCGCTGCAGCTGTACAAATTTCTCCCCCGCCCTTTGCAACTGCACACACACACACACACACACACAATTTTTTTCTGTACATTTGAGAGTAGGTTACAGAAATGATATTCTTTTACTCTTCTGTATGTTTTTCCTCAAATAAGGATATTCTCTTGCATAATCTCAGTACACTTACAAAATCAGGAAATTAACATTGATACTACAGTATTATCTAACCTATAGACTTATTTAGGTTTTGTCAATTGCCCTAAAGGGCAATAATGCCCTTTATAACAAAAGAAAATCCCAGATCATGTGTTGCATTTAATGATCTCATCTTTTAAATCTCTTTTAATATGGAAAAATTTCTTAGACTTTCTTTATTTTTAATGATCTTTATATTTTTGAAGACAATAGACCGGATATTTTGAAGAATTCACTCAATTTGGACTTTTCAGATATCTCATGATTAAATTCAATCTATAGGTTTTGAGCAAAAATTCCATAGAAGTGATGTGTTCTTCTCAGTGCATAGTTCCAGGAGACACATGATGTCTTTTTGTCCTGTTTTTGGTGCTGTTAACTTTGTCACATGGTTAAGGTGGTTATTTGTCAAGCTTCTCCATTGTAACTTTATAGATTTCTTCCTTCATAATTAACAATACGTCTGGAGAGAAACTTTGAAACTATGAAAATATCCTGTTACTCCTTCAATTTTTGCCCACTACTCTTAGCATCCATTGAGGATTCTTTTCTGAATCAATTTTTATTATGATGGATGAAAAATGGTGATGTTTCTGTTTTATCATCTTTTGCATGTTTATTAGTTGGCTCTGTGCTGTAAGGAATCACTTTCCCCTATCCTCAATTAATTGATTAATTAATTAGTTAACTAATATAAGTTTGAACTCAAAGATTCTTATTTTATGCACAAAATTATAATCCATATTTGGCTAGTAGAAGCCTCAAGTCCAGATAATTCCTGTATCCTTTTGATACTTCCTTAGTTTATGGCACAATAAGATGTTCCAGATTTATCTCATGTTTTCTTTACTCTAGCTCTGGAATTAGGCATTTCTCCCATGATATTTGGTGAAGAATGGTACTTAGAAATCAAGATATACTCCTAGAGTGTCATTGCTTCTAGTCCTTCTTAGCTGACAGAACTACGGTATATTCACATACCTTCATACACATCAATGCCTATTCTTCTGTATATCCATTTATCTTAAAAACCATGGGTTCAATACTTCCTGTTCAAATTCAACACCAGAGGATTTGTTTTATCCTTACCTATATCCGTATATCAGCTTCTCCAATAGTGAGAAACATACCTCCCAACATCCACAATGAGTTTACTTAACTTTTCAAAATTAGGAAACACAAAAAATAGTTTTTGACTGCTGGCCTATGCTTCTGGAAAAATTAGCCTCCTAACTAAAGTTCACTATTTGTTTAGGGTTATTTTCTTTCCTTATCCTGAGGATACACAACCTAAATACTATGTTTAAGAGTCGCCAGTGTTACCCCTCTCTCTCTCCCCCTCCCTACTCTCTCTTTAGTGTTGCTATATTATTAATTTAAAATGCAGCTTCAGTTTATTTATTTTATTTATTCTACTTTTTATTTCAGAATTCCTCCTTTTAATTTTATTTATTTTCTTCATTTTGAGTATGTGAAACATTTACATAATTCTTAAAGTTAGAACTGTATAAACACTATTGTGAGAGAAATGTTATTCCCTCTAATTTCTTTTATTCTTTCCACCCTATTCCCACCCACCCTGGAAGATAACCAATATCAGTAGCTTCTGATGTATTCTCTCTTTTGTTTTGTGCCCAATTGAGAAGATACATATATTTTCTAATTTTCCCATTTTTCTTACACAAAAATGGCATATGATAGAATTTTTTTTGTATTTAGCTTTTTAAACTTAATAATTTATCCTATAAATCACTCCACATGGAGTTAGAGAGGTCTTCTTGATTCTTTATACAACTGCATGGTATCCCATTGTGTAGATGTCCCATTGTTTATTTAACCACCTTCCCTTCATTATCCAAATAGACAGTTTTCCAATATCTTAAAATTACAAACAATGTCTCAGTAGATAACTTAGTGATTTATATTTTCATGTTATTAGATGTGTACCTTAAGGGTATAGTCATGTTTCTCAACATTATTCATATTGAAAAAAGAAACACATGATAAAACGACTGAATAGAAAAGAATGGCACAAAATTAAATGTCTCTGCACCTCCCACCCCTTTCCTACCCTATACTTCCTAGAGTCAATCTCTTTTAACCATTTATGATTTCAGTTCTGCTGGTTGTTACATCTCCAAATAATGTAAGCTACATGAATTTTGGAGGTTTTGGAGTGATAATCATCTCTCTCATTCTTCTCTTGTGTTTAGAGACATTTGAGACTTAGATGTAAGGATCAAAGACTAGTAATCTAGATATTAACTTTATTAACATTAAAGCTGGATTTAATAGTAACTCAGATTAGGTTTATGACTATAATTAGGTTTCCTAGTGCCTCGACCTCAGTCCAGACTTTGGAACAACCCATTTGAGAAAGTGAGACTCCGGAGAAAAAAATCCCCACCTAGAATCATCGCCTCACACACACTTAAGCTATACTTAATATAGATTGTTGTTTGTTCTGAATTCTGGAATATTTCACCCATAAATGTTTAGGACTTCCAGAATAAAATATGAGCAAGATGAATATAAAAGCATTTTGAAAATGTATTTATAGACATTTACTTTATATTCTAGTTTTTGAAGTGCTGTAACAGAGATGTCCTGTATATGTGCTTTTAACGAATAATTCATTACCCATGTAAATAGCATGTTATGAGTACTGCTAATCCAGCTATTAGGAGCAAGGTTGTACATTAAGTAGAAAATTTTACATAAATTTATAGAGCAAAATATACATTATTAGAAATTGTCTGCTGTTAAAGACACTGTCAGCAGTCTACCCTTTCTACTAGACTACATCTTAAAATAAGTAAGGACATAAATTAAATCAATATATATTTTTTATTTCTGACCCAACCTATGTTTAGCCAAATAAATGGGCAAGGGAATAGTTACAAGACAAATTGTATGTCTTTGCTTTGCTACAGGCTATTTGTCACTATAACATATTGAAATTAAAAGAGCCATCTTTGATATCATTCTTCAACAATATATTCCCTTTTGTCACTATTCGGAACATTTGTATTTTCTTTAAAAAACCAACACATTTTAGAGGATCCATTTTTGAGACATTTAAAATGGGCTTTCACAGCATTTGGTTGCTTTTTAGGAAGAGCATCTTAAGTTCCCAAACAATGGTTCAATAGATTGCTTTGGCAAAAGGGACTGTTGGTTTTCCACTTCCTTTTAAGTCTCCTTTTAAGAGACCTCTTCATATGTGCAATAATGTGACTCCATGATAATTTGGGGGCAGAGACATCAACTGGGATAATTAAGAAATTTCTAGTTCTGTGAGTTTTTTTTTTTAATGTATAGATGAATTTCAAGGTGAGAGTATGCAGTTGGTAACACATAATATTTGCCGAATGTAAACAGAGATTTATGAGAGGTAAGCAAAGGTAACGGCTGGAAAAGCGGGTGGTGTGTGCTACTTAAATGCCTTGGTTTCTTATTCATCATTATTTATGAGAGAAATCTGACATCTTCTTTCAGAGGTTTAATGGAATCCTTTGAACAGCTGCATAGGCACACAAGACGAAGTGGGATGCAGTTTATAAAAGGAATAAAGGAATTTATAAAAGTCTTTAGTCACAAAGATAAGCTAAGTGAGATGCTTAAAACGAACTATGCAAAAGGGAAAGTCTGGCCAGCTAACTTGGAAAAGACTTTTTAAAAAATTGCTTTAAAACTCACAGCTTTACTTGGAAGGTCTCCTACATTCTGCCAGCTGTGGTAGGTGATACCTGATATTGGTGGCCATTGTTAAATAGGTGGGGCTCTGTGAAGAGTGCATTAACAAATTAGGCATGCTCCACCACACATGTGCTGATGTCGTGGCACACTTAAGGAATTGGTTGTAGTCACAAAAAGCACTATCCATTACTTCTGAGAATTTGCTAACAAAGAGGGTAATTCCTAAAGACTGAGAAAGGGTAAATGTGAAGCCCGCATATGGATAAAGGATGCTGGACAGGGTAAAAGCAGCCTTTGAAACTTGGCAATATATTACATATTATTACAATAATTCATCCAAGCTGACGAGTTCTATCAACCTAAAATGGCTTTTTTGTTCATATGAGAGTGATTGCCCTAGAAGATAAGGGACAAGGAGCAAAAAGTAATGTGATTTCACCTTTGAGAGGTTAAAGGTTTGATCTCATGGGATGTTTATCAAAACATTGTAGAAATCTGGTTTAGCTCAAAGAGCTCTTAGGTTAAAGCAGAGGGGAATGACAGGAAAACAAAATAAAAAAGACTGTTCTAAATCAATTAAATATAAGGAAGTAACTAAAATGCAGCAAGCAGGGTTGGTAGTGGTATTGTCTTATTTGTTGTGTGAACTAAAGACTTAGATGAGAGAATATATATTATGTCCGTTAAATATAATACTACCAAGTTGGTGAGTAATTTGGTGAAATAGACAGTTATAAATGTAATGATGTTGTAAGTATAAGAGAATCTACTTGAAGGAAAAATAAATTGAGCAAGTATAAGATTAGTAAAAATTAGCTTTCTAGGAGTGGTACAGAAAATTATAAAATATCAAATATGGATAAGCAAGATATTGGCGATTATGAATAGCAGTTTAAAAAGTAAGAACACTTCTGTTCAGCAGAAATCACCCCACTCCCTCCCCTACTAGCACGCTTATGAAAATCACATATCAGAAAGAACTCTAATTAGAAAAAGGGGAACTCAGTAGAAGACATTTTGCAAGGGGCAGAATGTGGTCATTTTACTAGGTGTTCTGTTTTAGCTCGATGATTTACTGAGAGCGTGGAAAACTTGGGAAGGGCCCAGTGAAGGTAAATAAAAAGAAATAGGAAGTGAGTCAGTAAGGAAATGGAATTTCACTTGGAACAAAATATCAAATGGAACTAAATAGGTGGAAGCCGGTTGCGGCCGTAAAGTGATGCAGCGCTGACAGTTTTAGCAACTCCTCCTGGTCTCTTTTAAGGGTAAGTCAGTGTGGTTTAAAAGCTGCAGAAATGCCTCTGGGATTCTTTTTGGAATTTAAGGTTCCTTAATTTGCCAGAATAAAATCTTATTGAAGCTATACAGTGCGAAGCAGATCTCCACTTGGTACTCTTGATCTTCTTTCAAAATATGTGACCACTCCAGGATGGAAAAATGAAGTCACTCCGTGTTTCTTGGGGTCTGAACTGGAAAGTCAATATTGAGGACTCCTCTCTACATCCCCCAGAAGACACACAGTCTCTCTTCCACATCTCTTGGCTTCTCTCTGGTTTATCTGCTTCATTCTCTCTCACCCTTTACAACTTTCCTTAGTTCCTGCCTCCCACAAGCTATATGGATGCTCCTCTCTTGCCTCTCTGTGCATCTTAAGGTCTCAGGTGGAGAGCTTTCCAGTCACTCTTTATACCTCTGTGTCTCCTAATTAGATTTATTAAGAGGGAGAATCTGATTAAGACAGCGGATCAGCTCAAATTGGCTGTCCCCAGGTCAGTTTCCTTTCTGGGTTGTACTAGTAATTGCCAGAGTTCGAAGGAGTAGTTGGATGCCGGACCTGTCTTTTTTCAGGTACTGTAGTCAGCAAACCCTGGTTAAGAAGCAAAGGACCAATCTACGTGTACAGAACAGTGAGCAATGGCAGCAGTGAGGGCTCATTTATTTATTGAACGATAAGATTGAATTCATGTAATTTGAAGGTATTAAATCAAAGTTTGGGGATAAGGCAGTAGACAAGAAAGCTGTCATGCCCATCCCATTGAACCACGTCACTCAAAGATTCTTACAGGAAAGGCCCATCCTACAGGGATAGAGCTAACATTCTAGAAGAGTCCTTGAGATTAAGAGGTTTTGTAAATATTTTTATATAATAATACATCAATTACAGAATACATCATTGAATTTATTTTCTCTTAATATGTTCACTTTAATGAATTGTGCTCAGCACGCTTAGAGGAGAAGTGTTTTCCCCCTGTAGTTTTGATAGTAGTTTAAGCCAAGAGGAGTCTGATAAGATTCTTAAAAAAACAATGATTGTGAAATGCAGCTACTTATGGTTTAAAGTGTGGAAAAACATTAGAACATTGTATCAAATTATATATATATTCAAATCAAAGTTTCACTCATTAGATACGTGAATTTGTGAGAGTAATCTTTTCATTCAGTGAAGCCTACTTATAACAACAAAAACAATAATAATATGGTAATAATGATAAGAACAATGCTAATAAAGGACATTGAGGTCTTAGCATGTACTAAAGACTGTCGTGGGCACTTTAAGTGATTTATTCATTTAATTTTCACTACAGCTCTGCGACTTAGGTCCTCACACTCATGAGCATCTAAAAATTAACAATGAGGGAACTGAAGCAGAGAGAAAGCAATCTGTTACAGCTCGTACAGCTATGGAGTCGCAGCCCAGCAGACCGACTATAGATCCACCAAGTTTGATTTGTCGTACACAGAACACACGTAACTATATATTATCAGATAATTTTTAATTCAGTACTACAATTAATAATTTGCAATTCCTATTCTCTATGGTCAGGGTAATAACCCAGAGAATGTGAAGCACAATGAGAGGAAAATGTGATATTTTCCACGAACATTCACTGCTTTCTGCAGACATGATTTATTGCAGATCCCTTTATAGAAGTGCCTTTAACATAATCTATAAGTATGTTAAATTGGTATCATGTTATTGTATTAATGTTTTTTGTCTGCAAATTTAATTATATAAATGGCTTCCCTGAAAGTACAGATTTGATTTTTAAACACAATGGTAAATGAACCCATTCTACAAATAGAATATTTTCTTGAGTTTTGGAAGACTCTTTTCTTTTAAGTTTTTTTCTTTGGCCAAAATGAGGTTGTGGGACATCGTGCCTTTTTAAAGTCTCATGATTTATTAAATGTAATACTCACTAGTCAACACTTCTTTTTAGATAATCTATCTTCTTCAAGAGTCTCTTGGTATAAAATGATTATTATTGAAAATCAATACTTGTCTAATTCGGCCATAAAATTAATTACTAGCTTAGTTGTTCAGATCTTAAGAGAATTGAGAATGAAAACTGTCTGGAAGGAAACCCACCAGATTGACAATAGTTGTTTCTACAGATATGGTGAAGAAGGGGCTAGATTGAGGCTGATGAGCAGAGGTTATAGCAATATTATTATTTTTTTAAAATAAGAATGCACTGATCTATTACATGTGCATTTATAAGCTGGTTTTAAGAGGACATTATCTTTTCATCTCTAAAGATGATCGTGACTGGAAGAGATAAAGTTTTTTCATCCTAAAAAGTCAGTGCAGTGAAAAAAGTAGTTAATTTGGGGCCCCAAATTTTGAATATGCAGTCGGCATCTACTGATGGCATAATTTAGTGATATATGGTTTTTTAGATCTGGAGAGGACCTTAGAAATCATTAATAATTTGTTTTGTCATTTGGTCTATGTGATTTCATTAATTAGCTGCGACAAGTGACTTAGATCCTACCAATCAGAAGACAAGCTGGATTTGGAGGTGAGAAATGAGAGCAGGGGACCAGCTTGGGAGAACTGACCTTCTGACAAATGTGATGGCAGATACATTTCATTTGTTGGGGATGCCAGGGTGGAGATTTTTGTGATTGGGTCTAGTGTCATAGACACTGGGCAGTAGGGCCAGGCAACAGTTCACCAGAGCAGTGTCTGTGGAGTGGCTGTATATTGTTCCTGCCTCAGAGCACTCAAGTCTGACTCACTGGTGCCAGGGGCCAAGTGATTTTATTTGGTAACATTTTCTTTTGTATCAACGAGACAGACTGGATTCTGTCTTTTAGTTCTTTTACTAAAAACCTGGAGTGATACAGTTAAAATTTTTATTTCTAATTTACACACCTTTATGATGTTCTTCTCATTGGAAGAACCAATTATAATTCTTTACCCTCATTTCATTTTTTCTCTAGAAGTACAGTGTATATTAAAAATTAATGCATAAATGAGATAACTTAAATGTCCCATTGAGCACCTGTGTAACAAGTGTTAACTTTTGTGAAATGGTCATAATTCAGTTTTTATAGGTAGGATTTGGGAGTTTATAGGAAACCATAGAATCCAGAGCAGTTTTAGTTTCTCTATTGGTCATGTAATTTATCTATATAAGAGTCTTTGGGCAAAAAACAGAGGCCTGAAATAGAAAACTCTATTTCAAATATAAGAACCTAGGAGGTATTGAGAGAAATTGAGAACAAATATTCCTAAATTCATAAATCCTTGTATTTTATGAGCAAAAAAAATTTTAAGCCCAAAGTAATTAATGCTTATTACACGGTTAAGGACCATCAGAGCTAAAGCAAAGCCTCTAGTGCTTGGTTTCCTTCTGATGCTCTTTCCATTTCACTCGATTCAGGTTCCCTGAGAACATTCTCGGTCTTCTTTGCATTGTTGCTGCTGCATCCTCTGAGAGCAAATCTAGGAAATTTCAGGCTCAGGCTTCCTGTATTTGCTTTCACTGCCTCTACCACAGTTCTTGAGAATCCGGCCTCTTGGGTTAGTGCATTCCCCTTTCTCTCTCCAGTTTCCATTATCAGGAGAAAGATACTAACAGTTTGCCTAATTGAGTTGCAGTTATTTCTAAGGTGTGTCTGCCTAAGACGCTGAGTAATTCCAAAATCTCTCATAAGTTGATCTCTCACTGTCCGATCATTATTACCCAAAGTTCTTCTCCTGAGTGGGAAAATCTGTTCTCTCTCATTCTTCCCAGTGTAATCATCATCCCAACCTTTCCTAATTACTGAACAAACAGGACCTTTCTGTTGATTTTCCAGTTTCTTGTCCATTAAAAAAAATGTCCTTTCTATATTGATTCATTCAATGAGTATGTAGGAAAGGTGTCTATTATGAGCCTGGCAGTGTTCTAGTCTATAGAAATATATTCATAAACAAAATGGATGTTGTTTACAAAATTCCTGTCCCTGTGGAGCTCACATTCTATCAGGGAAGACAAACAATATGCCTACTAAATAAGCTCATTATATGGCAAGTTAGAAGGAGCCAAGTGCAGAGGAAATATTGAGCGGGCAAAGGAGGACAGATTCTGGGGCCTGGGTAGGGATCACAACTTCAAATAGCATCACAGAATCATCATGAGGAAGTTGACACTGGAGAAGAAATCTGAAGATGAGTGAAGATGGCAAGGATATTTTGAAATTTTCAGAGAGGAGGGTGTAAAATTTTGTCTGGTTGAATGGAGAGTGAGGTGACTTGGGAAATGCACTAGGTTTGCTGGGCCCTATTAAGGGCCCACTGGAGATTTGCGGGTGTTAATTTAGAGTCAGACAAATCAGACTACTTGTGGCGCGTGTGTGTGTTGTGTGTGGGTGTTTTCATCCACATTCAGTCACACAGGTGCAGACATTCATGGAGTAGGCAGAAAGTTGGATTTAACAAGAATTGTGGGCATAATGAAGCCAGAGATGGTGAAAAAAAAAATGAGAATAGAATGTGATTCTATTGATTGCCCATAAAATTTATACTAGTACAGAGAGAAGAAAGGCTCATTATGAGGATGAAGATGGTTAGAAGGTGGGAGAAACAATTGATTTAGTGTCCTGATAAAGTCAAAGGATTACTGGAAGCTTTCTAACTAATATTGATAACCACACTGACATTTATTGAGAACTTGATATATTCTGGACATGGTGCAACATGCTTTAGATGCATTATGCCTTTTAAGTCTCACTATAGACCTATAGGGTAGATACTGTACTATAATCAACCTCATTTTGCAGAGGAAGAAACTGAAAGTGAAGTTAAATTGGAGGTAATAATAATGCTGGCCCTCTAACTCTCTGGATCATCACATTAAGATAAGGCATCCTTAATACATTTGAAACCTCTATGCTGCTGTACAAATATAACTATTAGTCAATGGATAGGGGACTTGAACATACACAACACGTAATTTAATTAAATAGCTAAAGGCAGCAATGGTGACAAGTCTTCGGTATCCTCAAACGCAAGCCTGGAAATATTCTATGGATTTAGGGATGTGTTTTTATTTCTATGTTCAGCAATATGATCTTCATACACATTAAAGAAAGCACACTGTGTATGAATATAAGGAAAATTAAACTCTTAAGACAGCAATGTTTTAGTTTAGCTCATTGTTTCTCTTTTAAAAGATAATAGATCTTGATATCTTATTTCGTGAGTTTTAAAACACAAACCAGCTTTTAACTAAAATTTCCCCATATTTCTGTTCAATTTCAGAAATAAGATAGCATGAAATATCTTTTGTATAAAAGTAAAGTGGTAGGATATGTATTTATCAGTGACTACAAAAAGCCTAGCACAATTACCAAAGGCCAACATGAATTAAGTAGTTTCTCTAGATAAGACTCTGAAAGAAGGAAATTAAAACTCATCAAATGGGTTCATAAAATTAAATGATAAGCTGATAAAGAGCTGCCTCCACCTCAGATGTCTTTTTCAACTATCAATCATTTGCAATCTATCTGTTCAATTGAAGAAAAATGACTCAGCCCTCCCTGTGCAATGCACCTTGCTGAGAAGAAGCCATTACCAGAGAATGAATCGTTTAAGTGTTGCCTCTGAGACTTAAAGCCCTTGGGCCCCAGATATCCCAGTTGTCATTGCAGTGGCTGTAATAACCAGAGCTGCACTTCTTTGATAGTTCTTTTCTCCCATTTTCCTTTCTTTGAGTTAGTGGACACTGTATAGTCACTAGTTTGGGTAACTTCTCTTAATTACCCATGTAATTGGCAGCTTTAGAAAGGAGTTTTTAAAATAAATGGATATGGCAGCCAAACCTCTATCCATGAGTATTTAAATGATGACAGTGGACAAGTGAGAAGAGCTTTATTCTGTGATCATGCATGCCATGTTAAATCAGCGCAAAAAAGCAGAAAGTATCATTTGAAGCATCTAATCCATTCCAGTAGTAATGAGGGGCCATCAGTTACACTTTATTTCTCAGTGTTTCTTTCAGTGGAGGCTGTCACTTTTAATTGATGCAAGTGATAGAGGCTTCTGAACTCGGCTGGGGAGTCAGTTCTGGGCTAATATACCTCACAGTTTTTTTCAACCTCATTTCATCTTAATTGTGCTTAGGAAAGACAACAATTTTATTTACTTCTTTCTTTCCCTTGAAAATCTCTCTAGAATCTCTATGCAATTCTATAGAAGACTTGATTTTAAGTTAAAGTCATTCTCTCTGTGAAGCCAGATGATATATTAATATAGGAAGTACTCCTACTCCTGAGAACTCTGTATACTGTAGAAACTTTCATGTCCTTAGGAGCACCTGACTTTATCTCCCTTTTTCATTTCTTTGCCCCAAAGTTGCTTTGTCTCACTGTCAGACTTCACTAAATAGCAAACAGGAACCTCAGTGGAAAAATGAACAGATGATATGAATAGGCAATTTTCAAAAGAGGAATCTTAAAAATTCCAAGTAATCAAAGAAATGCAGATTAAAATGACTGTGAGCTACCAAGTGACGTGTTATTAGCCAGCCTAGATGCTGCCAAGAGTTGAAAGGGATGTACTGTTATAGGGTCCTCATCTGCTATTTGTGGCAATGGAGAAGGCCCTACCCATCCTGGAGAACAACCTGGCACATCTTAATGAATTAATTATCTATATCCTTCAAGATTCAGCAAGTCATCTCCTTGACTTATATTCAAATTAAATTATTTTACAGGTCCATGAAGAAACTCGCAAGAGTATGTTCATCACAGTGAATTTGTGATGACAGTGTTGAAGGCAGTCAGAGTGCCCATCAGCGGGTGAGTTGGCTGGGTTAAATCTGGTGGATTCCCATCGTGCAGTACTCTACAGCAGTTAGAAGCAACTGACTAGATAAAACCCTGATAACAAGGATGGATCCTAAAAGCAAATTGTTGGTTGAAAAGAGTAAGAGTGAGATAGTGAACACCATTTAAGTAAATTGAATCTACACTCATACAACATAAAATTATACGTTTTTTAGAAACACATAAAAATGAAACAGTATATATTAAGCACTTTAGAATGGTAACCTTTGGAGAGGGGAAAGAATGTGTGTGGAGAATGGGGATAACAGGGAAAAAATGGTATAGATAAGCACATACACCGATAAGATTGCTTTTGTGCAGTTTTGCTTACTCTCCTTGAAACCCAAAGATAAAATAAATTATTCTTACCAACTTTGACAGCTTTTCTGCTCAGCCGTCTCCCTGATTGAGGACACTGAATTTTCTTTCATGATATCTCAGCTAAAACATGTTCATTCATTTTATTATTATAGACCCCCAAGATCCAAACATTCTTTGGGTTTCCTATAGCCCTCCCATGTCAGTGCCCTGATTTGGGCCTGGTACCTTACCTGGCGTATGCCCTTTTTACTAAGGAAAATGGCATTTGAGTTTCCTATCCAGAAACTTCATCCTCTGTTCTCAAGGTCAAAGGAAGGGAGAGTTGTCCTTGAGGCAGAGCTAGAAGTTGCAGCTGCCTTTGCAGAGGCATTTTGAGGTCTTGGGGGGGATTGCCTTGAGAGGTCCTCCATGTTCCCTACTACTCCATTTAAAACCTTTCTAAGGTTGTGGTGCCCCAAAGCCACATTTTGGGTACAGAGGAGTCATCCCAAGCCCAGGCCACACTTCCATGCTCTGCTTATGCGCCGCTACATCCGTAGCACCATTTTTCTTCTCCCAGACCCTATGTTCCTTCACTCCTACTTTCATTTTCCCCCCAGCTTTATCGAGATATTATTGACATACAACGTACATAAGTTTAAGCCTATCTTCATTTTTAGCCTAGCTCCTTCTTACCCCACCTTATTTCTGATTCTTGCTCTGTCCTCCCAGTTAGTACCTCAGATTCATAATTCAGCTCTTGCCAGAAACTTCCTTGAATTCTGCCCTCCCACATGGAATGGATTCTACCAGTGGTTCCTAATTTGGAGTTTCTCATCGATTAATGTCAAAAAAATACTTAAGTTAATTTTAGTAAGAATAATCAGGGTCTCTAAAATATGCTTTTAGGGTTTTGACTGGACTTATTTAACTCAGTGTAGTGGATTGAATAGTATCTCCCGAAAATCCATGTCTACCTGGAACCTCAGAATGTGATGTTATTTGGAAATAGGGTCTTTGAAGATATTATAAAGACAAGGATCAAAAGGAGATTACAGTGGATTGGGGAGGTCTTAAATCCAATGAGAGTCCTTATTAGAGACAGAAAAAGACACACAGATACACACACTGATAAGATGGCCATCTAAAGATGGAGGCAGAGATTGGAATTATGCTGCTATGAACACCTGGCACATCCATAAATTGGAAGAGGCAGGAAGGAGTCTTCCTTAGAGCCTTCAGATGGAGTATGACCCTGCTGACACTTTGATTTTGGACTTCTGGCCTCCAGAATATGAAAGAATAATTTTTTGTTATTTCAAGCTACCAAAGTTTGTGGTATTTTGTTGAAGTATCCCTGTTACCTAGCAATGGGTTCGCTCTGCTCACAGAGATATGAGCCAATTAATCACAACGAGTTAGAGGTTGAGAAAGGAAGCTTTTATTTTGATTAGCCAGCACAATTGGAAGATGGCAGACTAATATCTCAAAAAAACATCTTAAAGAATTAGAATCTAGAGGCAGTTATACAGGGAAAATGGGCAGTAAGGAGGGGGTTTAGAGATGCTGGCCTTCACACACGATGGACTCCAGGGTCCCTCATTGTTCTTTTCTTCTGTCCGTGATGATGAATATCCTACAGGTGTTCCTTCTTCCTGGAGGTCTTCTTATTCCTTGGGGACATTTGCTAAGATTGCTAAGAACAAAGCTATCAGAGTACCTCAGCTGGGGTGTGTGCAAAGGATCAGGGCCAGAAAATCGTGAAAGCTTGTAGCAATTTATAATAGTTACATGCTAGAAGGGTTTTAACTAGGAAAGCATCATTAGTGTAACAAGATGGCCTTACTTATGCTCACTTACATCCCTAGGAAACGAATATACTCAATATAGCACACGGATCATTATTTCATGACACTCAACATCTCAGATTGGTTTTATGTATGTAGATATGTGTATATGTGTAGCTATGTCGTGCATTAATAAAAATGAGAAAACATTGCCTATTATATTAGTATTGTTATATATGATGCTTGGTGGTTTGTCTTGTAGTAGGACTGAGAAGTACAGTGTCTTATAGTGGTTAAGAGACCAGAGTCAAGAGCCAGATGGTGTGGGTTCAAATTATAGTTCTGCCAGTTACTGGCAATGTAACCTTGGGAAACTTATTTTAACCCCTCTGTACCTCAGTTTTCTCATCTTTAATGGATAATAACAGTACCTACCTCATATGGGTGTTGTAAAGATTAAAAACTGGTTAAAGTATTTTAAACACTTAAAACTGTGCCTAGCATGTAGTAATATTCAAGTAAATGCTTGCTAATATTACTTCATGACGATAACTGTCTTCAACCGATCATTTCCTTTTCATTAGATCTATATATAAGTTGGGTAATAGCTGTCCTGTATGGAGTGTGCAGATGATATGGACTGTGGGCAGGGACCATACTGCCCCAGGTAATTTCTTTCACTGTGATACACGAAAAATAGACTAAGAGATGCACAGTTTCATTAAATACATAGGTTAAAACAAATCTTTATTTATCCAGGAATAATATTTTCTTCACTGTTTGTAATTTAAGTGGCACTGTTAAAGTTTTCATGACTTTCTGGAACAGTAGATGACATTCATAAACAATATTTTTCCCATTCATTTTGCATGTCAATGCACTGTGCAATGAGAGTGACTTTGGAAAAAATATAATTCCGAGGGAGAGGAGAAGAAAATCCTCTCCTTCAGATCATGTGAGTCTATTGTGCTGTATAATACTCCCAAATGTAATATACATGTTCTTCTTTTTGTTCATTTTTGTTTTAACTGGTAAATTTCTTATTGTTCCTGACTAGGAATCATTAATGCCCAACGCTTCATCTCATTTAGCTCATGTTCGCTTTTTGAGTTTTCTAAACCGATTTTCCCTTTCTTTCTATCTAGTTCTGATTAGTTTCACTTACGTAGTTAAACTTCTATGCGATCTTTACTGTCCAGAAGCCAATGTCAGACAGCAATGTTAGAGAGCCTGCACTTCAAATACTTCAGTTCCTGGAAACTGCACACCGTAGTTAGTAATCTGTGAGCACCTACCACATTTTAGCACATTGTTAGTTCCTTTATATATTTATTGGTAATTGTGATGGTTAATTTTATGTGTTAACTTGACTGGGCCACAGAGTGCCCAGATAATTGGTCAAACATTATTCTGTGTGTGTGTCTGTGAGAATTATTTCTGGATGAGATTAACATCTGAATCAGTAGACTGAGTGAAGCAGATTGCCCTCTCTAATGTGGGGGCCTCATCCAATCTATTGAAGACCTGAACAGAACAGAAAGGCTGAGTAAGAGGGAACTTCACTATCTGACTGCTGAGCTGGAACATGGGTCTTCTCCTGCTTTTGAACTTGAACTGGAATTTATACCATTGCCTCTCCTGATTTTCAGGTCTTTAGACTCAAACTGGGACTATACCATTGGCTCTCTTGGGTCTCCATCTGGCAACTGCACATCTTGGGACTTCTCAGCCTCCATAATTATGTGAGCCAATTCTTGATAATAAATTTCTATTGGCTCTGTTTTCTGGAGAAGTCTCGCTAATAAAGTAATGCAATGTTTTTGCAAGTTTGATATTAAAATCTCTCTTACAGATTAGAAAATTGCAGCTTATTCAGAAATGACATAATCTTAAATTCATACAGAAAATGGTGGTGGGTCTGGAATTTCAGCTCAGGGTTGCATGATTCTAGAGCTCATGCTGCATCCACCTCATATTAGTAGACTTCACGACCATTTCTCAGACAGAGTGAGGAGACCTGAAACCAGTGCAGAATTCACTCCAAGACATATCAGCTCAGAAAATATTTCCCTACAGAAGATTGATTGGCTTTGAGAAGTCACACATTTTCCTCTAATCACACTCACGGGCCACTCCTTCCTCCATGGTTCATGCTAACTGCATTTCCTACAAGTGTACTCCAGTTCAAGGCTAAAAGAACAAAATTAATTTATCATTTATTGTGTTTTACTCATGCAAATTATTTCCATCCCCAGAGATAGATAAAAACTAGTACTATTTGTTGTTCTTAAACAATTCCATTTAATTCTTATTGAATCTGCAGTATTCGACTTCTTAAATAGTTACACTACGTAATGTGAACCATTGTGGTAGAGCCTTTTTATGAAAATTTTATATGAAAAAGTTAATCAAGATCACCTTTCTTCCAACTGATTATTATGGTATACAAAATACTCGGGAGTCTAAACACTGTTTCAAGATCGATGAATCTTTTCTCTGCTTTTCTGCTTAAAATTCTAAATCAATTAGGTTTAGCACAATTGATCCATTTCCTGTTTCTTTTTTCTTAACGGAACGTGCATTTTTTCATTGAGGAGAAGTTATTGCTACTTTCTTTTCTTTCGTTTAGTCGGACGAATTTAACGTCTTTAAGTAGTTTTCATGTCCTTGCATACTGGATCTTCACTTATTGGGTTTTCATGTTCAATGGACTAGATTTGAACTCTGCCTTGATATAATCTTGCATTTGTTACTGGACTCCCTTTTGCAAAGTTTATCTAATTTATTTTTGGCTGGCTTCCAGGACAGCAATTTAAGCAGCTTATTGGCTAGGTTTTATTGCCTCCTGGGCTTAATTCATTTTCATATAGATGCTCTCCAGTTCTGTTTAAAAGAGATCAAAAATATTTTCAAACTAAGAATTCCCCTCTGTAGAAACCCTGTCACTGACTATTATATATGGCACCCTTTCATCTGTAAAAGTAAAAATAAACCAAAAAAAAACACCTAAAAATGCCTTTTTTTTTCAGCACAGACTCACTCTAAGAACCATTTCCACTCAAGTCAGATCTATGAAGCTCTTATTCTCTTCAATTACTGCTTTTTCCTCTTTTTTTTTTTTTTTTTGGTATACTCTTGCTGTGTCCTGATCCCACTCTTAGGGATGTTCTGTCAGGTCTCCTGCTTTCTGAGTTCACTCTTTCAACCTTTTATGAGCTAGCAGGGCATGACAAGGGGAAGCCACTTAATAGTTTTGCTACCTAATCTTAACACCTTATTTTTCAAAGGGGTTTCTTACAAATGCTCCCACTTCTTATCAGATCTCAAAGAAAGAGTATCTCAAAGGGCAGCCCTTAAGCACTTGCCAATTAAATCTGGGTTATTTCCTATAATATTTTTGAGCTCTCTTTGCAAAAGGATTTCTCTATGTCTCAGATCTATTAAATTGCAGTCTTTATATCGCCATTTATGCCACAAGAGGTTTGTGACCTCTGAATACATTTTTTGAGATGGGTTTTCATAGCATATGTGACTTCAATTTTGAATTTGTCAGTCTTTTCTCCTGTACAAGAAAGAGGGCAGAAAGAGTATCCCATTTTCCGAAAAGAAAGCTGATATATAACGTATAGTATTACAACTACTCAAAGCTTATGGAAAATATAGAAAAAATTATGTAACATGTTTGAAAGAGCCTCAGCGTAGGAAAAGGACATGCGGAAGGAATAACTGAATACAGCCCTTACTTCCTAAAATTGTTTTAGACTCCTAAACCATAGAACATGTCAGGAAATTTGTATATAATATAGTGTACTAAGTACTCACTTTCTGTTAACTGAATGAGGTGATGATAAGGATTCAATTTTTAAAATCCCAGAACAGTATGTGATTATTTCCCATTCTTATAAGAAAGTATCATCAATCTGTTTAAACAAAGGAAAAATAGTGAAATTAATACATTGAAAAGTAGTGAAGAGAAGACCTCCAGTTCTGGGAAGAATGGAGTAGATATATAATTTTCCCTATTCTTCCTGCTAAATACAACTAAATATTCTGGATAATATACATAAAACTAACATAAGAAAACCTCTGGAGAGAAGAAAACAAACCAGCTAAGGACCTTGGGACCTAAGGAATGACATGATGGTTACTTCCCTAGGTTTTCTTTTTGTCTTATGTATTCTAGACTTGGAGCTGGCAATCCAGAAAAAGTCCCAACATAAGCTTGCTCTCTTTAAGCAAAGGAACATCTTTGCAAGACAAAAACTTTTAGATAATAATCACTGTGCTTTAGCCAAACACCGTAGAGAAAAACTGTGGCCCTACCCCTACCTGTTTCATTAAATGTCAAGTGGGTAGCCTAGACTGCCATCCTTGTCAGCCTGTAATGAAGTGCCCCAACTACCCCATGGAGTGGTGTCAGAGAAGGCTGAGTAGGGAGCAGAGACTTTCTTCCCCACAGATTAGTAATAGTACCCCTCCAATAGCAGTATTATCAGAGACCACTTGGGGAGTCTGGACTTCCTCCCTCACCAGGCAGTAATCAGGTAGCCCTTTCCTGAGGTAGTTTCATAAGACGTAGTGGAAAGTAAGGATTTTCACCACTGGCCAGTGGTCACTGGGTAACTTCCTCCCTGCTTGTGGTGTCAGAAGAGGATGTTTAGGGAGATAATGAAACACTTCTGCCCCTCCCAGCCAGAGAGTTATCAGTGGAGGCCTAGCAGGTAATCAAAATTTCCTTTGCTGCCTAGCAGTAATGAGGAACACCCCCTACTTTTGTTGTCAATGAAGGCCAAGTTGGGAATCTAGACTTCTACCTGCATCTGACAATAATATAGTAGCATCCTCTTTTCATCTGCCAGAATAGTGTCAAAAAAAAAAAAAAACCAATTAAAACAGAGATATAGTATCCAAAATATCTATAACATAGCATCCAAAATGTTCAGGTTTTAATAAAAACTCACTCACCATTCCAAGGACCAGGAATGAAAAAGAGATAATCAATAGATGTTCACACCAAAAAGACAGAAATGTTAGAGTTATTTGACAAAGATTTCAAAGAAGGTATCATAATAATGTGTCAAGGAACAATTGTGAACACACTTGAAATAAATGAAAAAATGGAAAGTCACAGCAAAGAAATAAAAAGTCTCAACAAAGAATAGAGGGTATAAAGAAGAACCAAATGGATATTTTAGAACTGAAAAATACATTTAACAGAATTTTTACAGAAACAATGGATGGGCTGAATAGCAGAATAGACGGGACAGGTGAAAGAATAACAGAACTGGAAGACAGAGTAAGAGAAGTTACCCAATCTGAACAACAGGGAGAAAAACTGAAAAATTATATTGGATAGAGCCTCAGGCACCTGTCAGACTGTAACAAAAGATCTAACATTTGTGACACTGAAGTTCTGGAAGGAGAAACAAAAAAAGGCAGGACTAAAAAAGCATTTGAATAAGTAACAGCTAAACAATTTCCAAATTTGGCAAAAGATGTGAACCTGAGGTTTCAAGAAGATGAGTGAACTCCACATAATACGAATTGAAAGAAACCCACACCAGGACACATTGTAAACTTCTGAAAACCAAAGACAAGGAAAAAGTCATGAAAGCAGTTAGAGAGAAATGATACCTTACCTATAGGGGAAAAGCAGTTGAAACAATGGAGAATTTCTCATTAGAAACCATAAAGACCAGAAATGGAAATGGTACAACATTTTTCATGTGCTGAAAGAAAAGAACTGACAAGAATTAGATATCTAGTGAAAGTATCTTTCAGGAAGAAGGGGGAAATATCAAGGCACTCTCAGGTGAAGAAAAGTGAAGAGAGTTTGTGGTCAGCTGAACTGCCCTAAAATAACAACTAAAGTGGTTCTCTAACTGAAAGGAAATGATAAAAGAGGGAACCTTGAGACATTAGGGAGAAAAGAAGAACATAATAAGCAAAAATATGGGTAATTACAACTGACTTTCCTACTTTAAACTTTTCTAAATTATGTTTGGTGATTGAAGCAAAAATTATAACACTGTCTGGGGCCAGCCTGGCGGCGTAGTGGTTAAGTTTGTGCATCTGCTACAGCGGCCTGTGGTTTGTGGGTTCCAATCCTGGGCATGTACCTACACACTACTTGTCAAGGCATGGTGTGACTGTGTCCCTGTACAAAATAGAGGAAGATTGGTACAGATGTTAGCTCAGGGCCAATCTTCCTCAGGCAAAAAGAGGAAGACAGGTAATAGTTGTTAGCTCAGGGCCAATCTTCCTCAACAAAACCAAACCAAAACAAAACAAAACAAAACCCCCAAATTATAACATTATCTAATGTGGTTCTAAATTTGTATTAGAAAAAATACTTAACATAATGATTTTATAAATAGGGGGGTGTAAAAGAACATAAAGGGAAGTAAATTTTCTACACTTTACTTAGACTGGTAAAATGACAAGACCAGTAGACTGTTATGGGTTGTGTATATATAATGCAATACTTACAGCACCCACCAAAAAGCTATCAAAGAGATGCAATAAAAAATATTACACATAAATGAAAATGGAATTCTAACAATGTTCACATAACCCACAGGAAGGCTGGAAAAAGAAAACAGAGAAATGGAAAACAGAGAACAAATATTGAGCAAAAAATAAAACGGCAGAGTTAAGCCCTAACATATCAATTTTACATTAAGTGTAAATGGTCTAAATGCACCAATTAAAGGCTGAGATTAGCAGAATGAACTGAAAAACCTGACCCAAATATATGTGTCTGTAAGAAACTGACTTCAATTATAGTGCTTTGGCAGGTTAATAAAATGATGGAAAAAACATATCATGTATTTATTAATCAACAGACAGGAGTGGCAATATTAATATTAGATAAAGTAGATTTCAGAGCAAAGAAAATCACAAGATATAGATATTATATGATGATAAAAGAATTACTCTACCAAGAACATATAGCAATCCTTAATATGTATCCACCAAACAGTAGAGCTACAAAATATGTTAAGCAAAAACTGATAAAACTGAAAGAAGAAATAGACATACTCTCAATTTTAGTTGGAGACGCTAATGCTCTTTTCCCAATGATTGAGAGAACAACTCAGCAGATAATCAACAATGATATAGAAGAACTCAACATCATCAACTAACAGAATCTAATCAACATTTAATCACAGCAAAACAAACATTATTTTCAAGTTCCAGAGAATGTATACCAAGATTTACCATATCCTGAGCAATAAAATAAAACTAAACAAATTTTTAAAAAATTGATATTTTACAGACTGTGTCCTCCAACCTCAATAAAACCAAACAAGAAATCAATAACAGGAAAATCTCCAAACACTTGGAAACAAAATAACTTCTAAAATAACCTATGGGTGAGAGAGGAAGTGTCAAGGTAATGAAAATAAAAATACAACACATCAAAATTTGTGGGACACAGCTAAAATAGTGCTGAGAAGAAAATTTATAGCACTAAATGCATACATTAGAAAAGAGTGAACATATTAAATCAATAATCTAAGCTTCCACTCCAGAATGTAGAAAAAGAAGAGCAAAATAAACCCAAACCAAGCTAAAGGCAAAAAACTAATAAAGATAATAGCATAAACCAATGAAATTGAAAACAAAGAAAAAATAGAGAAAATAAAAAAACACAAAGAGTTGGTTCTCTGAGATCAATAAAATTGATGAAATTCTAGTAAAACTGAGAAAAAAAAGAGAAGACACAAATTATCAATATCAGGAATGAAATTGGATATCACCATAGACCCTGAAGACATTAAAGGATAATAAGGGAATACTACAAACCACTCTACACACAAAAATTTGACAACTAATAAAATAATCCAATTCCTCAAAAAATCAAACTACCATAACTCACCCAATACAAAGTTGATAATTTCCATAGCACCATAACTATTAAGGAAACTGAATTTGTAATAAAAATTTGTGGAAAAGAAATATGCAGACCCAGACGGCTTCACTGAGAAATTCTTCCAAGTGATTAAGGAAGAAAACACCAATTCTACACAATATGTCTTGAGATAAGTGGCTTTGTGTGTGTGTGTGTATGTGTGTGTATTTCTTCCTCATCTGAAAATGGAGGCTACTGGATAATCCCTAAGGATTCTCCCTGAAGGTAGTCTGTCTTGCAGAGAGTAAAACCTACTGAAAACATATGTTAAATGCATTACTAAATATACATCAGAGGAGATGTTGGTAATGAAGCTACACTAGCCTAGGTGTTGGACTTTTCCTACAGGGTAGAACAACACATGGGCATAGCAAGTTCTCATGTCAATCAACGTTGCTTCACTTTTTCCACATATTATGAAGCTATATTAAAATAGCATCTATATTAACTAAATTCTTATTACATGCATTTTTCTATTAAAATTAATATGAAGAGACCATTTCACACAATATAAATATATAGAAGCCATGGTTTTAAATAACATAACTCCTTGACTTAATAGCCTCCAAACTGGCATTTTTCAAAGGATGTATATAAGATATGTGTGAGATGAGACTTTCCTTATGTTTTTCACCTGCTAGCGCATAATAACAAACTATTTTGCTTACACTATCACAAGTAAATATTTTAAAGAGAATCTCCATTTTTTCTAAAGCTTTATTGACGTTTTACCTGCCACATCCTTTTTTGCTTTCCATGACATCCACACTCTTTATTCGCATAACTAGGATTATGATTTTATAATTGAGCAGAAAAATAACCTCTAACAATGTTTCATTAGTTGTATTTGATTGATTTTTGTTTTGATTTTTTGATTCATTCTCAAAAATTTTATTTCAATTTTAGCTTCCTGAGTAATGAGCAAATTCTGCCAATTCTGGAGCACATTTTTCAAAGAACTTAATTACATTTTTAATTGGGCTGATTGAATTGCTTTTTGATATGTGGAAGATGAATTTCAAAATTTAAATTGTGGCAAAATGTAACCTTTCACATACTGACAAAGTTCTATTTAGAGTTACACAAAGCATCTTTATAGTTTAAAGGCTCTAAGGGGCATTATGAATAACACTGTCTATTTCCTCATTTAACTTACTTAATATATTCCCATGAAGTACACCAGTGGGACAGAATGTTGAAGATACAAATAAACTTTTAACTTGTCAGTGATTTAATTTAACACAAGTTTCTTCGGTATTTGCATACACAGATTGTCTTATTTATAATTAAGTTCCCTAGTCGTGTATATGCAACTTTCTAAATCCCTCCTTATCCTTCTGCTTCATTGAAAACTTCAGTCACATTTGACAACAGCAATCTGGCATTTAAATGTGACAAATGTCGGCACCACGCTCATTTTTCAAATAACACATACAAAGTGACATTCAAGGAGACCATCCAGCTCATCTCCCCTGTCATCTCCGTCTATGGATCTCATAAATCAGCGGTTTCAAGGCTGAGCATGCAGTCTATTACACTGAGAGCACCTGCTTTGTTCCGAGTAATTTTCATATAAAAAGAGGAAAAGACAAATGATCCCATTTTAAATGTTTGTTGTTCCTAGAAAACATAGTAGATAATTTACTGTTTGTTTTGATTATGTTCAATGAATCTGTATAAATCTGGAATTCACTCCAAATGTGGCTTACAAAAAGAAAAGAAAAAGAAGAGATTTCAATGGCTCCAGTCTCAGTAGTCTTCATCGGATGTTGTCTCAGTGTATTGTGACTCCCCATTTCATTATAAAGCCATAAACTTGCTCTATAAAAAACTTTGTTAAAAATACCAAATATAGTCAACTCGTCTCTCCCTAAATACATGTGTTCCCCTGCCTACACATAGCTCAAATCTTATGTTGAATCAAGCTGGAAATTTTAAGTTTTCCTTTTTCACTATACTGATTAGAAAATACTTTCATTGTCTTTTTCCTCGTGTCTTGTTTCAGGGCATTCCTGTTATTCCTTCTCTTTTCATTTCAGCTACCATTGTGGATTCTAAGAGCCAAGTATATCAATAACGTTTTCCATTTAATTATTGCTTGCAAATGGTATGAAAAGGTATGAAAATTTCGTCTTCTTAGCTTGTTTCATGCTAAGCTATTTTTATGCCGCCAACTACTCAGCCATGAATCCAGACCAAACTGAAACTTTGGCCAATTAAGAGGTAGATGAATCACCTGCATTCTGTTAAAACCTGTTTGATGGGAATGAATATCCGGATTTTCAAGTCCTCCAATTGTTTCAGTGACTATTAGTAAAAGCAGAAAAGAAAATAGGAGCAATTCAGGCAATCAGGCCAAAACCTGATACCAAACTGAAGCTTGAGCAAATTGCAGTCTCAAAGAATGGCTATTGGGATCCCATAGGCCCAATTGTTAGTGTTAATTTTTCACTCTTACTTAGAAACTTCATAATTAAATAGACTACCAAAACAGAGACACCACACAGTCTCAAAAAAACGTTAAGGGAAAGTGATACTTGTTATGTACAGCGAGTTTTAGTGATCAAAAGTCCTAGTTTGCCTGGATTTTACCAGTTTTAGCACTGAAAGTCCCACATCCCTGGAAACTCCTCAGTCTTAGGCAAACTGAGGTGTTGGTGTCCCTATAATGAGGTCATTATATTTTCTATTGCTTTATTTTCATTTCATTGTATTTGAATAAATGCAATTATGTTTTAAGATAAATAAGAATATTGAATGCATATTACTTTAAAAATATTTGACTAGGGACTGGCCTGGTGGTGTAATGGTTAAGTTCGTGTGCTCTGCTTCAGCGGCTCGGGGTTCGCAGGTTCAGATCCCAGGCACAGACCTACACACCGTTCATCAAGCCATGCTGTGGTGGCATCCCACATACAAAACAGAGGAAGATTGACATAGCTTAGTGACAATCTTCCTCAAGCAAAAAGAGAAAGATTGGCAACAGATATTAGCTCAGGGCCAATCTTCCTCACACACACCAAAAACTTTGCTAAATGGTCATCAAATTATCTATTTTAAGTAGTAATTTGTCAATCAACAACTTTCCTTTGGGCATATTGCAATTAAATCTGAAGTTGTAACTAAAATAGACTTTTGAAAGACATTTTATGTAGTAAAATAACAAACATTAATTAAGACTTGTTCTAAACCCTTTGTTAGGCCCTAAAATAGTGAGATGAATAAAATGCAATCCTTTTTCTCTAGGAGCTTACAGCTCCAAGTTTCCAAGTTTCTATGGAAACAACTTTGCAGTTTTAATAGAGTAGATAATTGCATGTGTTCGTAAGGTTCATAACTAGCTATAGTTACTAAAGGTTGATGTAGTTTTTTTCATCATAAGTAGATAGTGCATAAATATAGGCTGAATTTTGGTCCTCTTTGTCTTAAAGTTGGCCTGTTCTTTTGGAAGCAATAGTTACTTGGATCAATTAAATACTAATTTTCAAAAAAGTAAAAAATACTTGTATTTGTGTATGCTGGAGTCAGGACCGCTGTACTGTTGTACTATAGTACTATTTGTACTATTGATGAAAGGTCATAAAACGTGATGAATATACAAAGATCTAAAAAATAGCCCAAAGGAATAGCAGGTGCATTTATAGGAGTGGTTAGTTTCCTAGTCTTCTTAATAAGGTATTTGGTCTTTGCACGGCACTGTGTCTTGCAAACAATGCTAAAACCTTTGCTTAGATTTCTAGGCTAGCCTGAATAAACCAATTTTGGACATATATAGACAAAACTTTATATTCACAATCAAGAGAACATATTTTATAATGCTAGTCATAAAAAAGTACAAATTAATAAAAATTATTTTAAAAATTTCTCCACCTTGCAACCAATATGATCCTTTGGCAATGCAAATTTGAACATGTCACTTCTCTACATATACATACCACACATACAGCACATTCACACGTGTTCACAGTTAAAACTCTCCATTGGATTCTCATTGCTTTAAAGATTAAGACTAAAAACAAATATTTGATTAATGTCTCTTTCCTGCACTAGTCTGTTGCCTCCATTAAATCAGGGGCCACATCTAGTTTTGCTCACCACTGTATTTTCCTAGTTTTGCACAGTGCCTAGCTTCTAGTAAACACTAGATTTGGATAAACACACACACAAACACAGAAATAAATATTTATCTCACATCCTTGCATTTGAGTAAAAGCAGATTAATTATTAAAAGATGATAAGGAAGATGAAAATAACTTTAAAAGGAACTTCAGGGGAGTTTCATGGTTTTATAGGTTGATATTTTTTCCTTACTATATATGATTTACTTCAAAACTCACGACTTCTGTTTTTCTTGTTGCAGGCATATACCCATCACCCCAATAACATTTATGAGCCATAATTGAGGTGTTTCTTTCCTAATTCACAAAATGTGTGGAAAGAGAGAAAGAAAATATTTTCAAGTAATTGGATAATAATTGGAAGTGGTAAGAGCTGATTTAGCAGAATGTATATTTGAATATCATGAGAATTTGTGCAAATTGGTATTTACCAATCTGAGAGTGGTTGAAGATCAAAGAATGTAGTATGAAGGGGAAAAAATGATGCTGAATTAGATGACTGAGCCAGTTAACAAATAACTTAGTTAGTACTCCCTGGAAGAGCTGGAAGGAGCCTGCTGAGTTAGGCGGAAGCCGTGGATAGTCTGCTCTTCTTCATTTGTACATAATGAAAATAAATCAACAGGGGTCAAAATTTGTTTTAATAATCAGATGAAAGCTATATATAAAAATAAATATATATATATTTATTTGTAAACTGATTAAATTAACAAAGATAGACAAAATTGTTGATTGCTTTTTCCCATAAAATCGTAAGTACCATATCACATAAATCCTTAGCAAATTAACTGCACTTACACCAAATTGGAAATATTAACACATTTCTGCATTAAAAAATTGATTGCATCACTTAGAATTCAGCATAACTGTTTGAATTCCATGTAGTAAAATTTGATTTAATACACAAATAAATGAATAAGATAGAAAGATACTTAAGTGACAGCTCTGTGCCCCAAAGATAAATGGATGTCGATGATATTTTTAATGATCATCACAGATGGAAATTAATAGCTTCCCATAGAAGCCCCTTCCAGTGTTAAATTATGCTGTAGTCAAAAATTATTTGGAGCTTATATAAACCCTCTGGGGGCATTTTAAGCTCTATAATTTTATTGGTCTTTTGTGAGGATGGAATACAATTGTTCTGTGTGCTCTTTATGGTTCATTCTATGCATATTTGAAAAGAGGCTTTTGCAACCTTTGGCTTTATATTTTACAACCTTGTTAAGCCGATATGTACTCTTTGTAGGCATGAAATAGTTTCTGTTCTCTTGAATACATCTGTCATCTTTTATACAACTGCTCAGGTCTCTATAAAACCTCTTGAAACAGAAAAGAAGTTAACAACTCATCAGCCTAGACTGGCCATGAGATTATAATTATTGAAGCTGGGTAATAGGTATAAGAATGTTCATTTTACTGTTCTTACTTTTGTATATGTTTAAAATTTTCCATAGTAACAGTTTGAAAATATATTAAGAGTCTTTTAGCTAAGGGCCAAGGCACGTGTGTATATGTGTGTGTGTGTGTGTGTGTGTGTGCGCACACCCAGCTGTGCCTTTGATTTTTGGATTTGGGGTTGGTGACTGTTCCTTTGATCTCCTATTGCTCTGTGCTTCAGTGATTCTGGGTAATGTTAGTGAAAGTAACTTTGTTTGGTAAAAGTAACTAAATTTTACTCCAGCCAGACATATTGCTCAAAATCCCCTGGTTTTGTTATTTTTAATCTCTAAGTGGTTACTCGATTCTAACTAGGGCCTGAAGAGGTTGGCTTTTCACAGAACGATTTTTCTGGGAATTTGCGAGTCATATGCCTGTTTATTAACTATCTCTATGTGTTGTGTCATCCACCAGGGTAAAACAAGAGTCTGGCCTTTCTTGCAATACCGTTTCGGTAACCAATACTGTATATTAGTGCAGAAACCTTCACTAAGAATCAGGAGAGGAAGACTTTAATTCTTTGTTAGCCACTGATCACTGAGAGAAATTCACATAACACATGCTTCCTAGCTCACTTATAATTCATGAGGCCTAAACTCATAACTAAGGTCACACCTATTGCTTCTTATTAACCCTCTATCACTCCCCAAAGGCCTCGCATTCCAAACCTCCCTTCACATGAGCCCTCTCAAACATAGATTTCTCTTTTTATGAGAACAGAAAGTCCTGGAACACAAACGCTTTCAATTATCCACCTCCTTGTCTATCAATGTCTCTATATAATTTTCCTTTCATTTTTGTTTCACTTCTCTGTGACTTTGCTCACATTTTCTCTGCTAGAATTTTCCATCACAACTTATCTCTCTGGCAAAATCCTGGTTTTAACTCTAGTCACAAGCAAATGTCACTTGTTTTGTAATGTTTTCCCCTGTTCCTGCTGGCAGAATCAATGTCATCTCTGTTCCTGGAGTGCTTGACTCATGGTTCTATCACAGAGGAATTTTGTAAGTGATTATTTTCTTTGCTTAATTTAACGGGCTCGTCCTCTCACTGAAGTGTGAGTTCCTTGGGCGGAGCCCATATTTTCTCATTTGTATCTCTAATTCCAGGATACAGAGCGTGGAACCTGGTAATAGACACTTAATAAATCTTAACTAGAATTGAAATATTTCTCATCTGTGTCTGAGGAAAAAAAAACCATAGTGCTTGCTTACCTGAAAGAAACATCACTCTATTTATATTTTGATTCTTTCTCTTTCCGTCTTTTAAAACATGTTACTTTCATAGGTTATCCTTTCCTATGCTTGCATTTTCTTCTTCTCCACTGGCTTTTGTTTTCCTCAGGAAATAGAAGCTTTTAGTGAGTGTGAAAAAAAAGGGAAACATAAAAATAGTGTAGATGTGCAAGTGTTCTGTCTTTGGATTTATAAATAGTAACGATAGCTACATTCTTCTTGAACTAATAATGGTTTTTGCTCTTCTGACTTTTGTATGGGAAATTTATTACATATATATATAATAAATATACATTGTCTATCTACCCATCTTTCTATCCATCTATCTATCTATCTATCTCTATCTGTCTATCTGTAATACATTTGCTTCACTCTCTCTCCACCCTAGAAATTACTGTAAGAAATAGGGCAGGACTAGATATTCACTGATACCTCTTTGCTAAGGAGAAGTATGGACTAGAGATTGGGTTTATCATCTTAACCTAGTTATTCAACCTCTTCATATTACCTACGATCAAGATTTGGTAATAACAGAAATCAAAATATTTTCTAGTTTCTCTGTTCTGGCAAAAATCTAATTATCTCTGATTTAGTGAAAGTTTTATACTGAGTATACTTACCATAGCTTGTATCTTTCCTGGTCAAGGCAGGATGGAGCGGCTGAGGTGGAATGCAGTAGTATTTTGCAAAGAAATATCTGATACTCCAATGCCTGCAACACTTCCTCATCCTCAAAAGCCTAGATCACCACAGGTAGAAATTTAGGAAATATTTTCTACTTTTAAAACATTCTCAAATTTATATAATTCTGTAAAAAAATTTAATCATGCTTGCCATTTGACAGTTTATAAAGTTTTTGATTTAATATTTAATAAGCATGTGTGAATAAGCATATGCAGTGTTCAAAGTGCTTTTCCTGCTCAATACTAACTCATAAAGATACAGTATGATTGGCGTGTGGTAGGTACTATTATTAAAACCTTAAGAATATTAAATACTTACCAAATTCTGGGGTAAATATTAGACTTTTAACACTTATATTATTAGTAATAACTAAAATTTTTTGAGCTACTTTAGGCCAAACTTTGTGCTAAGTATTCTGCATGCATTAACTTGTCTAAATCGTGCATTTACCCAATGAGATGGGTACTATTTTCATCTCCGTTATATGCATGTCAAAACTGATGCTAAAAGATGTTTTGAAATAGACATAATAGTTAGTAACAGCATCATGATTTGAACACATCTGTTTAACTCCAAGCTGGTGGTCTTCAATATGTTATATGCACCCACTTTGCCTATCAAGAAATGTGTAATATTAGACTAGTTTTATTGTCTCCACTTGTTTACCACTCTCAAATAGTGTAGGCCTTCAACCACTGACTGCTTTGCTAGTCAATGTTTTGAAACTCCTCTAGCAAAGATGGACAGGGACTGTCCCCTCAGCACATTAGATTAGCTTTTTCTGTCCTCATCCCTGATCTTGTTGCAATTTGCTTATGCATAAAATGTGTATAATAATGATTATCTTACAGTATGAATTTAAGAATTAAATAAGATATGTGTGTAAAGTGCCTAACCATTAGGGCACCTGGCCTGATTCTCATTAAAGACTAGAACCATTCTCGTGAGAAGTGGGTCCTGTGTGGTCTGTGCCACAAAGCTGTACAGAATGAGCACAGATCAGCATCAGATTGATTACAAAGAAATTCTGATCTCTAATTATGTTCCTCAGAGAACATTAAAGGTGATTTATTTGTAACCCCACCTAATACTTACCAGGTACAGGCCCCTCTCTCCAAATGCCCCACCTCTGCTGCTCTGGATTGTCTCCCTTTCCACACTCAAAAACTCTCCTTGGCCTCAGTTGTGCAGTATCTCACTATTTTTTCTCCCATTCTCTGGTTCTCTGTATGTTCTTCTAATGCTGCCTCAAAAAATGTGTGACCCCACGGGGGCAGATGCAGTTCTAGGAAAGATGGAAGCGTGTGAAGAGAGGGAAGGGCAAACAAGCAAGTGTTACCACTCACTTCTCGAAATGTCTCCTCTTTTGTACTCTGGGGAGCCTCCCCTTCACTTCTCCAAACGCACTGTGTTTATGTCCTTTTCTGACAGTTCTTCCTTCTGCTATAAAAAGAGATTAAAGAAAGTAATCCCCAATACTTTTTCTTCTGCTATCCTCTCCTTTAGCTGTCTGTTTTGATATTACCTACTCCAAAAACTTTACCATCTCCATGCGGATGACTCCAGAATTTAGCTTTCACAAGCCTTCTATCTGCTTTTGCCAACTCTGTGTAAGTTTATGCTCACTGAAATGAATGGAATCCATTGTCAATACATCAGCCTAAGGCCAAAGACTAAACCAGCCATCTTTTCTCTTCAGATAAACATTTTTCCTGCTATTGGCCTTATGTACTTTTGTTAAAGTCTCTCCTTTTTCCTTTTATCTTTGACCTTTGTACTCTCTTAATCCTAAATTCAATATGTTGCCAAACACAATCAACTCTGCTGCTACTACATTTCTTGTTTCTTTCCACAGGCCCTGTCAATATGCTAGAAAAACTATATGTTTCTGATCTATATTACAGTTGAATAAACTCATCCACCCAGTTCCAGTTTCTCTCTGAGATAAATCATTCCTCATGGCATTTACAGACCCATCTGCCTAAACCACAGTTTATATAAAGCAATTCTCCTGATAAAGTGTCTGCAGTCTTCTCCTCAGATTTCTGAATCATTTAAACTCCTCTAGATGGTGTTCAAGGCCAGCCATAGTGCAACCCAAACCTTTATTTATACACTTCTATCTGATTTTTTATAATTTCTGTACCCAGTGCACTAATCACATTGGACAGCTCTATGACCCCTAAATTTGTCCTTAATTTTCTCCTGCTGCCTTTGCTTCTGTTGATCCTTCTACCTGGAAGGATCATCGTACCTTTCATCTCAGCATGGTGAAAGCTGAGAGAACATTCAAGGCTCATCTATAAGTTCACTTAAAAAAAATCCTTTCCTGTTTTGCATCCAAGCAGAAGCAATCTCTTTTTTGATCTACCAGGGCACCATTATTGCAACAGACTGTGTCGTGTATTCTCATTTTTTAGTTTTATTTTTTTGGTGAGGAAGATTGGCTCTGACCTAACATCTGTTGCCAATCTTCCTCTTTTTGCTTGAAGAAGATTGTCCCTGAGTTAACCTGTGCCAATCTTCCTCTATTTTATATGTGGGATGCCGCCACAACATGGCCTGATGAGTAGCCTGTAGGTCTGCACCCAGGATCCAAACCCACGAACCCCTGGCTGCTGAAGTAGAGTGTATGAACTTTACCACTACACCACTGGGCTGGCCCCTCTATTATCATCTTTTGATACTTGTGTTTTCTCCTCTCCCATTGCTGTGAACTACTTAGAGGCAGAACTTATGCCTTATTTATGTTTTATTCCTTTTAACAGCAGGCAGGTTACCTTGTGCAGAGTAAATACTTAATAGACATTATTGAATTGAATGAAAGTAGTTGTAGGACTCTTGGCCAATGGCTTAACCTCCAAGATGCACTTTCCTCACCTGTAAAACCAGGAGGTTGCACTATAAATCCCCATTCAGCTTCATAACTCAATAATTGTAATTCAATTATACTCATAATGTTTTGGAGTTTTGGAGTATGAGTTTGGAAGAAGAGTTTTTACGGTTACTATAAATTTTTTAACGGACTTCTCCTCCTAAGGTTGTTACTTTAAGGGAGGCTGAAAGATGGAGCGGGCTGGTGCTCTACTGCACAGCACTAGATCTGCGTCGCTGACCCAGCGTTTGAATGGAGACTTCAAGGCATGCCTGGAATCAGAAGATCACAAACTCTCAGAGCTGTTAGAGCTATACTTCATGTCTGTTTTTTCAGATTGCTGAAATGGTTATTAATAACGATATTTATTGAGCACTTACTAAACTGTCAGGCAGTCTGCTAGATTCTTCATATGCATCTTATTTTTCATCAGAACAACCCCCAGAATAAGTGCTATTATCCTTATTTCACAGATGAGGAAAATTCAGGAGAGAGTTTGGTACTTTATAAGCCTCTAGTATATTCGATGACTACCATCCTTATGTGTAGTTTGAATCTCAAATCTCAGAATCATTTATAAAGCTTCTAGAAATTTTTTTGAAACTTCTGTCTTTTCCATACCATTTTAAGACACTTAATCTTACTGTTTTCTAAAGTTTTGCTTATCTTTCATATGAGAAAGATAACATAGAAATTACTGTGAAAGTCCCTAATTTGGCACTAATAGAAGTTTGGACACTTATTGACCTGAAGTCAAAATTTGCTCTACAAAAGTGTTTATCTGGGCCAGCCCAATGGCCTAATGGTTAAGTTTGGTGCACTCCACTTCAGCAGCCTGGGTTCGGTTCCTGGGTGCTGACCTACACCACTCATCTGTCAGTGGCCATGCTGTGGTGGTGGCTAGCATACAAAATAGAGGAAGGTTGGCCACAGGTGTTAGTTTAGAGCAAATCTTCCTCAGCGAAAAAAGAAAAAAAAGTGTTTGTCAACGTGTAGTTCATGGCCCACTGGTGGTCCTTGGAGGGAGTGGACAGTGTCTATGAACTCTTCAGAACTTGTTAAGCCTGTCAGGTACTGTTAGGGAGCCACTGATGCTTTTGCGCCATCCATTTTCAAGCAAAGTGCAGTAATCTGCCCGGCAAACTCATTGAGTTTTTCCTAGAATGATAAGAAAATAATGTTTTCCTATGTGTGGTAATCTAACACTGTTGCTAATAGTACATAAGAATCTGAAACTGTAGTGATATTATTCAAAGTAGTATTCTTCAGAGAAAAACTAGGGCCATTCGCAGGCCATATTTTACATCTGTTATGTGCCTAAGATTATTCTAGATAATAGGAACACAGTGAAGAAATCTCTGCTCTCATGGAGTTTGTATTCTTCTTGGGAGGAGGCAAATAACAGCCAAGTCAAGAGTAATTTCAGATAGTGGCAAATGCTCTGAAGATACTAGAAGAACTTAATGTTGTCTGGGTAAATGCTCAGCGGTTGCATACCAATACAGCCATACTTGTTGTCCATAGCCCACTTCCCCTCTGATTGGTGTTCATGCTTACAGATCGTTAAATAACTTTTGGTATCCCTTCTGGATGTGATGGTGAGTGACTGGGAGTGTGGTAATACAGATTGAGAAGTTAGGACAGATTTTACTGAGGAGAGACTTTTAGCTGAGATCTGGATGATGAGAAGGAAGCAGCCACGTGAAATAGAGGATAGCAACCCCTATTTATGTGGGGATAGAGAGACAAGCTCATGCAGAGGTACTATGGCAAGCAAAAACTGGGCATTTCCATACAAGAGAAAAAAAGCCTGTACAACTAAAACACAGTATGTAAAGGAGACAGTGGAAGGAGACAAAATCAGATGGGTATTAATGGCATACATTATGGAAGAGCAATTATTTGTGCTTCTGGTCAATATTTTGCCAAACAGGTAGAGGATCATCCTGACATGAATCCATTCTCAATTAGTATATGGGGAAACACACAACAATCCTTTCAACTATGATTGGATAATTGTGTTTGGTATCAATAACAAGTAGCAATCACTATATTTGTCACAAGTAGGGTTTTGATATGCAAATAAAAACTATACATTTAATGTCATATATTGTTTTTCTTCAGACAATAGTTGGCAATATGCCCAATCTGGATTGAATTTTCAAGTAAATAGAAAACATTGTGAATGTGGGTAATCATGGCCACTGAATATCTGAGTTTTCAGGTTCCTATTCATAGATATAGGTGAAAAGTGAAAAGAAGACAATTTTTCCCTCAGAAGTATGCTAGTTATCAAGGGGAAGGGTGCTCCTGGGAGCTTTTCAAATGAAGGCTAAGAGTTCTTTAAAGATTCTTAGCACCAAAAAAAGATTGAGATCTGTTTCTCTCATTTCAGGGACTTTTTCTCTGTGACATATCTCAAAAATATGTTTGGTGACTTGGATAGTCTGAATATATTACTTTAGTGACAACATGATGTTAATATTGATGCTGAGACGACAGAATTTCTGAAGAAGTCTAAACTGGTGCATACAGCTCAATTGCCAAGAATGTGATTCTTTTTCAGTCCGCATATTTATTTTTCACTTGTCAGATAAAAAAATGAATGACACACTATAATATATTTTAAAAAACAGGTTTAAATGTTGCAACAGAACATGAAGAAATATTTTTCATGAATAAATACGAAAAAAGAGAATTAGAAATATATTACCACTATATCCTTTCCAGATCATTCAAATGCTTTTGAATGTATTGTAGTAATCAATTTAGCATCTTTTAGCATACAGGACATGGGATTCAATATGAAATCTCTCAATAACTTAAAATGTAATTTCATATTTGATCCAAATATCTATCCAGAATTATAAGCAGAGACACAAAACATTCAAACTCATTTTAGGTGACTTATATTTGCTAGTTAAGAATTTCTAATTTGGTAGAAATAAAGAATAAATGAAGTAATCAACTGTGTATGGGACAGTATACATAATTCACAATATTCATTAGTAGGCCTAATATAAATAAGTTGGTGAAAAATTTCAAATAACATCATCCATCTCACTGACACAAAATATTCTGAATATTGTTCATTTCAAATCTTGTTATTAATTTTATTATTTAAAACCTTGTGATAATCCTGTTTCTCAATTTATCTAGAATCGGCACCCCATGAATGCAATGAGGCCACATTAAGTGGTCCACAAATAAGAAACTCTGCTCTATGAAATACGGGATTTGTGCTGCAAATGAGACTTTCCGAGTTCACAGAGAAGATTGATTTAGGGTTTAGGAATGATAGTTAATTGGAAAAGAGTTCATTATCCTAAAAATAATGAGCTCAAAAGTCCATTAATTTTTGTCTTTTCTCTAATTAGATTTAGATATATTGTAATGCAATTATTATTGCATCAAATAGATGGCTTGGACCCTACCACTATCAACTGAATGAGTGTTTTTGAAAGTGATCTTTATTTCTTTTAGGGTGTTAATTGAGTTTTCATGTGTACTCCAGCAGGATAATGCTGCCACAGAAAAGCGTTGATTTCTGCATATGAACACAATGGTATCAGGATTGCGAGCTATGTTTGTATACTTCCAAAAAGAAAAAAAAAAATAGGCAGCTAAAGGAAAAGAACTTATCAACACTACAAGGAAACAGTCAGTCAAATCCAGAAAATCAGGCATTTTACAGTGCAAATAATCTGGATTCTATAATAGATCAATGACAGGAAAGGAAATGGGAGAGAGCTGCTAAAGAACAGAGAGGACTTAAGAGGCCCAATGGTCAAATGCAACATGTGGACCTTATTTAGACCCGGATTCAAAGAAACAACTATAAAAATCATTGTTGAAATAATCAAGAACAATTAAACATGTATTGATAGTAAAAAAGTATTGAAACTTTTAATATGATAATGGTGGCATGGTGGTGATGTTAAAAATCTGTTTTTGTTTGTTAAAACGGAATACTGATATATTTACAGATGAAATGACATGATATCTGGGTTCTCCCTTAAAATCTTCAGAAGAATTAGAGGAGAGTAGGTAAAACTGGATGTGAAAAATATTGATAAATGTTGATGTTGGATGAGTGGTACATACGTTTTCATTACACTATTTTGTCTACTTTTGTGTGAATTTTGTATTTTTCAAAATAGGTGATTTTTTCCATATTTATTAAAATGACCCATTTAACAGACCACTGTATACATTCTTTTGCTTTACAGAAGCAGGTATCTCAAGAAGCTCAGTAAACAGCATATTGTTAGACAATTTGTTGCCGTAATAGCATGCAATTCAGAAACATAATGAAAGTCTGTAGTTAAACGGAACTATTATCTTAATCCTCTTTTGTTCAGCTAATACCCATATGTGATCTTTCCTATTTCATTTTTAAACTTTTAAAAAATTTTGAAGTGTATGCAGAAAAGTGCATAAAAATAAGTGTATAGTTAAATGAATAACTAAAAAGCAACTACTGTGATTTTCACTCATATTAAGAAATAAACTATTGTAAGAACAACAGAATTTTACCTTGTGTACCTTCTTCATCATGGCCCTTGTCCCTCACCTTGAGACAATTCTTAATTCTGACTTAGTTTTGCCTGTTTTTGAATTTTGTATAAATGGAATGAGATGGTGTATATTATTTTCCCTTTGCTTCTTTTGTACAACATTATGTTTTTGAGATTTGCTCATGTTTTTCTTGTTGCTGTAATTCAATCATTTTTATAGCCATATAGTATAATAATGCTGCTATAGACATTCTTGTACACGTAACTTTGGGCACATGGGCACACTTTCCTAAAGGCTATATAGCCAGGAGTAGAATGGCTACATTATCGGATGTGCTATCTTTAACATAGATGCTCAGATCACTTAAATTTGTCTTATCTATTTTTCTAATATTTGCATTAATGTATTATCTTAACTTCATTTCATTTGCTTTGATATATAGTATTTTCATTATTGTTGAGTTTAAATTGTTTCTATCTTCTTTTTACTTGTGCTTTGATCTGATTTAGAAGAGCATTTCTTAAAAAAATTTGAAATTGAAATACAGAAAATTGCACAAATTATAGGTATTACAGCAAAAACTAACAGCTTCATATATTTACCACTCAGAAGAACCTCTCATGCCTCCTTCCAAGGCCAAGATGAGAGTGGGGCAGGAGAGTGCCTATGGATTAAATTTAAGAGGACACACTCTCAGGGTTGGGCAAGTGCCAAATTGGCATTTGGATGAGACTAAGAGTGAGTACGTCCTTAAATTTTGCCTCCTAGGTGTCTTATTCTCCTAATCCCAGTTTGAGCCCTAGAAGCTTTGGACAATAAAAAAATGAATGATCATGGCCATGTTCCAATAAAACTTCATTTACAAAAACAAGGAGTCAGCCAGAATTTGCCTGTGGACTATTGTTCCCTGACTTCTCTCTTAGATTCTTTCTTCTGACTTGTATATCAGCTCACTAATTCTCTCATCAAATTCATCTAATGTGTTGTTAATCTCATTTATTTGCTTTCTTTATCATTTCCAGAATATCTATTTGCAACTTTTTTTCAAATCTGTGATATCATTGTTTATAATTTCCCATTTTCCAGGATATTTTAAGCTTGACTTTTATCTTTTTTTAAACCATGGATGTTCAATTAAACATATAGTTTTATCATCTGTGACTGATAATTCTAGTATTTGAAATCTTGAAGCTCTACTTTGATTTTTGCTCATCATACTTGTTTCCTTGAGTGCTTATTTATCTTTATCATATGCTTCTCAATATCCTTGCAAAATTTTTTTTGTGTGGAAATAATTTGAGGCCTAGGATAAAGGTATGCTCATCTACAGCAGTGGTTCTCAAAGAGTGGTCCCTGGACTAGCAACATCAGTATCACCTAAGAATTTGTCAGAAGTGTAAATTCTTGAGCCTCATCCCAGACCTGCTGAATCAGAAAGTCTGGGGTCAAGGTCCAGCAATCTGTGTTTTAACAACCCTCCATGTGATTCTGATGAATGCTCAAGTTTGAGAACCACTTCTTTAAGGAAGATTTTCAATGTTTGTGCTCAGTACCTTGTCTATCTGGGATCTGGTCAAATTCATGTCTTGAGTTTTTTGAGCCTCTTTAGATGATGTCAATTTGAGGGGCTAATCTGGCTGACTGAGTGGTAAATTTACCTTGAGGGTGTATCCACCATGGCCTCAGCTTAATGTGGGGAGAGTCTCCTGTTAGACCCTCCACCTCAAGCAGACCCTGAATTTTGATTTCTGTTCCCCTTGTTCTATATCCCTTCTCCAACCAAAGTTTGAAGTTTCCAAGAGAAGCAAAGGCTTCAGGTGAAAAGCACTTCAGTGCCCCCTTTTCTCTAGGTTCAAACTTGCCCTTTAGATCTGGCTAGTAATTCCTTAATATCTTGTTTGCTCCTTGATGCTTTTTTTGTTTTTTGAAGGGGGAAGATTCTCCCTAAGCTAAAATCTATTGTCAATATTCTTTTTTCTTCCTTTCTTCCCCCATAAAGTCTCAGTGCATAGTTGTGTATAGTTGTAAATTCTTCTAGTTCTTCTATGTGAGCCACAGCCACAACATGGCTCCTGACAGATGAGTGGTGGGGTTCTATGCCTGTGAATTGAACCTTGGCTGCCAGTGCAGGGTGCACTGAAATTTAACTGCTCGGCCATTGAGGCTGGCTCTCTTTAATGCTTTTACAAGATGTTTGTATATGTTATCCAGCAATTTCAGTTTGTTTACAGCCAGAGAGTTAGTCCCAATTTCCTACCACACTATTATCAGAAATGACTTCATGCAGAAATTTCTAAGATTAGTTTGTTTTAAATACAAGAGAAAACAAAAATGTAAAGACAATTTACCTTAGTGGGGACATGACACATATGAACGCTTCCTAAAATGCTTACCTTGTGTTTTGAGATTTATACTTCAAACAAAACAGATTTACTCTCCAATAAAGCGTGTTGACCTTGTTAAACTGCTCTCTTTGGACCTGAAAGTTCTTTTGCTTCATTCCAACATCACAAGTCTTTGAGAGTGATGTAGCAATCGCCTGAGACTTAAATTTAATCTTTGACAGTTTCTATTCATGTCCTTATTATGAAAAATATTCGTATTTGCAGAAAGTTGATGGGTTCTATCATTCTGAGGTGGAATGTTGCTGTAAGGAAGTGAATTTATCGACTGTTCGATGAAAATAACATATTTATGCAAAATGTTTCTGCAAAGCAACATCTGCTTTTTGCTTTGAGGGGCATTTTCACACAAGAGTGTAGACAGAGAAGTAAGTGAAGTTAATTTAAGCTCCCAGATCTCTTTACCAGGACCTTTTCATAGATAATATGAAAATATTGCCTTTGCAAGGGCAGATATTGAAATTTCATAAACCTTACAGTCTGTGGCTGACTTAATGGCATTTAAACTAGCTGATGAGTTCTAGAGAAAGGCAGATGGATTTTAGTTAAAGGAGACCAAATATAATTCTCTGGAGAAATTTGGATTAAAATTAAATGTGTGTGTATTTAAATGACTCTTCTGTCCTTTGAACATAGTGTGTTCAGACAACTAAAGTAGATGCCAAAGGAGTCTGAAAATCTCACGTACAGTCGCAATAGAAACAGGATGTGGAGATTATACTACGAGAAGAAAGGATTTAAAATATTATCTCAGAAAATTTACCAGGATATTGTGATTAGTAAGAGAATCTGTTTCCTTTTTCAACCTAAATTGAAATCTGCATCTTCAGATAGTTTCTGTTAGTTGTGGCAATGAAGGTAAGCATGGCCAAAAAGGCTGGTTGGTCTTGTATGCAACACATTTGTGGTAATTTCTATAAAATGAATCTGTGAGTGAACTTGTGTATGAGCTTGGGTGATATGATTTCCAGATCTACCAAATTTGTTTCTTCAGCTTTTTCTCAATTCTATAGCAAAAGTGGATGTCTGTGATATGAATTGCTGTAAGACTGTTCGAGAGCCTAAAATTCCCATAAGGTCCTACTATTTTGATGAGTAATTTATCTGAGAAAAATTAGACCTTCTCAAAGCTCAAAAACATGTTCACCTTCAAGATTACTGAAATTCTTTATGTTAGGACACATTTTCAGGACCTCAATATGTCATTGACCTCTTTCAGATGTTTATGTGCCTCTTATGCTGCTCACTAAAAGTACACGAGCTGATCTGTAGGAGACATCGTCCAAAGGCTTTTAGCCACATTCCCTGCTTAATACTACCACATGAAACTATGGTTTTCATTCATTTCTTATATACCAAAGTAAATATGGTTAAGATGGAAAAGAGGGTATAAAATCAATTTTTTTTTCTATTGAATCTGTATAGCTGGACTGTTTTTAGCCAGTTATCTCCTTCTGCCTTGAGTTGTTTTGCCTTGCTGTTCCCTTCAGAAACCATATATTAAGCGCCTATTATGTTTGCACCTCTACACAAAACATCTGAACACCCTCATCTGTGCCTTTGAGGAGCACAACCTAATAGCTACTTAAATAACAAATGAATATGTGGTCTAGTTTTAAAATAGAGGTATAAGCAATGATTTATGGAAATTTACATAATTGGAGTGAGAATTTCTTTCAAATTTTTATTTGAAAAATATTGTTTCCTTAGAAAAACAGTGGAATCATCAATATAATTCATAATTTATATGTAACGAAAATCAGACAAAGGGACACAGAATTACCTGGCAGGTTAACTGGAGAGCTGGTCCTAAAGCGTTGATGAGCACTCCTTCAATATAGCTCCCAATTTACTAACCAATACTCTCAGGTGAGTTCTGAAGCTGTTAGTGTGATGGGGAGTATGGCTAAGCAGCTAACTGAACAAGATCACATCTGCCCACCCCTCGTGTTGTGATATCTGCTCATGTGTTTGTCCCAACACTGGGCACCACAGAATGAATGTTTGGTAAACATGAAGTGATATTGTTAACAAAATTGTGATAACAACTGTTATAACTCTATATTTTACAAAGGTATTTAAAATAGTTGGGTGATGGAAGGTGTATTCAGAATGTGACTTCTGAGTACATGAAAACCCCTTTGAGCCTCTGTTTTTAAGCTTATTTCTTTGTTCACTTCGGATCCTAGAAGAGTGAAAATGGCCCTGAGCAGACTGAAAAATAACACCCTGTGTAAGCTTGAGTTATTTGTCAATGACTTTTGTCAGCAGTTACATTAAACTAGATCTGTTCTTACTATAAATCTAAATTACAGGTGTGCAATCATACATGAGTTTTGTTCTGTTGTTGCAGTAAAACTACTATGTTATTTAACCTTTGGAAGGAAAAGTTGATAGTGAGACATATGTAAGAGAAGATTAGTGTTTGAATCTCTTGATGCATTATGGCTGTGCCTGACTCGATGCATTTAGGCATTTGCACTCTGCGGGCAATACTTGTGGGATATATAATAGTATGTCTGGAAAATCCAAGGCAAGTATCTGAAAATCTAACACAGTTAAAAAAAATATGTGAGTAGTCCAGTTTAAAATTATTTAAAAATCAATAACTTTCCTATATGCCAGCAATAACCTCTTAGAAAATGTAATAAAAAACAGATCCTGGTAATAAACAGAAAATATTTTAAAGGACCTATAAATAACCTTAACAAGAAATGTTCAGGACTTATATGAAGAAAACTATAAGATATTATTGAGGGTCATAAAAAAAGAATTTAATGAGAGAAAATCTTTTTTCCTAGAAGGCAAAGAGAATATAATAAAGATTTTATTTCCTCTAATATTGTGTAAATATAAATACAATTGCAATAAAAATTACAACTGAACTACTCAAAAATTTATAGTAAAAATATTGCATAAAGTAGCTAAGACATTCTTTAAAAGAGGAAAAATGATGTGGGTTTGCATTAATAGATAATAAAATATCATAATAATGATTTTCAATCAAACCATATATGGGTAAAATTCAGTAAAAACTACTTTAAAAAGCAGTTCTAATAATAATGCATTATTCAATATATAGTCATGTGTTACTTCACAACGGGGATATGTTCTGAGAAATGCGTCATTAGGTGATTTTGTCATTGTGCCAACATCATAGAGCACACTTACACAAATCTAGATGGTATAGCCTAGTACACACCTTGGCTATGTGGTACTAATCTTATGGGACTACTGTCATATATGCAGTTTGTCATTGACCTAAATGTCATTATGCAGCGCCTGACTGTATGGTGTTAGGACTATTGTTTGTGTATAAGAAAAAAAATTGAATGAGAACGTAAAAATAACTTCACACTCATTTCTGATATAGACATGATTCACTGTATTAAGAAAATAAGAAGCAGTTGTGTCCATGAGAACTTAGTCTTCACTTCTGATGGAGCAACTCTATAAGCCATTTTTGACAGAGTGAACTTGAAGAAGGTGGAATGTCTCAGTGTGTTGTTGTTAACAAAAATGACAAAGATGAGAAAAGACCCAGACTTCTAATAGGGCGTGGGACTTGGCAAGCAAAGAGTGGCCCAAATTTCTACCTTCCCACTCTCCTATTCCCTAAGTCTCTTTTTGGCCAGGAAACTTTGTGTAGTGCACATAATGCACTACTGTGCTGGCCAGCCGTGAAGGAGGTGAAGTATCCACTCAGACATTCTAGAGGGCAACTTGGCATATCACAGGTACCTATTGTTTTTTTCAGAACTTCCAATTATAGAGATGATAGGAAAAGTACAATAGGGAAAATTTTTAAACAAGCAAATTATCAATATGGTGTTGGCCAAGAAATTATATACATTTATAAAATAACTAGTTAAAATTACTTTTAAAAATGTAATATGATAGGCTAAAAAGCAGCATGTTATTGGAGCTATAATTTACATTTCTTCCACTGCTAGCCATATTAAGCATTCATCTCTCAATGCTAATTGGCAGGTTCTACTTCTCTGATTTAACGATCTGTCTCCTTGGAATATTTTTCTTTTCTTTAGTTTTGTCATTTGCTGTATATATTTAAAACTTCTTTTAGACTGAGAAAAGTTTATAATCAGAAAAAACACATTCTTTTAAAAAAAGTTCAAAAAGATTATTTGAAGAAAAGTCAAGAGATTGCTTTGTTATTTGTGGAGGTTTTCTCTATAACTAAATAATGAAGGTCACGGCTAGAAATATTAAATAGGAACATGTTTGCAGTGTGCCTTGAATCCCAAGCAGAGAAAATTAAACTTTTTCTTATGGAGCAATTGGAAATTTTGAGTAGGAATGTAGTGAGATAAATGTTGTGTTTCAAGTATTATTATTTACTTCATAAAGGAAAATAATACGGAACTGGCTTGTAAGTCTCTTCCCTGTCACCATGTGGCACTCTGCTGTTTTCTCCTAATGTTCTCTTACATTTATACTTCCTTGGTGTGAAAAAAGACAGCTAGATATAATAAAAAGAAATGGTCTGACACCAGCAAAAGAAAATTTTAGGCTCCAGATTAGAAATTCTGCTGCAGGTGAGGATATTAATATGAGAAACAGTTTCTCCAAAAAAGTGATGAGGTGGGGCGCTGGAATGATTTGAAATGAGATGGGTCAAATCCTGCTAATTATAAAGTTTGAAGAGTAATTGGGATGAACAGCTGAAATTACATGGCTTTTAAATATTTTTCTCTCTCTAATTTCTACAATTAATCTGCCATTACAAAAGAAGTATGTCCTTTCTCGTAAAAATCGTATAAATTTGAAATAGCCGTAAATAGCCTTTAGTCTCTGATCTTGATTATTTATTTATTTATTTATTTTTGTGTGTGTGAGGAAGATTGGCCCTGAGCTAACATCTGTTGCCAACCTTCGTCTTTTTGCTTGAGGAAGATTGTCACTAAGCCAACATCTGTGCCAATCTTCCTCTATTTTATGTGGGATGCCGCCACAGCGTGGCTTGAGGAGTGTTGCTAGGTCCACACCTGGGACCTGAACTTGCAAAACCCTGGCTGCTGAAGCAGAGTGTGGGAACTTAAGCACTATACCACCAGGCCAGCCCCTCGATCTTTTATTTTTGATGCAAGAGTAAAAAGAGCATGGGAGGACGCCTTTGTAGTCTACTGTCCCACTTTACTTTTTCTATTTTCGGCACCCAAGTTGGAGGTGTGGGGCATTTCAGTCTGTGGTTCCAACAGCAATTCATTAGCCAGCTCGTTAGTAGAGAGCATTCTCTGAGCGCTGCTATTTCTGGTCTCCTTGCCAAGACCTTGACTGCCTGTATGTGTTCTGGACATTCCAACCTCCTCTAGGAAGCTGCTTGTACATCATCACACGCATGCATTGAGGGAATATGGTACTGACCTTGGAAAGGTGAACAAGCTGAACAATGGTGAAAGAAGTAAATCCATTATTGTTCAGAAAAGACTTGAAGAAAGTGGTACATCTTTTTCTTCCTCCTAAAGTGAAAAAGGATTTCAAAATTTGGAGGAGGGAGCTATTCAGAATAGGAACATACAAAGTCTAAAACCAAGAACATTAAACCAACCATGGCCTTAGCTTTGGGGAAGAGTTTTCTTTTGGACTTTTGGGTGTTTGGGGCCTCCTTTGGCCCTGGAGTGGAGGAGCTTGGTTTAAAGGACACCTTTGTTACTGGTTCAAAAAGTGTGAGGAACCCACTGCTTCAGGCTTGCTCTATGGAAAAGGTTAGCAGGCCTTTAATGTCCCTTTTTACCTTCTCTGGTCTAGTAATGAGCATAGAAAAGGCAGCCTGAACCTAAGGACAGCTTCGTGACCCCTGAGGACAATTAGTGGCTCCCTATGTTCCTGGCACTTGAGGACAATGGATCCTGGAAAGAGAGTAAGGAACTTCAACACCCTCTTTTATTTATTTCTTTGTTGAGATCAAATGTTGACAACAGACAAGACTGCTTAATGAGATAAAACATTTACTACTCAGAAGTTATTCAAACAGTATTGAGCACAAAATTTAAATGCTCACTATCACTAGATTTTGCAGAGCAGAGGGTCTAAAGACGCCATGATATTTTTTCTTGAATAAAATTTTTCCTAAATCAAAAAGAAGATTGAGCGCTCATTGAATTCCCAGGTATATCAGAGTAAAAATTAAACTGCACAACCAAAATAACATGACTCCAACAGAAGGTATATTATAGAACACATTTATTGAGCCTTGACTATATTACTGCGTTATGTTGAACACTTTGATGTACACTGTCTCATTTACTCCTGACAATAACCCTGCCAGTGAAATACCAGTATTTCCATGTTATGCTAAGTACCAGGAGGCTAGTGGAGGCCAAGTGGCATCTAGAATGCATTGAATTTGTGATTTTAACTTAGTTTTTCTAACAGTGAACCAGTGATCTTTCCCCTGTACCAAAAACATATGGATGAACTTTTAGAACTTACAAAATAGTTTACTGATTTTGGTGGGTCCAAAAGAACCAAAATATCCTTTATTGTTAGTTTGTAACTGGATGAGCAACTCTATTCTTACACATTTAATTTTGGATTTGCAACATTTTGTCAAATAATTTAATTTTTATATTTAAAAATAAACCTTTACATTTGTGATCATTAATTGAATGTCTATATTCCTATGTCATAGCTGAACTTTTGCTAAGAATGTTGATTTGTTTATTTTGGGGAAATTGTGTATGAATGACACTTATACTTAATAACCCTCTAACTTCATAACTTTGAGTATGGTCAATAATACTCATTGTCTCTATAACAAACCTCTAAGGCAGATTTGATTATTATGACTTCACATGAGAAGGAATGAGGCACAAAACAGTTAAATGACTACTTGGATTCATGTGGCTAGTGATATAGTTCAAACAAAAAGATGATTTTAACATAAATCAGATATTACTCACCCTGATGTCTTCAAGCTCCTCCTGAATTCTGAGGCTACACTTTGCTTTAATAACTAAATAAAACGCCTTGAACTCATATCTCATGTATTATGAGGAGGCTACATTCTTCTCTAACATTCCAGATTTTTTTTGGCATTTATGTTTCCATGGTTACGTCTTTCTTTGACTTCCTGCCGACTTCAAATTCTTGCTATCCCAGTTGCTTCTAATTGTTTCCTTTTAGAACCAGCACTATTGAGTATGAGGCATCACTGTCTCGATGTTCTCCACCCATACTCTCACAGAGAAAGTATCACTGGGCATCTTTTTCCTCAGAGCCGTGCATCTGCCTCAAACTTCTCTCTCTGTCCTGAGGACCTTCTCTTCCACCCCTTCTTGCTTTTCTCTCTGTCCACAAACCTGTTTCCCAAACTTGCAAAATGAATTTAATTATTCCTTTTATTCCTTATGCAAATAAACTCTGATTGAAGGTCTCCTCTTTAGTCTATGCATGTAGGTCTTCCATTTTATTTATTTATTTTAATTAACCTACTACATTCTTTTTCCTAAACATACAAAACATACAAGAAGTTCTCCCCTTATCAGGAATTCTGCCTATGGACTAGACATAGGTTCAAATTGCAGCTCTATTTTTAAAGTACTGATTTTTATCTTTTGGTTACATTGATTTCACATTTGGATAGCTAGAGAATCTCTGATGCCCTTTTGCCTTGATTACCCTCTTTGTGGCTTATGCCTTTAGTTCCTACCAATTTGCATTCACTTTTTCCTCCCTAACATCAAAATGACGACTTTTTTGTGGGGAGTGAGGGACAGTGACAGGCTGTTTTGAAATACTAATCTCTGTCTCCCTTTTAGCTAGCTGTAGACTTGTGGAATATTCTGTCAGTAACTTTCCCAGGTCTAGGCATAGGGACCTCTGCCCTGGCCTCCACACTTCAAAGGACCCCAAATACCACAAACAGATAAAAGAAAAGGTTATTAAGGAACACAAGTGCCTTGTCATTCAGGATCTGTCATTGAGCATGGTAACATCCTAAACATCTACTCTCACGACTGACACTCTTCAGGCCCATGAAATGGGGAATACTTCATCTCTCTTAGCCACTGTATGCAAAACGAAAGCTACATATTCCCAAAAGCTACATACACCCACGTTGTAGGGAGTATTGTGTGTCCTGCTGCTGCTGCCTTTGGAGGTGGACCTCACTTTGAACTCAGGGAGCATTTGAGCAGCAGAAGGGCTGAGATAAGAAGAAAGAAATATTAATTTGTCAAATCCTTCCTTTCCAATGCATAAATGAAAGAGATTCTTCCACAATAAAGTACTGTTTTAGAGTAGTGCCAAACTTCCATTTTCTTGCTCTTTTTGTGATCCTATTTGCAATTCTAGAGGCAATTGTAAATTAGTTGAGTATTTATAAAAGATGCTAATTTACATTTTATAACATTAAACAATTCATATTACACTTAAGTTTGAATATCTGTAAATCTAGCCCTAATGTGTGGGGCATAATTACAGTTTTTAATATTGGCAACAAACACTAAAATTTTGAGTAGTTCTATTTTTGTAAATATATTTAATGTAATTTAATCAATTTTTTTAAAAATTCAAATTTTTCAGTCTAATCTAGATAACCGAATCTAATTTTAATAAGTGGGTAAATAAAAAAGTAAATAGAACATTTTAAATTAATCTAAAACTTAATCTAAATAACTAAGTAATAGTCTTAGTCGTGTGTACCTGGTATGTATAACCACTTATACAAGTAGTTCAGTATTCACATGGTTCCCTGCCAAACTCATAAGAATGGAAGTTGTTTTGGACCAAATGTTCGTGTCCCCCTAAATCCGTATTTTGAAGCCCTAACTCTCAATGTGATGGTATTTGGAGGTAGGGCCTGTGGGAGATAAATAGGTTTAGATGAGTTCACGAGTGTCTTTGTAAAAAGAGGAAGACACACAAGAGCTCTCTCTCCATCATGTGAGACCAAAGCTAAATGGTGGCCATCTGCAAGCCAGGAAGAGGGCTCTCACCAGGAACCGAATCTGCGGCACCTTGATCTTGGATTCTAGCTTCCAGAACTGTAAGAAATAAACGTCTGTTGTTTATGCCACCCAGTCTATGGTATTTTGTTATAGCAGCCTGAGATGACTAAGATAGAAATAGTTTGAGATCAAGGACTATGCATTACTTCCATTTTACCAAAACTGTAGAAGAAATATATAAAATCTACCTACCTGTGTTCTCTGCTACAAGTCCTGCTTCAATGGAAACAACGCTGTTGCTCCTGTGGGTAGCCTATCTCTCTCTTCTTGATCTGGATCTCGTTGTCCACCTGTCTTCTCAGGGATATACACTTGGAGTTATCCCTTCTCATGCTTTTATCATCAATAGCACGCTCTATACTTGAAATTCCAGCAAACTTTCAAATATTTTGTTGTTATATTACATGTTAAAAATAGAAACAAGACCTCAGACAAATCGTTCTACTACATTCCCTCACAGCCACTATTTATGTTTCTACTTCCTTTCACAGCTAAATTTCTTGAGTTACCTTAGATTCCTAGTTCTGCTTCCACAGCCTCCACTCACTCGTTAAATAATTTCACTTTGGATTCCATCTCCACAACTTTTGCTTTTGTCAATGTTATCCATATTACCAAATCCAAGCAAGAGTTTCTGCCTTTATCTTATTCAAGCCATTAATGGCATCCTCCCCGAAGGAGTACTCCCTCCTTCTTGAAACATTTACTCTTTTTATGGATTTCTTAACTCTCAGTTTTCTTCCTATCTTATTATTTATTTTCAGTGTTATTTTCCTTCTACTCCTAATTTCTAAATTTTGGCTAGCCTCAGGGTTTTATGTTCTATATGTAATCTGATTTAATTGATTTCATCTGGCCTTGTGACTGTAAGGATAAAGATAACACAAAGAATCAGATGGTAAAATCAGGTTCAAAAGAATAAAATACCTTATTCACTATCAAAATTTACTGGTAATTTCAAGGATATGTGTAATTATCAGGCACAGGAAAAGTAGGAAGTCAGGAACAAACAACACAGCTCTCCAAGGAAGACTAGGATATGCTTGGGCTCAGATTTAATGTATGAGCGATCTAAGTAGTGTGTGGATGTGTGTCATATATACAAAAAGGAGATGTTTTGGTCATGAAACATCTCCAATTTATAAGTAGACATTTATATAAATTAAAGAACATTTTCCGGAAAGCCATTCTCTATAAATCTATAAATTCCAGTTTTGTTTGCCCTAAGCAATCCTAGATAACACATATATATCCGAGAAAATATTCCATAGATAAGTACTCTCTTACGAGCAAGTCAGTATATTTGTCAGGAGTGTTATCATAAACATGTTCCCAAGGAGATTGGCTATATAATCTCCTCTCTTTCCCAGGGACATGATCTAGTAAAGGGAGAGAATGGAGTACAAGCCTGCTGCTAACCCTTTCCTGCCAAGTTGATGTTTATATGTTGATGTTGATGTTGATATAAATATGTTGATACCTCCTAAGCTTAAATCTAGATCTCTATGGCCAATGCCTTATGCATATCACATATTAAATGCTAGGCACTCTCACAGGTGCTGGATTTTCAAACTAGATTAAGACATACTCTAAGCCCTCGTTCCTTCTTCATGAATGTGGTTTGTATGAAAGATTCTGATACAAAGTAGGACATTTAAACCAAGATTCTGAAAAAGTTACATCCAACTCACCCTGGTGATATTCTGAGGAGAGGGTGTAGACGCTACTCAATCTGTGGCAGGAAACTGCTGTCTATAAGAGGTCCAATGGATTTACAGTATCCTCACCTCATGATTAAATTAGGGAAATTATTTTGTTGTCTGTATTTTTGCAGTTGCTTTATGTCTCATTATTTTTACATGAATAAACTTGAATGTTTTCTTGTATTCCATAGCTACCTTTACCTAGAACCATGTGGTGTAAAAGAAATTTTATAAATTTATCATGAAGAAAACATCATGATACATTTTGCCTGTACCAAATTGTAAGATCCTTGAAGCTAGAAACATTTCCTTTCATTATTTAACCTCCAAGACTACTAGCAATGTGTTACAAATAGTAAGGCAATTCTTCATAGCTGTTCTTTGACCCTATGAGAACACATCATCCATGATCTTACTAATTTTTCCTTTTGTTCTTCTTGCCACTCATGCTTTTACTACGTTCTTTACACAGATCGATTCCATGACCCCTTATCAGAATCTTTTCCTTGCATACATTCTTAATACTGCTCTTCCTTTGTTCTATGCCCCTGGAAAATCTTCAAACCTGGTTGAGTTCAACTAATCCACAAACTTTGTACCTGTACCTATGAGACCAAATATATCTAAAGAAAGAATACATACCTGGTCCACTTTAATCTTGTAAATACTAGTATTAAGCAGATTCTTAGTGTCTCCTGGCAAACTTAGTATCTTTTCCAAGTTCAATTGCTATCCCACTCTGTTGGACAACTATTTCATACCTTTTGTCTTCTCAATCCTCTAATGCTGCTTCTATAATTTTCGCTATCAGCTCATGATAATACCTCAATTTTACTGAGAATGTAGAATCAATTAGAATAGAACTTCCTCTACTTCCCACACTTACCTACCTATCTGCACCTGTGCCTGCATACTCTGCCTGCCCTCTTCCAATCATAGGTAAATTATCCATGATTCAAAGTCAGAACTTCCACCTCTGGAATCTAGTGCATCATCAATTTTTTCCTTCTTTATTTGATCATTATCCATCAGCATAGAAACAGAATGTAAATTGTTCCACAGTAAGAAAAACGCATTCTTGACTTTCCTCTTTCCTTTAGCTCTTGCCCCGTTTTTCCTCTCCCCTTTAGAAAAATTTTCATTAAAGCTGTTCCTGCCCTTTGATTCCAGTTCTCCTCCCCCTATGATTCCTCTCATAGATTCACTCCATTGAGAATTTATATTAATCATATTTTTTATTTTCTGTATTTTATGATGCTTTTAAATTTTGGGGGCTTGCAGACCCAAGGAGGAACTTGCCCTTCCAGGGTTAGCAAATCCCTAGAGATGGCAAACAACGTGCCTGTGAGCATGTCTTTCAGGTATAGACCAACCTGGCAAAGCCCATATTCCCAACCATCTCGTTTATCAAACTCTCACGCACCAAGCCAATATTACCCAACCCTGATCACCCCAGGGCAGGTACTGGACAACTAGAGTCCATCCCTATACCCCAGAGTCCACCAAAATTATTCAAACTATTCAATCCTAAGCGTGCTCAATGAACCTACCTAGCCTCACCCATTCCTTCCTGAGAAAACCCCCCTAAAGACTCTGGCCTATGCTTTCCTTTCACACCTTCTGCCTCCTGACTGACTCTGGTACTCACCCCATGTGACCCTGCATGGTGTGGTGTATCCCCGTCTGTTGGGGACTGCGAGTAATAAAAATTCTTTCAATGGCATTGATCTCTCTATGTTGTCACTCAGTCACCTCTATAAATTAAATCACGGATACAATCAAAATAGGCTTTCACACATATTCCTCTACCAAAACAAGTTTTAAAAATATAACTAGACATCAACTTGCTAACATTTCCAACAGAAAAATTTTAAGTTCTCATACATCAGCAGTGTTTCTTCAAGAGCCACTTTCAAAATATGGCTTCTGGACCACCACATTCTCTTGGTCTTCCTCCAGGGCATTTGCTTAGTCTCCTTTGCTGGTTCTTACTGATCACCTGGACCTTGGAAGTTGGAAATTTGGAAATTTGAACTTTTAAGCCCTTGGATCTCTTATCTTCTCCACCCTCTCTTCTTGGTTGATGTTTGTAGTTTCAAGACTTTAATTTGCATCTCTGAACTGATAAATTTATATCTCCAGGCCAGACCCGGCTTTTGAACTTCATGCTTTATACCCAACTCCCGACTCAACATCTCCACTTCGAATTCTAAAAGACATTTCAAAGTAATATGTCCCGAACCTAGTTCCTTAGAATTCACCTTGGAATCATCTTTGATACCTTTTCCTTTCTCACTCTAATACAATCTGTCAGTGAATCCTGGCTCTTCTTAACAGAATAGCTAGAGTTATCCCTTCAATACTGAAATCATGTCATTTCTCTGCCTCAGATCATTTCCCATCTAACTCAGTGATGGGAGGCATTCCCTGACCACCATATATAAAATAGCATGCCATCTCCACTCCAGCAGCTGCTATATACCTTCTTTCATATTTGTTCACAGCATTTAAAGTTACTTCACTTATTACACATTTTTTACCTTTCCATTTGTTGAGTATTGTCTTTCCTCCTCTAGGTCAATCTTCTCTGTCTAAAATGTAAGCTCTGTGAAGTCAGTGAATTTTGTTAGTTTTGTTTATGATATGCTAGTACCCAAGAGAGTGTCTGTGCATAGTAGGCATTCAATTCATGTTTGTTGAATAAATAAATGCATTCATTTTTATTTCAGTAAAATAATATTAAGTAAAACTTTTGTAAGATAAAAATGGTGAAAAATAATTTATTAGAAATCTGACAGTAACTAATTCAGCTTTGATAAGAGGAATCTCTGCCATTTATAATCTTTTCTCCCTGAATTCAGACTTCTGATACACTTCATGCCCCTGTTCCTTACGGTGGTCTGATTGCAAGTCAAGAATCATACCATTGAGATTAAAAATAATAAAATGCAAATATGAATCTTGCATATTTCAAATCCATTTACTTTTCAGTTCCCTATGTAAATAGAGGAAACTGCAGATTTGATTATTAATCTTAAATGCAAGGTTATCTTGCAAAGGTTAAGAAAAATGCTTATGATTGCAGTAGATTAAAAATCTAAAGCCAAGACTTGAGCCCAAATACTATAGTACAGCCCTAAACTCAGTGTATTAGCTTGAAACATACAGCTATACTAATTTCAATGTGAAATAAATTATTCCTTTCTTCTAAAATTAAGAATAATTGTTTTGTACCAAATTAAGGTTAGATTATTTTGGAAATAAGCAGCTGAATTACATTAACATTATTTTTAATTCTGTGACTCTCTTAACAACTAGCTTTGGATGTACATACAAGCTAAGGAACAGACTACTGCCTTCCAGCCCTTACTGAATGATTCTGTCACCTTCCCAAAGGATCTGACTGGCTCATATATCACAAATTTCATCCTCTCAGGAAAGTGTTTCTTACTTTCAAGCTATAATTGACTTACTCTCTTACTGTTTACTCTGTAAAACAAGCTGATCTTCCCAGATTCTCATATCCACTGGGGATGAGATAGAAAGATGAATTTAACAACCAGTTAAAATATTAATTTAAAAACAGCGTTCTATTCATAATTTAATGATTGTAACTTTATTTATTTATTTTGCCATAGGTTTATTTGCTTTTTGACAGAAAAGGAAAATCCTTTTGCTCAAGCATTTGATTAAAGTCAGAAGCTCATTATATGGCCAATTATGGTTGATAACTTGACAGATTTGGAACACTCCCAGAAAATCCGTCACTTTCTCACCACAGACAGGCTCTATTTAACAAGTCCCTCTAGCACAGGTTAAACTATTCGATTTTCCTAAAGTGTTTGACCTCTTTCCTTGTACCCTGCAGGGGAAAGCATTAACATTTAACCAACAGTGAGGAGTCCTTGCTGAGGGTGAAAATATTCTTTTTTCCCTAGCTAGTTGTCTGTTCAGCTGACTCATGGTTGAAATATTCTAGTTTAAATTTAATAGCTATGAAAAAAGAATAATTATTTTTCCTTGATTCCATGCTTTCCTGTGCTTCATAAATTCATTGTAAACACTATTAAATATATTTCGATATTATCTCTAAAGTGTAAAAAAAGATCTTCAGTGTTGTCTCATCTGCAAAGTGTCTTTAACTGCATTTGCTTCAGTGGTTTATTGTTTGTCCAATATGTGAAATAAAGTACAAGTTCACAGGAGTATATGAAAACATATGTTACAGTTATAGAAAAATAATAAAGTGAACACCCATGTGCTCACCACCTAGGCTAAGAAGTAGAGCTTGACCTATCCAAGCAGACTGATTAGATCTCACTCACTCCTCCCCAGAGTTATTCTCTTCTTGAATTTGGTTGTAGTCATTTCTTTGCTTTCCACTGCAGTCTTTGCCATCTATATGAATTCATTTCTAATCAATATAGTATTTAATTTTGTATATTTCAAACATACAAAGAAATCATAGTGTATGTACTCTTCTAAATAACTTACTTTTTTTTTTTTTTTTTTCTGGTGAGGAGGATTGGCTCTGAGCTAACATCCATTGCCAATCTTCCTCTTTTCGCTTGAGGAAGATTGCCCCTGAGATAACATCTGTGCCAGCCTTCCTCTATTTTGTATGTGGGATGCTGCCACAGTGTGGCTTGATGAGTGGTGTGTAGGTCTGTGCCCGGGATATGAACCAGCAAACCCCGGGCTGCCAAAGCAGAGCCTGCGAACTTAACCACTACACTACCAGGCCAGCCCCTATTACTTACTTTTTTGACCACTAATCTTCTAGGTCATCCATGTTAATACTAATGGATGTTATTCAAATTTATTCACTGCTGCATAGTATTCCATTGAATACGTGTGTTACCTATTATTTATCCACTTCAGTTTTGACTCATTTTTGGATTGTTTCCAATTTTTGCTGCTCTGACTGATGCTGTTATAAAAATACGTGTACCCTGGGGCACAATGTGTGCACTTTCTCTCGGGACTGCTACTTAGGAGATGAACTACTAAATTGTGAGGTGTGTATGTCTGACTATTCTACACAATACAAATCTCTTTCAAAGTGTTTTCACTTATCTACTCACCCAACAGCAGCATATGAAAGTTCTAGTTGCTTCACATAATATTATCTGAATTTTTTTACAGTCAGTACAAAATGATAGCTTATTATTGTTTCAGTTTGTAATTCCTTTATTTCTATCGAAGTTAAACATATTCTCATATACATATAAGTCATTTCTTCTTCCTGTTAATACTTGTTAATGCTTTTTATCTATTTTGTAAAACCATTTTTAATATATTTCAATATCTTCTATAGCCTTAATGATTTTTATTGGCTTATGCTATCAATTCTAGAGAGAGGGTTGTTAAAACCTTCCACTCTGATTTTGAGTCTGTACATTTCTTTCTGTAGTTCTACCAATCTTTTTTCCCGGCTTTATTGAGTTGTAATTGACATATAACATTGTGTAAGTTTAAGTTGTACATGTTGATTTGATATACTTATATATTGTGTTGTGATTATCTATCTTTGTTTTACATGCTTAGAGACTAATTAGATGCACACAAACTTAGTATCATTTTACTTTCCTTATAAATATTGTTATGCAGAAAACTTGAATATTTCTAGTAATATTTTTGCATTAGATAGTACACTTTTATTCCTGGAAACCTTTTTTGAATGAAATTCTCATTGTTTGACATTAATATAGCTACATTTGTTCGCTTTTGATTAATAGTTGCCTATATCTATATATTTTTATATATCTACTTTATATCTATTTATATATGTATAGATATGTATAGATACACATATATACACACATATATAGATTTACATAGATATATCTAGATACAGAGATATATAATATATACAGTATATCTATATATGAAAATATATATATGTATGAACCTATATACATATTTATATAGTCTTTACTTTCAACCTTTATCCATGTATAAGTTTGTGCATCCCTAAAACATAGTATAGCTGAATTTATGTTTTTTAATCACCTGAAATAGTTTTTTTAGCTTTCAGTCCTTTTACCTTTTTAAAAATAAATTTCTTAAAGACTATTGTTTTTGAACGGTTTTTGGTTCAGACCAAAAACCAAAGAAGATAGGAAGATACATATACCCGCTGCCCCCACACATGCATAGCCTCCCCCATTAACAACATCCCCACAAGAGTGGTACATTTGTTACAATTGATGAAATTATATTGGTACATAATAATCACCTAAAGTCCATAGTTTACCTTAGAATTCACTCGGGGCATTGTACATTTTGTGGGTTTGGATAAATGTATGGTGACAGGTATCCATCATTATAGTATCATGTGGAGTATTTTCACTGTCCTAAAATTCCTCTATTCTCTACCTATTCATGTCTCCCTCCCTTCAACCCCTAGCAACCACTGATCTTTTTACTGTCTCCGTGAGTTTTGTCTTTTCCAAAATGTCATGTAGTTGGAATCACACAGTATGTAGCCTTTCCAGATTGGCTTCTTTCCCTTAGTAATATACATTTAAGGTTCTTCCATGTCTTTTCGTGGCTTGATAGCTGATTTCCTTTTAGCATTGAATAATCTTATGTTGTCTGGATGTACCACAGTTTATTTATCCACTCACCTATGAAAGACATCTTTCTATGTAAAGTCAGTTTCTTGTAGACAACGTATAATTGAGTCTTGTTTTTTGATCCCTTTGACAACCTCTTTCTTTTCATTGGTGCATTTAGACAATTGATGTTCAAAGTGTTTATGGATACACTTGCATTAGTAAATCTACCATGTTTGTTACTGTTTTCTATTTGTTGCTCTTGTTCCTTGTTCCTATTTTTTGCCTTTCACTCTTTTCCTGCCTTTTGTGCTTTTGAGCATTTTATATGATTCTATTTTCTTTTTCTCCTTTCCTAGCATATCGGTTATATTAAAAAAAATTTTCTTAACTTTTTTTAGCGGTTGCCCTAGCATTTGCAATATACTTCTACAACTAATTCAAGTCCACTTCCAAATAACACTATACCGCTTCACAGGAAGTATGAGTACCTCATAATAACAAAATAATCCTAATTCCTCCCTCCTTTCCCTTGTATAATTGCTATTGTTCATTTCACTTACGTATAAGCATACATAAGCATATATATATATACATAAAATATATGTGTAATCATACATAATCAAATACATTGTTGGTATTATTATTTTGAACAAAATTAGATAACTAAGTGACAGATCAATTAAGAATAAGAAAAATGAGTCTTTATTTTACCTTAGTTTATTCCTTCCTCAATGCTCTTTCTTTCTTTATGTAGGTCTGAGTTTCTGAACTATGTTATTCTGACCTATGTATATTGTTTTCCTTCTCTCTAAAGAACATCTTTTAACACTTATTGCAGAGCAAGTCTACTGGCAACAAACTCCCTCAATTTCTCTTTGTCTGAGAAAGGCTTTATTTATCCTTCACTTTTGAAGGATTAATTTACAGGGTATTGTGGTCTAGCTTTGTGGGTTTTCTCTCTCCACACTTTAAATATTTTACCCCACTCTCTTCCACTTGCATGACTTCTGAGAAGTTGGGTGTAATTATTTGTTCCTCTTAGGTAACGTTTTTGTTTTTTTCTGGCTTCTTTCATGATTTTTCGTTTATCTTGATTTTCTATAATTTGGCAATCATATGCCTAGGTGTAGGTTTTTTGTTGTTGTTGTTATTCATCCTGCTTGGTGTTCTCTGAACTCCCTGGATTGTGGTTTGGTGTCTGACGTTAATTTGGGAAAATTCTCAGTTATTATTGTTTTAAATATTTGTTCTTGTCTCTCTTCTCTTTTCTGGTATTCTCATTACATGTATGTTACCCCTTTGGTAGTTGTTCACAGTCCTTGGATATTCTGTTCCATTTTTTTTCGGTCTTTGTTCTCTCAGCTTTTTAGTTATGGAAGTTGCTATTAATATATCCTCAAGCTCATAGATTCTTTCTTCAGGTGTGTCTAGTCTTCTAATAAGACCATTAAAGGCATTCTTCGTTTCTGTTACAGTGTCTCTATATGTAGCATTTTTTTTGTTCTTTCTTAGGATTTCCATCTCTCTGCTTACGTTGCCCATCTGTTCTTGCCTGCTGACCACTTTATCCATTAGAGCCCTTAGCATATTAATCATGGTTGTTTTAAATTCCTGGTCCGATAATTCCAACGTCCCTGACATGTCTGGTTCTGATATTTGCTCTATCTCTTCAAATGGTGTTTTTTGCCTTTTGGTATGCCTTATAGTTTTTTTCTTGATAGCTGGACATGATGTACTGGGTAAAAGGACTTGTTGAAAAAGGCCTTAGTAAATGTGGTGGTGTGGTGGCGAGTTATGGGAGGAGAGTAAGCATTCTATAGTCCTAAGATTAGGTCTCAGTCTTTTAGTAAGCATAGGCCTCTGAACTGTGAGCTTCACAAATATTTTCAGTTTTTCCTCCTCACTTGGTTGGGACAGGATGGCTAGAGTGGGCAGGAGTTGAGTATTTCCATTCTCTCACGTGGAAGAGGTTAAGCTGACTACAGTTGCGTATTTTCCTTTCCCCAGGTCAGTTATACTCTGATAAACCCCAGCAGGTTAGGCTCTGGTTAACTAGTTTCACCTGAGGGCAGGCCTTATTAAGAAGAACAGAATTCTCTGGTGTATTTTAAAATGGTTTCTTTTCTCCTCCCACCCCTCATGAGAAGCCTGAGGGGATTTTTCTCTAAGATTTACAGGGAGAACATCATCAAGCTCCTGTAGGTAAACCCCACTCTGTGACAGGGTCCCCTTGATGTTTTTATATCTCAGGCTTGTCTACACTGAGCTTTTAGTAATTTATCAATTACAGCCAGGTTTTCCTACCCCAACACTGATTCCTGCAGCAGTTTCTACTTGTGAGTCTGCTGGGGTAAGCCATAACTCCCTATATATACCTAAGTGTCTTTCCATGCCTGGGGACACTGGTTTCCCTGTGTCCTCCACTTCTCATGGATCTGAGAAGAGTTGTTGATTTTTCAGTCTGTTCAACTCTTTTACTTGTTATTAGGATGCCTTCTAAGCTCCTTACATGCAGAACTAGAAATTGAGTCAATCCATTTAGTTTTATTTTACTTACTAATACATTTTGATTTATTCCTATTTATTTAGATTTTACTTTGTTTTCATCCTGTCTTTACCATGGTTCTTTTTTCTTCATTTTCTTCTTTGGTTTGGAATTGGTGGGTTATTTTTTCTCATTCTATTTTGAAGGTTTTTGTACTTTCCCTACATTCTGTAAATATATTTCAGCTGGATATTGAATTCTTGATTGATAGGTTTTTTTTTTTTCTCTTCATGGCAGGGAGAAATCAACTGTCTGTCTTTTAGAGAACTCAGCAGTAAGTTCATTGTCATTATTTTGAAAGCAATGTTTTCTCTCTGGCTACTTGTAAGATCTTTTGTTGGTCATAGCTGTTCTGTGATTTCACTATGATGTGTCTACATGAAGATTTTATTTACTCTAGTTCAGATTTCTTTGGCTTATTAAATATGTTAACTGGAGTCTGCCACCAATTCTGAAATATTTTTACCTGTTCCTTTTTAAAATGTTGCCTCTGCCACATTTTCTCTATCCTCACATTCTAGAATTTTGAATGAACATATGTTAAATATTTTCATCCTACCTTTCATGACTCCTAAATTCATTTTCATAGTGTTACTTCTTTTCTCTCTAGGCTACATTCATGATAATTTCTTCAGTTTTATATTTCAATTGATAATTTTCTCTTCATCCATGCCTAGGCTGCTCTTTAACACAAATAGTATTTTATTTTCAGTTGTACATTTTCATTTCTAGAAGTATGGTTTTGTCACATGTTTTCAAATTTTCTTCTATTTACTCATTTTTTCAAAGCTTTTATATCTTGAAATACAATAAAAATTCTTATTTTATATTGTGTGTCTGATGATCCTGATATCTGACATTTTCATGAGTCTGAATTTTCTCTTTGTGGTTTCAGTTGACTTTCACTGATATTGTAGTGTTTCCTTCTTGTATTAGAAACATAACCAAAAGGATATATTGGAGACAGAGGGTGATTTTAAGAAATTGGCTCATATGTTGATGGAGGCTAAGAAGTTCCAAGATTGTGTCAAAAATTTGGAAATAGCAGAAGTAAAACCACTGGATCACTGAATAATAATTAGTAAAAGCTTACTGTGCACACACAAAAAATAACAGTTTATAAACTGGGAACTCTTAAACTGAACATGGAATGAGGCTCAGAGTTATACTGTTATTATGCAGATTATATAGTGAGAAAGCAGTGGATGTTTATTCTTCACAGTGATTGGTTATAACTTGAGAGTTTTCCTACTAAAAGAGAGCTGGTTAAAAGTAGTTACCTCATATTAGTTTTGGAGGACAATTTAAGTTCTGTTTATGATTTTCAGAGGCATTAACAAGAAGTGGCCCAAGTTAAGTTTCCCTTGTTTTGCAGAGTAAGCCAAATTAAGTTTTGTGTGTATGACTAAACTGATTTGTCTGCCCAGGAAATTTTAAGTCTTGTCTCCATTTGTGTTTGATTTCTAACTATCTTCAGTTGGCAAACTGGAGACCCAGAAGAACCAATGGTGTAGTTCCAGTTGGAATCCAAAGGCCTGGGAACCAGCAAGCCAATGCTGCAAATTCCAGTATGAAAGTCAGCAAGCTTGAGACCCCAGGAGAGCTGATATTTTAGTTTGAGTCTGGAGGCAGGAAAATGCCAATGTCCCAGATCAAGCAGTTAAGCAGGAAGAATTGCACCTTACTCATGGGAGGGTGGGCCTTTTTGTTCTATTCAGTCCTTGAAATGATTGGATGAGGCCCACCTGCCTTGGGGAGGACAATCTGCTTTACTCAATCTTCCCATCAAATATTAATCTCATCCAAACACATCCTCACAGACACATCCAGAATAAGGTTTGACCAAATATCTGGGCACCCTGTGGCCCACTTGAGTTGGCACATGAAATTTATCATCACACCTCTGTATTTAATTATTTTTGGCAATAGGTACATAGTTTCCTTGGAAATTGATCCATGGAAATTCTTTAAAAATTGAGATGAAGGTGGATTCATCTAGGAACTATTTACATTACCAATCCAGAAACACTTGGAACATAATTCTTAAGTTAAATTGTTTTAGGCAACTCAAACAATATGAATACCCATTTATTGGATGGCTTATGGTTTGAAATTCCTGAGAGAAATTTTATCTCCCACATTGAGCATGAAGCTCCAAGACTGACAGTTTACCTGTAGATTTTTTGAGTTGGGGATTTAACAATAGTTCGCTATTTTACTAAGACTATCATCCTCTTCTTAGACTCTCTCTCAGAGGAAGGGATTGAGGCTCGATTTTTCTGTCCCTGAACACTAAGAGGTCAGAAAATTGATGCTCAAGTTCACTGGGTTTTGGAAAATGCTCAGAAGTGCGAGGGCAACTTGAGGTATTCCACTTTCCTCTCTGGATCTTGGTCTTTACTCATTCCCTCTCCTGACTTTCTCACTGTATTGCCAGCCCATGCGAACATTCATAATGCTTTTTGTATTTTTATCCCACATATTTTGTTATTTTCATGGGGATGTTAAATCTTGCTAGAAATGAAATTCTTCAGTGATTAATTTAAAATATTTTATTGATCTTTAATTTGTTCATTACTTACAATGCTCTAAAACAGACAATATATTTTGAGTTTACCCCACAAACCCAAATCATAGTTTGAAGTCCTGAATTCATTCTTTCTTGATATCAATACTACTAAAAGTGAAAGAAAATTTTTGAAAAATGAAGTCATGGAACAGAAATTTTGCACCTTCTTTTGAAGGTTCTGTGATTTTCCAATAAGCAAAACAAATGCAATTAGTTTCATATTATGGATAACTAAAGGATAGAACCACAAGACACATGTGATACATGTAAGCAAAATTTTAACAGGGAATTAAGAATGGGATGAAAAATGTAATGGTGGCATGCCCAAATAGGAAAGGCTTCATTCAAAGCTCTAGAGGAATGTTCACCAAATTAGTCTACTCAGGGCACAAAGCTGTTCAGATGTTGTATTTCAGATGCTTCTCTTTATTAATATCCAAAGGGATTGCTTTAATTAGAAGTTATTTGGACTCTGAAACCACATGTAAAATGAAAGTAAATAGATAATAATCCATTAAATTAAATGTTGTATACAACACAATAAAATAGACATAAATAACATGTGTAGAGCTCCGATGTGGTTTGGTCCCTTCCAAAACACGTATTGTGCAAATGCTCGATTAGCCTTCTAATCAGGTAAATGCTGCTATCCTGCATTTGTCTTCCTTTTCAGGCCAATTTTGTGTCATTCTCTATTTATCTTCTCTGACCGTGGCTGGTGGGGGCCCTATTTCAATCTGGTCATTTTATTTTTTTCATTAAGACTGGCGTATTAATTAAAAAGAAGCTGGGTGACTCTGTCAGCACTTGCTTCAAGCTGGGACTTTGAAATATCAATGATGATGAACTGGTTTTTACAAGTTTACCTCTTCTCTTCTGATAATCTATGCACAGATCCCTGTGATGAATCCCACGCAGTTTACTCTCCCTTCTGTCGCTGAGCCTTCTGTAGTTGCATGCTAATATTCAGGAATTCAGAAGGTTTTCTGATTAGTTTCGTGGATTTTTTAGAACTTTTAGGTTGAAAATAACCTTATAATGACTCTTTCCCTGTGGAAAAAAAATATTCTTTGACAGTGTTTCATTCCTTTTTTGGGTATGCTGTTCTTTGAAAAGATAAATTAGTTTATTAGACTTCCAAGTGAGAGTAGTTCTTCTTTTATGTCTTACTCGAGAAAATACAGAATGATTGAAACTACCTATTTAGTAACTCTTTAAATAAATCAATTTTTATTAAACAATTCAGCATCTTCAACCTGAAAAATAGTGGTTTATAATGCGAAAACATGATTTTTTCTGGTCTACTGAGAATGTTTGATGGGTGTTTGGATTCAAGAATTTCGTGAACAGAGTAAACCCATAATCATCCCAGCTCTTCATGCTCCAAACCTCAGGAGCAACCACTCTGAGTTTACCTCGTAAATCACGCTGTCAGATGGCTGATAACTGGAAAGACTGCACTTTTCTTCTCTTATTATTTCTACCTTACCAGACAGAACTCTCCTGCCAAAAATAGAAATTCTCACTAACTAAGCAGGAAATGAAATTATTGTAAGGGTTGTGACTACCTCTCAGATCAATAGGAAGTCTGGAGAAAACAGAAACTTGTCAGAACCCTCGTCATGTTCACACCACACATGCAGCTGTGGTCACCCTGTTGCTGCTGTCCTTACCTACACTGCACATTCAGTTTTGCAGTGCTGACCATCCAATTCTGCTATTGCAGCCTTGAGCAACCTCCCAAATTCCTGCTCTTAAGGAATGTGTAGTCTTATTAGGAAGGTATAACTTTAACACTTGTACCATTAGAAGGAAGCTCGAGATAAAATATACCAAATAATGAAATTGTTTGGACAATATGAGAGATCAAGAAGAGGTACATTATGGTTAAATTATTATTATTGAGGAAAATTCATGAAACAGGTTCAGTGATGGCTTTGGTTATATACAGTTTATTTCACGTTGTCTGCTCACCAGCTACTTTTAAATTTGAATTAATGAAGCACTATGGCCTCAATTAGAATTTGTCACTTCTGCCAGAATGGCAGTGCTATTGCAGTTTTCATTACAAATCCTCTTTTCTGTGGATGTGTATCCTGTGATGTTAATTGGTATAGGGATAAAAGTTGGTATTAAAAGAGCTGAAGAGCTCGTATGAAAATTTCTTTCTAAAAATTTTTTAAATCAGTGTATGCCACAGAACAATCAAATAAACCATAATTTATCTAAAAAATATTCTAAACAATAAAATTTTACCCACGGTTAGCCGTTCCTTCAGAATAGTTTCTATTGGCATTTAAAAATACTAATGCAATAGTTATTTTATACGGAGCACAAATGACTCTAAATAGTTCTGAAGATTAAAATTTTTCCCAATTATTATTCCAGTAATGAACAATCTAGTTGCTTATTTTTTTTTTTAAAGATTTTATTATTTCCTTTTTCTCCCCAAAGCCCCCCGGTACATAGTCGTATATTCTTCGTTGTGGGTTCTTCTAGTTGTGGCATGTGGGACACTGCCTCAGCGTGGTCTGATGAGCAGTGCCATGTCTGCGCCCAGGATTCGAACCAACGAAACACTGGGCTGCCTGCAGCAGAGCGCGCGAACTTAACCACTCGGCCATGGGGCCAGCCCCTCTAGTTGCTTATTTTTAATCTACTCTTTTTTAATTATTTTTCAGACAGTACTTCTGTAATGCATTTAGAGAGGTGCTTATAAACATTTGTAATAATGATGTGTATAAGAATGGTACCCACTTTCTATGAAGAGAACAGTTTTTAAAACTTTTATTTATTTTTTATTGAGAAATCATTAACATGCAACATTGTGTAAGTTTAAGGCATACAACATATTGGCTTGAAATGTTTATACTGCAATATTGTTACCATTGTGGCCTTAGCTAACTCCTCTGTCACATCACATAATTATCATTTCCCCTAATGATGACAACTATTAAGATCTAGCCTCTCAGGAAATTTAATGTTTCTTATAATACAGTTTTGTTGTCCGTAATCACTGGAGTGTGTATTAGATCTCCAAGACTTATTTATCTATTCGTTGCAGATATGTGCCCTTAAACATCATTTCTCCTATTCCCCCATCTCCCAATCCCTGGTAACCATCATCCCACTCTATTTTTTTGAGTTCAGTTCTTTTTAGATTCCATATGTGAGATATCAAATGAATAGTATTTGTCCTTCTCTATCTGACTCATCTCACTTAGCATAATGACCTCAAGGTCTACCCATGTTGTTGCAAATGGTTGCATTTCCCTTTTTCATGGCTTGATTGTATTGCATTATGTGTGTGTATATATATGTGTGTCTGTATATATATACCACATCCTCTTTATCTTCTCATCCATTGACAGACACTTAGGTTGTTTCTATATCTTAGCTGTTGTGAATAATGCTGCAATAAACATGGGAATACATATTTTTCTTTGAGAACCTGTTTTCATTTCCTCTGGATATATACCCAGGAGTGGGATTGCTGGATCATATGATAGTTCTATTTTTAATTTTTTTAGGGAAACTCCGTACTGTTTTCATAGTGTCTATACCAATTTACATTCCTACCAACAGTGCACAAGGATTCCCTTTTCTTCACATCCTCCCCTGCACTTGTTATCTCTTGTCATTTTTGTAATAGTCCTTCTAACAGGTGTGAGGTGATATCTCATTGTGGGTTTGATTTGCATTTCTCTGATGATTTTTGATGTTGAGCACCTTTTCATGTATGTGTTGGCCATTTGGATGTCATCTTTGGAAAAATTTCTATTTAGTTCCTCTGCCCATTTTTAAATTGGATTTTTTTTTTGTTATTGAGTTATATGAGCTTTTTATATATTTTGGATACCTACCCCTTATCAGATGTATGGTTTGCAAATTTTTTTTTTTCCCATTCCATATGTTGTCTTTTTATTTTGTTGATTCCTTTGCAGTGCAAATCTTTTTAGTTTGAAGTGGTCCCACTTCTGATTTTTTGCTGTTGTTGTTTGTGCTTTTGATGTCATATCCAAAACAATCATTTTCAAGACCAATGTCAAGGAGCTCCTTCTCCATATTTTCTTTTAGATGTTTTATAGTTTCAGGCCTTATGTTTAAGTATTTGATCCATTTCAAGTTAATTTTTGTGAGTGGAGTAAGGTACAGGTCCAGTTTCATTTTCTGAGTGTGGTTATATAGTTTTCCCAACACCATGTGATGAAGAGACTATCTTTTCCTGGTTGGATGTTCTTGGCTCCCTTGTCGATTTTTAGTTGACTGTATATGCAGGGGTGTAATTCTAGGCTCTCTATTCTCTTTCATTGGTCTATGCATCTATTTTTATGCTAGTACCATAGTGTTTTAATTACTATGGCTTTGTGGTATATTTTGAAATCAGGAAGTGTGATGCCTCTGGTTTTGTTTTGTTTTTTTTTCCTCATGATTGTTTTGGCTAGTCCAGGTCTTTTGTACTTCAATACAAATTTTGTCGTTTTAAAAAAATTTCTGTGGAAAATGCCATTGGGATTTTGATAGAGATTGTGTTGAGTCTCCAGATGGTTTGGGTAGCATAGACATTTTAACAGTATTAACACTTCCAACCCATGAACATGGGATGTCTCTCCATTTGTTTGTATTTTCTTTAACTTCTTTTGGCAAAATCTTGTCATTTTCATTGTACAGATCTTACACTTCCTTGGTTAAATTTATTCCCAGATATTTTATTGTTTTTGATGTTATTTTGAATGGGATAGTTTCCTTTTTCACATATTTCATTGTTAGTGCATAGAAATGTAGCTGATTTCTATGTATTGTCTTATCTACTCTTTAAATTGTTGTTATTTACAAATAAATGACTTTGAGGTTTGGATATGTATATATTTGTATGATCATGTCATTATATCATGTTAACTGCATTATAGATGGGGAGTTGAGTAAAGAAATCAAGACCATGTATTACTGCAAAGAAGAAGATTTTAAAACTGAATTAATTAAAAATTTATTTTTGAGGGGGTAGAGATAGGTCATGGTTGATTTTTTCCCAAACCTATATGTTATCAGTTATACTTATTATCATTGGCTATGGGTTTTTCTAGAATTATGAAGACTTAAGAAAGAAGTGAAAAAAGATGAAAGGGAGTCTTTCTAGCACCACTTGCCATTACCTAATCTGGCTAACATTTTCCCTTTCATCCTCTAGTTGTTCTGATTTCATGCTTTAAGGTAGCATCCTGTGAATGCATGGGTGGGTCTCTGTTTCACTACATGCCAGCATTGTTGGAGCTAGAAATGCCAGCTATCCTTATCCTTGAGGATTCATGCCCTCTGTAGCTATTAAGCACCTGTGTTGGATCAGATTAAGAATTCACATAACTAGAATCCAGCAGAGATGAACTGTATAGTTAATCCAGATCATGGAGACCCTAAATTTAACTTATTTTAATAATTTGACTTGCTGTCTAAGTACTAATCAATAGTGGTTTCATTTAGCTCTATACAATTGGGTTTAGGTAAGAAAAATGACTTTGTTATAGGAATGTTGGGATTTGAGGACCCTGAGTTTAAAAATGTTTATCAGGATAGATTTTAATACATACTACTTTTAGTTAGGACTGAAAGGACTGAAAGAAAAATAAATCATCTCTATTGTTTCTCTCCTTTTTTATTGTTGGGTGTTAAAAAATTGATAAGAAGTCAGTTGAACAAAGTGATTAGAAAGATATTTTGGTTTGATCAGGTCAGTGCCAATTATATGCAATGTTCAGAAATTTCTGGAAATATCCCAAGGAGAATCTCTCAAGATGACTTTATCTGCCAGAAGTATTAAAGAGAACCTCTGGATTTGGAATATCTGGTTCCCTTCTCTTGACATTATTGTCACTCCAGCCCTGTCAGCTGGCTAATGAACATAAAAATGCAGATTGATTCTATTAGACTAGCACAGTTCAGTAGAACTTTCTGTGAGGATGGACATAGTCCATATATGCACTATCTAATACAGTAGCCACTAGCCACATGTGATGATTGAATATTTGAAATGTGATGTGCCTAGTGTGATTGAGGAATTGAATTTTTAATTTTATTTAATTAAAATAAATTTATGAAATTATAATTTACTTTTTAATTTTAATGAATAAAAAATTTAATTTTAATAGTCACATGTGACTAGTAGCTACAATTTTGGACAACGAAGCATAATGTTTTTCAATGTGTGAAAAAAGTAACTTGTGTCATAGTTACTTGGAGTCAAGTGAGGCATTTAAAAATTGTAGGTTACTGGAACCCATATGAAAACTTTTGAGTCATAATCCCTGGGGAAACAGCCCAGGAATTTGCATATGCTAACAAGAACATAGAGAAGTTTATGTCAAAGATCATTCAGGAATTCAGGACTCTCCTCTAATGTCTATTTTCAGGAAAGTTTACTCTGACATGAAAGCATCCTTAGTCCCTCTCTAACCCCTTGCCATATACTCTCCAACCCTTTGCTTGTTTTTTCTTTATATACTTATTACCACCTGACATCCTGTTATTTATTTACTTTTTCAGATTTTCTTCTTCCTTACTGTAAACCTCATGCAGGCAGGAACTTGACCTCTTTTCTTGTTTTCTTCTTCTTCACCTCCTCCTCCTCTTCCCCTCAATCCTGTAACTGAAATGGATACTCTGGGCCTGAAATGAAGGTAGAATTCATGTGCTGGAGTTATTTTATTGCCATATCTTTTACTATTCTGAGATGAAATACGTCTAAATACTAAAAGTTGTTGCTTCCAGGGGACAGTATTAGGACTGCCTCTTTTTTGAAATAGTTTTCCATTCTTTATGAATTTTGTACACTGAACATGCGTTATAGTACTTTATAATGAGAAAAAAACCCATTTAAATCATGCCAAAACACATTTCATTTGAACATGCGTTGTAGATTTCAGTTATCTCGCGGTCTTGTGCAGGTGTGCTGACTTTTATAGGATAAGCACCATGTACATTCTGAAATTCTCTAAAATTACATAGGGAGAGGGAATCACAGATGGTTTTTCAATTCGCCACAAGGGAACATAAACTGAAGTGTAAGATCTTTGCAGATAATTAATGTAAGGTTTTATAGAGAAAATTGTTTTATGGAATGGGGAAAGAAGTGAGGATGGAAAAAACATTAAAAATTTAACTTTACTTTTATTTATGAGGTCTATGTTTGAAGAACGGGGTGACTTTTGGAAGCAAATTTTTTTTGTGGGGGGGGGGTTTTAGAGTCAATTTAAATGCATCACATATCTCCATCGCCAGTATTCACATTTCTACTCAACGTTTAACCAATTATACTCAGACATAATTTCTAAACACACACTGTGTATAATATTGCTGTTCTCACTCTCAATGCATGATTCACAGGGAGATAAGAGCACTGTTCTCTGCATTTAGGGAACTAGGTGGTTTGTCCAACTGTGCATAATACATACTTTGCTACTGGGTAGAGAAGTAAGATGTAGGCTACACTGATTGCTGTTTTGAAAGATTGCAATCACCAAAATGATTATTTTTATTTTCTGTAAAATTGGCAGTCAACTATAAGAGTGACAATGTGTGCACATTCCTACATAGCACGAATACCATTAAAAAGCTTCAATCACATTTTTATAATTTTTTCAAGTTAGCTGGTCAGGAGTTAGAATAAGGCTGTTTTTAATCTTCAGGATATTTAACTGTCAGAGACATTTAGAAAGTGGTAATCCAGTAGGAAGAAATCAAGCTGGAATTTCTTAGCTAGTAGTTTATGATAACACTTAACATTTTCAGAAGAGTGAATACGAAATGGAGTCTTTTTTCCTCCAGTAAAGAATCTGACCTTTGAAAGGACTAACTGTGTAAGTAATTCAAATGAAGACATAGGGGATTAACTCTAAAGTATATAGTTTGAAAGCCAAAAGGAAAAATATAAAAACTGATGAGCATTAGAACCTCTAAATTTTGGTCCAGAGAGTATAGGTGATACGACAGGAAAAATACTAGTCAGGGTGTCAGGTGACTAGAACCCAGACTCATCTTTTCCGGTCACTGGATGTGTGACCTTGGGCAATCCACCAAATCCTTTTGAGTGTCAGCTTACAACGCTAAAAATCTAGTAATTAGACTGAAGTTATAAACTCAAAAATCAATCCGCTCTCCTATGCAATTTGCTGTTACACTTTTGAGTGATTATATGTCAACTATTTTTGTTATGTGTCCAGCTGAGGCACAGTACCCTTGTGGATTAAGCTTGGAATTCACTTCTGCAGCTTTAATCAGCAGATTTGCTAAATGGCTGAGGAAAGCTCATAAATTTACACTCTTTTAGATATAATCTCCAAATTTGGAAAGAGTGATGATAAGAAATCTCTTCTCATGAAGAGAACTCAAGAGCTGAGGAGGATCAGTAGTAACTACTGCTGGAAGATGTGCCATCGGCATCTGTAGAGACAGCCATCAAATACCCTGCTCCATGGCTAGATCTACTGAAAACAAACAAAATCAATAATTTCTCATCTGACTTGCTTGTCAGCCGTACAAATTCATCAGAATGCTACTAACTTTTCTTTGCGACTGACTGTGTGGGAGATGGCTTTTCTGAAAGATAGCTTGATTTTGGAAATGTTATAATTTTGATTCCCTTAAGTCAAAATAATATGTTATGCACAGAGTAGGCTTTCTTTGAGCTTAATAGCTTTTCTTCATTTATTGTAAACTACTACATACAGACAACAAAATGAATAAAATACATGCAATTTACTACCTATAAAGTGAAAACCCGAGGGACAAAGATTTAAAACTAGAAATAAATAAGACTTTACCAGCACCCCAGAAGCCCACCCTTCTATATGGCCCTCCCCAATCACAACCCCATCTCTCACTGTTATAGCACTTCTGTAATAAACACTCAATTTCCTTAGCATTGTCCTTCCTATATTTCCATTACTAAAAATAGGTTGCCTTATTTTTGAACTTTGTATAAATCCATTAATAAAATATTGTGTTCGTTGTTATTTTCTGCTTCTTTTTCTCAACATTATTTAACGAATTCTATTCAAGTTGCTACATGATGCTATAGTTTGTTATATTTTTTTGCTATGCAGTACTCAATTAATGGAGTAGCTTTAGTCCATTCTATTGTTGATGAACATTCTATCGTTGATGAACATATATGTTTTCCCAGCTTTAGGCTATTATAAGTAATTCTGCTGTGAACATTGTTCTCCATTATACAGGTTGTACATGTATCCTTATACTCATCTGTATCAGAATCTTAGGAATGGAATTGCTGGATAAGGAGATGTAGAGAGATTTTGGGAGATCTAGCCAGTGAAGTCATTTGGGACTGGAATTTTCTTTTTGGGAAAATTTTGACTACTAATTCAATTATTTTATTGATTATAGACATATTCAGATTTTCTAGTTCTTTTTGAATAATTTTAGTAAATTATATTTTTTCTCAGAATTTGTCCTTTTATTTAAATCTAAAATGCAGTAGTATAAACTTGCTCTTGACATCCTCTGATGTAGCACCTTAAGTAATGCTGCTCTTTTTCATTTATGGTACTAGTTTTTTCTATCTTGATTTTCTCCCCTTTTAATCCATCTTTCCAGTGGTCTATCAATTTTTAAAACACTCTCCAAGGGTCAGATTCCAGCTGTGTTGAGGCTTTCTATTTTATATTTGTTTTCTGTTTCATTATCTTTTTTCCTTATAATTCTTTTTTTTTTTTTAACTTCTTGTGGTGTTATTCTGCACTTTCTTTTTAATATGTTAACAGAGGTGCCTAGTCTATTAATTTACAATGTTTATTTGTTATTAATATATGCATCTGAGGCTGTAGTCAACTGGGCTCAGCTCAACCACATTGCCCAGCATTCCTCTGTGTGTTCCCATGTAGAGTGGGCCACAAAAGATTCTTGTACAAGATTTCGAGGGCAGTCTTGCTTATTGTGAAATCTGAGAAAACAGAACTCAGAGATATAGAAAACAAGCAGGTGGTTGTCAGAGGTGGGGGGTGGGTGAAATGGGTGAAGGTGGTCAAAAGGCACAAGTTTCCCGTTTTAAGATAAATAAGTCATAGGGATGTAATGTACAACATGATGACTATAGTTAATATTACTGTATCATGTATTTCTAAGTTGCCAAGAGAGTAGATCTTAAAAGTTATCATCAGAGGTCAGGCCGGTGGCATAGTGGTTAAGTTCGCACACTTTGCTTTGGGGTGCCCAGGGTTCATGGGTTTGGATCCGCGGCATGGACGTACACACTGCTCATCAGGCCATGCTGTGGAGGTGTCCCACATACAAAGTGGAGGAAGATTGACACAGATGTTAGCTCAGGGAAAATCTTCCTAAAAAAAAGAAGAAAATATGGGGGCCAGCCTGGTGGCACAGCGGTTAAGTTCGCATGTAATACTTTGGCGGCCCGGGGTTCGCCAGTTCAGACCCTGGGTGCAGACCTACACACTGCTTGTCAAGCCATGCTGTAGTGGCGTCCCACATATAAGGAAGATGGGCACAGATGTTAGCTCAGGGCTAATCTTCCTCAAAAAAAAAAAAGAAAAGAAAAAATTTGTAACCATATGAGGTGATGGATATTAACTATACTCATTTCGGTAATAATTTCACAATATATACATATATCAAATCAATATGTCGTATACCTTAAACTGATACAAAGTTATATGTCAATTATATCCCAATACAACTTGAAAAAAATCAAATTCTCAAAAGAAAATAAAATGAAAACACTTGGGGGCAGGAGTGAAACAGCAGCTCATTTTGTAGCTCATCTGTATATTTTTTGACACCTGATCAGCTGACTCACCTCTCTCCGTGAGGCAGAGGGCCTGCAACTGCTACACTCTATCCTGATTACTCCCTCAGTTGCTTTGATCTCTGAGTCAGGTGTGTGCATTTAGTTTCATAATAAAGAGCCCTGGCTTCCACAGGCCACCCATGTAACCACAGGCAGAGGAAGCAAGAACTGCCCAGTATTGTCTTCTGGGTTCCAGCTTGTGCTTGTGAGTTCCAGCTTGTTTTCACTCTCCTCCACCTTTTGTTCTTTTCTCCTTCCCAATTTCCTGCCCTGTGGACATCAAGCTCTAACACTGAATGCTCGGACAACACTCTTACAGAGACAGCTTAACCAGTTTTCATAATTCTATGAGGTCAAATCTTTATATTAAACCTCTTAGTGTATAGAACCTATGGTTCTTTGATTGATCTTTGACTGGTACAGAGACAATACATTTTTCTCTAAGTTTTGCTTTATCTGACACCCACCAATTTTGTATCATTTCATTACACATTTAATTTTGACCATAACTCTTTGATTCATGAAATTTTTACATGTTTTCTAACTTCCAAACATGAAATATCTGTGATTTTGTCACTGATTTCCTATTCCATTACATTGTCTGAAAACATGCTGTATATGATTTAAATTTTTAAAAATTATTTTTATGGTTACTATCAGACGAGTCTCTATAAATGTTCCTTGTGTGTTTGAGAATAATATATACTCTATATATGTCTATTGTGTCAATAATTTAATCATGTTGAAATATCTTGTATTCCTGTTGATTTTTCTCTCTGTTTTGTCACTTGTGAAGGTAGTGTTTTTAAAATCTCCTATTTTCTGTATTTTTGTAAAGTTACTTAGATTTCTAACAATTTTTGCTTTGTGTGTCACTGCTCCATCTTGTATTCATCTACTATCCCTCTTGATCAAACCTCCTCATTCCTTAAAAATTTACCTCCTGTTTCACTGTCACTTTTAACACTATTGTTACATTTTTCAATGATCTCAGTATCCATGTAGACGCTCCTTCCAATATCCTCATTATTCTGGTAACCCTCTTTCAATGTCTTCTACTTTTCCTCAGGCAACTCACTTGTCTTAATCATCAGGTATAAGCCCTCCACAATATCAAAAGCAAACACTCCTTTCTTGGGTCACCCCATCATCTTCCCAGGTCACTTCTTCTAATAACCCTAATCCAATAATCTCTTGATACCTCTCCCCATCCCCATCCCAGCTTTTCACCTTCCTTTCAACTCCTCAAGTCTTGACTTCTCTTTTTACATAGTTTATATTCACATTAAATAACTCTAATCACTACTTGATATTTGTGCCACATTCCCTTGTCCTTCTCTTTTTTCATCTTAATTGCTTGGGCAAATCCAAGTCTCTTCCTACTGCATGCCTGAATGTATTCACTAAAAACTATTGGAGAAAAATAACCATACTATGGTGACTGGTCTCCCTTTAATTGTATGATCCTTAATCCCAAAGGAGCCTTTATTGTTGCTCAGAAACACTATATTCCCTCTCTCCCAACTTTTTCACACTTCTTCTCTTCTCAAATCTCCTTCATATTCATTCTCAGTTGATAATCTTGTTTCCCACTGTACCATGGAAATTAAAACACTTAAAAGTGAGCGTTGGGGCCAGCCCCATGGCCTAGTGGTTAAGTTTGACACACTCCCTTTCAGCAGCCCAGGTTCAGTTTCTGGGTGATGCCCTACACCACTTGTTGGCGGCCATGCTGTGGCCGTGGCCCACATACAAAATAGAGGAAGATTGGCATAGAGGTTAGCTCAGCACAAATCTTCATCAAACAAAAAAGGAAGATTGGCAACAAATGTTAGTTCAGGGCGAAACTTCCTCAGCAAAAAAAAAAAAAAAAAAAAAAAGAAAGAAAAACATCTCTGATCAATATAGTCATCACTATAAGCCTATAAGCAGATAAGCCAACTCCCGTATCCTTTGCTCTTTAGTTGTACTTACCTCACCAAAACCCAATCTTGGTCAAATCCACACTTCAAAGATTCCACACTGGTGCCAGAGAAGATTAATGTAGCTAGAAAAATACACATCCATGCTGACTAGTCTCATTCAAAATTCATGACAACAAACCAACTTCCGGCAGGATCTCAACTGTCTGACAGTCTTAGTGCTTTAAATTAGTCAGTTCCCCCTTCTCTCCCAAAGTCTGAGCTACTTATTTCACCTGTCCTTTCTCCTCAAATCTCTAACATGCTCTCCTTCCTTCGCAATCTCAGACAATGGTGCTGGTTTTTATTTCATGGGACAAATACTCAGAAGAAAACTTGGTCATTATCCACCACCAAATCTGTCAATGTCTCTGTACATCTCCTTTCCCTTAAGGCCAAACCTTCTATTTTTGCATAAGATCTCCATCTCCTCTCTATTTTCTCTTACTCAAGAGCCTAACTACTGTAATTATCCTTGCTCTCTCATGAAATGTCACTGTTTCCCATTCTATTGGATTATTCGAATAAACATCAAATTTGGTGGCCTTATGCTTCAACTATTACTTCTTTTCTCCTATTCCATTTGTAGCAGACTCTCAAAAGAGATATCTGAACTCACTTTCTCCTCTTTCTGGCTTCCCACTTTCCTGAAGCCTTTCCATTTAAGGCTTTCATTCCTACCAACCCATTAACACTGTTTTTTTTTTTCTTTTTTTTCTTTTTTTTTTATTAATGTTATGATAGATTACAACCTTGTGAGATTTCAGTTGTACATTTTTGTTAGTCATGTTGTGGGTACACCACTTCCCCCTTTGTGCCCTCCCCCCACCCCCCCTTTTCCCTGGTAACCACCGATCAGATCTCCTTGTCAATATATTAACTTCCACCTATGAGTGGAGTCATATAGAGTTCGTCTTTCTCTGACTGGCTTATTTCGCTTAACATAATACCCTCGAGGTCCATCCACATTGCTGCGAATGGGCCAATTTTGTCTTTTTTTATGGCTGAGTAGTATTCCATTGTGTATATATACCATATCTTCTTTATCCAATCATCAGTTTCTGGGCATGTAGGTTGGTTCCACGTCTTGGCTATTGTAAATAATGCTGCGATGAACATAGGGGTGCAAGGGACTCTTGGGATTTCTGATTTCAGGTTCTTAGGATAGATACCCAGTAATGGGATGACTGGGTCATAGGGTATTTCTATTTTTAACTTTTTGAGAAATCTCCATACTGTTTTCCATAGTGGCTGTACCAGTTTGCATTCCCACCAACAGTGTATGAGGGTTCCTTTTTCTCCACAACCTCTCCAACATTTGTCGCTCTTGGTTTTGGATGTTTTTGCCAATCTAACGGGTGTAAGGTGATATCTTAGTGTAGTTTTGATTTGCATTTCCCTGATGATTAGTGATGATGAACATCTTTTCATGTGTCTATTGGCCATATTCATATCTTCTTTTGAGAAATGTCTGTTCATGTCCTCTGCCCATTTTTTGATCGGGTTGTTTGTTTTTTTGTTGTTAAGCCGTGTGAGTTCTTTGTATATTATGGAGATTAACCCTTTGTCGGATAAGTGGCTTGTAAATATTTTTTCCCAATTAGTGAGCTGTTTTTTTGTTTCAATCCTGTTTTCCCTTGCCTTAAAGAAGCTCTTTAGTCTGATGAAGTCCCATTTGTTTATTCTTTCTATTGTTTCCCTCAACTGAGGAGTTATAGTGTTCGAAAAGATTCTTTTGAAACTGATGTCAAAGAGTGTACTGCCTATATTCTCTTCCAGAAGACTTATTGTTTCAGGCCTAAGCTTTAGGTCTTTGATCCATTTTGAGTTTATTTTGGTGTGTGGTGAAAAAGAATGGTCAATTTTCAATCTTTTGCATGTGGCTGTCCAGTTTTCCCAGCACCATTTGTTGAAGAGACTTTCTTTTCTCCATTGTAGGCCCTCTGCTCCTTTGTCAAAGATTAGCTGTCCATAGATGTGTGGTTTTATCTCTGAGCTTTCAATTCTGTTCCATTGATCTGTGGACCTGTTTTTGTACCAGTACCATGCTGTTTTGATTACTGTAGCTTTGTAGTATGTTTTGAAATTGGGGATTGTGATTCCGCCGGCTTTGTTTTTCTTGCTCAGGATTGCTTTAGCAATTCGCGGTCTTTTGTTGCCCCATATGAATTTTAGGATTCTTTGTTCAAATTCTGTGAAGAATGTTCTTGGGATTCTGATTGGGATAGCATTGAATCTGTAGATTGCTTTAGGTAGTATGGACATTTTAACTATGTTTATTCTTCCAATCCATGTGCATGGAATGTCTTTCCATCTCTTTATGTCATCGTCAATTTCTTTCAAGAAAGTCTTGTAGTTTTCATTGTATAGATCCTTCACTTCCTTGGTTAAGTTCATCCCAAGGTATTTTATTCTTTTCGTTGAGATTGTGAATGGGATTGAGTTCTTGAGTTCTTTTTCTGTTAGTTCATTGTTAGTGTATAGAAATGCTACTGATTTATGTATGTTGATTTTATACCCTGCTACTTTGCTGTAGTTGTTGATTATTTCTAATAGTTTTTCTATGGATTCTTTGGGGTTTTCTGTATATAAGATCATGTCGTCTGCAAACAGCAAGAGTTTTACTTCTTCATTACCTATTTGGATTCCTTTTATTTCTTTTTCCTGCCAAATTGCTCTGGCCAACACCTCCAGTACTATGTTGAATAGGAGTGGTGAAAGTGGGCACCCTTGTCTTGTTCCTGTCCTCAGAGGGATGGCTCTCAGTTTTTGTCCATTGAGTATGATGTTGGCTGTGGGTTTGTCATATATGGCCTTTATTATGTTGAGGTACTTTCCTTCTATACCCATTTTATTGAGGGTTTTTTATCATAAATGGGTGTTGGATCTTGTCGAATGCTTTCTCTGCATCTATTGAGATGATCATGTGGTTTTTGTTTTTCATTTTATTGATGTAGTGTACCATGTTGATTGACTTGCGGGTGTTGAACCATCCCTGTGTCCCTGGTATAAATCCCACTTGATCATGGTGTATAATCTTTTTGATGTATTGCTGTATTTGGTTTGCCAGAATTTTGTTGAGGATTTTTGCATCTATGTTCATCAGTGATATCGGCCTGTAGTTCTCCTTCTTTGTGTTGTCCTTGTCAGGTTTGGGGATCAGAGTGATGTTAACACTGTTTTTTTTAAGTCAAGGTCACATGTCCTCTACTGTTGCCAAATCTGACAATCATTCCTCAGTCCTTCCTTGATAAACCTCTAAGCAAAATTTGACATAGCTGATCACACCGTTCTTTTCAAAAGCTTTTTTTGTTTGGTTTGTTTTGTTTCCTTTTGCTTTCTAAGGCACCATGTGCTCCTAATTTTCCAACTTCCTCCTGTAAGGATAAATACAAGTTGAAAAAAAGATAATTTTCTCTAGCAAAAGAAGGAAAGAAACTCCGCACCCCATGCTTTACTTAGCACATTATTTACCTAAAAAAAAAATCCATGTAATTTTAAGTTCTTTCTCTGTCTCTTTGAAATATATGTAAATTTTCTTAATGGCTAAATAAGCCTGTTGCCAATTTTGAGACTCAGGAATATTTTTCTCAAGGGCCTGAAAACCTTCTCTTTGAGTGTAATTATCAAGGAAGACAGGGCTCCTGTCTCCCACTTTTTGGAGGAGGGTAGGAGCCTAACTTCAGTGGGTGCTTTGTTCCAAGTTGCAAAACTACCACTTGTAATAATGATATGAGAAATTTATTTTTCCTTTGGATAAAGCCAATTAGCTAATACATATGGTCACTCCAATTATGAAGTGAATGTAGAAGGAACTATGTACACAAATGGTGCTGTCAAGTCCTCTTATTTGAGGACTACTTATTGTCTATATTACACGTATATAATGGATTGCACCTACTCAGTTATATAAAAGGATACGATTTCTTTCTGTCTTTGCAATCTCTTAGTGGATTACCTGGGATTTACATCACATTCTAATTTAATGTTTATTCAATGAGAACTGTTTTCTTCATCTTCTACCTTTGTGGAGAAGTTTTCTGTGTTGGAAGGAGATTTTATTTTTAATTATATTTCCCCAAGACTCAATACCTCATTTCCTGTCTATTAATGTTAGGGTGCCTTAATGCCCCTTTCTTGGATTTCTCCTTTTTTCCATCTTTACTCACATCTTAAATAATCTTCTTTAGTTCATTGGCTTTAAATGCTATCTATACATTAATGTATTAGATTTTCAGACCTGACCAATCTCTCTCTTTAGACACACACATACCCCATACACAAGTATAAATCTCTTTTATTTGAAATTTCCACTTGTATATACTGTCTATAAATGAACCTTTAGACACCAATATCCCCAGCGTAAACCCGACTCCTTCTCTTGTGTTTCCCATCTTAGTAAAAGGCACCAGCATTCAGCTACTTATTCAGGTTATGAAACTTAGTCTTGTTTTAATCTTTCATTTTTATACACCAAAAATAAATCCAATAGATCTGCTTTCAAAATATATCTGGAATTTTTTTTTACTTCTCACATGCTTTGTTGTTATTGCCTCCCATTTGACATTTATATTGACCCCCAGAGAGGAGGAGGAAGTGATACGAGGCAGGGAGACCAAATGGAGGGTAGCATTAATAAACCAGAGAAGAGATCATGAGAATGCATACTAAGGGAGTGGAAGTTAAAATACAGAGGTTAAATTCAAGATGTGAAATCCAGAGTATTTGGAGTTGTCCATGGTGAATGAAACTGTGGGAGTCTGTGCTATGGCTCAAAGTGTACGGAACACAAAGGTAAATAGTCCAATCCTATAATTCTGAGAAAGTATTCATAGGTTGGATGTAATAACTGTTAAAAGGAGCAGAAGATGAGGTTTGAAAAAGGTATAAAGAGAACCTTAACAGAGAGGTGTCCAGAGTTCACAGGAAAAAAAAATTACAAGTGGGAAAACCCAAAATAATAGTGTTGAATGCTGTCTGAAGTAAGGTTATAAACTTAAGAGATATGATCAAAGTTCAGAATATCCACAATGGAAAATGCTAGACACAAAGTACCATGGTAGGCATCGATGAGGATACCAAGATAAAATAAAGGACATGGAAATCTATTCGAGAGGCAAAATGTAAATACAAATAATTTAAATACAACATAAGAACGGATGTGTCTTAAGAGTTTTACAATCAAACTTAAGAAAGATCTGGAGGGGAATATTTGATTCCATCTAGAGGGCAATGAGGAATAACTTAGCGGAAGACGTGTTGTTTTATGTGGACTCACACTCTAAGTAGACTGTTTGGCAGAGTATGCCAAAGGGCAGGCAAGGGATAATGCAGGCTTAAATATGGATAGGAGAAATATCAAGGCATAAGAGATAGGAATTTGCAATCTCAATTGCTGGTATGCAAGAATTTAAAAGTCCATCTATAATATAATCTCTTCTCTTTTTGGGCTAGCAGGGAACTTAATCTTAGTTTTTAGTGTAGTTTAGTTTCTAGTTTTTCCCTGTAGTTGTGTCTTCCTCTTAAAACCTGGGGAAGACCCCTGGGGTCACTGCTGCTGACACACCCACTGTTTTAGCACTTATCAGTCTTTCAGGTCCTATAGTCAGTTCTGATGGTTTCCTGCTGTTCTTGAGGCACAGGTGAGTTTGGCAAGGCTGGGAGGAGTGATTGCTATGGGAAAGCAAAATAGTAATACTAATATTTTTATCACTTATTTCTCAACAATGGCAATATTATTAGTATTATATTAAAGTGTTGAGACTACATAAAATAAGAAAAATCAATACAACTCAGTATATAATATATTAGGTGTATAAACAGATTAGAAATATCAAATTATATATCAATCTAAAAATATAAATATTAAATATAATCATCATAAGCTGATAAATTGATATAATTAATAACCAAAAAACCAGTACTACATAAACGTGAACAAAATTGAATTATGCATGAATCATTAAACATGATATAATGCAATTCAATTTCTTTGTAAAACTCAGATCCTTCAAAAATTGCATTAATATGATTGAGCCAAGTCTATTTTTGTAAAAATATTTCCATCTGTTGGAAAGGCAACTTGCTAAGTCTTCACTAGCAGAAAGATGTTTAGTAGACATTTATAAACTAATTCTAAGTATTTTTCTGAGTCCTTCATCTTTAAATAATCATGTGCTCTATTGGTAACATTGAAGAACATTTTTCAGCACCATCCAAAAACACATGACAGATTATCAATCTATTACCATGATGTTAATATTTCTTTTGTTCAAAGGTCTTTGAAATGTGGCAATAATTAAGGTTAAATTAGAAGGTGGTTGATTATGCAATGTGTCCAGGTACAGATTTGCCCAGGCTTGTAGACTGCACTTTGTTTTGTCTTTTCTGCACATATTGATGAGGAATATTATTGATTTCATTATCCAGACATAAATAAGTTAAATCTCAGGTTCTTTCAAATGGAGAAATAATGACATTGAATCAAAAGGTATTAGTATTTCATACATAATAGCTGATATTATAATCACTGCCTGGTGATGCTGTGAATCAGCTCTAGCCACATCCTAGAGGCACCAACCAGTTATCTTCTCTGAGTTCTAGCCACACTTTCAGATGACCAACTCTAGACAGTGCTTACATGCCCAGTCGTCAGTCCCCTTTTTGGTATAAAGGAAGGTCTCTTCTCTCTGTCCCTTCTTGCTCTGTGATACCTGGCATTCTGTCTTCAGTGCACCTAGGATTTTAAAAAGATACAATCAGCTTTAGTTTTCCATGTACAAAAACTCACAAAGTGAGAAAATAGTGGATCTGGCAACCTGCTTGGAATGAAAGAAAGGGAAAAATACAGTGGACAAAGCACATGTTCATATTTCAAAAAGTTTGCTGGCACAATAGAGGCAGAATTGTTATTCAATCCATTATTGTAATAATTTTCTTTTTGATTAGTCCCTGTATTGCTACATGCATTAATGAGCTTTTATCATTTGAAATATGTTGTCTAAATCAACATTTAGTATCAACATACAACTTGTGACTATAGATATTGATATGAATGTTGTGTATGTTATTCAATGTCTATAAGTGTGTATTTAGAAAGAAAAAATTAATGTACATAAGTTAATATAATTCTGTGAAAATAAGGTATCATGTTACTATAATTACTTAATAAAGATAAATAAAATTAGAAATGTAAATACTTGTTTTAGAACTGTGCTAAAAGTGTATTTATGCCAAATCATCACTTTTTATTATCTATGAAATAGGGCCTCAAGCTTGTCAAGGGTAGGAATTATGTATTTTCTGGTTTTCGTATTAAGAGAATCTAACATAATCTTGGCAGAAAGTATGTTTTTAATAAAACTTTTGTAAGAGTAATCAAGTCAGTCAATGAACAAATCTCTCTCCCTATTTATAAAGAATTATGTGAACATAAATTTTGAGTGTTCATTAAGAAATGGTTTAGAAATAATTTGTTAAAGGAGTACAAGATATTAATGTTTATGCCTAAATGCATTGATTTATAGTTTTCTTTGTGTTACTGCAAATGATCTTTACAATATTGAAGCATAAGTTGACAATGATATCACCACTTTTGTATATAAGGGAAAGAAGACAGAGATATAAAGTGATTTACTTAAAAGTGACTTATTGGCAGAGCTGGGACTACAACCCAGGTTTTCTGCATCCATGTCTAGAGTTTTGCTACCATATAGTGTGCTTTGCCAGTGGGCAGTGATGGTCAATCCCTCATAGGATTATAGCCTTGATAACTTCTATTCATGATGAATTAATTCCGATTTTGCTACTGGCATCAGTGATTGGCTCCCTCACTAGCTTATAAATATACAGTGGGGAAAAAGTGGTAAAAATCTATGGACTTTGGAATCAAAGAAGACTTAAGGTTGGCTCCTGATGCCAAACTTTACTAATTACTTAGGCAAACTACTCAACTCTATGTCAGAGCGATAATAACAAACTATTGCAAAATTGTTTTGAGATTAAATGTCAAAATTGCAAAAGACAGTTTATAGTAAACATGCAATAAGGGCAGTTTTACCGCAACACCTTTGTCTTATTTTGTTAATTCACCACTACTGCCCACTTCTTTTAGGATTTCTCATTTATCACAGAGGAGACGCCTAGGAGTACATTTTCCAAAACTCCCTTTTCCATGCTTCTGAGTTAGTGTCATTGTGTGAGGCACCCTAAATGATGTTTGAATGGTGAAGAAGTGGCAGTATTTGTTGAAGATCATTAACAACAAGCACAGATTCTCTTGGTGAGGAAAGAATATAATTTGCACGGGGAAATGAGGATGATCTGAGTATTTGGGGATGAGACAAGGGCTGTGACAGGAGTACCATTCACCAAATATTTCAGCTTCTGCCATCCTTTGGCATGGTGAGATAACACTTCAAAACTGAGTGAGACCATGTGATTAGTTCTAACCAATGAACTCTAAACAAAAGTGATCTGCCTTATTCAAGAACTCTAAACAAAAGTGATCTGCCTTATTCAAGACCAAGCACTTAACTGCTTCTGAGAGTTCTCTTTTCCCTTTGTTGTGACTGGCATTGCTCAGGATAGTTGCTGCTCTGAAGCTTGCTTAGCTGGCTGACTACAAAGGGCTCTGCATTCTCAACAGGCATGTGCATGAGTAGTAAACAAATCAGAGCTGTTTGTGGTAGACAGAGTAATGTCATCCCAAAGATGTCCATGCCCTAATTCCTGAACCTGTGAATATGTAACCTTACAGGGTCAGAGAGATTATGCAGATATGATTAAGTTAAGGACCTTGAAATGGGGATATTATCTTGGATTATGTGGGTGGACCCAATGTAATCACAGGTGTCCTTCAAATGTCAATGGGAGCAGAGTTTGGACTGATGTGATTGCTGGCTTTGAAGATGCAGGAAGGGGTCAAGGAATTCAGGTGACTTCTAGAAACTGGAAAAGGCAAGGAAATTGATTTTTCCCTACAGGTTCTAGAAGTATTTCAGCCAGTGAAACCTATTTCAGACTTCTGACCTCCTGAACTCTAAGATAATAAATTTATGTTGTTTTAAGCCACTAGCTTTGTAGTAATTTGTTAGAGAAGCAATAGGAAATTAATACACTGTTTTAAGCCATTTGAAGGTTGAGGTTTATTATAGCAGCATAACCTAGTCTATCTTCACTGATATAATTCTCCTTTATCTTTTTTTTATCATCAACACTAGCAGTCAGAAAATATACTTAAAAATTCAAGTGGTGGTTTTCCACCCAAACAATATTTATAATCTTTTTCAAGTTGCCCTCTTTCTATTTTGGGTGGGAGGGCAGTGAATAGATAAAATTTTGGATATTATTATTATTGTCTACATATTTTCTATAATATATAGGAATTTCTTCTAAAATACAATAGAATTCCTGTCTTTAAGAATTGTCCAATGTTGTTATTTTAGAATCCCAGTTTTATTCTCATTCTTCATTGGTTTTTGAAATGTAGAATAAATTTTCATGCCTCTGGTTAAGATGAAAAGATATACCCCATAGATGCTATGCAGGAGATAAACTAACACAAGCACTTTATTAACAAGTTTATTTGGTGACAGTGTACTTTTCCTTCAAGAAGATGAAAGTGGTAAACAGGGAAATTGTATTGTTGAGATCAATGTGAAATTTCACTGAAGAACTCAGCTACAGAGTGTCACACATCAGAAGGGATTAGAAGCTGAGCTATTGCAAAGAGACAAAGATGAAGTATTTTCAGAATGTGTTATGTAAACTTCTGTGTGGAATCCAGAAGTGACTAAGTTGATACAGGAACTAGAAATAGGAAAAGGAAAACAAAAAGAAAAGCATCATTTTCTGAGAATCAAGAATTTCTCTGTAAGTCACCCAAACATAGAGCTGCATGTGAGACAAGAATTCACATCTGAAATAATAGCACTTAGACATAGAATCAAATAAAATGATTGCTATCTTGTATAATGTAAGAATCCTGGAAGTAAATATTAAGGACAATTACTAGGAGGGCATGGATTCTAGGTTTTATCTGACACCTTCATCTATTTTTTGTTACTTGTCTCTTTTACCTACGTGTCTCACACATACATGTATGTGTGCATGCACATGCACACACAAGCATACGTATACACCCACATGTACATATTTGGTCATTTCCCAGGTATCTGGGAACACTTATTCAGAGTCACCCTCCCTGGAAGTACACAGGGAGAAGAAGGAAGCTTCCTCTGTAGTTCCCACAAAATTCTACACAGAATTTCCCCCATGGGGCTAATATGAAGGAGTTTTTCTGCAAGTGTTGGGAATGCCCATCCTCCCTGCTCCCCATTCCTCATGAGGTACAAAACTTCTCTGCATTGTCACAATACTGTCTCTGGCTGGCAATTTTGACAGCTTGCTGTCCACATCAGTATTCTACAGTCTCAGTAGATCTGGTGGGTGGGAAATCTCTTGATATTTTGTCAGTTAATACTTTGCGGCGCCAGGGTGCATCTTATAAATGAATGTCTTACTCTTCATAGCAGCATCTAGTTCTAGCGTAATTTTGTACATCCTTCTCTGTGCAGAAATATGCTTGGAAAAGCATTGCAGTTAAACTTATTCTTTAAACAACAATATTTCCTGTTAACTTTCTACATGAACACCCCTTACACACACATACAGAATCATCATAGTTCTGCTTGCCAAAGTTTACTCATTAATTTGTTACATACAAAATAATCTTTAACTTATTATTTCAACAATCATTATAATAAAGAATTCTACTGTCTTAACATACAGCCCAGTTCCTACTTAGCTCAAATACTACTGGATCCTTAAGGAAAACTGTCCTGTGGTCTCTTTGGGCATAATGTAGGTTAGGTTTCATCCTCTGTATTCTCAAAAGCCTTTTGCATATCTCTATGACTACAGTGTCGTATCTTCACACTGGACTTTAAGTGTCTTGGAAACAAGTACACCATTACAGAAACTCCAGATATGTGTTCATAAATGTTTAACAACTAGTTATTCCCCGGAAAAGAGAGTATGCATATATATGTACATAAGTTTATCATGATTTTTTTTTTTTCGCTGAGGAAGTTTCACCATGAGCTAACATCCAATGCCAATCTTCCTCTATTTTGTATGTGGGTTGCCTCCACAGCATGGCTGATGAGTGGAGGAAGTCCATGCCCAGGATCCAAACCCACAAACCTGGGCTACTGAAGTGGAGTGCACAGAATTTTAACCACTTGGCCACAGGGCCAGCCCAAGTTTACTATGAATTTTACTGACATAAGGATTGTATAGTATACAATATAAAAATAATTGTGTACAGTGTTCTTTAATAATTCTATATAATCAATTGACTTTCACAGAATACTTTTGTTGAGTATTGTTGAACTTTTGTATCCATAGTTAACCTACCACTGCATTTGGTGGGTGAACACAGTTCTGACATGAATGCTGGTTGATATTTTCTTTTATGTTAATGAGTGAGATGAAAGTGAAACAACGACGTCATATGTTGGAACTTCACTTGTTAGTCACTGGTGTGAGCAAGTTTGCTGAAATGCATGATAGTTTTTTTTTTTTTCTGAGGAAGATTAGCCCTGAGCTAACATCTGTGCCAATCTTCCTCCACTTTATATGTGGGTTGCCGCCACAGCATGGCTGATGAGTGGTGTAGGTCTGAACCTGCAAATCTGGGCCGCTGAAGTGGAGCACACCAAACTTAACTACTACACCATGGCACTGGCCCCTGAAATGCATGATAATTTTGAATACTGGAAGTGTATTTCTTCAATTTTTTGTGCTGTTGACAATGTAGCCTACAAACACAACACACTTTTAAGTTAAATCTGCATTATTAGTGTTATCCATTATTTTCTTATGTCTTGACAATCAACAGAACAAAAAATCAAACTCTGATTTATAGCATTTGCTAATTTCTATGACCTATTCCAATTTCCCATTGTGACATCACTGAAAGCCAAGTTGGGAAGAGAGGTAGAGTAGCACACCACCATATTGCATTTCCAATGTATGTATACAATAGACATAAATAGCCTCAAGACCATAGATTATAGTAAAACGTAATAAAATGACTAGAAAATTATGAGCTTTCAGTATTGGTTAACTTTTTAGAAAATAAAATGTATTTAATTGCAAGTTTATTTAATTTAATTTTTAATAATGTCTCTGTTTAACAGCTAGCTATCAAAAATTCTCGAAAATTTAATAATCGGTTCTTGCGTGCTGGTAATGGCTGGCTCCAGCACAGCACTGACTGCTTCTCCATCTTGCTTTCTTGGCACCTGGCACATAGCAGGTGATCAGAGAATGTTTGTTGAGTGAACAAATGATGACCTTACTCGATGTGCTCTGCCAATATTACTTTTAGTACACCAGTGACTGTTATAAGCAGGATTACATTTGCTACTCAAAAGTCTTCATGAATAAGTGAGTTTATTCTCTTTGACATGTTTTAAGCTTAGTGAAATTTATATCAGAATGTGCCATCTATGACATTAGAGTTCTGTAGGAATAATTAATCACAGAACAAATCCCATTGCATCCATACTAAATACTTTCTGCGGTTAATTGACTGATATTGTGTTCAGGTCTTGTCTTGAATACCTTGATAAAAATGTAAATTGTTGAAGTTTCTTTTGGTGTCTTGTTGTTTTTGCTGTTTTATTTTTTCTCTCCCATTAATGATCTTCTCTTCTTTCACTACTGAGGATCCTCAGAGGGCCTCCACTCAGATCTGCCTCCCAGGGTTGTTAACCTAAGACAGATTAACAGTATTGCTGTTAAAATAATATTTTCTTCAATTCCACATCAAAACTTAAATGTCAGTTTTGTCATCTTGTCAGCACCTATACCTGATTCCCAAGTTTAAAGTTAATTGATCAGGTTAATAATAATAGTAGTAATATAATAATAAATTTAATCCTAGAGATGGTATATCTTTAAACAGAAGCCTTCTGGAAACAGTAGCTTAGCCTGAGTGCAGAGACTTAGTGGTGGGGATTTCGGGAGCTGTGGCAGTCTGTGGTAGAAAAAACAGAGCGCCTGGAAGTCTTGTGGGGCTCTTCTAACCCTACTCTTTGGCTTTGTGCTCTTCACAGGCCCATTCTTATGTAAGAGCCACTGGTGTGTTAATGTGAGTGCCCATTGCATGGTGGGACACATCAATAAAGAGACATAGTAAAGTAAAAAGCAGTGTGGGGGACTGGAATTGGCCACCCCAATATATGTCTCTTTGGCATGAGGATTATTTGGGGCTGGTTACTTCTAATAAACTGCAGAAAGGAAAGCAACTGAAAAGTAGAATTTACTTACCCTTTGTTAAGAGACATTTACCTTGTAAAGGAAATCTCCATCTATAAAGGTGTCTCCCTCTCTCTACCAGAAAGAAAGGGGGATGACGTTATCTCTAGAAACTCTTATCAATGCAGAAGGCAAGAACTTAAATCTGCATAATAATATTATTCCTGTTTACTGTGCTTGTCTGGTAACCTCCTATAACTGACTCACCCCACCGCCAACATCATCCTTTGTCTTTAGCTGAGGAGTATATTTAAGGTGGTGGCTTCAGCCATTTTGGTGAGTTGCTCAGCTTGCCTGAGCCTCTCCCATGTATACATGTTATAAAGCTTTGTTTAATTTTCTCCTGTTATTCTGTCTCATGTGAATTTACTTCGTTCTCCAGCCAGAAGAACCCACAGTGGGTAGAGGAAATGTCTTCCTCCCCTACAGCAGCTTCAAGTTTTTAAAAATATTTTTCTAAGAGAAGAAATTTAATAAAGTTAAATGCTTCAATGATTTTAAAACAAGAACATAAAACTAAATATTATAACAAGAAATAATATTTAAACACTTAAGTTTATATTATGAGCAAGAGACAGTCTAGAAGGACAAAGGTAAAAGTACAAGGGTTAAAAGTGTGCATGTGGAAAAAATGCATGCATGTGTGTGTGTATGAGAGAGAGAGAGAGAGAGAGAGAGAGAGAGAGAGAGAGAGAGAGATTGTAAGAGGGTCTCTTGACTTTCTTATGTATTTTCCCCAACTTCCCCTTCATTTTTCTCTCTTATTGCACAGTCTTGGCTTCAGTAGATTAATTCATTTTAACATCACCCAATTCTTGAGCTCCTTTCCTAGAGATTAAAAAAATCAAAAGTTTACATGCCCCTTGCCATAGAAACCAAAAATCAGCAGTTTTCATTGAGTCTACTAAACACAGATGACAAATAAAAATGGCAAGTAATAGGACATATTGGAGTATATGAGGAAGCCATTTTGTGTAAACCTAATTCGGCCTGACCTTGTCTTTCCAAAAGGGCCTGACCGAGGCCAGTTGAGCATGCATTGTATATCTGCTTTAGAGATTCCCTATGGCAAGAACAAAGGCCCTTGAGATAAAGGTGCAACTTCCCTCCCCCGCCAACGTTGGCATTTCTTTAAGGATTAAGCATCTTTCCTTGGGCTAGAAACTGATTGCTGTGCTCACCTGTGACCACCCAGCTGAAGAGAAGAGACTTGCCTCCTGCTACGCCCTCTGAGATAGCAGACCCACTACCTGCTGTGTCCATCAAGCGCTGTGCTGACAGAGCAATCTTGTGACTATTGTGGGAGGGACATTTCAATCATATGTGAAATGTCCTGCTTGGGTGTATATAACCACTCTGTATGCCTCACTTCTTTGGTGCCCTTTCTTCCTTTGGGAAGAAAGGCCCCGGGCCATGGTCCTCAGATTTCAGCTCAGAATAAACTCACCCAAATTTTCATTTATAGATTGGTTATGGATTATTTTCATCTACACAGGCATAGTTTCATCTAAGCCATTCATAACTTATGGTTGGAGTGTGTGTGCATGTGTATAAAAGCACAAACTTTGGATTCAGATAGATTTGGGTTCGCAATCTGATCTTTGAACTTTTCTAGCTGTTCATAATGGGTCAAGTATCTTAAATTCTGAGAACTTTAGTTTCTCTATCTTTCAAATTAGAGTGATAATATCTAATTCAAAGGACTGTAGAGAATGTTAAGTTAGCTAATGTATACAATGTCCTTAACACCTACTATAAGGACTTGCTAAAGGATTATTTTTGTTATTACCATAATTTTATTACTGTTGCTACAAGAACAGTTGAAAATATTTAATTTCAAGTAATTAACATCCTCTTATTCCTGTTAATATAAGCACAATTGCAAATATGTGTGAAATGCGCAAGTGTAAAAAAGATGAATCTAATCAAAGAGTTAAAAGGAGTTGTTATCATTAGCTGTCATCTTAGCAGGTAAGTGGTGAAAAATCAGATAAAGAGAAGCACTAGGATAGTCTTTCAATTGAAGTCAAAGTTCAATTTTTTAAAAATATCAAATCCATGGAAAGGGAGAGAATTGGACAACTCTGGAGAATAGCGGTGGAAGATGTGCTTTTTCAAGATGAAAATCTATTCTGACTTTTGGTATTCTAAAGTTAGACCTCTCCTCGCTGGGATTTCAGTCCAGGGACATCTAGAGAAACATGAATTTTTTCTTTTGTCTCTAAAGACAAAATCTTGAAAGTATTTTAAAGTAGTTCAAGAGGCTCATTTGTCATGAACTAACTTTTTAGAGACAACTTCTCAGAGACTTAAGTGACAGTAAATCAGAAGCATGCTGATTAAGCTTACCCTGAAATGCCTGTGGGTTTACAGATGAACAGGCAAAGAGATAGAAAGATACAGTTTAGAGATTTCCAAAGGCAATGCATTTGACCAATTATTTGAGTCAGCAAACAAAACAAAGCAACTTGATTCTTCTGTGGTCTGTGATGCTATCACAAGTTATGCGATAAAAACTAACTCCAGCACTGTTTTGTATATTTTCATTAAAATTTTTCATTTATTCTTAATATTAAGTTTATTAATTACAGAGACAAAATAATAATTGAATCAATCAACCATCCTATTACTAAATTTTAAAAGTTTTAGTTAAGTGAAATGTTCGGTAATGAAAAACAATTTGGGAGTTGGCTATTATTAGAAATTTTCCTGGCTTTGCATATTTTTTATAGTGTGGTCTTCTTTCTCTTTTATTTACAATATAGTTAAATTTTCTCTTTGCTTTAGGAATAAGCTTACTTTGGCTCTTCCTAGAATCATATGTATCTAGTAAGAGCAGTAAAGAAATTAAAATATATGTATTTAAATGCATTATGAATAAAACACTATTATGACAAAATCTATCCATCCATTAGCTAGGAATAGAAAGGTGAAACTACTGAAGTAAAATTAATGGTACTAAACTAATGTAGAGTTAATGGTTTCCTTTCTTTTTAACATCAGTCTATAGAAGCAAATTGAGTTTTTATTGAAGATTAGTGGAAGGAAGTAACAATATTGGCTGGATAATTAAGCGAAGATGAGAAGAGAGAAAAAAGGCATAAGCTGTCCTGAGGTCAACAAGTACTGCTGACTTGTGACCTTGGGTATATTTCACACTGGGTCACAGCAGTCACCTTTTAAACACTACTACACTGGGAGCTACAGGAGTGACAGTTTAACTTCCTTCCTTTGAGAGAGATTGAAACAAATCATTAAATGCTATATCAAATTTTTACCAATAGCCAAGGTAATGACCAACATAGTTTTGTGAAGACTTAGTAAAGTCTAACTAATCTAATTTCATTTCATGATAGTGTGACAAATCAAATAAATGAGGAAAAATAGTTGAAAGTGTTTTGTCTGGATAAGAATTTTATTTTTAAAGGAGAAACTATGTTTTTCTCGAGCTGATATTGTAAAGTGAGATATCGACTCAGTTACTGTTTAAATTACAAAATCCAAGGAGTTGACCTATATCTTCTATCATCTTGTTTTTTTTTTTTGAGGAAGATTAGCCCTGTGCTAACTGCTGCCAATCCTCCTCTTTTTGCTGAGGAAGCCTGGCCCTGAGCTAACATCTGTGCCCATCTTCCTCTACTTTATATGTGGGAACTTCCTCTACTTTATATGTGGGACGCCTACCACAGCATGGTGTGCCAAGTGGTGCCATGTGCGCACTGGGGATCTAAACTGGTGAACCCTGGGCCACCCAAGCGGGACGTGCATACTTAACCGCTGTGCCACCGGGCCAGCCCCTCTTCTATCATCTTTAACTAGACTAGAAACCGGTACCCTTATTTATTTCCCAGTTCGTATTAGTCCGATTTTGCATAAACAGGCAGAATCCTGTTTATTGCCTTTTTCATGTGACCAAATTTCATGATTTAATTTTTCCCAATGAGTGCCAAGCATAAACCAAATGGTTACTTGATTAATTTAATACATGTTTATTGGATGCCAATGTATTATTAGTCACTATGCGGGGCTCTGTGTACACAATTTTGAGCTAGATACCTGTGACACCTGCACTTATTCTGCGCATGCATTAGTTCAGATGATAAACAATTAAACATACAATAACTAGCCACAGATGGAGAAGGGTCCTTATGAGTACTAAGCAGGAGCACCTAAGTTAGTGTTAGTGAGGAGGCCAGGAGAAGTGTTAGAGTTAGCTTTCTGGTGGAAGAAATACATAAACTGAGACGTAAAGGATAAGAAGTTTTCCAGCGCAATGGAGGTAGCGGCACAGCAGAGGCAACAGCATGATTGAGACATGAGAGAGAGAGAGGAGCAAGGACTAATTCAGAAGCTGGAGGGAAATTAATCCCTAGAGCCTGGTGTGAGGACAAGAGGCAAAATTGAGACTGGAGAAGACTGATGGAGAGCCTGGTATGCCGTCTAAGAAGTGAGACTTCATACTAATGCCTATAGGAAGCTATTAAAAGATTCAAGGCAGGGAACTAACATGATCATGATTGCATTATGTAAATGGAGATATTAAAATGATAATTTTCTGTTTGTGTCTTTGCTGAAGACTGGAGACTATAAGCGCAACACACTGTGAGGGGTAAACTGCCCGAAGAGGATTTGCAAAGCATTTCTCAGATGAGGGATTTTTTGGCCTTTGACTGACCATCAACCTCCAGACTATAAAAGAGGGTGGAGATACTGAGATACAGAAGTGAGAGATCGGAGAGATGATGTATGTGAAAAGAATCAGTATTCTGTGAGATATGTCACCTCTCCTGCTGAGAGATGCCCAGATAGGGACTAGGGGGCAGATTTAAGTGGCCCTGCAGAGAATGTGTCACCTGTGTCTGTGAACCACAGGTGGAGAATCCTCCTAAAGGGCCTGTCTCAGCAAACCCCACTGTGTTAGTCAGGGTTGTCTGGAGAAAAACCAATAGGGGTTGTGTGTGTGGGAGTGTGTGTGTACTTTAAGGAATTGGCTTATGCAATTGTAGAAACTGGCAAGTCCAAAATCTTTAGGGTAGGCTGTAAGGCTAGAGTTTCAGGAAAGAACTGATGTTGCAGGTCAAGTCTGAAGATAGCGTGGAGGCAGAATTCCCTCTTCCTCACAGAATGTCAGTCTTTTTTCTCTTAAGGCCTTCAAATAATTGGATGAGACCCACCCACGTTATGGAGGGTAATCTGCTTCACTCAAAGTCCACTGACTTAAATGTTGATCTTATCTAAAAAATACCTTCACAGCGACATCCAGACTGCTGTTTGATCAAATATCTATGGTCTGTGACCTAGCCACGTTGACACATAAAATTAACCATCACATCCACAATTGACTGTAAATCCCTTTTACGGCCATAGAAATTCAGATGCAAATGCACACATGTACATGTACATGTAAAAGCCAATGTACATTCAGTGCCAGTCAAGAGAAAGCTTTTCTGTCCCCTTCTTGTCCTTTCATCTGCTCCAACCATGGAGATGTCAGAAACCACACGGCTACCAGGGAGAAAAGCTGCTGGAGTCCTTTTCCCACTGCAGGCTTCCCACATGCAGAAAGTGGGGGCTGGAAGAGGAAAAACATCCGTATATTTTGGAGCATTTATTATTTCCCTGGGATGGACATATTAATTACTAACTCTTTGGAGCTGTCTAAAGTGACAGATGACGGGGGAAGGAGACCGAGCTCCACAGAGCAGGTTTGTAGGAGCAATAGGGGAAAAGCAAAGTTGCTTTGTATCTGTATCTGGAGTGTGCTGCACTTCTAACAAACTGGTCCCAATTAGAAGAATGTTTCTGCCCACCACGTGAGAATGATTTTAGCATCCCCTATTTTGATGCTCTGTTACTTAGGCATATACATCTTGGACTGTTATGTCTTCCTGGAGGATTGACCTCATTATCATTACGTAATGCTCCTCTTTATCCCTGATAATTTTCTTGTTCGGTAGCCAGCTTTGTCTGAAATTAATATAGCTACATCCACTTTCTTCTGATTGGTATTAGTGTAATATATCTTTTCCATCCCCTTGCTTTAACCTATCTGAGTCTCTATATTTAAAGCGGGTTTCTTGTGGACAACACATAGTTGGTTCTTGTTTTTTATCAACTCTCATAATCTCTCTCTTTACTTGGTGTATTTAGACCATTCACATTTAAATTGATTATTGACATAATTGGGTTTATATCTACCATGTTTGCAACTATGTTCTATTTGCTGCATTTGAACCTTTTTCTTTATTCACCTCTCTTTTTTCCCTCTTTCTCTGGTTTTAATTGAGCATTGTATGTGATTCCATTTTACCTTGTCTGTTTGCATATCAATTGTTTTAGTGCTTGCCCTGGAATTTGTAATGCATGATTACAAATATTCTAATTCCAGCTTCAAATAAACGATACTGCTTCATGGGAAGTGCAGGTATCTTGAAACAGACTTCTCCCAATTCCTCCCTCCTGTCTCTTATGACATGACTGCCATTAATTTATGTTATCTGTATGCTATAATTGCTTGTTGTTACTATTATAACTTTAAACAAAAAACTATCCTTTAAATCAATTGAGAATAAGAAAAATAAAAGATTTCACTTTAACTTCATTTATTTATTCTCTGACATCCTTTCTTTCTTTATGTCATAGATCCTAGTTTCTGATCTATATCATTTTTCTTCTTCCTAAAGATTTTCTTTTAACATTGCTTGCATGATAGGTTGGTTGACAATGAATTTCTATAGTTTTTGTTTTTCTGTGAAAGTTTCTATTTTTTCTTAATTTTGTAAGACAGTGCCATTGGATATAGAATTCTAGGTTGGGGCTTTTTTTTTCTTTCAGCGTTTTAAATAAATCACTCCATTCTCTCTTGCACGGTTTCTGATGAGAAGTTCTATTTGTTACTTCTCTATCCACATTCCTCTATATTAGGTGTTTTTCTTTTCCTCTAGCTTCATTCTAGATTTTATCTTTGTCTATGATTTTCTGTAGTTTAAATATGAAATGCCTAGGTATAGATCTTTTTGGGAATATATTCTGTTTGGTCTTCTCTTAGCTTCCTGGAGTGGTGGCTTGGCATTTGCCATTAATTTTGTAAATTGTCAGCCATTATTCTTTCAAATATTCTTTCTGCTACATTCTCTTTTATCTCCTTATAGTATTCCAATTATGTGTATGTTAAACCTTTGAAATTGTCCCTCAGTTCTTGGATATTCTTCGTGGGTTTTTTTTGTTTTTCATTTCTTTTTCCTTTTGCCTTTCAGTTTGAGAGTTTCTATTGACATATCTTCAAGAGCATTCTTTCTTTCCTGGGTTGTGTCCAATCTACTGATGAGTCCATCAAAAGCGTTGCATTCTTCATTTCTGGTACAGTTGTTGATCTTTAAAATTTTCTTTAGATTTTTTCCCTCAAATTTACTTCTGTCTGCCTACATTACCCACATGTTCATACATATTGTCTTCTTTTTCCAATTTGAACCCTTAACATATTAATTATAGTTATTTAAATTCCCTGTCTCATAATTCCAACATCTGTGTCATAGCTGAGTCTGATTCTGACGCTTACTTTGTCTCTTCTGGTCTTATGATTTTTTGTAGAAAGCTGGACATGATATATTGGGTAATCAGAACTGAGGAAAAGGCCATTGGGGTGAGGGTTTATGTAAACCTGGCTGTGTCTAATGTTTACTGTACCTCTAAATGCCAGAGGCTTCAAATTTCTCTAGTGTTCTTGTTTTTGTATCCTCCCTAAACTGAGTCTGTGTCTCACAGCTCTTTCAGTGTAAGCCCCTGTTCTAATAGCAGAACCCCACTGATGTGCTGTCAAGGTGGGGTGGGGAGGAGAGGTGTTCTATAAACTTACTCTTAAACCTCAGTCTTTTAACGGGCCTGTGTTCCCGATCTGCGACCATCATAAGTTTGTTATAATTTCCTCTTTACCTGTGTTGCTTAAGCCTCTTGTTTCTTGAACCATATTAGACATACTTTTAGTACATTCTTTGATTGCAAATTCAATATCTAAAGGCTCTTTGGTCCCTTTCTGTGTTTATTTCTGCTTATCCTTGCTTATACATGAGTTTTCCTTCTGTTTTTGTAATTTTTGACTATTAATAGCTTTCTTTATTCGAACTTTATACTTTGGAATTCTTTCAGGCTTGAGCTAAGCTAGCTTCTTCCAGAGAGAATTTTCTTTTGGCTTATCTCAAGTGCCTGTGAGTCTTAACACCTTAAATTCTAAACTAAATTCTTGGGTTCACATTTTTCTTGTTAACCAAGTACTATGAATTAGGCTGTAAAACTCACATGATGAGTTCTTCTTTTATTAATTTTCAGGGAAGATTCCTCACATGCCCCTCCTCCCTTCACTCAGTGTAAAGATTTGAGACAGATTTTGTCTGTTTATTTATTTAGCAAGTTTACCAAATGCAGAGCACTTTTATTTCTATTTTACTCTCATACTAAGGGTGAAGCTTTTGTGGTTCTCGCTTTATACTGGAAATCAACTTGTAATTCTCCCCATTTTTGAGAGGCCTTTGGGCATTCTCTATTTCCGCAACACGCTGAAGCTGTAAATTCAGTAAACTTTAGCACGTTTTTACCTATCTGCACTTCTATCTTTACTTAAATCCTAGCCAGAATATTTCTTTCATGAGAACACCTGGATACACTTATAAAGATACATTTGCATTTTGTCTACCAATTTCATTAGAGGGATTACTCTCTTGGTCATAATGCTGAGAGAAGAAGTAGTAGCAATGGTTCTCTGTGGGCTGGAATTCTGGTCTGTGCATCGCTTCTGTAAAGTTGGTTATAGATCTGCCTCTCAAATGCAGATCTACTCTTGGGGTGCTGATAAATTCACAGAACTAGATGGGCTTGTTTCTTTCTTTTGAAATGTTGACAAGATCTATATATAATAGATGAAACATATGATAGATGAAATAGACACTGCTTTCATCTATATCTTGGTTGAATTGCAGCCTGGCGATGAAGGATCTAAAATTTTGTTTTTGACAATCAATCCACATTGGTGATACTAATAGGACAATAAATAGGATATTTATTTTCCTCATCTTATTTTTTTCTCCAGTGGTCATTTTATATTTCTTTTTAACCATCCTTTTTTGGGGGTTCTATTCATTATGTAAGAGTTTAGTTGACTTAAGACAATAAAACTCTTATATATCATGAATATTTCAATGTGAAAGTACATCTCCTATCTTTGGAGTCAGGCTGTCACTTACCAGCTATGTGCTCTTGGATGCCTTATAGACTTCTGTGTGCCTCCAATTCTTTATTGGTAAAATGGGGATAAAAACAACACCTATTTCATAAGATTGATGTGGGTGTTCCTGGCTGAAACATAGTAAGCACTATGTAAGTTGATAGTCAGGATGATGATGATGGTAATAATCATGATGATTCAGATATATCTGGGAAAGTGGGATTGAAGAAGAAAATGTTTGCAAGTACAAGTCTTAGCATAAGCCTTTCTTTATGTTTCTTTGTCCTGGGTTTAACTTGCACTCAGAATACTAATCTTCATATTTTAAGATCTAAATTTCTACAGAACGAGTTAGAGGATCAGTTTTCACCCATATATATATTTTTAATTTTAAAACATTTGATTAGAATAAAACTACTTTATTTCTTCTTTAACATGGTCTTATTTCCAGCTTTACTGGAGAATCATCACTGACTTTATGCATCTGATGTTTTTGAGAAGTCAGCCTAACCTGTCCATTTCTCAAAGTGAGAAATACGATAATAATGATAATCCCTTTAAAATCTTTCAACCACTTTTCAGGGATTAAATTTCAGGCTTTGCACATAAGCTCCCTAAAAAAATTGGCCTCAACCTCACTTTCTGGTTTAATTTCTTTCTACTCTGCCTCTTGCAATCCAAGCTGTTCACTATTCTCTTAAAGCACATGGTTTTTACATCTTTGTCCTTAAGGCTTTGTTCAAACTATTCCCTCTGACAAGAATGCCCTGCTCTATATTCTTTCTCTTCTAGCTTGACTCCTCCTTTCTGCCTCCAGACTTGCTTCCTTGAATCCATTCTTCACATGGCAACAGGATTGATCTTTGGAAAATGCAAATTGGTCATGTCAGTCCCCTGCTTAAATCCTTTAAATAGCTGCTAGTTGCTCTAAGGAATAGAATTCAACCTGCTTAATATAGTTTATATTATTTTCTTCATCTTTCTGGACTTATCTTTGTTTAGCCTGCCTCTCAATTTGTGGAGCCGCTCCAGCTCTGTTGGGTGCTGTTTCCTCCATTTCATATAGTCTCCCCAGTTTCCCCCACATACCCTGGGCGTGAGAAAACTTCTATTCAATTCATCCCTTCGATTTAGGCTTGTCAGATAAAATAAAGGACATCCATTTAAATTTGAATTTCATCTACACTGCAAATAATTTATTGCATAACATGTCCCAAAAATTGCATGAGATATACTAAAAAAATATTTATTTATCTGAAATTCAAATGGACATCCTGTATTTTTATTTGTTATATTTAGCAACATATTCAGATTACAACTAAGCCTTCTCTTAGAACAGAATCATGTGTTCTCTTAACATCCTGTGTGGCTCTAAGCACTGTATATTGAAGTCATTATTTATTTGTTTTTCTCTTCCACTAGATAATCTCTTTGGGGACAAGGACCATATCTTTATCACTGTAGTGTCTGTAGTCATTACTAGAGAGCATACTGCCTGGAGCATAGAAGCCATTGAACAAAGATTTAGTGGATGAATGAATAGATGGGTGGACAAATGAATGAATGAATATATTAGGACTCCTACCAAATACCTCTTCAATGGAATCTTCCCTGACATCCTCCTGGGCAAAACTATTTTGTAATTATCTCTGTGTTTTCATAACACTTTTTACATCTTTCTTTCATAGCTCTTATCATACATGTCCCATGCATAACACTTAAAACTGTTTATTTACATGTCTATACATCTTCCTACTTGGTAAGCATCAACAGTCAGGGGTTGTGTCTTCAACATCTCCTGGTTGTACTTTTTGCCTTCCACATTGATTTGCTAATCACTGATAGATCCCAAACAACGATCGTGATTTAAAGAAGAGGCATGCAGTACACTCTTTGGATAGGAAATGTTTAATTGCATATAAGTATGATATGCAATCAATGACAAGGAATGTGCTTTTCAGTCACCTTTTGGTTAATTTGTTCAAATTTGAATACTCTATTTTAAGAAAAGCCAGACTTGGTGGTCTAGTGGTTAAGATTTGGAATTCTCACTGTGGCAGCCCAGGTTCATTTCTCCATCAGGGAACCCCACCACTCATCTATCGGTTGTCATACTGTGGCTGCTGTGTGTTGCTGTGATGCTGAAAGCTATGCCACCAGTATTTCAAATACCAGCAGAGTCACCCACGGTGGACAGGTTTCAGTGGAGCTTCCAGACTAAGATAGACTAGGAAGAAGGACCTGGCCGCCCACTTCTCAAAAATTGGCCATGAAAACTGTATGAATAGCAGTCTTGTCTGATACAGCACTGGAAGGTGAGAGGCTAGCACCCAAAGACCAGGCAGGGTTCTGTCTGCTGTGCACAGGGTTGCAAGGAGTTGGAATCCACTTGATAGCACTAACAATAATTTTAAGAAAGGTATAAACTGATTATCCAGACAAAACTGCCCAAGACAATAACAAGTACTAACATTACATGCCAAGCAGTGTGCTGTGTGATTTAAATGCATAATCTCAATTAGATTTCATAACTGCTTATGAAGAGGCACTTGTCTCTGCATATCTACATATTAAAGACATGAAAACTAGATTAAGGAATGTCTCCAAGATCCTATTTGTCGTAAATAGTGGAAAACATCTAAGTTTCCTTGCTAACCAAGAGGATGTAGTTTAAAAGATCCCACATCATATAATAGGAGAAATGGTTGAAGGAAAAGAGCTTATTTAGCGTGAAAAGAAAAAAATGATAAATGTTGTCAGGTATTTGGAGGAACAGACTTTTTCTGTGTTTCTGGAGAGCGGAGTTAAGACCCATGGGAAAGCCAGATGGCTAGATAAGAGTGAGAATTTTCTGACACCTAAGGTTATTCTGTGTAAAGAATTTATTTAGAATGGGAATAATCGGATTTGGAATGGAATTGGTTTGAGACTCTTCTGCAAAGAATATTTTCCACATTCCTGGAAGACTTAGGAGGTGATACAGCAAAGGTGGGTTACAGAGGGGATTCAGTAGGTACTTTCCATTAACAAATTACATTGTATAGATATACAGATAAAAACTTAGATATTTGGAACTTTAAAGATATTGGCTTTAAGATTTTATATGTAAAGAGTTCCCTTGCTAACACTTCAGGCATTTTTGTACATTTCTATAGGACTGGTAGTATTGGGGAAAGATGAAATTTTAAAGCTATAAGCATTTTTAGTCTCTGAGGTAAGAATTTAAATACCCCCACTAGCCATTCTGTTTCACTGTTTATAGTACCCATCTCAAAGGATCCTTTATCAAAGCAAAGTAGGCCTCCTATTGTTCTTCAGGGACATTTTGAAGTAACTATTAATTTTAATGAAGAGGTTTTAGACTGAGAGGGAAGTGTTACATTTAGGATTGTACGTAGCTGTGTATTGTTGAGACAGAACTCTGCTTTCACAGGCTTTTCTGCTTATGAGGGAGAATAATGTTTCTTTTCTCCATGTGGATTTAGATTGTACTTTTCTCTAAAGAGTTGCTTGCTGTATTTGTTCTTGTTTGAAGATTCATTGACAGGAGATATGAAGTAGTGTTCTAGAAGGCTGAAGGAAGGGATAGTACAAGATGGAGGTAGTTGAAGTTCAACCTGTACTGTGCCAGGAATGGCCTCCATGTGTCATTCTCCATAGGTCAGTAACCAAGATGTTGTGGATGTACTAATTTTGGAATGTTCTGTTCTGATGTGATTGTGCTTTTGGAGTCCCTAGGTAAGAGTGTATGTATGTATCCTGCTTTCCTTAAGTGGACTCTGAAGTCCCACTGTCTGTGATCCCATGATAAGGCAACTCCAGGTCCTAAGGCTGGGGCCACTCTTCGATCCCAGTTATTGAGACCTGCTGAGGATTAGATTTCCTTTAGGGCACTCTCATTGGTTGGGTTAAACTAGTCCCTTTCACAAAGAGCAGGATGGAGACTGAACGGGAAGATAGTGCTCTAAGTGTCCCAGTATGCAGACACCTTCTCAAGGAGGATTGACTAGAGCTTTTGAGCTCTGAGAGTAGCCATGTATACTGTGAGTTGTAAGTTACGATGTTGTAACTGTCTTGTGTAAATTAATGCAAGCTTAAAAAGCATCTATGAAAAGTTACAAACTGTTTTCTTCTGTGTTGGGAGAACTAAGAGAAAGGTCAGTGCCATGCCTGGGAATAATGATAAAGTGCAGGAAATAAAAATTCTCCCTTATAAACATCCCCTTCATCATCCTAGGATGTACCAATAATAGATTGCCCTAGGATGGTGGGTATTTGAGAACTGCCACCGGTCATTCTGAGAGGCAAGAGCACAGAGAATATCAGTGAGGATCCTAAAGAAGCCAAAGTCAAGGCACAGACTAATGGAAAAAAAAAACATGAAATGCCACCACACCTAGTGACTTATTAGGAAATACTAGGGGGCTCTGGTGGCCATGAAAATGCTGCCGTGAAAGTATTCTATTCAGATAGCCTGCTGCACAGGGCATAACTGACTGACAGCCCAGCTGCTTCCCATCTAGGTCCACTACTGAGTATGTGCCAAAGCCGTGATTCTGCTAGGATGTTGTCAGCCATTATTTGAGCACAGCAGGGGGACAAGTGCCAGCCTATTCCTGTGATACCCGCCTCCTCTAATGGATGACTTCAGCTGGAGGACTCCCCATTCATTGGCCTGGCAAAAAGTTTTCTAAAATACAGCTGCAGCCTGAGACTCCTCTGACCTAATCCTTCTTCTTCCGCCCTCTCCTTTGACAGGGGTCAGACTAGCATCGTATTCTGAAGCCTCTACCTCTCGACTTCTCTTCCTCCCTTTTAACCTTCACAAGTGTTAATTCCCTGCCGAGGTCCTCTTGGAGGACCAGAACTAATACAGGGGCTGTGAGATTTAGCAAAAATGGTGGATGTAGGCTGAAAACAATTGTAGTTTTGATGTTCATACAAATGTGAAGTAATCGAGCTTGGACATTTTAGTTATATATGCGAGTCGTGTATCAAATTAAAAAGTCATCTAAAAACGAGAATCTAAGCTACTTCCAGCTGAAAGAAACTGGGGAGAAGTTGTGTGATATTATGATTTATAATAAGAAACACATATTTGATCTTCCTCCCCATTTCTGGCACAGAGCTCCTAAAACGCTTGAAATTTCCTAAGTGCTAAAAGTCATAAAGGTGTCTTTTGTAATGGATGATTTAATCAATCACGCCTAGGAAATGAAGTCTCCATAAAACTCAAAAGGACGAGGTTCCTTGAGCTTCTGGGTTGGTGAACACGTGGAGGTTCAGGGAGAGTTACACGCTCTGAGAGGGCATGGAAGCTCCAAGCCCTTTCCCCATACTTTCCCTATGCATCTCTTCCATCTGGCTGTACCAGAGTTACATCTTTTTATAGTAAACTGGTAATTTAGTAAGTAAAATGTTTCTCCAGGTTCTGTGAGCTGCTCTAGCAAATTAATTGAACCCAAGGAGGAAGAGTCATTGGAACCTCTGCTCTATAGCTGGTTGGTCAGAGCACAGGTGAAAACCTAGACTTGTGATGGACATCTGAAGTAGATAGTGTCAGAATTGAGTTAAATTCTAGGACACCAAGCTGGTGTCGGAGAATTGCTTGGTGGTGTGGGGAAAAGATCCACACACATTGGAATTGAAATTAGACTTATAGGTTGTTACTGAGATCATAAGAGTTGGCAGAAAAAGAGGGATATGCCTGAGGTAAAGACAAGGACTGGGATGGGAAGAAGAAAACATATGTAGATGCCAAAAGCCTGGGAAGAAGGGTTGGCATAAGAGACAAGGTAGATACAGAGAGTGTGAGAATAAAGAGGTAAGAGAAAGAGCTTCAAGATGTGGTGCAGCTCAGAATGCAGCAGAGAGCAAGAAAATAAAGGGGAAGAAAAAAGTCTGGGACATAGATGCAAAAACATAGATTTCAGCAGAAATACAGAAATAAAGGAAAAATTGTGGATAGAGTATGCATAGGATAAGTCTGAAAGCTGTCTTCAGCTCACTTGCTTATGAATATAGACAAAGAAACTGAAGGATTTAATGATAAATCGATTGAGGCAGGATTTCCAAGGATGATGGAGGTCAAAAAAGGCAAAGGTCAGGATTAAGTCCCATATGAAGAAAATAAAGAGAAATCACATCTTATTACATGTGATCCCTGATTCAATCAACTCTGAACTGTGTCTCTTCCTTTCAGCGAAAGAAAAGAGTATTAAGGAATTATCGTATGTATCACAGACCTTACATTAGGCTGACATATCATGAAGTTTAGTCACTCAAGTTTTTAAATATATGCTGATATCAAACAATAGAAAAATAAATTAAAATAATTAAATGTATACCCTTAGAAATGGCAAACACATGATTTTTAGGTATAAATGCATTACCCTGTACAAAGGTAATAATGTTTTAATTAGATCTTGCTTTTTAAATAATTTCCCCCAGTGGTAGAGATGGACTTATACAGTCTATTAACAATTTCTCCCAAGGTTCACTTTTCCACCAGGAGCCATGTATTCAAATGATAGATAGAATCAAGTAATCAGCATTTGGATTTCCAAGTGTTGCTAATTGACCTCTGTAAAGATTTAGCTCAGGCAATGGGAAACTCAGATGAAAAAGTAGTCACTTAAACATAGAATGGAAAGAAACATGTCAACTTTACTTGATTTTAATTGATTTGACTCAATTTAATTATTTAAAAATAACCAACAAACAGAAACCAATCACTAACTCTCCCATCTCGATTTTCCAAGGAGTGAAATGAGAAGCCCTCTCTTTATTTCGAATAACTAGTAGGTCCAAATGTTTCACATTACAATTGGTAATTGTTTCCTCTAGCGTGAAACTGGAATACCACTAACGCCTAATTTTCAAGATTGTAGTTAAAAAAAGGAAGTATTATATTTGACACACCTAACAGATGCCTGGCATATAGTAGGGCTGTATTAACTTATGGCTGTATTAACTCATCAGGAGTTAAACAACCTGGGTATCATTAATAAACGTTAGTTGAAGAAGAACATGAACGAGGTTGATACCTAGGGAAAAACAGAAAGGTTGCACAAAATGAAAAGGCATAGAAGATAAGAAATCTACATCAATATTACAAATGTAGAACAAAGGCACACATAAGCAAATAAATCATAAGAAGACCTTCAAGAAGAATGCATGTTTTGTGAAGAAAAATGGACAGTTTCATAAATATATGTGAACTGGGAAGACAGAAAAGGAAGATTATAAGCCCCTTGAGAGAGACTGAAATGAATTCAATGACAGAAGAGGCAAATGCAGCAGGAAAAACGAATGACTGATTTGTTTTAGTGCTCACTGGGGAGAGCTTGAAGTTGTACGAGAAAGGGAAAAGTTTCCCGGAGGGAGATGGCAAACTCCTAAAACCAAAGAGCTGGAAAATCATTTACATAGGTTACATCTCATTATAATAAAACCTACAGTACCCATAAGTTGTTTTATAGAGACCAGATTTTGTTGAAATGATTTCAGGTGAAAGCCCCTACAAATTGATAGTTTTGGGGATGATAGTCAGTGGATATCTGCACATTAAAAACTCTGCAGAATAATGCTTTTTGACATAGATATACATCAGAACATTATTTATAATAGAGAAGTATAGGGAGATCTGTAAAAATACAGAGAAAGGAGAATGGTTAAATACATTATAAAATTTACGTGATGAAATATTTTACCAACAAAATAACACTTATGAAAGTCATTAATAATGTCGGTGAATGCATATGATATAACATTAAATAAAATAAAATTACATATGTGGAATAATTAAAATTGTGAAAAATAAAATAACCAAAGAAAAACGATTGAGCAGATCCTAACAAAATGTTAAAAATAATTGTCTGATTGGGTATTGAGGCTATAGATTTTTTTATATTCTTTATACTTTTCTGAATTTTCTAAAATTGGTATGTACTTTTTATATTCAGATAGATGTTACATATGAGTCTATATTTCATAAATAAGTACATGTATAAATTTTTAAAAATCAACTAATTCTACAAGGCTTATAATTAAAAACAGCATTCCCTTGCTCCACCAGTTTTTCTCTCTCAAGTCAGCCACTTTCAAATCTTTTAGCTGTTTCTTTTGATATTTACCTCCATATTTCTAACTTGCTGCCATTTATGTTTTTAAGGAATTATTAATTGACATTAAAATGAGAAATAGATTTGCTTTTCTCATGTCCCTGCCCCCAACACCAACGCAAATATTTTTCCCCTTTATCCTCCCAATACATTTATCTCATATATTTAGATTAAATGCATATTTTTTATTTATTTATTTTTGGTGAGGAAGCCCTGAGCTTAGCCCTGAGCTAACATCTTTTGCCAATATTCCTCTTTTTGCTTGACAAAGATTGTTGCTGAGCTAACATCCATGCCAACCCTCCTCCATTTTGGATATGAGAGTTACCACAGCATGGCTTGATCAACAGTATGATCAGTGTATAGGTCTGTGCCTGGGATCTGAACCTGGGAATCCCAGACCAGTGAAGCGGAGCTCATGAACTTAACCACTATGCTACTGGGCCAGCCCCTGAATATTTTGTTTTTATTCATAGTGGAGTCATATAGCATAATATGTCTGTTTTATTCTCTTCCTTGTAGAAGTTCTTATTTTCCTTACATAATAATTGTGCTTTTTTTTTTTGTTTGGCTGAGGAAGATTAGCTCTGAGCTAACATCTGTGCCAATCTTACTTCAATTTATATGTGGATCACCACCACAGCATGGCTGATGATTGGTGTAGGTCCGTGCCCAGGATCCGAACCTGCAAACCTAGGCGGCTAAAGCAGAGTGCAGTGAACTTAACTACTACATTTGAGGGCCTGCCCCTTGTTGTTTGTTCCATAGGAACCTATTCCCAAGCTGGCAGAGATGCAAAGCTCCTCTCAATGCATTTAAATAGATCAAGCAAGGCCTTAATTCAAGGTCTTAGTTCCCTATAAATAGAGAAAAGGATTTGGATGCATTTAATTTATTGAGTAAGCACATGCAGAAGAGGAGGGAGAGAAGCACTGGTCTGCAACAGGAAATAAAAAAGTTTATAGTCTTTCAACTGAGTCTAGCTTTCATCTGGTCCCAAGGGGAAAGCTAGGGCAGAGTTACCTCTGAGCAGGCAGTTACTAGCTCTGTGAGGTAGGAGGGTGTGGAGTTTATAACCTCCAGGGCATGGTGGCTCCCTCCTGGCCAAGAAGAATGCCCCAGAGGAGGGGATAGATGGATTCCCTTAGCATCTATCAGCTGCAGAATGAGTGCAGTGGCCCAATAAAGTAGACTGAGGCAAGGTACAACAGCACCCAATATAAGCAACCTGTTTTTTATTCCTTTGTTCATTTCTCTCTCTCTCTTTTTCTCTATCTCCATCTCTATCTCCATCTCTATGTCTATCTCTCTGTTTTAGGGACATTGTTCCTCAGTGTCCAAATGTAAGGGTCTATAGGTTTTTCTCTTGGGATGACCAGGTTCTCTAGAGAGTAATCTAGTCTCTTGCCTGAGATGCATGTACTTTATTATCAGTATTCCTGGTGCCAACAAGAGGGAATGGTTGGCTTGATCATATTCTGTAGCACATAGGCTTTCATGTATTTTTATGTTTGTCCCACTCTTCTGCAACTGTGGGTGTGACCTCGAGCCCAGCCCTGGGTCAGGGCAGCAGGGAGGCAATGAAAGGGTAGAGGATCTGGGAGTTGAATAGACGTTCAGCAAATGCGTCTGTGTTCAGTCCTTCCTTTGTATCTCCACCTTCAAAATTAGCCGGTTTCCCCAACACCTGAACTGTTCTGGAGTTCTGTGACACACACAGTTTTGTCTTTTTCCCCTTCCTCCTGACTGCTGGCTTAGCTTTCAGCTTTCCCTGGTCTGCTTGGCAAATTGTAACATGTCCTTCTACTTTCCAGCTATAAAACTTCCCTAAACCTCTTATCTGCTGAAATTCCTTCCAAATTTCTTTGTCTTTTGAGGTTTATTTCTTTTTTTCCCATTACTCTCATCATAGTCCACTTTAGGAAATAAACATGTATATTCAATCAACATGTTAAACTGAAGGACACTGTTGTTTCTAACCAGATAAATTTTAATGTGCTCGATTTTCATCATGTTGACAGAAATTTTAAAATGAATTAGTAGTTATATTTTAATTTTATTATGAACATCTCAAGATTATCTTTGTTAAGCAAAGTTGAACTCAAAATGCAGTCAAATAAAAATGACAACATACCTTTCTTTAGCACAGTCCATGAACGTGAATAAATACCTGAATTTATGGGGAAAACAGCTATCGCCTGCAGTATTGGGTTGTTTGTATTTGTGTATAGAAGGTACATTGATCTTGTGTGAAATCGTGGTTAACACCATGTCTCATAAGTAATGTTCTTTGTGTGGGTGTGGGATAAGACTTTGGATTGTCAAAATTCTCAGCGTCTGGGATTTTGTAATCTGCGGGGGGTGGGGGCTGCACTTGTCGCTTTCTCTAGTCCATATATAAGTAAGATTTCAGACTTTGTTCCCAGCATAAAATTTTCCGGACTGCATCTTCACTGTAATATATGCTCATAATAAAAATAAAACTCTGCCTCCCCGGAGAATAATTCAGCCAAGGAAATTCCATTTTTATGGGCAAGCATACTTTCCCTTGAGAGAAACCTTGATTGGATTGGAATCTAAAAACAGAGTTCCTGCTGGAGTATTGACAAGGGCACATCACAATGGTCCTATATTATTACAAGTTGATACTGATAGGAGTAAAATTCGTTACTAATTTGCTCAAGTAATAATTAAAATATTGATTTATAGAGTCCTTTACATTTCTTACAATATTATATCATCAGTTGCTAATTTTACTCTTAGTGTAGTACAGAGAACTGTTAACATGTGGCGTTATTCACATGTAACAGATAAAGTAACAGTTAAGTGAATTGACAAATGTACTGCAGCTATTTAAGCAGCAGACCAAAGTGTAGAATTGATGTCCTGTGACCTGAGTCCTGTATTCTTTTAACTGCACAGTTCTGGCTCTCTTTTATATGCTCTGCACTCACAGACACTTCACATGCTTTGTTCTAAGATTGTCTCGTGAAGTTTTTTTTATTTTTAACATTTGTGTTGCTTTATAACTACTGTAAAGGTCCTCTCAAGTTATGTTATTCTCTTGACAGAGAATTAACTCTCTATGTCATTCATTAAATCTATACTTTCTTCTAGGTAGTAGTTGTTAGCAACAATACTCCTGTTTACTATTTACGTTTCCATAAAATCTGAACTTTAGACTTCATGGCATTTTTTCGAGGTGTGTGCATCTACCTCTGTGGCATTCATTCTTGGTTTTATGCTATTTCTCCCTCTACTGTCTCAATTTTTTTTTTCTCTTCACATCTTACTACCTTCAAGCCTCTCTGGGTTGAGGGACTTTAGTATAAGCACTTCCAAGGGGATTAGAAAAGATCTTGTTCATGAAGTAGAGTCTGGGCAGTGGTTGGAGGGACCAGGTCAAAGGAAACATAACTCGAGCATGTGAAATAGTCTTCCTTTCTCCCTTAGATTGTCTCCCTGAGAAATATGGCCCACAGTATTCTTGTAAATCACACTCAGACACACCTTACCACAATATGGTTTCTAAGAGTTATGGAGAATTAGCAATATGGCTCCAAAAAGTTGCTATTGAATAGGTTGTGGGAGTGGTTTACTTGTATATTTCAGAAATAGATTTTCTAGTACCTGTAGCACCAAAATTATTCCATATATAATTCTAAATAGTTCATTGCACAATTTCCAGAAATATAAGCAAATCATTCTGATTTGCTATTCTGAAATAATATTTCCTTTGTGGTGCTGAGAAATAGGTTTTTAAGTGAAGGAGAAAATGGAATTATCTGTGAACATAATATTTTCAACATGGTGTTAAGAAGAACAATTGCAAAATGACATCAAGGTGTTAATGTTGTTTCCCACTGAAGTGATGTTTCCCAGAGTGGAGGGGTTCAGCTGTTTGATTTTTAGCGAGTCTATCCTAATCTTATCTGAATCCTACCATGAAATCAGTCTGTGCTCCAAAAGCCCTGGTTGAAACAGAGGCAGAATTTAGCAAGAGGAAGGACTTTAGCAGTCGATTGCCAGTAGCTGCCTCAGAAACGATAGGGAGGGCAAATTTTTGGCTGGCAAAATCTTGGATGCCTGATATTGAGAAGTGAGTAAACTTATTGACAAGTGATGATGTGATTAAGATGTTTTCTTTACCAAAGCAGTAGTTGTGGACAGAGTAAGGCATGTAGAACAGAAACGGGACAAAGCTGACAATGAACCAGAAACTCTGAGAAGGTAGACACACAGGGCCCCAGGAGTGGTGGAAGATCAAGTAGAAACAGCCTTCTCATTGGAGAGGAGAGGGAGGTCAAGTGCATAGAGAGAGAAGGTCATGTGAAATGAAGAGAAAGACCTGGTTGGTTAAATGTGGTAAGCTTATATGACAGGCTGGTAGCTGCTATGAGGAGGTGGGTAAGTGGAGACAAAGGGACATAAGAAGACATCTTTGTAAAACAGAGGGCTCTTTACCTTAGCATCCTAGAGCCACACATTTAGCCTCACTGTGCCCAAAGGAGAATTGCTCTGGAGTGGAGGATTTTCAAGGACCTCCACAATTGTGTCTTCTATTTGAAAGATAATTGTCAACGAAAATAATTCATAACCAATCTATAAAAGAAAATTTGGGAGAGTTTATTCTGAGCTAAAATGTGAGGACCATGGCCCAGGCCTTTCCTAAAGGAAGAAAGGGCACCAAAGAAGTGGGGTGTACAGAGTGGTTATATACCCCCAAAGAGGATGTTTCACATATGATTGAAATGTCCCTTTTACAATAGTCGCGAGACTGCTCTGTTGGCACAGGAAGTCATAGACACAGCAGGTAGGTCTGCTGTCTTAGTGGACACAGCAGGGTGGCAGGTCTGTTGTCTCGAGCTGGGTAGTCACAGGTGATCTGGGTGGCCAAAGGTGAGCACAGCAATCAGTTCCTAGCCTAAGGAAAGATGCTTATCCTTAAGGAAATGCCAATGTGTCGGGGGGGAGTTGCACCTTTATCTTAAGGCCATTTGTTCTTGCTGTAGTAAATGTTTAAAGCAGATGTACAATGCATGCTCAATGCCCACTTCAGGCCCTTTTGGAAAAAAAACAAAGTCAGGCCGAATTAGGTTTACACCAAATGGCTTCCTCATATACACCAATATATCCTATTGCTTGCCGTTTCTATTTGTCATAATAAAGGAGGGAAAACTGCATGTATACTTGGGAGCAGTGATGGTTCCTTGTGTATCTGACACAGTTTGAGTCATTGCTCCCTTGTTTTTATCTAGGTTGATGAAGAGGGAATCATAAAACTAAATCGGAAAAATAAAACACAATACATTTCTATTGTTTGATTATAGACAGTCAATGTCAACCTTCGGTTGGTATTTATTATGAACCAAAACAAACTGTAAGCATTTAAAAGAAATTTTTTACATATCTAATTTCTAAAATCTTATAATATTTTCCCTGTGCTAGGTAAAATAGATGCTTAATAAATACTTGTTTTTATTAAACCATTAAGTTTTTATTATTTCCTCAAGGGAATAAACATTTTAATGAGCTAATTTTGAGTGGGAAAATATTGACACAATTCACTTTTTTGTTTGCTTTACTGTTTTTGTTGGTTCACAGTGAACATTTAAAATCAGCTTTAGGCTAATTGTGGACATTGCTCCATTACTTTATATTGTCTTGACTGAGAGTCAATAACTCACCTTGTAAGGTAGCATTTACCCTCTCTGTTTCTTAGTTTCCTCGGGTGTAAAATGAGATTTGACGAAATGATAGCTAAGACATTTTCTAAACCATTTTCCATTCTATGTACATTGAATTCATGCTACTCTTAATGCATACACAATTTCCACATTTCATAAATATTCCCCTTTCTGAGAACGGAATAGTTTTATATTTACATATTCTTTGTCCCTGTACATTAGACATTTATAAGCTTGAAGATTATATGATATATAATGTTATTATGACGATACTTTCTTTTGTTCTCTGATGCACTAATTTCAAAGTGTGTATCCTCTTCTTTGCTTCTTTTCTACTTAGCACTTAGTTCCCTCATGGTTAGGTTGAGGCAAATTTCTTCATCTGTCAGCGGCTTATTTAGGTCTCAGGACAGACATTCCATTTTTACAATTTGCTTTTTTTCTCCCATTCCATTTGTACAATTTACACCCTTAATACAAGGACTCAAATGATACTCTTTGTGTTTTCTGTTGATTTTTATGGAGCTTTGGCCCATTATGCCTGATGGACTTCTAAAATCACTCAGTAACTCCTGTGGAATTACTTGTGTTTGTTTCTTGGAAATGTGAAAACTTCTTTACCCAAGTGATGTGATCCTTTTCTTTGTGTTTTTGCTTTTCTCCTCCCGACACACAAGGCAACTTGTCTTTGCCACGGTAATTTTCTTTCTCATTTTTACCATCTGCTGAATTCTTGAGAAAGAAGTCTTGGTGGAATTGAGAAGCAATGGTTTCTTTGTTTCTTTCTTTCTCAACATTCTCTCCTTCTTTGCATTCATTAGCACAAACTCTTGTTAGAATAAATTTATGTGCATTTGCTCTGTGACATAGTTTAACAAAGCCTGATATCTATTCTCTGGGAGCACATGGAAATACAGTCAAACTGTTTTAAAATGCTGGAGCTGAGAAAATTGGCAATAATTGTGTGCTAAGCAGCTTATAGCAGGTTTCACTGTGTATGCTTAATGAACTTAAAGAAGAACTGCGTGAAAGATGGCCTTTTTGATTGTATAAGTTCTAATTCCTAAAAAGAACAGAAGGGAGAACGGAAACAATTTAAAGAAGGCTGGTAAAGTTGGTAAGCATTTGTTCCAGGTCTTTGATCCCTTCTTCTGGACGGTGTCCACATGTTCCACAGAAAGTACGCCAGTTTAGTCAAATCACTGAAAAAACAGATGATGTTCTTAGCCCCTTTTGCATTTTATTCTCTCCATGGGCATTCTCATAGTTTTAATGATTGTCTTTTCTTACTCATGGATAATTTGATCACAAGGAACAGAAATCAACTTAAATTATCCAGAGAAAAAATTAAAAAAAAACAAAAACAGAGAAGAAGCTCGTGTTAATCACCTGCAAAAAAGTTTAGTTAGACCTTAAAAGAACTGCAGTCTCACTAGGTTTCAATTCTGACTGTCCTACGAGGGCCTCTTGTTTTGCTTCTCTCCATCTGTTCCACTTCATTTGTCTCTCCCGCTAGAGCCTGAGGTTTTGCAGGCTATTTGTCTACAGCCTGTAAGGACTGCTTCAAAATGCAGTATTGCTCTCAGACCAAGCAAGAGTAAACACTTTCTAGAGTCTGCTTCATTTTTATCCCCCTTCTAGACCAGGCTGTGGGTACCTAAGGGTCTAGAATTTTCTGATATACTAGCCTCAAGCATCCTACCAGGGCCTGTAGAATCTTCCTCCTCAGGCGCTGCTTTCTGAGGGCAGCCCATGCGGTAGGTGTCTGTACCCTTGAGCCCTAGTGTAGGATGTGGATGGACCCTGGACACGTGAGGCCATTTCTTTATGGACAAAGCTCAGTATGGAAAGAGAAGGGAGGTAGGCTATGATCCAGGGTCCCTGGCCAGTTCTCCCTGTGTCTCGACATTCTTACTGGAAATTTTGTGGATCCTGAGAATTCTATATTCAAATCTTTCATTATAATGATATATCTGTCAACTTAGGAAGCTAACACATATTTTTTAAAACAATGTTTAGCTTAATTTTATAACTTTTAAATATTTAGATTCATGGTATATGGAATTCCATTTGTGTTTTTGCCCTGGATCCCACAAATATTATAGTGGAGGCATGACAATGTGAATATTTACAAAATATTCTCTAATAACTAGTTGACTTAGTCTTCCTGTCACATTTCAATTTCTCTTGGGATAAAAATTAATTTTTCTAACTTGAGTGAGATGTTTATGCTGAATGTTCACAGGTATGTCAAACTGAAGTTGTTTGAAGTTAAATCCATTCATTAGCTTTCATTTCTAATATACTGCTTTTGTTTCATCTATTCAAAATGTTTTACTTGAGAACTCATTCTGAGCCAGGTACTTGGATAATCACTGGGGACAAAATGAAGAGCAAAACCATACGCAGTCCTTATCTGGATGTAGTGAAAGAGACAGGTTCCAGGTTTGGGTTTGGAGCACCATCATCTGCTTTGTTATCCATCCCCAGATCTTAAATTTATGTATGACTTGGCATCTCTCACCTCACCTATAGCCAATCAGTTATCAAGCCTGGTGAATTTTACCTCTTCATTGTTTGTCTATTTTGTCTCATTTTACTTTTCCCTACTGTCACTGTCTTAATTCCATCTTAATTACCTTGTCTCACCATACTCTTGCTTGAGTTTTCACCTATATTTTCTGTCTTCAGTATTGTTTTTCTCAAATATGTATCTAAAACAAAAATCTGTCACCTTATATACTTCATTATAATTCATCAATCCTTATGTGCAGGCTCCTATTTCCTTGCTACCCTCACCTGCCCATTCCCTCCCAAGACAAACACTAACTCCTTATGGAATAAAGTTTAATCTGTCTTGGAGAGAAGGCCTGCCATGAGCAGTTGCCTGCTTACCTTCTTCCCATATTAGTACCCATTCTCTCAATTAGAATATTAAATTCCAGTATATCAATCTCTTGTTTCTGTTGCTTTGTTCTAGATATTTTCTCTGCCTAGAACATTCTTTCTCAACAAAATTAGACTTCTTCCAATCTAATCTACCTTTCATTCCAGACACACACAAGAATGATTAGGTAATTTGTTGATGTGCTTTTATTGCAAGTAGCCATGCATATGACCATCAAAACATCTACCTAAGTAGTGAAATAGTGCGTGCATGCACACACACACACACACACTCATAAATATATTCATCCCACCAGATTTTAACTACTCAAAGGAATCATTATTTTTCTCATAAAGCAGATCATCAATAAATATATTAACTAAACACACAAAAAAGTTTGGCAACTTGCAGTTTCTCTTATTTGACATATCAAAATTCTCTTTCTTTTGTTTTTATTTTGATTGATCTTTTTGTTCTTGTTCATCTTGTAGCCCTTGTTGTAAACTTTTTCGGAGGAAACACTTATGTCTCTAAGATAAATCCTAAAGTAAGTAGTGTTGCTTTGAATTCAGGACAAATAAAAAGGGTCAGAGATTTTCACCTTGATCCTTGCGCTTACATTGAACGAACTGAAGCTCTTCATCCCTGACATACAGTGATATAAAAACTCTTCATCTTCAAACACCCTTAGCCTGCAAATAGGGATTTTTATTTTAAGTATCTAAAGATGACCTATATTCTAAAGAAGTTTATGCCATCACAGGAATAAAGGAATAGCCCAGTGAAATAGTCTGTGGTTATGTAGAGATTACTGAATGGAATTCCAAAAATACTGACCCCCATGGTGTATGCTTTGTTCCAGGAAGCCAGCTACATTGGGCAGGCTGTAGGAATGATTATTGCCATATCTAAGATCCAAAAGTCCTTTAGGTGGGTCTTCAGCTTTATTTATATAAGTTAAATTAATCACAGCATGGTTTGTCCATTCAACTTGGCCAGTTAGATCCAAGTGGATAGACCACATATTTTGATACATATTTTCATACTTTTTCTGTTCAAAATCCTCCCACTTCTCCTTTGATTTTTTCCTTTGATCAATGGGCTCTTTAGAAGCCCATTGTTATTTAGTTTTCAAATGCTTGGATGTTTTCTATATATGTTTCTGTTTTTAATTTCTAATTTCATTCTGTTGTGTTAAGAGAACACATATTATATGATTTGAATCATTATAATTTTATTGAGATTTATTTTCTGGTCTAGAATATGGTCTATCAGTATAAAATGTGTTAAATACTAGGAATGCAAATATAAATGGCATGAAACTCATTAAGCAATTCACATTTTTTTGTCTAACAGACCATGTTTACAAATTATAACACAATGTTATAAATATAAAAAGATAGAGGTACAGGATTCTATGGAAGATTACTGTAGTTTAACCAAAGAATAAATTACAATTTAGAACCATCATTTTGTTGACACTTACTACAGGACAGGACACAGGCAAGATGCATTATATTTATCATAACCTTAGCAGTTAGACATTGTTTCTCTCAAATTACATATGAGGAAAGATTTAGGAATGGAGTCACATCATAGGACCAGGAGAAAATTTAAGAGCTTGACAATGAGAAGGTGTCATTGTCAATCTGGGCCAATAGAATAAGAAAACACATCTTCAAAGACTTATCCAGCAATTTGAAGACTTTACCTTAATTTAAAATTCATGTAGATGAAAATTTTAATTAAATTTTATTATATTCTATCATTAGTCCAAGTCTCCTTGGATTCAGAACCCCCTTGTTGAACGCTGGTACACATAATCTAGATGAGAGGCAGCTTGCCTAACCTGTGAAGTGTTGCATTTGTGAAATTTTGCATCTACATCTTGAAGTGCATAGCAATACAAGCAGCAGATGCGTGCATGCAACTGATATCTCCCTAACCAGGAGTACATAGGCAAAGAGCCAGTGGTCTCTGGATAATAATAATATCATTTTGTCTTTATTGGACACCTATCTCTGAGGAACTAAAGTGATTTGTAAGAATGATCTCATTAGTTCATATACTATTCTTATGAAGCAAGTAGATGGCAGCTGATGTTGTCTTTGTTTTTTAATAGAATTCTCTAAGTACATCCGGGGAAATTTGATTAGATAGTTGGACTGGATTCATAATGTCCTAATCTAAGAAAAACAGTCTTTCAAATTATTGAAAGCATTATTAACATTCAGAAAACAATTTTGTTAAGCCTTAATATTTTCAGAGTATATGCCAAAGGAGCTAGCCATATCTACAGGTGTTTTTGATAAGGTCCACCTTTAAGGACTCAGATTTTATAGATTCCCTATTAAATTCAACAAATATGTTTAAGAAATCTGCTCTGTGAGAGAAAATAAATCAACGCATGGTGTCTTTTGCAGAGAGGTTTTGATTGTATTGGTAAGAGAAAATATAAAAAGAGAAAAACTTATTAAGGATATCACAAACATATATATACTGTATAGATATCTGTATCTCTCTCTGTCTCTGTCTCTCTCCCTGTCCTTATTCCTATCCCTATATCGTCTGTCTGTCTCCTATCTATCTATCTAAAATAAAATGCCAAAATAAAAATAATAAAGCATAGACAAAAAAGTTGCTATCTCTCAGGAATGAATAGAATGCTATAAGCAGATAATTTTAAGGAAAGGTCGATTATCAACATAGTTTCCCATTGCACTTTAAGCAAAATGCAAATGCCTTATCAAGGCCTTCGGAGCTCTGTGTGGATTGCCTTGATTACTGATGTGGTCTCAACAAACAGAGAACTATTTCATCTTTGGCCTATGTTCAAACTGCTAACTCCTTGCTAACATCCTCATTTTCAGCTGATGACCTTGCATCATTTCACTAAGAAAAGAGAAGCAACCAGTAGAGCATCTCTTCTTGCTTTTATAACTAAGATCTTCTAAAGTGTTGACTGTACCAGCTTTGACTAATTGTTCTCCATCCTCCAATTGTCCCTTTAGACCACCCCGTGCAAGTTCACATTGTCAAGGGAAGCAGTGACTTGCACATTATTAAATCCAGTGGTTGGTCATTAGTCCTCTTCTTTATTCACCTATCAGCAACATTAGGCCCAATTGATAATTCCCTCCTCTTTAAAAAAAACACCTTATTCACTGATTTTGCTCCTCTGATTTTCCTCCTAGCCGTTTGGCCTCAGTCTCCTTGTAATTTCTTCTAGATCTTTCAAATTACTTAGTATTGGTGTGGAGGTATTGGCAGTTCATTTTTTATTACATATTACATTAAAATATAGTGAAACTATTTACTGTTTCTAGTCTATTGACAAACCAAACTAGGTCCATTTTGATAATTTGGTTGCAGATTTGTTTCAAGGAAAGTTTCTTATGATCGAAGCTATTGGAAGAGCTCAGAGAAGACTGAGTCAGAATAGGAAACCAGATGACCCGACCTAACTGAATATACTAACCTAACCGAATAGTCTCAATGCTTGCTCCTCACTTTTGTCTTTAATACAGGTCAGCTTAGAACTGTCATATTGCAATAAAAAGGGACCCATGCATCAATCCTAAACCAGCTGACAGAGTAATTCCTAGAGTGGCTCAAGAAATACTTAATGCTCTAGTAATTCCCAAACACTGTCCTCTAGGGCCAGCCCTGGTGGCCTAGTGATTAAGTCCCACGTGCTCTACTTCAACAGCCTGGGTTCCGTTCCTGGATGTGGACCATACTCCACTTGTCTGTCATGGCCATTCTGTGGTGGCGCCTCACATACAAAAAAGGAGAAAGACTGGCAGCAGATGTTAGCTCAGGGTGAATCTTCTTCAGAAAAACAAACAAACAAAACCCACAAAGAAAACAATGTCCTTCAGCATCCTGTACAGAAAACACCTGTAGCAGGTGTGTAGGGTGATCTGAGCGACTTGGAGTCATCACTTGGGCTGTGGTAAGTTTGCATCTCTAACTGAGTAGCTGCAGATGGATCATAATCAAAGCTGACCTTCAGAGAGCGTGAAGTTGAGTGGAGGCAGTGCAAAAGGAAAAACTACTTAAAAATGGCATCCTGGAGTTTGAAAGAGAGATCAGGACTCCAAATACTGACTTGGGAGCCATCAGTGTATAAAAGTAAACAGTGAAGTTTGAAGTGAAGCTGAGCTCACCTAAGGGAAAGAGCACACAATTTTGGGCTATGCTCAGTGAGTGTGGGGAAGCAGACTGGAGCACAGGAGGACTAGGCAATGTGGCAAGAGTTTGAAGAGTCTCTGCATACGCTAATTAAAACTAGACTACAAAACCAAAACAACGCACAACTTCTGTCCTACACCTGCATATCTCTTTTCAAAATCAGGCAAAACTCTACCTCAAGCCTGAAGAATTGAACTCTGAATTCTTATTTCTTCAGGGACTCTTAGGAATAGTTCTTAATCTTTAAAAGTCCACAAACTCATTAACGATTTAGTGAAAGCTATGGATCTTTCCCTAGAAAAGCGAAAATGAGTGTACAGAAGCAGACAGGATTCTGAAAAAGAAGTCAGAGGCCTCATGGGTGCCAGTAATTATTCACAGTGAAAGACATGGCTGATGACTTCTTACATTCAGTTTGAGATTTGTGCTGCTCCTTTGTATATTCCCTTGAGATTTTGTTGTTATGGTAAAACAGTATAGACTCATAGTTAGGGCTGCTGAGTTCTATTTCCAATCTCATCACTGCCTTTTGTGACCCTGTCATATATGTGCTTTCTCTTATGTAAACATAATATTTATGCTATCTACATTATATTTGGGCGGATAGGTAAACATGTTGAGTTGAAGCAGTTTTTTATAAACATCAAATGAACAAAATTAATACTCTTCAGTATTGTTGAATTATTTTGCCTTTTCTAGTTAATTTAAGTTAAATAGAGGGGTAGTTTTGCCTTTTAAACTTCAGAAAGAGTTGATATGTAAGTAAATAACATTGTTTTATTAAATGCCTTTCATAAAATTGAAAAAGATTTTATAATAATAAATTTGCTTTATCCGTCTTTTTCCAAATAAGAATGAGAGACAAATATAATTCAGCCTGTTTCCAGGTGAGATATGAAATGACACAGAAAGCATGTTTAGATTGAAAATCTGTTTCAGATGGCAACAGCCGCAAGGGGAAGGGCAGAGGGGAAAATGAGGTCAAGACCAATACCAAGATTCAAGTCAGTGTAGGTAAATTAAAAATTCTATCTGAACATCTAATATTGATGGACAGTGTTTGAGACAGCTCTTTTGATCTCAGGCAATCATAAAAAGCATTTACAGCAAACTCAACTGGGATCAAAGTTTAACTTCCATGATAAAGAGAGAGAGAAATATTTCTGCCATTAAATGCATTAAAGAATATTAAAAGTTAGTCAAGTTTAAAGATAGATATTAGATATAAAGGTAATTTATAGAATCACACACAGAGGTTAGCACAATAGTGTAATTCAAACTGTCATCACTCTGGCTCGGGATCTTGATACAGGATGTTGGCCATACTGAGTGACAAATTTGATATAACAAAGTAAAAAGATACTTGTAAGCAAACAAGGTCAAAAGATGGCATTATCTTTCAAGAAATTGAATGTATAAGTGGTGCTACTTCTCTATAAGTCTGTAAAAGTTTTCCATGTTCGTATCTTTGTTTTCTCTCTCCCTCTCTTTCTTTCTTCCTTCCTTCCTTTCTTCTGCTCTATCTATCTAGCTATCCATCTATCTGTTTGTATCTATATAATAGAGATCTCTGTTTTTCTACCCAGTTCTTTTGTTTTTGGTTTAGAGTAACAGAAACTAAGTTTGAAGTTGTTTAAATAGTAAATTTATCATCTAACTCATTATATGAAGTATAGAGGCAGGACGATTTCAGGATTAGTTAATTCAAAGTTCAACCTCATGAAGGATCCAGATTCTCTCCATGTTTCTTCTTATAAAATCCCAGCGAATTGGTGTAATCTCCTTTCAGATTGCAAGGAGACTGTAGAAGCTCCAACTTTCATGTAGAGATGAAACAATATCCAGAAAATTATGTGTATTTGAGTGTGTTTTTATTTGAATTCTATTTTTATTAGGAAACAAAATCTTTCCTTGAAAGTCTTCAAGTTTCTAGCCAGAATGGGGTCCTATGTCCATACATAATTGAACTCTTATAAAGAAAATGACACTGATGAATAGCTTATATCAATAATGGTTCACCACCTAGATTTAGAAATGAGTCCCATCTTTTGTGCATTTGTCCATGTAAAATATGATTGTGTGGCCAGAGCTTTGCCAAAATGGAAGAAGCATGTGTGTGTGTGTTTGCAGTAGATTTTGAGTTTGTTAATTTATACTATACAATTAACTATTTATATATTATATCTATCTCTACTACTTTTGTCTTACTTTTCTCTACCTTGTATTTCATGACTTATCTTCCTTCTACACTTCTATCTACTTGAGGGCAAGTGTCAATTCTGTCTTATCTTTGTATCTCCCCAAGTGCCTAGCTCAGTGACTAACACATAGTAAGTTTAGGATGAAATTCTTGTCTATAGGATCAATAATGTCACTCTCTAGGGTCAGATCCTGTGTGGACCTATCTAATGTCAGATCCTGTGTGGACCTACACACTGCTCATCAGGCCATGCATGTTGTGGTGACATCCCACATGCAAAATTGAGGAAGTCTGACACAGATTTTAGCTCAGTGACAATCTTCCTCAAGAAAAAATAGGAGGATTGGCAACACATGTTAGCTCAGGGCCAATCCTCCTCACCAGAAAGAAAAAAACAGCTACAGTTTTGAATCCCAACTTTGTATTTACAAGTATGTTTTTTTCAGTCATCCCAAATGAACTTCATCCAGAACTGTCTAATAAGCATATAAACTGAAAACTGTTTTTTAAAAAAGCATAGAAAATTTATTCATACATTTAAGATCTTTTTCTACTTAGGAATTTTTTTGTTTCACATTAAGACTATTTTCCAGACATAATGTATTCAATATTAACTAAACTTTTATAGTTCAAACATTTATATGCATTTTAATTTCTTCATAGAGTAGCCAGGTAACAATTAACATAACTAATATTTAAAGTGTTTAAAGAAAAATTAATTTAGTATGTACTGAAACTAATTTCTTCTGAAATGAACATGGAAATATCCCCAAAACCTTCAGGTATACTCACCCTAAAAATAAATCGGGACATATGCTACTGAAGGAATAGTTCTCTGTACCAATTTTAGAGATTAGTATACATGTATTTTCTAGTAGATGCTTTTACCTAGACGTCTCCTAGATACTTGAGACTGATCATGCTCCAAGCCAATTGCATTCTCTCTCTTCTAAAACCCATAACTGTACCTGCTTCTTCAACTTAGTGGCACAGTATCTATCCTTCTAGAGAACAGAGAACATCTTCAATTACTCCATCTTCCCTCTTACCTACATCTAATAAATCACCAATTGACACAGATTTTGCCCTCTAAACAGCTTTTAAATTCATCCTTTTCCTTTAGTAGTATTACTCTCCCCCTCATCTTTCACTTAGATAGTATCAATAATCTGCCAAGTGTTTCCTTTGTCTATGATTTCTTCTTCCTTCAATCCATTGTCCATACATTTATGACAGTTCACTTGATAAACTGCACCTTTGGCCTATTACTACCTTGCTTTTAGCCTCTCACGTCCACAGGATCAAATCAACCTCCTTAGTAGAGCACATCAGTTCCCTTGTGACATGACCCCCGCTTTTGCCTCCACTTGCATTCCTTTTACTCTCTGCTTCATGCTTTGCACCCTAGAAATATTACATGATGCTAATTCCCCCTTCTTCACACCCATAACAAACACTTTCTTCTCTTTGGAATGCTGCTTCTCCTTAATTGGCTAATGTATTAATATACGGTTGTGCAGTACATAGCAACATTTTGGTCAACTGCAGACTGCATTTACAATGGTGGTCCAATAAGATTAGAAGCATATAGCCTGGGCATGTAGTAGGCTATACCATCTAGATTTGTGTAAGTACACCCTATGAAGTTCATACAATGATGAAATCGCCAAATGACACATTTCTCAGAACTTGTCCCCATCATTAAGCAATGCACGATTGTACACTATTTAAAATCCAACTTGAATAATAAAAATAAACTAAAATAAAGCAACTATAAGAGGTGTTTCTCTCATGAGTCTTTCTTTCACCATGAATAGGCCCATTTTACCCCACCAAAATAGAATTTTCACCTCTTTTTTGCTATCTCTGTAATTTACACATGGTTCCATTATTTCATTTAATAGATATGTTTTAAAATTCTTACACATCTATTCTTCTTAAAAGAATGTAAGCTCCTGTGTAAAAGGAAACCTGTCTTCCATTCTAGTAGCTTGCAGTTGGTTCCATGTGCTGGCCACTAACTCCTGAATTCTTTTATGAACATCATTCAAAATCCTACCTTATCACAACTAACTTCAATGCTTGATTTATTCAGCTCCCTGCCATTCAAAGGGGTCTACCTTTAGGCAATTTGAAACAATAGGTTTGAGTGGTAAGACAATATCCTTAATCATGTAACACTCTATATAAAACATAATGATAAAGAAAATTAGAAATATTTGCGTATGTTTCAACGTCCTATTGGAAATATGTTGTTGACATTGGATGACTACAGGTATAGTTGTATATATATACAGGAATAAGCATACACCAGTTGGGTGATGTCATTGTGCTTATTAGGAATATTACTTTCATAGTGATAAGTACTATGAATAGCATTTTATTAATTTCCTATTGAATTACTAGTCCTAAAATTTGTTTGGATACCACAAGGTACAAATTCACTCCTGCCACACCCTTGCTGTAACTTGCAGCACTATTGAAAACAGTGGATTTTATGCCAGTTGTGGGACTGGAACCAGATTATGAAATATGTGGATATAATATCCTAAGGAGTTAAGGCAGTCAATATTGAGTGAAATATTTTATATCTTCAACCTATAGCCTTCTTAGCCTTCTCTATGTAATCAGAGTACAATTGACTACATTACCTACCCACTAGTATTCTGGTTGAGATTGATTATTATGAATACACACAGCAATACATCTGACACTACACATTTGCTTTATGAGTGTGCCATGTATTGCTTAGGTTTCTATAAAAAGATGGCCTAACTTTTTCTTCATGATCTCTGCCTTCAGTAAAACATACTTTGTATTTTTTTACGACAGACAATCACAAACCAATAAAGATTGTGTTTTTGCACTCAGTTCTGGTGCTCCAATGTTTATGTAAAGATTGTAATTCAACAATTATTCAAAAAGTTGTCTCAGTTCCTTTGGCTCAGTTCTGCTCTCTCATATAAGAATTCTAGTTTGTCAAGTGTTCTTCCTAAAATTTGGCCCAAAGTCCAAAACATAATATTCTAGTCAAGAGTTGGAGGACCAACCATCTGCTTCTTTGTTGTTGGGATTAAACATTGCGTTTATATCAATGCATTCCAAAATCAAATTAGCTTTAATACGTGACACATATGATCAACTGATCTTAAAAGGAACAAAATATTTAGGTATTTTTTGATATATTCTATCATTAAGGTGCATTTCTCTCATGCTATAATTTTTCTTTTGTTGTAATATAAAATTTTAAATTATTGTTTTAACAAATTTTTCTTTGTTAGATTAAGTTCGTTGTTTCACCTGTCTAGACTTGTTTTAATTCATGCATTTGTTTTGTTGATTATTTAAGTGTAAGAGTTGGAGAAGAGAATGCTGAGGTAGGCAAACTCTTTGTTAAGGCATCAGATGTTGTAGGTTGACTTCCTCATTGAAATTGTAGCCTTTTCTCTTGCTCATAAGAGTTTTATCGGCCAGATAAAGAGAAAAAGACTGGAGAGACTAGCCTCTCTCAGAGCAGCTTGGCTCTAGTCTTTGGTCCCTCTCTAGTTTGGAGGACATCCCCCAAATGAAAAAGGAGTGTTCTTGTGCTCCTTTTGGTTGCTGTCTTGGAAGAGCCGGGCAGTGGCCTCACTGATCTTAAATCAGAGCCCAGTTGCCTCCTTTTCTCAAACTCTCTTTGCCGGTGCCCCAGACATCCACTTTTGGGCAGAATGTGAGATGAGCAAATTTGAATGGTACGTATTATCTTTCTGGTAACTTTTCCTGATACCTCTGGAACTTTTTTTAATGTAAAATGTAGGTATGTTCTTAGAGATTCAGAATCCAATATAGGGCCTTTAAAAATCCTCCTCCATGCCTTATTCTTACTAAGTATTCTTGTTAACAAACACTAAAGTGTTGCTTTTATTCTCTTTTAAGACATTTAAGACATTCTAATTTTAAATTCAGTCTTATCACAATTCACTGGGATTATTTTTAAAGCAAAAATTTATAGATGCAAGCTCATCTCATTTCAGCATATCAAATATCCTACCAGATTATAAGTGACCCTCAAGATGACTGAGTTCTAACTCTATTCTTGGCTTTCTAATTAGTCTGTGATGCATAAAATGGGCTGCACTAAGCTTTTAAGATGTCTTAAGTGGATCCCTATCTCTGGGAGGCTTGGCGTTTAATATAAAATAAAAATCAAATGTGCTGAAAATATAATATTTTCTTACAATTGAAAATAAATCACTGTTAGGATTTTATTTCGTAGAGTAATTAAAACTTTTTGTTAATTTGAAGTCCCATTCCATTTTCCTGGGGGTTGCTTCTAAATTCTGAGTAATTTTGAAATCCATAGCATTGCTGGGAATGTGTCATATTGTCTAGATAACCATCAAGCTATTCTACAATGAACTGAAATGTCTTTGTTCTCCTCTGGTGTTCAGTCCGTGAAGACTATTTCTAAGTGGTCCCTTGTTCAAGGGGTGTAGTCTTATTTGAGGCTTGACTGGGGAAGTATCCAATTCCAAGATTACATGCTTGTTGGCAGCATTCAATTCATTGCATGCTTCAGAACTGAGGCCCTTATTTAGCCTGGCTATCTTTCAGCTAATTCAATTACTCCTTGTGAACCTCTGAGTCCTACCTCCCTTTATGTGATATAATGTGGCTGTGAGGAACTCCATAAGGCAATTTGTGACCATTCACTCCTTTTGTACAGCTATCAAGAGTAGAAGAAACATTCTGCTTTGTGTCTTGCTGCCTCTTCAGCTTTACCTGCAAAGAAGATACAGTTTTCCTTTGTAGTAGGATCTCCCCATCCCTTCTCTTGCCCACTGGATCATATCCAGTGTTTCTGTCATCTTCACTTCCTCGGACTATGCTGCAGAAGCAGGACCCTGTTTTCTCCAGGACCCATACTGTGCACTCGTTCCTTTCTTCTTTCCTTACTCTTTTCTATTCTTTGTCCTTCTACTCCAAGGAAACTCTGTCTTGTATCTGGCTGTCGGCTTTCTGAACAAAAAGTTGTGTTCCTTGTTATAATGTAAATCTGTCCTTCATACTTTAAGCTATTTTTATTCTCTTGACATCTAGCTTTTGAATTTCAAAAGTCAAAATGTAATGTTTTTGTTTTATCTTCTTTCTGATGTTTCAACCCTTTCATGAGTGAACAACACAAAGAATGCCCAGGAGCCTGCCCAAATGATAAAAAAAGAAACACGTTGGCTAATCTATCATGATATTCTGCTGCAGATATATTATGAATATATCTGTGTGTGTATATATATGTATGTATGTATGCTTATATATAACTTTGCAAAACACACATGTAGCCTACCAATTCTGCTAAAAAGGTAACATAACTTAAATATGTTGCTATTGAGTTCTTAAAGTTCTATTTTTGATTGTCTTGCCTAGAGAGAAAAGGATGGCAAGACATATGCTAAATATATTTACAAACTACAATCATTTGATAATGTAACCAATATGTCCCACTTCACTTTTTTTGGTACTAGAGAAGATAACATATTTTAAATAATAAATTAATGACTCTGAGACAATATATCATTTTGCTCTTTCTCTAGATTCTCTTCCCCTAGTAAAATGTGGAAACTCTGAAAATACACATAGGTTTCATGAATCACTCCTACTCAATACCAGTCACTACCATTACCTATTGGAAGGATGGTAGATCCACTATATCCCTGAAAATCAGTTCCCCAAATGACAGACTTCTGGGATCCTTTCTGCTGCACTTGTTTTTTTTTTTTTTTTTCCCAAATTGTCCATTGCCACTGCCAGCTGCCTAATTATGCCACTACCTTGTGAGTAAAACTGCTCAGGGAGTTTGAGCCACATGCCTTCCTCCAGCCATTGCTATGGTGGATAAGGCAAGGGGTATTATAAGTACCAGAGCAGTCCAGTCACCCACATCAAAGCTGGAATGTTCAATAGGAGGGGAAAGGATAGTTTTTCTTTATTTTTGCTCAGTTCATGGTGTTATAAGTCAAGTAAGTGGTCAGCTCTTTCCATTCATATACATCTAGTCCTTTGCACACAACACATGTACAACACCAATAAAACTAGGCAACCAAGAATTTTGGTGTCAATGCACGATTTCATTGGAGCCAGCACTTCACCATTTAAACCTTCAAAAGCCCATGAACTCTCCCTTCTTCTCTGTCTCATGAACGGATGCATTTTCTTTCTGCAAGATTCATCACTTTCTAGCGTGACTGACATTTCCTTCAGGAGAAATAAAGATAAAAGTAATAGTCATCTGTATTAGTCTTCGTCTTATTGAAAAAGATCAAATAGTTGAATCAATAGGAATTAGGCTTAATTTCTAATGATTAGGTTTTAGGAGTCAAAGTATCAATGAGAAGTAAAGCCTATGTCTAAAAATCAAAATTAAGACAAGTGAGCTGATGCAAAAGGGGCCTTGCTTTTGATATTAGGAAATGTGAGAACTGAGTGCTGTCATATAATGCAGCTGCAGGGTTGCATAATAGTTTGAAACAAGATTTATCACATGGCTTACCCATGAACAAGTAACATATGAATGGGCCCCATCATTGTCAAGCTCTGGGTCCAAGAAGAGTCACTAACCTTATTTCAGTCACCAGCCATCTCCTCTCCTGGAAAGGTCCTTCACATAGGGGTGTGGTGGTTGGTGCTACCACCTCCTTTTCAAATGCTGCGTACAGCTAGTAGTCTCTGTTCTTTTCAATATCTGATGTGAACTCCCAATTTAATCAGCTGATGTGTGGATAAGGGTGGCTTGTGATATTGTGTTAAGCAATTTGTATTTGCTGTTAATTTCTCGAGGTAATTCACGAGATGTCAGGAATAATCTAATATTACTGGCTCTTTGTGAAAGCACAGTGGCTCTTATTCATCACAGTTTCCTTTTCTGTGGTCAAAATGCTTACCAAACTCAGCTTAGTTTTATACTCTCCTCATCTTTACGGTATAAATTAAAGTATCAGGAAAATTGGTTTTTATCTAAGGAGTTAGACCTTACACTTCATAAATAAGATAAAAATGGACTATTCTTCTAATATTTAGCAAATTTGTTTTAATATAGTACATTTTGATTTATGGTTAAAATTAAACATTGCACAACAATTTTAGAAAAGGAAGAATAAGCAATGTTTTTCCAGATTTTGCGTTTGTTTAATGCGTTTTGTAGAAGACAATTATCACTTTTACCTTAAGGTATTCTAGAGAAAGAACTCAATTTCTCTGCTTTTCAAAGTGTGATCTCATTTGTTGTGTTGAAAGCACATCACAGTATCAAAAGCTTTTCAGAATTTTCTGTTTTTGTTAACCATTTTTAAGAATAGAGTACTCATGACAAGAGTATGTTCTGTTAACTCACTATACTTAATTTTTAAAAAATTATACCTCAGTTCATTGTTCCTTAGTAATTGGTGCCCACAGATAAAATATTATCTACTACAATTAGATATAATGAAAATCAATAAATGTTATGTCCCATTAATTGAAGATCACTACAGGATATATTGAGATATATACTTAGGTCATTTAGATTGTAAGTTTACAATATATGAGTGATATTTAATCCCAGGTTTCATATACTGTAATTATATTATGTATTATTACTGTTTTATGTATGTGCTATATATAATATAGACTTAACATTACTGGCGTCTCTGCTACTAATATAAGAGTAAGATAATAAGAATATTGTAATATACTTGTTTATTCAGGAGATTTTATGTTGTAATTCCATTAAGGAAAGGAAGGAAAAAATCAATAACTTCATAACAGATGGCAAGCTCTGTTTTACACAGCAAAAATATAACTCATTTGTCTGAATCCAAAGTCCACATTCTTTTCTAAGCTAATGATTAGAATGAAAGATATGAAGTTCTTTGGCTATTTTGTCCTCAATCATAGCTAGAATGATCATTTCAACAATCACTCAATATAATCTTATCAACATTATGTTGCATATAATAATTTTTATTCTGAATGGTATTAGATTTGTAACTATGATTGCTAAATACATATTAAATAAAGTTTAAAAACATTCCAATTTTATCTAGGCAACCAAAGTGCATCTAGTTTCTTAAGAAATTATTATAAATCAGAGTGATAATTTGATAGTATCAAGATATTTCTCCACTTGCTGGTGTTCTTAATAAAATATATGTGTAAGTTTATACATTAGATTCTATACAACATTATATGATTAGTAGCTGTGTGGTGAAGAGATCCATGTACTTGCTCTAGACATCACACATAGGGAACATGGTGATTACACACTTTATGTATGTTGCCACTGACTAGGAAACCAGATTTCCAATCTAGAGATTCATTTCTTCTATTTAAAAATTTTTTGCCAGAAAATACTTTATTGGCAAAATTTTAAATACGTAAGTATCAATTTTAATTGAATACTAAAGAATAATATTCACTAATATTAAGATGCATCAGTTTCAACCATCCATCAACTAATAGCAATGTGGATATAGAAAATATCATGGTAAAGAAAACACAGTCCTATTTTACTCTCAAAATATTAAAATATTTTTATTAAAAAATTTCTTAGAATGGTAACTAAACCCTTAACCTCAGTCTAGAAAAATATTTTATTTTCTGTTAAGTAAAACAGTAGACAATAAGATTCCTTTACTATCTCTGTATTAGATATTGCCCACTTTTATTGACTTCATGGAAATATTGGGGAAAATCTCTAACAAGGAAAACTTTGATGACACGTAGCCCCCTTTTACCTTGATTTTTCTTGTAGGAAAATATTTAAGAAATTAAATTCTAAGTACAAAAACTAATTTGCAATCTAAATCCAAACCCTCCACATCTTTTCAAAGCAAGAAAATTGTTTTCAATGTAGGCAATTTGTGGGGTCTTGTATGTTTTTATCACCCCAAATAGATGCCCCTCCCCTTTTCAAGATTTTAGTGAACCTTTGCTGACAAACATTCTCAGTTGTCATTCCCTGGCCCTCGCTCCCCAACATCTAGAGTGTAAAATTTGATTTTAGCTCGTCAACCATTAAGTGGAAGTAATTATTTCTTAAGTAGGGAAGGTAAAGTGTGACAGTCATTTCATATCAATGGCCTTTTCCAAGCTCTGTAAATCTTCTAGTTTTTTTTTCCTTCTCAATTTCTTACAGACCATCCAGAGAGAGAAGCAGGCGAGGGCATACAGGACTGAGGTTTTCCTTATGTGCTATTTGTTCCATCAAACTATGCTTTTAAAATTAGACTTGATAACAACAAGCAAAAACCAAAACGCAATTTATAGTTTTTCAGCCTCTTTAAACTTAATCGTTATATGTTATTATTCTCAGTGAGACTAGTAATATTCATTTCTTAAAAACAACAACAGGGGCCAGCTTAGTGGCAGAGTATTTGGGTTCCAGTGCTCAGGTTGGGCGGCCTGGGGTTCGCTGATTCCAATCCCGGGGGTGGACATACACACAGCTTATCAAGCCATGCTGAGACAGGTGTCCCACATATAAAATAGAAGAATATGGGCATGGACATTAGCTCAGGGATACTCTTCCTCAAAAAATAAAAACAACAACAACAAAAACCTTGTAATTTGGTTAACAGAATAATTATTGGAGAGAAATTCTACAAATTGTAGGCAGCATGGTAGTACTGCTGTAATGTGTCCTTAATTTCTATTATATTATTGGTTAATCATGAGATGTATGTTTAGTTACATTAGTCATAGAGATGTCAATTATGCGATTGAAGCCCTAAAATTTTCCCGTATTTAAAGGTTTTAACTTAGAAGTAATATTACAAATTTTTATGTTCCTCAAGTAAATATATTACATTATTAGACTAGTATTTCTCAAAGTGAGTAATAAGACGTTAAAATCACTTGAACTGACGTTAAAATGCACACTCCTGAATCAGAAACTAGGAGGTCGAGGAGCATCCAGGTATCTCCATTTTTGATAAGACCTATACTCCCATCCCTTAGAAAATTATTGATTTAGACACAACTCAAAATCAACTTTTTGGGGCCGGCTTGGTGGCGGCAGAAGTTAAGTGCACATGTTCTGCTTTGGGGCCCGGGGCTTGCCAATTCGAATCCCAGGTGTGGACATGGTACTGTTTGTCAAGCCATGCTGTGGCAGGAGTCCCACATATAAAGTAGAGGAAGATGGGCACAGACGTTAGCTCAGGGCCAGGCTTCCTCAGCAAAAAGAGGAGCATTGGCAGTAGATAGCTCAGGGCTAATCTTCCTCAAAAAAAGAAAAATCAAAAAAACCACAACAAAGAACAAACAAACAAAAAAGCCAACTTTTATTAGTTTTAGGAAAAACAGACCATGCCAGATCAATTTGCTTTCTTTGAAAATCAAAAGGATGAACTTTGTAAATGGGGATAAAATGGTTTCAATTTTTATTTTAACTGTGATTTTAGAAAAACGTATGCTGTAAATGTAAATAATACAAAGAATGGATCTTACTAACTTACAGGAATATAGTTGATCATTCCAATCAAAACCAGTCCTGTTTTTGTATTCCTGTTGGAAAGATGGAAACACACAGTGTCAGAGTTTACCTAGAATATTGGCACATGATGCATGTTTATAGAATGAATGTCTTCACATCAATACAGTGATTAATATTGATGCTATTGGGCTGAATCATGCAATTCTATAATTATACTTGCCTCTCCTCAATTTATTATTTGAATCTAATAGAACTTCCTTATTTTGGACTTTTGGAGTTGTCTGTTTTTTATTGAGTATGTTTCCCTACATTTGATTAAGATAATGTAGATGAATATAGGTAACCTTCCTATGATATTAACAGTTCAACATTTGTTCTGGTCAAATTGCTAGGCATCACACTTAAAAATTTTTATAAAATGCTCAATTAATCCTCAAATAATAGATACCTCCATTTTACAGTTGTGACCATTCAGACTCAAAGTCCCTAAGTACCTTACAAAAGTACTGAGGTAGCTGGAGAGGAAGTGAATAGAAGTGTGGCTTAACACAAAGCCCATGCTCTTAGCTACTATGCAGCACTGCCTCTATCGGTTTCCACGATGAAAGGAAATGAGAAAGAAGCTGGCCAAAATAAGATGACTGAATGTCCAGGTATCACCTGTTTCCTCCTGCCCCTTTTCACAAATCCAATGTCATTTCATTCATTCTTTATTCATTCATTTGTTTATTGATTCAACTAATATTCTATTAGTGAAGGGTATAGCAGTCAAGAAGAGAACAAAGTCTCTGTCTCTGTGGAGTCCATATTCTAGAAGAAACGACAGAAAAAATAAGGAAATAAAGAAGTAAATGCGTCATAAGTCAAGAGGTGTTTTGTGCTACAAAGAAAAATAAAGAGTGTAATGAAATGAAAATGATGATGGGAGGTGTTATTTTATACTAGTCGGTTAGGGAAGCCTTTTTAGTAATGAGAGAGTGAGCCGTGCAGATCTGTGAGGCAAGAATGCTCTAAGCAGAGGGAACAGTAAATGCAAATGCCTCGAGGACACAGTGGGCTTGAGTGTTCCAGAAACTTCAGGGAGGCCAGTTTGGCTGGAACCGAGGTGGGGGTGGTAGAAGAGGAGGCTAAAGAGATAGCAGAGGGAATCAGGACTTAGAATTCTTTGTAGGTCAAAGCACGGAGTTAGGTTTTTCTTCTGTATGAGATGGGAATCCATAAGAGTGTTTTAAACAGAAGACTGGGATGCAGTCTTATCTATACTTTAGAAAGATCTTTCTGGATTGCATAGAGAATAGATTGAGCTTGGTAAGTCAGGACAGCTAATTTCACTCTTTTAAAGACCTTCCTCATAAAAAGATTTAACATATCTGTGTTTTAATGGGAACATCAGTGCCTCAGCCAAATAAGATTACTTATGGTGAGAATATAGTTCTGTCCAGCCAAGGAAGGAGATGTTTCAAATAAGTATCTTTTGAATTCCCCAGGCTTATTTTGCCCAAAGAAGAGCTGTCCTGGCCAGCAAGGATGGAGTTTCCCATAGTGTCCTTCAGGACTATTGTGCTGTCCATCTCTGAGTATGTTGGATCATCAGAAGCAGATTAAAGCAAGATTTTGCTACTAACTTGAGATCTGCTAAGCACAAAGGAGAAATTCAGTACTTTATTGAATTGTAGATTCATCTCCCTGTAACTAGAGTGAAGGAATGGAACCCATTTGCTTTGAGAAATCAGTGCAGTGGTATTGGGATTATTAAAAAAAAAAAAGATTTCCATTGCCCCAAACTAAATAAGGTTGATAACTTGGAAGACCGCAAAATGTTCTTCATTTTCTGAGAGCTGAGCTCAAGTAGTATGTGTATGTGTGGGAATGTTAATATTTGAGGACACAGGTACATGCTACAATGTCTAATTTCCTCTGAATTTATTTCACATTATTTTTAGGTACTCACTAGTTTTATATATACAGAATTGCTTTATATATATATACACATGAAAAACTTTAAAATGTATTCAACACGTGAAAAGGCACTTTCTTTAAAACCTTTTGTGTCTAGTGAAGCTTTTTTTTCTTTCTATAAAAAGAGACATATGGGAAGAGAAATGATCAAATCCCCAGCAGGAAGTTAATACCTGCTGAGCTGCTCTGACAGTGGCAAGACTCCTGTAAAGCCCCCTAAGTGTGTGCGATCCAGTCTTCATAAAAATGAGTCAGGGCTTGCTCTGCAACGGGTAAAATTTTCCATTTCGTAAGCTATTTTTAACTTTAAAAAATAAGGATTTCTGTGGATTTTATGCTATTGAACCTGCTTTTTACTACTTAATCATGGAAGATTGTTTTGGAAAGGATTTAATGTGCTTTTTGCCCTTTGAGTATTTGATGTGCAATAGGAGAGGGAAAATACACAAACATGCATCACCAAATCTTTTGATTCCATTTTTACGTTGTCAGTATTACATGAGATTGGACAAAACTAAATGCATATATGCATGCCAGTGGTTATAAACTATGAAATACAAGGACAGGCCCTTCAAATCTCGATGATTTAGAGCGCAGGGATATTTTGTGCTCGTCATTTACATATAATGTGTGGCTCACTATATTATTATTATCATCTTCCTTATCAGCATTACTTTATTATTCCTTAAGCCACCATATGCACATGAAACTTTGTCAGTTATACTGATTAATACTTTCATCTTCCCTTACTTATTTTGACGATTTTTTGGCTTTTAATTTTGATACAAGCAGAATATTATTAACATTTTCTTGTTGATAACCCTACCGGTAACATCTGATGATTAGATAAAGCTATGTCAGAAAAGTCAGGAGTTCCATTAACTAAATAGAAGCCACATAAAAATGCAGGAAATTTTAGAGCCTGTCTATACAGGTGATTGGGTTGTTAATTTTACAGGTCACTTGCTAGAGCATGAATAGTATATAATTGATCTGTTTCGCAGAGGTAGATTATTATGAGCGGAAAAAACCCCATCAAGTCAACTCTAATAAATTCTTATGATCACCTACTACATAAACCTTAGTTTTCTGTATTTTCATAGCATTTCAGAAACTTTTGATCAATTATTTACATGACCTATAAAGAAAATTTCAAAATGCAGTAAAGATTCTAGTTTGGTATGAATTTTCAAATTGTTCTGGGTATATTTATTTATTACCTTGTGAAGAGACTTTTAGAGAAGCCAAGATGGAACATGGTATAATCTTTTATAATAAAATTGTTCAAATAGTTGAAGCAGAGTTTCCTGCTGTCTAAGTGTTGAGCTTTCTATTCATGCAGGTGTAGTGGCTGGTATCTGTTTGCATCTGCTGATTTATATCTGGCCAGGAGCTTCCTTAGAAAAATCATGTGTTCTGTGCACAATTGTAGTTTAACTATGACAGGTTCACAGAGGGTAGAGGAGGCCACAGTGATCAAGGAAACAAGAAAACCCAGTGTATAGGGACTGACTGCAGCAAAGAGAAGAAGGAATTCAATGTCATAAGCTGGATTTTGCAATAAGACTTAGTCACCAAGTAATGAAATCTGCTGATTCAAATTGAGCAAGCTTCCTGTCATTTACATTTTATTTTGAGTATAGACATTTGTTTAATTATCCTGTGTTTTTACTTCCTATGCTAAAACATTTGATAGCACTAGTAAATCATCTGATTTTATTAAGTATCATCATTGAATCCAAATAAATGATTGTGGTTTACTCGATGAAAGAGATGGCTTTTCTAGCCCTTAGGTAATGCTATGATAATCACAATAAAAGTGAACACTTATTGAGCACTTACCATGTGCCTGGTATATGTGATGGGAACCTGGCAATTACTAATGTGTTGAATCCTCAGGAAACCTAGGGACAGATGAGCTAATGGAACTTGCTCAACATCACATGGCTAGTTAAGGTGTGGAGCCAGGCTTCGTACCAAAGCAATATGGCTCCAAAGTCTAGGCTCTTGATCCCTCTACCCTACAGTCTCTCATATCTATATCTATCTCCCCACAGTGATCTGTAAGCACATGGTATGTACGCAAAAAAGTTGTCTGTTTTATGTATCGTAATATTTCATGTATTATTTGTTAAATTAGGAAAACCCCAAAGTTTCCCACCACAGAGGAGGTGTATATTCTGCATATAACCTATAGCCATTCAGTTACAAGCATATACTCCTTATTTTTTCTCTTTCTTTCAATCTTTTTCTCTTTGAGCCAGTTTTAGAGAAGGGATCATGTCTAATATTTACTTCATTCCTCCTAGCATGTAGTCCAGTTTTGTGAACAACTTGTAGCTCCATAAATACTGTACTTGCTGATGTCTTACTGACTGCATGCTAAATCTTTAGAGAGGCAGTCCTATCTGTTTAACTCCAGGTGCCCAACAGAGAATAAATACAACTTTCTGACACTCCTGCTTTCCATATGTCTGGATCTTAGAGACATTTCATGTAACTCTGCCTAGTACTTTATTTTTCCATATGTTTCTTACTTCTCAGCTCTGGGCCACTTGTTCAATTTCTTGTTTATGGCTCTCATATTCACTGTCGGATCTGATGTTAGATCGAAGCCACTGATCCTTGATACTGATATCAGCAATTTCTTGGAGACAATTGGTGCTTGCCCATTAGGGTTTATTTATTTCTAGCTATTTGTCAGAAGGGTCCCTCCCCATTTGCTGCCACTATGTTTACCCTTGTCTGCCTTGGTCACTTCCCAGGCCACCCAAGATACTCAGTGCCACCATTAGCTGATGACTACTTCCTGGTTTCTTGTTATTCCATGGTTTGGGATGGTCTTATTATTTTGTGTCTCTTCATGATGTTGCCTCAGAGAATACATTCCCTCTCAGGCTACCCGCTCTCAGATTCACTTTCATGCCTTCTACTTCTAAGATGTATCTTTTCAAGTCCTCTTGTTCTCATGTTTTCTTTTGTGTTTTATGTTTTCTTGACCTCTCCTTTCTCATCACCACACCTCCACTCCACCTCTCTTCACTTGCTTACCTCCCTACTCAAAGGTATGACTGACGTCCAGAGACTTGTGGGGAAAAATGAAAAAAGTAAAAGACAATTGATTTAAGTTTCTTTTTTTATTTAAAAAATGTGTAACAGGACATTTTTAAACCCAAGTTCTAAGAAATTAACAAACAGGACAAGTCAAAAAAGCAAAGTGTAAAGAACTCCAGAAGAAACCATGCTTCAGTAACTTTTAAAAGGACTCCTAGTTTCACATTCTGCTTTTGATTTCTAGTAAGGAAGTGAATTAGCATTCCTATAGCCAACTTTCAAATTTCTACATGATTAAATGTAGTCTAGCATCATATTTATAACAGTCCATGAAAACTCAGGATAAATTATATGACTTTAAAATGTCAAAAATTATTGCTGTCTGGGTCCCAGTGTGTCTAAAAGAATGATCTGGGGAGGCTGGAAGGTAACGTCCGGGGGGTGACATTTAGGGAAGAAAAGAACATTTACTCCACAGTAAATATAGTCATGCTATACTTTAGTGTTTTGTAATCGGGTAGCAGTTTGAGGAAAATTAAAATTATGTCCACAGGACTTTTGTAGATAGCAAAATAACACAAACCTAAAGAATCAAACTTTTCTGTACCTCAAGTCACTTTTATATTCTGCCATGAAATAGACAGAATTTATGCGCAGTTACGTGTGGCCGGTGGAATTGAATGCTTGGCCACGGTTATGGACATTCGCTAGTGCTATTTCACTGAACATTAATTTGAAGAATATTTATAGGTTCCACAAGCTCCAGATATTCTAGGCACTGCAATGGGTTCTAGACATACAGTAGAGCATAACGGTTAGGAGCGTGGGCATTGGAATAAAAATATAAGCTTCAATCCTTTGTCATTCCTTTATTCGGCTTTATCGTTCTTGCTTTATTAAAATTTGCGATATATCGTCAAGTAATAATAAAGAGTTATCAGAAATCACAGCCTCACTTATTTCACTTCAAGGTGATAGTCAAGACATAAAACTCTGGTGTTAATCACCCTGAGTCTATGTGAGCCATGAAAAATTGGTCCCTGCAAGGGTTAACACCTTGTCTTTCAGTCAGTCTTAATTGTCAACTGTAATAATCATTAACTTTATTTCTCTTTTATTGTTTTAATTTTTAAAATTTTTTATTGAGGCAATGTTAATTTATAACATTGCATACATTTCAGGTGTACATTATTATATTTCGACTACTGTGTAGACAACATTGCCCCCAAAAGTCCAGTTTCCATCTGCCCCTTTACCCCTTTTGCCCTCCTTCCACCCTTCAACAATGTCTTACAGCTTTCAGTGAGGTCTTTTACCTCCTTAGTTAGCTTTATTCCTAGGTATTGTATTCTTTTTGTTGTGATTGTAAATGGGCTTGTATTCTTTTTTTTTTTAAGATTTTATTTTTTCCTTTTTCTCCCCAAAGCCCTCCGGTACATAGTTCTATATTCTTCGTTGTGGGTTCTTCTAGTTGTGGCATGTTGGACACTGCCTCAGCGTGGTCTGATGAGCAGTGCCGTGTCCGCGCCCAGGATTCGAACCAACGAAACACTGGGCCACCTGCAGCGGAGTGTGCGAACTTAACCACTCGGCCACGGGGCCAGCCTCAGGATTGTATTCTTGATTTCTCTTTATGCTGGTTTGTTGTTAGGGTATAGAAATGCAACTGATTTTTGTGTGTTGATTTCGTACCCTGAAACTTTGCTGTATTTGCTTATTCTAATAATTTTTTGGTGGATTCTTTAGGGCTTTCTCTATATAAAATCATGTCATCTAAAAATAGTGACAGTTTTACTTCTTCTTTTCCAATTTGGATACACTTTATTTCTTTTTCTTATCTAATTCCTCTGTCTAGGACTTCCAATACTATGTTGAATAAGTGTGGTGAGAGTGGGTATCCTTATCTTGTTCCCATTCTTTAGAGGGATAGCTTTCATTTTTCTTTACTATTGACTATGATACTAGCTGTGGGTTTGTCATACATGGCTTTTATTATGTTGAAGTATTTTCCTTCTATACTCATTTTATTGAGAGTTTTTATTAAAAATGGATGCTGAGTCTTTCAATCTTTCTCTGCATCAATTGAAGTGATCATATGATTTTTATTTTTCATTTTGTTACTGTGGTATGTCATGTTGATTGATATGCAGGCATTGAACCATCCTAGCATCCCTGAAATAAATCCCACTTGATCATGGTGTATGGTCCTTTTGTATTATTGTATTTGAGTTGCTAATATTTTGTTGAGGATTTTTGCATCTATGTTCATTAGAGATATTGGCCTATAATTTTCTTTTTTGTGTCATCCTTGTCTGGTTTTGGTATCAGGGTAATGTTGGCCTCACGAAATAAGGAGAAAGTGTACCTGTCCTCTTCAATTTTTTGGAATAGTTTGAGAAGGATAGTTATTAAGTCTTCTTTGAATATTTGTAGAATTCACTGGGGAAGCCATCTGGTCCCAAACTTTTGTTTTTTTGGGAGGTTTTTGGTTATAGTTTCAATCTCCTCACTAGTGATCAATCTATTCAGATTCTCTATTTCTTCTTGCTCCCATCTTAGAAAGTTATATGATCCTAAGAATTTGTCCATTTCTTCTAGGTTATCCAATCGGTTGGTATATAGCTTTTCATAGTATTCTTTTATAATCTTATGTATTTCTGTGGTGTCCATTGTAATTTTTCCTCTTTCATTTCTGATTTTATTTGAGTCTTCTACCTTTTTTGCTGGTGAGTCTAGCTAAAGGTTTGTCAATTTTATCTTTTCAAAGAACCAGCTCTTAGATTCATCTATCCTTTTTATTTTCTTTTTAGTCTATATTTCATTTATTTTTTCTGATAATTTTTATTATTTCCTTACTTCTACTGATTTTGGGCTTTGTTTGCTCTTTTTCTAGTTCCTTTAGGTCTAATGTTAGATCATTTATTTAAGTTTCTTTTGAGGTAGGCTCATATTGCTATAAACTTCCCTCTTAGTACTGCTTTTGTAGCATCCCAATCTCAAATTTCCATTTGGTTCTTTTGTACTATTTTATTTCTCTGTGGAGATTCCTCAACTGTTCATTCTTTGTGTCCATATTTTCCCTCAAATCCTTGGGTTTATTTGTAATAGCTCTTTTAATGTCGTTGTCTACTAATTTCAACATCTGAGTCATCTCAGAGTCTGTTTTAATTGTATGTTTTTTTTCCCCTTGATTGTTGGTTGAACTTTCTGGCTTTTTGCACGACAAGTAGTTTTAACTCTATGCTAAATACTGTGAATGATACATTGGAGGGAATCTGGATTATCTTCTCTTTATTTATACCTTGTTGAATTCTGTGCTGGATGACAGTGAATTACTTGTAGATTTTTTTGAACCTGACGGACTTGGCTTTGTTTTCGTTTGTTCTGCTCTTTGTTGTTTTTATCCCATTTTACGTTCTCAATTTCAGTGTGACTGCTATGCCAATTTTGGGCTCCACCTCCAATAAAAGAAACCAGGACAACGTTGAACTCATCTCATGTATTTCCCTCCTCTTAAGGTTTACAGGTTTTGCAGTTCTCTATCTAATGCTTGATATATATTTGTCCTGTTGTCTATGATATTTTCTCGAGTTTTATAATTGTTTAAAGCAGTAGGCCGAGTCTAGCATCAGTAATTTTGGTATGGATGAAATTACAATTCTGTTCTATCTTGTTTTCCTTTCCAGAATACTTTATTTTGCAAGGAAAATACATACAGAAATGAACAGAAAACATAGTGTACGGCTTACTGTTTAATAGAAAAGAAACCACCAATGAAACTTCTTTCTAGACCAAGAAATAGAATGTTTTCACCCCTGTGGAAATGTATCCCCAAACCTGTATACCTATTCATAATCTAAACCCTATTCCTCTTCCCTAAATGTACTCACTATTCTGATAGTATGGAAATCACTCCTTTTATTTTCTTTGTATTTTTACTGTCTCAGCAAACATTGGTAAGACTGAGATTTATTTTGCCTATTTGTAGATTATAAAAATGGAATAATACATGTAGTAAATGTGCTTTTATGACTGGCTTCTTTTCTTTACTTTCTTTCTTTCTTTTTTTTTTTTTTGAGGAAGATTAGCCCTGAGCTAACTGCTGCCAATCCTCCTCTTTTTGTTGAGGAAGACTAGCCCTGAGCTAACATCCATGCCCATCTTCCTCTACTTTCTATGTGGGATGCCTGCCACAGCATGGTGTGCCAAGAGGTGCCATGTCCTCAGCTGGGATCTGAACCGGCGAAGCTTGGGCCACCAAAGCGGAACGTGCGAATTTAACTGCTGCGCCACCGGGCGGGCCCCCGGGCTTCTTTTCTTTAACATTACATTTAATAAGATTTATCCATGTCACTGGATGTAACTAGAATTTATTCAAGTTTATCCATTACTCTAATTCACTCCAATCAGTCTTTTCCCATGCCATTTCACCTAAACTGTTCCTGTCAAGCTTGCCTATGACCTTCATCAAAGTTGGACCATTCATCTTCTTAATTTAAAGTACTAGACCCTCTAAATTTTCTCCCTTCTATTCCTTCTCTTCTCCTCCAGCTTATTCATTCAACTCATAGACAGGTCCCTAGGCATAGCATATCCACAGCAACTAAGAGAATATGTGTGCAGATCACTAAGTTTTGTGGGAATCATGGAATAAATATGTATATGTACATATATAAAGATAGTGCACATATCTACTATTGATATTCTGAGACATCAAGAGTCTTCTATTCAACCATTGGATAGTTATATAAAAATTAAATAAAGATTTGGTTGTTGTCTTTAAAATGGATTCTGGGGAGAAAAGGATGTTGAAAGAATCTGTCTTTCCTTTACAAAAGAATCAGAAAGGCAGTCTCTGGTCATTGGCTCAGCAAAATTTCAGTTTAGACATGAAAGGATAAAAGACTTTAGGGATGCAGGTATTTTTAAACATTTTCACAATTCTGGAACTTATATTTTTCATTGTAATAGAAAAGTGATCATCTGGGAAAGGAATTAAATGAAATAAAATTCTTTCTTTTATTGCTAGGGAAGATGTACTTCTTTAATTTTCTTGGTCGTTAGACTATCTTTGAAGTCTTATCTTATATGCTATACAGAGTTTTTGAATTATCCAAAAGGGCCCTGTTCTTATTCTCATTTTAGTTATTAGTTTGGCAATTGTCACCATTCTGGGATCTCTATGACATTTCTGTATTATAGCCAGACCCAAGAGCCAATTTACTTATTAGTGGCAAGAGAGTGAAGAGACCATAAAGTCAGATAGTTTTACATGAAGCTTGGGATTGGTGCCCAGAATTACCACTTACATGGGAAAGCTAGATTCTCAGTCTTTCAGCTACTCTTATCTCTGAATATTAAGTAAAATCACCACTTTGTCTTGAATTACCTAGATAAATTTTTTCTTTTTAAAAAAGTACATTGAGTACATCACTTATCCTTATAACTTTAAAATTCTTCATTTTGTTAGATGAGTTGAGAAGAAACTTTACTTACACCAATTTAGCTGTGTGCAATTATGTACTCCTGAGAGCATGTCAAATTAAAAAAAAATCACTGGAATTTTCTCTCCTCTGAGTCCGCTGACTAAGATGAGTATGCTTTCACAGGCTGATAAACCCTGTAAATGTGAAGAGATAGTGGCTCAACATCACTGGAGTACATGAAAAGGACCTGGGATGGCTACACTTGTGTTGCACAAAATCAGGTGTTCCCATCTCATTGCAGCATTCAGTACCCTCTGGAGAATACTATCGTCCAGTTTTATTGATATAACTGAGTGTAATTTGCAGTCATTGGGCAGCCAAAAAACTGGAGCGATGTGGTGATTTTCCATTGGCCATTTCACATGCCTCTATTGTCATCAGCTCAAAGTTGACACAAAGGAATGATGATCTAGAATCCATGACAAGGAGGTCATAGGAATTATTGATTGATGCAGCCAATGCATAGGAAGGCAGACTTTAAACAACTTGTCAGCCCAAGAAACACTGGTGAAAAGACAGTTTGTTCCTTGAGAATAAGCTGATTAATAGTCCAAAGACAGAAAAAATGTAATATAACCATAAGGGGTGATCAAAACCTGAATGAATGTAAGTAGGTGGAAATGTAAGATCTCCTCTGCCTTCATACTTTCCTTATGCTAGCTTTGCACAGTAGTGATTCTGTGTGTGCATGTGCATGTGTGGTGTGTGCCAGTAATCATGATAGCTCTGTGCTCAGAAACATGATCATGATGTATATGAAAGGGGACTGAGCAGATGAAATTATCAATTTTATAGTTTTCCCATAATTTTACAATGGGGTATTTTCTTCCAAGGGGTTTAATAGGGTTGAGGGTAAAAAAAATTCAAAAGTATGAGAGTGACAAATGGTTATCTGCCTACTGAATTATTATCTGGTTATCTGGAATCTACTCTCTTCTTCTTCACTATTTAGAGAACCCCAGTTTTATTCACAGAGGTAATGTTCTCATCTAAGCCATCCTTGCATCTAGGTGTGGCCCTGTGACTTTTGATCAATAGGAGGTAAGCAGATTTAATCAATATGAGGTGTTGTATCAGAATTCTAGGCATTCTCTTCAAAATGAGGTGACTTACTTAGGATATGTATCCTTTACGATCCCTCCTTCTCTTTTCTTATTGCCTGAAGTGTGGATATGATGGCTGGAGTTCCAGTTGCCATCGTGAAGATGTATTTAAGCATAAGAATGGTAGTCATGTGCAAAGAGAATGGAGGAGAGATGTGGAAAGAGCCTAGGTCGTGGGTGAGTTTGTAGATATTGTGCCTGTTCAGGACCGTCAATCAATTTCTCCACTTTTTTAAAATAGAATAAACATAAGCCACTGAGTTTTGGGGGCTTCCTCTTTTTAGTAGCGAAATCTAATCTGAAATTATATATGTTACAATAGAGAAAGACTTACTGATAAATGCAGGACAACTTGTGGTCAGAGGGGGAGATAAAACATTTATATGACATATTTATGTGGCAATTTTGGCAAGCTTTTTAATATTAGAAAATAATTCACATAGTCCTAATTTTGTAGTTTTCTCAAGTGACGATTCATTTTTGCTCTACTGTATATGTGTGTGCACATGTGTGTCGGGGGCAGAGTGAGAGAGAGGAAGAAGAGCTGTTCCTATTCTACAGATGTGTTATGGCAAATTGTCAAACTATATTTTTTGGAAATATTTTATTTTAAAAGTAAAATCTTTCAATATCTTTTCCAGGGTCAGTTAAGAGACAAGAACTGAATGTGCAGGGTTTAGATATTGACTTTGCTCTTAATTAGATATGTTCATGAATCATGATGTCCTCTCTCACTTGAAATACATTGAGTCACAAAATAAAATTGTAGTTTAGATTTTTCCTTTACTATTAATCATTCATTCTTCACTTTACTCAGGTGTATGTATATGAACATGTTGAGGTTTGCATCACTTATCTATAATTGCTTTTGTCATATGTGCTGTCTCTGTCTTTAATATAAATATTTTGTATATACATATATACACACACATTTGTATGTATGCATAAATAGGTATATGGGGATGGTAAAACATGGCCAGGTTTTATAGCTGTACGTATAGATATAGATATCCTCCATATACAGTTGCATATTTCTACCTCTTCAGACATTTCATCTTTTCTTATCAACACTCACCTTAAACTTAATGGTGCTCTAATTGTCTTTCAAAGTAAGCTTACCTTTGTGGCATCAGCTGATAACTGAGGAAAAGGAAAATAGGATATTTAATTTCCCCCAACGCTCCCTATCCCCTTCTCTACTTTATTCTGTAGCACTTATCATAATCTAACATGTTATAAGTGTTATTTCTATTTTTTATTGCCTGCTTCTCCTACTAGATTATATATCCCATGGAGGGACCAATTTTTTTCTCTTTTGTTCACTGTTGTATTCCCAGCACCTGGAATAGAATGTGGTGCTTTATAAGCATTAAGAAACATTTGTCAAATGAATAGATTAATTCTAGTCACTGGTAAAATTAGTTACCAATTAAAAAGTCTTTAAAAAATATAATTTATAACTAAATTCTGTGAGATATTGACATTGCTCGTTTTAGCAGTGGCATCAGATAATGGCATCTTAGAAGGAAGACTCTTCCTGATGGCAGATTCTTTTGGACATCTTTTACTTTGTATATTTCCAAAGTCATTTTGGAGGTGATAATTGTGTGCCTAAAGAATGTAAACTTCCAAATAATTTGGGGAATAATAAAATGTAGAGGATGTTTGAGAGAATCTACCATCAGGAAGAGGCCACCTTCTAAAATGATATTATCTTTGGCTGTTTGAGACGCAAGAGACCTTGGAGGAAAATGATGACAATTTTACTGATCAGGAAACTGGGACTCATGGAAGTTAAGTAATGCACCCAGTATAACTCAGTTATTGGTAGAGTTACTGAGCAGAACCCAGGTTTTCTGCTGACACAAAGGTGAGGCCAAACAGCGCAGTTGGAGCCAGAAGATATGATTCTGTTCTCATGCTTAAGAATTTTATGACCTTGAACAAATTACATAACACTACTTAGCCTCAATGTTATTAATAACATACATTATAGGATAGATGTGAATAAATCACAGAAAACATTTAGCAATGCTTGTTGTTGTTCATGTCTCATGCTATTTCCATTACACGTTTCTGAGAATTATTTTCTGAGGTGACATTAGATGACTTTGTTGGGAGGAAGAATTTGACAGACTTTTTGGCATATTTTAAATTGCTATCTTTCAATGAATAAACTCTTTTAAAATAATATTTTTAAATTTTCCAATGGTTTTATTTTGGCTAATTTTAAACAAACAAAATGAAATACTATTAATCTTAACGATTGTATTGTATATCCCTTTAAAACCATTTAGTATTTATTGTACTACTCATCTAATAGGATCTTTTCACTATTTTGAAATAAGAAGGCTCTGTCTGGGACATATTTGTATCCTGATAAAGGCTACAAGCTACTTAAACTATAGGACATAGGACAAAGGCTACATTTCATTTCTTTTCCTATAGAAATGTAGTTTCTGAGTTTTTATATTTTATAAAATCCACTAAGCCTCTTGAGTTTAAGAATTGACTTTATTTTGGTGTTCTTTACCTTAAAGTCAAAAGCTGTCAGCAAATATTTTTGAGCCCTTACTGACAGACTCTGCCACATGCCAGGAATATAGAAATGAGGGAAGTAATATTTGACCTCATTGAGCTCAGAGCTTATTCAGGTGACTGAATAATTATACATCACATGGTAAGTCTTCTGATAGAGCTTGTGATGGGAACACACAGAGAGGCTCCTCACCCAGCAGCCATGTTCAAACCAGGCTTTCTGGAGGAAGTGGGTTTATATATGAGTGGATGTTCCATTACAAGAGGATAAGGGTGCTATTTCAGGCAGTGAGGCAGCATCAACAAGAACAATAGGTAATATACAAGAGCGTGAGGAAGGAGGAGAGTTAAAAGTTGCTCAGAAGGGCAATGCAGTGTGGGGGACGACAAAGACAGCTAAAGTGACAATTAAGACTTGCTCCTTTCCCTGAGCCTTTTTAAAAATTCTGAGAGCAAAGAATTTCTTGCAAAAGTCTTCGAAGTAGCCATTCTGGGAGTTTAAAGAATCATTTTTAAGTTATTGATTACATATGAATTATTGGATAGTGTTTTCTAAGACAGTATTCTAGAATCTAAAGGGTAGTGAAACCATTTGCCATCTCGGTGACTCTGCTGGCCACTTATTTAGAAAGAGCATTTAGATTTGAAAGTATATTGTGATGAAGAGTAGACACTAACTTTTTAAACCAAATTACTCAATGATAAACAGCAAATATAATATGTAACTATTTTTCTTTTATTCTCAGCTTGCTGCTCCTAGTACAAATGGGTAATTCCTTGCTATATTTCAGGTACCTTTTTGTAAACAATATTAAGTATATTTTATTTATGGAGATATTATGTAATTTTTAAAATTCATTTTCATTCCTCAGTAACTCTGAATATCTCCAAATTTCTGTTAATATCTTACACAGTATTCAAGTATAGTCACATTCCCTACGGCAAAATGCTTTTATCTGTTCTAATTGGGAATTTCTGAGACTCTGGCATCTCCTGAATGGAGACCAAGATAGAAAATGGTTCCTCGAGGAATGACCACATGGAGAAGGCTGTAAGAGCAATTCTACTTACAACTTTTTCCAGTCTTAAATTCCCTCTGCCATTTCCATCGTGACCGCTTGTGTTTTCCTTTCCTTTCCTTCTGAACATACAGAAAATTCTTAAAAAATGTGCAGATCACTTTCTATCCATCACCCCAGTCTTCAAGTAAAGGCATTCATGATTGACCTCAACGTGACAGCAAAGATCGGTGAGTGATTTCTCATCCACCTGTTGTAGATCGTAGAGTCATTCTTGTTAATATTCTCTGTTACCAATGCTCTTCTAGTTTAGGCCTCTCATTCTTAGGTAAAGTAAACTTAGACAAATCTAATTAAGAACAAGGATTTTCTGTTAGGCAAAACCTTTTAAAATAAAGCAGTAAACCTAGCCAGAGTTTAAAAAAATCTTTCTACATATAAAACATTACAGGAAAATTACCTATGAATTTAAATTCGTTATAATTTCATGAGAAATTCTGATTTTGTCAAACATATATTTTGATACCATGTCCCTGCCACAACATGTATGCTTAGAATTATTTCAACGCTATATCACTTGTTAATCCAAATGATGCTTGAAAATTAATGCGGAATATCCATAATGACTGTGTTTTGGATCATTTTCTGGTTATTAATAAAAGAGTGGGGTTAATGTCCCTCAACATTTTCATTCTTTAAGAGGATTTTTTCCAGAGAAGTGGTCTGCAGTGAAATCATTATTGCTTAAATAATACATTTTTTTAGATTGCTGATGTTTTCAGAATAAAATGGTGCATTTTGGAACCACAGGAGCTTTTAATTTTCATTGAGCACTGACAGTAGTAATTTTTAAAGAAAACTTGTCTTCCTGGTGTGATGGCAGAAGGCAATCTACGTAGAAAGGGAGATTTGATTTGGGTTTGCTCTGGGACATTCTATTTTTTGTGTTGTTTCTACAGAAGAAACAGTAGGATAGGTTTGTTTTGTATACTGGAGCCACTTAGCTGCTTTATTCTGCACAGACTTTTGTGTGTTACCACATTTAAAGGTTTAATTTGAACAGCTGCACTGCCTACTAGAATCATGTTATTATTATTTTGTTATTGTGGAAATGAAAATAGTACTGTTGAATTTCTTGTCACTCAGCTCCTCTTGGAAATGTGTAAATAACTATGCTGAGTTTGAAACTTGAGTCAGGTTAGCCTGAGTTTTTAAAGATGTTTGAAATTATGTAGCAAAAAAATCTTTCCACACTGGAAAAAGTAAAATAATATGTATTTTTGTCTTTGTAAATCATAATTAACTTTTAATGCTTCAATTCAAAAGCAAATATAAAGAACACAAAATTTGAACACATTACTCAATTACAATATTGGAGCTGTCCTAGGAAGTGACCTACTTTTGTATTTGATTCTCTTTGCTCTGTTCATAAGAACACTAATACTAATAGTCACCATCAATAATAAATTATGAGTCAGACACTGTATTAGGAAGGTTAAATAATGTGACTCTCATGATACTCACCCAGAGTTAGCACAGACTCTGCAGGTTTAAGGGCACAGTCTCCAACAAGACTGCCCTCATTTCAGAAGCCAGGCACAAATTCAGGGATCCCCAGGCCATCTGCACTTGTGAACGAGTGGAAGCAAATTCACAGATTCCCATAACCCCCTTGGGTTTGATGGTTCACTAAAATGACTTAGAGAACTCAGGAAAACACTATACTTATAATTATAGTTTTATTATAAAGAATACAAATTAGGACAAGTCAAAAGAAGAGACATGTAGGGAAAGGTCTGGGAGGGTCCCAAGTGCAGAGCTTCTGTGCCTTCTCCCTGTGGACACAAGACACATCAGCCTGTTGGCATCCTGCTGGCACATCAATGTGTTCACCAACTAGGAAGGGCCATTGAGCTTTGGTGTCCAGTGTTTTTATTGAGATTTTATTATGTAGGTGTAATTGATTGTACCACTGGCCATGTGAGTGAACTCCATCTCCAGATCCCCTCACCTTCCTAGACATGGCGAAGCTGATATTACCTGGCTCAAAGTCCCAACCCTCTAATCACATAATCGATCATTCTGGGGTCACAAGCCCCCATCCTGAGTTCTCCTTGGCATAAATTTGTTCATGTTGAGGGTCCCACTATGAATAACAAGGCACTACTATCACTTGGGAAATTCTAAGGATATAGAGATCATCTACCAGGAACTAGAGGTAAAGACCAGACAAATTCTTTATTATACAATATACACATTATATATGTTCTTTGATAATTTACAGCATCCTCAAGATATGCATTTTAATCAACATTTTATAAATATGAAAGTGAGGCTTAGAAAGCAGAAGAGCCTGGCACCAGCTCAAATCACTGGTAGTATTACAGTCAGGGTTCAAACCTAGATCTGCTTTATTTTAATGTCCCCTCATCCAGGATTTCATATCAGCTCCATCCTCCTTGATAGCACATTTCACTATCTTAACTTGATTTTTCCTACAGCACAGACTTAAAGAAATTGATCAACTTGCCTGATACCGTGCGGTCGTGCTGGAATTTGAGTGAGTCCATCTTACCACAGTGACTGCACTCCCAGCCACTCTGTAAGAGAGATAAAAGAACAGATCATACAAAATGAAAATTCCATACACCTCTGGAAGACCCTTTCCCAGCACTCAAGAACACTTTGACTTTGATATTCCTAAAGTTCACTAAAGAAAAACATCTGATATGCATATTTTTCCCTTTCCTAGAAACTAGTAAAAACAAGAAACAAAACAGATTACTATAAGCTATAAAATAATTGTTCTTTCAGACTCATGGATTCCTAGACAAAAATGAAAAAAAGGAAGAAATTACCTGCTACGTGTCTCATCATCCCCACATTCTCTCCATTAACTTCTAGTATCCAAAGATGACAAAGGGGTCCTTATATCAGTCTCATATCCATACTATATAGGTAGTGTTCTTATTTCAGAGTCTTTCGTTTTAAAGTGATACAGATCCTGATCTGTGAACAAAGTTGAGAAATCAGAAGCAGAATTAGAGGTGGAGTTCATGACATTACAAACAATAAATTATAAAACTTGTATTTCCAAATATCTGACTGAGTTTCACATATAAATGTATTTCATATTTGATACCTTGTATTCTTTCTCATTCCAAGGTAGTTGCACTTTTCTTTTTTTCCTTCTTTTTACTTTTTATAAGCAACTGCTAAAGCTGTTACTGCTAATTCACGGTTGTCAGCTAAACACACACACCCACAAGAAAGAAAGATTTACACAATTGGGGCCCATGTGATCCAATGCTCTACAAGGCACATTCAATGCAACATAGTCCGAACAAATTGTGGTAACTAATATTAGTTCAAAACTTTATCGAGATCCTGACATATTTTCAAAGATCAGGCCATACATTCTTAAGGTATGTTGAAGTATATTTTAAATTGTTGTCTTTGTCTCAGTCACTATCAAGAATCTTCATGTGAATGGCAGATGCTTCCTCAAACTTCTGTCTTTTCTTCTCCCCTGTCACCCCCTGAAATGCCAGCCTTTGGGCTCTGTCCTTTCTTCCTTTCCTCTTTCTGTTGCTTCTTTTCTCTCTTCAATTTCCTGGAGTAAATCCTGGTCACTTTTTGTTTCTGTTTCTATCTATTGCTCAGATCTGTTTCACAAATACCCAGAAAATGAGCTGGCAAAAAACCGCCCTGTTTTTAGCAGGTGAGTGAGAGATTAAATTTCTAAACTTTGTCCTCATGCCACAGTATCCCATTCAGTCCATATTCAAATCCACTCTTAAAGATTTAGAAAGAAAAAAAAAACGGCAACAACTACACATATAAACAGAGTGCTTTAATGGAAAAATTTCCCCTGTTTTTAGTATTACTAATTGAGTTAAGATTAATTTTTCTTTACTAAATTTACTGATTACTAAATTTACTAAAATAGCTTTATGAAAAGGCTTTGGGCTATTAATCTGTTATGTTCTGGTGCTTCTGGGAATTCTAGATTTATCATATTGGGAAGAAGAAAAATGGCCAAGGTAAGAGCACTTCAGTAAATAGTAGAAATTATACCTTTATAAAAATTGTTGAGATCGTCGAATGTTAACAATGCCTTCCTCTGCATGTATGGTGTGAGTACTTTTACCTTTTACAGACCCAGTTTCATTTTAGTGAGATCAGAGTTCTGTAGGATTGATATTAAAAGACAGAGAGTAAAAACAAGTGTATGCCAGGCTCGAGAAGGTGCTCCAATTGAGAAACATTCAAATGAGACATTGAAAAATATGAAAAAGTCTTTCTAATAAAATAATGTGAGAAATGAGGTTATGTTTAGTAGCATTTTGTCAGATTAATCTTTTCCTCTCTTACAATCAGACTTTGGAACCTCCAAACACTCTCAAGATATAAAAAACCACAGCAACAATTACTACCCTCTTTATATGCTGTACTGGTTTAAAATTAATCACAGCAATTGTTTTACTTTATCCAATCTTCCATATAAATTGTCTCAATGAGCTCTATTGTATAAAATATTTTGAAGAAAATAATTCCTCCATAAAATAGCAAACTACAGAATACAAATCAGCCTTGAAACCATATTCGCAAACTGTGAACAAGTCAATACATCTGTTTCATTAGATGGGAAAGAAATGAAATGCAGCAAAACAAAAGTTGGCAGTTTTTGTGATATTAAGCTGTTGACGCAAGATGGTAAAATGATAAAATAATAATGTGGTGAGTTTTTTCATCCTAAACTTCTCTCCAAAATGAGACTCTGTTATTAATCTACAGAGGAGAACACTACAAGTTTATTTTGGGAGATGAGTGTCTACTCCTATTCACTTTTAAACTGTTATAGCTCTTTGACCAGCCGTAAATCTGCCTATGCTTTGTGCACAAGTGACTTGTAATGCCTTGTCTTCACAATTTGCTTTGCTATTTTTTTTCTACAATGCCTTTCCTCATCTCTACCTAATATAAATACACTCACCCATCAAGATGCATGCTCAGTTACTACTTATATAATTTAATCTTATTATCACTAATAACGATTAACCTTTCTTGGTTGACATGGCCTACATCATAAAAATGTCAATCCTTTACAAAATTATCTCTAAATGTAATTCAATTCAAATGAAAAATATTGTTTTGTATTTATGCTGTTGTTGATGTGTTGGAGTGGGTAGAAAATGGAAAATAATTTAATATCTTTTGGAAGAATAAATGTGTGAATATTGTAAGTAATCTTCAAAGGAAACATTAGTAAATTGTATTTTGCCCTAATGAACAACAAAAAAATTCTGCTATGAATCTGCTATGATCAAAGCAGTGTGGGGTTGGCATAGAAATACACAAATATATCAGCTGTTAAGAGTACCACCACTAAGTCTGGAACGCATATTACACCTAACATCTGTGTTAGTTGCAGAGGAATTGGAGAGAGGGATTTTGTGGAGAATTCCGCAGTAAATCACCCTGATTTTGCTCTCAAGTTACATGCCAAGTGGTAATATTTTCCTCATTTACTGATGGGGAAGCTGATGTTCAAGGAACCTCAACCACCAGGAAGATGCCGAGCAGGGATCTTCAGCCAAGTTAGGTCTGTCTGATGCCAAAACCAGCGCTGCTTTCGCCAAGTCACATCCTCCTCATTCTCTTCTTTTTAGTTTTACTTTCTAATTCTTTTCTTTTTCCTTTTAAATAGATCAAAACCAAGTCTCCTCCTCACCGTTTTTGAAAATAACTTCCGTAGTTAATATTTAAATATATTTTTATACTATACTTAATTTTATATTATATGATCTATCACTATGCTTAGTTGTTTTTAGCTGTGAAACAAAATACCCCCAAATGAGTAGTTTAAAACAAAACATTTCTAATTATTTCTTGTATTTCCATGGTTAACAGGGCTCAGCTGATAAGTTGTGGTTTGAAGTCTCTCATGTGCTGGGTCAGATGGTTGCTGAGGCTGGATCCATCTGAAGCCTTGCCTAGGATGGGTGTCCAAGATGGCTCACTCTTAGTATAGCAGTTGATGCTGCCTGTAAGCTGGGGGCTCAGCCAGCGCTGTTGACCAGAATGTCCACACATGGCCTCTCCTTGTGGCCTGCACTTCTCACAGCCTAGTGGCTGTGTTTTGAGGAGTAGACTCTTAAGAATGTGTGTCCAAGAGGCATAGCAGGTAACTGTCAATTCTTTTATGGGTTGGCTTTGGAAGTCTCAGAATGCTACTCTCTAAGACTCTATTGGTCAAGCAAGTCCCTAACACTAGTCATGTTAAGGGGAGGGGACTGCACACATTTGTAAATACTGGGAGGCATGGCTCATTAGGAGGATGTCTTTGGAAACTAGCTACCATAATTACAAATATGTTTTATGTGCAGTCTCTGTTCTCATTATTATTTTCCTTTTATTCTTTTTTCCTTTCTCCCACATCAGTCTAAGCCCCCTTTTTCTGTGTGACTCATATTTTCAATCTCATATATCCCTCCATGTTTCTACCCATGCTTCATGATGGTAAAATTATGCACATTACACATTCCAATATTTTATTTTATTTTTAAATTACATAGCTACCTTTCCTACACTTAAATTTTTGATTGAATATTATTTCTCAGATATCAATCTGAATGTTCTCTCTCTCTCTCTTCTTTTTTTGCTGAGGAGGATTAGCCCTGAGTTAACATCTGTGCCAATCTCCCTCCACTTTGTATGTGGGTCACTGCCACAGAATGGCTGTGGAACAGTGAAGGTCCACGCTTGGGATACAAATTCATGAAACTGTGTTGTTGAAGCAGAGTATGCCAAACTTAACCACTATGCCATGGGGCTGGCCCCCCAAATCTTCTCTGTTTTTAATAGATACATTATATTCTGTGGTGTGAATGGGCTGTTCTTTATGAACTACTTAATTGTAAGTAGACACTCACTTTGTTTCCTTTTTGCCATTACTAAGAATGATTTAATAAACATCCTGGTTAATATGTTATTTTATAATTGCACTTTTTAATATTTTAATAAGATTATTGACATATAACATTGTATAGTTTTAGGTGTACAACATAATGATTTGATATATTTATGTATTGTGAAATGATTATACCAGTAAGTTTAGTTAACATCCATCACCACATTTAGTTAACAATGTTTTTCTTCTGATGAGAACTTTTAAGACCCACTTTTTTAGCAACTTTCAAAGATACTATACAGTATTTTTTTTAAAAGATTTTATTTTTTCTCCCCAAAGCCCCCTGGTACATAGTTGTATATTCTTTGTTGTGGGTCCTTGTAGTTGTGGCATGTGGGACGCTGCCTCAGTGTGGTTTGATGATCAGTGCCATGTCCGCGCCCAGGATTCGAACCAATGAAACACTGGGCTGCCTGCAGCAAAGCGAGCGAACTTAACCCCTTGGCCATGGGGCCAGCCCCACTATACAGTATTTTTAACTATGGTCACCATGTGTACATCACATCCCCAAAACTTATTTATTTTATAACTAGAAATTTGTACTGTTTGATCACCTTCACTCATCTCGTCCACTCCCATCCCCCTCAACCACAAATCTGTTCTCTGTATGAGTTTGGTTTTATTTTAGATTCCACGTGAAGGTGAGGTCTTATAGTATTTGTCTTTCTCTGTCTGACTTATTTCACTTAGCATAATGCATTCAAGGTCAATCCATGTTGTCACAAATGTCAGGATTTCCTTCTTTTTACCACTGGATAATATTCCATTGTGTATATGTATATATGTATATATTACCACAACTTCTTTATCCATCCATTCCTGGTGGACACTTAGGCTGTTTCGTTGTCTTGACTATTGTAAATGATGATGCTGTGAACATGGGGGTGCATATATTTTTTCGAGATAGTGATTTTTCTTTGAATAAATACCCAGAAATGGAATTGCTGGATCATAGGGTAGTTCTATTTTAAATTTTTTGAGGGACCTCCACACTATTTTCCATAGTACATTCCAACCAACAGTGTACAAGTGTTCCCTTTTTTCCACATCCTCTCAAACACTTATTTCTTGTCTTGATGATAGTCATCCAAACAGGTGTGAAGTGATACTGTATTTTTGACTTGTGTTTCCTTGATGATTAGTGATGTTGCACACCTTTTCATGTATCTGTTGGCCACTTGTATGTCTGGAAAAATGTCTAAGGAGTTTCTCTGCCCATTTATTAAGTGAATTATTTGTTTTTGTTATTGAGTTGTATGATCTCTTTATATATTTTGGACATATATAATAATATATATAGTTGGCAAATATTTTCTCCCATGCCATAGGTTGTCTTTTCATTTTGTTGATGGTTTCCTTTGCTGTGCAGAAGCTTTTTAGTATGATGAAGTTTATTTTCGCTTTTGATGCCTTTGCTTTGGTGTCAAATCCAAAAAATCATTGCCAAAACCGATGTCAAGGAGCTCATGCCCTGTTTTCTTCTAGGTGTCTTATGGTCTCAGGTATTACACTCAAGTTTTTAATCCATTTTGAGTTAATTTTTGTGTATGCTGTAAGGTAGGAATCCAGTTTCATTCTGTTGCATGAGGCTGTTTTCCCAACACCATTTATTGAAGAGATTTTCCTTTTCTCATCTTATATATATATATATTTTTAAAGATTTTATTTTTTTCCTTTTTCTCCCCAAAGCCCCCAGGTACATAGTTGTATATTCTTCGTTGTGGGTCCTTCTAGCCGTGGCACACGGGACACCGCCTCAGTGTGGTCCGATGAGCAGTGCCATGTCCGCGCCCAGGATTTGAACCAACGAAACACTGGGCCGCCTGCAGCGGAGCGCGCGAACCCAACCACTCGGCCACAGGGCCAGCCCCTCTCATCTTATATTTTTGACTCTTTTGTTGTAAATTAATTGACCATACACACATGGGTTTATTTCTGGGCTCTCTATTCTGTTCCATTGGTCTATGTGTCTCTATTTATGCTAATACTATACTGTTTTTATTACTACAGCTTTGCAATATAGTTCAATATCAGGAAGTGTGATGGCTCCAGCTTTGTTCTTCTTTCTCAAGATTGCTTTGGCTATTCAGGATTTCTGTGATTTCATACAAATTTTAGGATTGTTTGTTCTATTTCTGTGAAAAATGCCATTGGAATTTTGATAGGGATTGCATGGAATCTGTAGATTGCTTTGAGTAGTATGCACATTTTAAACAATGCTAATTCTTCCAAACCATGAGCACAGAATATCTTTCTATTGATTTGTGTCTTCTTCAATTTCTTTCACCAATATCTTTTCAGTGTACAAGTCTTCCACCTCCTTAGTTAAATTCATTCCTAGTCATCTTATTCTTTTTGATGCAGTTGTAAATGCACTTGTTTTCTTAATTTTTCTGATAGCTTCTTATTGGTGTATAGAGACACAACATATTTTTGTATGTTGATTTTGTGTCCTGCCACTTATTGAATTTATTAGTTCCAAAAGATTTTTGTTAGAGTTTTTAGGGTTTTCTATATATAATATCATGCCAATTGCAAATAGAGACAGTTTTACTTCTTCGTTTCTGATTTGGATGCATCTGTCTATCTATCTATCTGTCCAATAGTTCTGGCTAGGACATCCAGTACTACGTTGAATAGGAGTGGTGAGATTGGACATCCTTGTCTTATTCTTGGTCTTAGAGGAAAAGCTTTAAGTTTTTCACCATTGAGTATGATGTTAGTTGTGGCCTATATAATGTTATCATATATGGCCTTTGTTATATTGAGGTATGTTTCCTCTATATCCACTTTGTTGAGGGTTTTTATCATGAATGGATGTTGAATTTTGTCACACGCTTTTTATGTATCTTTTGAGATGGTCCTATGATTTTTACACTTCATTTTGTTAATGTAATGTATCACATTGTTTGATTTGTGGATGTAGAATCATCCTTGAATCCTTGGAATAAATCCCACTTGATCGTGGTATATGATCTTTAAATGTATTGTTAACTTTGGTTTGCTAATTTTTTGTTGAAAATTTTTACATCCGTGTTCATCAGGGATATTGACCTGTAATTTTCGTTTCTTACAGTGTCCTTGTCTGGTTTTGGTATTAGGGCAATGCTGGTTTCATAAAATAAGTTTGGAAGTGTTCTCTCTTCTGCTCATTTTTTGGAAGAATTTGAGGATTGGTATTAATTCTTCTTTAAATGTTTGGTAGAATTTGTCAGTGCAGCCATTGGTCTTGGACTTTTTTTGTTGAGAGGTTTTTGATTACTGATTCAATGTCTTTACTTACTATTAGTCTGTTCAGATTTTCTGATTTTTCATGATTCAATTCGTTAAGTTGTGTGTTCTAGGAATTTATTCATTTCTTTCTCATTGTCGAGTTTGTTGGCATATAATTGTTCATGGTAATTTCTTATGATCCTTTGTATTTCTGTGGTATCAGTTAACATCTCCTCTTTTACTTCTGATTTTATTTGAGTCCTCTTTTCTCTTAGAGAGTCTAGCTAAAGGTTTGTCTTTTATGTTTATCATTTCAAAAAACCAGCTTTTAGTTTCATTGATCTTTTCCACTATCTTTTTAGTTTCTATTTCATTTACTTCTACTCTGATCTTTGTATTTCCTCTCTTCTACTAATTTTGGGCTTTGTTTGTTCTTCTTTTTCTATCTCCTTGAGGTGTAAAGTTAGATTGTTTATTTGAACTCTTTCTTCTTTTATAATGTAGGCATTTATCACTATGAAATTTCCTTTTAGAACTGTTTTAGTTGCATCCCATAAGTTTTGGTATGTTGTAATTGCATTTTTACTTATCTCAAGATATTTTTTCATTTCTCTTTTGATTTCTTCTTTGACCCATTGTTCAGTAGTATGTTGTTTAACCTCCACATATTTTCAAATTTTCCAGTTTTATTCTTGTACGTATCTTCTCTAGTTTTAATAATGCATAATATTCCATGATGTGAATGTACTGTGCTTTACGGAATATTTACTATCAGTAGAAATTCACTTTGTTGCCATTTTTGCCATTATTAAGAGTAATTTAATAAATATCCCAGTTAAACTATTATTTCGTAATAATTTCTTTTTAAGAGATAGATCCCCTGCAATGTGTGAAGGGCATCTATCTATCTAACTATCTATCTATCTATCTTCTATGCATCTGTTTAAAATACGTTGCTAGAGTGCTTTTCAAGAAGGCTTTGATGACTTATTTTGAACAACAGGATAGGAGCATATCATTTTCCACATTTGTTTACTAGTGGTGATAGATTTTTTTTGTTTTTGAGTTTTGCCATCCTGATTGGTATAAATATTTCATTATTATTTTAATTTGTGTTTATCTGAATTCCATACATTCCTCCTACAAGAGGGTGGATACAGAAGTAATATCAGGAAGGAAAAGCTTAGCAGATGGTGACTATGTGTCAGTGGATAGCTTACTCTCTTGAATGTAAATACATGGATGAAATAACTGGACAGGTTATATTACCTCTATTTTATGCCAACCTCAATTATTCTCTCCAGTCTCTTAATTTACCTTCCTGTCCTTTCTCCTTCCTCCCTTCCCATTCTCTCCTCTATTCTTCTCTCTCACTCCTCTTCTTTGTTTCTTCTCTTCCCTTCTTTCTGTTTCATACCTCCTCATTCTCATTTTTTTTCTATTTTTCTGTCTTATTATAAGGAATTTGTGATACACTTTTCTTCACATAAAGGCACAGTTATACTTACAAAGATTTTCATTTTGGAATGATTAGAAAAAATGGAAAACATCATTATTTGACTAACAATAAAAAATTTGAACCCTTTATTCATTTAATAGAATTCATTGCTTCCTTAGCCAACCTCCCTTGCCACCAGCAGTGGACATTTCATATATTTCTGGCAATGAGATATAATCAGAAATGTGTTAAGGAAGATTTGAGAAAAGTTCTCAGTTTACTGATGACAGGAACAGACAATTCTGATGCATTCCTCTTTGAATCCAAACATGACGATAACTTGGTGAAGACGTTTTGTAACTATGAGGCAAAAGCTAAAAGAATCATAGAGCCCAGCACTGACATCATGGAGCTACTAAACCAAAGCCACCAAATGTTCACCTGGAGACTTTTTGTTATAGAAAAAAACCTCTCTTTTTGTTTAAAATACTATACTTGGGAGTTCTGTTTTGCTGCTAAAGACATTCTCAATTGATCTACAATCTAATGTCCAATAACCAGGGCCTGTTTATTAACTATGATGTACTCATACAAGGAAATATAATCACGCAATAGAAAGAAGAATATAAAACTATACATATGGACATAGGGGGATGTCCATAATAGAGTTAATTCAGAATGTCAAATGAATTAACAATTTACATAAGTTGTAGATAACAGAGTCTTGCATATCATGGGAACTGTCTTGAAGAATTCAGGAGGAATTGTCGAAGGAACTGTGGTTGCTTCTGAGGGGTGGAATATAGGGGCCAACAGGGATAGGAAGATCATTTTGTTATTTAAGATGTTTTGTGATATATAAGTGTATGGTTATAATGCACATAATAAAAAAGTAAGTAGTGAAAAAACATAATGTGGCCTATAGAAATATTCAGTGTTTTATTTTCTGGAACATATTAATATAAACAAAGAAAATTAGATTTTAAAACCCAGAAATCTTTTCTGTTCAGCCACTTTCAGTGTTCTACACTACGAGGCAACATGAACGTGTAGGAAAGGCACTGACCTAGGAGTCAGAAAACCTATTTTCTATGCCTATCTCTGTCGCTAACTTGTTTTCTAGACCTTGGGTTATCTCGGTTTATCTGTTTCTCATTTTATTCAAATTTAAGACAAATTGGTTACCTGAGAGATTTTTCCACTTATCTGGTTCTGATGTTCAATAATGAGCCTGATGAGGCTATGGTATTTGAAAGTATTCACTTTGGGTTGCAGTATAGTACCGAATCTAACACTCCACTACCCAGGTTGATAAAAAGATGAAGCTGCATATTCTGCTCAGTGTACCAACTTCTCTGTGATAAATGGCCTTTAGGAGGTGCAGTAGCACCAAACGTCGGCCTTGAGTATGGCACATCTTGTTGAAGTTATGCCCTAAAGTGAATTGATAACATCTGGAGGTCAAAGAACATTTTATCTTCAATTATCAGAAAAAAATCCTGGTAAATATTTTGTCTTAGAAATTGTGAATAATCTTTTAGAGAAACCTGACTGGATTGTAAGGTTTCCAAAAATGGTGTATTACCTTTTCCTCAGATTAAACTCTCAGAGTTTAAATCTTCAAATTTTCTAATTTTATTAAAATCTATTCTTTTTTAAAGTTATAACCAACCTTAAAATTTCATCTGCTTCTTGAGTTTTTCCTTAAGCATTTTTTAATGACTTAGGGGAATTTCTAATACATTGGTTAGATTGGTTGTGAAAAGAAAACGCTTGGCAGTAAATCTCACAATCTTTATCAAATAGTTAATATAAGAGCTGTTTAAATGTTGAAAATTCCCCATTTATAATACACAGACTATTCTTTGTTTAGATTTTCTTGTTGTTAGCCCCATATAATTTTATAATACAGATTATCATGAGAGAAGCAAAAACTCTATGTTCCATTCCCTTGAAAGGCAATAGTTTTTTTGTCAAAGTAATTATTTGGAACCAATATTTTTTGAAAATAAGTACGATTACACTTTTACTATGCCTTGGTGACTGTGCACACTCAAGGTCTGCCTGTTGCCATGTTAAGCTGAATTTCCACAAGCAGATACCACCGTCCTTTCCTGTGGAAGGTGGAATCGAGTGCTTCATAACATTAATTTGTTAATATTTGATGGTATAAATTCCAGAATTCTTTACCAAAAAAGAATTCTGTTATTTCCCTGATTGCTTCTAACCTTACTTGCCCACAAATCTCATAAATGTGAATGTTAAATCTGTGATACTCACTCCCATAGTTTGGCTTTATTGCTAAAGTCATATGTTAAAACATATGGTCGATAATTTCGTAGGAAATTACATATTTTAATTTATTGATACTGGGAAAAGTAAAGGACATTATAAATCTCTTACTGTGAAAACCATTAGGAATAATGGAGCCTATTTTCCAGCTCAGATCAAATATTGACGATATTATCATGTAAAATATGGCCTTGGTAGTAAATTAAGGACTTTATAAATCAATAGCTTAAGCATATTTGACAGATTTTCTTGATCAATAGAAAATGATTTGTATAAATATTTAAGTTTAATTCAGGATTCTATATGTTTATTTGCATGAAAAACATCACAATAAGTTACGATTTCTTGTAAACAATTATACCCTTATTTGATATATCACTTATTGAAACACTAATCCTTGACCGTTATTTTAGATAACAGTTAATGTCTGATACATTGTTAAAAGCTTAAAGACATTTAATCTTCAATATGGACTTGGGGGCACCTGTAACTTGGTAGAAATTTAAATTTAATTGGCATCGTTAAATATTATGGAGTTAAGAAAGTTTGTAATGTTCTTGAAAATACTATATATGGTATTGATGCTATGAATTGGACTGCCATAAAATTATTCTTCTTAAGCTAACCATCTACAAAAAACTTTTGTATTTAAAAGTACATCAAATATAGACTACCAATATCATTTACTAAACTATTCCTCATCCTTATAAATAAATAAGGCTTAATTTAATATATATTCAGGATACATTTTATATATTGCATATACACACATATATTTAATACATAAATATTAAATACAATCAGGATGACCAAACTGAAATAAAAGTAAAAGGTTGAACAATTATCAATGAGATATGATGGCCAGTAGTCCTATACTTTACCAATATTGAAACAGATATTTACTTTTAAACTTCCTGGGGCCAAAACAAAGAAAAACAACAGGACCGATCATGTTAATCTTATTGTTGATAATATACGCATTCCACAGGAGAAGTAAAATTCTAATCGCACTTACTTATGGAGAAGTTTCTTTTGCAGAACATCTGACAAGGGACACTTGAAGTGATATAATGGTCAAAGTCTTCTAAACACCCCTAACAACAAATACTATACCAGGATTCATTAAGTTATTTATTATAGTATCCTTCAATAAAATCTGAGTTTGTAAGAGTTAAGCACAATTCAATAAAAAACAATTCTGTTGGTTCTCAAGACAGTATTGTCTGCTTAAAATTTAAAAACATCTTGGGGCTGGCACTGTGGCCAAGTGGTTAAGTTCGCACGCTCTGCTGCAGGCGGCCCAGTGTTTCGTTGGTTCGAATCCTGGGCGCGGACATGGCACTGCTCATCAAACCACGCTGAGGCAGAGTCCCACATGCCACAACTAGAAGGACCCACAACGAAGAATATACAACTATGTACCTGGGGGCTTTGGGGAGAAAAAGGAAAAAATAAAATCTTAAAAAAACAAAAACAAAACTAAGAAAAAATTTATAAACATCTTGTGATTATGCATGTCAAAGTTTGTTGACTTCTGTTGACTTCATAAATTGCTAGACAAATTAATTTTGTGTGTGCATTTATATACATACATTAAACAATTTATTGGATGTGAACTTATCCAGGCAAGCTTTTAATGTAGAGAGATTTACTTTTAAAATCCTCTTTCCACCTCTTTTGGTTTTATTGATTTTTAAAATTGATTTTCTGTTTTCAATTTCACTGATTTCTGTTCTAATTTTTATTTCTTTTTTTCTGCTTACTTTGGATTTAATTTGCTGTATTTCTCTAATTGCCTAAGATGGAGGCTTAGATTATTGATTTTTAGAGCATTTTTGTTTTCCCATATATGCGTTATGCTATAAATTTCTCTCTAAGCACTGCTTTTGCTTCAGCCAACAAATTTTGATAAATTGTCTTTTTGTTTTCATTAAGGTCAAATAGTTTTTTAAATTTCTCTTGATATTTCTTCTTTGTCCCATGCGTTAATTAAAAGTCTGCTTTGTAATCTCCAAATATTTGTAATTTTTCAAGCTATCTTTGTGTAACAGATTTCTCATTTAATTCCATTACAGTCTGAGAGCATTCTTTGTAGGATTTTTAGTCTTTCAAATCAGTTGAGGTTAGTTTTATGACCCAAAATGTGGTCTCTCTTGGTGAATGTCCCATGTGAACTTGAGAAGAATGTCTACTCTGCTGTTTTTGAAGGAATCTATAAATATCAATTACATCCAGTTCATTGATAGTGCTGTTCAGGTCTACTTTAACCATACGGATTTTCTGCTAATTACTGTCAATTACTGATAGAGGTATGTTGAAGTCTCAACCTACATAGTGATTTCCAAAGCGGTTGCACCAATTTACATTCCCACTAACAGTATATGAGGATTCTCATTTCTCTACATCCTCACCAACATTTGTTATGGACTATTTTAAAAATTTTTTAATGTTTATTTTTTTAATTGCAGTAACATTGGTTTATAGCATTATATAAATTTCAGGTAGACAACATTATATTTCTATTCCTGTATAGATCACATCATGTTGTGCACCCAAAGACTAATTACAATCCGTCACCATACATGTGCCTAACCATCCCTTTCACCGTCCTCCCTTCCCGCTTACCCTCTGGTAACCACTAATCCAGTCTCTATCTCTATGTGATCATTTGTTCTTGTTTTTATCTTCTACTTATGAGTGAGAACATACAGTATTTGACTTTCTCCCTCGGACTTATTTTGCTTAGCATAACACCCTCAAGGTCCATCCATGTTGTCCCAAATGGCCGGATTTCATCACTTCTTATGGCTGAGTAGTATTCCATTGTGTATATACACCATATCTTTATCCATATGCTCCTTGATGGGCACCCAGGTTGCTTCCAAGTCTTAGCTATTGTGAATAATGCTGCAAAGAACAACTAGTACATGTATCTTTATGCATTTGTGTTTTCATGCTCATTGGCTAGATACCCAAAAGCAGAATAGCTGGGTCATATGGTAGTTCTATTCTTAATTTTCTGAAGAATCTCTATACTTTTTTCCATAGTGGCTGCACCCTCACTAGCAACGTATGAGTGTTCCTTTCTCTCCACATCCTCTCAACACTTGTTGTTTCCTGTCTTGTTAATTATAGCCATTCCGACAGGAGTGATGTGATATCTAATTGTAGTTTTGATCTGCATTTCCCTGATAGTGATGTTGAAAATTTTTTCATGTGCTTCTTGGCCATCTGTATATCTTCTTTGGAGAATTCTCTGTTCAGATCTTTTGCCCATTTTTTAATTTGGTTGTTAGTTTTTTTGTTGTTGAGATGTATGAGTTCTTTATATATTTTGGATATTAACTCCTTATCAGATATATGGTTTATAAATATCCTCTCCCAGTTGTTAGGTTGGCTTTTGATTTTGTTGATAGTTTTCTTTGCTGTGAAGAAGCTTTTTAGTTTGATGTAGTCCAATTTGTTTATTTTTTCTATTGTTTCCCTTGCCCAGTCAGACATGGTACTTGAAAATATGCTGCTAAGACTGATGTCAAATAGTGTCCTGCCTACATTTTCTTCCAGAAGTTTCATGGTTTCAGGTCTTATATTCAAGTCTTTGATCCATGTTGAGTTGATTTTTGTGCATGGTGTAAGATAATGGTCTACTTTCATTCTTTTACACGTGGTTGTCCAGTTTTCCCAACACCATTTATTGAAGAGACTCTCCTTTCTCCATTGTATGTTCTTGGCTTCCTTGTAGAAAATTAGCTGTCCGGACAAGTGTGGGTTTATTTCTGGGCTTTCAATTCTGTTCCATTGATCTTTGTGTCTGTTTTTGTGCCAGTACCATGCTGTTTTGGTTACTATAGCTTTGTAGCATATTTTGAAATCATGGAGTGTGATACCTCCAGCTTTGTTGTTTTTTCTCAGGGTTCCTTTGGCTACTTGGGGTCTTTTGTTGTTCCATATAAATTTTAAGATCCTTATTCTATTTCTGTGAAAAATGTTCTTGGAAGTTTGATAAGGATTGCATTGAATCTGTAGCTTCATTTGGAAGTATGGACATTTTAACTATGTTAATTCTTCCAATCCAAGAGCACGGACTATCTTTCCATTTCTTTGTGTCTTCAATTTCTTTCAACAATGTTTTATAGTTTTTGATGTACAGATCTTTCACCTTTTTGGTTAAAAGTTTGTTCCTGGTATTTTGTTGTTGTTGTTGCAATTGTAAATGGGATTGTATTCTTAATTTCTCTTTCTGCTACTTCATTGTTGGTGTATAGAAACACAACTGATTTTTGTATGTTGATTTTGTATCCTGCAACTTTACCATATTCATTTGTTATTTCTAAAAGTTTTTGGTGGATTCTTTAAGGTTTTCTCTATATAAAATCATGTCCTCTGCAAATAATGACAGTTTCACTTCTTCCTTTCCAACTTGGAGTCCTTTTATTTCTTTTTCTTGCCTGATTGCTCTGAACAGGAGTTCCAATAGTATGTTAAGTAAGAGTGGTGAAAGTGGGCATCCTTGTCTGGTTCCTGTTCTTAGAGGGATAGCTTTCAGTTTTTCTCCATTGAGAATGATATTAGCTGTGGGTTTGTCATATATGGTCTTTATTATGTTGGGATACTTTCCTTGTATACCCATGTTATTCAGTTTTTATCATAAGAGGATGCTGTGTCTTGTCAAATGCTTTCTCTGCATCTATTGACATGATCATGTGACTTTTACTCTTCACTTTGTTAATGTGGTATATCACGTTGATTGATTTGCAGATGTTGAATCATCCCTCCATCCCTGGAATAAATCCAACTAGATTATTGTGTATGATCTTTTTAATGTATTGTTGTATTCAATTTGTATTTTGTTGAGGATTTTTGCATCTATGTTCATCAGTGATATTGACCTGTAATTTTCTTTTTTTGTGTTGTCCTTGTCTGGTTTTGGTATCAGGGTAATTTTGGCTTTGTAGAATGAGTTAGGAAGCTTCCCCTGCTCTTCAATTTTTTGAAAGCATTTGAGAAGGATAGGTATTAAGTCCTCTTTGAATATTTGGTAGAATTCACAAGGGAAGCTGTGTGGTCTTGGACTTTTATTTTGGGGGAGGTTTTTGAGTACTGTCTCTATTTCCTTACTGGTGATTGGCCTATTCAAATTCTCTCTTTCTTCTTGATTCCTTTTTGGATGGTTGTATGATTTTAAGACTTTGTTCATTTCTTCTAGATTATCCAATTTGTAGATGTATAGCTTTTCGTAGTATTCTCTTTAATCTTTTGTATTTCTGAGGTTTCCATTGTAACTTCTCTTTCGTTTCCAATTTTACTTATTTGAGCCTCCTCTCTCTCTTTCTTGGTGAGTCTATATAAAGGTTTGTCAATTTTGTTTGTCTTTTCAAAGGACCAGCTCTTATTTCCATTGACTTTTTTCTATTTTTTTAGTCTTTATTTCATTTATTTATGCTCTGATTTTTATTATTTCCTTCCTTCTACTAATTTTGGGCTTTCTTTGTTCTTCTTTTTCCAGCTCCTTTAGGTGCACTGTTAGATTGTTTAATATTTTTCTCATTTGTTGAGGTAATCCTGTGTTACTATAAACTTCCCTCTTAGATTTCTAGATGTTTAGATGTTTTTTCCACATCTCATAAAATTTGTCATATTTTCAATTTCATTTATCTCCAGGTATTTTTTTATTTCTTCATTGACCCAATCGTTTTTTAGAAAATGTGGCTTTTCTGATTTTCCTCCTGTAATTGATTTCTAGTTTCAGACCTTTGTGGTCAGAAAAGATGCTTGGTATTATTTCGATCTTCTTAAATTTATTGAGACTTGTTTTGTGGCCTAATATGTGCTCAATCCTGGAGAATGTTCCATGTGCATTTGAAAAGAATGTGTATTCTTTAGTTTTTGGATGGAATGTTCTGTATATATCTACTAAGTCCATCTGGTCTAATGTGTCCTTTAAGGCCAATGTTCCCTTATTGATCTTCTGTTTGGATGATCTATCCACCAGTGTAAGAGGAGTGTTGAAGTCCCCTACTATTATTGTGTTACTGTTTATTTCTCCTTTTATGTCTGTTAATAATTGCTTTATATATTTAGGTGCTGCTATGTTGCATGCATAGATATTTACAAGTGTTATATTCTGTTTTTGGATTGTTCCCTTTATCACTATGTAGTGCCCTTCTTTGTCTCTTGTTACAGATTTTGTTTTAAAGCCTATTTTGTCTGATATAAATATTGCTACCCCATCCTTCTTTTCATTGTATATGGAGTATCTTTTTCTATCCCTTCACTTTCAGTTTGTGGCTGTCTTTAGATTTGAAATGTGTCTCCTGTATACACCATATATATATATTTTTTAATCCAATTAGCCACTCTAGGCCTTTTGATTGCAGGATTTAGTCCATTGACATTTAAAGTAGCTATTGATAAGTACATACTCATTGCTATTTTGTTACATTTTTCTAGGTGTTTTAGTAATTCTTTGTTCCTTTCTTCTTCTTGCTCTCTTCCCTTTGGTTTGATGGCTTTATTCAGCATTATGTTTGGATTCTGTTCTCTTAATTTTTGTGTATTTATTTTAGGTTTCTGGTTTGTGATTACTGTGAGATTCATATATAATCACCTATGTTTATAGCATTCTATACTAAATTGATGGTCTCCTTATTTTGACCTCTTGCTAAAAGCTCTACTCTTCTACTCCCCTCCTCCCAAATTTTTTTCTGATATCATATATGGCAGCTTTTTTTTTTGTGCATGTGTATCCATTACCCTCTTATCATGGAAATAGATAATTTTAATACTTTTGTCTTTTGACCTTCATATTAGCTTCATAGGTGGTTGATCTGCTACCTTTACTGTATATTTGCCTTTACCAGTGATTTTGTTGTTTGTGTGTTTTGATCATTTTCCTATTCCTATTTGTGGCCTTCTCTTTTCCACCTAAATGAATCCCTTTAGCATTTCTTGTAAGACTACTTTCTTGGTGATAAACTCCTTTAGTTTTGCTTGTCTGGGAAGCTCTTTACCTTTCCTTTCATTTTGAATGATAACCTTGCTGGGTAGAGTATTCTTGGCTGTAGCTTTTTTCCTTTCAGCACTTTAAATATATCATGCCACTGTCTTCTAGCCAGTAAGGTTTCTGCTGAGAAGTCAGCTGATAGTCTTATGGGGTTTCCTTTGTATGTAATGTGTAGCCTTTCTCTTGGGGCTTTTAGGATTCTCTGTATAATTCTTGACATTTTAGTTATAACATGTCTTGATGTGTGCCTCTTTGAGTTTTATCTTGTTTGGTGTTCTCTGTTCTTCCTATACCTGGATGTCTGTTTCCTTCCTTAGGTTAGGAAAGATTTCAGCTATTATTTCTTCAAATAGATTCTCTGCCTCTTTGTCTCTCTCTTCTCTTTCTGGGACACCTATAATATGGATGTTAGTGCATATGATGTTGTCCCAGAGGTCCCTTAGACCATCCTCATTATTTTTAATCCTTTTTTCTTTTATCTGTTCAGCTTAGGTGGTTTTTTCTAGTCTTTCATCCAGATCACTGATCCATGCTTCTGTATCATCTACCCTCCTATTGAGTCCCTCTGAATTTTTAATTTCCAGTATTGTATTTTTCATTTATGATTGGTTCTTTTTTATATTTTCCAATTCTTTGATGAAGTTCTCACTGAGTTCATCCATTCCTCTCCTAAGATCAGTGAGCATCCTTATGACTATTAGTTTCTACTCTTTTTCAGGTATATTGTTTCTCTGTTTTATTTAGTTCTGTTTCTGGGGTTTTGTCCTGTTCCCTTACTTGGAATGTATTCCTTTCTCTCTTCATTTTGCCTCTTTCTTTGTGCTTATATCTATGTATTAGGTAGGCCAGCTATATCTCCTGACCTTGGAGAGGTGGCCTTATGTAAGAGATGCCTTATGAGGCCCCACAGTGTGCTTCCCTCTCTTTACCAGTTGCAAATGTTCCAGGAGTGTCCCCTGTTTGAGCTATGTGTGTCCTTCTGTTGTGGCTCTTGCTGCAGGTGCCCAGGGAGGCTAGGCTGTCCTCCTGGCCAGCTTGTTGTAATGCTCAGCTGTGTCTGGCTGCTTTGGTCCCTTCAGTCATGAGGAGAACCAGCACAGTTGGCTGCAAGGTCTAATGCACATTCCTGTTGCAGATTTTCTAAGTTAGCAGGCCTCCAGCATGGTTGGTTGCTAGTCATAGGGGCTTACAATTTCTGTAGGTCTCTGACCTACAAGGTTGTTTCTAGCTCTCTCAGAGTGTGGTGCTGAATGGGGCCCCACACTAGGTGTGGGAGAACCCAATTGTTTCAGGCTTTGGAATGTGGGGATGATCTATCTGAGAAACACAGGGCTGCTGAACTTGACAAGCCCCACTGCCTGCAGGGCCACACACCCTGTTAACAGTGTCCTGCCCTATGCATAGGCCCCAAACCACTGAAGTGGACCCAGTCACCCCACTACAGAGGCCCCACACACTCCACCAATGCAGGCCTGCCCCTCATGCACACCCTGCCCCACAGATGTGGACCCACTCACAGGGCTGTAGAGGTTCCAGGCACCATGCTTATGTGGGCCCTCAAGTTGCCTGAGGGCTTGCTGTTGGGTGGGGCCAGTCCTCAGAGTGGGCTTCCTGCCCTGGCTAAGCTGCCTTAAATCAAAGCTTTAGTGGGTGGTGCAGACCCCTGGGCTAACCAGCCAGGGGAAGAACTCTAATGGCATCTGCCAGCTTCTCTGTCAGCACACCTGTACAAGGTCACAATAATGGCTGCTGCCAATGTGTCAGTCCCTGTGGCGGTGGTCCCAGCCTGGGGGGTTCTCACCTCTCACCAAGATGTGCCCAGAGCCTATCAGTTGATTCTCTTTTCACCAAAGGACTGTGCACCTTTCTTTCTGGTGGTTTTAGGTTGTTTTCTGTAATGGGTGAATTTGTGCATGGGCCCTTTAAGAGCAGGCTTTTATTCCCCTTATGTCTGATAGCTTTTGTGAGGGTATTTCCTGTTGTTGCTAGTAGCCAGAAAAGCTAGGTATTATGACACTTGCCTCAGTTGTGCTGAATCCAAAAGCTGCTCATTGTGGTAACACTCCCCCACTCAGAACCCTCACTCCTCTAGGGAAGACTTCATACCTTAAGAGTGCTCCTGGCTGGCTGTGAAGTGCCACAGCTAGAAGGTGGCTTTTTTCTCTCCAAAAGGGAATTTCAGCCTCTTCCACCTCAGCACTATCTCTTGTTGTGGGGGTTCTTTTTATCCTGTTGTCAGTTTTCTCTCAGGGGTAATTGTTCCAAGAGTAGTTGTAAATTTATTGTGTCCAAGGGAGGAGGTGAGTTCAGCGTCTTAATATACCGCCATCTTGACACCATCTCCACAAATGATAACCTCTTGAATACAATACTCTCCAAGTCCACTTTGATATAAATAATTTTAATGCAATATGACTCACAAAATAAAATAAATATCCATGAATTCATGTTGGTATAAATAAATAATTGGATACTCACATATTTCTTAAATAGGATGACTGTTGAAAAGAAGATATAAAATGTCCAATGTCACTTCTGTGAATAAACACAGATTACAACACTTTTTTCCCAGTATTAATCTGATATCTTCTACTATTTGTCATTATTTTGTACAATGAAAACATAATTTTAATTATTTTTAATATAAAACCTTTCTATCTTCTTATCACGTTGTGTATGCATATTAAAAAATAGAAAATATAAACAAAATATAAAAAACAAACTCAAATTTGAATTTGCTTTCAAAATATATACATTATGCAGTGCGTGTTTGAGAATTCTTTGTAACCTGTAATTTAAAAAATTTCCCAACAATCAGAGTCATTGAAAAACTACTAATAACACATAGTTCTAAGTTATGAGTTTTTAAAATTTTTAATTGATAAAGAATAGGAAAGTTATAAAAACCTTTGTATAATTATTCCTACAATAATAGCAAAGATAAAATTTATTTAAAAGATTTTTTTCTCTCATCCTTGAGGTAAAATAAATTATTTATCTTTATATTTGTTGGGTTATACTTTAATAACATATTGACTTTCATTCTGATTGTTGAATGCTTACTTAAACCTTTTAACATGTGGATATCAACAACTACTGTAAATATATATATTTTCTTTGTAGTTACTTTTGCTTTTATTATAAAGTATCACAGTTATAAGGTTAAAATTTTCTTTCTTGTGGTGTTCTTAATACAGCTGTAAATCATTGTAATATTTTTGAAGGTCATAATACTTTTCTTTCCAACTCAGTCATTTCATGGCATATATTTATCTCAGCACTTATAGAATTATACCTGGAGTTTCTATTTACATAGAAATAAGTTTATAATAATTCCTTGCAAAATACATTACAATTTTTCAACTTAGAGAATAATGGTTTGATTTTGTTTAAAGTCTTCAAAATAAGGCTGCTTGCTTTTTTGTAGAAAATAGGAATAATTTTCAAAGCGAAAATTATACAGATTAAAAATCCTTAAATACTTTACTGTATCGAATAGCCAGCAAATTCAAGAACTTTCTGCATAACTGTGAACTGATATAAATAGCTGTTTAAATGTAATCCATTCATCTAAGAAAGGAAACTAAGGTACATGCCACAAATCTATTCTCTTTTTCTCGTTTGTATTTTATTTTTTACTACTATTCATTATGCATCTAATTTTCAAAATCTTTCCTCAGAATAATAGTTAAGATGGATAGAAAAGTTTTCTCTGTATTCAACTTAAAATTCCCCTAATTCTACCTCATCTAATTATCTTTAGCTCTTTCGTATTTGTTAATGAATTTGAGCTCTTTCAAAGATTTATTGAATGAGTAGAAAATATGATCCTCAATGTTACAAATCTGCTTTCCCCTAAAGCAATATGTAGATAGATCCTTGGTTTCAAAATTATAAGAGCATGGCTGTATTTTAGACGTGCTTATGTTCACTTATTTTTATTTTCTTTTTAAATTCACAGATACATTAAAATAGTGGCATGTGCTAAATTCTACTTAGCGTATTGCCTTAGGACAATGTATTGTGAACAAATGTGGAACTTTAAAGAAATTATGCTTTCAGAAAGCATATGGAGATTGATAAATAAATGCAATTAATATGAATGCATGGGGCAAAAAGTTAAAAAAGAAAAATACCCAGAGTTTAAAATCATGGATGTCAGAGTCAGATATACTTGGGTTGAAATCATAGCTCCCCAATTTGGAGACTCTAGCAATCAAGGGTAAATTTCTCAATCCCTTTAAACTTTATCATCCTCATCTGAAATACTTCTCAACCTTAGAGAATTACTATAAATAATAAGTGAGATAAAATACTTAGCATATAAAGGAATACTTCCTTTATTCAACAAATAGTTATTGAATGCAAGTTTCAGATACTCTTCGTACTTTAAGGACATAGAAGGAGGAAGATAGACACAATTTTTGCTCTTATTAAAATGTTACCATGAACACCAGGATAAGATAATTTTGCAACATTGTGCAATCTAACCTTTAAAAAGCAGATAATTCCAATATAATTTAATATATTCTAGGCCATAGAAGCTTAATTCTTAAAGAAAAAATTAAATAGATATAAATTTAACTTATCTCTATAGTTGTATAATTTAAAAAATATTATAAAATAGAATCCACTGTTTTGTAAAATGTTACATATACAACATTTAAAACTAGTTCTGGGAAGATAGAAACAGTTCTATCAAAATTCAGTCTACACATTTCATCAACACATTTCTTGAGTCAACAAGTTAAGCAAGACGAAAAACCATTATATTAATAAACAGAAATAAAATTTGATAAAATTCTGCTGAATAGAAAAAAAAAGCATAATAGAAAACTAAAAATTCCTCTGAGTAAAATAAAAGGAAATGGTTTAAGAAATAAATCCAACAGCAAATATCAGAATAAAGTTTGTAACTTAAGGTTTTATTTTCTTATTTATACGAAAATCAAGAATAAGGTATAAATGACTTAATTTTATGTCAAATCTCACAAATTCAACATGCAAATTAGAATGTGGTTCTAAATAGAATTCAGTAATGAAGTTTTAGGAGGAAAGGCATAGGAGAATTGGAGAAAATCTCATAAAGCTACGTATGGAAGTTTGATTTCTGTGCATATCTAAGAATACTATAACAAAGAAAATGGAAAAAGAACTTGATTACAAGGAATGAGACTATATTATCAATGAATTACAATAAAATAGTATATTGGAGTAGATCAATTAGATCAGTAAAATTTAATGGGCCATATACATATATATATGCCAGTTTAATGAGAATTTAATACATGAAAAAATGGTATTTCAATTCCACAACAAAAAATATTTTTAGCCAATTTGTTATATGTTGTTACAGCTAGCTATCTATTTGTATGCTGCTAGCTGTCTGTATGAAACTTAAAAAAGTAGATTTGGTGCCCTAATTTATATATTTAGATATATTTGACTGCATGTTAAGATAAAGAATCCTAAAAAAATTGAAGGTAAAATTTAAAAAATATTTGCCATGCATTTGAAAGATAGATGATAGTTGTTCTTTTTTAATTGCTAAGAAAAAGACAAAGAACCCAAAAGAAAAACAGATACAATTATGGACAGATAATTCACACAGGTACAAATCTTAATTACAAAAATAAAACTTGAAAAGTACTTGATCTCACTTTTAGTCAAAGAAATAGCAATTAAGTAGAAATCAGTTTTTGTTTCTAATTCTCAGAATAGTAAATATTTTAAAAGAGATACAACATCCAGTCCCGATAAGAGTGTGAGGAAATTGTACTCTTATGTTTCTGATGAAGTTGTGATTTTTCAAAAGTTTTGGCATAATATGGCTTAATTTATCACTTAAAATTAAAGTAGAGGAGTGACATCAGCAACATGGTGGAGTGAGTGGTTTTCTTTGTCTCCCTCCCCTTAAACTACAACTAAATGGACATTCATTGATCAACAGAGGGTTCTTACACAGCACTGCAGGATGCCTGAGAGACATGTGCCTGCTATACATTAGAAGGTGGATGCACTGCCCCCAGGGAGAAGGTGGAGATAGGTGAGAACTCTTTGTCCCCCAGACAGCCCAGTACCTGTGAGTGACTCTCTCCCAGCTGAAGCACTCATAGCACTGCCATGGCCCTGAGGATGGGTGTGCACATCAGTGTGACTGAGGAAACATATGACTACAGCCCTAAGGACCCCTTGATTGCTCTTTGGACCAGTTGGAAAATCCAAAGTCCCACTGTAGCCCCAATGATTGACTAGGGCTCAGACTCAGTAGGGAGGCCCCACCCACCAAGCACAAAGGCTGGGTGACCTAGGACCAGATGTGCCATGGCTAGGCAAGCCTACTGCTAGCTGCATTAAATGCCCATAGCTCTGCTGTGGCCCTGAGGGGGCAAGTGAGACCTAGTGGGAACAAGGGAGAGGGCAGTGAACAATTTGGAGCACCAGCATGACTGCACCTTGCTCCAGTGGAAAAATCCACGGTCCCATGGGGGACCCAGTGAGAATCTTGGCTCAGCCATAGTGGAGAAGCCCTGCCCACCAAGCACAAAGGCTAGGCAACCTGGGAGCAGACATGGCACAGCTGGGCAAGCTAACTGCTGGGTACCTTAAACGCAAATAGCTCTGCTGCAGCACTGAGGGGGTAAGTGAGATCCAGCAGGACCAGACAGTGGCAGAGCTGTGAGTCTGGGTGAATAAGCTCTCAGCTGCCTTGAAAGCCCATAATGCCACTGCAGTCCCTAAGGAGGGAGTGTGTCTAGGCGGGTCTGTGGGAACAGGCAGCAGCAACCCGAAGCCCCTGTGTGATTGTTCCCACAGTTGATGGGAGACCACAAAGGGTCACTGTGATCCCAAGGAGTGGCCCAGGCTCAGTCAGGAACAGCTGATGGGGGTCCTAGTGAGTAGAGATTATACAGCTCTTGCCAACTCCCCCATGTGGCAGCAAGTGGAAGCAGTAACCAAACTTTATCTCTATGTGAAGGCACAAATCCACACCATGAAGCAGTATGAAAAAATATATTAAATCTCCAGGACAGAAGGAAAATGACAAGTACTCAGAAAGCAATCCCAAAGTCACAGAAATCTATAATCTAAATGACAAAGAATGCAAAATAGCTATAATTTAAAAACTCAATGAGCTAAAAAAGAATACAGATAGACAAGTCAATGAGTTCAGGAGCTACATCACAAAAGAGTTTAATACCATAAAGAAGAACTGCTCAGAAATGTTGGAAATGAAAAACACAATGGATGAGATTGAGAAAAATCTGGACTCCTTGAACAGTAGGGCTCATAATATGGGGGACAGAATTAGCAGTCTGGAGGATAGGAATATAGAAATGCTTCAGATAGAGGGGGAGAAAGAACTAAAACTAAAAAGAAATGAAGAAACTCTCCAAGAAATAGCTGACTCAATTAGGAAGTGGAAAATAAGAATTATAGGTATCCCAGAGGGAGAAGAGAAGGAGAATGGAGCAGAAAGCTTATTCAAAGAAATAATAGCAAGGACATCCAAAACTTGGGGAGGGAGCTGGAAATCCATGTGACAGAAGCCAAAAGATTGCCAAACTTTATCAATGTAAAATGAGCAACTCCAAGGCATATGGTAGGAAAGCTGGCAAGAGTCAATGACAAAGAAAAAATATTAAGGACAGCAAGGCAGAAAAAAATAACAACAAAGGACCCCCTATCAGGCTGTCAGCAGATTTCTCAGCGGAAATTTTACAGGCTGGGAGAGAGTGGAATGATATATTCAAAACTCTGAAAGACAAAACCTTTCAGCCAAGAATACTCCATCCAGTGAAAATATCCTTCAAATATGATAGAGAAATAAAAACTTTCCCAGATAAACAAAATTTAAGGGAGTTCATCACCACGAGACACCCCCCACAAGAAGAAATCCTTAGGAAGATGCTCATACCTGAAAAAAAAAGGAAAGGTAGGGACCGACCTGACGGCACAGCAGTTAAGTGTGTACATTTGGCTTCTCGGTGGCTTGGGGCTCGCCTGTTCGGATCCTGGCTGAGAACATGACACCGCTTGGCAAAAGCCATGCTGTGGTAGGCATCCCACATATAAAGTAGAAGAAGATGGGCATGGATGGTAGCTCAGGGCCAGTCTTCCTCAGCAAAAAGAGGAGGGTTGGTAGTAGTTAACTCAGGGCTAATCTTCCTCCAAAAAAATAAAAAAAGGAAAGGTGTTACAAAACCTGGAGCAGGGAGATAAGTAGATAGATAAAATCAGAAAATTGCAGCTCTCCATCAGAACAGGTTAGGAAATCCTTAATTATAACATTAAAGATAAATGGAAGGGAAAGACCAAGAATAAATATAACTTGTCATGTTAACCACAAACTCACAACACAAGAAGAAAAAAGATGTGACAATAACAACCTAGAAGGCAAAGAGGGAAGGGGTGGAACTGGCTTAGTCTAAGGAAATAAGAGGCTATCAGAAAATGGGCTATTTCATCTATGAGATGTTTTATACAAACCACATGGTAACTACTAAACATATAATTAAAATAGAGACACAAATTACAAATAATGAGAAAACTAAGAAAACCAGCATAGAAAAGTACCTAACTGTATTGGTAGTCTGAAATTCATGGGGCAAGAAACAAAGGAAATGCAGGAGAACTGGAAAAACGAGTGATAAAATGGCAGCATTAGTCCCACACATTTCAATAATCACTCTAAATGTAAACAGATTGAATTCTCCATCAAAAGACACAGAGTGGTAGGATGGATTAAAAAACAAGAGCCAACAATATGATGCCTCCCGGAAACACACCTCATCCTCAAAGACAAACACAGGCTCAGAGGGAAGGGATAGAAGATGAGACTCCAAGATGATAGCAAAAGAAAACAAAGTAGTTGTTGCCATACTTATATCAGACAAAGTAGACTTCAAGACAAAGCAGGTAAAGCGAGACAAAGAGCGGCAGTATATAATGATAAAAGGGACACTCCACCAAGAAGACATAACACTTACAATTATATATGCACCCAACACAGGAACATCAAAGTATGTAAAGCAACTATTAACAAAACTAAAAGGAGATACCAACAATAACTCAATAATAGTAGGGGACGTCAACACCCCACTAACACCAATGGTTAGATCATCCAGAGAGAAAGTCAACCAGGAAATTGTAGAATCAAGTGAAAAACTAGACCAGATGGATTTAACTGATAAATATAGAACACTCCATCCAGGGGCCGGCCCGGTGGCGCAGCGGTTAAGTTCGCACGTTCCGCTTCTCGGCGGCCCGGGGTTCGCTGGTTCGGATCCCGGGTGCGGACATGGCACTGCTTGGCAGCCATGCTGTGGTAGGCGTCCCACGTATAAACTAGAGGAAGATGGGCACGGATGTTAGCTCAGAGCCAGGCTTCCTCAGCAAAAAGAGGAGGACTGGCAGTAGTTAGCTGAGGGCTAATCTTCCTCCAAAAAAAAAACAAAAAAAACCAAAACAAAACAAAAAAAGAACACTCCATCCAAAAACAGCAGAATACACATTCTTCTCCACTGTGCATGGAATGTCCTCAAGGATATACCATATATTTGGAAACAAAGCAAGCTTCAATAAATTTAAGGGGGTTGAAATAATATCAAGCATCTCTTCTGACCATAATGCTATGAAACTAGAACTCAATTACAAGAAAAAATCTGGGAAAGGGGCAAAGATGGGGAGATTAAACAACATGATACTGAATGACCAATGGATCATTGAAGAAATCAAAGGAGGAATCAGATATAATCCAGAGACTAATGAAAATGAAAACACACCATACCAACTCATTTGGGATACTGCAAAAGTGGTCCTAAGAGGGAAATTCATTGCAGTACAGGCTCACCGCAACAAACAAGAACAAATTTCAAATAAGCAATCTCAAACTACACCTAACAGAACTAGAAAAAGAAGAAGAAACAAAGCTCAAAATCAGTAGAAGGAGGGAAATAAGAAAAATTAGAGCAGAAATAAATGAAATTGAAACAAAAAAGACAGCAGAAAGGATCAATGAAACAAAGAGCTGGTTCTTTGAGAAAATAAACAAAACTGACAGACCTTTAGCCAAGCTCACTAAGGAAAAAAGAGATAAGACTGAAGTAAACAAAATCAGAAATGAAAGAGGAGAAATTACAACAGATACTACAGAAATACAAAAGATTATAAGAGAATACTATAAAAAACTATAAGCCAACAAAGTAGACAACCTAGAAGAAATGGATAAATTCTTAAACTCTTACAACCTCCCGAAACTGAATCAATAAGAAATAGAGAATCTGAGTAGACCAATCACAAATAAAGAGAGTGAAACAGTAAAAAACCTCCCCCAAAATAAAAGTCCAGAAGCAAATGGCTTCTCTGGAGAATTCTACCAAACATTCAAAGAAGATTTAATACCTATCCTTTTCAAACTCTTCCAGAAAACTGGAGAAGATGGAACACTTCCTAAAACATTCTACAAGGCTAACATCACCCTGATATCAAAACCAGACAAGGACAACACAAAGAAGAAACATTACAGGCCAATATCCTGATGAACATAGATGCAAAAATCCTCAACAAAAGTTTGGCAAACCAAATACAGCAATACATTAAAAACATCATACACCAGGATTAAGTGAAATTTTTACCAGGCACACAGGGATGGTTCAACATCCAAAAGTCAATCAATGTGATCACACCACATTAACAAAATGAGGAACAAAGCCCACAGGATCATCTCAATAGATGCAGAGAAAGCATTCAATGAGATCCAACATCCATTTATGATAAAAACTCTCAATAAAGCGGGTATAGAAGGAGAGTACCTCAACATAATAAAGGTCATATATGACAAACACACAGCCAACATCATACACAATGGGGAAAAGCTGAAAGCCATTCCTCTGAGAACAGGAACAAAACAAGGGTGACCACTCTCACCACTCTTATTCAACATAGTACTGGAGGTTTTAGCCAGAGCAATTAGGCAAGAAAGAGAAATAAAAGGAATACAAATAGGCAATGAAGAAATGAAACTCTTGCTGTTTGCATAAGATATGATAATATATATTGAAAACCCTAAAAAGTCCATTTGAAAGCTATTAGCAGTAATCAACAGTTACTGCAAAGTTGCAGGGTATAAAATGAACACATAAATCAGTTGCATTTCTATTCTCTAATAACAAACTAACAGAAACAGAACTGAAGATCACTACCCCATTCACAATTGCAAGAAAAAGAATAAAATATTCTGGAATAAATTTAACCAACGAAGTGAAAGACCTATAGAATGAAAACTACAAGACTTTCCTGAAAGAAATTGATGACCTGAAGAGATGGAAAGAGGTTCCATGCACATGGCTGGAAGAATAAACATAGTTAAAATGTCCATACTACCTAAAGCAATCTACAGATTCAATGCAATCCCAATCAGAATCCCAATGACATTCTTCATAGAAATAGAATAAAGCATCCTAAAATTCAAATGGGTCAACAAAAGACCACGAATCGCTAAAGAAATCCTGAGAAAAAAGAACAAAACTGGAGGCATCACAATCCCTGACTTCAAAATATACTACAATGCTATAGTAATCAAAACAGCAGGGTACTGGTACAAAAACAGGCACACAGATCAATGGAACAGAATTGTAAGCCCAGAAATAAAACCACACATGTATGGACAGCTAATCTTGAACAAGGGAGCTGAGAACATACAATGGAGAAAGGAAAGTTTCTTCAACAAATAGTGTTGGGAAAACTGGACAGCCACATGTAAAAGAATGAAAATTGACCATTCTCTTATGCCAGTCACAAAAATAAATGACCTGAAACCATAAGACTTCTGGAAGAAAATATAAGCAGTACGCTCTTTGACATCAGTCTTAAAAGGATCTTTTTGGACATCATGTCTTCTTCGACAAGGGAAAACAATAGAAAGAATAAACTGTCGGTGTCACGATCCAATGTACACACCAGGATAGATGCGGAGAGGGCTGATGGTCACTCTGAGTTTATTATAACTAGCGTTTCAATATATACATTGCTTACATCTGTTAAACATACACAGGTGTTCTGGACAAAGTAATTAGCAGATGCCAAGAATTCTTAGTGATTTCTCAAGGAACCCTCCCTTGGCCTCTGTTTTGATATTATCATGTTTTTGCTGTGCTCGTATAGTATATTTTTATCTCGGAGCATGCAAGGCCTCCTAGGCAATGGCCCCTCCTGCTCCCGATATTGTGTCTCCATCTGTGCCCCTGTGCAACCATGCCTGGCTTAGGTTGCCTCCCACTGGAGATCTTACCCGTCTTTGGCTAACCGACCTTCTCACCTCCGGGTCACAGTTTGTTGGCAAGCCTTTGCCAGTGATATTAACCCTTCCTGCATCAGGTGCGGTTACAATAAACAAGTGGGACTTCATCAGACTAAAGAGCTTCTACAAGGTAAGAGAAAACAGGATTGAAATGACAAGACAACCCACCAACTGGGAAAAAATATTTACAAATCGTATATCGAACAAAAGGTTAATCTCCATAATATATTAAATACTCACACAACTCAACAACAAAAAAATCAAACAACCAGATCAAAAAATGGGCAGGGGATATGAACAGACATTTCTCCAAAGAAGATATATGGATGACCAAGAGATACATGAAAAGATGCCCATCATCACTGATCATCAGGGAAATGCAAATCAAAACTACACTGACATCACCTTATACCCATTAGAATGGCTATAATAACCAAGACAAAAATAACGAATGTCGGAGAAGTTGTGGAGAAAAAGAAACTTTCAAACACTGCTGGTGGAACACAAACTGGTGCAGCCACTACAGAAAACAGTATTGTGATTTCTCAAAAAATTAAAAATAGAAATACCATATGACCCAGCCATCCCACTACAGGATATCTATCCAAAGAACTTGAAATCAGCAATTGAAAGAGACTCATGTACCCCTATGTTCATTGCAGCTATTCACAATAGCCAAGACGTGGAAGCAACCGAAGTGTCCATCAACTGACCACTGGATAAAGAAGATATGGTATATATACACAATGGAATGCTAGTCAGCCATAAAAAAGGATAAAATCGTCCCAATCACAACAACATGTTTGGACCTTGAGAGTATTATGTTGAGCGAGATAGGCCAGATAGAGAAAGACAAACCCTGTGTGATTCCACAAACACATGGACAAAGAGACAAGATTAGTGGTTACTAGTGGGAAAGGGGGTAGGAGGCGGGCACAAAGGGTGAAAGGACTCACCTATAAGATGACTGACAAATAATAATGTACAACTGAAATTTCACAATGTTATAAACTATCATAACCTCAATTAAAAAAAAGTAATGTAAACCTACCATTCAACAAGGAATTAAAACTCTTGGACTCTATTCTATAAAAGAAGAGCTCTAGTAAGTAACAACATATGTACCCAGTTTTTTAATGTAGTATTATTTATGATGGTAGAAAATAGCTTTTAAAAATGTGTCTGATTATCAATAAGATATTCCTTTTCTTTTTTAGATTATTGTGTTACTCCTATGCCATGGGCTGTCTGAAGCCAAAACAAACATAGATACATATTAGGTGACCTGATGAAATTTCCATTATGTATTACTAATGAGAAACGTTAGGAGGGTATCCATGATGATGACTTATTATAATCTGATCTTTGTTTTGGTCCATATGGATGCCAATCACCAATACTCTTCACTTGGTATTTGTAACAGATATATAATTCTGTACATATGCATGTATGTATAGTCATTTATTTTTTTTATCCATTTAACATATATATCTGAAGAACTTCTGTGCCAAACAGTATGGTAGCTTCTGAGACAAAGGAAAAAAACTTCTTGCCTCATGGATTCAGTTAGATGATAGGTACTACAGAGGAAAACAGAGCAAGATATGAATATAGAGTGGAGGATGACATTTAGTATTTAATAACAAACACCACCACATTGATGCAATGATATGTTATCTTCTATCTCTGGTTCTTATATCAATTCTAAAGTCCTCTCAGCATTGACATTTCTATATCTGCTGTCTCATTTACTCACTTTTTCAGAATACTATTCTCTGTAGGTCATTTCTCAAGGCAACCTGCCCATTTACTGACTTGTTATCAGAATTGGGTCTCACTGCTCCCAGCCAAGAAAACTGCCCATGTCCGTTATTTCTGTAGAAAGATGTTATATTGGCAAAGCCTGACAGTATTTGTATAGTTATAATATGCCAAAATGTGGTGTTTTTTAAATTGTATTTAAGGTGAGTTCTCTGATACATGAGGTGTCATTCTAATTGAAAAACTTTTTCACATGATAAAATCTCCCTGAATTTTGAGATCTCTCATGTCAATTAAGGTGAATGCACAGGCTGAAGGCTTTCCACACTCATTGTATCAATGGGCTTTCTCCTCACTATGCATTTTCTTTGACTGGGGTGAGAATTTCTTTACCTTTGGGTGGAAAACAAAAACTATGAAAATAAAATATCAATAATAAAACCAACCAACATATATGAGAAAATTTGATTCATGTAAAATTAGAAAATTTTATTTATAGTGACTTAAAATTATGAATATATAAGTGTATCTTTCTGTGAACATTTATGAAAATTTGTATGAGTCACCAAAATGGAAATAATGGTTAATTTATTAAGATAATTTTGAATTTCATGGGCTTTTGAAATTTCTTTGGTATACTTTTCTACATTAATTTTTGATAACTTTGGAGTAAATACTAAAAACATCAAAATGGAAATTAATATGCTTATAGTACATTTGGTAAACATAATTCATAATTATGTTATATTATATTTTATACCACAAGGCATAAGACATTCTTTTTAAATATTAAGGAATCATTTATATATAAAATTATATGTATGTATATAGGACAGAATGGAAACTGGAATACATTCTCAAAAATAGAAGTTTTATAAACCAATTTTTTGACCACAATGGTATAAATAGTTGCAATGAATTACAAGGGGATAAATTATGAATAATAGAATGAGATTATAAATCATTCCTGAGTAAAGGAAAAACTCAAAGCTTTTATTATGGACTCTTTAAGGGAAAGTAACAACAGAATACATATTAAATAATAACAATAAAAACAGTTAGATACCTCTTTCATTCACTAAACAGACAAATATTTAGGAAAATAGACTATTGTTTGTAAAATGTAAAGTAGGAAAATTTTTCTAGAGGACCATTCAGAAATATGCAGTAAACAGCCTAAACATTTTGACACAACTAGATTTGCTAACATTTTTATCCTAAATTAATAATTATAAATATATCTAAATATTTGGCTATCAGGATATTTTAACATATATATAATAATGAAAATAAAGTACTAGGATATTGATTACAAAATATATTTAACAGTGCAATAGCATAAGTCCACTTAAATATTTTAAGATATAAAGAATCACTACTAACATAAGCACGTGGTCAAAAATTTTAAAAGTTATAAAAGATTGTGTATAGTAATATTTTTTTGTTACAATATATAAACTCATGGGGCTGGCCTGGTGGCATAGCGGTTAAGTTTGCGTGTTCCTTGGGTGGCCTGGCATTCGCTGGTTCTGATTCTGGGTGTGGAACTAGCACTGCTTATCAAGCCATATTGCGGCAGGTGTCCCACATAAACATTAGAGGAAGATGGGCACAGATGTTAGCTCAGGTCCAATCTTCCTCAAAAAAAAAAAATATGTATATACAAACTCATACATGCATATCTAAGAGAATAGACTTAGAGGTATAACAGTAGTTAATAAATTGATTGGTGGAAGAATGGCTAGATAGATAAATGGATAGATTTGAAAAAGTGACTTTATTCATCAAAAGCAAAGAAAAAGTAATCTACATTTCTAACATCCTGATTATAGATGATCTATGTTTTTTGTTTTTTGTTGTTTCTCGCTTTCTACAGTGATTATATATTTCCTTTGTAAAAAGGTACATAAAAGAAAATGGTTGATGTAATCGAGAAAACCTAATTGTAAAATTTGTGGAAGCAGAACTAGGTGATCATATGTTCCAATTAACTGAACAAATCGTAGTTTGTGTGATTGTGAGAAGTATAATTTTAAACGAAGATGAATATTTGGACCAAGGACATAGAAAGGGAAAGAGCCAGCAAAAGTCTTCAGAGGGAAGAACTCCTATGAGAGTGAATGCATGAATTAAAATGGGAAGTTAGAATGGAAAACTATTTTATTAAAAGTCTGAGTTTTCCATGTACCTCTGTAGTTATTTTAATTTACAGTCCATGAGTCTCCTGTGCTGTTGTGAAATTTGCATGTTTCAAAGAGTGACAGACTCTATTGACACTATGCAGGAGGAACAAGGGAAGGGCGATGTTTTCCACTGTCTGTGAAACAAAAGCTCATTATTATTTTGCAGTGACAGAAGAAAATTACCCAATTACCTAAAAAAAAAGCCTTGGGAGATATTTTATTCAGCTACTGTTGCACAGCAAATTACTCCAAATCCTAGTGTCTTAAAATAATAACTTTGGGGCCAGCCCAGTGGCACAGCAAAGTTCACATGCTCCGCTTTGGCAGCCCTATAAAGTAGAGGAAGATGGGCATGGATGTTAGCTCAGGGCTAATCTTCCTCAAAACAAACAAACAAACAAACAATAACTTTAATTACTCACGGTTTTGTGGGTCAGGAATTCTGGAAGGGCTCAGCTTGGTGGCTCACTTTTGCTCCCCATGACATCAGCTAAGGAATCACCACCAAGCCTGGAGGATTTACTTTCAAGATGACTTTCACATGACTTTCAAATTGATGATAACTCTCTGCTGGGACCTGAGCCGGGGCTGCCCCCTGAGACTGTCAGTCAAGGGCTCGGGTTACTCTTCGTGTGGACCTCTGTTCCTCTCTCCAGCTTACCATGGGAGTTCCAACAAGCTGCAAATCTTCTTACACCTAGCCTCAGAAGACCAAGACAGTTACTTCAGTCACATTCTTTCATTTAAGCAAGTCACCAATGTCAGCCTAGACTCAATGGGAGGGAACATCATCTCAATGAGAAGAGAGGTAATGAATATGAACCATCTCTAGTCTACTACAAGATTCTGGCTCTGTTTTCTAGCTCTATTTTATTATCAACATTTACCTGAAGTGCTACAGTAGATGTTACCATCTGATATAAATTTAGTTTAGAACTGCCAATAATATTCTGCACCTAAATCTAGAAAATACTCATTTAGAATAATGTAAATTTTTCAGCAACAAAACATTTGAAAGGCTATCTTTCCTGTTATCATATAAATAAAGATCATAATTTATAAGCATAGGAAAATTTTCTATGCTTTTTATGTGCTTGAATTCATTTAATAATCCAAAAAGCTCTGTATGCAAGATAGTAGTATTATCTTAGCTTTGAAGGTAGTATATAGCGATATTAAATCATTTGCTGAGGGCCACACATAAAAAGCAGCAGATCCAAGTTTCAGAAACAGGCAATCTGGCCCTATAGACTGAATATTTAACCCCTAATATTTCTTTGGGGAATATTTAAACAAAACAACCAGATTAAAAAACAAAAACTGTCCTTATGTGCAACCTGAAATCTCATTTTAAAATATTATCTTTTTGTTCAGATAAATACCTAACTTGAGATTAAATCTAGTTCTTGCTGGAGAAGATATCACTTGTATTTATTTTCTGTATATTCTAAAAACAATCAACTAATTATAACACTGCTATCACCTCTTTAAGCTAAAGAAGCAGATCTTTATTTCTTTGGAAGATACCTCAAAGTTTTTTTCTTCTGGTAGATTTCTCAGCACTATCAAGCTATTATGTTGGTGTTACAACCATTAAATGTCAATAAAAAGATGCCTGAATTTGAAATGCCTTCATCATTGCCCTTTATGAAAAGCCTGGCCACAAGATGGAGAATTATTGATTCTGTTGAATACTGTGAGATATTTTCAGTAGCAGTAGAAAAACATTTATACATTTAAGAAACGTGTACCTTTATTTGTTGTATACATTTGATATAGATGGCATTATGTGGGGGAAACCACAATATATATATAACATAATATATAAGATATCTATTAATATATAATATATATTAAAGATATAAGTTGTAAACACCTGAAGATGTTTACAACTTAACTTAAGGGCTATATAAGTGTGTGTGTATGTGTGTGTAAACATCTTAAAATGTTTACAACTTGGAAGAGGTGATAAGACAGACACAAATGAAAAGTACAAAGTAACTTATAGAAATATCCATATGAGTGGGTCAAACACATTTTCAAATACTACCACAACAAGAGTTTCAGCAAATAGATATTATTTGAAGAAATAAAAAAAGCTGAAATAAAATATTACAGAAAACTTAAGAGTCAAGTTGATCTAAACTGGTATTTTTCTTAAAATGAGATTTCATTTTCTCTTAATGCTAGGGGAGAATTTGAAAATAATTATACTGTGGAACACTTTTTAGAAATTTCTTAGAAGCATGGAATGAAAAGGGCAGAATGATTTGCTGGAGAAAGACATTCTCCTAGTGAGAAATCTCAGCAGGTTTCTCAGCCGTATGTCATATTAGGAAGCAGTCAGCTTGTTTTAATGTGATATTGGTGATTTGAATGCAGGAGATATATTCTTTTTGCTGTGTATGGTGTTAAAAGTATTCCATTCCATGGGTGTCAAGCTGGTTTTAATGTCTGAAGCTTCTCAGTTGCTAAGATGAGCTGATGCATCTGGCAGTTTACAATGTTTACAACTGAGGGACATTTTTCTACAGCTGAGAGACTGGGACTCATGTTCGATATCATAAAACTTGGCGTGGACAAATGTATATTTTTTAATTTATAAGTTCTAAATTTTAAAAGTAAGAGAAATTACATCTTTTTTTCATGGAGTTACAGATAACATATGGCAAATTATTTTGGACCTGACTAAATTGTGGGGTTTATTAAATTGATCACGTCAACAACAGAAGCTTAGATATTTAAAGCATGATTCAATTTGCAAACTTTTTGGAGTATGAAATATTGCTGTCTTTCATAGTATACTTTGAACCCTGAAGTTTTTGTTTGGAAAGATAGTATTCTATAAAACTGCAGTATTAGTTGCTATAATAAATGAAATAACCATAAGAATAAATAAAACAGAGCATAGAAGGGGGTGCGATCATTTATGCTCAATATTCAGTTGTCAATGATCAACAGCTTATCAGGCTATTTCTGCCTTGTCAAAGTGAGTCATCAAAGCTTAAAATCCACATTTGATTATGAAAATTAGACATAGCTCCATCTTCAGGTTTGTTTTGCCTGCCTGAGCTCACAAAGCAGTGACACTAACTATGAAGTGTCACTAACTATGATATTCGCTGGGTGAGTTATGTGGCAATAGACTACAATTTATAGATTTCCTACTCTGTCCCTTTTATTGTTAACACGTTTATTTACATCATCTTATTTAATTTTCACACAATCCCATAGTATAGGCTTCCACTCTAAGCCTATACTTCAAGCCAATACTTATGGAAACTTATAGCCTCCTGCCCTTAATAGGCCCAGGATTTGAACATGGACCTACTTGATTCCAATACCCTACTCTTAACTCTTAGATCATACCTCTTGCCAATGGCAACATTTTCAAGGAAAGCATGTCCACAGGCAGACTGAGTAGCTAGAGTATTCTAATTAGAGCCTACCATTTGATTTCTTTGTGGCATAGAAAAGACAATTTCTTTCATTATTTAGAAATACTCTTTTACCAAAACCTTCAGAAATTACATGAAAGATAGTAAGATGATAGAAAATGAGATAGGTAACAAGTAGTTAGATCACAAGAAAGAACAAAAGAAGAAAGAATAACCCAATCACATATATTGGGTTAGTCACCCCCCCAAATTCGTCTTTACTCAGAACCTCAGAATGTGGCTTTATTTGGAAATATGGTCTTTGCAGATGTAACTGTTAAGTATCGCAGGATGAAATTATCCTGGGTCCTAAATTCAATGACTGAGAAAGGAAAGGGATATTTGGACAGAGATACAGGGAAGAAGGTCATATGAAGACAGAGGCAGGGAGTAGAGTTGTGCTACCATAAACCAAGGTATGCTAGGAACTACTAGAAGTTGGAAGAGGCAAGGACAGGTTCTCTCCTAGAGCTTTCCAAGGGAGTAACTCCCTACTGATAGCTTGATTTCAGACTTCTGCTTCCAGAACTGTGGGAGAATAAATTTCTGTTGTTCTAAGCCACTCAGTATGTGGTAATTCATTATGAAAGTCCTAGGAAAAGAATACATCACATAAATTATTTTATCTCATACAATTTGGGGATTGTTCCAGTACCACAGGTGAAAAATGAAATAAGAAAAATGTGCTATTTTTTGATAAAACCATAAAAATAGACTGGTTTTTAAACAACTTTATGAATAAAGTTGTGCCTATACACACATACACATATGGATATCCAAAAATCACAGCACATGATATTTGAAAGTTTAACTTTAATTTAATGAGCACAGCAACTGCAATAAAGATGCACATTCATTGCTAAGATATTCCTCAGGTAGATTCAGTCTTACTTTAAGGCAGCTTTGACACAGAGAGAGAAAGAGAGATTAAATAAAATATAACCAACACAATTAACAAATTTGTCTTCTCCGTATATGTTTCTAGACATATATCCATATATGCATGTGTTATATATATATAGTAAATGTACGTGTATATGAATGATAGAATAGACAGATAGATAACCCACTGGGACAAATTTGTTAATTGTACCAGTTAGATCTTATTTAATCAATAGCCTTATTGATTTTTAGTTGGCTTGTTCTATCAGCTGTTGAATGAGATGGGCTAAAGGCTTCCGTGGTGAGTGAATATTTTGAGAGTATGGTGTTAGATATATACAGAGTTAGGATTGTGATATTTTTCTACAAATTTGACTGCTTTGTTCCTATAAAATGTTTCTTTATGCCTCAATTTTCATTGCCCTATGGCATTTAGCTTTCATTAAAATACTTATGTTGCTTTCTTTTGACTATTTTAAATGTTTTCCTGCCATCCTTTGTTAGCTCTGTTTTCTTATACTGAAGAGGTTTCTCATATAAGCTTCATATAGTTGCTTTATATATTTTTAACCCAGTCTGATAATCCTTTTATAATTTCACTTTTCTTCTGCTAATTTGCTAATGATGTATTCTTTATTTGTATTGGTTACCATAGAGATGACCAGTTCTTTGAAATAGTTCAATAAATTATTTTTACCTCCTATCCAATTAAGAAAGCATCTTGAATACTTAAAATTGATAACCTTCTTGTGATCTTTGCTTTATTGTAATGTACTTCAAGAAATAGTTGTTTCATTCATTGAATATGTAATTAGTATGTATTTATATTTACATACATATTAGCATTTTAACTTCTTTCTTACAATTTTGTATTATATTCTGAGATCTTTGTTGTTCTTCCTGAAGAACTTTGTATATCCTTTAGTGTCAAAATTTCTGGAGATTAACGCTTTCATTTTCTGTTTTACTAAAAAGCATATTTATTTCATGTTCATGTTTGAAAGATATTTTGAGTAGGTATAAAAATCTAGATAGAAACATTTTCTTTTAGCAATTTAAATATGTCATTCTGTTATGGTCAGATAGATAATTACTGAGAAGTCCTTTGAGGGTAATGTATTATTTTCCTGTGGCTTTTATATTTCACTTTTTAAAAATGTTCACCAATTATAATATGATGTGCTTAGGTGTGGAAAACATCCAGTTGGAAAAAGTAATGATAATTCCTGAAAACCACAGCTTGGGCTGGTGCTGATTTTATTTAGGAATTCAGAAAGAATGGAATAATAAACTTTTAAATGATAATAAATAGGGCAAAAATAAATTATTGTAATATATGAATTTTCTTTTCTAAAAGGGTATATTTTGTAAAAGTTTTAGATAAGAAAAAATGGGAGGATGTTGAAGAATATTAAAACTTGGAAAGAAATGAAACCAATAGCTATATTGGGAAAATTGGTAGAGATATTTTTCACTTTCTGCTACCTTATTTTTAATAGGGATATTGATCTAAGTGCAATGAAAATCTTGGCTTTCTTCTCCACCAATGCGCCTTTTAAATAGATAAATTCCAATTATAGCTGTTCTGTTTTTCCTCATTTAAAATGGACAAATTTAAGGCTCATTTTTGAGGTATAATATGTAGGACTACATGATGGATTGAATGTGGGAGATGAAAGAGAGAGAAGAATCAAAGATTATACTAATGTTTTCTGTCTTGGCCAACTAGGTGGATGGTGGTGCCCTTTACTAAACTGAAGAAAACTGGGGTAGGAAAACACATTTGAGGTGGGAGATAATGAATACATTTTGGATATGTTAATTTGTCTGTGTGTGATGCATACAAATATCATTTTGGATATTAATCTATAACCCAAATGGATGTTCTTTCCTTGATAAATAAATGGATTCATCTGCATGAATGGTATTTTAAATGACTGAATCAATTGAGTACACCTAGAACAGGTTATGAGAAAAGAGTGAAGGAACCTCAAGACTAAGCACTCCAAAATTTAGAGATCAGGAATAGGAAAATAACCCCAACTTTCAAATTATTAGGAAAGTAAGGCGTCACAAGGACTAAGAGAAGTAAGTATTTCAAGAAGAAAGGAGTATACAGCTTTGACAAGCAAAGGAGTGTATAAGATAGGTTACTTAGGTGCTAATTAAGAATTGGAGCCCTAGAGACCATCAAAACTTTCACAAGAGGAGTTCCAGGAAAGCGGGGGGACAGAAAAGCATGCACCAGGTTTAAGAATAAAAATCTGGTAAACTGGAAACTTTCTTTGCAAATAACTGTTCTGAAAAATAATGGAACATGGAACAGTATGTGTCAAGGAAGAATATGCATACAAGCAGAAAATATGTTTATAAGCTGATATTCTACTCTAGAGACTAAAAGACATTGAGTGTTTAGGGTGAAAATATATAATTTAAGGTGTCTTTGAGTCTACAGCACAAATAGAAAAACTTACATTTGATAAGGAGAGAGCCATGTGCCCATGGTCATTCTCTTTGTAATTCATTGTATACTAGAAAAAGAAGACAGCCAGAGTTGTACATTTGGTGATGGAAAATAACACAATTAGGATGTGAAGACTTGTGAATTGTTTATAAAATAATAGACAAGTTTCAGAAGCTAAAAGTGATGCATGAGAAGGAGGGTGATAAGTGAAAAGAATATGAGAAATAGTCATCAAAGAGACTAAAACCAGATGTTCAAGAGAAAAATAGTGAGGTTACTAGACAGTGTTGAGAGCCCATGGAAATTGGTGATCGTGAACACAGAGTGACACTATTCTGTCCCATGTGTGACTTTTTTTTCCAGCAAAGTTTTTTGCAGTGTGCAAGCATGGAGAAGTTTGATAAGTTTTTCCAAGAATGGAAAATTTCCATATATTGTGAAAGGGGAAGGTTGCAATTTGTGAATTTTTGAAAGAAATTGAAGACCTTGATGTTAAATAGTTAATAAAGTTAATGCTTGCGTAAGTAAGATATAGATTATCTTTGAACGTTTTCAAGGTAAAAATAAGTTTTGAAGGTAATTCAATTTCTGCTAATGATAAAATCCATGATATAATAGGAGAATAGTGCATTTGGATGGAATGGAGCAAAAGGTCACTAGAGATCTATGTCAAGAATCTTTGAGGCAAGTGGGCTAGATGTAAGTTGTAAGCTGAATTCATCAAGAACAGAAAGGTTAGTTATGAGCCAAGTGCTAAATCTATCCAATATAATACTGGAAAAGACCAGATAGTTTCTGCCTGCCTGAAAAAAGAAGCAAATGCAGAGAGAGTGGAAAAGCAGACTGTCTTGAACTTAACTGAATGAAAAGATTTTATAAGTGGAAGGAGACACATGCTTTGGAGACAGCATTAAATTGTGGGAACACTAACTTCACCTAATGATTCTTCACCTAATGGATATCATGGCATGAAACTAAACAAACACACTCTATTTAAGAGAGGATTGCTCTCTTTTCAATTAAGGTAGTGAAAATATTCTGGAAGAGGATAAAGTTATAGTAGAGTGATTTGATCAAAACCAAAAATTTCTTGGGGCGTAGTGGTATAGGTTTAGTAGGAAGGGGTGAGAAGTGGGAATGGAATGATAAGAGATATTTAAAATGAGATATAAGGAAATAATGCCTAAAAAACCTAGACTACTAGTGGAACTGAGAAAAATAGGTAAGCATTATTCATATTTATTAATATAGAGAATGTTTAGAGAGCAACTTTGGGCAATTATCAAGATATAGTAAACAAAACAGTAGTCCTTGCTCTGATGGAGCTGACGTTCTACTGGGCACTGGCAGAATAAAAATAATTATATAGGGTATATGGTGATGGTGTTCTAGACAAAAATAAAGCAAGATGAGGATATGGAGTATTAACATAGAGGTGGAGTGTTATGTTACATGCAGTGTTCAGGGAAAACTACCCCGTTAAAGTGATATTAGAACAGAGTTATAGGGGCCGGCCCCATGGCCGAGTGGTTAAGTTCACCCACTCCACTTGGGTGGCCCAGGGTTTCGCTGGGTCAAATCCTGGGTGCGGACATGGCACCACTCATCAGGTCATGCTGAGGTGGCATCCTACATGCCACAACTAGAAGGACCCACAACTAAAAAATACACAACTATGTACCAGGGGGCTTTGGGGAGAAAAATGAAAAATAAAATATTTAAAAAATAATAAAATAGCTAGTTATTTTGGAGAAAAAAAAAAGGAACAGAGTTACAGTGGGTGTCAGGTTTGTGTTAGGAGATAAAGTGGAAAGTAGTTGGGAGCCAGAATGTAGAGGATGTAGGAGCTCTCTGACTTGTACTTTGAGTGAGCAGAAAACCACTGCAGGAGTTTGCAGTGGGGGTTATCTCAGAAAGGCATTTTAGAAGTGGTATTCTGGCTGCTTTGTTGAGAATTGACTATAATTAGATAAGAACACAATGAGGAAGATCAATTTAAAGTTTATTAGATTAATCCATATAAAAGTTGGTAATGGCTTTGACCAGGATGATAGTGGAGTAGCTAGTGAGGAAAGGTTGGTTTCTTGATGTTGTTTCTGTCTTTAAAATACATCATTTGGTACTATATTGCAAGTGAGGCAGAAGAGAAACAAAATAATCAAGGAGAGCTCTAAGTGTATGTGAGTTTGCTTTTTCCTGTTAAACAGATAAAATGGAATCATTCTATACACGGATGGAAAAGGCAAAAAAGAGCAGGTTTGGATTTGGTTTTGGACATCCTAGTGGAGCTGTCCAGTAGGCTAAGTACACACCAGAGTTAAAATTTGAAAGTAAATAGCATACAGTGGTATTTATACAATGAGAGTGGTTGAGATCATGTGGAGAGTTTATATAGTTCAACAGAATTATTTCAGAGATTAAGAAATGAGGAGGAAGCAGCAAAGTAGTTGACGGGGATTAGCTTAGGGTGAAAGAGAAGAACTAAGTGGTTCAAAAATGTTAGCTCTTCCTTCTCCTTCCTTCGTCATTCCTTCCATTACTTTCTTTTTCCTCATTATTATTAGCTCTTTGTTTTTGAAAGAACACTATAAGGGGGCTGGCCTGGTGGCACAGTGGTTAAGTTTGCACCTTCTGCTTCGGCGGCCCAGGATTCGCTGGTTTGGACCCCAGGTGCAGACATGGCACCACTTGGCAAAAGCCATGCTGTGATAGGTGTCCCACATATAAAGTAGAGGAAGATGGGCATGGATGTTGGCTCAGGGCTAGTCTTCTTCAGCAAAAAAAGAGGAGGATTGGCAGTAGTTAGCTCAGGGTTAATCTTAGTCAACAAAAAAAAAAAAAAAAAACAAAAAGAAGAACACTATAAGGAGTCACTGAGATTCTGATAATCACACTCTCATTTAATATGGTTTGTATTTAAAACCTGTCTTTAAACATTTCTCAAGTATGTGTTAATAAAGAAAAAAACTCAACACTTTGCAATTATTTATGCAAATTTTGGCATGGCCTTTCAAAGTAATTATTGCAATTGTGATAAATGTGATTAATTTCACATGTGGCAGAAACTTGCAGTGGGAGAACAATCCTTAAAAGGGCAAATTTAAGATGGTACTATTGCATACTTTTCAAATGACTGAAATTGAATAATATTTTGTATTTATGATGAAGAATTGTTTTAACCAAGTATTTTTAGAAGAGAAAAATAAAAACACACAATCTACAAAAATATATAACAGTTGATTGAGCACATAATTTTAAATAGCTGTTAAAAATTTCTAAAGTTCAGGAAATTTCTAAATTTCTAAAGCCAGGAAACACTGTATTGGAAATAGTAGAGAAACCCATTCCTATAATTTTGCATCTTTATCTGTACTCTTTTTTGTTTTATTTTCTTGGGGGCTAATTTAACAGAGATTGAAGCTAATTTTGGAAAAATATATTCTGATTTGCTCATTATTCTTCCAAACTCACAAGGGAACATTTGACAACCTTTAGTAAAATTTTGCTATCTGAGAGCTAAATACATCCCACATATTAATGAAGCTCTGTAATGGCAATGTAACTCCGGAAATCTGGTTATTAGAAATAATAACATCTCAGGGGAATTAAGAAGCCCTTGGCTATGTTTTGAGAGTTAGAATATCTCAAGGCCCTGATGTTGCCTGGCTACTGAAATGATAATATACTCTTATTCTAAAACACTCCTGCTTAGAGGAATGTGAACTATATTTAAATTTCTGCTCAAATTTTATTTGAGAAAGGAATATTAGCATGTTTCTCTAACATAGATGGCAATGATTTATAAAATAAACAATTTAAATTTAAACACTTAGGTTTCCTATTATTAAGCTTTATTTTATTTTATTTTTTGGTGAGGAAGATTGTCCCTGAGCTAACATCTGTTGCCAATCTTCTTCTTTTTGCTTGAGGAAGATTGTTGCTGAACTAACATCCATCCTAATCTTCCTCTATTTTGTATATGGGACACTGCCACAGCGTGGGTTGATGGGTGGTGTGTAGGTCCCAAGATCTGAACCTGCAAATTCCTGGCTGCTGAAGTGGAGTGTGCAAACTTAACCACAATGTTCATGTATCAGAAAATGTCATCTTGTTAAGATGTCAACTTTCCCCTATATCACCTGTAGCTTAATACATTCCCAATAAATATCCCAGAAATGTTTTTATTTTGGTAGATATCAACAAGCTGATACTAAATTTATATTAAAAGACAGATCAACAGAAATAGCCAAAACAATTTTTAAAAGAATGAGTTGGGGGACTCACACTTCCAGACTTTGAGACTTAATTTTAAGGTATAGTAATGAAAATGGAAAGTACTGGTGAAAAGATCTGCACATAAATCAATCTACACAGAATGTAGAAATAGACCCACACAAATAGAATCAACCGATTTTTTTCAAAAAGTGCAAAGGCAATTGTCGGTGTCGCAATCCAATGTACACATCAGGATAGATGCAGAGAGGGCTGATGACCACTCAGTTTATTATAACCAGCGTTTCAATATATACATAGCTTACATCTGTTAAACATACGCAGGTGTTCTGGACAATGTAATTAGCGAATGCCAAGAATTCTTAGTGATTTCTCAAGGAGCCCTCCCTTGGCCTTTGTGTTGATATTATCATGTTATTGCTGTGCTCGTATATTTTATCTCAGAGCATGCAAGGCCTCCTAGGCAACAGCTCCTCCTGCTCCCCATATCCTGTCTCCATCTGTGCCCCGGGGCGACTGGTGCCTGGCTTAGGTTGCCTCCCCCTGGAGGTCTTACCCATCACTGGCTAACCGGCCCTCTCACCTCCGGGTCACAGTTTGTTGGCAAGCCTTTTCTAGTGATTATTAACCCTTCCTGCATCAGGGGCGGCTACAGCAATTCAATGGAGAAATGACAGTCCTTTCAACAAATCGTTCTGGAATAACTGGAAGTAAACCTTGACAAATACTTCACAACATAAGGAAAAATTAACTCAAAATATATCTTAGACTTGAATGTAAAACCTAAAACTATAAAACTTCTTGAAGAGCTTGTAGGTGAAAATCTGTGTGACCTTGGGTTAGGTAGAGTTTTTGCATATGATACCAAAGAATATTCCACTTAAAAATGTTAAATTGCAATTAATAGAAACAAACAACTTCTGCTATTCAAGTGGCAATTTTCAAATTACATTTCTAAAAAGGATTTATATCCAGAATGTATGGAGAATCCTCAAAATGTAACATTAGAAAACAAACATCTTATTAACTCTATTGATAAGAGATCTAAATAGACCCTTCACCAAGGAAGATACTTGGATGGAAAATCTGCATAGGAAAAGATGCTCAATACCATTGGTCATTATTAAAATGCAAAATAAAACTACAAAGGGATACCACCACACAGCTATTAGAACGTCTAAAATTAAAAATAAATAAGCAAAAACCAAAAAAATAAATAACTGACAAATGATGATAGGGATGTGGCTTAGCCTGAACTCTCATACCTTGCTGGTGGAAAATTAAAACGGTCTAGCCACTTTGGAAAACAGTATGGAAATGCTGGCCAGTCCCAAAACTTACATTGCACGATCTCGTTTATATGACATTCTGCCAAAGGCAAAACTACAGAAACTGAAATCATCATTGGTTGTCAAGGGCTAGAAGTTGGGGTCAAAATGACTACAACGTTATACTAGAGAACTTTTGGGGGATTAAAAAGTTCAACATCTTGATTATGATGTTATAATGAGACAATAAGTGTTTGCAAATCCAGAGAACAGAGTATAGTTTATATTAGACCTTAATAAACCTGACTAGACAAAAAGTGAAAAATATTACTTAAAAATTTAGTTGGAAAAAATGTGTACTTTCTTAGGGAAATATTTCTTAAATAAGAATAAAACCAATATAAGAACAAGAAAAGAAAGAAACCGTAAAAGACTATCAGAGTTCATTTTATTAAAATTTAAAAATATTCATCAACAGATACCATAAAAATGCAAAAATTATAGACTCTAAGTCAGAAGATTATATTTAAACAAAATGTATAATAATTTTAGTTTACAGTATGTAAAAAAAATTAAAGATAATATTAAAAAACAACTAGAAACATCAATAAGGTTCATGGGTGCACAAAACACAGGAGAACCTAAATATATAAAGCAAATATTAACAGATTTAAAGGGAGAAATAGATAGCAATACAATAATAGTAGGAGACTTCAATACCCCACTTTCAATGATGGATAGATCATCCAGTCACAAAATCAATAAGGAAACATAGGACTTAAATACCAGGTTAGACAAGATGGACTTAACAGACATTTACAGAACATTCCATCCAAAAGAAGCAGAATATACATTCTTCTTTAGTGTACATGGAATATTCTCCAGGATAGATCATATGTTTGTCCATAAAACATGTCTTGACAAATTTAAGAAGACAGAAATCATACCAAGCATGGTATGATATTCAGACCACAATGGTATGAAACTAAAATCAATTATAAAAAGAAAACTGGAAATTCACATCTGTGGAGGTAAAAACACATACTCCTGAACAATCAATGGGTCAAAGAAAAAGGAAATAAAAAAATATCTTGAGACAAATGAAAATGGAGATATAACATACAAAAACTAATGGGATGCAGCAAAAGCAATTCTAAGAGGGAAGTTTATAGTGATAAACATCTACAGTAATAGAAAAGAAAGAGTTCAATTCAACAACCTAATTTTACACCTCAAGGAACTAGAAAGAAAAGAAACTAAACCCAAAGTTAGTAAAAGGAAAGAAAGATCAGAGCGGAAATAAGTAAAATACAGACGAAAAAGAAAATAAGAAAGATCGATGAAACTAAGAGCTGGTTCTTTGAAAAGATGAAAAAATAGACAAACCATTAGCTAGACTTACCAAAAAAAAGAGAGAATACTCAAATAAGTAAACCTCGAAATGAAAGAAGAGACTTTACAACTGATACACACAAATTCAAATGATAAGAGACTGCTATGAATAATTACCAAATAATTGGACAACCTAAAAGAAATGGACAAAGTCCTAGAAACATACAGCTTCCCGAAGACCAAGTCATGAACAAATAGAAAGTCTAAACAGATTGACTACTAGTAAGGAGATTGAATCAGTAATCAAAAACCTCTCAACAAAGAAAAGTCCAGGATCAGACAGCATCTCTGGTAAATTCTACTAAACATTTAAACAATTTACACCAATCCTTCTAAAACTCTTCCAAAAAATAGAAGAGGAAGGAACACTTCAAAACTCATCTTATGAGGCCAGCATTACCCTGATACCAAAACCAGACAAGGATTCCACAAGAAAAGAAAAGTATAACCCAATAATCTATGTTCATCCTGATGAATATAGATGCAAAAAACCTCAACAAAATATTAGCAAAACAAATTTAAAAATCCATTAAAAAATAATACACCACAATCAAGTGGGATTTATTCCATGAATGCAAGGATGGTTCAACATCTGTAAGTCAATCAGTGTGACACAACTTATTAACAAAATGAAAGATAAAAATCATATGATCATCTCAAAACATGCAGAAAAATTATTTGACAAAATTCAACATCCATTCATGATGAAAACTGTAAACAAATTAAGTATAGAAGCATTGTACCTCAACATAATAAAGGCCATGTATGACAAGCCCACAGCTAATGTCATACTCAATAGTAAAAATTTGGAAGTTTTCCCTGTAAGGTCAGGAATAAGAAAAATGTGCCCACTCTTACCACTCCTATTCAACATTGTATTAGAAGTCCTAGCTAGAGTAATTAGGAAAGAAAAAGAAATAAAAGGCATCCAAATCAGAAAGAAAGAAGTAAAACTGTCTCTATTTACAGAAGGCATGATATTATTTATTAAAAACTGCTGAAGACTTCACTAGAAAATTGTTAGAATTAATAAACAAATTTTGTAAAATTGCACAATACAGAATCAATATACAAACAAATGTTGCATTTGTACATACCAACAATGAACTATCAGAAAGGGAAATTTAAAAAACACTCCCATTTACAATTGCATCAAAAAGAATAAAATATCTAGCAATAAATTAATCAAGGAGGTGAGAGACTTACACTGAAAACTATAGGACCTTGATGAAAAAAATTGAAGGTGAAAATCAATGGAAAGATATTCCACGTTCATGGATTGGAAGAATTAATACTGTTGAAATATCCATAACACCCAAAGCAAGCTACAGATTCAATGCAATTGCTATTAAAATTCCAATGGCATTTTTCACAGAAATAGAAAAACAATCCTAAAATTTGTATGGAACCATGAAAGACCCTGAACAGCCAAACCAATCTTGAGAAAGAAGAACAAAGCTAGAGGCATCATGCTTTCTGGTTTCAAACTGTATTACAAAGCCATAGTAATCTAAATACTATGGTATTTGCATAAAAACAGAAACCTAGGTCAATGGAACAAAACAGAGAGCCCACAGATAAACACACATATATGGTCAATTAATATTTGACAAAGGTGGCAAGAATATAGGAGGAAAGAACAGTCTCTTCAATAAATGGTGTTGGGAAAACTGGACAGCCATATGCAAAAGAATGAAACTGGATCCCTATCTTACATGATACACAAAAAATCAAGTCAAAATTGATTAGACTTGAATGTAAGACCTAAACTCATAAACTCCTAGAAGAAAACATAGGGAGTAAGCTCCTTGACGTCAGTCTTGGCAATTTCAGATTTGATACCCAAAGCAAAGACAACAACAGCAGAAATAAACAGATGACACTACCTCAAACTAAAAAGCTTCTGCACAGCAAAGGAGACTAACAAAATGAAAAGGCAACTTACAGACTGGGAGAAAATGTTCACCAACTATATATTTGTTGTTACATGCCATCCAGTCAGCTCCAACTCCTGGCAACCCTATGAGTAAGTGATATCCTGTTCTGTCCTCAACAGCTCTATTCAGCCCCAGTAGATGCATATCTATGGCTTCCTTTATTGAGTGAATCCAACTCATATTTTGGTCTTCCTCTTTTTCTGCTGCTTTCTATTTTCCTAGCACTATTGTCTTTTCCAGAGAATCTTGCCTTCTCTTGATGTGCCCAAAGTAGGATAGCCGCAGTTTTATCATTTTTGCCTCCGGTGGTAGTTCAGGCTTAATTTGCTCTAGGACCCACTTGTCCATCTTTCTGGCAGCCCAGGGTATCCATAGAACTCCCTTCCAATACCGCATTTCAAACGAGTCAGTTTTTATCCTTCAGTCCTCTTCACTGTCCAGCTTTTGCACCTGTACATAGTAACTGGGAACACAAGGGTGTGGATAATCTTGGTCTCAGTTTCTAATGACATTTCCTTACACTTGAGAATCTTTCCTAATTCTTTCATTGCTGCCTTTTCAAGTCTGCCTTTTCTTGATTTCTTGACTGCAGCCTCCATTTAAATTGATGACCAAACCAAGGTAAACAAATTCTTCAACAATTTCAGCATCTTCTTTGTCTACGTTAAAGTTATGTAGTTCTTTTGTAGTCATGATTTTTGTCTTCTCGATGTTCAAATGCAGTCCTGCTTTGACATTTTCTTCTTTCTCTTTTGTCAGAAGTCATTTTAACTTTATATATGATTACATATATGTGTATCTATCCTAAATATATAAGGAACTCATATAACTCAATAGCAAAAACATTATCTGATTAAAAAATTGGCAGAAGAACTGAATAGGCATATTCAACAAAGTCATACAAGTGGCCAACCAGTATGTGAAAAGATAATCGCAATCACTAATCATCCAGGACATGCAAATCAAGACCACAGTGTAATATCACCTCCCACTTGGTAGAATGGCCGTCATCAAAAAGATAAGAGATATCAACTATTGATGAGGATTGGAGACAAGGGAACACTTATGCATGGTTGGTGAGAATGTAAATTGGTACAGCTACTGTGGAAAACAGTATGGAAGTTCCTCAAAAAATTAAAATAGAACTACCATAAGATGTAACAATCCCACTTCTGGGTATATAGCTGAAGAAAATGAAAATACTATCTTGAAGAAATATCTGCACTCCCATCTTTTTCTTTTTCTTTTCTTTTCTTTTTTTTTTTTTTTTTTGAGGAAGATTAGCCCTGAGCTAACTGCTGCCAATCTTCCTCTTTTCACTGAGGAAGACTGGCCCTGAGCTAACATCCATGCCATCTTCCTCTACTTTCTATTGGGATACCTAGCACAGCATGACATGCCAAGCGGTGCTGTATCCGCACGGGGATCCAAACTGGCAAACCCTGGGCCACCAAAGCAGAACGTGCGCACTTAACCGCTGCACCACTGGGCTGTCCCCTGCACTCCCATTTTTATTGCAGCATCATTTACAACAGCAAAGACATGACATGGAAATAACCTAAGTGTCCATTGATGGATGAATAGATAAAGATGTATACACACACACAGACACACACACACACACACACACACAATGGAATATTGTTCAGCCATCGAAAATGAAATGAGGAAATGCCATCATTTGCAACAATGTGGATGGACCTGGAAGGCATTATTCTAAAGGAAACGTCAGACAAAGACGAATACTGTTTGATCTCACTTATACGTGGAATCTTAAAATAAACAAAACTCATAGAAAAAGATCAGACTTGTGGTTACCAGAGGCAGAGGATAGGAGGAGGGGGAATTGGAGCAAAGTGGTCAAAAGTGACAAACTCCAAGCTATTAGATACATAAGTACAAGGGAGATAATATACAACATGATAACTATAGCTTACACTGCTGTATGATATATAGGAAAGTTGTTAAAAGAGTAAATCCTAAGAGTTCTCATCACAAGGAGAAAAATTTTTTTCTTGTTTCTTTTATTTTTATTGCATCTATATGAGACGATGGGTGTTAGCTGAACCTATAGTAATCATTTCACAATATATCTAAATCAAACCATCACGATGTACACCTTAAACTTAAACAGTGATATATATCAATTTTTTCTCAATAAAACTGGGAAAAAGTGAGCAAAAAATAAGAATTTTGAAGAAGAGAAAACTTGAAAGGCCAATAATCATTTGAATAGATGTTTCGTAATAGACATATTAAAACTACAATTTATATCATTTTATTGGTTGCATGTCAAGGAGCTACAGGTGGGGTCTAGGACCTGAGATCCGTCTCCCATCAAGAAACAACTTTCAACTTACAACCACAAGGAAATGAATTCTGCTGATAACCTAGAGGATCTTGGGAGCAGATTTCCACCCATTTGAGCCTCTAACATGACTGCAGTCCAGACTAACACCTCGACTGCAGCCCAGTGAGACTCTGAAACAGGGAAACAAGCTAGACCACATGCTGGGACTTGACACCTAAACAGACTGTGAGATAATAAATATATGTTGATTTAAGCCACTAAATTTATGGTAATTTGTTATGCCTAAATAGAAAACTAACTTAATCTTTGTTCTCAGTTTTTTTAAATGTAAAATATGAGTATTTAACTCACAGTAGGGTTTTGGAAGTTAAATATATATTCATTTATATATATTTTAAAACTGAGGCTTTTAGTTTTTCATATCTGAATTTAACTTATTTTATGAGTCCTCATTTCTTTGGGTGATAGCAATGTAAATTCAGTTCTCCATTTTTCTCTAGAATATTGGTTTTGTATCTAATTTCTAGGGGAGGTAGTTAGAGAGTCACAAAGACCTTGGGCTTGCAGGAAGTTCTCTGGGTTATGATCAATTCATGCGATATTCACTTTCCCGCTGAACAAAATTGGTATTTTGCAATAGCATCTTTTGAAAAATGGATTTAAAAATTAACTTTCTCTCTGAACAAATGTAACCAGCTACCTGCTTTTGCAATCCATTCAGCAATAATATTGCTTTATCTGTTTTTGATGGATAAGTGCAATTCTGAATGATGTCTATGTGGTTTTGGACTCTACTTTTATAGAACTAAATTTAAAAAATTTTATCCCAGAGGTACTGTGTTGCACTTTCTCAGGAAAAAAAATCAAATGACTCTGTTTTGTTAGAAAATTGCAGAGTGTTGATCCTTTATTCCACTATTGGATAAAGCATCTTCATAGTCAGTACACTAGAGACTTCTGGTCCAATAAAATACGTTTATCAGATGTATACCCTTCTTTTTCTTCTGCTTCTTTAAAAAACTTAGCTTTATACTTTAAGTTACCCCAGCACATACTGATTCACATTGTCCGTTCTCATTGGTATCTTATTGATGTTTTTTAAATTAGAAAGTCATTCTTAGTTACAGAGTATGCCTTACTAATAGTTAACAATTATTATTGATTTACTTTTATAAATTGGGCATGTAATACAAGAACAGTTAACAATGAAAAATACATTTAATCTTACATATAAAACGTGTGAAATATATGTAAACAAAATTACATTTAATTACCACATTTTTTCTTTGAAACTACTAGTTGGTAGAACACAGAAAACCAACTGTTTCATTGGACCAATCTTTGGGCCAATCTACTCATGGGGAACAACGTAAAACATTCACCTGTACTCCTTGGTCTCTGAAACATATATGTCAGGGTAGTATATTGAAACATTAATTTCTATCTCTTCATATATGTACAAGAAAAAGAATGAAAATAATATTTTCTAATACTGCATTTCATCTCTCACTCATTAATAAATTCTAATCAAACCTAGGCTTTCTAAGATATAGGCTTCTCTTATTACCAGAGGAATTAAGTCTTTAATTTTCAGGGCCTATTTAGAGAAAATCTTCAGCTAGCTGGTGAGTAGCTCAGCATCCCTAAAAGCAGCATGAAATGTTCTGATCTTCCTGTCATAAAGAAGCTGCTGTGAAAGGCAAATCTCTGTCTGTCCTAGAAGATGTCAAGGGTTGGCAAAGAACAAAGGACAAGGCCCAATAGCTTCTTGTAGCAGAAGCAACAAGACAATACTGGCCCCTTCCCATTTCTGCAGACAGCATAAATCCCCTGAAATCCTGTCCTATCCAATAGAAATGGGCAAGGATCCTCAAGATTGAGTTAAGCTAGAAATCTCAGTATACATGATGAGCAGGTGGGGTGCCCACATTAGATTTAATTTCATTTAGAAAATTTAAAACATGGTTATATTTCTTGTTTATGAGTTCCATGAAACAAATTCTTATCTGTTTATATGTCAGATATCTGAAAAATAAAACTGCTAGTGGAAAAATGAGGGTTTAAAGAAGGCAGGTAGAAAATTTAAATATGAAAAAGGCCCCTTGGCTGGTAATATCATACTCATTAGTAATAAGATTGGAATATTCACTTTTTCTTATGAACAAAGTATTCTTTTGTTTTGGTGAGGAAGATTCCATCTGAGCTAACATCTATTGCCAATCCTTTTCCCTTTTTTTATTTTTCTTTGCTTGAGAAAGATTAGCCCTGAAAAAACATCTGTGCCAATCTTCCTCGATTTTGTATGTGGGATACCTTCACAGCATGGTTGATGAGTAGAGTAGGTCCACGCCTGGGATCCAAACCTGCGAACTGAGGCTGTTGAAGCAGAGCACCAGAACTTTAACCACTTAGCAACCAGGCCTGTCCCTGAACAAAGTATTCTTAATTCTTTGAAAGTTTTAAAATAATGCCATACAGGGATATGAGAGTGGTGAGAAGAGATCATAACAATCGAATCTTTATATGGTTACACTTTCTATGAAAGAATTGTCTTTAACGCTTGGCAAACTTAACCCCAACAAAATTTCAGGATGACAAAAGATATATAGATGATATAGATAAAGATTTATTTATTCCTCAACAGACACTAAATAGTACTTCTTTTAGGAGGCAAGTGAATAGTTATTGAAGCTGTTTTAAATACCTGTGTATACACATCAGTGGTTTTAATGATGACTAGGAATATATTTAATTCAGGATATACTATGATTAGGCATAAAGATAATTTCAAAAGTTATGTGGTTACTTTCTACCCAAAATACATATTGAATTTTTTGCAAATGCAACTTAAATTGTAATCTTGTTAGCTCATAATAAAATGTTAATTATATTCTGTTACTTCTTATATATTCATGATCTTAAATAAAATATATGAGCTGAAAAATTAAAATGAAAGTTGAATTCTTATCTGAAATACATGATTTGGATACTCTAGATAGTTCTGTCCTTTTCCTGCTCAGGATGCTATCCTCCAGACGTCTTTCTTTGATTCATAAATTGATATAATGCTGATAATATACCATATGTTTGTTGTCTAGAAAAACACACAGAAATGTTGGGAGTGGCTGAAGAAATTCAAACCATCATGCAAACTATCAAATATTTTCACATTAAGTTTTAAAGTCAAGAAAGCAAGTACGAAAAGAATTCTGATAAAGTACAATTAGCTCATTATATTTTGTGGAAATTCTTTTCCACTTTGAATTGTAAATGAAGTGTCTTCCTTCTCATTTCAAATTACAATTCGAGGACAACCAATTTTTCAGGAATCTTTGGAATCTTGATTCTTTTGGAAGCAAATAAACAAGGACAATTTTAATTTTTATGGTAAAAACATAAAACTGACTATATTTAAACTCTTCAAAGAAACTAAAGCAGGACTCAAAACATTATACATTACATTAACATACAAAACATTAACAAAAGATATATGGGGTTTCCTTTTTCTAGTAGAGCAGTTTAGGTTATTGGAATCAACTGTAAATTTAAACACACCAGCAAGAATGAATAAAACATAAAAACATGTCAAAGGGACAACAAGAAATGAACACCTAGACACATCATATTGAAATCACAGAAAACCAAAGAGAAAAAATTCCAGTGGAAGGTGTGGTTTACACAAGGTAATGAAGAGCAAAAAACTGAAATAACAAAACCAAACTAACAAAAGATAAAAAATCATTGTGTGTGTGTAAAATAATGATAATGATTCTTGATAACTTACACTTATTTTTTCTCTTCCCGCAGAGATAAGCAAATGAGAGTAGCAGGTTAAATCATAGCTCAAGATTTTAAATTATATGGTGGAAAGATATTCCTCAGGAGTGGTTCTCTCTTTTTCTTTTAGTTTTTTTAAATTTTTCTTTGATGAATATGTAAAGCTTGTATAATAAAATAGTTAGAAATTATAAAGCTGACTAAACATAGAGATGATTATTATTGCTATTAAGAAGAATTGAATGTGGTCCTCAAATTTAATGAGTGACTCTGCTAAAGTGTTATTGTTATTTTTTATTTTATAGCTTCAGATTAGTGTAGTACTGATGTGCATCAAAATATATTATAAATGAGCAAGGTTAGGTAATCAACATGCATAACTTCACATTTTTCATTGGCATTCTCATCAACTGGAATACTTGATGAAGTTCACCAAAGAACTCAATCAGAGAGAACGCTTTTAATAAATGAGTGACGTGATTCACTTTAAGAAAACATCATAACCAAACATATAAATTCACTTTGTTGATATACATTATATAACATTTATTTTAAATTTAAGTATAATTACTATTTAATAAAACAGGCATCGTCTAGCAAATTTAAACATTTCTCAGAAACCATTTATGCTTTAAAAGGTGTGGGCCAGAGGAGCTTATGAGTCCTAAGAAAAGGATTCCTTTGATACATCAGTAAAAATTACTCATTTCTAAAAAAGTGAGCACTTTTCTTAATGTTCAAACACAGAATTTATATGATTAACAGACATCTTATGATTGAATTGGAAATATTAACATCAGCAACATGTTCCAAATATCCATCACTGAATTAAATTTATGAGTAGCACTTCATTACTATTTATGAACTATTTGAATGAATAGTAAATGCTTGCTTACACATACAATTTCTCCTATGTTTCATGATGATTGATTAAAATATTTATTAAAATAGCATCTATATATTTCTCCTCTCTATTACATTTAATATATTAAATATATTAAACTCCAAGACTTCCACTCCAGAACCTTATGAAAGGATATTTAAAATTATTTTTGGTTTTTAAACATATTGTAATATTTTTTAAATGCCATGGTTTGGTGAAAAGATATATGGCAGAGAGAATAAATGAGTTTGAGCTGATAGGATAGTATAAATAAAGGCAAAAGTTTGGAGGAAGTGGCATGTAAGGAGAGGGCATAATCTACAGGGAAAGAAGCGTGAGTTGTAAGTATATGGTGTATAAGGTCAACTATTTACTGCAGACACTATATTATGTGACTTAAAAGTCAGGTTGTTTGTACGTGATTTGGTAAGTAATAGAATTAATGGAAGAGGATATAAATTAATATGAATCTGATAAGTTTAAGCGAATTAAGTGAAGGGAGAGAGAGAGACTATTTTGGAGTCCACTGCAACAATACATGATTGAGAGTTATTGTAAGCTAAGGAAGTTGATGAGGATATTTTGAATAATAATAATATTAGTAACAAGAATAAGAAAAATTACGTGAGAGCTAAAAGTTGCTGCATGACTAGTATATGCAGGCTCTTTTGCAAAACAAAAATACTGAGTGACAGTTTAAAATGAGAAGTAAGATAGAGAAAATAAATAGTTAACTCTATGTTCTCCAAAAAAGGAGAACAGTGTCACTAATAAGGTATCACAAAAAAGGCATCACCGATAGAAGTGAAGGACTTACGAAAAACAATCCATTTGTTCATTCATTCATTTAACAGGTGTTTATTGATTTTCTACTATGCATGAGGAATTATGATATACGATGGAGATGAAAAGGTAAAGAAGAATACACATAATTACTGTCTTAGTGGAATTTAAGTTTGGGGTTGCAATTGATTAAGTAAGCCACACAGAGATGTAAAATTATGACCACAATTAAGCCTACAAAGGAGAGGTTCATGATGCTAGGAAGCACATTATAGAGGAGATTTGATCTTGTTAGGAATATTGGGAATGATTTTCTGAAGATATGAATATTGAGTTCACCCAGATAGAGTTACAGTAGGAAAAAGCACAAGGCTATGATCAAACTTTGAGGAAGGCCCACAGTTGAACATAGTAGTAAAATGTTTCAACAAAAAGGAGCAAGTAGACCTTTTGAGACTGAGGAATGAAGAAGGAAAGTTAGTGTTAAGTCAGTTGCTGGCCCAATAAAAATTATCTTTTAATTGAAAATATGTTAAATTTGATCCTTAATTAGTCTCGTTAAATATGGCACCCTGCTAAGCATTGAGATGACAGATGAACTAGCTAACAGTATACTTACCCTTTGTGGTCTTGTTTCATAATAAAATTTCCCCAGATATAAATTTAACAGTTTCGAAATATCATATCTAGAATTTCAGGCTGTCTAAAGGACACAAATAATGAAATTATTCCTGCGCTAATTCCTGTTATATCACAATACACTCTCCTTCTGCAAAGCATCTTCTATAAATTAGAGCAACCTTAATGTTAAATGTTATTTCAACATTTGTGTTTGGACTCCAACATAGAATTATATTACTTACTTTATTAGCTCATTTACCACCCACTACGCTATATTATTAGATAATTCTTTGAACATGACATGTTTGGGGTTACTTCTGGTAGTAATTTAAGCGTCCCTTTGGCTGGCCATTTGCTGTTGATTTCCATAGCTGTTACATACCTGTGGTCTTTATTAAAAATTAAGCTAATTTAATCAGCACTGATTAAGACAGCTGTTAGATTCAGATCAGGAACTGATTAGTACCAAAGGCATATTACCATGTAATTTGCAAATTCTCTTTAATAAAAAAAAAAAAAATTCAAGCCATCACCTTTCAGTGGGATTATTTAGGTAATACAGATTTTAAATAATTTTTTAAATTACATAAATAATTTGCGGTCTTTTCCTTTTTATGATATATTTACAATATACTAATCAATCACACTCTTCAACTCTCATTGTATATTATGTAGGCTTTATAATTGTAGATGTAAATATTATTAATCAGTATGCCTGTTGCTAGCAGAAGTGGTAACTGATCACATCTTCCACATTCACCAAATTTACATAGCACATATATACATACACATGCTTTAGTGTATATTATAGATAAGCTGATTGTATATTTAAACTTTATTGGTAAGTTATTTTTTAATGTTACCTTCTGGATGTCTATAGAAAGGAGACTCAGACTTTCTTCCTGAAATGTATTTAACAATTTAACAGATGAATTATAATGCCCATGTGGTTTTCATTTCATATTTCAGTGTGTGGGAAGAAAATCAATATTTTGATAATAATTAAAAAAAGGGATATTTTTATCCCTTGGGCTAATTTGATATTTTAATATTTCAAAAAATTATTCTTATTGAACACATGAAAGTATAAGAGCAATACAAATTGTATAAATATCTTCAGCATTGCCATATTTCACACGGGCCTTTTGAATTATAGCTTTATGTTTGACTTGACTAATATTTTGATGCTTCTTTTTGTGATCATTAAATGAAGCAAACTCATTGAAACTCATTTAAAGAAAAAATTGAAAAGTAATTAAAAAGCTACCTGCATCCTAACTATTCAGGGAAAGCTTTTATTATTTTTGTGTGTAATTTCTTGAGATTTTTCTCTCCTTATATTTATACATAGTGTAGCTTATTAACAGTCTGCAATGTGTAGGTTACCAAACTGCATGTTTTTCATTCTTTGTTGCTCATTTATTTTTCCCTGCTCCTACTCATGCTTTCAATCATACTCTGTTGTCTTCCTTCTCACTGACCAATACCACCTTGGGTTGAATCCATGGTCTTTTAGTAATTTTCATGTAAAAGCAGTTTTTGTTCTTTTTTGCCTCAGTTATAATTTCAGGTAATATTTCATTTTATTCTCTTCTCCCCAGCTCTAGACAGGTTATGACGATTTGTTAATTTCAGTTATTCTCTTTTGACTTTTCTGGATCCTTTTCTATTTTGTTATAGCTGGGGAAGCAAGAATAAAGAAACAAGGGAAAATAATCTTTCCACTAAGATAGCAAAAAAACCACAATATAATCAAAGTCAAAAAGTCAAAAGACAAGTAAAAACTGAGAGCATGTTGAGATTAATATATCACAGACAAATAATTCTTAAAATTGACATAGCACAGAAAATCCATAGAGAAAAATGAGCAAAAGACATAAAAAGATTCAAAGAGAAAGATATACATATATCCATTAGACATATTAAAAGAAAAATTAAGAGGCCGGTCCCATGGCGAAGCGTTTTAAGTTCATGCACTCCTCTTTGGTAGCCTAGGGTTTCACCAGTTGGGATTCTGGGCATGAACATGGCACCGCTCATCAGGCCATGCTGAGGTGGCATCCCACATAGCACGACCAAAAGGACCTAAAACTAGAATATACAACTATGTACTGGTTGGCTTTGGGGAGAAGAAGAAGATGATGAAGAAGAAGAAGAAGGAAAAAGGAAAAGAAAGTTAGCAATAGATGTTAGCTCATGTGTTCATCTTTAAAAAAAAAATAAGGGAAGTAAAACTGTCACTATATGCAAATAATACAATGGTATGTATAGAAAATCCTAAAGACTCCACCAAAAAACTATTAGAACTAACCAAAAAATTCAGTAAAGTTGCAGGATACGAAATCAATATTCAAAAGTCTGTTGTGTGTCGATGCACTCATAATGAAGTATCAGAAAGAGATATTAAGAAATCAATCACATTTACAATTGTATCAAAATGAATAAATACCTAGGAATAAATTTAACCAAGCGAGTGAAAGACACGTACATCGAAAACTTTTAGACGTGATGAAAGAAACCAAAGACGATACAAATAAATGGAAAGATATTCTGTGCTCATGGATCAGAAGAATTAATACGGTTAAAATGTCCACAATGCCCAAAGCAATCTACAGATTCAGTGCAATCCCTAAAAAAATTCCAATGGCATTTTCATAGAAATAGAAAAAATTCTAAAATTTACATGGAACCACAAAAGACCTCAAACAATCTTGAGCAAAAAGAATAAATCTGGACACATCATGTTCCTGATTTCAAACTACAGTCATGTGCCACATAACAACATTTCAGTCAACAATGGACTGCATATATGATGGTAGTCCCCTAAGATTACTAACATGTAGCCCAGGTGTGTAGTCTGGGTTTAAGTACACACTATGATGTTGGCATAACGATGAAATCACCTAACGATGCATTTCTCAGAACTTATCCCTATCAAGAGACACCTGAATGTGTATTACAAAGTTATAGTACTCAGAATATTATGATACTGGTATAAAAACAGACATATAGATCACTGGAACAGAATATAAAGCCCAGAAATAAACACATGCATATATAGTCAATTAATTTATGGCAAGGGAGCCAAGAATACTCGATGGGGAAAAGACAGTCTCTTCAATAAGTGTTGTTGGGAAAACTGGACAGCCACATGCAAAACAATGAAACTGAACCTATATCTTACACTACATACAAAAATTAACTCAAAATGGATTAAAGACTTGAATGGAAGGCCTGCAACCATAAAACTTCTAGAAGACACAGGCAGTAAACTCCGTGACATTGGTCTTGGTGATGATTCTTTAGATTTGACACCAAAAGCAAAGGACACAAAAGCAAAAATTAAAGTGGGACTCTAACAGACTAAAAAGCTTCTGTTGGCAAAAGGAACAATCAACAAGGTAAAAAGATAACCTACAGAATGCAAAAATAATTTGCAAACCATACATCTGGTAAGGGGTTAATATCTAAAATATATAAAGAACTCATACAACTCAATAGTAAAAAAACAATCCCACTAAAAATTGGGCAGAGGATTTGAATAGACATTTTTCTAAAAAGATACACAGACAGTCTACAGGCACATGAAAACTTGCTGGCTCTGTATGGCATGGCCTTCCCCCTTCTCTTAGGAAATGTAAGTAATAAATTATTCTTTCAATGGCAAGAATAAAAAGAAAAATTAAGATGTCACTGAGATAATACTTTTGCAACCACACACTATTGAGGAATCTGTGGGAAAAGATACTCTTCTGAACTGCTGGAGGGCATGTAGTGATATCTAAAAAAGACGTATGTTTACTTCCTCTTTGGCCCAACAATCTCACTTTTAAGAATGTGCCATAAATGTAATTTTCCTTTGTCGAGGTGTAAAGCTAAACAAATACAAAACAGAATGTGCATAGACTTATTCTCTGCATCTTTACATGTAATAGCAAAATGTTGAAAACAATCCAAACTCCCATCCACAGGAGACATCCTTACAATAGAATAGTATGCAGCCAGAAAAAAGGATGAGGAAGATTTCTATAAACCAATATGGAGTGATTGCAAGAATATATTTAGGGTTAGAAGCACAGTGAGAAGGAAAAAAAGGAGAGACTTTCCTAAGCATCTTTTCTCTTCTGTTTTTTGAGGGAGATTGGCCCTGACCTAAAATCTGTTGCCCATATTCCTCTTTTTTGCTTGAGGAAGATTGTGCCTGAGCTAATATCTGTGCCAATCTTCCTCTGTTTTGTATGTGGGACCCTATCACAGCATGGCTTGATGAACAGTGTGTGTGTCTTCACCTGGGATCCGAACCCATGAACCCCAGGCTGCTGAAGCAGAGCACGCGAACTTAACCACTATGCAACCAGGTCAGCTCCAAACATTTCTTTTTATATTATTTCTTTTGAAAGTTGAAGAATGTTAAAGGTTTATATATTCAAGAAATTAATCTAAAATGGTTAGAAACTCAGATTATAAAATCAAATAAAAAAGAGGACCCAACAGTTTATCAAATTGATATCATGAAGCTATATGTTATGTAACTTTGGGCAAAGTTCTTTGACTACATTATTATAAAGATATAACTAAAACCAAAGTGAACTCTGGAGAAGCCTTAAACATTACTTAGCTGGTTATTTGAATTCTAAAATGCTTTATTCTATTATGAACATTAGGAAATATAATGTATTAAATGCACACAAAATGATGTGGTTAAGTTATTCCTAAGATATATTGTTTCAGAATCAGTTCTTCTGAATAACTTTTTGACTCAGAGATGTCGTTATCTTCATTTTACACATGACATTGTTGTCTTGGTGGTTGCCCACTTATGCTACAATGAACGACAACCAACTCACTCTATTTGGGGCAGGGCTATTCTTTTAATTGCTCAGATATGTGTTCATACAGTACGTGAATAACTAAAAGACTTTGCTCGGTTAAATAGGTCTCTTGGACATCTAGTCAAAATGAATTTTAACCAGCCTCATTTCTCTTTCATATTCCCTGAGTTCTGGAAAAAATTCTCTCATATGAGGGAAATCTTTCCCCTTTCATGTTTCTTTGAGTTCTGTTATGCTAGTGACTTCTTTTGAGAAGTCAGACTTTTTATATACTACGCACATAACTTAAATGAAGTTACAATAATATGAACAGCTATGACCAAATTTGTACATAACTAACAGCTATCTTCTTCTTATTGCCTGGCAAAAAGGATTTGTTAAAGCAAGCAAGCAAAAAAATATGGATTGAAGTAACTTTGCTTACTTATGAGATATTAAGTAAGAGATGTAAAGAAATATGCCATATTGAATTTATGAAATGTGGTGAGTCTGTTTATACCTTTTGTTTTAATATTCTGGAACACTTCATATGGTTCTAAAAATAAGTATTTATTCATTCAATGTTATTCATTCATTGAACATTTGAAGAATGCCTCCTATTTTCACAATCAATAATCATTATTGTATATACTCTTAAAAATTTTCCCATATCTTCCGGTTCTATTAGACCATTCAGATTTTCCATTAATTCTTGATTCAATTATGATTGCTTTTATTGTTTTCTTGAAAGCATTTGTTTCATCATTATTTCAATATTATTATCACAGTGTATCCCTACTATTCTAACATAGATTTCAAATTAAATAAAATTCAAGTAAAAAATTTCAAAAGGGGCAAATTGGTTAATTTACATTGACAAATTTATATATGTACATATATATATATACAGCCATTAACATTTATGAACTAACCTAATATAACTAGCATATTGACCACAATATGCTAAAATTTTGATAGTAAACTATGTCAAAATATTAAATTGTCATTAACAAAAATGGAATTATTTGTTAGGCTGAAGAGATACAAAAATATTTCATTCAATCACAGTTCATCATAAACTCAACTCATGAAAATGTAAGCAAGACATTATTATAGAGCTGTGGAAAGTGGCAGCACTGTTGTACCATGTGCTATAGTAAATTCTTTGATGAACAAGATATGACCTGTGCATCAGGTCAGCTTCCAGTCATATTTTACAAACATATAAGACAAGACAAAAAGGGAGTTGATACCTGAAATTGCTGGAAAAGTATATCCTGCCTATGCAGTGACCAGCACGTAGTCAAATTTTATATGTTTGTTAAATGAAGAAATAATTAGGATGAAAAATGAAAAAATAATCCTCTACAGCAGAAATATGCAAAATATAGCAATTGAATCACATCTGGTCTACCACCTGCTTTTGTAAATAAAGTTTTATTGGAACTCAGCAATGTTTGTTTATGTATTGTCTATATCTGTTTTCATGCTAAAGCAACAGAATTGAGTAGTTATAATAGAGACTGTGTGGCCTGCAAAGCTGAACACGTTGACTCTGTGGCCTTTCACAGTTTGCCAGCCCCAGCTGTATCTGAGCAGCTGGATGAAGAAGCATGAAAGAGTTAAGGCAAGACCAGCAGAAGAACAATGCAGTCAACTTACAGGAGAATGAGAAATAATACATCATGGTATTTTTAAAACGTTAAGTGTGGGTGTCCTTTCTTTTATAACGGTAGATAACGGAAACATTTAATGGGAAAAAAAAAGCATGGTAAAGAAAAGAGTGTACCATATATTTCCATTGTGTAAGTACTGGAGACAGAGATGTAGCTGTAGATGGAGGTTTAGTAATAATAAGTTTTTATTTTCAAAGAAAATTCACCTAAAGATATACAAGGTATTTTAACAGTGATTGCAGTGTTATTTTTTCTTGAATATTCTTCATGCTTATAACTACATGCTCTCCTTTAACGTGCAGAAAACATCACTGAAAAATTTTCCTGTACTTTTGACTATCTTTTTGTTATTACTATATTTTAAAGTTTTGCCAATTAAATGATATGATGTCGAGAACTTGTTTCAAAATAATCAAAGGATAAGATTGGCCATGAGTTGATAAGTGTTGAAGTACATAGTAGTTCACAAGGATTTATGGTACTATTTTCTGTATTTTGTATATGTTTAAAGATTCCATAATGAAAAGGTAAGACAATTGTATTAACCAATTATTTTTAATTACAATGCTCAATTCTTTTGTATTTTGTTTTATACAGTATAACATTTAATATTTTCTAAAGAATATTAAAATTGCTAATTCAGATCAAATTATAAAGTTTGAATGCAATCATGATATTTCAGGGGTAAATTATGACCCCGAAGAATAATGTTTTAAAGAGGTCATTTTCCAAGTCAATGTTTCTTAAACAAACTCTGAGGAAGGAAAGGGATCGTAGTGAAAGCCATAAAATGATTTAGCTAATTTCTATAAGAATAGTTGACAGAATGTCCTAAATATATCTAACCATCCATTCAAAACTATTACTTCTCCTATGAGAACTAATTGTATTTGAAAACATTATTGATACCTATGCTTTTGTAGGAGCATCTTGCATGTGCAAATAACTTGGAATTAAGAGTTTACTTATATCTTTTGTATAATTTTAGGAGAACATTCTGCCTGTCTTATCCTTTATAAATAAAACCAAGAAGTTCAATTCAGTGTTTAATGGTAACTCCACTGAAGATACGTCCTATATATCCCCTCACCTTGTTGAATGAGCAGAATTACATAAATATACTTATTCTTTGCACATTTGTGCAAAGCTTTGGACGTGTGAGAAAGCAAACCATGGAGACTTCTAGAAGTTCATTCTATGCTTAGGAACAACCAGTGTAAAGGCTGTCAGGCAGGAAACCAGGAAGTCAGGCAAAGTTGACAATAGTAGAAATGTTCTGATGTTTATCCTAAAGAACACATTTTGTTTTCAGACTGAACAAAGGAAATTGATTTAAAACTCATGATTTTTGTCAGTGGTAAAGTTTTTCAACTGTCTCTAGAATCAAGCTGACTCTAGAGGCTGTGTTCCTGACCACCGTCCCCAATAATGTAGGTGAGAGACATGTTATCACAATTGATGTATTCATTCTCTTTCCCTTAGATGTCTGGCTCATTCAGGTTTGTCTGGAATTTAATGTACATATTCAAAATGCAAGTAGCTAACATCTCTCCTGGCTGCTATGTGTGTTAAGAGAGAAATAGTGCAACAGAGATCCCTAAGTTTGGAGAAAAATTACTTCTTTTCTTCTCTGGACAACAGGAGGCTCACCAGTCCTCCATTATCACCACCAAAGCACAAAGAAGACTTAGCTTGATTTTGAAGGCTACGTGTTAATTATTAATTTTTACATGTATTACACCATTTAGTTTTATTTGGAATATCTGTAGGCACTATGTCAAGCACAAACTTTTCAAAGCAACAAGCAGCCAGCATTGATTAAATCAGTAGTGGTTCAATATAATCTTTCCCCTTTTAACTTTGTAACACTAGTCCAAAATAACATTAACTTCTGCCAACACATCTGCAACAACAGCAAAATTTGGAAAATGGCAAATATAATGTCTATTCTGTCCTGTTTTCCAAATCATTGTCTATAGTATGGCTTTTTCATTTTGAGAATAATTTTTTTTTTCAGAACAATATACATTTAGGGATGCCTAGCGCATTGTCATACTGTGTAAGATATTTCTTTTGTTCATGTTTAAAATGATTATTTGCATGATAATTGAAAACTTTAAGCTGAAAATTTGCTTTCTAAGTGTATAAAACATGCTTTTTTTCCTACAAAATAAGTGACTTACCAAGCTGTTATATTTTTATTCTTAAGGCATTACTCAATTTGGACACTAAAAACTTCTTGGCATGATGAAAATTTTTTAATATGTATTATTTAATTTTAGATCATAAAATCATTTTTGTTTATTTTGTATGTTCTATTCACTCAGCTACAATTCAACTCTCAAGTTTGAACAGTTTCTACATGTTGGGTTCTGGGATAGGTGTATGACGTGCACGAGAAATGTCAGGCAGAGAGATATCCGGAAGAACAGATAGAAGCTCCAAAAGATAACCCATATAGAGGACAAACTACAAAGTGACAAGAATATAAAAGGTAATTTGGACTTGATACAAATACATGTGTGTTAGAAAGAGCTCTAAGATAACTCCCCAAATCTCTGGGGTGTACATACATATCCTGCATAATCCCTGGAACTGGGAATATGATGGATTTTACTCCTGTGATTAGTTTTTATTTTATGGCGCAGCTGATTTTAAGAAAGGGAGATTATTTTGGGTGGACCTCACCTAATCTGGCTAACCCTTTAATAGAAGAGTTTACTCAGGCTGGTTGCAGAGGAAGAAGTCAGAGTGATGCTCCCCAGGCAGCCTAGAAGAAAGTAACCAGTCATGTTGTGAAGTCCCTATGGGGCCCTGTGACAAGGAAGGCCAGCAGCCTCTAGGAGTTGAGAATGATTGCTTGGCTGACAGCCAGCAAGGAAATGGGGACCTCAGTCCTACAGCCACAAAGAACTGAATTCTGCCACAACCATGGGAGCTTGGAAGAGGATTTTTAATTTCAGGGGAAAACTGCAATCACAATCTGCCTAATAACTTGATTTTTCCTTGTGAGGCCATAAGCAGAAAATCCAGGCAATCCATGCCCAGAGTTCTGACCTATAGAACTATGAGATAATAGATAGATGATTTTAAAAAAATATCTGCTTTTGTTATTCTTCTTTACTCTTTGTGTGCAAATAATACACAGATGTGATAATAGAAAACTATTACTCATATTGAGCAGTAGAAATGTATATGGAAAGAAGTCTGAAAGTCTTCCCTTATCAACATTCCCACTTCCCTCTATGAAAGTAAGCACTGTTCATAGATTCAAGTCCATCCATTTTATGAATTTATATACACATCTATGTACAGATATACATTTTAAAAAAAAACAAATGGGATCCAACTAAAAGTTATCCTGTGATTTCACTTTTCACCTAAGTGTTGTAGACTTTCCATGTCAGTATATAGAGATCTACTTCATTCATTTTAATGGCATCATAGTATTCCATAGAAGGATAATATTCCATAATTTATTTAACTGAATTACCCATCTATACTCCCCTCACTCCCAAGTAGATGGACTTCCACTGTGTATAGATTTTTCTTACTATAAACATTTTGGCAAAGAATGTCATCATAAAGAGATTTAGGGCATATATAAGAATATTTCTTTTGGATAGAACTGAAGAAGTACAGTTCTGGATCAAAGCATATGCCCATTTAAAATCATAAGAGATAACTGCCAAATTGCTTTACAAAATAATTCACTGGTTTACACTTCCATGAACTTCTAGGGCTGTTTCCTCACATTCCTTCACCAATATTTGAGGTTACTCTCTTAATTTTTGCTAATCGGACGTGTGAAAAGTGATATTTCATTTTAATTTGAATTTCTCTCATTGCAGAGAGGTTAAATATTTTTTGAAATGCATATTGGTCCTTTAGATTTCTTTTGGATTTGCCTTCTAGCTTTTGATATCATGTGATATGTAATCGTACATAATTCTCATGAGGTCAAATGTGTTACTCTTTTTATACATGGCTCTTGTTTTTTGTTTCTCCACTTCTTAATGCCATTCCTTATGGCAACGATAAGAGAATAAAGTGAAAGAGAAGATTGTTAAGTGTAAAGAATTGCTCTACCCTTGATGAAAGCTAGTGGCTTTCCTAAGTGAGGATATAGTTTACATTTTTAATTTTTAAATTTTTAAAAATTATTTAAAATTTTTCAATTATGGCAAAGACACGCATAACACATCATGTACAATCTTAACTATTTTTAAGTATGCAGTTCAATAATATTGTACAACTGATCTCCAAAACTTTTTCATCTTGCGAAACTGAAACTCTATACCCTTTGAATAATAACTCCCCATTTTCTCCCCTTGCCAGCCCCTAGAAACCACCATTCTACATTCTATTTCTGTGAATTTGACTACCATAGGTACCTCATATAAGTCAAATCATACAGTATTCGTCTTTTTGTGACTGACTTATTTCACTTAGTGTAATTTTCTCAAAGTTATCCAAGTGTGTTGGAATTTCTTTCCTTTTTAAGGCTGAATGATATTCCATTGTGTGTATCTACCACATTTTGTTTTTCCATTCATCCTTTGATGGATACTTTGGTTGCTTCCACCTCTTGGCTCTTGTGACTGGTGCTGCTATAAATATGAGCATTTGGATGATGTTTTAAGCTACAGAATTTGTGGTATTTTGTTACACAACATTAGAAAACTAATAAACCTGGTTTTACTTTATTTAATGGTTTCAGCATTAGTAACTACATTTATTAAGCAAGATACAAAACAGACAGTGTGGGAAGTAACAAATGTCTATGGTAAAATATGACTTGATATTTTATCTAAAGATTAGAGCTATATAATATCCAAAATAATACATAGGATATTTTAAAAAGTACATGTAAGTATATTCCACAAACCAATGTTACTATCAAAAAAGTAGCACACATGTTCTAAAACAACTTAAATGACTATAGGCATACAATTATATTTTTTGAATTGAACTGAAATCAAAACAAAACAAAACTCTACATCTATACGGCTACTCGCCACTCATCAGAAGGAGAAAAAGAAAGGTAATACAAAATTAAGTGAGCTATATGATTCGTAGAGTCTAGATCACTGTCTGTCTTCTACTGCTTCAAATAATAGTGTTCAAATTTTCACTTGATCGATAGTTCCTATACATATTCTTTATTTGAGGAAAATTGGCCCTGAGCTAACATCTGTGCCCATCTTCCTCCACTTTACATGCGGGACACCTGCCACAGCATGGCGTGACAAGTGGTGCACAGGTCCGTACCTGGCATCTGAACTGGCAAACCCCGGGACACCAAAGAAATTCACGAACATAACAGCTGTACCACCAGGCCAGCCCCCAGTTCCTATATTTTTGTTTGAATTATTAATGCCAAAGAACATAAGTAAACTTTGAGTGTGCTACTTGGATGCTTCAGCTAATCTTCCACCTAGAGAGTTATGAAATAGGTATGATCCACATAGCCCAGTGTCTTGGTATTTTAATTTTAATTAAAATGTTAAAAATATTTATAACTCAATGAACATTGAAATTATCATTTTTTCAGATGCTAACAAATAGGAATTTGTAGTTTTTTGATCATTTAAAACCACATCAAAATGGTCCTTAATGTTTAGGACAGGTAACCATCCCTCTCTGAATTTGCTATTTCCCCTGACATACCACTCAGCCTTAGGCACACTAAGGGTTCTCTATTCTGGCTTCCACTTAAATTTTCCTGCAAGACCTATCTTTTTTCTTGTCCCTACTTAATCTCGTTCCCTGCAAGGAAAACAAATTGAAGTTAGAAGCAAAGCAATTTAAACACTTTAAAAATGGTTAAGCCTTTCTCTCCATTTTAGATTTCTGTACCTGCCCTATGTATTGTAAACCACCAGTGAGCTACCCAATTTTAATATTTAATTGCTTGTCTTATCATATCAAGGCTTCGCTTATATTTTTGCTTTAATGTAGCATACATGGAGTATTACAACCTCTACTACTTATTACAGGACTGATTTTGTCCATCTATTAAAATCTAGAAGACAAAATATTTCTGATACCGAATTGCTAGTCATAGTTTCTCCTTCCTCTGGGATACTGTAACAATCCATACTTTCAAAAAATTCAATCCTTTACTTTATAAACATGGCAGGAATAGAGAATAAATATAGACACCATGGAAATAAAGCTAAGTATAGGGGAAAAAAATGGGCTAATGAAAAGAAAGATTAGGAGAAAAAAGGATTCAACTATTTCACACAGACTTCTTTTTGTCGCTTTCACCTTTTCATAGGGTGACAAGGGATATAAGTTCATGTTGTGAAAGAAAACACCAATATACATAGCAAATATAAAGATATAAACTATATACACATTTATCTTGAAAATAAATTAAAATTGGTTAAGCTGAATGCAAAATATTTTTTTGTTGACTTAAGAAAACAATATTATATATAATATAAGCTACTAAGATTAATCAGTAGGTGTTTGCTTCAGGTAATCACAGCTCCTTCTGAAATGTCTTTTAGGCATCAATATCATTTAAATAGACTTCATAGGAATCTGGCTACTGGGAAGAATTTATGGAAATTTTTGCTGTCCTGTTGTTTGGGTAATGACTATATGATGTTTCTTCTCTTTGATGAAAACAAACTAGGAATATTCTGCTTAATATGGTACATTTGCAGAGGTTCAAGAGCATAAATGCAGTAATACATATTCTGTCACATTGAAATCACAGATGCACTATATTATTCTAATTTTCATGTGTAACTTTTACCTGGAAAAAAGTTTCTTTGAAAAAGTCATATGCCTTTCTAAAACTATATTATTTATAAAAAATATTTTAAAAATATTTATAAAATATAAAATTTATAAAAATACCATACATGATGCATGCATGTATTCATTAATATATATTTATTAAGCACCTTCTATATAAGAGATTGTTCAGAGCCTGGTGATATTGTGGTGAACCTGGAAAGAGATGTTGCAGCCATTGAGAAGTACACACACTAGCTGAGAGTCAGCCAATAAGCAGACAAACAGATAAATAAGCATAATGTGAAGTAGTGATAAGTGTACAAAAACAAAACAGAAAGGCAATGAGATGGGAAGTCATGGTAAGGATGCAAGGGGAACGGATCTTTTAGATAAAGTAGTCAGAAGAGGTCAATATGAGGGGATGAATTTGAGCAAAGCCTAAATGAATTAAGAGGTTTAGCCATAGGGAAAATGTTCTGGAGAGATGAAACAGTAAGATGTCCCCTCAGTGGCCAGTGCGCTAACAAGAGTGACCAAGACAGAGTATAATAAACAAGAGAATATAGGTAAAGGTATCAAGTGACTTCTGGACTCGTGAACTGTGGAACAGTATTTGATTTCTTTTCTGGGGATATTTTGGATGGTTTTGTGCAGGAAGGATGACAATCTCGTTAGCATTTCAAAAAGATCCCTTGCCTATGATGTGGGTTCTCACTGTAGGAGAGTAGAAGTGAAAGTAGGAAACTCTGCTAGGAGGCTATGAAGTAATTTGGCTAAAATCCTGGTGGCTTAAGTTGCAGTAGCAGTAATACAGATTGCCTCACATAGGATATATGTTAGCTGAGACAACAAGCTTTGCTGATGTATTGGATGTGGGTTGCAAGAAATAGAAATTTGTGGACAATAAATAGATTTTTGCCTGAGCAACTCGGTGAATTGTTTATTTAAACGGAAGAGATTAGGAAGAGCATATTCAGGGTTAAGTGAGTCGAAGCCCTCTTATACGATGCCTCAAAATTATACCATGCCTCAAATTATATCCCAGGCAGAATGGGCCTCCCAATGTAACCAAATCAGATCCACGTGGCTGGCAGGTCTGTGTTCTAATGATCCTAACATAGTTTCCGTGGGGCCATCTCTGGGTTGTAAAGATGCCATCCACAAAATGTCCCTATGATTAGCCCATCAATGTGCCCAGAATCTATACGCATTGTGAATGGAGTCGCCCCAGAGCTTGGTCACAGATATCATGCATCCTTTGCAAGGTGCATCCTGATGATCCAAAATTTCTCACTGATATGCTCTTAACTAGCAGCACTCAAATTTGTAAGTCCATCCTGAGCCAGGCCTCTAGCATATACACTCAGAATTTAACACTAGCCAGCCACTCCTACTCCACCTGGGAAGGCCACCCTTCCCCAGACTGGTGTCTACCACCTCAAGTGCACCAAAAATTCAGATGACATTGCCCTAGCCCAAGAGCTCACCATTAGAGATGGCAGCGCCTCAGATAGCAATGCACAATCCATGAGAATGACAAGGAAGACAACACACCTCAACTTTGCTGAATACTGAGATTCCCACCCCCCACAGATCACCTCCACACCAGGAGGGCAGCAACTGTGGTGAGTGTAAATCTTGAATATGAGTTGCAAAAATGCCCCCAGTTGATTGACCCTGAGGACCCTGTAGAGTACTATTTTTCTGAAATAGTTAACTGCTTGTCTTGCAAACCTTGCCTCCATTGAAACACTTGCAGAGCCCTAAGTTCCCTGCTGACTGTCTGGCAGCACTAGACATCATTTCACCTTTATGGCAGCCAAACAATGTATTCTAAACCACACAAGTCACAATAACGCACGTCCTTACAAAAACTCCTACATTGACCGGCTTAGTCACACCCCAAGATTAGGGACCTCTTGCCACCCTGTTAACGCTCAATGTACCAGATTACAACTTTTGCTTTCCATCGGATGCATCCAAGACAGTTTCCACTCCCCTTGTTATTCCCACCACCACTGGCACTTCCTTCATACCCAAAATTGGCCACCTCCATACTACTACTGCATCAGCATCCATTGTGTGTAGCCAAGTGGCATGCAGGGACCTTAAACTGACACTAACTCCCACAAGCACATGACCTAGATAATAGGCTGAAGAGGTACAAGAAAATGTAAGTTCCTGATGTAACTCCCTGAATGGCCCTTCTGTTAAATAGTCTCCCCCACCTCCCAGAGCCTTCTCTTTGTGGCCAAAACCATATTCTTTTTGGTTTGAATTGGCCAATCCAGTCTTAGCCTGGGAACCCCCAAGCACTCCATGCATGGACCCTAATAATGGCATGTGCCTCAGGTCCTGCTTCTTCTCTCTCTTTGCACTCTGTCTTGACCTCCCCGCATGGCCCCTTTGCCATGCTGTGTGCCTCCTCCAGGACTTGTAAGTAACAAACCCTATATTGCTTTCCTTGGTGGTCTTTTGTTGGATGACTGCTCACCATCTGACATCCCAGGGCTCTACTTAACAAATGTTAGTTTAACAAAGTCACAACAATATAATAATATATAAAAGGAAATTTCAAAAATGTATATTTTTGTAATCTCTCAAACTATTTATAAGTTCAATATTTCTCTAGTTTTCCATATTTTGGGGGGAAAGAAAAATGTGTTACAAAAAAAAATGCATAATTCTGGAGTAGATATTTCAACCCTGAAGTTTCTTAAGTTACCCTTACCTGAAGTTATTTGTAAAACACAGATCAGTGTTTCTTAAACTTTCTTGAACACTAAAAAGGGCATACTTCATCAGTCTAATATCTTAAAATATTTTTAAAATTAAATCATTAACAGATTTAGTACCGATAATTAAAAATGCCACTGGGATGAATTTTTCTGTCAACAAAATCTCGGAAATACTTTTCCTGGATTCTTCCTCTGTTAGTGCCTACAAACATAGGTTCCATACCCAGCACACAAGAGGGGCCAAATAAAAACTGGAACACCAGGCTTATGGCACGGAAAGGGTTTTTATTTCAGGTGATATCAGCCAGGATATGAGAGGGAGCCCACAAATTTGTCTTGTTGTGTCTTATCTCTCCAAAAGATGGGATGCCAGGGGTTTTAAAGGTTTATGAGGAATGTGGCTGCTTGTAAGGGGGGGGGGGTGTGGTCAGTGGCCTTGATGGTCAGAGCTTTCCCACCAGCCTGCATTTGGCCTCAGGATGCTGCTTGCAGGGAGGAGGAGTTGATAAGGAATCCAGGTGGCTGTCTTTGCCCATCTGTCTCCATGGAGGATAGTGGATTCTAGAGCCAGGAAGCCAGGGAATAAGCAAGAAATGAATGCTTTGGTTTTAACCCCATATATGCTGGGTTTAATGGAAGGAAACTGATATCAGGACTGGTGTAAATTCCTCCCTATTTTATGTTCATTTCTCAATCTTTAGGGATTTGAGATGACCACTGATCTAGCTACTTCCTGCTGAATCAGGGCATAGGTTGTTTCATCTCATTGAACAACTATTTTAATAAGGCAGTGATGCAAGTGGGCTCCCAAAGTTAGGTCTGTTTGCTGGGTTTAATATAGGGGAACCAATATCAGGGCCAGTATCACTTCCTCTATCTTTCAGAGTTAGAGCAGGGCAGAAGAACTTGTAGGAGATTTGAAGGAATCAAGAATGAAGAAAGGAAACAGCAGTCATTATTCCTGAAGATCTTACTGACCAGATACACTGAAGGGGAGTTGTAGAATTGCTCAGTAGGTTTCATCTTGTCCTCACGCTTGTCTCTGCATCCAGCTTTCTTCATAGTTGTTGGTCCTGCTGACCAACAGAAACCTCATCTCCTCCTTGAAATCCTTGAATAAAGACTCCCAGATCTGCTGGCTCCACAGAGTCTCTAGGCTTCCCTCGACCTATCTATGAGCTTCTATTTTCTCTTCCCACCTTTGCTACTTGATATGAATGGCTCTGACTTGTTTGCCTGCTTCAGAGGTCTGGTTTAGTGTTGTTTTTACTCTAACTCTCCATCTCTCCCTTTCAAACCTTCACTCTTCTATCTCCTCCCACAATTATTCCTTATAATAAATACTTTATCCATAACACTCATAGTGGCTATGCTTCCCTGACTGACACCAAAAAATCACACTCTCTCTTGCTTAGGATTTCACTTTTTACTACTTAATTTTCTCCTTTGGTTCATATTACGTCACTTTTTACTACTTAATTTTCTCCTTTGGTTCATATTACGTATCTTTAAGCAATTATATTCGTTCTCACACTGTGATCAGAAAGAAAATATCGTTTTATAATTTGGTAATATGTTTTTAATTCATATTTTCATGGTAAATTTCATGGTAATTAAACAAGTTGAAAAATAAATAATTGAGTAGTTGAATAATGAATCAGAAATAGTTAATATTAAAATTTCTTTTAGAAAAAATTCAAAAATATAGTTAGCAGTAAATTAAATACATCATATTAAAGAAAATGAGTTCAGTATACCATATGTATCATTACTTATATTGTTTGGTATGCATGTCATTGTGGACTAAGGTGTGTGAAAATTTGTTCAGCTGCAAACTTGGTCAAATCAAGATATTCAGTAGTTACATTGTAGGATCTCATATAGTTAAGATAAGTTTTCTGAAAATATGAAAACAATCTCATAATTTAAAATGATTGAGTAATTTAATAATGGCAACTGTTTTCTCAAAAGCATAAACATTTATAATATAAAAAGCACTAAGTTCATGTTGTTATTTTTCCTAATACTTTTTGAAATCAAAATTACCATTCACTATAAATTAATTCTAATAAAGATTGAACTTACATAGAACACAAAAGTAACACAACACTGGGTTGGGTTTGACTATATTGTGAAAAGAATTCTCAAGGATGATTTATTTCTATGTAGCAAAATATTGCATTTGGTTAGAAAACTGCTAGCTCAAGTTTTCTTATCAATAGTTTTAATCTATTTTTTAAATTTTCTCTTCATGTTTCTTATATCCATGAAAAAATTAAGAAAGTCCCATTCCAAATTTATGTTATAGAAATGTCAGTTGGGGAAATTAATAAAAGAAAGCTCAACTAAATTGGAATGAGGAAGGCCTATGGGGGAGTCCTTACACCCTATAATACATTGTCAATTACACCAAAAAAGAAGAGATGTATGTTTGCATCTCCAGCAGAAAGTACAACTATTTTCTTGCTGAAGGAAGATTTCTCTCCCTACCTGGCAATGACCCAGCCAATGAGAAGAGCTAATATCTTCCAACACACTTTTGTTTAGAACAGCTCCTCCCTACTCCCCCTTTTGCTCTATAAAAGCAAGTCCCTTCCTTTATCTCTCGAGATTTGCCTACTGTTCATCATAGCATGCATATTCTGAATTGAGATTCTTTGCTGATCCTGAATAAGCCCATTTTTGCTGAAGAACTAGCTGGCTGTCTATTTGTTTAAGTTCAACATGTTTGTGGAGAGCAATGTCAGGAAGATGGTGGAGTAGGAAGTCCAGCCTTTGATCCTCCATAAAAGCCCAAGTTAAGAATGATACACAGACCAAAATACCTATAAAAGAAGTTCAGAATCCATAAGAAGTTGCAATGCCCCAGATGAGTGTAAAACTGAGAACAGTCACCTTGAAATGGATAAGAAGAGTAATTTCACTTTACATACCTGAGCCCTTTCCCCAATTTGGCACAGTTCAATGCCAAGAGAGATTGCCTTGGCCTGAAAATTCTCCCTGGGCAGGGAGGAATAAAGGGAAGAAAGAGTGGAGCATCCATCTAATACCCCTGGCCTTTTGGCATGCTGCCCAAGGGGCCAGTCTCTGTCTTATCTTACATGGAACACTGATGAAATTGGCATAATTTGGTGGGGGCAGTGAGGAACAAAGAAAAAGGGATGGGCATTTTGCTGCTTGAGAAGCTCCCAGAATCACCAGCCAGGCCAATTGGTGAAGGTCTTTCTCTGTCAAAGCTAGCTCATAAAGACTGGCATAGGTGACTGTTTCTTCAAATGTGCAGACACCAATGCAAAGCTACAAGGAACATGAAGAATCAGGAAAACATAAAAAAAGATGAAAGGAAAAATAAATCTCTAGCAACTGACCCTAAATAAATGGAGATCTATGAATTGCATGACAAATTCAAAATAATTGTCTTAGAGAAGCTCAGTGAGCTACAAAAGAACACAGACAACTAAATGAAATACAAAAAAGCAATACATAAACAAAATGAGAAAGAACCTATAAAACAAAGAGATAGAAACTATAAAAAGCACCAACAGAAATTCTAGAGCTGAAGAATACAGTAACTAAGTGAAAATTTCGCTAGAGGGCTTAAAAAGCAGATATGATCAAGCAGAAGAATGAATCAGTGAACTTGAAAACAGGTCATTTGAAATTTTCCAGAGTATCAAAAAAGAAAAAAGAACATATGAGAATGAAGAAAGCCAAAGGGGCTTATAGGACACCATCAAATTAACTAATACATGCATTATGAGACTATGAGAAGCAGAGAGAGAGAAAGAATATTTAAAGAAATAATGGCTGAAAACTTCCAAAATCTGGGGAGGAAAATGAACATCCAGATTCACAAAGCTCAAAAGATCCCAAATAGTGTACACCTAAAGAAATCCACATTGAGGCACATTATAATCAAATCATCAAAAATCAAGGACAAGAGAGGATTTTAATAGCAGCAAGAGAAAAGTAACTCATCAATGTACAAGTGAACTCCCATAAGGCTATCGGTGCATTTCTCAACAGAAACCCTGCAGGCAAGCAGGCTGGGATGAGCTATTTAAAGTGCTGAAAGAAAAGAACTGCCAACCAAGAAAATTATATCCAGCAAGCCTTCAAATATGAAAAAGACATAAAGACTTTCCCAGACAAACAAAAGCTGAGTACGTTCATCATCACTAGACCTGCTTTGCAAGAAATTCTTAAAGGAGTTCCTCAAATTGAAATGAAAGGATGCTAAGTATAAATCTACTGGTAAAGGTAAATATATAGATAAATACAGAATACTATTATACTGTAATGGTGGTGTGTAAATCACTTTTAATTCTAGTATAAAAGTTAAAAGGTGAAAGTATAAGAATAACTATAAGTAAAAAAATATGTTAATGGATACACAATATAAAATGATGTAAAATGTGACACCGATAAAAAATTGATGGCAGGGGAAAAGTAAAAGTATAAAGTTTTTGTATGTAGTTGAAGTTGTTACCAGCTTAAAATAGACTGTTATAATTATAAGATGTCTTACATGAGCTTTATAGTATCCAGAAAGAAAACATCTGTAGAAGTTATACACAGGAAAAAGAGAAAGATATCAAAGTACATCAATAAAAAAAAATTCAGGGGCCAGCCCAGTGGCCAAGTGATTAAGTTCGTGTGCCTTGCTTCTGCAGCCCAGGGTTTCGTGGGTTCAGAACCTGGGTGTGGACATGGCACCACTTATCAGGCCATGCTGAGGTGGCGTCCCACATAGCACAACCAGAGGGACCTGCAACTAGAATATACAACTACATACTGGGGGGCTTCGGGGAGGAGAAAAGAAGAAAAAAATATTGGCAACAGATGTTAGCTCAGGTGCCAATCTTAAAAAATAAATTCAACGAAACACAAAAGAAGAGTAGGAAAAATGGAAAAAGAACAAAAGAACTACACAACACAAAGAAAACGATTAACACAATGTCAATATCACGTTTTACTATTAATAATTACTTCAAACCTAAATGGATTAAACTACCCAATCAAAAGACAGAGTGGTTGAATGAATATAAAAACAAGATCAAACACACACTGGCTGAAGTGAAGGGATGGAAAAAGATATTCCATACAAACAGTGACCAAAAGAGAGCAGAGGCAGTTATATTTTTATTAGAAAAACTAGACTTTAAGTCAAAAACTGTAACAAAAGACAAAGTGGGTCCTTATATAACGATAAAAGTGTCAGTTGATCAGGAAGATACAGCAATTATAAATATATATGCACCCAACATCAGAATACCTAAATAAAGCAAGCATTGACTCATCTGAAGGAAGAAATAGACAGAAATAAAACAGTAGGAGAGTTCAATATCCCGCTTCCCATAAGGGATAGATTATCCAGACAGAAAATCAGTACGTAAACAGTGGAGTTGAGCAACACTATAGACCAAATGGGCCTAACAGACATATGTAGAACATTCTCCCCAACAGCAGCAGAATATACATTCTTCTCAAGTGCACATGGATATTCTCTTCACAATACATGTTAGGTTACAAAACAAGTCTTAACAAATTTAAGATTTAACTCATACTGAGTATCTTTTTTGACCACAATGAAATGAAACTAGAAATGAATAACAAAAGAAAACAATGGAAAATTCACAAATATATGAAAATTAAACAATACATGTGAACAACCAATGAGTCAAAGAAGAAATCAAATGAGAAATTAGAAAATATCTTGAGACCAATGAAAACACAATATACCAAAACTCATGGAACATAGCAATAAACACATTAAAGAAGAAATTTATCAAATAACCTATTTTTATACTTCTAGACACTAGAAAAAGAACAAACTTAGGCCAAAATTTGAAGAAGATAGGAAATATCAAAGATTAGAGCAGAAAGAATGAAATATAAAATAGAAAAACAATATAATAAAAATCAACAAAACTGAGGATTTTTGAAAACATAAACAAATTGACAAATATTTAGCTAGACTAATAAAAAAGACTAATCAAAATGAGAAATGAAAAAAGAGACATTACATCTGACACCACATAAATAAAAAACATCATACGAGACTACTACGGACAATTTTACCCCAACAAAGTGGATAAGCTAGAAATGGATACATTCCTAGAAACATACAACCTACTAAGACTAAATCATGAAGAAATAGAAAATTTGAACAGATCTATGACTGGTATGGAGATTCAAACATTGGACACAAACTTTCCAAAAAAGAAAAACCCAAAACCAGATGACTTCAGTGGTGAATTCTACCAAACTTTTAAGGAAGAATTCTACCAAACAACTTTTAAAGAAGAATTCTATAAACAACTGTTAAAGAAAAATTCTACCAAACTTTTAAAGAAAAATTAAAGTGAATCCTTCCTAACTCTTGAAAAAAATTGAAAAGGAGACACTTTCAAGTTCATTTTATGAGGTCAGCATTAACCTGATACCAAGTCAAAGATACTTTAAGACAAAAAACCCAAAAAAACACTACAGCCCAATATCCCTGATGAACATAGATGCAAACATCCTCAACAAAACACTAGCAAACCAAATTCAATCATATTGGATGAACATATGCCATGACCAACTGGGATTTAACCCATCTATGGTTCAGCAAATGATGTTAATGTGGTACATCACACAAATGGAGTAAGGATAAAAATCACATGATTATCTCAATAGAAGCAGAAAAGCGTTTGAGAAAATTTGACACCCTTTTATTACAAACTCTGACCAATCTAGTTACAGAAGGAGTGCAACCTCAAAATAATAAAGACCACGTATGGTAAACCCACAGCTAACATTACACTCAACAGCAGAAAACGGAAAGCTTTTCCTCTATGATCAGGAACACAGCAAAGATGCCCACTCTTGCTACTCTTATTCAACACTAGTTAGAGTTCTAGCCAGAGAAATTAGGCAAGAAAAAGATATTTCACAAAAAGTTAAAAGCATCTAAGTCAGAAAGGAAGAAGTAAAATTATCACTGTTTGCAGATGACACGATTGTAGAACTCCCTAAAGTCTCCACCAAAAATGGTCAGAACTGACAAACAAATTCAGGAAATTTGCAGGATACAAGATCAACATACAAATAATCAGTTTTGTTTCTATACACTAACAACAAACTATCTGGAAGGAAATTAAGAAAACAATCTCAGTTATAATGGCATCACAAAGAATAAAATACTTTGAATTAAACTTAACCAAAGAGGGGAAAGACTGGTACACTGAAAACTATAAAATATTGATAAGAGAAATGAAAGAAGACAAGAATAAAAGGGAAGACATCTCATGTTCATGGGTTGGTAGTGTTAATATTGTTAAAATGTCTATGCTACCCAAAGCAATCTACAGAGCAAGTGTAATCCCTATGAAAATCCCAATGGCAGGTTTTTTTTAAACAGAAAAAAAAGCTATTATAGAATTCATATGGAATAATAATAGAACCCACGTAATCAAAGCAATCTTAAATAAGAACAAGGCTGGAGGCATCATACGTCTTGATTTCAAAATATTTTACAAAGCTGTAGTAATTAAAACAGTATAATACTTGAATAAAAATAGACATTTGGCCAATGGAACAGAATAGAGAGCCTAAAAAAAACCCCACAAATATATAGTCAATTGATCTTCGACACGGGTTCCAAAAATAGACAATGGGGAAAGGATAGTTTCAACAAACTGTGTTGGGAAGACTGCATATTCACATGCGAAAGAATGAAATTGGACGCTTATCTTACACCAAATGTAAAAATCAATTCAAAATTGATTAAAGATTTAAATGTAAGACCTGAAACTGTAAAATTCCTAAACAAAAACACAGGGGAAAACCTTCCTTGCATTGTTCTTGGCAATGATTTCATGGATATGACACCAAAAGCACAGGCAGCCAAAACAAAAATAAATTAGTGGGATTATATCAAACTAAAAAGCTTCTGAACAGCAAAGGAAACAATTAACAGAGTGAAAAGGCAACCTAAAGAATGGGACAAAATATTTGCAAATCATATATCTTAAGAAGTTAAGATCTAAAATATATAAGGAACTCCTAAAATTCAATAGCAAAAAACCAGATAACTCACTTGAAAAATGGGCAAAGGACCTGAATAGACATTTCTCCAAAGCAAACATACACATGGCTGGTAGGTATATGAAAGGCTGTTCAGCATCACTAATCCTCAGGGAAATGCAAATCAAAACCACAATGAGATAGCCCTCCTAACAGGTGTGAAGTCATATCATCAAAAAAACAAGTGTTGGCAAGGATGTGGAGAAATTGGAAACCTTGTACATTGGTGGGAATGCAAAATGGTGCAACTTCTATGGAAAACAATATGAAGATTCCTCAAAACTTTAAAAATAGAATCGATATATGATCCAGAAATTCTACTTCTGGATATATACCCAGAAGAATTGAAATCAGGATTTTGAAGAAATATCTGCATTCCTATTTTCATTCTAGCATTATTCACAATAGCCAAGATGTGGAGAAAATCTAAATGTCTATCAACAGTTGAATGGATAAAGAATATATGGTATATACTTACAACAGAATATTGTCTAGTTTAAAAAAGGAAGAAATCCTGCCTTTTGCAACAACGTAGATAACCTGGAGGACATTATGGTAAGTGTGATAAGCCAGTCATAGAAGCACAAATACTGCATAATTCCACATACACGAGGTATTTAAATTTGCCAAACTCATAGAAGCAGAGAGCAGAATGGAGGTTGTCAGGGGCTGGGGACGGGGTAATGGGGAGTTGCTTTGCAACAGGTATACCATTTCGGTTATGCAAAATTAATAAGCTCTAGAGATCTGCTTAGAACATTGTCCCTGTAGTTAACAATACTGTATCGTACATGCAAAAATCTGTTAAGAGAGCAGATCTCATTTTAAGTGTTTTTACCACAATGGAAAAAAAAAAAGTAAAAGAGAAATGTCAGCTGCAACTCGTTATATAAATACTCTTAAATCATATTTCCTGAAAGTGTTTGCTATGGTACATTGTGCATATTACAGTATTTCTTTAATTAGAAAATATAATTATATGTTAAAGAAGAAAACATAAATAAATTATATATACCTTCTGCATAATTCCAACCTTTCCTAATAAACTTGCAAGAGGCCAATCTTGAGAGAGTTCAATCCCACAATTCACAGAGACAACAGATTGTTTTTCAGTGATTTTAGGTTCTAATTGAGGCTTAAACATGTCCAAAGGGAAAGTAAAAAAAGTAAACTTTAAAACACTGTTTATTAGGAATAAGAAAAGAATACTAATGTAAAATGGATTAAAAAATAGATCTATGTTTCATCACATGATTAAAAACATACTAATAGATATTTATAAATTTTCCTTCTGAGGGTACGAACTCCTCACTCTTTTTTAGTCACCACTAAACAATTAGAACTTTCCCAAAGGAAGGGGATAGAGGAACCAAAGAACAGTTTCCAGTATACATTTTTACTGAACTACGCTATGCAATGTTACTCCACTGAGTCAGACGTCATTGTAATTTGGTATATCCAAAGGAAAATGCCACATTTATGGCACAGAGATAACTGAATCCGGCACCTTAATTATTATGTAGCATAAGCACTTCAAATCTGTTTGTAAAAGACTTAAAAATAGTTTAATTCATACATTTGCATATGTAACCTGATATTATAAGTAGTATTTTAGGCATCAAATTTTAATTCACATTCGGTAGAAATGTACTGACAGCACGTATTTTAAAATAATTACGAAAATTCACTTTAAAAAACCTATTTTAAAATGTATAGTTTTCCTCCATTATCTTGAAATAATTAGATTTTATTTCGATCAATATATTTCTTTTTAAATGTACTAAGGAAATACACTGCAATACTTTTTTTTTTTTTGTGAATTTAACTACTTAGCTTCTGTTGGACAAGATTTAACCCAAAGTAATCTTGAGGAATTACGTTAAACTATTTTTGAAATTCAAAACTTATCAAAGAGTGGACTATTTCATTTTAAAATAATTTAATAGAGTAATATAGTTTTAAAGCTATTGAATTATGATTTTAAAAGAAAAAGATAAAACACATCATTGAGACTCTGGTGAAGGAGCAAAGCAAAATTAATAGTGTACATACACATTTAAAATAAGTGGAAGAGCATGTAAGTATGTAATTTTAGGTTTTTCCGCTTATGATATTCACAGCTATATCATATATGGTAAAAGTTTTACATTATCTGGTAGTCATATAATTCAAAGAAATAGCTAAGATTTCATTTCAGAGATATCACAAAAAGAATGTAACACAACAGAAGACAGCGTCTACTCCAAAAGATACGCAAAAGAGAAAAACTGTAATTATAACACAAAGATTGAAACTTTTTCCAAAACCGCAGATGATTTTATTCTTAGAAAGTGGGTGTTGGGGCTGGCCCCGTGGCCGAGTGGTTAAGTTCGCGCGCTCCGCTGCAGGCGGCCCAGTGTTTCGTCGGTTCGAATCCTGGGCGCGGACATGGCACTGCTCGTCAGACCACGCTGAGGCAGCGTCCCACATGCCACAACTAGAGGAACCCACAACGAAGAATACACAACTATGTACCGGGGGGCTTTGGGGAGAAAAAGGAAAAAATAAAATCTTAAAAAAAAAAAAAAAAAAAAAAAAAAAAAAAAAAAAAAAAAGAAAGTGGGTGTCTTAGTCAGCTTGGGCTGCCATAACAAAATATCATGGATGGGTGGCTTAAACAGCAGACATTTATGTTCTTAGAGTTCTGGAGGCTGGAAGTCCAAGATCAGGGTACCAGCATGGTCAGGTTCTGGTGTCAGCTCTCCACCTGGTTTCTAGATGGTCACCTATTTGCTATGCCCTCACACAGCAAAGAGAAAGACTGAGCTCTCTGATTTCTCTTCTTACAAGGGCACTGATCGTATCATGAGAGTCTCACCTTCATGACCTCATCTAAACCTTATTACCTCCCAAAGGCCCTATCTCCAAATATCAGATATCATCACATTGCGGGCTAGGGCTTTAACATATGAATTTGGTGGTGGCGGGGGACACAATTCAGTCCATAGCAGCAGTCAACACTTTTGCAAATGTAGTTGTTAAAACCAAACATGAAGATTTGTATGCCTGTTTTGACAAGGCATATAGTCAACTAGTATCTTAAACTTCACCTATACATATTTTAAATAAAAGCAATATCTCAAATCTGGTGTGAGATGTAGGTTACTGATGATTTATTGAATGCAATTTTACAATGAGTGGATAAATTATGCTTACAACAAAAAGCATCAATCACTCAAATCTTAATGTATGATCCCTTTGAGATCAGACGTAATCTCAAAATTGCAAATACCTCATAAGATGGAATCAATTTAAATATATATTCAAAAGTATTGTTTAAATTTTATTTAGCATATTCTGTTTGATATATGAACAAAATTCTGCTTTAGAAAGTAGTTGTCAATATCTTTATTTTTTTTAAACTGCAGCAGTTGGAGAATATTAATTGCTCAGTATTGATCTGGTGACTTTGCAAAAACACTTATACGTTAAGTAAATGAGCGTTCGTGCAAAGCAATTCAGTATCTTACTGTCTAAAGAGAAAGATACACAACTATTTGGTGTTTCTCAGTAGAAAGGATATTTCTAGGCTTTCTGGTAGAAAAAGTTTACTTTCTGACTTCAGACATTGCCTGATATCTTGAGCTCTGTATTATTTCCTAAAATGGAAGTCATCAGATATTTTTAGTTCCACTCTGAGTTCTTAGAAAGAATCCTAACTTGAGATAAGCAGAACTTAAGCAACCTCAGTTAAATATTTTTTCTTCTCATTATAAAATGACACTTTCTGCTACTCTTGACCATATACACTCAAATTTATGATTAAGAGCATAGTGCGTGTGCAAGCACACTACACATGTACAAATCCTGATGTCTCTACTAGATCTGATTTGCAGCAAGTTGCTTAACCACTCTCTGTCTCAGTTTCCTTTTCCATAAAACTGGGATAATAATTAAACCTACTATACAGGGCTGCTGGAAAGAGTCAGTGATTTGATTTGTGAAAAGTACTTAGCATAGTACCCAGCACACAGTAAAAATTGTGTATTTCTTAAATAAATAACTGGCATTCTGCCTCAGTCTACGTTCTCTCATCCCATATTTAGTTGGCCTGGTTTCTCAGAACATTCAAGGACTGCTTTTCACTTACCAGATCAAAACTATTACATACTATTACAAAACTGAAACACTTTAAGTAGAAAAATATATAAAAACAATAGAATTTGGAAAACTCAGAAATAAGATGGCAGAATCAAGAAAGAATTATAAATAAGAAAAAGTCTAGAATTTGAGGTTAGATTAAGGATTACAAAAGTGATTGTACACAATACATAATGCTAAAAGAAAAATAGAAGACAACATTAAGAGGAAATTTTTAAAATCTAACGAAATTGATAAAAATAATTTGAGAAAAAGGACTACTGTTGGAAACGGGAAAAGAAGAGCTGCCATATAAATAGTAAGAGTCTTGAAAAAATAAAGGGATAGGAACAAATCCTAAACTATAATTCAAGACAATTTTCAAGAATACAGGAAAAGACAAAAAAAACTATATACTCTGAGAGCACACCCTGTGCTTGAGAACATTAAGCCAGAATAACCCACAAAGCATACTCTAGTACCATTACTAAGCCTTAAAAATATAGAAAACTGTATTCCTTTTTAGGAATGTAGGTAAATGAGGCACTGCCTTATAAAGAAAGAAACTTGAAATCTCAGACTTTAAGACAGTATCATTTTCTGTCAGAGAAATTGGAGTACTCAAGAACATACAATGTGAACCAAGAATTTTATATCTAGCAAAAACTGTCCTCAAGTGTAAAGGGCACAGAAAAACTGTTATGACATGCAAGAACTCAGGGAAACAGCTCCCATGATTCCTTCTTGAGGAATCTCCTAGAGAATGAACTTCGTGCAACCAAAAGACTAGAGTGACATTGACAGAAGGACTGATAGTGAACATTAAATATATGGTTATTACTTGCATAAGATAGAAAGAGGACTATAAGGGAGAGAGTACAGAATTAGTTACATTCTCTGACAATGTGGTTACAGTACCACCATTAAAGAATGAGGCAAGAATGGGGATCAAAGATGCATAAAATTTACCTGTTTTCAGAAACCGTAATTGGTTGTGGTAGTATAAGAATTGTTATTTTTTAATCAAATCATCACATTGTATGCCTTAAACTTATATGTCAATTATATCTCATTAAACTGAAAAGAAAACTATTATTATTCTGAAACTGATGTGTGTGTAATGTGGGTTAAAGCAAATGAGTGATCATGAGATAGTCTAAATTTTCTATCCCTTGTGTTAGTGAGAATCAGGATTCTTGAGGAAGAAAGGAAACAAAATGTAACACATTTATATGTATAAGCTTATATTAAAAATTACATACTTTTGAATTTGAAAAATCAGTGTGAACGCATATGAAATCTTACCTTTACAAATGTGTATATTTTCTAGTTTTTTCCGCTTAAAAGGCCTAGCAGCAAACAACCCATTTGCAACAAGCATCTACAGGCCCAAATTAACTGTATTATTGGCTAAACAAAATATGGTGAGAAGAAACATCTTTTTATAGAACTATTCAGCTAATCAATGAGAACAAAATGATAGAGTATCATCATTTTACAGCCCCAATGAATTAATGGCTTTAAGCACCAAACAACAATTGTTGTTAGCATGTATCTCCTGATGGAGGAACTCAATTCCACCTATGCTTTTGCCAAAGGCATCAAAAATCCAAATCAGGGTCCGACCCCGTGGCGGGGTGGTTATATTCACGTGCTCTGCTGTGGCAGCCCAGGGTTTTGACAATTTAGATGATGGGTATGGACTTAGCATGGCTCATTAGGCCACACTGAGGTGATGTCCCACATAGCAAGCCAGAAGGACCTACAACTAGAATATACAACTTTGTACTCGGGGGCTTTGGGGAGAAGAAGAGGAAGAAAAAAAAGAAGATTGGCAACAGATGTTAGCTCAGGTGCCAATCTTTAAAAAAAAAAATCCAAGTCAGTTCAGCCTCTGCACCCAGCAACAAGTTGTAGGAAATATAGATGGCAAAGGACCATGTTGAACGGCATCATAATTAGATAATCAACACACACACACTTGGGAAAATCTACAAGTCAGATAGCCTCAGTTTTTCAGCATATGAATTAAAAGGAAATGTATATATTGACACTTAAAAGATATGACTTTAAAGATTACATCATATCATACACATTTGTATGATAAAATCATAAAGGAATACAAGAGAGTTAAGCATCAGGATGATGACTACTTTTGCAAGAAAAAGGCATGACTAGGACAGGGCACATGAAGAAGTTTCTAGAGTGTCTGACAAAGTTCTATTTCTTGACCCAAGAGGTGATTAAAAGAGTGTTTGTCCTATAATAACTTAGAAAATCTCATTTTATATATATATGCTTATATTTTTATATATATTTAAATTTATATATATATGTTTATATTTATATATATAGTTTATATTTATATATGTTTATATTTTTATATATATGTTAAATGACTAAAGATGTTAAAAAATCAAATATCTCATATTGGGCATGTGGAAGATATCCATTGATTAGCTGATAGTTAAAGGAAAGTAAGTTTTATCAAACAATTTCAGAGTATAATTCTTCTAGTTGTATTTTCGTATATTTTCTCTATGTATAATTATGTCATAGAAAACTCTTACACTTAACTGAATCAAAAAAGGATCTAGTTTCTAAATATATATATTTGTTTAAAACAAGTAAATTTCACTTTGCAAACACTAGAAGAAATAAGATTCCAGTTCATTTAACTTGCTAATAAAAAACGACCATAAAAAAAAGAAAATAATGACTTTTGAGTCATTAACATCATTGCTAGTGGATGGTAGAATTTATATTGATTTAAGAAAGATTAAAAATGATGCATGTGCTCACAAAGGCAAGCAAAGTAGTTTTGCCTACTAGGACAAATTCTAAGAATGCGAATGTTTATTTTTTAATTCTGGAGGCTGATGTTGGTATGATTCCATAAAGCTATTAGGAAATAATAGCTTAGTGGGAGGAGTTACGAATGCTCATGTGAACGTTACTGCACATAATGAAGTTACGTAGATCTACTACATCAAAATGTTGCTCCTGAGACTTTTCTCCATCATATCACAGTGTGCAATTAATGAATTGCAGTTAAACATCTGTAGGGTAAAATTTTCATACTGAGTAAGATATTTAAACAGAAAGTTAAATTGAATAGCACTTACATATTATTTTTGGAGATAGTACAGTAATGTGGAATTAACATGGCATTAGGAGTTTCATGGAGATGACCCTCTACCATAAAAATTTGCAGTCCGCCTTCTATAGCGTGGGGTAATGTAGGAGGTGACTACATTTCTAGGTCCCTACGCACAATGGAACTGGGTGTACCATGATATTAGCTTCATAAATAGAATAAAATGTGAAGAATCATGGCTCATTTTCTGGTTAGGACTTTTAAAAAGTGGGTTTGACATGGACATTTATCCTTTTCCTTCTGCCACTGAATGATGAGAATTCCAAGGCCCTTAGGGGATGGCACACAGAGCCATAAAATGGAATCAGGTTTCTGAACCAAAAAAAAGTACACAAAGCTTTTTTCTAACAGTGAATCCATGTGAGGCTTTAAATGAAACAAATGAAATTACATTGTATCAAACACTAAAACTAGGGGGTTTTTATCAATGACAGGAGTCAGTGTTATCCTTACTAACACAAAGTCTGACAGATCTCAGTCAACAACTGGTTATTATATTTGGGCAGACAACAATTCTGAAAAGCATATTCTCACTTACTGAATAGGATAAAAACAATACTTTCTTTGGAAAATCAGATGAAATGTGGAGATACACATAAAGCATTATTACAGTTCTTGGTAGTAAGTGGCTCTCAGTAAATGACAATATTATGAACATTATTTTATAAAGTAAGCCAACATTCCCATCACTTCTAATTTCTTAGTTTTATGGCATTCTCTTTATTGAACAAAGCTTTATAAAATTTTACAAAAATGATAGTAACTTTTTGGTAGAAAATATTGGACATACTCATGTGCATGCCTCACCTTTTTTAAGAAATAACAAACTAACTGGCATGATGTTATGTTGTTCTTCTGTATCACCTAGAATGCCCAACACAGTGCCTGACACACAGTCATGAAGCAAAATAGGAAGCATGTATTAGGAATATTATCATGACAGTCGTCTAACTAACATAGTGTGAATAAATGGCAGGATACATTCCTCCACAATATAAATTAACATGTGCCAAAACTCAAATGGCTCCTGTCACTACATATACCAAAAGCCACTTAATTTGTATGTGATTATTCTCAAAGTTTCCTGCTGTTACATTATTTTATGAACTATTTCCAATTATTTTCTCCATTCAGCTTGAGAAAAGATAAAATTCAAATTAAGTACAGCATTTTCATCTCTGAATATAACAATTTCGACCTTGTTTGACATAGACATTTTTCTATTGTAAATATAATGGTTCTGTAGCACAGATCTCCCCAGAATTTGCTAATTCTCAGAGCACTTTATCATCAATGTATACATATATAATCGAGACTGAAACTAAGTCAGACACTCCTGCATTTCCACATTTTTTTCTCCTCTGATAAACACTCACCTTACTTCCAAGGTGATTCTCCTTCACTTGCCAAAATAGCTCATTTTATAGCAGAGATAACCAGCCTTTATAATTCCAGAGGTCATCTATAAATGCGATGAGTCACATTAGGGTATGAACTGGGGAGATGAAGAGATAAGGAGAAAGGAAGGAGACCATGATATTGTCAGATTTTAAAAAGTGCCACATAACTCTGGAGTAATGAGACATTTTGTAGCTCTCGTGATGTTTTTTTATGAACACTTTTCAAAAGGAAATTATTAAAAGTTTTTGAACAATGTTAGCATGATTCAAAATACACTTTAGAGAAAAACTCTCATTTAGCAGTAAAAAATTTAGGACATTATAAAATGAATTATGTTATTTCAATTACGTTTTGTATTCAACCCAGGAATCTTTTAAATGATCAACATTAACTGGGTTCAAGAAGTTTTGACAGTTAAATGAGTTCTGATGCTTGTGATTCTTAATGGTCCAATAAAATGCCAACATAGAATTAGAAAGATAACTAAGCACATTAACAAAAATAAGAGAGTCAATTGACCCATGGCTAGAATCTATCAAGAACATACCAAAACTTAAAGGCCAGTGTTGAGGGATTAAAACGTAATATCAGAGCCTACTTATACCTTTCAAAATCAAAGAAATGATGTAAGAAAACAGCAATGAGTTTAGTATGAAAACCAAACTGACTGTCTTTCATGGAGGGCACAAAAGACATTGTCTTCACTGGTGAGGGTACAGGCAAATCTCTGAAATTCAGTGATGGTCTCAAAAGGTTGAGATGAATAATTGTATATGCTCTGTGAAATGGGGCTTCCTGGTTTCACTTGAGATATTTGTAATCTGAAATTGTATCGGCCAGGGGACAATGCTTAAAATTCAGAGGCAGCAAAACAAGAGAACAAATCTCATGCCTTGACCTTCAGAGATCTCTTAAGATGGCAATGAGGGCATGGTTCTAGGATAAAGATAAATAGTAAGCTAATGTTGATTGATTTGCAAAATAATATTGATAATTAATAATAGAGATGTTCAAAAGGTTCACATCAAAATGTAATAGAAAATCTAAGTCTGGAGGGACATCATCAAAAAGGTGACTTATGGGGCCAGCCCGGTGTTGTAGTGGTTAAGTTCCCACATTCTGCTTCAGCAGCCCAGGGTTTGGGGATTTGGATCACAGGTGTGGACCTACACACCACTTGCTTGTCAAGCCATGCTGAGGCAGGCATCCCACATAAAATAGAGGAAGACGGGCACAGGTATTAGCTCAGGGCCAGTCTTCCTCAGCAAAAAGAGGAGGGTTGGCAGTAGATGTTAGCTCAGGGCTAATCTTCCTCAAAGAAAAGGTGACTTAGGACATTCCTGATTTCAGTTCCTCTCATGAGAAAACCAACTAGCAACCATTCATAGACAAGACACCATTGTGAAATCCTATAACACAGGAGTGAGGCTGAAGCATCCCCCCTGGACCACAGGAACCAGAAGGACTACATTAAAAGGGTAAGAGGAATGGCCACATTCTGACTGCATTGCCCCTTCCCCAGGCTGGCAGAGTGTCATTCCAAGAGGCCCTGCCTCCAGGTCAGTGGTTTCCCCAGTAGGAAAAAAAAGCTCAAGGTGTACATCCAGCTCCCCCGGCATTGAGAGTCACTTCCTGGGGTACCCATTTGGGTTTTGCTTCATGGGGATTATGAGAGGAAATCTCTGGGGCTTGACTTTTGGAGATCATACTGTGACAGAGAAGTGGGGATTATAGCAACCACAGCTTAGATCTTAGCAGACTGAGTTTCTAATCACAGTGGTGTCCAAGTAGAAATCTCAATCAGCAAATGTTCCCATCTTCAAAGCCAAGACAATGGCCCTGTGTGACCATGGAGCTTAGTATATAGTTCTGCCTCATTTCGGACTCCAAATGGTAAGCCTTCTGGCTTTGGACCCTGTTCTGACACCCTGCTCAGCACAGTAACTAATTCATAGTCCTGCCAACTGCTGAGTGCCACTCCCAACCACACCACATCAGGAAACCTGGCCAGAGCACCCAGAAAGCTGTGTAGCCTACAGCACTTAAGCTGAGAGCCCAGCCAGCTGCTCTGCCCATCTGCAGACCCAACCAATGGCCCCATTTAGCCAGGGAACTCAGTGCACAGTTCTTTAATTTGAGATCCCAAGTAAGCCTTGCCAGCCTTGGAGCCTGTTCTGCTGCCATGCCCAGGCAGGAAAGCTAATTCATAATCCTGACTACTGCTGAGTGCCACCCTCAAGCCCCACCTGACCTCAGGAAACCTGGCCAGAGCACCTGGAAAGCTGTGTAGCCCTGCAGCACTTGAGCTGAGGGCAGAACAGCAGCTCTGCCAGTCTTCAGAGCCAAGTCAGTGGCCCTGGCTGGCCAGGAAGACGGGTGTGCAGTTCTGCCTAATTCAAGATCCCTAAAGAAACCTTGCCAGTCTTGGAGCCTGTTCTGTGGCCCCATCCAGGTAAGGATGCTAATTCACAGCCCTGCCCATGGCAGAATAGAGCCTTCAGCCCTGCCTGAACTGCAAACCTAACCAGAGTACCCTAGGAAGCTGTGTAGCCCATCCTACAGCACTGCTTAAAGAGGCTGGTGAGCGAAGAGTCAGTCAGAGGCTCTACCCATCTGCAGAGCAAAGCCTGTGGCTCCATCTGGCTAGGGAGCTCAGTATGCAGTTCTGCTGGATTCAGATCCCAAACAATAAGTGATGCTGGCCTTACGGCCCATTCTTCCACCTGACCTATGCAATGAAAGTAATTCATAGTCCCACCTACTGCGAAGTATAATACCCAGACCCAACCATCTAGGAAGCCTTAGTAGAGAATCTGAGCAATCGCAGAACCCATCCTACAGCTGTGCTTGGGCAGGAAACTAAGCCAGCAGCCCTATCCAACAGTTCCCAGACAGCGGCAACACTACCCTCACCCCAATATCACAGCTTAGGCAGTGGTATTGTCCAAAACAATATGATTACAAGCCCCACCTGCCCAAGGATACTACTAGCTGACCCATCTAGAATGCCAAGCTGAGCTGACTGGTGACAGACTGTCTCTGCCAAAGCAAACCTGTAAAGTGTAGAAGGCGAGACTGCTCAAATGCACAGATACGAACATAAAGTCATGGATCATGAAAAATCAGGCAAAGATGACCCCGATGGAAACTAAAAAAGCACCAAAAACTGGCCTTAAAGAACTGGAGACTGATGAACTGTCTGACAAAGAATTCAGAATAATCCTTTTTAAAAAGTTTAGTGAAATACAGGAGTGTCTAGACAACTAAATGAATTCATGAAAACAATGCGTGAACAAACAGGAAGTTCAAAGAAATAGAAGCCATCAAAACAAAAACAAAAACAAATCCTGGAGCTGAAGAATACAATAACAATGCTGAATAACTCAATAGAGATCTTCAAAAGTGGACTCGACCAAGCAAAAGAAATAATGAGTGAACTTGAAGATAGGCCATTTAAAATGATCAGAGAAGCAAAAAGTAAAAAAAAGAAAAATAGTGAAGAAAGCCTACAGGATTTATGGAACAGCATAAAAAACAATATACATGTTATGAAAATTCCAGAAGGAGAACAGAAAGACAAAGGGACAGAAAAGATATTTACAGCAATGATGGCAGAAAACTTCTCAAACCTGGAGAGAGAAATAGACATCCAGATTCATGAGGCCCAAAGGACCACAAATATATTGAGCCAAAAAAGGGCTAGACTGAGATATATTATAATTAAATTGTTAAAAGTCAAAGATAAAGTGAATTTTGAAAGCAGCAAGGGACAAGCATCATGTCATATACAAGGAAACCCCCATAAGGCTACAGATAGATTTCCCAACAGAAACTTTTCAGGCCAGGAGAGAATGGGATGATATATTCAAAATATTGAAAGAATAAAAGTGTCAACCTAGAATTTATACCCAGACAGCTATCCCTTAGGAATGAAGGAGAGAAAGACTTTCCCAAACAAACCATAGCTAAGAGAGTTCATCACCACAAGACTTGTCTTACAAGAAATGCTAAAAGTAGTTCTTCAAGTAAAAAATAAAAGGATGCTAACAAACATCCTAAAAAACATGAATGCAGGTGTAAAACTCATTAGTAATGGTAAATATATAGTCAAAGTCAGATTCCCTAATATTGTAACAATGGTGTGTTATTCACTTACCATTCTAGTTTAACCATTAAAAAACAAATGTATTATAAAACACCCATAACTAAAATAATTTGTAATTGGATACACAATATAAAAATATGTAAATTTTGAGATCAATAATCTAAAGTGTGAGGGGGGAAGCAAGAGTGTAAATTTTACAAAGGCTATCAAAGTTAAGTGGTTACCAGGTGAAAATAGGTTGTTAGAAATAGAGGATATTTTATGTAAGCCTCATGGTAACCACAAGGGAAAAACCTATAGCAGTCACACCAAAGATTATGATAAAAGATCAAATCATACCACTACAAAAAAGTCCTCAAATTACAAAAGAAGACAGCAAGTTAGAAAGCAAGGAACCACGGATCTACAAAATAGTCAAAAACAATTAACATGGCAATAGTAAGTTCTTATCTATTAATAATTACTCTAATGTAAGTGCATTAAATTCTCCAATGAAAAGACATAGAACAGCTGAATGGATAGAAAAACAAGATCCAATGATATGCTGCCTACAAGACAATCATATTAGCTTTAAGGCCACATATAAGCTGAGAGTAAAGGGATGAATAAGATATTTCAAGCAAATGACAACCAAAAGAAAGCAGGAGGCAGCTTTGCAGACTTAGTATTACATCAGATAAAATAGACTTTAAGATAAAAATGGTCAAAAGAGACAAAGGAACTCATTATATAATGATAAAGGGGTAAATCCATCAAGAAGACATAATGATTGAAAATATTTATGCATCCGACATCAGAGCACCTACATATATAAAGCAAATACAAATAGAATTAAGAGGAAAAATAAACAGAAATACCAAAATAGTTGGTAACTTTGATACTAACTCTCAATAATGGAGAAATCACCCAGATAGAATCAATAAGGAAACAGCAGCTTTGAGCAACACTATAGACCAAGGAGGCCTAACAGAAATATACAGAACATTTCATCTAACAACAGCAGAGTGCACATACGTCTCAAGTGCTCACAGAACACTTTCTAGTAAGGTTAGCAGAAGGAAATAAATAATAAAGATTAGAGTAGAAACAAGTGAAATAGAGAACAGGAAAACAGCAGAAAAGATTACAAACTAAGTCTGTAACTATAGCTAACATTATATTCAATCATGAAAGGTTGAAAGCTTTTCCTTTAAGACCAGGAACAAGACAACTGTGCCTATTCTCACCACTCCTATTCTACATAGAACTGTTTTATGCTGGTCTCAGCCTAGCCACCGTGATGCTACAGGCTGGAAATGCCTGGGGGCACTCACCTGTGCCTGTGGTGAGTCTCCCACATATACATCTCCTTTTGGAGCCATTGTCATGGCCCTTGTGGTTCTTATTATGACCACAAAATGTGCCTCAATGACAACTATTAGGGAACTTTGAAAACAGACAAGGTTTACTACTTACAGATCCTGGAGGGTACACAGCACACCTGGGGCCACACAGCTAGATTGCAGGTAGAGAAAGGGAGAGTATGGAGGTAGGTTCTTTTTTTAACGGTGTTGAGGTTGGGGGCTGAGGGTTTAGCAGGTTACTCTTTGTTGGTTAATTTAAAGCGTGAGTGGAATTAAAGCACAGGAAGGGAAAAACAAGTGGCTAGACAATTATCTAAGTCAACCAGAGATTTCTAAAACAAAGGAACTTAAGATGGGCAGTCTGGCTCTTTATCTAATGCCATGGCTTGCAATGTTTATTCTAGATAGCTGTCTTTGAGTGGATGCTCAGCAATTAAGAGCTTAATGTCAGGCAGGCCCAATGTCAGATGCTCAGACTACCTACTGGAATTCCTAACCAGAGCAATCAGGCAAGAAAAAGAAATAAAGTCATCAGAACTGGAAGAAAGAAGTAAAATTGTTCCCTATTTGGAGATGACATGATTTTATACTTAAAAAATCCTAAAGACTCTACTGAAAACTATTATATCAAGTCAACAAATTCAATAAAGTTGCAGGATACAAAATCAACATACAAATATCAGTAGTATTTTATACAATAACAAGTTTCTGAAGGAGAAATTTAAAAATCCCATTTATAGTAGCATCAAAAACAATAAAATACTTAGGAATAAATTTAACCAGGAAGGTGGAAAAATCTGTATACTGAAAATTATAAGATATTGATGAAAGAAACTGAACAAGACAATCAGTGGAAAGATATTCTATGTTCATGAATTGGAAAAATTATTATTGTTAAAATGTTCATACTAGCCAAAGCAATCTATAGATTCAGTCCAATCTCTATCAAGATTCCAATGACATTTTTTACAGAAGTAAAAATAACAATCTTAAAATTAGTTTGGAATCAAAAAGACCCTGAAATAGCCAAAGCAATCCTGAGAAAGAAGAGAAAAGGTGGAGGCATCACAGTTCCTGATTTCAAGCTATATTATACAACTATAATAGTCAAAACAGTATGGTAGTGGCATAAAAACAGACACATAGACCAATGGAACAGAATTGAGAGCCCGGAAATAAATCCATGCATATACAGTCAATTAATATTTGACAAGAGAGCCAAAAATACCCAATGGAGAAAAGACACTCTCTTCGATAAATCATGCTGGGAAAATTGGATACTCACATGCAAATAAATAAAATTAAACACCTATCTTATACCACTCAGAAAAGTCAACTGAAAATGGTTTAAAGGCTTAAATATAAGATCTGAAACCATAAAACTCCTGGAAGAAAACATAGGGAAGACTTGACATGTGTCCTGGCAATGAATTTTTGGATATGACACCTAAAGCACAACAAAATAAAAAATAAACAAGTGGTACGGCATTAAACTAAAAAGCTTCTGCACAGCCAAAGAAACCATCAAAAAAATGAAAAGACAATCTATGGAAGGGGAGAAAATATTTGCAAACTACATGTCTGATAAGGGGTTAATATCCAAAATATAAGGAATGCATACAACTAAATAGCAAAAAATGTAAATAATCTAATTTAAAAATGTGGAAAGGACCTGAATAGACATTTTTCCAAAGAAGATATACAAATGGCCAACAGGTAAATGAAAAGGTGCTCAACAACACTAATCATCAGGAAAATTAAATCAAAACCGCAATTAGATATCACCTCACATCTGTTGGAATGTCTATCATCACCAAGAGATAAATGTTGGCAAGGAAGTGCAGAACAGGGAACCCTTTTGCACTGTTGGTGGGAATTTAAATTGGTGCAGCTACTACAGAAAACACTATGAAGGTTTCTCAAAAAACTAAAAATAGAACTACCGTATGATCCAGCAATTCCACTTTTGGGTATATATCCAAAGGAAATGAGATTAGTATCCCAAAAAGATGTCTGCATCCCCATGTGCTTTACAGCACTTTTTACAATAGCCAAGCCATAGAAACAATCTAAGAGCTGTTGACAAATGAATGGAAAAAGAAAGTGTGGTATAAATACAATGAAATCCTATTCAGCCATAAAAAGAAGGAAATCTTGGCATTTGCAACAACATGGATGGGCCTCGGGGGAATTATTCTAACTGAAATAAGTCAGACAGAGAAAGACAAATACTGTATAATCTCACTTCTATGTAGACTATAAAAAGAAACAAACTCAGAAACAGAAATCAGATTTGTGGTTTTAGATGTAGGGAGTAGGTGTTAGGGGAGTTAGGTGAAAGTGGTCAAAAGATACAAACTTCCACTTGTAAGATAAATAAGTTCTGGGGATGTCACGTACAACATGATAAGCATAGATAACAATATTGTGTTGTGTTTTTGAAAGTTGCTAAGAGAGTAGATCTCAAAGGTTCTCATCACAAGGGAAAAAATCAGAACTATGCGAGATGATGGATGTTAACTAATCTTATTGTGGTAATCATTTGACAATATATACATATATAGAATCAGTTGTTGTACACCTTAAACTTATACAATGTTATGTCGATAATATCTCAATAAAACTAGGAAAAAGAAGAAAATCTAAGTTCCTATCTTAGTTTCTGAAATTAATAGTAGAATGAAAGACTATGCAATTCCAATAGAGTAGGCAAAACGTCATACATTTAAAAAATTTTGTTCACTTGTTTTTGAGTAGAAAACCATCCGAACATCATTGCATAATAATGAGATTAATCTGAGAAATGGAAAAATTAACAATGCAGAAAGTGAAGCTATAATTTTAGGAAGTTACCCCTAATAGGATGAGAAGGGCATTAGAGGTAAGACAATGCCATATTTGAACCAAGAGAAATTGGTAGTTAAGAAGTGCTGAATGTCTGCAATAGGTAAAGAGGCCACTCTACAAAATAGGCAAAGCCTTGCTTCTTATATGGTAAGATATAATTTGAGTTATTTTCATATGCAATGACTTTTCCAAACCGTATATATAGGTACTTTTTTAATCCTAAATTTAAGGTTATAATTAGTATTAGCTGAAATTCAGAATCCTCTGGAAGTAAATGAGGTAGCAAGATACTTGTATTAAAGGAATAGATAGAGGCAGCACTATTTTAGAAGGAAAATTAAACGTTGCTTATGTGTGTTTCTCTGAAAGGGCTGGGAATGAATAATTCAGACCTGAGTTTAATCTATCTTAAAGTCCCCATCCTCTGCCAGCATTCTAGAGAAGCTGACTATAAGTATGGTTATGTTCAATTTAAAACCTAAGTAAGATGAAATTTGGCAGTTCCCAGTAAAAGCATACTGAGCTTGAACTGGGGAATTAGAAAAATGAGAGAAAAATTTGAGAGCTTCAAAGTCATAGATCAACCTTTAAAAAGTTGTTAGAATCCATAGCTGAATTATTATTTTCAGCAATGGAGTAGAATAAAAATAATATCTGAATCAAAATATATTTGCAATGTTAGTTATAACTCTTAAAAAGACATACTAGGTTGTGATTGGCCAATCTTCTAAGGTATATAAATAATTATTTCCACAATTTAATTGTTTTATTACCTAATCTTCAAAGCTTATTAGCAAACAATAACAAGGGTAGGAGTAGATTTCATTCATCTCATTTCTTGTTTTTTTGAGCAAGATTGGCCCTGAGCTAACATCTGCTGCCAATCCTCCTCTTTTTGATGAGGAAGACTGGCCCTGAGCTAATACCTGTGCCCATCTTCCACTATTTTATGTGGGATGCCTACCACAGCATGGCTTGACAAGCAGTGTATAGGTCTGCAGCTGGGATCTGAACTGGAGAACCCAGGGTCGCCCAAGCAAAATGTGTGAACTTAACTGCTGTGCCACTGGGCTGTCCCCTCATTCATCTAGTTTTGATGTAAATTAATTGCTTTCCAATAAAATTCTGTTTTAAAAATTTAATGCAAAAATTTTGATCCAGAATATATAAAGAACCCTAGCAAGTCACTAAGTTAATAATAATATAAAAAGTTCTAATAAATCATTAATAGTTAAAAACTAATTTGAATTTTGCCATTTAAAAACTGGTAAAAGATTTGAATAGACATTTCATGGATGTATGAATGGCTAACATACATGAAAAGATGCTCAGCACCTTTAGTCTTTAGGGAAATGCAAATTAAAACTACAATGAGATGCACTACACATCCACTAGAATGATTACAATAAGCATATTCATTACCATCATAACAGAAAGATATTCCATACTAAGTGTTGGCAAAGGTATAGAGAAACTGAACCCTCCTATATCCCTGATGGGAATGTAGAATGATATAGGTACTTTGGAAGTCTATTTGTCAGTTTCTTAAGAAGAATAAATTTAGCATACAACCCAGTAATTCCACTGCAAGATATCTACCACAGGAAATGAAAAGATGTCTTCATAAAGACTTGAGCAAATTTTTTTAGTAACATTGTTCACAGTAACCAAAAACTAGAAATAAACCAAATGTCCATCAGTTTGTGAACTGATAAACAAAATGTGTTCTCTGTGAAATGGAGTACAATTTAGTGACAGAAAAGAAAAAATTATTAATACATGCTATAATGTGGGTGAACCTCAAGAGCATTATGCTAAGTGAAAGAATCCAGGTACAAAAGCCATTATATAAATGATTCCATTTGTATGAAATGACCAGAAAAGACAAATCTATTGAGTCAAAAATCAGATCAATGGTTGCCTAGGGCTAGGGATGGGAGTGGGGATTGACTGCAAATGTGCACAAAGGAACTTCTTAGGGTGATGAAAATATTCTAAAACTGGATTGCAGTGATGGTTGCTCAACACAATGTACTAAAAATTATTGAGTTGTAAAATTAAAATACATGAAATTTACTGTAAGTAAGTAAATAAAGCTTTAAAAATCAATATTGAGTAAGGGGTAGAGAATGGGGTGCTAAAATTTAATGTAAAAATGAACTTCTAGAATCATTTTGTAAAATGCAATATGAAAGACAGAACTCACATTATAAATCAATCCATGAAAATATATGATGTAACCATAGAACTAACTTTCTTTTGTACCCAGCATTAGGATTTGTAGTCTGGAAGTGTTGAAAATTCTGCCCTCCCACACCCGAATAGTATTTATCCTTTAGGTCAATAAATCTTAGTTTACATGAAAAGCAAAATTCTTCCCTATCATGCCATTTCCTCTAAATCAAAATACATATGATGTAAATGGTGAAAGTTATAAAGGAGTAAATCAACTTCACTTTATTTGAGACAAAGCAAGTAAACGAAATACCTAAACTGAATTTAAACATACCCAACAACTCCCTTTACATCTGAATTTTACTCGTTTATACAAAAGGATTTTTGTCTTACAGATATTTTTGCGAACTGCTCATTTAGGGGTTTTAAAGTGAATGTCCTTAAACAGGACATGGATCCTAACTAAAGGAGAGAGTTCGTGTCTTCACAATGGCTTCTCTTCTATGCATGAATTCTTGTATCCATCCATCATTTCTTTTTATCTTAAGATATTTTATAGTTTCTTTTTGAGATTAAAATATATTCTGAGTTACTTTTCATATATTTGCTATATAATATGTACATAAACTTAATGTTGTGTTTAGAAGAAAAATTTGTATTGTTGCACAGTCTCTTAGGTAAGGATATCCCAAATACTCACAAAGTACACAATTCTAGATGGGATCCCAAGGCAAACATTAAAAGCAGAATCTCTTTCTGCTTCCCTTGATAATGATTTCATTATCTATCACAGGATGAGTGCTCCTTAAACCTGACAAGTAGGTGCTAAAATAAGAAGGGATTATGGATAATTCTTTAGCATAGCATATTATTTAGCCATCATAAAGAAGGAAATTTTGCCATTTGCCACAATGGATGGACCATGAGGGCATTAGGTGAAGTGAAATAAGTCAGACAGAGAAAGACAAATACTGTATGATATTCACTTATATGTGGAATCTAAAAAACAAAATAAAAAATCTAAACTGATAAATAAAGATAGGTTTGTAGTTGCCAGAGGCAGGGGGTGGGTGAAATTGGTGAATGTGGTCAAGAGGTACAAAGTTCCAGTTATAAATAATTCCTGAGGATGTAATGCACAATAAGGTGACTACAGTTAACAATAAGGTATTGTATATTTGAAAGTTGCTAAGAGAGTAGATGTTAAAAGTCTTCATCACAAGAAAAAAATTGTAGCTATGTCTGGTGATAGATGTAAACTAGACTTATTGTGGTGATCATTTTGTAATATATACAAATATCAATCATTATGTTGAACACTTGAAACCTATATAATGTTATATGTCAATTATATCTCAATTTTTTAAAAAGCACGAGTCACTATATTAATATCAGATTAATCCAAGAGGAACATCTATGATCCTAAACGTATACATACCAAGCAACAGTCTCAAAGTACATAAAACTGATACAGCGGAAAGGAGAAATATACAAACCAACAATTCTAACTAGGGACTTCAATATCCTCCTCTCAGTAACTTTTAGAATTACCACACAGAAAATCAGGGAAAATATACAAGATATGAATAGTACAAGCAATCAAGAACACCTAATTAACACATGTAGAGCGCTTCACCAAACAAAGGGAGAATATCCACGTTTTTAAGCACACTTGGAACATTCACGAAGAAAGACAATATCTTGCACCATAAAATTCAACAAATTTAAAATAATTGAAATCATACAGTATGTTCTCTGACTATAATGAAGTCAAACTAGAAACCTCTAAAGTAAGAGGAGAAGTGTATTTCTAAATACTGGAAATTAAACAACACAGTTTTCAATAATTCAAGTGTAAAAAATGGAAGTTTGAAAGAAAAATAAAAGGCATAAAACTGAAAGAAAATAAAATGCAAAATATCAAAATATATGGAATGCAGCAAAAGCAATGATGAAGGGGGAATTTATAGAATTAAAAGCTTACATTCAAAATGAAAAAAGATCTCAAATCAATAATCAAAGTTCCTATCTTGAGAAGCTAGAAAAAAAAGATAAAAACCCCAAAGCAAGAAGGAGGAAAATAAAGACATGAGTAGAAATCAATGACATAGAGAAAAAACAGTGACTCAAAATGTTGCTTATTTGAAAAAAATAAAACAAAAATTGACAATTCTACAGCAAGACTGACAAGAAATTTTAAAAGAGAAATTATACAAATTATCAATATCAGGAAAGAAACAGGGGTTACCACTATAGATATGTAGCCATTAAAAGGGTAATAATGTAATGTTGTGAACAAGTTTACACTCTTAAGTTTAAAAAAAATTAGAATAAATGGAACAATTCCTTGAAAACACAAATTACTAAAATTCAGTCAATATCAAATAGACAGCATGAATGTTTATAGGACTATAATCATTAAATAGGTTAAATTAATAGACAGCTCTTAAAAAAAAAGCATCTCCAGTCCCAGATGTTTTTTACTGGAGAATTCTATCAACATTTAAAGAAGAATTAGCAGTGATTTTACACAATCTTTTCCAAAAACCAAAAGCAGAGAAGACACTTTCCAACACATTACATGAGGCTAGTATCACCCCATACTGAAACCAGATAAAGATGTCACAAAAGAAGAAAACTACAGAGGGCCAGCCCCATGGCTGAGCATTAAGTTCATCTGCTCCACTTCAGTGGCCCGGGGTTCACTGGTTCGGATCCCCGGCATGGAACCTACACACCCCACATCAAGCCATGCTGTGGCAGCATCCCACATGGAGGAACAAGAATGACTTGCAACTAGAATACACAACTATGTACTGGGGCATTGGGGAGAAGGAAAAAAAGGGGTGAAGATTGCCAACAGATGCTAGCTCAGGGCCAATCTTCCTCACAAAAAAAAAGAAGAAAACTACAGACCAATAAGCCTTATGAGTATAGATGAAAAAATCCTAAATGAAATACTAGCAAATAAAATCTATCAACATAGAAGAATTACATACTATTTTCAATTGCAAATATCCCAGGAAAGTGAGATTTGTTTCACAACTGAAAACCAATTAACGTGATACACCGTATTAATAGAATGTGGAGAACATATGATTATTTCAAAAGATATAGAAAAATGCATTTGACAAAATAAAAAAACAGCTTCTTGATAAAAATACTTTAGAAAGGAATTTTCTGAACATGAAAAAGTACATCTATGAAAAAAACCAATCTATATTATAATTAATGGTGAAAAACTGAATGTTTACCTCCTAAGATGAGGAAGAGTAAGAAGTTGTCCACTCTTGCTACTTCTAATAACATCATACTGGGGGTTCTACCAGGGATGTTAGAGAAGCAAAAGAAATAAATCTTATCCAGATTGGAAAAGAAGAATTAAACCTATCTGTACTTGTATATGACACTATCTTGTATACAGGAAATCCTTAGGAATCTCCAAAATAAAGCTAGTGGAACTAATAAACAAGTAAGTAGTAGCATATAAGATCTATATACAAATACCAATTATATTTCTATACATTGGCAATGAGCATTCTGGAAATAAAGTTAAGAAAACAATATACAATGTATGTATGCTAATATACAATAGCATTAAACAAATAAAATATTTAAGTATAAATTTAACAAAAGAAATGCAAGACTTGTAGACGGAAAACTATAAAATATTGCTTAAAGAAATTTAAAAAGACCTAAATAGATGGAAAGACATCCCATGTTCACAGATCAGATCACTTTGAATTGGATGGTCAGTCTATCATTGGGTGGTATAATTTTTATCCACTCTGACTAAACTTGGAGACCAGGGAAATAACCACAAATTTGGCTTGAAGACCCATTGGACTCACTGTCAAACAGATTTAAGGCACAGTATTATTCACTATCTCTCTCACAAAAACCTCACTCTAAGTGTGAGTCCATGGTGCCATCACAGGTCTTAGAGTGCGGTTGTCAGCTCAGGCCACAAATCTATGAGTCCTGGAAAGGTCCGAGTATTTCCCTTATCCAATAAGCAGGTTCTTAGGTAAATGTGTAGTGGTCACTCTGGGGAAGTTTTGGGGGAATGATTTTTGTGCCTACCTCTGGTGGAATTGGAGAGGACTTCCTCAAGAGAACTACTCTCTCTTTCAATCTACATGCTCTCAGTTTGAAAATTGATTCCATTCTAGTAACTGAGTAAAAGATTGCAATTTTCCTTTTATCATGCTGATATCAGCCTTCTGCTCCTGAGCCATTGACAGTTTTTTGGTTACACAAGTCAATCAACCCCTTAATCTGCTATTTGTTACTCACTCCTAGTAATACCGTCATCTAAGCAGATGTCTCTGGGTCAAGTCACTCTACCCTGGTTACCACTCTTGTTGTACCTTATATCAGTGACATCCACCTTGTTTTTGATGGGTAAGTGCTCCCACATGGCCTCTGCCATTCCGGAAACTTACCTGTCCAATTGATACTAGGGAGCCCAGTTTCTTGGCAGTAGCATCACCTAATATAAACCCTAGCCAGCAGAGAATAACAACCATGACTGAAATTAGTCAAGAATGAAGTACATTCTTTAGTGTCTTAATGCATGGCTCAGCAAACTTTCTGTAAAGAGCCATATAGTAAATATTTTAGAGTTCGCAGGTCACAGACAATGAAATATTTTCCTTTGTTTATTTTTACAACCCTTTAGAAATATTATAAAGTTCTTAGCTCACAGACATTCAAAAGCAGGCCACCCTCCAAATTTGGCTCAAGGCCTCAGTTTGCTGACCTTTGCCTTAATGATGAGTGTGTCTCCGAAAAAATACATCAAGTGATGGATTTTCTTGTCTCACATAGTACATCATTTCTAACATTCAAACCAACCTTATCCTCTTGATTTCTTCCTTAATACTCTGCCAAGTAAGTTCTACCATTCCCGCTTCATTTGCACAGTCATTATTTATTTCAAATTTTAAGAAGCCATCACAGCAGTATAATAGGACAGACTGTAGATATAACTTAAAAGGATATTAAATCCTACGTGATGATAGCTTGTGCCCAAGCTAATAAATTATCCTCATATTACACTCCACATCTCTGTCCAACATCTGCAAGGTGAACTCTCACCTGTGTTTGCATTTTCCTGCCAGTATTTGTTATCTGGGTTCCTCAATAATTTTATTTCAGTGGGCAAACTATTTCTTGGATCAGGAACTATATTTCCTTTCTTGGACTAAGCCTATTCTTTTATTGTTCTAGAATAAAATGAAGAGGACAGATTTTTAGGAGAGTTAACAGTTAAGGGGATACCAATGTCCTCTTGTAAAGGGCCGCGAGGCCCAAAGCATTCAAGGAAATCTGAATATTCAAGATCATTAAGCACATCCACCCAACATTCTCATCCTATCTCTCAGTGAACCACTCTTCTCTTTAGGGCCCTTAATATGGCATAGGAGACATTACATTCAATTTCCTGCTGGTCTCACCTCATTTACAATGAAAGCCTGGGCCTGATTTTCTGCAGTCTGCCCTCCAGACACAGAAGATGGTAATTTCTCTAAATGCTTCCATGGAGGCTTTGCGACTTCTACAGTATGCTCTGATTTATGAGTTGGATCACCTGAGTCTGTCATTTCCTTACTTTAAGGCTTCCAAGGAATTTGACAAAAGCCAGCTATCTGCATAATCTACAATTTCAATTATAAACATACTTCCATTTCTAGAACTACTAAAAAGACCAATGCTTTTACTTTAACCTGTATTTCATCTTAAACCACTTCAGATGATTATTTTAATTAGTGTGATGCTGCAGCATTCTGGGGTTAATCAGTACTAGACTTATAACTAACAGTGGTGTCTTTGCTACCTTTGGGCAGGTATGTGATACATTTCCGTAATACCACTGAGCATTAAAAGCTCAAGGAGGTTTTAAAACCACTGAGGTTCTGCTTTCTAGGGTGGTACCAAATATTTTACATTGTATCCTCAAAAAAGCAGAGCTGAAGACAAGTATTTGGATGCCATTGAGTTTCCCAAGAACTAGAGATGAGAGATTGGGGAACAAGAGATGAGATAGTGAAGAAAAAGTCACTATAAGGGAGTACTATTGAGTTATTGCAATGGTACAATATTGCTCAGTTACTACAAGACATTTTAAGAAGCATAAGGAATGTAGCCAAGATTTGTCCATCTGATGCATAGAAAATTGGGGTACATATCCGTCCACCCTTGTCTCCTGATGATGGATGGTTTCCCAATGGGTCATTAATATCTCAGTTGAATGAGCACTGAGTGGACTACAGTAGTTTAGAGAAAACTGTGAAACAGAAAGAAATTTGTGCTGTGCAGGCTTCTGATAAGACACAGAAAGCAAGATTCTGAGCTGGTATAGAAGTGTACACTGCAATTATGGCTAACTTAAGAGGAAGGCAGAGTGCAACTGAGTCAGGGCACCAAAAGTCTCACCATTGCACTCCTACAATTAATACAACTAGAAAACTTCTGAATGGATAAAGAATAAATTAAGGACCTGTGCTCCCTTGGCACTGGTCATCTTTCCTGCAGTGATCCAAGGTAGAGTAATGACAGCTGGCTTCTCTGCGGTTTTGGTGATTAAATTTCAGGCCTGTTTGTTCATTTTCCACTCTTTCATTCATTTGAACAACCTATACATTTTTTATCTTTTATTTAATTTATTGATTAATTAATTTTTTATTCTATTTTTATTGTGCTAACAGTGGTTTATAACATCATATAAATTTCAGGTGTATATCATTATATATTTCAATTTCTTAAAATTAGCTTAAAACACGTTCCGCACCCAAAGACTAAACAGCACATGTTTTTCTGAGCACCTGCTAATAGCCTATATTGATACAGAGGATTCAGAGATGAATTTTTAGTCTTCCTATTTTAAATTCTAATATAGATATAGACATTAGATATTAGAGAGAGATACATTTATATATATATTATATCTATCCCTCATACTGGAGAAAGTATCATTCCTTTAAGGTACATTTTATAACATCATAGCATACAAAACCATGCAGCATACATAACTAAAATTTCCCCAGAGGCTTTGAAAATTCTGAGAAAGGTAATGAGTAGACAATAAACTCCCAAAAGGTCAATGAAATTCAAGAAAAAGTTTCTTTAAAGGTAAAGTAGATAAAAGACCATATTTACCCTCAGTTTTATGGATGATAGAATAAAGCTCAGTAATACGAGCAACACTGACAATTTTTAAGACTATGAAAGGCCATTTCACCAGGCAAAGTAGTCAACAAGGTTTATATCATTCACAAAGGGCAAATCTACATAAGCTCTTTCAGGGCAGATGAGCAAAACAAAATTGACAGTTATTGTTATGTCTCCAGATTTTATTTCGAAATAGTGTATACATTCCTCAAAAGTTTACTACTTGGTCTTTCATTTAAGCTCATACGTATACCTGAAACATGTTTCGATAAATGTTTAGTATTATTGTTTTCACTCAAAATAACTATGTATTTTTTAACAACTGCCATTTGTCCACTTAACTGTCAGTCTTTACTTTCTCCTTCACAAAGTGAATGCATGATTGTCATTTACACTAAGTCAGAAACAATGTCTTTATACTAATAATCACTCATTTGTAGAGGCCTACATATAAGGTAATAGTGGAAATAACTGTTGAGAAAGTAATTTGAAATTTCATCAGATATCCTCAAAACAAATCATTTGTAGATTAAAAAATAGATCCTTATAAAAGAAAGGATGCTTTGGCAGAGAAAGTAAAAGATTCTAAATTCTGAATTCTGGGAAAGTAGTAAAGTGTTAACTCATAAGACTCTTCTCCAAGTCTAACTGGTTAGACTATATAGAGTAGGTATAGATACAGATTTTTTCACATTCAAATAGGTTTCCTCTGCTAGCAATTAACCATGAAAATATGTTCAACCTCATTAGTAATGAGACAGTGCAAATCAAATCCACAACTTGCTTCTACCGCAACCCACAAAAATAACTAAAATTTTAAATAGTGAAAATTCCAAGTGCCACCAAAAAATGTGGAAAAACTAGAATTCTCATCTGATGCTTGTGAGAATAAAAATTAGTATAATCTGTTTGGAAAACTGACATATCTACAAAATTTCGAATATGTGTGTATCGGGTAACAAGTCTTAGAAATAGACACCTAAACTCACATATACATGCTTCAGAATTTTTATTAGGAATGTTCCCAGAAGCAGTTTTTGAGAGTAACAAACTGGGACTGTACAAATTTTCATCAATAGTTGAAGGAATAGATAAATGTTGGTATATTCCACAATTGACTGACATATAGCAACTAACGTAAATGAACTACCACTATAGGTAGAGCAGGGATAAATCTCACAATGTTAAGTGAAAGATGTCAGATATAAAATTGCACATTGCAAGCTTCCATTTATATAAAGTTTCAAAACAAGCAAAACGGTGGTTATTAGTGGCCAGTGGGTAGTAGATAGATATTATTGACTGGGAGGGAAAGTAAGGATGCAGCTGGAGTGCTGGTAATGTTTCACTCTCTGATCTGGGTTGTGGTCATACCACTGCGATCACTTTGTAATAATGCATCATGCTACACCCTTCTTGTTTGCAGACTTTTCTGTTTGTATAGTTTAAAAAAGTTTATTGTAAAATGTTTGTTCTTTCATTCAGTTTATGTCTCCTGAGCACATACTGTATTCAGAGAACTACCCACAGTAGAAGGGATAGGAGTGGTGAGCAATACAAAACTCCATCCTGTGTGCAGCAGCACATTATTAAGATTTGACTGTTTACTACGCACTGAACAAACAAAAATCCCTGCTCTGATTCTTTCTCTACAGAATTTTCATTTCTTGTGGAGGAGATACACAGTGGACATCAAACTATTCATGATTGTAATAAGTCCTATGTCAGAGAACTATACAGTTCTATGCAGTACATACACCAGAAGGCAAGCACACATTTGGTGAATGAGGGGAAGATTTTTTTTCTTTTCTGTTCTTCTTTTGTTTATTTTGGTGAGGAAGATTGGCCCTGAGCCAGCATCTGTTGTCAATCTTCCTCTTTTTGCTTGAGTAAAATTGTCACTGAGCTAACATCTGTGCCAATCTTCCTCCACTTTATGTGGGATGCTGCCACAGTGTGGCTTGATGAGCAGAGCTAGGTCTATGCCTGGGATCTGAATCTGCAAACCCCCAGTCGCCAAAGTGAAGAACATGAATTTAACCACTATGCGACTGGGCCAGCCCTGGGGAAGATTTCTTAAAGAAAATTACATCTGAACTCTGAAGGATGAAGGAGAACCAACCAACTGGAAAAAGAAAGAAAATTTCTGAACAGTAGTAAGCATGCACACATGAGGACTTTAAGAATGCCATTGTGAGTACAATCTGAGTGTGAGGAAAGAATTGGGCAGGTTGGCCCTGAAGAGGCCCAGAGAACTCAGATCAGGCAGAGCCCTGTAGATCGTACTGAACATTTGTTTTTTCTCAAAAGAGCAATGAAAAACCACTAACAAGCATGAGCAAGTAATTAGCATATTAAATCTACATTTTAATATACCACTTTTACTACAGAAATGATAATGAATTAGAGCAAGGGTTTGCAAACATTTTTTGCAAAGGGCAAGACAATAAATTTTTTAGGCTTTTGTGGGCCACAGGTCTCTGTCACAACTACTCAACTCTGCTTTGGAAGTGGGAAAGCAGCCATAGTAAATGCGTAAATGAATGGGTGTCACTATATTCTAGTTAAATTTTATTCGTAAAAACAGGTGGGTGAGATTCCAGGCTGTAGTTTGCCAAGCTGATTACAGGAAGGGCAAAGTACATGGGAGTATTTATCAAGCGAATGTAGCAGTCTAGTTAAGAAACAAAGATAACTTGGTCTAGGGTATTGGCCTTTGATGAGAAATGAGGGAAAGGTAACCCATATAATGGCTGTATTGACTGTGCCTTCCCAATTTATATAAGATGTCCCATACTTTTATTTTACTATTTGTGAAAATTCCAATGCATGCCCCAAGATTTGGAAAATCCTAAGGAACTCACATTCATGTGGTTACTTTTGGCTCTGAGGTTCTACTTGCAATCAATTATTTCAGTGTATGGCTCATCAAAACTTCCTAATCAATGAGGTCTTTTTCTAGAGTGACTGAAGAATTATTCATCCCTACTCAATTATTTTTCATCATAATGTCCGCTTACAAATGATTTTTGACTGTGCAAACATCCCTGGAATTTGTGGGAAGAAGAAGTGAGGTTTACTATAGGAACTCAATTTAAAATTATAATCAATGATTTTAATATATCTATATCCACATTGTTCTAGGCACAGCATCCAACCTCTCAAGTTTACTAATACATTAACAAACCATTAAAAGTAATTTTAACTAACTACACATGCTATATAAACTTAGATTTTGATTAATCCATCTAAACTGCAAAATTTCACTGTAGGCAAGAGGCTAGTTTTAGCTCAATTTACTTCTCTATGCCTACTTTCTGGGTATTTTTCAAAGATTTTTGTTTGTGTTTATTTTCTTTTGTTCTGTTTATATCTTTGTTTTTAAGTCAAGATTAAGAAAACCATATCTTAGACATTTTGGCCAACAAGAGAAAAAAAGACATAAAGAGTATAGTTTAGGTTTTGGGGTCTCAAGAGACAGAAACTAACTCATGCTCATATAAGGAAGAGTGGATGTATAATCAAGAGCTCACAGAAGCAAGATAGTGGCTGGAAAATGAGACGAATGCAGCTTTGGAGGTTAGGACACAGGGATCCTGTGTCCTCAGCAAGTGTCTTGTAAAAACATTCCATTCAGGGCTTTGCATCTGATATGAGGGGATCTCAGCCATCTCTTTTTCTTCATGTTGGATGACTCATGATCCAAATCCTCAGAAGGATGGAATTGAGTAGCTGGGCTTTGGTTGTGAATCTGTTTCCTGGAAGTACTGGCCCTGATAGAGGATGTGATTCTGCCTTTGACTACTTAGTAGGGGATATCACCAAAGCTTATCAAGATAGTACATGAGGGAGGTAGAGTTTTACCCACGTGATGAAAAGGAGAAAAAGATATAGGAACAATACATTTACGGGGGGAAAAAACATGTGCAAACAATAACTTTTGACAATAGTTTATAATCATACATTGCTTAACGATGGAGATACAGTCTAAGAAATGTGTTAGGTGATTTTGTCATTGTGTGAACATCGTAGAGTGTATTTACACAAATGGTAAATGATGGTAAATGGTAAATGAGGTGTGTAGTTGGCTAGATGGTATAGCCAACTACACACCTAGGCTATATGGAACTAATCTGTGGGATCACCATTATATATGCAGACTGTCATTGACTGAAACATTGTTATAGGCGCATGACTGTAATGAAATCATCAAGAATTTTTTCCAGCTTTAAGATATAACTGACATGTAATATTAGGTAAGTTTAAGGTGTACAACATGATGATTTGATACACATATATTGCAAAATGGTTACCAAAATAAGGCAAGTTAACACCTCCATCACTTCACGTAATTATTTGTTGAGTAGTCAGAACGTTTCAGATCAACTCTCTTAGCAACTTTCAAGTATGTAATTCAGTATTGTTTAGTATAGTCACCATGCTATACACTAGATCCCCAGAACTTATTCACCTTATAACTAGAAGTTTAAGTTATCAAGATTAATTGATTCTGGTGAAGTCCCAGTTTAATATGAAAAAGAAAGAGTACAAACATTTGGCCATCAGTAGATATGAGGTTCATAAGTCATATATATGAGACATTCATATGTAACTCATGTGTTTTCAGTATTAAGAATATACAAAACAGGGGCCGGCCCAATGGCATAATGGTTATGTTCAAGAGCTCTGCTTCAGTGGCTCGGTAGTTCACAAGTTTGGATCCCAGGCGCAGACCTAGCACTACTCATCCGTCAAGCCATGCTGTGGTAGCATCCCACATAAAATAGAGGAAGATTGTCACAGATATTAGCTCAGTGACAATCTTCCTCAAGCAAAAAGAGGAAGATTGGAAACAGATGTTAGCTCAGAGCCAATCTTCCTCACACACACACACCCACAAAAAAATATACAAAACAGAAACTGGTCTAACTATTGTGTAGTAAGCTGCTTAGGAGACCTGATTTATTGGACACATTGGAGTGACTGGTAATTAGTGTCTCAATTGTCTTAAATGGTTCCTTTTAAATTACTAAAGTATGTGTTAAAGTATAGTAAGAACTTGATTAATTAGAGCTCAATTAACAAAAAAACTCATTGTTTGGGGGCTTTATTTTTAGAAGCACGGGAATAAATTAAAAGCGCCGAACTGAGAACAATTCAGAGCTGGCTATAGCAAGGGAGTCAGTCACAATCACTTTTATTGGGAAGAGGCGCAAAGACAGAAGAGTGTGAAAGCTTATAGTGAGAAAAAGGCATGCTCTGATTGGAGGTTGTTGGTACGGGGAAGCTGAAAATGGAAAAGCTAACTAGAAGCAGGACATTTTATGTGATTGATTTGGAGCATACAGTATTTGGACTTTTCTGGATATTCCTGGGGCAAATCACAGGGATCAGGCTGTGCAAATTCTGACTATTCTGGGACAATTACTGCAGAAAACATGATTTGGCTTCCTGGATTTGTTATTTGAGAAGCTGTAAGTCAGAGTTCTATTTTCATATATAGCCTAGCTATTATTCATTTGTATATTCAGTCCCTCAGTCTTCCTGTTTGGTGATTCTGTTGCTTGTGAGAAGTTGACCAGTTCAGGGAAGAATTAGAGCACCAGATCTTTCTTCACTGCTCAGTGCAGTGAAATCTCAACCATTGTCAATTGTCTCACAAGATCTTTTTGACCCTTGGTTGTTGTATAATCATGATGATCATCTAATGAGATACTGGCTGTGCAGAAGCATTTAAGACTCTGGGTAGATTGCAGTGGACCAGCATCATGAGCACTATGACAAAAACAACAATTCATAGTCCCTGGAAAATGTTTCTGAATCAGGAACCCTAATTACTCAACTCAGGCTGAAAAAACAAAACCCATAGGCAATGAGGACCAATCTTACAGAGCCAAGTAAGTTATTCTTTAAGACAAGGCATAGTCTGCTTAACCTTGCCTGTTTCATTGATCCAAATACAACAAGAAGTGTTAGTAACGGCACACATACCACCAAGGCCATTCAACAAGAAATCTAGAGCAGTACAGTTGTCTATCACTACTCATGCCAATAAGTTGAAATTAATTTATATTCCTTCTAGGGCAGAGGTTGTATTAATAACTTCCACCAGAGTTAATACGTTTCTTACGATCTTTTTTATTTGTATCATCCCACTGTTGGAAACGCTATTTAGATTGTTTGCATAAAAATGAGCTAATAATTCCCCCAGGTAGAGTGCCTAACTAATCAAATGTGGCCTCATTTTGGAGACTGCATCTGAATTGACATTTTCAGCCTTAGCAATTTATATAATTAGTGTCTCTGTGTACAGACAAGTCTCAGAATACTGTTCCTAAAGTGCTGAAGTGTTAGTTTAAGGCAAACGGGATCAGACGTCCTGGTGACAAAGGAAACAGTATCAGGTAGGGGTACATAGAAATCAAGAAAAAACTGTTTATGAATTTTTCATGACACTAAGACAGAAATGAGGTCCTAAACTAACTGGGTTACATATTTGAATTTCTATTACTCTTTACTACGCAGTAAGTAATTGGACCATTACCGTGTGAAGGGTATTGAATTCAAAGTTAGAATTACCTAGAGTCTGACTAATAGATTACAATAGTTTGTTCTTTTTCTGGGAGAGAGGGACACTACAAAGCCATAGGTTGATTTGTTTGGGTCATTCATCCATGTAGGTCATTTCCAAATGGAAATTTCTTTGGCTGTAGTTCTATGGGGTATCTGAAGATGAATGACATAACCCAGCAGTCAGTAAGAATGAGGGCAGTGACTACTGTTTGAGATAATCTAAGAATGGCATCAGAGTGAGTATATTCTGACTAAAAATTATAATAAAGAGGAAATAAAAGAGTAAAAGTGCCATTATGGGTGGACACCAACTAGTAGTCTATAGAAAAGACTACTATTGGTGATAGAACTAGGTATAGTTCATGAGTCTCTTGCAATGTTTTGCCACCTGTACGCAGCAAGGCAGTCTACTATTAGAGGTGAAATCCTTACAAGTAGACTTTAGTTACTGATTCACAAGGGCATAAGTGATGTTTCCCCAAGGGAGTAGGCCGTGTAGCCATAAAGGCTAGTTAGAGTACCTTTAGCCAAGGGACCTCAAGGGTTTGTGAAAATTTTCTAATTTTAATTTAAGGATGCCATTTGTTCTTTTAACCCTTCCAGAAAATTTTAGGTGGTAAGGGTAGTGTAGTGTTCAAATAAGGAATAATGTCTTAGAGTTCATTTATAGTGGTTCCCATAAAGTATATGCTTTGGTCACTTGATATAAAAGTTGTCATACTTCAGGTTGAAAGTATAAGATTAAGTAGCTTTTTAGAGGCTCTGTAGGCCAAAGGTTTTATAAAAGAATATATTTTAATCTATCTGAAAATTGGTGTACAATAAATAAAACCATATTCAAACTCTTTGAAGGGTAGAAGCTAATCTTTACCTGAAGGCATTCACAGGGCCCTTGAGGCTTTAATTTCTGACCATGTCTCACTTTTATAGTTCCTCAAGAATTTTATTTTTGACAGGTGACGCACACCTCAAAATAATCTCAGCTGTCTTTTTCAAGTTTCCCCACCAAAATTGATTAAAGATGTAACTGATTTGTACCATAATAAGCAGTTTCATTGAGAGATTTAGCTAATACTCATTTGAAATCACATGATGCAACTGTATTAGTTTGTTAGGGCTGCCCTAACAAAGTACCACAATCTGAGCAGAGATTTATTCTCTCATAGTTCTGGAGATTGGAAGTCTGAGATCAAGATGTTGGCAGGGTAAATTCCTACTGAGGGCTGTGAAGGAAGGATCTGTTCCAGGACATTCTCTTTGGCATGTAGATGGTAGTCTTCTACTTTTATCTCTTTATATGTTGTTCTCCCTGTGTGTCTGTGCCAAAATATCCTCTTCTTATGAGGACACCAGTCATATTGGACTAGGGCCCACTCTAATGGCATCATTTTAACTTGATTACTTCTTTAAAGACCCTATCTCTAAATAAGATTCTAAAGTACAAGGGTGGGTGGGTTAGTAGGCATTTCAATGTATGAAATTTGGGAGGGATAACCCATAACAGCCATAAAACATCTATCTTGATAATATCAGAGATTATCTGAGTAAAGAGTACCAGATTATTTCCATTCTTCCTTTTTCTGAATCAGGAGCTAAATGTTGATATTTGTAAATTGTTTTTTCAAATCCCTCCATAGATTTATCATTTGAGATTTTAGATGGGATCATAACCTTCATTAAAGATGATTGTTGGGCATAAAGAACTGCTAGAACATTTCCTTAGCTTCCATAATATCTCTTTTTGCATGAACCTCACCTGTATAATATCCACCTCTCTTAGAATTAGCAGTGTATCTAAAAGTTCCTTAATTGTTGTACATTTTTAATGGGATTCCTGCAGAGATGAGAAACTCTCTTTCCAAAGCATCCCAAAGTCATATACTACTCCAAAAGCATACCTGCCATTTGTATGTATATTTATTTTCTGGTCTGTCTCTAGTTGACAAGCTCTAGTAAAAGCATTACCTTCTGACACTTGGGATGATTAACTTTGGGTAACTCAACTTCATGGAACTTTCAGATTCATTGCCTACTATAGCTTTACCCTTGACTCAGTTGCAAAGGCTAATCTTCTTTGTCTTAGGGCAATAGCCCTTTCTGAAAAACTTATTGATATTGATAGGTACTACTGGGAAGTAAGAGAAAACAATTTTGTTGATGGCCATGAAGTCACAGACAAATCGATACCCTTGACTTTTTTTTAACTACTGAGAGGATGAAAGTATTACAAGGGCTAATGGAGAATATGACAGAGCCTTTAGATATAAGGCCTTGAAGCATAGGATTGAGGCTTTTCTTTGTTTCTGGCTTCAAGGAATGTTGGAAGAATTTGGATAAAGATTTGGTAGAATTTATCTCAACTTTAATAGATTTTGTTCCAATAATTTTTTCTATGTTACTGAAACTTTTAACCCATAGTGTATCCAATACAGTGTTAATATGTATATTTAGGGTATTCATTAAATATAATGTAGAAGGGAAACATATATGTAAAGTGTGTAAAGCAGATAAACTTGATTATGAAGAGAGGAGTTCTCTGGAACCTCAAAAAATAGTCCATCTGGTGTGCACTTAATTTTAAAATTTTCATTTGTAAAGTGGGTCTCTCACTATGTATTAGCTTTCTACGGCTGCTATAATGAACTCAGTTGCTTAAAAAACTCAAATTTCTTAGAGTTTTATAGGTTAGAAATCTAACAGAGTTCTCATAGGGCTAAAAATCAAGGTAACAAATTAGCAGGGTGGCTTTCTCTTCTGGAGGCTGTAGCAGAGAATTTGTTTTCTCACCTTTTCCAGCTTGTAAAGGCTGCCCACATTTTTTAACAATTGCTCCTCTTCCTCCATCTTCAAATCAAGCAAGTTTGCATCTCTTTGGCCATTCTTCCATAGTTATGGCCTCCTCTGAATCTCTATTTTTAGCCTCTACCACTTTTAAGGACCCTTATGAATATATTGGGCCCAGTTGGGTAATCCAGTATACTCTCCCTATGTTAATGTCAGCTGATTCACAACCTTATATCTCTTTGACAAACAACATTTTTGCACAGCAAATGCAAAATGGAAGTACACAAGACAGCAAAAAGGGAAAAGAAGCATCCTGGTTCCACCAAGGACACACAAAAAATTTTTTGGATAACTTCAGAAACTCGATGCCAGCTGAGTTTATGGATTAGCCATATCCCCTCAGCAAATAGGATATCCCTGCAATCCTCTAATACGTGAGCAACCCAATTGCATAATCCTATTTTAATGGTCTGTCTTCTGGGGCTACTTTGATACCAATTAAAGTATCAATAAGGGTCCCAGAAGGCACAGTGGTCCTCTCAAATTAGGCTAATCACAAGTGGATTTTAAATGATCTCGTCAAGATGGCAGGGTAAGCAGACTCTGAACTCATCTCCTCCCACAAACGCGCAACTAGGTTATAACTATTTTTGAAAACATTACCCTGGAGAGAAAACTGAAAACTGGATAAATAGAACCCCCACAACAAGTGACAGTCCTAACTAAGGTGGAAGAGGAAGAAATTCCTGCAGGAGAGGAAAAAAATCACCTTTGGGAGCAGTGGAGCTTCTCAGCTGGCCAGGCGGGAGCCAACCTAAGGTATGCAGCCCTCCCTGGAGGAGTGAGGTCCAGAGCAGGGGCTGATACTGCTATAAGCATCCTTCAGATTCAGCCCACCTGAGATGGAGGTCTTACTGTCTGGCTTTGCTGGCTATTCACTGCAGCATGTATACCCCCAGCAAAGGTATCAGCTGAAAGCCAAAAGGACCCGGGTGTTAAAGGGCCCATGCACAAACTCAGTCATTGCAGCAACCTAAAATCACCAGAGAGAAGGCTGACAGTTCTTTGGTGAAACAAGACTCACCTGGTGGGTGCTGGGGGCATCTTGGTGAAATGAGGGACCTCTCCAGAGACTGAGACATTGGTGGGGGCCATTGTTCTGAACTGGTCCAGGCGTGCTGACACAGACCCAGGTGGGCACCATTGAGGTTCATCCCTTGGCCTGTTAACCCAGGCATCTGCCACACCCACTAGAGCACAGATTTAATCCACTTCAGCCAGGGCAGGCAACCTGCCCTAGGGACTGGCCCCACCTAACAGCAAGCCCTCAGGCTACTTTTCAGCCTGCATTGACTGGGTGCCTTGATCCTCTACAGGCAGGCAAGTGTGTCTGCCTCTGTGGGGCAGGGCCTGTGTGAAGACCAGGTGAATTGTGGGGGGCATAGGTGGAGAGGTGGGGGCCTCTGCAGTGCAGCATCAGGGTACGCTCAAGGGGGTTGAGAAGTGTGCATGGGGCAGGACTGTGTTGACAGTGTGTGTGGTCCTGTTGGGGGTGAGGCTTATCAGCGGCAGAAGACCTGTGCTTCACAAATAGCCATAAAAAGGATCAGCCCCACTTTCCAAAGCCTGAAATAATTGAGTGCTCCCATGCTTAGGGCCAGCACCACTCAGTTGAACTCCTAAGAGAACTGACAACAGCCTTGTAGGCCTGAGGCTTATCGTAACTGTAAGCCCCTGAACCTAGCAGCCAGCTACACTGGGTACCAACCCAATTAAGAGGAAAATTGCAATAGGAGTGTGCTGATAGACTTTGTAGCCAATGGTGCTGAGTCTCCCCAAACCAGATTTACAAACAGCTGGCCAGGGGAGGAAAGACTAGACTCCCTAGGCACCTGCAGTGGGAGCCACCCTGCCACAGCAGAAGGACACAAGTAGCCCACAAAGGGGTCACTCCTGGATCTTCTGGACTTGTGACAAGAGAGAAGCACACTGCCAGGCCTCATAAGGCATCTCATACATAATGTCACTTATCCAGGATCAGGAGACATAGCGGACTCACCTAATACATAGAAATAAGCACAGAGAAAGATGCATAATGAGGAGACAAAGGAATACTTTCCAAGCAAGAGAACAGGACAAAACCCCAGAAAAGGGACTAAATGAAATAGAAACAAGTGACCTACTTGACAAAGAGTTCAAACAAATTATCAAGAGGATGCTCATAGAATTGGGAGAAGACTGGATAAACACAGTGAGCTCATCAGCAAAGAACTGGAAGATATAAAAAGAAATCAGAAATGAAGAATACAATACTGGAAATGAAAAATTCACTAGAGGGACTCAATAGCGGAGTAGAGGATACAGAAGAATGGATCAGTGAGCTAGATGAAAGACTACAGGAAATCACACAAGCAGGAAAGAAAGAAGAATTAGACAGAATGATAACAGTCTAAGGGAACTCTGGGACAATATCAAGCATGCTAACATTTGGATTATAGTGGTCCCAGAAGGAGAAGAGAGAGAGAAAGGTGCAGAAAATTTATTTGAAGAAATAATAGATGAAAATATTCCTAATCTGAGGGAGGAAACAGGCATCCAAGTTCAGGAAGCACAGACAGTTGCAAACAAGATAAGCCCAAAGAGGCCCACACCAAGACATATTATAATTAAAATGTCCAAAATTAAGGATAAAGAGAGAATCCTAAAAGCAGCAAGAGAAAGCCCACAAGTGACATATAAAGGGAAGCCCATCAGGCTATCAGTGGACTTCTCAGCTGAGACCCTACAGGCAAGAAGAGAATGGCACAATGTATTTAAAGTGCTAAAAGGAAAAAACTTACAGCCAAGAACACTCTATCCATCAAGGTTGTCATTCAGAATCAAAGGAGAGATAAAGAGCTTCCCAGACAAGCAAAAATTAAAGGAGTTTATCACCAAGAAACCAGTTCTGCAAGAAATGCTGAAGGGACTTGTTTAAGTGGAAAGGCAATGACCATAAATAGAGATAAAAAAAATTATTATCAAAATAACAAAACAACAACAACAAAAAAACCAGGCAACAAAATCACTTGTAAAGGTAAAGATATAGTAAAGGTAGCAGATTAACTACCTGTGAAGATGATATGAAGGTTAAAAGACAAATGTACTAAAATCACCTATTTCAATGATAAGAGGGTATTAGATGGACACACACTAAACAAGAGATTATACACGATTTGAAAAACATAAAATGTGGGAGGAGGGGAGTGAAAAAGTAGAGCTTTTAGAAAGAGGTCAAGGTAAGGAGTCTATCAACTTGATATAGAATATTAAATAGGATCCTCATGGTAATCACAAATCAGAAACATACAAATAAGCAAGCAAAAAGTAAGATGGAAGAAATCAAACATATTACTAAAGATAGCCATCAAACCACAAGGGAAGAGAGCAAGAGAAAAAGAGAGGAACAGAGAACTACTAAAACACCCAGAAAAAAAGTAAAAAAAAAGGCAATAAATACATATTTATCAATAGCTACTTTAAATGTCAATGGACTAAATGCTCCAATCAAATGCCATAGGGTGGCCAAGTGGATAAAAAAACAAGACCCATCTATATGCTGCATACAAGAGACACACTTCAGACATAAAGACACTCACAAACTGAAAGTGAAAGGATGGGAAAAGATATTCCATGCAAATAGCAAAGAAAAGAAAGTGGGGGTAGCAATACTTATATCAGCCAAAATAGACTTTAAAACAAAAACAGTAACAAGAGACAAAGATGGGCATTACATAATGATAAAGAGAACAATTCAACAAAAAAATATAACACTTGTAAATATCTATGCACCCAACATAGGAGCACCTAAATATATAAAGCAATTATTAACAGACATAAAAAGAGAAATAGTAACACAATAATAGTAGGGGACTTTAACACTCCACTTACACCAATGGATAGATCATCCAAACAGAAGATCAATAAGGAAACACTGGCCTTAAAGGACACTGTAGACCAGATGGACTTAATAGATATATTCATAACATTCCATCCAAAAACCACAGAATACACATTCATTTCAAATGCACATGGAACATTTTCCAGGATTGGTTACATATTTGGACACAAAACAACTCTCAATAAATTTAAGAAGATTGAAATAATACCATGCATCTTTTCTGACGACAAAGATATGAAAATAGAAATCAACTACAGGAATAAAACCAGAAAAGCCACAAAAATGTGGAGATTAATCAAAATGCTACTGAACAACGATGGGGTCAATGAAGAAATCAAAGAAGAAATCAAAAAATTCCTGGATACAAATGAAAATGAAAATACGACATGCCAAAACCTGTGGGATACAGCAAAAGCAGTTCTAAGAGTTAAGGTTATAGCAATTCAGGCCTACCTCAACAAAGAAAAAAAATCCCAAACAGAGAACCTAAAATTGCATCTAAAGGTACTGGAAAAAGAACAATGAACAAAGCCCAAAATCAGCAGAAGGAAGGAAATAATAAAAATCAGAGCAGAAATAAATGAAATAGAGATTAAAAAAACAATAGAAAAAATTAATGAAACCAGGAGCTGGTTCTTTGAAAAGATAAACAAAATTGACAAACACTTAGCTAGATTCACCAAGGAAAAAAGAGAGACGGCTCAAATAAATAAAATCAGAAATGAAAGAGGAGAGATTACAACGGAGACCTCAGAAATACGAAAGATAATAAGAGAATACTATGAAAAGCTATATGCCAACAAATTGGATAATCTAGAAGAAATGGATAAATCCTTAGAAACATACAACCTTCCAAAAGTGGACCAAAAAGAAGTAGAAAATTTGAATAGACCAATCACCAGTAAGCAGATCAAAACAGCAATCAAAAACCTCCCAAAAAGTAAAAGTCCAGGACCAGATAGATGGCTTCCCTGGTGAATTCTACCAAACCTTCAAGGAAGACTTAATACCTATCCTTCTCAAACTCTTCCAAGGACACCACAAAAAAAGAAAACTACAGTCCAATATCACTGATGAACATCAATGCAAAAATCCTCAACAAAATACTAGCAAATCAAATACAACAATATATTGAAAAGATCGTACATCATGATCAAGTGGGTTTCATTCCAGGGATGCAGGGATGGTTCAACATCCACAAATCTATCAACGTGACACACCACATTAACAAAATGAAGAATAAAAATCACATGATCATCTTGATAGATGCAGAGAAAGCATCTGACAAGATACAGCATCCATTTATGATAAAAACTCTAAATAAAATGGGTATAGAAGGAAAATACCTCAACATAATAAAGGTCATATATGACAAAGACCCAGCAAATATCATTCTCAATGGAGAAAAACTGAAAGCTATCCCTTTAAGAACAGGAACCAGAAAAGGATGCCCTCTGTCACAACTCTTATTTAACATAGTATTGGAAGTCCTAGCCAGAGCCATCAGGCAAGAAAAAGAAATAAAAGGGATCCACATTGGAAAAGAAGTAGTGAAACTGTCACTCTTTGCAGACAACATGATTTTATATCTAGAAAACCATAAAGAATTTGCTAAAAAACTTTTAGAAACAATAAAGAAATACAATCAAGACATGGGATACAAAATCAACATACAAAAATCGGTTGTGTTTCTATACACTGACAACAAAGTAGCAGAAAGAGAAATTAAGATTTATAATTGCAACAAAAAGAATAAAATACCTAGGTATAAACTTAATCAAAGAGGTGAAAGATCTGTACACCGAAAACTATAAAACATTGTTGAAAGAAATCAAAGAAGACACAAAGAAATGGAAAGATATTCTGTGCTCTTGGATTGGAAGAATTAACATAGTTAAAATGTCCATACTTCCTAAAGCACTCTACAGGTTCAATGCAATCCCTATCAAAGTTCCAACAACGTTTTTCACAGAAGTACAACAAAGAATCCTAAAATTTACATGGAACAACAAAAGACTCTAAATAATCAAAAGAATCATGAGAAAAAAGAACAAAGCTGGAGGTATCACACACCTGATTTCAAAATATACTACAAAGCCATAGTAACCAAAACAGCATGGTACTGGCACAAAAACAGACACACAGATCAACGGAACAGAATTGAAAGCCCAGAAATAAACCCATACATTTAAGGACAGCTAATATTCGACAAGGGAGCCAAGAGCGTATGATGGAGACAGGAGAGTCTCTTCAAGAAACGGTGTTGGGAAAACTGAACAGCCAGGTGCAAAATAATGAAAGTAGACATTACCTTACACCATGCATAAAAATCAACTCCAAGTGGATTAAAGACTTGGATGTAAGACCTGAAACCATGAAACCTCTAGAAGAAAATGTAGGCAGGACACTATTTGACATCAGCCTTAGCAGCATCTTTTCAAGTACCATGCCTGACTGGGCAAGGGAAACAAAGGACAAAATGAACAAATGGGGCTACATCAAACTAAAAAGCTTCTGCGCAGCAAAGGAAACCATCAACAAAACGAAAAGACAACTAAACAATTGCGAGAAGATATTTGCAAACCATATATCAGATAAGGGGTTAATATCCAAAATATACAAACAACTCATACAGCTCAACAACAAAAAAACGCAACAACCAAATTAACAAATGGGCAAAAGATCTGAACAGAGATTTCTCCAAAGAAGATATACAGATGGCCAACAGGCAAATGAAAAGCTGTTCAACATCATTAGCTATCAGGGAAATGCAAATCAAAACTACAATGAGGTATCACCTCACTCCTGTCAGAATGGCTATAATTAACAAGACAGGAAACAACAAATGTTGGAGAGGATGTGGAGAGATGGGAACCCTTGTACAGTGCTGGTGGGAATGCAAACTGGAGTACCCATTATGGAAAGCAGTATGGAGTATCCTCAGAAAATTAAGAATAGATCTACCATATAATCCAGCTATCTCACAGCTGGATATTTATCCAACAAACTTGATAACGCAAAGGCATAAAGATACTTTCACCCATATGTTCATTGCAGCATTATTCACAATAGCTAAGACTTGGAAGCAACCTGGGTGCCCATCAAGGAGCATATGGATAAAGATGTGGTGTATATACACAATGGAATACTACTCAGCCATAAGAAGTGATGAAATCCGGCGATTTGGGACAACATGGATGGACCTTGAGGGTGTTATGCTGAGTGAAATAAGTCAGGGGGAGAAAGTCAAATACCGTATGATCTCACTCATAAGTAGAAGATAAAAACAACGACAAACAAACACGTAGCAATGGAGAATGTATTGGTGGTTACCATGGGGGAGGCAGGGAGAGCAAAAGGGGTGATTAGGCTCACATGTGAGGTAATGGACTATAATTAGTTTTTGGGTGGTGAACATGAAGTAATCTACACAGAATTCAGAATATATTATGAGGTACATCCGAAAGCTATATAATGTTATAACCCAATGTTACTGCAATTAAATAAATAAATAAATAAACAAGCGGATTTATTAAAGAGACTTTAACAAATGCGTGAGGAGGGTTTTGGGAAAACACAAACTAAGGTTTAACCTAACAGGACTTCTACAACAAAGTTGCTACTGTTCTTACACTAGAAAGAATGAAGGGAATGAACTGTTCTTGAAAGGCAGAAGCAGACAGATGTATGGAGATAGCTAGGAGAGTGATAACCTATGGTCAAGAGTTACAACCAACCAGAGAAAACTGCATAAAGAGGAAGTTGGGAAAAGAAAAATAATGACATCATTCTCCACATTCTCTGTAGTCTTCTATCAGGGTTTCCTATTGCCAGATGGAAACTAAAAGAGAGAATGAAATTTAACCCATTGAGGTAGTCTATGAAAGTCAACTTTCTGGCTCACAGAAAAAGTTGGAAAAAGGTGGAGATGAATCTGAAAGAGCAATTGGAAGATACCCTGAAGAAAGTATTTATATCCACATTTTAGGTAGGCTTTCTGGAAACTTCAAATGACATTTACGTTAAATTAAGTGATATTTATTTACATGGCTACATCTAGCTTCAAACGAGACAACTGATTATACATTATTTTAGCTGAGTGGTAATTCAGCCTCTTAAATATCTGAGAATTCCCTCTGTCTTTCCATCTTAGCCTGGTGGGGCATGCTGGGCTAGGGCAAGAACATAGTCAGGGTTGGCAGGAGGCCTGGGCTGGCCTAGAAGAGGTGGTTAGGACACAGGATGACAGGACATGTGAGGCTCAAGAGATGAGGACTGAGAGGGCAGTTGAGGCTTAGGAGGCCTGCAGGTCTCATGGGGTCAAAATTGAAGAGGGGTTGGGGAAGATGAGGCAGGAAGTATCTGGAGCCAGTGGGTATGGGGCTCTGGAAGTTGTTGGGACTTAAGAGGCAGCTCGTGTGGTCAGGTGTTTGGTTACATAAGGAGGTAAGAACAATCAAGTACATATAGTGAGGTTAAGGGATTGAAGTCTCTCACTGTGACAGAGGGGAGTTACTATAAGAAGGGGAAAGGCTTCTGTAATAAACTCTATTCTTCTAGAATAAACTTTGTCCAGTTTGATTGGAATTGAAGGTATTTGTGTAAACCCATGGTTGTAAATAGGTAGATAAGCAGATAGATATATAGACATAGATAAGGATATGGATATAGATGAAGATATATATACATATTTGTATGTAAATGTAAGGGAGTCTGGAAAAGTGTGTATTTGCTTTCTCAACTCTCCAGGACAGGTTAGAAAGCTAGAAATGATTTGAATGTGTGTGGAGCAAGGAAATCTGTCTGCCATAATTTGAGCCACATCTAAAATGGGCAGAAACACCTTTCATGAGACTGTTGTTAGTCATATGACACTTAACAATGGGAAAACGTGCTGAGAAATGCATCCTTAGGTGATGTTATCATTGTGTGAACATCATAGAGTGTACTTACACAAATCTAGATGGTCTAGCCCACTACACACTTAGGCTATATGGTACTGATCTTATGGGGTCATATATGTGGTCCATCATTGACTGAAGCATCACTATGTGGCTCATGACTGTAACAAAATCATCAAGATTTTTTCTTCCAGCTTTAAGATATGACTATATTGTAGTCTCTCTCTTCTCTTTGGACAGTGCAGCTGTGGATGGACATAAACTGGTACACTCTTACTGAGGAAGGAAATCACAGAGATTATATAATCCAAAACATTTTTTTAACGAAGAATAAATATGAAGTCCAAGCAAGTTTGGTAATTTTTCAATATCACACACGTCTAAGTAGCAGAGTTAAAATAAGCCTTGCCAAGAATCTTAGCAAGACTCTCCAATCTTAATGCAGCAGAGGGCTGAATCTGAACTTGTGAGATGATATTTTTGCTTTCCTGTCAAAAATGGAAAAGAAAATGTTTTTTCTTTGAATTTTCAAACTTTCTGTTGGTAATTAAGTAATCGAACAGCATATAAAACTCTGATTCTATCATTCTTAATGTCTGCATGATATAAAGAATTTTAGAAATATGAGAACAGTTAGTTTTCATTGTGGATGTTCTTAGCACATATATGCCCCCTGCCTAAGAGGAAAGAACATTACTTCCACAGACAACATTTTATATTATATTTTTTTTATAATTATTTTATTGAGGTAATATTGGTTTATAACTGTGTAACTTTCAGGTGTATAATATTATATTTCAGTTTCTGTATAGGCTGCATTGTGTTCACCACCAACAGTTTAGTTTTTTTTAATCTGTCACCATATATATGTGCCCCTTTATCCCTATTGTCATCTCCCCACCCCCTTCTCCTCTGGTAACCACTAATCTGTTCTCCTTATCTGTGTTTATCTTCTACATATGGGTGAAATTATCTGGTATTTTTTTTTTTATTTATTTCACTTAGCATAATTCCCTCAAGGTTCATCCCTGTTGTCCCAAATGGCATGATTATGTCTCTTTTTGTTGCTGAGTAGTATTCCACTGTGTAAGTATTCCATTGGTGTACATATATATATAACATATACATATATATACATATAAACACCACATCTTCTTTATCCATTCATTCAATGATGGGCACTTGGGTTACTTCCACATGTTGGATATTGTGAATAATGCTGCAATGAACAGAGGGCTGCATATATCTTTGTGAATTATTGATTTCATGTTCTTTGGATAAATACCCTGTAGTGGAATAGCTAGATCATAGGATATTTCTATTTTTAATTTCTTGAGAAATCTCCATACTATTTTGCATAGTGGCTGCAGCAGTTTGCATTCCTACCAGCAGTGTTTGAGGGTTCCCTTCTATCCACACTCTCTCCAACACTTGTTAATTCTTGTCTTGTTAATTATGGCCATTCTGAAGGGCATGAGGTGATATCTCATTGGAGTTTTGAATTACATTTCCGTAATAATTAGTGATGTTGAACATCTTTCCACATACCTACTGGCCATCTGTATATCTTCTTTGGAAAAATGTCTCTTCAGTCCCTTTGCTCATTTTTTGATCACGTTCTTCCTTTTGCTGTTGAGTTGTATGAGTTCTTTATATATTTTGGAAATTAACCCCTTGTTGCATATATGGTTTGCAAATATTTTCTTCCCATTGGTGGATTGTCTTTTCATTTTATTCACAGTTTCCTTTGCCTTGAAGCAGCTTTTTGGTCTGATGTAGTCCCATTTGTTTATTTTTTCTTTTGTTTACCTTGCCTGAGCAGACAAAGTATTCACGAAGATACTGCTAAGACTGATGTCAAAGAGTGTACTGCCTATAATTTCTTCTAGGACTTTTATGGCTTCAGGTCTGACACTCAAGTCTTTAATCCATTTTGAGTTAATTTTTGTGTATAGTGAAAGATAATGGTCTACTTTCATTCTTTTGCATGTGGCTGTCTGGTTTTCCCAACACAGTTTACTGAAGAGACTTTCTTTTCTCTGTTGTATGTTCTTGGCTGCTTTGTCAAAGATTAGCTGTCCATAGATATGTGGTTTTATTTCTTGGGTCTCAATTCTGTTCCATTGATCTGTGTGTCTGTTTTTCTTCCAGTACCATGCTGTTTTCATTACTATAGCTTTGTAGTATATTTTGAATTCAGGGAGTGTGATACCTCCAGCTTTGTTCTTTTTTTCTCAAGACTGTTTTGATTATTTAGAGTCTTTTGTTGTTCCATATAAATTTTAAGATTCTTTGTTATATTTCAGTGAAGAATGCCATTGGTATTCTGATTGGGATTGCATTGAATCTGTAGATTGCTTTAGGTAATATGGACATTTTAACTGTGTTTACTCTTCCAATTCATGCACGTAGAATATCTCTTTCTTTTATGAAATATCTATCAATTTCTTTCTATAGTGTCATAGTTTTCCGTGTATAGGTCTTTCACCTCCTGTATTAAATTTATTCATAGCTATTTTATTCTTTTTGTTGCAGTTGTAAATGGGATTGTATTTTTGATTTCTCTTTCTGCTAGTTTATTGTTAGTGTACAGAAACACAACTAATTTTTGTATGTTGATTTTGTATCCTGCAATGTTACCATATTCATTGACTATGTCTAATAGTTTTTTGTGGATTCTTTAGGGTTTTTTTATATATTAAATCATGTCATCTGCAAATAGCAACAGTTTTACATCCTCCTTTCCAATTTGGATCCTTTATATTTCTTTTTCTTGCCTAATTGCTCTGGCTAAAACTTCCAGCACTACGTTGAATAAGAGTAGTGGGAGGCATGCTTGTCTTGTTCCTGTTCTCAGAGGAATAGCTTTCAATTTTTCACCATTGAGTATGATGTTGGCTGTGGTTTTGTCATATATGGCCTTTGTTATGTTGAGAACTTTCCTTCTATATCCATATTGAAAGTTCTAATCATAAATGGATGTTTGAACTTGTCAGAGTCTTCCCCTGTATCTATTAAGACAATCGTGATTTTTATTCTCCAGTTTGTTAATGTGTATCACATTGATTGATTTGTGATTGTGCATGTGTGGATCCCTGAATCCCTGGAATGAGTCCCACTTGATTATAGTGTGTGATCTTTTTTAGCATATTGTTGTATTTGATTTGCTAGTATTTTCTTGAGGATTTTTGCATTGATGTTCATCAGTGATATTGGCCTGTCATTTTCCCTTTTTGTGTTGTCCTTGTCTGGTTTTGATATCAGTGTAATGTTGGCCTGACATGGTGAATTAGGAAGTTTCTCCTCCTCTTCAATTTTTTGGAAGAGTTTGAGAAGGATGCATATTAAATATTCTTTGAATGTTTGATAGAATTCACCATAGAAGCCATCTAGCCCTAGACTTTTGTTTCTTGGGTGGTTTTTGATTACAGTTTCACTCTCTTTACTTGTGATTGGTCTCTTTAGATTCTCGATTTCTTCTTGATTTATTTTTGAGAAGTTGTATGATTCTAAGAATTCATCCATTTCTTCTAGATTATCCAATTTTTTGGTATATAGCTTTTCATGTTATTCTCTTATAAACCTTTGTATTTCCCTGGTGTCCATTGTAACTTCTCCTCTTTCATTTCTGATTTTATTTATTTGAGTCTTCTCTCTTTTTTTCTTAGTGAGTCTGGCTAAGGGTTTGTTAATTTTGTTTATCTTCTCAAAAAACAAGTTCTTAGTTTCATTGATCCTTTTTATTGCTTTTTAGTCTCTATTTCAATTATTCCCGCTCTGATTTTTATTTCCTTCCTTCAACTGACTTTGGGCTTTCTTTGTTCTCCTTTTTCTAGTTCTTTTAGGTATAGTATAAGCTTGTTTATTTGAGATTTTTCTTGTTTCTTGATGTACGCTTTTATCACTATAAATTCCCTGTTAGTACTGCTTTTGCAACATCCCATAAGTTTTTGTATGTTATGTTTTCATTTTCATTTGTCTCCAGGTGTTTTTTTATTTCTCCTTTGATTTCTTCATTGATCCAGTAGTTGTTCAGAAGCATGTTATTTAGTCTACACATATTTCTGACTTTCCCAGCTTTTTTGATTTCTATTTTCATGCCCTCATGGTCAGAAAAAATGCTTGATATAATTACAATCTTAAATTTATTGAGGCTTGATTTGTCTCCCAACATATGGTCTATCTTTGAGAATGTTCCATGTGAACTTGAGAAGAATGTGTGTTCTGCTGTTTTTGGATGGAATGTACCATAAATATCTATTAAGTCCATCTGGTCTAGTATTTCATTTAAGGCCACTGCTTCCTTGTTGACAGTCTCTGTCTGGATCATCTATCCATTGACTTAGGTGGGATGTTACTGTTCCCTATTATTGTGTTGCTGTCAATTTCTCCTTTTAGGTCTTTATGTACTTTGGTGCTTTCATGTTATTAACATATTAATAATTGTTATGTCTTCTTGATGGAATGTTCCTTTTATCATTATGTAATGTCTATTTTTGCCTTTTATCTTTTTATCTTGAAGTCTGCTTTGCCTGATATAAGTATAGGTACACCTACTTTCTTTTGTGTGTCCTTAGCTTGGAGTATCATCTTTTATGCCTTCACTCTCAGCCTATATTTGTCTTTAGAACTAAGATATGTTTTCTGGAGGCAGCATATTGTTTGGTCTTGTTTTTTAATCCATCCAACCATTCTGTGTCTTTTGATTGGAGAATTCAATCTATTTACAGTTAGAGTGATTATTGATATATGAGGGCTTAATACTTCCATTTTATCTTTTGTTTTCTAATTGCTCTATTTTTCCATTGTTTCTTTTTCCTTGTATTTGTCTGCTATTTCAGTAAGCTGGTTTTCTGTGACATTTCTCCTTATTTGTAATTAGCCACTGCTCTGATTTTTTGTTTTCTGGTTACTATGAGGTTGTATAAATGGTCTCATAGATGAAATAATCCTTTTTCTGATGGTCTCTTATCTCAATTAGTCTATGCAGCTTGCATCCCTATACTCTTCCCCTTCTGTTTTTGTTCCCACAAATTATTCTTTTTTGTGTTGTGAGTTTGTGATCAAATTAAGTTGGTTATAGTTATTTTTGATGATTTCTTTTCTTTTATCTTTTAGGTTGTAATTAAGTGTTTACTAACCTATTATGATATAAAGCTGTGATTTTTCTGATTCTGTCTGTCTATTTATCTCCTTGCTAAAAGCTTTGTAAAACTTTGTTTTCTTGTTTAAGATAGGATGGCTCCTTACAACACTTCTTGTAAGGCAGGTCTAGTGGCAATGAACTCCTCAGCTTTTATTTGTCTGAGAAAGCTTCTATTTCTCCATCATATCTGAAGGGTAATTTCACTGGATAGAGTATTCTTAGATGATAACTTTTGTCTTTCATTATTTTGAATATATCATTCCACTCTCTCCTAGCCTGTAAAGTTTCTGCTGAGAAATCCACTGAAAGCCTGATGGAGATTCCTTATAGGCTATTTTCTTCCATCTTGCTCCTCTTAATATTTCTTGTTTGTCATTTTGACATATTTAATATTATATGCCTCAGGGAAGGTCTTCTTGCATTGAAGTAATTAGGAGTTCTATTAGCTTCTTGTGCTTGCATGTCGAGTTATTTCCCCAGGTTCGAGAAGTCCTCAGCTATTATTTCTTTGCATAAGCTTTTGCTCATTTTTCCCTCTCTTCTCTCTCTGGGATATCTATAATCTTATGTTACTTTTCCTAATTGAATTGGATATTTCTCAAAGAATTTCTTTATTTTTTAAAAATCCTAGTTCTCTCTCCTCCTCCACCTGAATCATTGATGGGTTTCTACCTTCGAGGTCACTATTTCTCCCCTCCATATGGTCTGTTCGGTTTTTAATGCTTTCTACATTATTTTTCACTTCCTTAATTGTGTTCTTCATCTCCAGAATTTCTGTTTGGCTTTTTTAGAGTTTTAATCTTTTTGGAAAAATACTCCGACTGTTCATTAATTTTATTCCTGAGCTCATTGAATTGCCTTCCTGAGTTTTATTGTAACTCATCAAATTTCTTCATGTCAGCTATTTAGAATTCTTTGTCAGCTAGATTTTAATCTTCTGTGACTTCAAGTTTCATTTCTGGAGAGTCATTCTCCATCTATTTTGCCATGTTATCATAGTTCTTAATGGTGTTTGATGAACTCATCCTCTGCTGGGGCATTTGTGGTAGTAACCACCTTTCTTATTTTGTATGGCTTTGGTTTCTTTGGTTCTGAGATGCTTCTGCTTATATCTGAGAGCCTGCACTTTCCAGCTTCACTGCCTCTGCCAGAGGTGTTGTCAGTGCACTTCTTGTGCTGCTTGTGCTTCTGAGGTTGCTGGTGCCATGTTGCTTATAGTGTTGCTGTAGTCGCAGGTGATGCCACTAGGATCATCAGGTTGCAAGCACTTCTGCTGCTTCCAGGGATCCCTGGCTCTCCTGTTCTTCCACTGGCTCTTTATGGGTTCTCCACAGGCTTAGATGCTGCTGCCCACGTATCACCTATGCTGCTGCTCATGGGTTCTTTGAGGGTGCTGGTTGCACTGCTGACCGGGGTGCTAGATTCACAGGTGTTGCTGTCACTGCCACGGTCCCAGGGACCTGGAGACTTCTATGCAACCCCTACTGCTGGTGGAGCTGATGTCAGGGGTGCTGCCACTGGGGGCTGAGTCACCAGTTCTTCTTTGGGTCCCTGTAGCCTCTGATTTCAGGCTCTAGCTCCCACCACTGCGAGGAACAAGGGCTAAGCAGGGAGAGGTTTTGTTGCTGCTTATTGTACAGCCTCTGGTCTCTGGCACTAGCTGATGTGCTTTGAGAACTCAGGTCAAGGTCCCCCCTTCAGCCAGGAAAATTCAAGTTTTTGTATGCTTTCTCTACAGTTGGAAAGATCTGGCTACTACCAGGGAGGGGGTAAGGGACATGTGTGCTGGATCTGCTGGGTGATGGTCAGGAAGTAAGCTGCACCTGTTTTCTCTACCCCCCAACTCTGACTGCTCATAGGCATTGGGCTGAAACTGCTGAGAGATGGGCAGGAAGCAAGTTGCACCTGTTATTATTTTTTTTTTCTGTTTTCTGTCCCCACTGCAACCATTCACAGGCATGTGGGCCAGTGTGAGGATCCACAGCCTGAATCACTTCTGTTAGGGGAGGGGAAATGGGCTGTTCCTCTAGGTACACTGCCTCGGGGTGGGGGGAGAGGTCCAGTTCATCTACTTTCAGATGTATAGATGCGTGGATCTCTAAGGCATCCTGTTGTGCTGTCTGGAGAATCTTCTGTTGGTCAATGGATGTCCGATTGTTGTAATTCAGAGGGGAAAGACAAAGGGAACAACTCACTCTGCCATGACACTGATGTCACTCCTCCTCTATTTTTCTTTTCTAGGCTTAATAATGAATAACTGTTAGTGTCTTAGACTTTTAAAGTCATCCTTATTAGATCTGAGCTAATGCTTGGAACACAGAGTTCTGAAGCTAATGCCCTCAGTGAACAGAAGGTATAATCACTTTGTTTTATGTATCTCTTGTCGTCCATGGCAATTAATTATTTCTCAAAATATTCTCTTTTATTTTTCTTGTTTTGCTAGTGTTTTGGCAGAGATATGAATATAAACTTCATTTCAGACTTCCAGTTACATTTACCTTGCCACTTCACTGCTTCACCATATAGCAATGAGGTCACAACCCCTTTTTGGAATAACACCTTGGATTTTGAACTGAATTTTACTACTAGAAGAAATTTTAAATGTATTACTTTATTCCTATGGCTTTTTTCTTTTTTTGAGTGAGCTGCAACAATAGCAAGTGTTCAGTCCACTCAACAATATAGGTTGGTTCATAGTCAAACCAGAGAAGAGAGACATTGTATTGGATTTTGACATTAAATATTCCCAGAAGGATATTTCACACATTTCTGTCTAAAGAGGGATTACTTATGAGTGCTTCAATTGCTACTGTAATCTTTGATGCAGCTCAAATCAACAGAAGGATAGCTGTAGAAGTGAAAGATGGAGTTGCACTAACATTGTCTGATATTCACTCAACCTCAAATTGACAGTAATAGATTATTACTAGAGTATATAGAGCTCACTTCAAAGAATTATGTGTCCTTTCTGTCCTTGGCTGTGAAGTTAAACTTCCTACACAGGAGTCAACTTTTTGCTAGTTTTTAGAACATTATTTAAAAACATAGCTCAGTTTATAATACAAGATATACTATATTGTTCTTGCCTTTTATTAAATCTTCCAGTTTTCAAAATAAATAAAAGTAAAAAATGGTTAAAATTCAAAAAGTTGCAGGTTTTCTATTTATTTTGAAAAAAACTTGTATTTAAGTAGCAGCTCATTCCCTTATCTCAGTTTTTCACATCTTACAATCAAATTTATTAATTTTTTTTTAGTATACTCACAATGCACCTCAACAACCATATACTTTCATAGTTTAATCAAGGGAAAAGCATACAAGCAATATTTGGACATAAAGCATTTATGAATGCACTGAGTATTATTTAAATTCTAAAAAACTATTATTATATTTAATATATTGAAATTCGTGTACTCAGAAGACTGTCTATATACATATTACATAGATTTATATTTGTACATTTGTAATCTAAAAAGGTTAACCTAAATTAATATTCATACGTGTCTTGTTTTCAAAATTGTGAATGTTGATTGTCATTTTTACATATGTGAATTATAGCAAAATATTTTAAATTCTGAATATAATCGATTTTACCCACTCCCTTTAATTCCCTTGAGATTTAATGAATAATATTAGAGGAGATTTTGCATAAGTTATAAAAAGTCACAAATTTTCTATCATTTTTATTTCCAGAAAGTATCATAATTTTAAATAAAATCTGTTAAATAACAAAGGCTAAGTTTAGTGGTATACCCTGAATTTTAAGTCACTTTTGGTCACATTTTAATTTATAAAAGTTGGCAAATTATGTTATCACTAATGTACAACTTTCTGTATCTTGAACACTGGCAAATTTGTAAACCTCAGTTTGTAAATAAAATGCCTCACAACCACATCTGTAATTGAATGTGCTTTATAAAATGCTTTCTTAAAGCATGCATTATAGAACTATCCATGAGGCCTTCTATATATGTGTATGTGTGTATGTACATACACATTTATATGTATGTGAATATATGCATGTATATGTAATAAAACCATATGCATATTTACTAATTAAGAATGATTTTACTTGCAAATCACAAAATAAGACCAGAGGTATATAATTTTTCTAAGAAAGTATTGTATAATATCAAATGCACTTTTATATCTTTATGGATGTCTAAAGAAAGTCTAGTTCCATATTATCTGTAAAATTTTACTTTCAAGGTCATTATAGTTTTAGTTTTACTGGAAGTAGAGGAAGTGTCATCAGCATGCAGAAATGTTATATTGAAATATATGGGGGAAAGTCAGAAACCAGGAAAATGAATGCAGTTATATGTGATGAAAAGAAACTCTGTATTTGCATCATATGTCAACACTACCTATTGTTTGGAAAGCAAAGTGCACATTTTGAAATGTCAAGAAGCAGAATAAGTCAAGGATGGAAAACAGAAGGAAAAGACAGAGGGTTACTAGCTTGAGAGAACCAGGTCGAATGTGATGAAAGAGCAAATGCTGATAACACTGTCAGAAAGAGCAAAGCACAGAAGTTTGAGATGATTGTGTCAAAGATGTGACCTTGGCAATTTCAAAAAGAGATAATATAAAGAGGTATACCTAGAAATGTCTCAAGTGGCCTCAGCGGGCAAGGCAGGGGAAAGGGTCATCAACACAGCCTATATAATGAAGTCCTGAGAGATGAAAAACTTGAAAGAGAAATGGCAGACCTAGGAAGTGCATGAAAATCCCAAAGGAAATAGAAGTAACTTATAGAAGCAATATTTCTGTTTCACCTCTAAGACCAAAACATCTCTACTAAAAATACTTTTAAAAACAAGATCATATAGCTTATCCTGGTGATTTTTAGAAAAAAGGCCACTATTGAAGAACACAAAAGTCATTAATTGGGATACTTTTTACCAATCTTTAGCCAAGATTTCTCAACTTCCTACCCAAACTGATTTTTTTTTAAAGATTTTATTGTTTTCCTTTTTCTCCCCAAAGCCCCCTGGTACATAGTTGTATATTCTTAGTTGTGGGTCCTTCTAGTTGTGGCATGTGGGACACTGCCTCAGTGTGCTTCAATGAGCAGTGTCATGTCCGGACCCAGGATTCTAACTGACGAAACACTGGGTCGCCTGCAGCGGAGCGCGTGAACTTAACCACTCTGCCACGGGGCCAGCCCCCCAAAACTGATTTTTTCAGGTAGGATTAATTGATGAAATAGGCTTATGATTTACAAAAAAAATTAGGCTTTATTATTATTTTCTTACATTTAAAAGATGATCTCTTTGTCATAGTCAGAATTTTGGAGTTGTTGGAGGATTTAGAGGTCCTTTAATAGAGTTTTTCCCGAAAGACATACCACCCTGAGGATCAATCATGCTTTTATAGTCTTTTGCTCTAATTCTGGGGTTTTAAATATTTTCCCCCAAAATATCTCTCTCCTTTTCATTAAGGCTGACCATAGTTTACCTGCTGATGCTTCCTCTCCTTTATCCAGGATCCAGGGTAGGATAAATGTTTCTATTCCTTACATAATTTCTTACACAATTTGTTTTGGGAAAAATAAGACTCAAGCTCTATCACTTCAATTCAATAATTTCTTCTGCAGTATTCTTAATACATATTATGCAGGTTTTTCTGAGAAATACTGCCAAGGAGGTACTATCTTTTTAAGCAGTGAGTACCATCTCTGGGCAGTTCTAATTGCTCTAAATTGCCTCCCTTTATCTTTTGCACTTGCTGGCATTCAACCATTTGTTAAGCATCCACCATTGGCCCAAAACAATAAAAGGCACTGAACATGCTGGCGTGAACAAATCAGACACAATTCCTGCTTACACAAATCTTAAAATTTAGAAGAGGGAGACATTACATAAAACATTGAGAAAAATACCGTAACCCAGATGTGAACAGGGGTCTCCTTATCCCATGAGATATACTGAGATTGAATCTCATTCCATGTCCTAGGGTGATTCAGCATTTTCCCTTAGATTATTGCACATGGCTGGGGCCTTTGCAACAGTGGTTGCTCTCATGATTGAGCTCTTGCTTCCTCTCCTCCCATTATGTTCTACAGTAAGTAAAGCAGATGAGACAGACAATACTTTCCCTTAATTCCCAATTGCGGGGAAACAAAGATCACAAAGGTCCTTTGTAATTAAGAGAGTCTAAAAAATTTCAAGGAAGGCAAAGGAGAATTTTACACCGCACTTTAGAAAACCTTCAAATGAAACATCATTTAGAGTTCTGTCTTATGACTTTTCAAATTGCCTGAAGTCTCAAAAAGAAGTATGGTAGAGCTGGGATCCTACCGAAGCTGCTCACACTCAGCCTCTGTTCTGTGTATATGTAGGTGGGTGTTAGTTATTGTTATTGTTTGTTATCATTAAAATGTAATGTGAAATAATTTAAATAGAAAAGGGGATTTATTTTATATATAAATTTGAAGAATAATGAAATATAACCTAAAATAGATTCTTTTATTAAAAGTAGTTTTATAGCTTTATCATTGTATATCTGTTAATATTTACTTTATACATTTTGTGCTAGGTTATTTGTAGTATATAAGTTTAGAGTTTTTATGTGTTCTTGTGTTTTGAAAGTTCTACAAAGGGCATGGACAATCTATGAAAACTTTTAACTAAAATTTTGTTTAGGGTTATTTGGTATACGCAGGTGATCTGAATCCATACTCCTAGTTCAAGTGATTATTAGTTTGTAGCTAAGAATTTCCACAGACTTTTCTTTCATTTTGTGTTGTTTTTACTGTATCAGGGTCAAAGGTCAGCTTATTGTCTAATTGGGATGGTTATGTTTTTACTTTGCCTGTTTCAGCCACTACAAGTTCTCCTATGAGAGGCTTGGATTTATGTAGGGATTGTTTTACTTAGACTCACAGTCTGCCCAAGCCACAGTATTGTATCTTGTCCCCTACTCAGTCTCTTGGGTACTGGATAATGGCAATCACTCCAAGAGAAAATGCATCTTCACCTCTAACTTATCTTTGTAAATTTTTGCTTTCTTGCCTTATTTAACGTCTGTATAATTCCCTTAGTTTTGCTATCATCTTAGCCATACTTTAAAAATTAATTTTAAAAATAATTTTATATTAATTATTAATTTATATTAATGAGCTCTATCCTAGGTCACTTTCACAATATGACTCACCATTCTTCAAGAAATGGAATTGAATATCTATTGTCTTTAAATCTTTTTGGCCACTCATTATTGGTCTTTCTCACTGGCCCTTCACATCACTGGTCTCAGGCTGCCATGATCATGTGTGTGTCTTCCTGGTAACCGCTTCCTCCTCTTATTTTTTTTTTCCTACTCTCGCTTGGTTGCCAAAGCAAATTCCTTTCCATGACTCATAAAGAGTAGTATGTCCATTATGTTTGAATATTAATTCCAGCCAGGACCTTAGGATCAGCTGTTATTCTCCAATAGCTTAAGCCTTTCCCTACACCCCACAGACCAAACCAAACCAAACTCTTCTCTAAGCTAATACTAGAGCCACCTGCTAAAATAATAAAATTTAACCTCCCATATCCATATATAACACATTATTGCAAATCATGATAAGTTCTATAAAGGAAAATAATAGGCTTCATGACAGAAAATAACAAATGTGCATTATTTGGTTTGGTGGATCATGGAAAACATCTTTGAGCCAAAAAATTATTCTAAGTCTTCTGAGCAACCTAGAATTTATAGAACTCCTCTTTTGCATATTAGAAATTCAAGTATCTGATGTCAGTTTCTCATAGAACTTTATCCTTTCCTCCCTGCGAGGCCTTCAACTTACTCTTAACCATTTTTCTCACAATTTGCTATCTGAATTGTCATTATCCTAATAACTCTGAGGTGGAGGTACACTAACTTTTGTCTTTTTAGGTAACATTTCCAGATTGGGAAGAAACTCTTGAATTGGAGAACAGTAGAATTACTATTTCTCTTGATCTGTGCACTCGGTTTTTACAAACACAGCTCCAAGATTCCTCTTACTCCTAAGCTGGTCTATATTGAGTTTGTAGTCAATTATTCACAAGTTAGTTTTCTCTCAATTTATTTTTCAAAATTAAGTCTATAAATGATCATTATAGTAAATATATGAGTTATTCTTCTCAGAGTGGTGATATCTGAAAATTAAGTAAACATATTTTTGTATTTATAAAAGAATTGGCAACAGGGTGATATAAGCCTGAAAATCAGACACTACATAATGTTTTGTAGCTAAACATGATCAGGTATCTATTTTTTTTCCAGTCATCAAAGAGGCTCAGATACAAAGATAAAATATTCCAAAATTAAGATAATTTCTATAGCCCTACAGCTTAATATGATCTACTGTGTTATTTTATTTTCTAGCTACTATTATGTTCTTGGATACGAGGATACAGTGAAGTAATTTGTAAATACTCTTGGTAAAATCTATAGATATTGTGCCGACTAGGTCTCCACGATCTCAGTGTAACACAACTATCTAAATATATGTGGATTAGTTTGGAAAGGCTGGACTTATGCAACCCATATTGTCCCCTACTGATCACTCTTTAATTAACACTTCTCCACCATTAAAAACAAAGCGTGCTCACTGGCAGGGATTATAAAAAGCATATTGGGAATATTTCTGCACGAGACACTATTTCTGATTCATATTATATTCAATAGTTATCTTTTAAAACAACCAATTATTTTTTCAGAGTGTGTTTAATAATAGGAGGAATGAAAAATTGTAGTCAGATTCACTAAACAATGCTTCAAATCCTTATTTAAAACTTAGGGTCTTATAGGATTCTTTATTCTGTTTGGAATATCTCTTTTTGAATAACAATCTCCACAAGAATATAAGTGACATAATGAAATTTGAAAATCAGTATTAATATGTCTGATGATTTTACTATTTATTTATTGCAATAGCATTGGATTTCTTTTGATTAAACTTCAAGTTCGTTGGTTCATTTTTTGAGTATTGATGAACCCATCAAACGCATTCTTTGTCTCTGTAAGCATTTTCATTCCCGTGTGACAATTTCTTTTGCTTTCCATCTCTGCTGAAATTTTCTGTCTGCTAGTGTATGTTGTTCATCTTTTTAACTGGAGCATTTAAAATATCAATCATAGCTATTTTATAATCTCTTTCTTGTAGTTTTGATGTCTGTGTCATATCTGATTCTGATTTTATTGATTATTTTGTCTCTTTTTAGTACATTATTCTGGATGATTATAAGAGATAGAACTTATTAAGCGACGGTAGATTATCTGTCATTTAGCTAAAGTCAACCTATTTAGCTTTATTTAATCTATTATTTTCTTAACACATTTAATTGGAATTCTCTTTGCCCCCAATTTAGCAGAATATTTTTAACAACTAACAGAATGTCATTGTTATAAGAAAAGAGCTCATAAAACCTAATCTAGCCATCCCACTACTGGGTATATATCCAAAGAACTTGAAGTCAGCAATTCCAAAAGTCCTATGCACCCCTATGTTCATCGCAGCATTATTTACAATAGCCAAGATGTGGAAGCAACCTAAGTGTCCATCAACTGATGATTGGATAAAGAAGATATGGTGTATATGTACAATGGAATACTACTCAGCCGCCATAAAAAAGGATAAAATCATCCCATTCACAACAACATGGATGGACCTTGAGGGTATTATGTTAAGTGAAATAAGCCAGATAGAGAAAGACGAACTCTATATGACCCCACTCATAGGTGGAAGTTAAATATAGAGACAAAGTGGACTGATTGGTGGTTACCAGGGGAAAGAGAGGGTGGGGGTAGGGCACAAAGGGTGAGGTGGTGCACCTACAGCATGACTAACAATAATGTGCAACTGAAATTTCACAAGGTTGTAAACTACCATAATCTTAATAAAAAGTTAAAAAAAAATCCTAATCTAGATTGATTTTCAGTAAAATGAGGATAAAACCAAAGTGAAAAACATTTTATGAGATTTAAAATTTGGGAGATAAATCCAATGAAACCCTGTTCGTCATGTACATTTCTCTGTCTTATTGGACACTTACCTGATAACTATTTCCCCCCATCCCATAAACACACCCATACACCCGCATATCCACATACCACTCTTATACGTTCCACAGCTACATTATAAATGCACAGTGTCAGAATCATGTATTTGTATCCCTTGCAATTACTGCAAGAAATAGACCAAACCAATTTTTTTAAACTGATAAGGTTGAAGGAAGGACTTTCCTATCCAGTTTCGCAAATCCTACTCTAACACACATATACTGCTTTTATTTAGATTAAAAAGAAAAACAGAGAGAATGAAACAGAATTTTAAAAGACTACAAAAGTTGGCAGAAAATAATAAACATGGTAAATTAAAAATATGATTTCTGAAAATTGGAAAACATTTGGGAGCAAAGATATGACTAAGGAAATGAGTAAACTGGATATAGTTATCCAGTACATTTACATAACAAGATAAAATAATACGATTTTAAGTTACATTCACTTACATAAGGACATGATTATTTCCATCTGACTTCTTCCTGACTCAGAACAAATTGCAATGCTTTTGGATTATAAATTTGGCTTGTGTGAGACAAACAGAACTATGTAACTAATGGGGTATTTATTTTTATTGTCAGTGTTTAATGCATTTGTATATATTTCAAAGTGTATTATTCAGCAAAAATGATAGAAAGATGCATTCCCCCAAATTGAACATTATATCTGAAATATTCAAAACTTTCATCATTAACACTGTCTTGACAAACTGAGCAGAAATTAAATAATTCTAGGTATGTTTTGCTTTACCAAATGCTATCTGTTACAGTTCAGAGTTGCTTTGTTATTTTGCAATGTATAGCCTCACACATAGAATAAAATTGCTTGATGTCTCTATTTATAAAAGCTAAGAATAGGAAGTCTTGCATTTTACAGTGAATTTTAGAGAGTGGATACAGATAATTTAAAACAAAATTTTTTCACTTCTCTTTCAGATCCTTAATATATTATGGTTACTGAGTCCATCTTTCAAATGATTGTCCTCTCTTCTATGTTACAAGGCAAACTACCTGGGGTAGGAATATCAACCAAAACTTAAAATCTATGAAAGTGTTACTCAAGTCACTTGGAAAAGACTGCTGAGACTACATCCCTGTAAAGTATTCCTTCTAATTGAATGTCAGATGGCATTAAACATGCAGATTCAGGATGATTAAATACAGAAAAATAGTTTGGGAGTATTATAAGGATTAAATGAGGTATGGTCATAGTCCTGAAATAGTCTCCTAACAAGACAGGCCTTCATTCATTCCCAATGTTGCCTTTGGCAAGAATGAAAAGGAGGCCCACAAACCCCTCATTATTTATGATGAGACCCCCAGCCCACCCCAACATGAATCATCTCAACAGAAACACTGCCTAAGAGACTATTCCTAATTAGAAGGATATAACCAGATTGGATTTTCCACCTCGGTCTAAGAGACTATCACATCTAATCCCATCATGATTTACATCTTTAGTAACCCGAGTCACCATAAAGTTTATTTTTCAACATCTGCACCCTTATCCCCATAAGTCTCTGTAAATCCCTTAGTTTGATCCAATCTCTTATCCGTCCCCAGTCACCCCATATTTCTTCATGGAAATTAACAGTCTATCATCAGCAAAATGACCATTTCTCTAAAACTCTTCTCCCAATTAAAACTGAACTAACGGCATTGCCCTTCCTTCAAGACTGCCAAGTTAAAGTTGCTTTCTCTTCCCGTTCCCTTTCTACTATCAGAGCTGGATGTGGGATATGTTTCCTCCTAGATCTTCATTGCCACCACCATTTCCCAGCACCTTCAGTACACAGGCTATTCGCACTAAGTTATTTCTTTTCATTTTAGCTTCTAAATCCATCTCCTTTTGAGCAATTATTAATATTAAAATCCTTGGTGATCTCAGTATCCACATAGACTCTGTTAGTCATGTACACATCTGCTACAAATAGGGTAACTTCAAAAAATCACAAAATATATATATGTGTATGTAGAGTACGTAAAGGAATCCCTTTCTTTCATGTTGAAATATTTTTGATTGTTGACAAGGCCAGTCTTCGTTCTATTTGTATACAAGGTAACAGTTCTGGAGTCTTTTGTACTATCCGGCTGCATGTCTATTAAATTCCAAGCCACCACTGTGAAGAATTAGGGAATCATAAGGGAGTTGTGTTTACTCTTTCTTTCTTATAGCCCTTGCATTTATTGTTTGCAGAATCATTTAAATGAAGAAAAATCAACTTTGAACTGGATTCAAGTCATCATCTTTGCCAGTCTCAGGACCTGATGAAGTTTAGCATTCAATTATTTGACCTCATCCTGTCCAATGAGGTTTTTATCCATGCCTACTCTGTCACACCCCTGCAGTCATAACCATATCTGGATATTACCAATAACTGCACCACCTCAAAAGTCTAAATTTCAAATAATTCCTGTTACTTTGTCCTACTATGTTTCCAGTCCACTTTTTAGAACTCGTATTCCCACAATTTTCAACCCATTTGGGCACCCTAATCTACTAAAACTCTAGTGGTCTAATATGTGCCATATAGTCAATATCCCTTTTTACCTGGCTTAGAGTTCATAATTACAATCATGCTCTTGAACACATTTTCAGTCCCCATACCTTTCCATATAAAAAATTTATGTGTCAAAATCTCCACTTTAGTTTGTTCAACTTTCTGCCTTCTTTGCTTCTGAATCGAAAAAAATATGTAATGCTTTTCTTACTTTCTCACCACAACTTCAAGTATGCCCTCAGTTATATCCTAAAATACTGTTATTTTTTCATAGATCATTTACTCACCCATTCTCAGAAAATTATTTTAAATTTCTCCTCTCCCTATTAGTATTCAACATATTTTCCCTTCCTCATTCTCTGCTGATCTTTGTCTCTAAGAAAATTGAACAGCAACAAGAGAACTTCATCATTGTATCTCTAAATCTAAGAACTCCCTGACATTTAGATACATGTGCCATGTTAGACTGCTTTTTATAACAGATGCACTTCTCATATTCCAATAGAAAGCTAAAACTCCGTGTGTCATGTTCTCCTTCCTGTGAAAGGGCTTATTTCTACATTATCTTTCCTCAGTTTCATTAACTTTCCACCTTGGAGTGAATATATTGGCTCGTCAGCATAGAAACATGCTATTTCTCATTCTTTTTTTAATAAATAATATTTTAAGAAATATTCATTCATGAAAAAAAAAAGGACAGAGTCTGGGAAGATGGTGTCATAAGAGGATTCTGAACTCACCTCCTCCCATGGACACAACAAATCTACAACTACCTGTGGAACAATGTCCTCTGAAAGAGATCTGGATTTTGGATAAAAAGGACCCCTGCAACAAGGGACAACACTAACAGGGGTGGAAGAGACAGAAGTGCACTGGGATGTGCTGAGGAACTGGGAGCAATCTTAAAAGTACAAAGCTTTTCCTAGAGGAGTGGGGGAATTGGAGGAGGGGTCTATGTCACAATAGGCATCCTGGCCTTTAGATTCAGCACAACCGAGGCAAGATCCCATAATATCTGGCTTTGGAAACCAATGGGGAATACCCTCAGAAAAATTATCAAACTTCAGAGGTGGAAAAATCTGCTCTTAAAGGGCCAAAACAGGGGTCAGTCTGGTGATGTAGTGGTTGAGTTTGCATGCTCTGCTTTGGTGGCCCAGGATTCATGGCTTTGGATCCTGAGTGTGGATCTATACAGCACTCATCAAGCCATACTGTGGCAGGTGTCCCACATACAAAATAAAGGAAGATCGGCAGCAGATATTAGCTCAGGGACAATCTTCCTCACAAAAGAAAAGAAAAGGGCCCAACAGATTTACCCATTCCAGAAACCAAAACAAAAACACCAGGAAGAAAAGTGCATAGTCCATTGGAAAAAGACTCACTTACTAAGCTCAGAGTACATTTAGAGAGACAAGTGGCTGGGCCACCTCCTCAGGGACTGAGACAATGGTGGCAGCCATTATTCTGACCTAGTTCAGTCATACTGACATGGATGCTGGCAGACATCATTGGATTCCTTCCTCTAGCCTGTTTTCACAGGAGCTTGCACCCCTCACTAGAGCACAAATTTAATAGAGCACAGCCAGGGCAGGCAGCCTGCCCAAGGGACTGGCCCCACCCACCAGCAAGTCTGTAGCAAACTTATGGGCCTGTGTAGCTGGAGTGTGTGGGAACATCTGCAGAGGGTAGAGTGGGTCCACCTTGGCACGTTATGTGTGCAGGATGCACCTGCCTTGGCAGGGTGTGTGGCCTTCTAGGTGGTGGGGCATGCCAGCTGTGGCAGTCTTGTGCCACTGGCAATCTTAAACAACCACACAGGGGACCTGCCATGCCTTCCAACTCCTGGAAGTATGCTGTTGAATGTGGGGCTGGCCCAACCCTTGTGCATTCCTGAGAAAGCCCACAACAGCTACATGCTGCAGAAAGCCAGAGGCCTGCAGCAATTGTGAGCACCTGAGCCTCGCAACTAGCCACCCTGGGGGCCTGACTCACTTAACAGCAAAACAGAAGTAGTCGTGCAGTTGTGTGCTGTTAGACCTCACAACCAGCAATGCTGGGGCTTGTCCCATGCAATAAAGTGACTAAAGTGACCATACCAGCCACACACAGCTGAGTCTTACAACCAGCCAGCCCAGGAGCCAGCCTAGCCTACCTATGCACCTGCAGCCAGAGCAATCCTACCACAACTGAAGGGCACACAAAGTTTACACAGGGGACATTCTCAGAACAGGTGATGAGAGGGAAGCACAGAGGTGGGCCCCATAAGGCATCTCTTACATAAAGCCATAATTCCAAGAGTTGGAGATATAGCTTATTTACCTAATACACAGATATTAGCACAGAGAAGTAGGTAATATGAGGAGACAAATAAATATGTTCCAAATAAGGGAACAGGACAAATCCGCAAAAAAAGAGCTAAATGAAACAGAGATAAACAATCTCCCTGATAAAGAGTACCAATGAAGATTTAATACCTATCCTTCTCAAATGATTCCCAAATATTGAAGAGGAGGGGACACTTCCTAACTCATTCTATGAGGTCAGCATTACTCCGATACCAAAACCATACAAGGAAAAAACAAAAAAAGAAAATTACAGGCCAAATATATCTGAGGAACATAGATGGAAAAATCCTCAACAAAATACTAGCAAATAGAGTACAACAATACATTAAAAAGATGATACAGCATGGTCAAGTGGGATTTATTCCAGGGATGCAAGGATGCTTCAACATCTGCAAATCAATCAACATGATACACCACATTAATGAAATGAGTAAAAATCTCATGATCATCTCAGTCGATCAAGAGAAAGAATTTGACAAGATACAGTATCCAGTTATGATAAAAACCCTGAATAAAATGCATATAGAAGAAAGTACCTCAACTTAATAAAGGCCATATACAACAAACCCACAGCTAATGTCATACTCAGTGGTGAAACCTGAAAGCCACCCCTTTAAGAACAGGAACAAGACAACAACGTCCACTTTGTCATTCTTATTTAACACAGTATTGGAAGTCCTAGCCAGAGGAATCAGGCAAGAAATAGAAATAAAGAGTATCCAAATTGGAAAGGAAGAAGTGAAACTGTCGCTGTTTGCCAATGACACGATATTGTATACAGAAAACCCTAAAGAATCCACAGAAAAACTATTAGAAATAATCAATGAATACAGTAAAGTTACAGGGTATAAAATCAACATAAAAAATCCGTTACATTTCTATACAATAACAATGAAATAACAGACAGAGATACTAAGGATACATTCTCGTTTAGAATTGCAACAAAAAGAATAAAATACCTAGGAATAAATGTAAACAAATAAGTGAAAGACTTGTATGCTGAAAACTATGAAATATTGTTGAAAGAAATTGAAGAAGACACAAAGAAATGGAAAGATATTCTGTGCTCATGGATCAGAAGAATTAACACAGCTAAAATGTTCATACTTCCTAAAGCAATCTACAGATTCAGTGCAATCCCTATCAAAGTCCCAATGACAGTTTTCATGCAAGTAGAACAAAGAAACCTAAAAGTGAAAAAGGGTAACAAAAGACCCCAAATAGCCAAAGCAATCCTGAGAAAAAAGAACAAAGCTGGAGGTATCACATTTCCTGATTTCAAAATATACTACAAAGTCATAGTAACACAAACAGCATGGTTATGGCACAAAAAAAGACATACAGATTAATGGAACAGAATCAATTGAGAGCCTAGAAATAAACTCACATATCTATGGATGGCTGATTTTGAATAAGAGAGCCAAGAACATACAATGGAGAAAGGAAATCCTCTTCAGTAAATGATGTTCAGAGTACTGGACAGCCACATGCAAAAGACTGGAATTAGACCATTGTCTTACACTATACACAAAAATTAACTCAAAATGAATTAAAGACTTAAATATAAGACCTGAAACCATAAAACTTCTGGAAGAAAACTAGGCAGTATGCTCTTTGACATGGGTCTTAGTATCTTTTTGAATACCATGTATCACCAGGCAAGGGAAACAAAAGAAAAGATAAACAAATGGGACTACATCAAACCAGAAATTTTCTGCACAGCAAAGGAAAGCATCAAAAAATTAAAAGACAACCCACCAGTTGGGAGAAGATATTTGCAAATCATATATCTGATAAGGAGTTAATATCTAAGAAATACAAGGAACTCATACAACTCAGCAAAAAAAAAGAAACACCCCATTAAAAATGGGCAAAGGATCTGAACAGACATTTTTCCACAGAAGATATACAGATGGCCAATAGGCACATGAAAAGATGTTCAACATCACTAATTATTAGGGAAATGCAAATCAAAACTACAATGAGATATCACTTCATGCCTGTCAGAATGGCTACAATTAACAAGACAAGAAATAACAAGTGTTGGAGAGGATGTGAAGAAAAGGGAACCCTCATACACTGCTGGTTGGAATTTAAACTTGTATGGTCACTATGGAAAACAGTATGGAGACTACTCAAAAAATTAAGAACAGAACAACTGTATGATCCAGCTATTCCACTTCTGGATATTTACCCAAAGAATATGAAAACAATAAATTTGGAAGTTATTTGCACCCCTATGTTCATTGCAGCTTTATCCACAATAGCCAAAACTTGGAAACACCCTAAGTGTCCATCAGTGTATATATGGATAAAGAAGATGTGGTATATGTGTACAATGGAATACTACTTGGCCATACAAAAGATGAACTCTTGCTGTTTGCAACAACATTGATGGACGTTGAGAGTATTATGCTAAGCAAAATAAGTCAGATGGAGATGATTTCAATCATATGTGGAAGATAAGAACAACAACAACAATGACAAACAACACATGAATACAGAGATTAGATCACTGGTTATCAGAGAGGATGGTGGGAGAGAGGAGGGCAAAAGGGGTAATAGAGCTCATGTGTACCATGACGAATGGTAATTAGTCTTTGGGTGGTGAACGTGAAGTAGTCTACCCAGAAATTTAAGTATAATGATGCACATCTGAAATTTATATAATGTTATAAACCAATGTTACCTCCATAAAAAAGACAACCATATTATCTGCAGATCACACCCCTTCTCTGCTCTTCATTACAGTAAAATACCTCATAAGACTTGTTTATACTTGCTGTGTTAAATTCCTCACATTCTATTCTTTCTTGTTACCATTTAACCAAGCTTTCATCCTAACCGTAACAGAAGCAAATTAGAGGTCTAATCCAAAATGTAATGCTCTATCCTCACATCACCTCTCACTAGTATTTGAGAATTTGGGAATTTATTCCTTTTCTCTGTCTGCATTCAATTATTCCCTTGGTGAAATCGTTCAGTCCATGGTGTTAAATATCATATGTATGTTGTTAAATCTCCTTTTATATCTTCTTATCTGGCCTTCTCCCTAAAGTCCAGGCTCACTTATCCATCTGCCTGCTCTGTTATTCCATTTGAATACTTAATAGACATCTTAATCTCATTATGTCCAAAAAAGAGCTTTTAATTTCCAATCCACCCCAATATTTGTCTCCCACATTATTCCTTGTATCAGTCAATGGCAGTTTAATAATTCACTTACTCAGGCCAAAATCTCTGAGTTATTCTTAACTGTTCTCTTTCACCATGTATTTAATTTATCAGCAAATTCTGTCATCTCCCTTAAAAAATATAGAATAAGTACATCTCACTACTTATGAGATCTTTCTGCTTCTTTGTACTTTAAAATATACTTGACCCTTTCTTTTCTAGTACAGACATGTAAGCATCATGTCTGGTGGCAAAGGATATTTGGTGGGGTTGAGGGGTGCATGGGAGGCTGTGGAGGCACTGGCAGGTAGCCACGGTGAGTGAGTGAGGTGGGATGCAGCTGGAGCTGATGGAGATGGCTGTCATTCTGGCATGGTTGAGATATTGGTTGTATTGAACAAATAAGTAAATTCATTGTACAAATAAGTAAACATAATAAAGCGTCAGATTTCTCATTATGAGAAGGAATTAATAAACATGGAAATATGTATACATATATAAAGATACAAACCCATAAGTACACACAGATAATTATAATACTAGTTCTGTTATTTATATAATGAACCATATCTCCTTGGAGAAATGGATGACTCCAGAGCTGTGGTAAGAATAGTTCAAATTGAAGTGGAGCACCTTCTTGTTCAAAAAGCAAGGAATTCTCAAAGAATTGAGATGACACATCTCTTTGACAATATGTCAAAAAGATCCAGAAGCCAGCTAAAAGTAACTCCTAATGACAAAATTTGGCCAATTTGAGGATCAAGGAATACATTACATGAAATGGGAATTCATGAGTCCATATGAGAAAAGATAGATAAATAGATGAGTAAGTATAAATGGCAAATAAGGGAAAGCTCTTTCTTGCCGTAAACTACCAACTAACAAATTTAGAAGGAATGGGGGACACAGAAAATCATCAACGGCAAACATCAGAGTGGTGGTTGGTTCAGGGGGGAGTCATCAATGAATGCTAAAGCTGGATGTCTGATGAGGGTCAGAATACTTACAATGTCTCTGAATACCTTATATTGTACTAGGTCAATTGTAATGGAAAATAATGATGACTCATGGTGAGATATTTGGTGGACTATGACATAAAGAGAATGCATGACCTAAGTCTGGTAATAAGGAAACATTGGGCGGACATTGTTTGAGAACCGAACGTTTTTATACTGTAAAAATAGGAGGGATATAGAAGAAGTGAGAACCTACAGCCTAAAGGAACCTGAAGAAACACAGCAAGTAAATGCAACACATGCTCTTGGACAGGACCCTGGACTAGAAAAGGAAAAGAGACATTGTTGACAGAATTGGTGAAATTTGCTGCAGTTTGTTGATTGGATAGTAGATTGACATCAGTGTTGATTTCCAGCTTTGGAGGGTGTATGATGAGTATGTAGGCCAATATCCTTGTCTTGGCAGATTCACTAGAGTGTCTAGGGATAACGCAATATCAAGTTTGCAATTTTCTCACTAATGTTTCCTAAAAAAGGAATATCTGAAGGAGGAGATGCAGTAGAATCTTGACAATGATAAAATAAATTATTAAGAATTATTCACAAATTTAAAAATATGTTAACTTTAAGAAAAGAGAAAAAAAGGCAAACACTCTAATTTTATCTGTCAATTATATTATAAATACTGAATATATAAAATACAAATATTTCATTCAAAATTTAAAAGTGTAATTCTTGAATTCTAGTAATAAAAATATTTCAGCAATATCACCATGTCTATTAACCTTCAAAATTCTCATGAAAAAGTACTCTAAGATTAAAGCAGTATGAATACAGAAGACGAAAGATATAGCAAAATCATACATACTTTTTAAAATTTTTCAAATGCATTTGTTTTGCTTAGATATTCAGGTAAATGTACTTAATTTGAATTTTGCTGAATGGTCTATCAATTTTACTTACTAATAATCAAATAAAAGTGAAATTCTGCTTTAATAATGAGGATGCATGTGGCTGCCTTAGAAATGCAGGTGTTTGAAATGAATGGCTAAATGTCTGAGACATCTGGATAAGCCTCTGTGGAAGCTGTCAATTCCCTTTCCAGCTGGAATCACAGTAGAATGTTAACTACTATAACACTTTCAGCAAGAGACAGGCATGTGCCTGAGAACATCAGTCATCCAACTGGAAATTACCAGAGAATCTCAGTCAGTGTCATTCTAAATGGAAAGTACTAGGAACTGATAGAAGACTCTATGCATTTTCTTTTATTAAGAAGGAAAGGTTATTCTATAGGCAGCAAAATTCAGTTATCTTCTACATAATAAACCGACATGTTCCTGAAAATCATCCTTTTTACCTTCTATCAAATCCACTTTCCCTTCTTTTTGATGCACAAACATTATAATATCATCATTTCATCTGCCATAACTGAGTCCCACTAGTAAATTATGACCCATAATTAAATAAACCCATGAGTAGTTTCTTTTTAAAGATGAATCTGGCTGAACGAGTATAATTATAATAAGGAACATATTGCCAAATGGTGGCAGTTACAGACTAGTGAGAAGGTATTCTCAGTTGCTTTCAAATTAAGCTGTAAAACATTTTTTATTGTACTGATGCATATAGATCAGCCTTTCTTAATGGCGTAAAATTAGATAATGACTTTAAAAAACATTTATTGAATGCTCAATCTCCTCATCTGTACAATGTGGATAATAATAGCATATACTTTATAGAGTTATGAGGATAAATAAGCGTTTAAGAGATAGTAAGTGCTTAACGTGTTAGCTGTCATTATTAATATTATTCTAGACATTGTTGACCTAGGGATAAAATACACACTCCCTCTCCTTGGGAAATTCACATAAGATTTATAAAAAGAGTGAGTTATCTATGAATTCATATCAAGATGTATTTAATAACTGCTCAACTCTAAGTAAGATTCATTAGATAAATAAGACTTTTATGAGGACTTTCGACTCCCTAACGTTAACATGTTGCTGGAAATAGTAGATAAGCAGTTTATAGGACTGAATTGAGCAAAATAAAGATTTGGTCTTAACAAGTTCCCTCTAAAATCCCTAAGGAAGAGAAAGTACGGGCAGAAGAGAAGAAAAAAAAGAATTCTTAGAAAAGAACAAAAGAGAGCAAGGTATATTTATACAGGGTTAGTTGTGAGGAGGAGGATCTAGAAAAAAATAAAGCTATTGAAAATGATAGCTAGTTAAATGGAACAATGTAACTTGGAGAGATGGAAAGGACTTGAACAATTCGTTTTAAATAATTCTGAGGGGTCACTACCTAGCTTCTGTTTGGGTATTAATCTCGTCATCACGTAGTGTGGGCCTTTGGTAAATTTGATAAAATGTCTATTTTATCTTCCCTTAAATCACTGGTCAAGCTGTTCAACAAAGCAAAGCAGAGAACAAAGTCATGTGGTATGTCATGAGGGTGTGCTCCTTAATCAACCCTTGTTGGTTACAGTAAGTGAGCAATCAAAATATAACCACTGTAAATTTATATAACCCACAAATATTCTCTTGCTCATTTTGATCACTTGACGATTATTCATCAATGTATTAACATCTCTCTGCAGCTGTTCATTGGTCACAAGTTGTACACCAGGGAAACTTAGGAGAAAGCATGATTCAGAGTATCTTTAGTAGGAGACATTTGTGTGGGCACATTCATTAACCCTAAGAAAGGTTACTGCAATGTTAATGAAAAAGTGTGCATTTTGTGTTTACTATACTCTCTTGTAAGGGCTGTGCATTGCAACCGATGATAAGGCCATTGGCCTGGAATATTGATCATAATAACTCATTAAATATTATTTATACATCACAATAATTCTCTAATTGTGTAACGTCTCAATTCTCTAATGAATTCACTAATTCAATAAGTAGGCATGAAGAAATACAAAAGAAGAAAGAAAATAGCTGTCAATCTTTTATTTTGTTTCTGTAGACATCAACATCATTTAGAAGTATTATGTCATATAATTTTAGTAAATAACTGGATAAAGTAATTTATGTATTTATTGAATAAAGTAAGTATTAATAATAATATTCATATTTAACAGATAACCAAACTAAATCAGAAAGATTAAATGACTTTCCCAAGTTCACATGTCTTTTAATTGGCAAATTTGGTATTGAAAGCCTAGTTTTTATGAATTAGAAGCTGTCTTATTTACATTGTGCTATCTCCCAAATTTTAATTGCAGAATTAAAGAAGTGTTAAAGATTATTGAATGGTATAATAGGAGATTCAAGATGGACATTTGCCAATTACTTTTTGATTCATGAACATTTGAAACCCAGTAGTGAACACTCAGAGCTCTTCCCAGATCTCCTCAAAGTCCTTTCATAATTTCTGTATACTTCTCAGCTGTGGAGAGCTTTTGCTTTCAAAGGCCTGTACCTGCAACTCTTCTTCAGAGGATTATCTTCAAGCTATTAGAGCTTGTCCATATTTACAGAAAACTAGAAGTGACTTGGAATTCACATTCCTTCAGGGTGCAGCTCTAAGCCAATGGCTGATGAGTTGGAAGATTGGAAAACCTCAGCTCCTTGCCTTGAAGTAGTATAACATATTGTAACTTTCGCTCTGGATTGCCATTTCATGCCTTATTACATAAGTAACTGGAGAGTCTCTGGATGCCCTCCACCCTCCCAACTAAGCTGAGGCACAAGGTCACCTGGTGGGTCTTGTCTCTTATATAACATTCTAGTTCTATTATGTCCAGTTCTGTGTGCCATTTAATTGATTTCTCAACACTCTGAGAATCCACTGCCAGTATCTCCACCTTATTTCATGTATGCAATTGTTAGTTTCCAAGCTCCTGGGAACCTTGTCAGGGCATAAATTCTGAGTCATGTGTGTGCTAGTGTATTAACAAAATCTCCCATAACCAGCCTTATATTCCACCTATGACCTCCTGTTCTAATAGTCTCAATATCCAATTCTAAGTGTACTTTCTCTGTTTCTACACCTCTTCTGGTAAATAATTCCTCCTTTTTCCCCATTAGTAGGACAGCATTAGACAATCAGGCCATGCTGACACTTGAACCTAGTTAGGGTTGGTGAAGGATGAATTAGACAAACTGGAGCTGAGAGTAGAAGATACTCTAATGGAACTGGACTCCCTGGTATTTATGAGTACCATAGCATTTCAGAATAGCAGAGGCTAGGTGGCAGCACTTAATCATCGGAAACTGTAGATGTAACTATCTTAATCAGGAGCAATGTGAGAATAGCAACTATGGTGTCCTGAACCACAGGGAAGGTTGGCAATGGCTAACAGAGTGTGCAGTGTTTCTAGTGTTGAGTTAGATGAGCAGTTGATAACAGTATAGCTGAATACATATAATCAAAAAATATCAAGAGTAGATGAGCAGAAGACTAATGTCAGTTGCCTCTACTCAGTTTCCAGACATATAATTGTTCTCAGGGCCAGAATCTATTAAATGAAAGAAAGACAACACCTCAGCAAGTGAATACTATACTGATTGCCTCAGTCCTTTCCAAAGAAAGTCCTTTCTCATATCTTTCAAGGACTGTTGGATACAGAGTTTGAGTTGATACTGATACTTGGGGGCCCAAAGCAACATTGCAGCTCCCTGTCAGAGTAGAAGTTAATGGAAGCAGGTGATAAATGGAGCCTGGCCTAAGTCTATCCCACAGGGGATCTAATAGGTCCATACCAGGAGATTATTTCTATAGTTTCATAATGCATGGTCCAGCTGAACATATTTAGAAGCTGGAAGAACTCTCACATTAGTCATTTGAATTGTGGAGTAAGAGCTAATATAGTAGAAAAAGTCAGGTGGAAAAACTTCTCCCCCAAGGTAATAAATAAAATACACAATACCTAACTTCAAGTGGAATTAGTTCACTTCTAAAGATTTCAAGGATGCTAGGGCCTTGGGTCTTGTTATTTCCCCAATTAATTCAATAATATACACTATGAACAAAACAAATGGACATGGTGGGTGTTGATGGACTACCACTAATTTACCATAGTAGCCTCAATAGCAGCTGCTGCACTGGATGTAGTAATTTTACTAGAACATTTCAGCATTACCTCTTGTGGTTTTTACATGGCTATTGATCTGGCAAATATGTTTTCAGTACATGAGAAAGATTAGGAGCAATTTCACATTCAGCTGGAAAACAGACAACATTCAAAGTCAGGCACCAGTGCTTTATGTTATGTTATATTATGACAGTCTTGCCCTCTGTCACAATATAATTTGAATAGAAATTGACATTCTTGACATTCTGGAGAGAATAGCATTGACCCACCTTATTGATGAGATAATGTTAATTGGGCCTAATGAGCAGATAGGGGCAGGTACTCTAGATGCCCTGGCAGGACACTTATGCTCCAAAGGTTCTCTAGGTCAATGGACACAGGACCACAGTATCTATTAATCTTACCATATATGACAACACCCAAAGCCTCAAGTTTTACAGGACATTGGTAAAGCCTCTTAGAGACACAGGTAAGCCACCATCTGGGACAAATGATGTTATTCAAGATGTGGTATACTCCTTAAACTCTTGGCCATAATATGGTAGAATACATGGGTCCAGGAACCCAGGGGGGAAATAGGAGTTGCCCTACTCACAATCATAGTCAGAGACCCATCTAGAGCTTTCCAATATCACAGCTTTAAATTTCTTGAGTCTAGAAGCCCTGGCTCCCAGATTGTGAGCACTTCCATTATGAACACAGTACAAGTTTTGCTAAACATAAAGCTATGGTTACCACTTGGTCATTTGGTATCCTTGTTTCTATAGACCAGAAAGCAAAGAAAGGAGCCACTTTACTAGCTGGGGCTGAACCTCATGAAAATGCAGGATTAGTGCTACATAATGTGAACAGGGAAGAGCATGTCTGAAATCCAAGGGATACAGTGGATGTTCCATGGAACATCCATGCCCAGTTTTAACTATGAAGAGGCAAACATTACAAAAATGACTTGATAATTCTAGGTGATAACTTAGATAATTCTTACTATAAGTAGGATAAATGACTGGTTTTCCATTCGCTCCTTCCCAAGACAAGTCATCTAAACTAGCAGAAGCACTACTTGAGGATGAAGATAATCTGGAATGTTTTACAGAGAAGAAAGATAATGAATATCAGTTATAATCTTAAGACAAACTGCAGAAGCCTAGACAGTAACTCATTCTACTACCCCTCTTCTTGAATATGTTTTCAGCCAAAATTGTCACCTACAATAACTTGAAAAAGCCATAGAGGTTTAGAGTGAATTTAATGAAGAAATGAATTGCTATGAAGAACATCAATTTCACTGATCTTTCAAAGAACCAACTTTTGGTGTCATTGATTATCTCCATTGTTTTCTATTTATCTGTTTCATTGATTTCATTGATTCCTTCCTTCTGCTTGCTTTCAGTTTAGTTTGCTCTATTTTCAAGTTTCTTAAAGTGGAAGTTTAAGTTATTTTTTGACATCTTTACTGAGGCTAAACAATTTCTTCATTTTTACTTCAAATACTTTTTAAAATTTAAATCAAGGTAAAATGACACTTTAAAAGAATTTTCATAGCTATGTACTAAAATTGTAATTTTACCCAAGCAGTTCTTTTTATCTACTGATGTTTAACTAATGTTAATTTTGATTCATTCTGAAAGATGGAATTTGAGATGATACTTTACATAATTCTTTAGTTTACTTAATTGATTGAATGCTTCATAAAATGCATATATTACTTTATCCAAAGTGTAAATGAAAATTAAACTAAAAAATGAAATATGATTAATGATATGCCTAATCAATTAAACTTTTCAACTCATTATCTAATCAAAATGATTTAGAGTTGTTAATAGTCTATAACTCCTGGGTACTTGCTGAAAATTTTACCTTCATTACCTAAACAATGAACATTTCCAAAAATTATTCTTACATTTTGATTATTTGGAAAGTATATTCAACTTGTTTCAAAAAGTATTTGAGGCAGCTTCATATTAATAAAGACAAACACAGGATAGATACCACCAAAGAGAAATAAGATGAGTAACTATTATGTGGTATTTGAATGAATTAATTAATAATTAACATTGATTGCTTTGATATATTCAAATTTTATACCCTGATATACAAATATATAAAAAAAGTGAAGATAAAAATTTCCTTTAGACAATTATGTTGGGTTTTTTTTTTCAGATAATTAGCCTATGGATACTTCTCTTTTAATTTCAAGAAAAAAACAAATTTTAAGCTACTTATTATACTCTACTAAGAAATTGAGGCTGTTAAAAAACTTGGGCTTATGCTAAAAAGGAAGAAAAAGGAAGATCCATAATCACTCATTCATAATTAGGAGAACAAATATATATTATTTCATTTTTCTCTGTTATGAATTCATTGCTACTCTGTCTCAGACTCTGTGCTATGCTAGGATCCAGAACTAGAAGAGTCTCAGACCCTAAGAAGTAAGTAAGAGCAATTCCAATGTTCACAGGAAACTTCAGACCAGAAAATTATTTTCTTTGTCTGGAATCTTGTATTTAAAGAATATAAATACTTGGCTCTGCACGAGTTTGAAAAGGTGGAAAATAAACCTAAAGAGGTAGGTAGGGCTAATTCACAGAAGAACTTAGAAAAAATGGCTTAAAATATGTGAAAGTTTCAAAAATTGGCTTTGACAGACAATTATGTTAATAGTTGCAGAGGGGCTAAAGCCATTCTTCTACATGTGAAACACAAATGTGATAATAGAACTTTTGGGTGAACAAATTAGGCAAATTGATGCTCAAATAACTGGCATTGAGCAAATTTGTTTTAGGTGAATT